>NC_044398.1:85860882-87110882 GCF_006542625.1 Nomascus leucogenys | reverse complement strand
AAAAAGCCTTTTAAATTCAGTGTCTTGGCATAGTTAGTCCAACCTTAAGGAGTGTTACCAGATAAAAACAGGATGACCAGTTACATTTTTTTTTTTTTGGAGACAGAGTCTCACTCTATCCCCCAGGCTGGAGTGCAGTGGGATGCTCTTGGCTCGCTGCAACCTCTGCCTTCCAGGTTCAAGCGATTCTGATGCCTCAGCCTCCCGAGTAGCTGGGATTACAGACGTGCACCACCAGGCCTGGCTAATTTTTGTATTTTTAGTAGAGACGGGTTTTTGTCATGTTGGCCAGTTTGGTCTCGAACTCTTGATCTCAGGTATCTGCCCCCCTTGGCCTCCCAAAGTGCCGGGATGACAGGCATGAGCCACCACACCTGGCAAAACTTTGTAGCCCAGTTTGTTTTCTTTGTTTTTTTTTTTTTTTTTTTTTTTTGAGACAGTCTCGCTCTGTCCCCCAGGTTGGAGTGCAGTGGCATGATCTCGGCTCACTGCAACTTCTGCCTCCCGGGTTCAAGTGATTCCCTTGCCTCAGCCTCCCAAGTAGCTGGGAATATAGGTGCGTGCCACTGCACCCAAATTTGAACCTTAGATAAACACTGAATAATTTTCCAGTATTGCATCAGATACATACCTTGTATTTAAAGAATCATTCTTATTTCACTGGATTTAAAATTGAACTGGGTGTCGTATATTTTTACTTGTTAAGTCTGGCAACCCTACCCTCTAGAGAGAGGTGTTGAATGAATGAGTGTGAAGTCCTTAGCTTAGGGCCTGGCACTCAGTAGGTGCTAAGTAAGTGTCATCTGTCAGCATCTTCCTCCTCCTCTTTTTCCTCCTCTAGTTGCTTCTCGGAGCTAAGGTCTCCCTGCTCCTTTTTTCCTCTATGGAAATGGATGAGAAAAGGTTTTCTAACGGGGCCATCACCTGGATTTTTAGAATAGCATAAAATATTCTCTGCCGCAGCTTTGGAATCCGATTGTGCTGGTGTTTGGCAGGAAAATGCAGTGAGTTATCACAGAGCATTCCCTCCAGCACTGGGTCATGCAAATATTTATAGTGAGTGTTAAATAATAAATGGAACAGCCTGCCCAATGGTAAATCTGTCATGTTTGGTTTCAGCCAGGAGTTGTCATGGCTCTGGAATCGCCGCCCGTTTCACCGCATCCACCTGCCCTCTAGAGGAGCAAGGCAAACAGTCGAGTTCTCTGGGGTGGCATCAGCGGGCTGGTGTGGAAGCCAGAGGGGCGGTGGGGAGAGTCAGCCAGGCATGGAAACTGGCAGGTATGGCAGCCCTGTGGCCCAGGAACCCGAGCCGCAGCCACGCTGAGCAGGCCTGGACCCTTGAGTCCCGCCGCCACCACAGTTCTCAGGGGACACGGTCTCATTGTCCACATCTGGATTTATCTTTCTGTATTTCCCTCATTGCTCGTGTCAGCTTCACTCTGGCTGACTGGCTGGAGCTGGCAAGCTTCTGAAAGTGGAGTCAACCTTCCGACCCTTTTTCTAGGCTGAGTGGTGGGTGGAGGAATAAGACCACGTGTTGGACTCAAACTCAATGCAATGATGTTTCCCAGCCCCTGTGGCGTGCTGAGGCTCCTAGCACACATCTTCTTGTTTAACCTCAGCATTGCAACCTGAAACACAGACACGTGGGTTCTTGAGCCAGATGCCTCTGAGTCGGAATCCTATCTCTGCACTTAACAAGCAGTATGACCTTGAGTGAGCCACAGCTTTTCAGAGCCCCCGTTTCCTGATCTGTAAGGTGGGGGAGATGGTGGCGCTCGCCTTATGGGGCTGTTATGTATTAGTCCATTGAGGTGTCTTAGCCTGTTTTGTGTTGCTATAAAGTAATACTTGAGGGTGGGTAATTTATAAGAAAAGAGGTTTGTTTAGCTCACGGTTCTGCAGGCTGTACAAGAAGCATGATGCCAGCATCTGCTTCTGGTGAGACCTCAGGAAGCTTTTCCTCATCATGGAGGGTGAAAGGGGAACAGGTGTATCACATGGTGAGAAGGGGGGTGAGAGAGAGACAGGAAGGGTGCCAAACACTTTTTTAACAATCAGACCTTGCCGTGAACTAAAAGAGGGAGAACTCACTCATTACTCAGGGAGAGCACCAAGCTCTTCATGAGGGATCTGCTCCCATGACCCAAATACCTCTCGCCAAGTCCTGCCTTCAACATTGGGGATCACATTTCAACATGAGGTTTGGAGGGGACACACATCCAAACTATCTTATGAGGTAGTAGGATAATGTAGGTGAAGACTTGCACAGTGCCCAGGACCTGGGGACAAATGCTAGCTCTAATGGTCAGTAATGGTCCAGAGCAGAAAATAACCGCTCAGATGCACAGACATGACTGCACTAGTCAACCACGCAGGTATGAGTCCCCATCCTACAGTATGGGGTGGATAGAGCTCTAGCCCACAGTTATTGAGTTGTAGAACTAAGGCTCCAATCTGGGGCTTTATGGATCCCCAAATCATGCCCTTTCACCTTCCCCATTTCTGCTTTATTCCTCGTAGGGTGGCAGGGAGGGTGGAGCTCATGCCTGACCTTAGCCATCATGGCCTAAGTTTGGTAGTGTCCAAACAGTGGTGAGAGGTGAAGTTGTAGGGATGCCAGGTAGGTTGTGTTTGGTTTGAAATCACTGAGAACCCAACTGGAAGTGGCATAGATGCTAATGGAAGTTATTGTTTCTCTGCAGGGGGCCGTGTGGTTAATTGATTCAGTGGCCCCATTGTGGAATGGTAGGCCTGGTTTCCTTCCACTTCTCCATTCTTCCATTCTTAGCAGCTGGCTCTTGTCCTCAGCTACACCCCATCATGGTCTCAAGATAATATGGACAAGAGAGAAGAGAGCCTTCTTCCACTTGTTCCCCGCTTGTTTTCGAGAGGGGGTCTTGCTCTGTCACCCAGACTGGAGTGTAGTGGTGCAATCATAGCTCACTGCAGCCTTGAACTTCTAGGCTCAAGTGATCCTCCTTCAGTTTCCTGAGTAGCTGGGACTATAGGTGCATGTGACCACAGCCAGCTAACTTTAGAGTTTTTTCTAGAGATGAGGTCTCCCTGTGTTGCCCAGGCTGGTCTCGAACTCTGGGCCTCAAGTGATCCTCTTGCCTCAGCCTCCCAAAGCACTAGGGTTACAGATGTGAGCCACCACACCCAGCCCATCTGTCCCTTTTTATGATCATTTTCTCATTTTCTCAGAAGCTGTCAGCTGACTTTTCCTTGATCTCATTGGTCAGAAATTCATCACGTGCCCTTTTCTAAGCCAGTTGCTGGCAAGGGGAATGGAATTACCATGGTTACCTTAGATCAGTGGTTTTTTGTTTTGTTTTGTTTTTTTGAGATGGAGTCTCACTCTGTCGCCCAGGCCAGAGTGCAGTGGCGCGATCTTGGCTCACTGCAAGCTCCGCCTCCTGGGTTCACGCCATTCTCCTGCCTCAGCCTCCCGAGTAGCTGGGACTACAGGCACCCGCCACCATGCCCGGCTAATTTTTTGTACTTTTAGTAGAGACGGGGTTTCACTGTGTTAGCCAGAATGGTGTCGATCTTCTGACCTCGTGATCCACCCGCCTCTGCCTCCCAAAGTGCTGGGATTACAGGTGTGAGCCACCGCGCCTGGCCAGATCAGTGGTTCTTAAAGTGAGATCCACAGGCCAGCAGCATCTGCATTGTCTGGGCACTTTTAAAAAATGCAAATTCTCAGATCCCAGCTCAGACCTACTAAATCAGAAACTCTGGGGTGGGATCTATATATGTTTTTATTTATTTATTTACTAGAATCGGGGTCTCTGTTGCCCAGGCAGGAGTACAGTGACACAATCATAGCACATTGCAGCCTCCAACTCCTGGGCTCGAGCGATCCTCCTGCCTCAGCTTCCCATGTAGCCAGGACTACAGGTGTGCATCCCCACACCCAGCTATTTTTTTTATTTTTTGTAGAGACAGGGTCTTGCTATATTGTCCAGTCTGGTCTCAAACTCTTGGCTTAAACAATGCTCTGGTCTCAAACTCTTGGCCTCCCAAAGTGCTAGAATTACAGGCGTGAGCCACTGCACCTGGCCTATAGTCTATGTTTAAACGTGCCCTCCAGGGGTTTCTGATGGGCACTGAGTTTGAGAACCTCTGGCTTCCTAAGATCTTTTCCTCTGAAGAGCCAGAGAATAAATATTTCAGGCTTGTGGCCACACAGTTTCTGTAGCAACCACTCCGTTCTGCTGTTGCAGTGTGAAAGCAGCTATAGATGATAATAAATAAGTGAGTGGGTTTATTTATGGAGACTGAGATTTGAATTTCATCTAATTTTTATGTGTTAGGAGATATTATTATACTTTTGATCTTTTCTAACTACTTAAAAACGTAAAAGCCATTTTCAGCTCCCGAGCCATACAAAAGCAGGTGGTGGGCCAGGTTTAGGCAATGGTTTGCCAGCCCTCCGTCAGACTGCTCAAGATACATACCCTGAAGCTGGGGAGAGCCTAATAGTCTTAAAACACAGAGAGCCCCAATTTCTTTAGAAAATTGGAATTTGGGCTGGGTGTGGTGGCTCACACCTGTAATCCCAGCACTTTGGGAGGCTGAGGTGGGAGGATGGCTTGAGCCCAGGAATTTGAGGTCAGCCTGGGCAATATAATGAGACCCCATCTTTACAAAAAATAAAAATATTAGCCGGACGTGGTGGCACGTACCTGTAGTCCCAGCTACTCGGGAGGCTGAGGCAGGAGGATCTCTTGAGCCCAGGGGTTCGAGGCTGCAGTGAGCTATGATCATGCCACTACATTGCAGCCTGGGTGACAAAGCGAGACACTGTCTCTGTCTAAAAAAAAAAAAAAGAAAAGAAATTTGAGCCAGGCACGGTGGCTCATGTCTGTAATCCCAGCACTTTGGGAGGCCAAGGTGGGTGGATCACCTGAGGTCAGGAGTTCAAGACCAGCCTGGCCAACATGGCGAAACCCCGTCTCTACTAAAAATACAAAAATTAGCCGGGCGTGGTGGTGGGCGCCTGTAATCCCAGCTACTCGGGAGGCTGAGGCAGGAGAATGGTGTGAACCCGGGAGGCGGAGGTTGCAGTGAGCCGAGATCGTGCCACTGCACTCCAGCCTGGGCAACAGAGCGAGACTCTGTCTCAAAAATAATTTTTTTAAAAAAGGAATTTGATTTATAAGGAAGAAGGGTCAAATTGCTGTTGTTTGTCCACCTGCAGCACTTACCACGATAGGCCCATGTCCAGGTCAGCTAAGAGTCAGCTTCCTTAATATCTTGCTTTTAAAGTCTTGACTTAGTTTTATTTCTTTGGTAGTTTTTTTTCCCGTAAGTTATTGGGGTGCAGGTGGTATTTTGTTACATAAGTAAGTTCTTTAGTGGTGATTTGTGAGATTTTGGTGCACCCATCATCTGAGCTCTATACACTGCACCATATTTGTACTCTTTTATCCCTCGGCCCCCTCCCACTCTTCCCCTCAAGTCCCCAAAGTCCATTGTATCATTCTTATGACTTAGGCAGATTGTTTATCTTCCCACTGAAAGGCAGTCGTCACTGTCCTGAAAAGCCTGGTTATAAGCTGTTCTCTTACCCGAAACGCTAGCTCAAATTCCCAGGTGGCATCAGAGCATAGGAAGGTAACAGGACTGGTTTCAAGCTTCCTGCACGTGATTTGTGACTCTATAAGAACAAAAATTCTATATGCCATTTGTAGATGGAGCAACAGAGTATCAAAAAGGTTAGAGATGTGATGTCTAGAGCTACCTCTTAGCTTCCCAATTCTGTAATTTTATGCCTCTTCCCTGGGCAACATGCTCCCTGGAGGGCCAGCAATCCTATGGCCTGGCCAAGGGCCTCCCTCTTTCCTTAGTGAAAGTTAATAATAATATTAATACTGATAAAGGGCCACGCATGGTGGCTCACACCTGTAATCCCAGCACTTTGGGAGGCCGAAGCGGGGAGATCACCTGAGGTCAGGAGTTCGAGACCAGCCTGGCCAATATGGCGAAACTCCATCTCTACTAAAAATGCAAAAATTAGCTGGGCATGGCGGCACATGCCTGTACTCCCAGCTACTCGAGAGGCTGAGGCAGGAGAATTGCTTGAACCCGGGAGGTGGAGGTTGCAGTGAGCCAAGATTGCACCACTGCACTCCAGCCTGGGTGACACAGTGAGACCCTGTTTCAAAAAAAAAAAAAAAAGGCGGGGGGTGCTGGGCGCGGTGGCTTACATCTGTAATCCCAGCACTTTGGGAGGCTGAAGCGGGTGGATAACAAGGTCAGGAGTTTGAGACCAGCCTGGCCAATATGGTGAAACCCTGTCTCTACTAAAAATACAAAAATTAGCTGGGCGTGGTGGTGGGTGCCTGTACTTCCAGCTACTTGGGAGGCTGAGGCAGGAGAATTGCTTGAACCCAGGAGGCAGAGGTTGCAGTGAGCCGAGAGTGCACCACTGTACTCCAGCCTGGGTGACAGAGCGAGACCCCATCTCAAAAAAAAAAAAAATACTGACAATGACAATGCTAACAGCAATAATAAATAGCTACCAAGTGTGGAGTGCTTACCTCCATCTTCTAGTCCTCACCCTTCTTTAGCCCAGGAGTTCGAGGCTGCAGTGAGCTATGATTGTGGCACTGTTCTCTAGCCTGGGCAACAGAGTAAGGTCCTGTCTCTAAAAAAATAAAAGTATAAAAATAAAATAACCAAACTTTTTATTAACCTTCTACTCCCAGAAGGCCCCCTCCCTCAAATAGCTCATTAGCTAGGCCTGGTTTGCATGCCCACCCCCTCTAGGGGCTGAGCCCAACTTCTGAGATAGGGACCCTTGAAAGAACTTGGGTTCTGTTAGCAAGAAGAATTAAGACAAGAGGATGACTTTCGGTGTTGACAGTGTCTGCCCCTGTTCTTTTGAGACAGTGTCTCGCTCTGTCACCCAGGCTGGAGTGCAGTGGTGTGATCTCAGCTCACTGCAACCTCTGCCTCCTGAGTTCAAGTGATTCTCCTGCCTCAGCCTCCCGGGTAGCTGGGATTACAGGCGTGTGGCACCACACCTGGCTGATTTTTGTATTTTTAGTAGAGACGGGATTTCACCAAGTTGGCCAGGCTGGTCTCGAACTCCTGACCTCAGGTGATCCACCCGCCTTGGCCTCCTAAAGTGATGGGATTACATGTGTGAGCCACCGTGCCCAGCCTGCCACAGTTCTTTACACATTTGATCTTTAGTTTACCCAACAACCTTGTAAAAATATGATTGCTACCCATAATTTTAAAACAATCTATGTACGGGTAAGAGAGAGAAGTGATTCCCCAAAGATCTCGCAGCTAATAAAGTGGAAGGGAGAACCCAGGCCCACCTGGCTCCAAAGCTCAAACTCCTTCCACTAAGCTGCCTGCCTCTTTCATTGGAATAGAGGTTCTCAATCGTGAATGGTAGGAGTCAGGTGGGGTGAATTTTGACCCTTGGGTGAAATTTGAAAATGCCTGGAGACATTTTTGGTTGTCATAATTGGGAGAAAGGGTGTGATATTGGAATCTAGTGGATAGAGGCCATGGATGTTGCTAAAATTTTTATAGTGGGCCAGGCGTGGTGGCTCATGCCTGTAATCCCAATATTTTGGGAGGCCAAGGTGGGTGGATCACCTGAGGTCAGGAGTTCGAGACTACCCTGGCCAACATGGTGAAACCGCCTTTCTACTAAAAACACAAAAATTAGCCAGGCCTGGTGGTTGGTGCCTGTAATCCCAGCTACTCGGGAGGCTGAGGCAGGAGAATCACTTGAACCCGGGAGACAGAGCTTGCAGTGAGCTGAGATAGTTCCACTGCACTCCAGCCTGGGCGACAGAGCGAGACTCTGTCTTAAAAAAAAAAAAAATTATAGTACATAGGACAGCCCCACAACAAAGAATTATTCAGCCCACAATGGTGCCAAAGTTGAGAAACCCTATATACTAAAACAAGCTCTTTGAGGGCAGGGATCATACTACCTTGTTCAATTCTGAATCCTCTATACCCTGCCTGTCCTGGTTCATTGTAAGTGCTCAGTAAGTAATGACTGAGCAACTGAACAGATGTGCTACACCAGATTCCAGAGTCAAATAATCATAGACTTGGAGAATTGCAGGGTTATGGGGGCTGCAGTATAACACTCTACCTCCCAGTGGGTGCATCCAAGCCACCAGCTTCCCCTGGTTGCAGAAGGCCTGTTAGAGACATGTCTTGCGTTTGCACTTGGTCCAACACAGCGCATGCCTCCCACTTGTGAAAAGAGGCTGACTGATGGGTGGTGATCAGGGTTGGCTGCCTTTTCATTTTTGAGATCATGGGAGCAGAGGGACCGGATGAAGAAACGCTTCTCTGAATCTACCCATTTCTAAACGGATGAATCACCAAGGAGGAAACTCAAAGATTAATGTCTCACTGCCCTTCTTCCCTTCCTCTGCTCTTTGTAGGCAGTTACTGGTGCCCCAGGGCAAAAGATAATGAAAGTTCTTCCTTGCATCAAACTACTTTCTTCAGGAGATAGAGCCAGCATTAGCCAAAGAGACGGTCTGGGCTCTGGGAGCTTGGCTTGGAGGCCCAGGACATCCAAACAATCCTTCCTGGAGAACAGGATGGACCTGCAGTGATGAATAATTATTTTGCAATTGACAGTTCAATACCCACCAGATTCTTCATTGTATGTTTCTGTATCGTGTCAAGTTATGAGAAAGTGCAATATTCTTTAACAGCTAGGCAAGAACAATGGTTTTTGCTCGTTTGTTTGTTTGTTTGTTTTCCGCCCCCCAGAGGTCAGTTTTTGCAGTAAGAAGAGTCTCATTCTTTTTTTTTTTATTTTATTTTTATTTTGAGACGGAGTCTCTCTCTGTCACCCAGGCTGGCTGGACTGCAGCGACTGCAACCTCCACTTCTCAGATTCAAGCGATTCTCCTGCCTCAAACTTCTGAGTAGCTGGGATTACAGGCATGCCTACGCCCTGCTAATTTATTGTATTTTTAGTAGAGACAAGGTTTCAACATGTTGTCCAGCCTGGTCTTGAACTCCTGACCTCAAGTGATCCACCCGCCTCACCCTCCCAAAGTGCCGGGATTACTGCCATGGGCCACTGTGCTCGCACTCTTCAAGAAAAGTCTTGAATTTACTCTGAATGTGTCCTTGGGTTGGCACAGCCACAAGCAGAATATGCATCCTGTCTATCCTCACAAACACTGGGTTTATTATCCCCAATTTGCATTTGAGGAAATGGAGGCTCAGAGAGGTTAAATAACTTGCCCAAGGTCATGTGGGCAATGAGTGGTGGAGTGGGAATTTGAACTCAGGACTGTCTGTGACCCTCCCAGCCCTGCAGTCTCCAAGTCTCCAGTACTATCTGACTCTGAAATCCATACTATTCCCTCTGCTATGTTTTTGTGGCGACTTGAACTCTTCCTTCAAAGTCTTGGCTGCTGCTATGAACTGAATGTGTACCTTGTGAAGTTGTATTTTTTCCATATTGTAATTCCATCCTTCAAAAGTAAGTCTTGTTACTGCAAGACTGTGTTTCACCCGTCCTGGGGTAGGAGTGGCTAACATGTTGGCTTGGGTCCCACAGTGAAATCTGTTCTGAGCCAGACCCTCCCAAGGGGACAGGGGACAAGCAGAAGAGATTGTAGCTGAAGTAGACATGTCCTGGGTTCCCAGAAATGTGAAGCTTAGCTCCTCTCGCGGTCGTTAAGTTGGTGCTTTCTGGTTGGCTGGGAGCTCAGCTAGGCTGTGGTCCAGGGGCCTTGGTTCCTTTGTTTGGGCCTCTCCTCTCTTCAGCTACTTGGGCTTCCTCACAGTATGGTGGCTGGGCTCTAAGACAAGGATAACCCAGTGGAAGCTCTATCACATTTTATGATGTAGCCTTGGATGTCGCACAATGTCTCTTCTATATTCTATTGGTCAAGCAATCGCGCAGTCTGGATTCAATGGTAGATGACATAGTTCTACCTTTTGATGTATCAAAAAATTCTGGGATCATGGTTTGAAACTACCAAAAAGTAGCGGCTGTATTGTTTGTTATTATTACAAAGTAGGCTGTGTGCAGTGGCTCACACCTGTAATCCTAGCACTTTGGGAGGCCAAGGTGAGAGGATCGCTTGATCCCAGGATTTTGAGACCAGCCTGCTCAACATAATGAGACCTGGTCTCTACAAAAAAAAAAAAAAAAAAAAAAAAAGAGAGAGAGATTAGCCAAGTGTGGTGTGTTCCTGTAGTCCCAGCTACTTGGGAGGCTGAGGTGGGAGGATCACTTAAGCCCAGGAGATCGAGGTAGCAGTGAGCCATGATCATACTAGGCTGGGAGACAGAGTTAGACCTTATCTCAAAAAAAAAAAAAATTAATGATAATTACTACAAATCCAGGCTAATAGTACAAAAAGAGTGATCTTTCACAGTCTATGATATAGCAGGACAGTGCTGGATGTTTCCCATCTGCTATGCCATTTATTCCTCCCCAAACCCTGGGAAGCTCAAGGAGGCATATAAACTGCCTAAACAGGGCTGTGAAGCTAGGAAGTGCTAAAGCCAGGATTTAAACCCAGGAGTCAAGTGCTAAAGACTCTGCCAGACTGACCGCCTGATTCTAGAGGCTGGGGTGTGTGCTAGGTATCTGGGAGATTGGAGAGAAGCAGACAGAAATGTGTGAATGTGAGTGTGCGAATTTGCACAAGGCTGGTAGCACCTAAGGGGGCCCATGCGGGAGATGGGGAGGGGTCCCTGCCGTCTGCTTCCTTCTCCTCATCCATTTCACCCTGGTCTTCTCAGCCCTCCTGTCTCCTCCATGCCCCTCCTTGGTCTCTTCCCACGGAGAGCCCCTGTCCAGCTGTTTATGGGAGATGTTGAAGGAGAAGCAAGGGCTCCGCACAACCCTGTCTCTGCCTCTTTCCTGTGCTCTGGGACATCTGAACTGTCACATAGCCAGCTGGCAGGGAAGCCCAATTTTCCTTTGGCTCTCCGAAGGGCCTGATTCATGGGTTAGGCTGAGATCAGATAGAGCCCTTGGGTCAGGTGGGTGGGATTCTGGCTCCCGGGGCTGCTGGCAGGCGCCATCTGGTTCTGGAGGGAGTTGAGGGGAATGGTTCCCACGTGGACAGTATCTGAGGGAAGAGCTGGTGAAGCACTGGGTGTGTGGGGAACTGGCAAGGACGGGACAGATACAGAGAGTGCCAGGGAGGCATGGACAGCTGCTCGCAGGGCTCTTGGTGACTTTGCCAGGAAACTGTGTCTAGACAGCCTCTATCTGATCTCTCTTCTCGTCCCACATCATCTCCCCGGTTCTTCCCTGGCCTGAGGCCGTCCTGCCAGGTTGGTGCAGGGATACGTTGAACAAGGTTCAGATGTGCTGTGTGCACAGTACCAGGCTCAGCATCGTCTGAGAATGAAAAGCAGCTTCTGAAACTCAGCCCTGCCTCAGGTGCAGGGAGCTGCTGGTCTTGCCAGGAGGCTTAATGCCTGGATCAAATATGAGGGGGCTGGCTGGGCACGATGGCTCACACCTGTGATCCCAGCACTTTGGGAGGCTGAGGTGATGGGAGGATTGCTTGGGATCAGGAGTTCGAGATCAGCCTGGGCAACGTGGTGAGACTCTGTCTCTACAAAAACACTAAAATAAAAAAATTAGTCAGATGTGGTAGTGCACACCTGTGGTCCTAGCTACTGGGGAGGCTGAGATGGGAGGATCACTTGAGCCCAGGAGTTCAAAGCTGCAGTGAGCTGTGATTGTGCCATTGCACTCCAGCCTGAATGACAGAGCCAGATCCTGCCTCAAAAAAAAAAAAAAAAAAAAAAAAAAGACAAATATGAGGGGGCTTCCCCAAATAGACATCTGGTGCTGTGGTCTGAATGTCATTGTTCCCTTTAAATTCATATGTTGGAACTTAATAACCAATGTGATAGTAGTAAGAGGGGGCCCTTTAGGAAGTGACTAATTCATGAGGAATCCACCTTCATGAATGAGATTAGCGCCCCCTTTTATAAAAGGGGCTTGAGCAAGCGCCTTTGCCTCTTCTGCCATATGAGGACACAGCAACAAGGTACCACGTATGTTGCAGAGTGAGCCCTCCTCACCAGGCACTGAATCTGCAGTTGCCTTGATCTGGGACGTCCAGAACTGTGAGCAACACATTTCTGTCATTTATAAATTACCCAGTGTAAGGTATTTTGTGATAATAGCCCCAAAATGTGACACCCAGAGAGTGTGGGCCCTCCAGAGGTCATTTCTTCCAGGCCCCTGCCAGATGCTAAGCTCAGCCTGCAACCCCAGGCTGTTGAAAATCAGAGGAGGCTGAGGTCAGGGAGGGAGGCAGGAGGCCAGCAGGCCATCAGGGAAGGGACCCCAGTGGGTTCTTGAGGAATGAGGAAGGGGCATTAAAGGGCCCAGGTAGAGGCCTGGAGTGGTGGTGGCCGTGGGGGTGTGAGAAGCTGGTTTGGATGAAGACACAGGGAGACAAACAGAGACCCACTGGGCAGGGACAGGTGCTCAAATGCTTCCTTGCACCTGGCATACCTCCCCTGGTGAACACTGCCAATGTCTACCCACCTGTTCTTCATCCAGGTGGGCCTCAGGTCTGCAAGGACACAGCAGGGACAGGGGTTTAAATCCTGGCTCTGTCTCTTTTCCTCCATGTGACCTGGGGCAAGGAAATGGTCTTTATACCTCATGCGGTCTTTATGCAAGTGTCTTAGGTGATGGGGGATGAGAAAGTGCCTTGTAATCAATAAAGACAGATTTATTACAATAATACAAAGTTATTGATTTGTAATCAGTAAAGGCAGATTAACCATACCATTTTTTTTTTTTTTTAAATAGCGTCTTGCTCTGTCTCCCAGGCTGGAGTGCAGTGTCATGATCATAGCTCACTGCAGCCTCAAACTCCTGGGCTCAAACTATCCTTCCACCTCAGTCTCCTGAGTAGCTGGAACTACAGGCACACATCATCATGCTCAGCTAATTTTTATTTTTATAGAGATGGGGATCTCACTATGTTGCCCGGGCTGGTCTTGAACTCCTGGCCTCCAGCAATCCTCCCATCCCAGTCTCGCAAAGTGCTGGGTTCACAGGCGTGAGCCACTGCACCCAGACAGAATCAACCATATCTTTTGAGCATCTGTGCTGTGCCTAGCACCAGGACCAATTGCTGGGGGTCAACAGAACAGTTTCAGGTGGGTGGTGGATGGAATGGGCTTGTGGGCTCACAGCTAGAGCTTAGGCCCCCTCAGCTACTCCTCTGGGCAGGAGTGAGCAGTGCTCACCCTACCCCAGGCTTAGGCCACGTTGTGATGTGGGGTTCCTCTTCGGGCACATCTGCTGACCCTGGAATGATTGAAGCTATTTCGTGAGTGCTGTGCCCTCTCTGCTGAGACACAATCCCTGTCTGCCACACCTCCAGCACATCATTCGCCCCTGGAGTTTAACTATACTTTGGTGAAGAGTGGCAGAGGCCAGAGGGACCCCAGGGGTGGACATGTGATTAGCTTGATGGGCAACCCCAGGAGAAAGAACAGGGATGGGGAAGGAGATGCTTCCCACTGAAGACCCCGTGCACTCTGCAGCTTACAATGCTCCTAGAACCCCAATGCTGGTTTATAAACTCTCTTGTCCAATTGCTGAGGGTCAACTGGGAGCCTTGGTGGGTCCCGCCCCTGCCCCAGGCTGTCCCACTGTCAGGCGAGAATGAGGCTTATTTCTGCTCATCCACCAAGTTTATCTGTTTCCAACTGTCTATGTTTTTTCCACCCATCTATCTGCCCATCCATCCATCTTTCCATCACCTCCTGTCCTTAGGCTTAGGAAATTTCCTGTTGGGAGGGGAACTCTTTTTGCAGACAAGGAGGCTGAGCCCCAAAAGCTGAGTATTTCCCAGCATAAATGTCTGAGCCCTGTTCCCTGGGCAGGTCCTGTATTAGGGATTCAGAGTTGAATTGGAGTTGTCTCAGCCTGTGAAGGAAAGAGACCTATCAACAGGGGGTGACAAGGAGGGTTTGTAGCCAGGTGTGGTGGTGCACACCTGTAGTTCTAGCTAATTGGGAAGCTGAGCAGGGAGGATTGCTTGAGCCCAGGAGTTTGAGACCAGCCTGGGTAACATAGTGAGATGGCCCCATTTCTACAAGCATTGTAAAAACTAGCCACGCATGGTGACACATGACAGTAGTTCGAGCTAATCAGTAGGCTGAGGCAGGAGGATCCTTGGAGCCTAGGGATTCGAGGCTGCAGTGAGCTAGGATTGTGCCACTGCCTTACAGCCTGGGTGACAGAGCAATACTCTATCTCTAATAATAAGAATAAATAAAATTTAACTTAAGAAACAAGAGAGTTTAGAAACCAGCATCGGGGTTCTAGGAGCATTGTAAGCTGCAGAGTGCATGGGGTCTTCAGTGGGAAGCATCTCCTTCCCCACCCCTGTTCTCTCTCCTGGGGTTGCCCATCAAGCTAATGGCATGTCCACCCCTGGGGTCCCTCTGGCCTCTGCCACTCTTCACCAAAGTACAGTTAAACCCTGAGGGCAAAGGACGTGTTGGGGGTGTGGCAGACAGAGATTGTGTCTTGGCACCCAGGAGTGTTGACAGGTGCTGAGTTTCTATCTCAACGTTTGCTTGTGCCTTCCAGGTTTGAACCCTTGTCTTTGGGTTTGCCAAAGTGTAGACTACAGAACAGAGGGAGTGAGGTGTTTGGATTGTTAAGTGCTCCTATGGAGATTACTGTGTCTGCTAGTTACTGCGCTCTGAACATCTGCTCACTGTTCTTCAGCCTCTAGAGTCAGGGCTGGTGGGCATTATTAAAGAGCAAGGGTAATGTTTCTTTTCCCCTCCACCCCCTCTTTGTCTCCCTTGTAGGTCTCCCTCACTTCTCTAGGGGTGCTCACACTGCCTATAAACAATTTAACCCATCTATCATCACTTAAGCTGTGATACTTCATGAGTATTTGCAAATACCTATGAGTATTTGCATTAAAAAATGCGTGAATGAAGGCGGGTCATTGGGTTCCAGTTGCGGAAACTGACCCTGATCTGCAAACTGGGCAAAGCATTGATGATTGATTCATTGATTGGCAGGGTCTTGCTCTGTGGCCCAGGCTGGAGTGCAGTGGCACAGGTATAGCTCACTGCAGTCTCAAACTCCTGACCTCCCAAAGCTCTGGGATTGTAGATAGGCAGGAGTCACCACATCTGGCCATATTGATATTTCTTATTGGGTGCCTGCCATTCTTAATTTGTTTTGATTGAAATGATTGATCAATACCCTTGACCGTCCTTCTATTTTGCAACCAAGACACTGTGTTCTATCAACCGTCTCTATAGCTCCCTGTGAGTCAGGGTGCTTGGCTTCTACTCCAACCTTGCCCTTAGAATAATCGCACTGTTGCTTCTGATGACTAAGCGCCACCACCCAGCCTCCGTTCATTTGCGATTCCATTATCCTCAATGCTACCAGGGAGCCCACTTCTACAACAGGAGCTCCCACCTCCTCTCATCTTGCAGAAGACAGCCGCCAGTGAGCATGCCAGTTATGCAGGGACCCCCATTAGCACATTCCTTCTTACTTTGCTAAATGGGTGTATATTAGGCCACTATTGCATTATTATAAGGAAATACCCGAGGCTGGGTAATTTGCAAGGAAAAAAGCTTTATTTTGGGCCACTATTCTGCAGGCTTTCCAAGAAGTGTGGTACTGGCATCTGCTTCTGGTGAGGTCCCAGGAAACTTGCAATCATGGCAGAAGGTGAAGGAGAACCAGCATGTCACATGGTGAGAGCGGGAGCAAGAGAGAGAGAGGGGAGGTTCCAGACTCTTTTGAACAACCAGATCTCCAGTGAACTGAGAACTCACTCATCACCAAGTGGGTGGTGCTAAGCCATTCATGAGGGATCCACCCCCATAACCTAATACTTCCTGTCAGACCCCACCACCAACATTGGGGATCAAATTTCAACATGAGATTTGGAGGGGACAAACATCTAAACCATATCAAGGTGTCCTCTTGGTTTTCCCATGCAACATAATCTATTAGTGGGTTTTCTGGGCTTATACAGTATATCCACTCTAATATGTCCACTTTGCTGGGCCTTCGGCTTCTTTCCACCACTGTCTGCCATTGCTGTTCCAGAGTTTCCACTGCACTTACTATGACCCATCACTTTTCCCCTGGCTTTGGACATCACTGTGAGCAGCAGGTTTGTCTTATATCCTTGCTAGTTTATGAAGTCTTGTATCATGGGAGAATGCCCCATTCTGATAACTTCTCCTTTTGACAATATTATGTTCCACCTTCCAAGATCCAACACCCTCAGGGAGTGGTCCCATATATACGCTTCTGACTCCTGCAAAGTACATGTTGGCTGAGTGCTGCAGCAATTTTTTATTTTTATTTTTTGAGACACGGTCTAGCTCTGTCACCCAGGCTGGAGTACAGTGGCATGATCTCAGCTCACTGCAACCCCCACCTCCCAGATTCAAGCGATTCTCCCACTTCAGCCTCCCAAGTAGCTGGGATTACAGGTGCACACCACCACGCACAACTAATTTTTGTATTTTTAGTAGAAATCGGGTTTCTTCATGTAGGCCAGACTGTTCTGTAACTCCTGACCTCAGGTTATCCACCACCTCGGCCTTCCAAAGTGCTGGAATTACAGGCATGAGCCACCACACCCGGCCTGCAATTTTTTGAGAGTCCCTTTCTTCTCTTGGCATGCCAAAAACGTTCCCCAGCTAGGTTATATTTTGACTGTTGTATGGGGGTCTGGTGGCCAGGAGGTGAGATGAGGATAAATCTTAAGGGGGGTACCTTTGGTCTTATAAGATGGAGTCCTGAGCATCATCTTAGGCAAGGCAGGGGGCGTCTACCCTTAATAGGGAGGAATGCAGAACCAGGAGCCCAGGGGGACCCGGGTTCCAAGAGTTTTGAGTGAGTCGATCCAGATACCCCCTTTCCAAGTCTCAGTCTCCTTCCCAACTTAGGGGTGTGACCTTGGCATTGTAGATTTGCTGGAGTTGAGAATTCAGCCTTCTCCAGAGTTCCGCTACCTTTCTTACCAAGACCTGGGCTTGGCCTGCAGCTTTTTTAACCTTCCTGTTGCAGGCGACTGAGTATCTATTTGCTGCTAAGGAGGCCCTCTGGTTTTCTCACGTAGTCTGTTGGTGATTAATCATTCTCAGGCATTTATTGTCCTTCTCCATTGCGTTGAAAACACCCAGAAACAGCCATTAGATTTCATTATTCTTACACCACTCTTCATGGCCTGGACTAGGGTGAGGACAGTCACGCACGTGGGGTGAAAAATTTAAGGAGGTGCCCACAGGTGCATGTAAGTGCAGAGTCTGAACTTGCATGACCTTGATAATGACTGCCTCCTTGTATTTTAAGCAGTGTGAAAATGGACTAATACAGCACTCTTTCATAGGAGCATCACCCCAGCAAACTTCCCGCAGGCAAGTCTCCATCTCAGAGTCTGTTTCCCAGGAACCCAACCTAAGAGCATTGATACCAAGTGTGGTCCCAGGATCAGACTCAAAAATGTGTTTTGGGGCTGGTTTGAAGCAATTCACTTGCTTCCCCCTAGTTCTGGCCCTAATACTACTTCTCTTGAAGCTCTCAAACTCTTGAGTGATTACATCCACCCTTCCACCAGCACCCCACCCCCAATCACTGCTACTGAATAGGTTAACAATTGCACCAGTACAGCAGGTCAAGAGAGATTAGAATTCTCCTTCCACCAATGATGGGCTCTAACTGCCAGGCAGTGGGAGAACCAGCTCCAAAACATATTTTCGAGTCTGATCCTGGGACCACTCTTGGTATCAGTGATCTTAGGTTGGGTTCCTGGGAAACAGACTCTGAGATGGAGACTTGCCTGTGGGAAGTTTGCTGGGGTGGTGCTCCTATGAAAGAGTGTTGTGTTAGTCTGTTTTCACACTGCTGATAAAGACATACCTGAGACTGGGTAATTGATAATGAAAATGAGGTTTAATGGACTCACAGTTCCCTGTGTCTAGGGAGGCCTCACAATCATGGTTGGTAGGTGAAAGGCACGTCTCACATGGTGGCAGACAAGAGAAGAGAACTTGTGCAGGGAAACTCCCCTTTATAAAACCATCAGATCTTGTGAGACTTATTCATGATCATGAGAACAACATGGGAAAGACCTGCCTCCATGATTTAATTGCCTCCCACTGGGTCCCTCCCACAGCCTGTGGGAATTGTGGGAGCTACAATTCAAGATGAGATTTGGCTGGGGACACAGCCAAACCATATCAAGTGCAGATTAGGTAAAGGGAGAAGTTGAACCATGACTAGGTGAGGTAGAGTACTCAGCTGATCCCATTCAGAGCTCTGAGGCTGGAAAAGCCCTGCAACCTTTCTCCAAGTTGAGGCTTGTGTGCCAGGCCTTTGTATTGGACATCAAGCAGTCATGAGATATGGACTGTGCCCTAGGGGTGTAACTTTGGATGAGGCAACTCCCTTTGGTCAAGAGCAGTTTCTGGGGAGGACTCAGCAGTGAGCCCAACACCCCTGGCAGCTGGGAACTGATCTGTGCAGAACAGCAGGGCAGCCACCCACTTTTCGAAGTCACTGGTCTATAAAATATCAAATGAACTAGAGGTGGGTCTCTGGTTCATGTGTCCTTTCTCCTACAATGGCCCCATGTTCCACATGGTCTTAGTGGGGGCTGCTGTGTTCCTCCATCTTGACCCCTGGCCAAAGTTGTTAGCTAAGAGGGAGATACCTCAGTGAAGCTGGGCTTATTATGAATTATGATACCTGTCTTTATGGCCACAGGTGATTGGTCTAGTGATAGACACCTGTACTAAACTGCTGCAATCAGGGTTTTCCTAGTTACGACAGAAAATATTAATCAATCAGTCACTTCTCTGATGATAAGAGAACCACAACATGGAACTCAGGAACTTTGGTGGCTGGGGAGGAGGTCATTCTGCAGTGGAAGAGATGAATCTGATGTGCAGAGGGAAACAGAGATGAAAGACAGGGACTTATGAGGTCTGGTGACCTCCAAGGTCCTGGTTCCAGCTGTTCCTGAAGCCAAATCTCATCTCCATCTTTCCTGTGACTTGGTTGTTTAATCCTTCCTTTAGCTTTCATTTTAATAAATTCTCCATTTTGTTTAAGTCAGCTTGCATTGAGGTCTTGTCAACAGCAACCAAGTGAATCCCAACACATACAAAGCTGTAAAGAGTGGTCTTTTGAGTGTGGCTTGGTGGATTGTAATGGTCCCTTTCGTCATCCCCATGAAGTTCCATTGTAAGAAATCCCTCTAAGGTGTGGCTTTAGAGGTTGCAAGCTGAGGACCCAAGGGCTGTTTCCAGCCCTCAAATATACTTTGTTTGTTTGATATAGTGTTTTGAAAATCCAGTTGCAATCATTTAAAAATTGGGAGATTGACATAGCATCTGGCGTTTAGCTTCTCTTAATGTATTAGAAGCTCTAACAGCATTGGGCCCATGTTCCCATGTGGAGACAGTTGGTGGGTACAAGATAGGCAGCTACCCCTGTCTTTCAATGGGGCATGCACTCCAATTCACCACAGACCCCACCATTCCCTACTGCTTCTCGTTCCTCCCTTTCTTCACTTATGTTATCTGCCTGGACTGTCTGCAAGGATTTTCATTTGTGGTTCCTGTTTTAGGAACAGGCCATGGTGTGGCCTTTCCTGACCTTGTCAAACCTCAGGTTCCCAGAGGGGGCCAAAATAGATACTCCACATTGTGGAGGGTCAGCTAAAGTAATATAGGTGAAAGCTCTCAGGAAGCCTAAAGCTATCTGCAATCACAAAGCTATACAAATAGAAATTATTATCATCATTATTTATAACCACTGAAAGGACAGAAGACAAAGAAGTCAGTCCCCACTGTACCCCTCCCAACCCCAAGCCCACAAGGGTATTTGTGCCATTATGATGGCATTGATCATTGACACTGACAGTTATTATTAAACGATGTTAACTTCCAAATGCAAAATGTTTACCAAATGAACTAAAATGGGCTGGCAGAAATAATATCCAGTTGCTGTCTACCTTCAACTCCTCTTCTCATGAATTTTCGCGGCATTTCTCCAGGGCCCGGAGTCAACAAGGGAGAGAGAAATGACTCCTCTGGTTTATTGAAGGTGTGAATTGTGATTCCAGCCAGTATCCTGTTGGTTCCATTGTCTCCCCTGCCACTACCCATGTGGAGTCTTAGATCTTGGAGACTGCACTATGTGGGCCAACTCTCTCCTAAGACACATTTATTAAAAAGTGGGTGAAGTATCTTCTCCTTTCCCTGTGTCTTTTGCCCAAAGGGAAGCTGATTGACGACAATGCACCTTTTTCAAGCTCAGATTGCAGACGGAGGTTGGATAAAGCATCTTGCTGTGATCTCTAAGTGGGCTGTGCCTTGAAAACGTGATTGTTGTGTCTAATCGTGTGTGTCTGTGGCTCCCTTGCCACTCCTGATTGCCGTGTCACTTGGCTTTATTTAACGTACCTTCGGGACCCACTGTATCTGTCCCGCCTCTCTCTGGGTCTCCCCAGCTCTGTGGTTGCCTCCCTGCTTTGTTAGGACTAAAATTAGCCACATTTCCTGCTATATTCATGGCCCCTAGGGGATGCCACATGGGTTTGGTTCTTCATGCTGTTCCTCTGTCTAAAATGTTCTCTTCTGTGGCAGCTTCCTGCAAACATCTTCTTCTCTTTCCAGACTTTCTTTGATTATTAAGAAGCTTGCAGGACCCGAGTCTTATAATTCTGAAAATCATCTCGTAGTTTCCAGGACCCCAGATGCACCAGCATGGCTTAGGGAAAGGAAAATGATCTTTGGAGAGAGAATCTTTGGAGGGATTTGAGCCTTGGCATTGCCACTTACTAGCTACACCATTTGGGACATGTTACAAGCCCCTCTGAACGTCGGTTTCCTCATCTGTGAAATGGGCATAATGATAGGACCTAAATCTTGTGGTGAGGCTTAAATGTGCTAATGGATATAAGTATACATCATCACAATGCCTGGCACATAATGAAAGATTAATAGGGGCAATTAATATAGTGTTTGAGATGGACCCAAAGATAGACTGACCTGAGGCAGACCCTGGACACCTTTTCAAGTGAAATCCTACCACCTTATGTTTTGACTTCTAGGCTTCCTTTCCCTAAAAGGGAAGTTTGGAGAAGGATCTAGAATCGTTGGTTAATCAAGGGCTTGCTACCTTCTAATCACTTCATGTTGATATTAGGATAAAGAGCAAACATCCTTCATGGGGTTTACAAGGCCCTCCATGGCCAGGACCCTGTTTATGTCCCCAGCCTCACAGCCCACTTCTCCTCTCTCCCTGAGCGGTGGCACATTGCACAGTACCCTTGCACATGCTCTTCCTACCGGTGAACCACCTTCATCCGCATTGCCTGCCCACTTAATGCCTGCTCATTCTTCAGAGCCCAGGCACTTCCTCTGGAAGCCTTCCGCAACTCCTTGTGTTCCTTCCCAACAGAGTGTAACCGCCCATTGGGTTCACCTTGCCCGCTGCCTAGACAGAGCCAAGTTATCAAGACAGGGGGATTGGAATACAGAGAGAGAGTAATTCATGCAGAGCGGTGTTGCGGGAGACCAGAGTTTTATTATCACTCATATCAGTCTCCACAAGCATTCGGGGAGCAGAGTTTTTAAGAACAGCTTGGTAGGGGTGGGGAGGGGAAGCCAGTGAGCCAGGAGTGCAGATTGGTCAGGGAAGAAATCTTAGGGAGTCACAGCTGTCCTCCTGCACTGAGTCAGTTCCTGGGTTGGGGCCATAAGATCAGATGGGCCAGTTTATCGATCTGCGTGGTGCCAGCTGACCCATCAAGTTCAGGGTCTGCAAAATACCTCAAGCACTGATCTTAGGAACAGTTTAGGGAGGGTCAGAATCTTGTAATCTCCAGCTGCCTGACTCCTAAACCATAATTTCTAATCTTGTGGCTAATTTTAGTCCTAACAAAGGCAATCTAGTCCCCAGGCAAGAAGGAGGTCTGCTTTGGGAAAGGGCTGTTGTCATCTTTGCTTTAAACTGCTAACTATGAACCATGAACTCAGTTTCTCCCAAAGTTAGGTCAGCCTACACCCAAGAATGAACAAGGACAGCTTGGAGGTTAGGAGCAAGATGGAATCGATCAAGTTAGATCTGTTTCACTGTCTCAGTCATAATTTTCCTAAGGCGGTTTCAAGAGCACTTACTCTAGTTTCTGATTTTACATTCATGACTGTGTTTTATTTGGTTCATGTCTAATTCCTCCACTGGACCGAAAGCTCCATGATGGCAGGAACCAAGTCTGTGGGTGGCCCCCTGTGGTGTCCCCAGCATTGAACACAGCAGCGCGTCCCTCATGGGTGTTCACTACATAATAATTTGTTGGATGCACAGGTGGATACATGACTTACTATTTTAAGAATGTGTGCATTTGAGATGTTTACTTGGAACAACAAAGGCTTATTCTTGAAGAAACAAGAGATGAGTCACCGGAAGACAGAACAGCATGTTGGACCTGGGTGGCTCCTGGCACCTGGGAAATGAACCCTTGGGGTGGTTCTCAGAAGGAAGTGAGCAGGTTTAGTCCCATCTGATGAACTCTTTCCTCTCCATGGTTAAGTTGGCTTCTGACTCAGGGACTAAGTTTTTTTTTGAGGATGAGGCCACTGCTGGTGGGTTGGTTGGTCTCCTCCACCTTTCCCTTCACCCATAAATGGGATGTTGGTGAATGGGTGGCCTAACCCACCTGAGGGTTCTTACAGGGTTTCAGGAGAACAGCCCTTATCTCCCAAGTTCCTGAACTTCCATCAAGATAACTGTGTGTGTGTGTGTGTGTGTGTGTGTGTGTGTGTGTGTTTAATCAAGA
The DNA here is from genome assembly GCF_006542625.1 of Nomascus leucogenys. Taxonomy (NCBI): domain Eukaryota; kingdom Metazoa; phylum Chordata; class Mammalia; order Primates; family Hylobatidae; genus Nomascus; species Nomascus leucogenys. The sequence continues at coordinate 87,088,023 of NC_044398.1, read as the reverse complement.
CAGAGTCTCGCTCTGTTGCTCAGGCTGGAGTGCAGTGGCGTGATCTCGGCTCACTGCAACCTCTGCCACACAGGTTCAAGCAATTCTCATGTCTCAGCCTTCTGAGTAGCTGGGATTACAGGCACGTGCCACCACACCTCGCTAATTTTTTTTTTAAAGATAGACTGATTTTTGTATTTTTAATAGAGATGGGGTTTCACCATGTTGGCCAGGCTGGTCTCGGACTCCTGACCTCAGGTGATCTGCTTGCCTTGGCATCCCAAAGTTCTGGGATTACAAGGGTGAGCCACCACACCTGGCTACCATCAAGATAACTCTTTAAATAAGCCAAACATTTATTGGCCAAAAGCAATGCACACCTGCTCTCAACAAGCAGATTTGGGGAAACACAAAGACTAGAAACAGAAAATATTAACCACCCAGATGTAATCATATTAGCATTTTGGGGCATATGTTTCTGATTCTTTTTAAAAAAATATTTATGTCTTTCTGTGTGTTCTATTTATATATGTATTGCAACCTGATTTTTTTCATTGAGCAAATGTAAAATGAACAGAAAGTGTCCAGGAAAGCAAATGTCTCCCGTCTGCTGGCCTGGTGTATTACACAGGGTTCTGTAGAGGGACAGAACTAATAGGATAGATGCATATACGAAGAGAAGTTTATTAAGGGGTACTGACTCACACGGTCACAAGGTGAAGTCCCACAATAGGCCATCTGCAAGCTGAGGAGCAAGGAAACCAGTCTGAGTCCCAAAACCTCAAAAGTAGGGAAGCCAGCAGTGCAGCCTTCATTCTGTGGCCAAAGGCTCGAGAGCCCATGGCAAACCACTGGTGTAAGTCCAAGAGTCCAAAAGCTGAAGAACTTGGAGTCCAATGTTCCAGGGCAGGAAGCATCCAGCACAGGAGAAAGATGAAGGCCGGAAGACTCAGTCTGCTCTTTCTAACTTCTGCCTGCTTTATTCTAGAAATGCTGGCAGCTGATTAGATGATACCCACCCAGATTGGGGGTGGGTCTGCCTCTCCCAGTCCACTGACTCAAGTGTAAATCTCCTTTAGCAACCTCCTCACAGACGCACCCAGGATCAATACTTTGCCTCCTTCAATCCAATCAAGTTGACACTCAATATTAACCATCATACCTGGTATGACATTACTAGCCTTGTCCCAGCAGGAGCCCCAGAACTGCAGAGCATCTGATAGAGATGTGAATAGTGGCTTTGGAAGGAATGACTGTGGCCAGGTAAGGTGACAGGTAATGGCGAAAACAGAGGCATGAAATCGTGGGGCAGTTCAGGTGAGCCATCCCCCAATATTCACCAAGAGATAATAGGGAAGGGAGAGAGAGTAGGGGTCTCAAAAGCAGGGTCATGATGCTGATAATCTGAAAAGTAGGGTCTCAGAACCATTGAATCTTTCATTTATTCACTCAACGAGAATTTCTTGAGTGGCTAATATGTGCCAGGTGCTGCAGCAGCCAATGGGGATTGTAGGTCACAAAAACATGACTTCATTCAAAGCATGCACCATGCACCGTTATTTACATATGTAAAGTGCTTGCCATGAAATAGAAGCCCAATAATCTCTTGCAACCATAGAGATGAGCATTAATGACTTTTCCAGAATTGCATCTGTGGTTGGTGATTATTCCTGTGTGGCCAAATGACCAGAAGGAGCAGAAAGTTACATTTTTGTGGCATCTTGTATACATAGAAATGATTGCTGTAAATATGTGTTGACTCCCTTTAATGCATATGCAACTAATTGAAAGCGGGCAGTTTATGGTGTAGTATCAGTGAAACGTGCTCTGTTGCCATTAAGTATAGCTTTGTTACATTATTGAGACAACTTTCCTTGGGGGCACTGGGGTAAGTTATTGCTTCTTCAATCATATTTTGGTCCTTAGAGGACCAACCGTTAGTCCAGCTTTTATTACCTGCTGTTTTTTTAATCACAACAGGGAAATGATGGCTAGGCATCGGACGGGAGGCTTTTCATAAAAGATGAAATGAGCCAAGATTGGAAGATGACATTTTTATTTGCCTTACAAATGGAGTGGATACAGTGTGAATGGCTTCGTGAATGAGATGAAGGGCTCTGCTGAGCAGCAAACCCAAACCATTCACCCTTGTGCAGAGGCAGAGAGCCTCCTAAATGAATTGGGTTCTGTTGGAGTTAGCTGCTCTTATTTTCCTGTGGTGAGGAGTCTGGAGTGGGAGGGTATCTATTTCCCAACCAACAACAATTAGCTTTGATTCCAGGCAACGTGTGCATTTTTAATCCGTTAGGCATAGGGTCTTCCTGGGACCTATACGTTTTTCAAGATCTACAGAAATGTTTGAGACCAAAAACAAACAAACAAACAAACAAACAAACAAACAAACAAACACCACACACACACACACACACACAGACACACACACATTGGCTTAAAAATGCAAAAGAGAAAATGACAAAATTGAAATTAATGAATTATGTCAAAAATTACCTATGCTGGGCATGGTGGCTCACGACTGTAATCCCAGCACTTTGGGAGGCTGAGGCAGGCAGATCACCTGAGGTCAGGAGTTCGAGACCAGCCTGACCAACATGGTGAAACCCTGTCTCTACTAAAAATATGAAAATTAGCTGGGGTATGGTGGTGCATGCCTGTAATCCCAGCTACTCAGGAGGCTGAGACAGGAGAATTGCTTGAACCTGGGAGGTGGAGGTTGCAGTGAGCTGAGATCATGCCATTGCACTCCAGCCTGGGCAACAAGAGTGAAACTCCTTCTAAAAAAAAAAAAAAATTACCTACAAACTGTGCTGCTTTGTCAATATCACTAATTGTTAAATTTAACATTCCTAGGGATTTCATTACATCTCAAAAACGTGGATAGTTAGAATTTCTCACTTTCTAGAGCTCCTGAATATGCACAATTACTAAGAAATCACATCCAATCAAAATTTAAATAAATCACTTATTGCCAGATAATTTCAGGAGCAGAATTTTAAAATTTTCTCAAAAAATGTTTAGAGCCAAAAATCCATTTAATGGAGGATACAGGCAAACTTGTAACATGTTTCAAATGCTGTCTGGTGAGACCTCCAAAAGTGAATGCGTCTAGGATATATAAAATTCTTAAAGGGGCTTTGTCATCCTTCTTCCCCACTCATCCATAAAACAGATGAGATAAAAGCTATTTCTAAGGGGGGCTCTTTTGTAAAGTATTTGAGCTTTACGGTAGATTAGACTATTGTTTAGTAAATATTTGTTCCCTCCCCTATTACATCATTGATGTTCAGCTAGGCTATGTGACTTCCTTTTCCCTGAGAGATGGCATAGTGTACTTCCCCACCCTTTGACTGTTGAGTTGACCTAGCTTTCTTTGGCTAATGGGATGTGAGAGGACATAACCCTCATGAAAGGCTTGAAATGCTCCATGTGATGAGTTTGCCTTCTTGTGCTTTTGCCTTCTCTATGAGAAAAACATGACTTAGTTGGTTGCTGGTCCTAGAAAAATTAGATGCCTCTAGAGCAGAGCCACCCCAGCATATCTTCCGACCTGCAACCTCCAGCAGAGCTGCTCCAGCCAAGCTATACAGGCATGGCAGAGAGATAAGTTCTTTCTGGGATTTGGGGTTGTTTGTTTTACAGCATCTAGCTGACTGCTGCAAGTTCCTGCACACAGTGGTGCTTACTCATGTTTCTGAAGGAATAGCAGTTTGTTTATTTCAACCACATTGCTAGTTATTTGTTATTTTCCCCCATATCGCTAGGGTTATAACTCTGAAAACAAGTTCAGCTACTTCTCACATGTTCCTTCTGCCTGAAAACTTAGTCTCCTTGCTCTTCACATGGATGGCTTTCTATCTTTGGCTCTGGATTTAAATATTACTCCCTTGGGATGACCTTTTCTGACACATTATTTAAATACCATCTGTGGTGGAGTCTACTGTTTACATATTGAAACATCCACATTCCCTTTTCTTCTCTGAAATAACACCTTATTTTTTGGGGGAAAATTTCAAACTGAGAGAATAGTTGGAAGAATAGTACAATTAAGTTTTCCCTCTCCTCGAATCATTTTCCAATGTGTGTTTCTTGCAATAAGGACCTTCTCCTATATGCCCATAATCCGACCATTAAAGTCAGGAAATTATTATAACATTGATACATTACCACCATCTAATCCAAAGGCCCCATTCAGGTTTCACGGACTGTCCCAGTAATGTCTTTTAGAATCTTGCAGGGCAAGATTATCATAGCATTTAGTTGTCACGTCTTATTCCGGAAGATTCATCAGTCTCTTTGTTACTTTCTTGACCTTGATACTTTTGAAGATACAAGCCATTTATGTTGTATAAGAGCTCTCGTTTGGCGATTGTCTGATGCTTTTTCATGACTAGAACCAGGTCGTGCCCCAATTCTAGGCTTCAACACCCCATGCCAGATCTCTGTCCTGTCCCCTCTCATTGATGCTTACCCTGGTTGGTCCCCTTTAGTGACTTTAACACTGAGTATTTGAGGAAGAAGAAAAGATGAAACACTGATTTTAATTAGGGTGACACAGACTCTGCTTTAAATAACAACAACAACAACAAAACCAAAACCCTCTAATTTCCCAATCTCTCATGAAGCTACCTAAGCCATGTGATTTAGCTTTGGCCAAGGAATGCAAAGAGAAGAGTAATATGGACATTTTCTCAGAAGGAGAATTAGGATGCAATGGCTAGATCTCTAGATGCCATATTTGACCATGAAGTCAAGTCCAAATGAGAAACGATTGTTCCCAAATTAAGGCCGTGACTTAAGGAGCTATATAAAAGAGAAGGTGGCAATTGGTTGAATGTAGGGTGTAATGCAGAAGGACTCAAAGATGTTGTTACAGGCTCTTCGTTTGGGTAACTGGGTGAATGGCATGATATTCATGGAGAAAGTGAGCTAAAAATTAGGAGTAAAATTATTTGGAAGGCAAGATAAATTCATTTTTGGAAAGAAATGAATCCGAGATATCCAATGGACATCTGATGGTGTTCTCTAAGGTAACAGGAATTGGAAAGAGATTTCAATATTGAGGTGGTAGAAGAAGGGTTCAAATCATCAAATCATGATTCTGTTACTTGGAAGAAAGGCTGAAGGGGAGACCTTGAGCATCTTATTTCTTCTTAGTTCCAGTTATGCTTTATGCTTTTGAGCACTAATCACAACAGATACTGTGGAGGCTGAGCTCCAGGCTTGACAATGGCTGGAGCACTGGTATAAATTACTGGAGTCTTCATTCTAGAGGAAAACATGGGGATGAATCTTTTCTAGGGCTCTTTAGCGTTCTACTCTTCCTGCAGGGAGTAGTTCAGACTTTCTTCTTCTACCTCCTCTTCTTCTTTTTTTCTTTCTAGAGACAAGATCTTACTCTGTCACCCATACTGGAGTGTAGTGGCACAATTATAACTCACTGTAGCCTCAAATTCCTGAGCTCAGGTGATCCTCCTGCCTTAGCCTTCTGAGTAGCTTGGACTGCAGGTTCATGACACCACGCCTGGCTTATTTATTTATTTATTTAGCAGAAACAGGGTCTCACTATGTTGCCTAGTCTGGTCTAGAACTTCTGTCCTCAATTCATCCTCCTGCCTCAGCCTCCCAAAGTGCTGGGATTACAGGTGTGAGCCACTACACCCAGCCTAGGTTTTTTTTTTTTTTTCAATGAATCATAACCCTTCTCTCTTCATTTCTAGGGAACATGCATTACCTTATACTATCCACAAACCAACTGTGTGACAAATGTACTATTACTATGCCCATTTTACAAATGGAAAAACTGAGACTTAAAGAATTTAAATTGGCTAGGCGCAGTGACTCACACCTATAATCCCAGCTCTTTTGGAGGCCAAGCTGGGAGGATTGCTTGAGGTCAGGAATTCGAGACAAACCTAGGCAAGAAAGCAAGACCCTGTCTCCATAAAAATTAAATAAATTAGCCAGGTGCGGTGGTGCACACCTGTAGTCCCAGCTACTCTACAGGCTGAGGCAGGAGAATGGCTTAAGCCCAGGAGTTCAAGGCTGCAGTGAACTATGATTGTGCCCACTGCACTCCAGCCTGGGCAATAGAGCAAGACCCTGTTTCTAAAAATTAAACAAAATACCAAGCAACAACACCAACAAAACAACAACACCACCACAAAACAAAGTTAAGTATCCTGAGGTTATACTGGAATCCAAGTAATCTGGTTTAAGAGCTTAACCTCCTAACGACCATGCTATACTGCCTTGTGGCAACTCATGCCTTGTGAATCTTTACTCCTGGTAGTGTTTCATAGTTGACAGAGAGCTTTTGCATTCTTGATCTCATTTGGTCCTCACAACAGCCCTGTGGGGCAGGTAGGAAAGACCTCGTTATCTCCCCATTAGACCTGAGGGTCCTAAGGACCAGAAAGATAATGGACATGCCCAAGGTGGCCCAGCCAATTAATGGCAGAGTTAGATAAGAATTGTGATCTTCAGGCCGGGCACAGTGGCTCACACCTATAATCCCAGCACTTTGGGAGGCCAAGGCGGGTGGATCACTTGAGGCCATGAGTTCAACACCTGATCTCAAGTCTGGCCAACATGGTGAAATTCTGTTTCTACTAAAAAATACAAAAATTAGCCAGGTGTGGTGGCACATACCTGTTATCCCAGCTACTTGGGAGGCTGAGGAAGGAGAATCATTTGAACCTGGGAGGCGGAGGTTGAAGTAAGCCGAGATCACGCCAGTGCACTCCAGCCTGGGACACAGAGCAAGACTCTGTCTCAAAAAAAAAAAAAAAATTTGAGATCTTCAGCAGCCTTATAGAGCACTTCGTCTACTGTATAATCCTCCCTTTCCTCATTTACATCTGTGAAAAAGATATTCCTGTTGTTCAGATGCTCTTACGTGCTCTGAAGCAAGCAATAGCCCAAGCTGGCATTTTGAGAGTCATTTCATGAATGGAAAGCGGAGGCTCAATGGCTAAGGGAATTAGCCTTGGTTCTCCAGTGCGTCTGCAGTCTTCATGGCATTGGTGCTGCTGATCCACAGTCATGCCAGAGGCTGGGTCCGCAGTGAACCACTTCACAGCTGGCTGGTTGGGGGAAGAGAGAGGTCTAATGATAGAAACCCTTCCCAAAGCAAAGGATGTAAGCCCACACTGAGAATTATTAGAAAGAATAATATGCTCCCACACTGAGAATTATTAGAAAGAAAGAAAGAAAAACTAGAAAGAAAGACAAAGGCATTCCAGCATGCTTCCTGTGACAGATTGAGCCAGTCTTTGTAACCTCAGATTCACAAGGACATTGCAAAGAATTTCCTGTTGCACTCACCAAACTTGGCTGGCCCTTGTGCCAGAGTCCCACTGACATCCAGAAAACTATTGCCCATCTTCTCTGGGCTGTGCAAGGATTAGTGTCATAATAGATCATCACCGCCAAGATGTTATTATACAGTGCAGAAAGCTGCAAGAAATGGATCTTTATTCATTGAATTTGCATGTTTGGTGGGGACCGCTTCAGACTTCCTTTATCTCGTGATCAGTGGTGTGTGTTAATCCTCTTTGCAAGTTGTTGTGAGAATTGGGTGCAGCAAAAGCTGCCACTTCAAGAGACCCCTGGTGCCCAAAGGGATTTCTGAGATGAAAAAGTGCATCAATCTGCATAAAGAACTCAGATGATTTCTAGGTAGAAAGCAGGTCAGAGAGGCTGTAGAGCTAGGACTCTCATGTTGGATTGCTTAGTTTCAAATCGTGCTTATGTCACTTACATGCATGCAATCTGGATAACACATTTAATCTCCCCAAGCCTCAGTGTTCTCATCTGTAAAATTAGATGATGTGGTGATGATTAAAGAACATATATAGGCTGGATGCAGTGGCTCATGCCTGTAATCCCGGCATTTTAGGAGGACAGGGTGGGCGGGGCACTTGGGGTCAGGAGTTGAAAACCAGTCCGGCCAACATGGTGAAACCTTCCCTCTAAAGAAAATACAAAAATTAGCCAGACTTGGTTGTGGGCACCTGTAGTCCCAGCTACTTGGGAGGCTGAGACAGGAGAATTGCTTGAACCCGGGAGACGGAGGTTGCAGTGAGCCAAGATCATACCACTGCACTCCAGCCTGGATAACAGAGCAAGACTCTGTCTCAAGAAAACCCCCAAAAAACAAAAAAAACAAAAATAATACATATAAAACATATATAATATAATATATAAAACATATATAATATATTATGTAATATCTATTTTAATAACATATATTGTACATTACATAACTTGTTATATAACATGTTATATAACATATAATTTGTTATATGTTATATAACATATAAACCATGTATTATATATAATATATGTTATATAACATATAAACCATGTATTATATATAATACATGTTTTATATAATATATAATAATTATAATTTGTATAATATATGACATTATATATTATATATAACATATATTTATGTATGATAAAATATATGGTATATGAGATATACATAATTATATATTATATGATATAATTATATAATATATCATTTATGTATTATGTATATTTCATATACATTATATTTTTATTATATAAACATAAGCATGTAATATGTAATAGTATAATATATAATTATACATTGCATAATTATATATTATATGTAATAGTATAATATATAATATACAATGTATAATTATATATTATAATATGTATGACATACATATCTAACATATATTATAACATGTATGTTATATATAACACATATAACATCTAGATACCATGTATAGCATGTGTACATGCATATATATTCATGTTATTCAACATGGGTCCAGGAATGGAGTAAGAGATCAATAAATACAGTCATTAAAATCAATGATTCCTCATTCTTCTCCCAGCTCCTTCTTTATGAGATTTTGAAATCTATTTGGATGGATGGAAATATCCCCAAATGGTGCCTAATGTTGCAGGGAAGGAAAATGAAACTCTGGAAATAAAATTAGTTCAAGGAGAAGGAGCATCTCCGCTGTTGACCCGGCTTAACACTAGACTAAGAATAGATTGCAATGGCCCCAACCTCCGGTATGCAGGATAAGCCCCTGAAGGCCCTAGAGGGGAACCTGAGAAAGGTTTGAATGTTTGCATGTGTGTTCGACAAGCTGCTACCTGGTAGCTGAGATGTAGAGGAGAATCATTGTGCCCTACGTAGAGATTGGAATATGTGGACTTTTTCATAGCTGTAGACAAAGACACACTGACAGTACCAGACTGGTTTTCAACCTAATGGCAGCCTCGGGTACAAGGGAAGGTGAAAATGGGGCTGCCGATGAATGGATCCGACTGCTCAGCTTTCCATCAGCCTGGAGTTTGGAAGTGATCTTTGGATTAACTGAGTCAGCTGGAGTGTTGGACCACGAGAAGGCAGATGTGGAGTGAGATACTGGACTTCTTGGCTCCTGTGAGCAAAGAGGATGGGCATGAGATTAAATGGAAAAGTAAGAGACATGATGGTTTCCCAGGTTAACAACACGGGTAATGCCAGTTACACGCATGGGAGCTCATTTAACAGCTCTTCAGGGTTGTGTTACTACCCAAACCCTTCATGATGCTGAGCACGCACTGCAGACACTGATTCCTGCCTGCCCCTCCACTCTGTTTCCTGGTTACCTGGTTACCTTCTGCCTGATTCATTTTGATCCAGACACACTGGCTTCCATTCTTTTCCATGAACAAGCCAAGCTCCTTCCCACCTCTGGGCCTTTGCACATGCAGTTTCCTCCACCTGGAATGCTGCTCCCAGATCTTTTTACGACACATTTCCTCTCATCTGTTGAGCCTCACCTTACACATTACCCTTTCAGAAAGATTTTCCCATTCATGTCCCCTCCGCTACGTTATTCTCCCTCCCATCACCCTCTCTAACACCATAGTCCTCACCATTCCTGAAACAATCTTTGTTACTTACCGGGTGGCATGTTTAGAGGCTGCTTTCCCCATTGGCTCTGTGACAGTGACTTTGTCATGGTAACTCAATGTTCTGTTATACTAAGTGCTCCATGAATATGTGTTGAAAGATTTAATGAATCATATCTTACCAATGCAATATTGGAAGGCTAGAGAAATGAAATAACATTTTCACAATTGCATAGAGTAACAGATGCTTTCAGTGCTTCCCTTGTATCTTCTAACCCTTTACCTCTTAAGTATCCACTGACCCATCCAAATGTAGTTGCATTTCTCTTTCTGAGGACTTTTTCTTTCTCTTTTCCTTTTTTTTTTTATTTTTTTTTGAGATGGAGTCTCACTCTGTTGCCCAGGCCGGAGTGCAGTGGCGTGATCTTGGCTCACAGCAACCTCCGCCTCCCAGGTTCAAGCGATTCTCCTGCCTCAGCCTCCTGAGTAGCTGGAATTACAGGCATGTGCCACCATGCCCGGCTAATTTTTTTTTTTTTTGTATTTTTAGTAGAGGTGGGGCTTTGCCATGTTGGCCAGGCTAAGTCTCGAACTCCTGACCTCAGGAGATCCACCTTTCTGGGCCTCCCAAAGTGCTGGGATTACAGGCGTGAGCCACTGCGCCTGGCCCTCTTTCTGAGGTCTTTTTCTGGTTGTAAACTGTCTTTGCCCACCCATATGATGGCTTGGAAGTCTTGGGGGAATCAACACCTGCCCCGGGAGCATCCCTCCACCAGGAACTGATGAGAGTTGGTGTATGTGGATAACTACCCCAGCTCCCTCACCACTTAGGTCAAATAACTATGAAGCAAGAGCTGGTATGTGCATCTTTCCCCAAGTCCTTGTTCAGGGAGAAGGTAGTGTGAAATCAGCCAAGGTGGGAGGATTTACACCATGGATATGGGCAGACACTACAAATCTGGGCTTTTAATATTTTTCTGCAGTACTGGTTGTTAAACATCTACCAGCACATTGCTAGAGATGTTCTACATTGTACCCTAGAGTTTTCCAGCAAGTTTAGGCTCCAGTTGTTGTCCCAAGTGGTAACTTGTTTTATAATATGCCTTTACTGGCTGCCTCCCTGACCTGTTTCATTTCCTGTGTCATGTTTCATTTACCTCCCACATAGATGACTTACTCTTGGAGTCTTGTCTCAGGGTCTGATTCTTGGGAAACCCCAGTGAAGGCATACAGCTAGTATGTGATAAAACCAGCATGTAAACCTAGGAATGTCTGACTCCAAATCCACGTGTATTTTACTAATACTCCACCGCCTCTTGTGTCTGACCTGTTACTTGCCAATCCACTGTGACAGGAGTCCTTTAAGGAGTGAGACAAATGCATTATATTGATGAAAGTAGCTTGCAGTTAAGAAGTTATCTTTCTAGGCCAGGCACAGGGGCTCAAGCCTATAATCCCACCATGATTGGGAGGACGGGACAGGAGGATCACTTGAGGTCAGGAGTTCAAGACCAGCCTGGCCAACATGGTGAAACCCCATCTCTACTAAAATTATAAAAATTAGCTGGGCATGGTGGTGCACGCCTGTAATCCCAGCTACTTGAGAGGCTGAGGCAGGAGCATCACTTGAACTCAGGAAGCAGAGGTTGCAGTGAGCCGAGATCACACCACTGCACTCCAGCCTGGGCGATAGAGTGAGACTCCATCGCAAAAAAAAAAAAAAAGAAAAAATAGAAGTTACTTTTCTTATGATAAGGGATGGGTTTACTAGATAAAACATGAGGAAATCTAATTTAGTTAGTAAATTATTTTTTATTTCAAAAAAACTTTTAAAACATAGACATATTTTCCATAAAACATGTAGGCACAAAGACAGATTTGATTGTTCTCTCGGGAAATGATCAGCAGCAGGCTTCCATTTCATGCTTGTTATAATTTACTGTTTATAGTTCCTTACTTTCTGTTTACAGGCTGGTTTGAATATTCAAGGGTCTCACCAAGTGGTGAGGCATTGGACGCAATGATGATGTTGGGTGCAAATGAATAGAGCTTCAGCTGGAAAGGGGCAAGGGGCAGAGTGGAAAGAGCTTACGCTTTAGACCTCTGTACTGGTCAGGGCACTTTGGTTCACAAGGGAGAGAAACTCAGTGCAAGCTAGCCTAGGCAGAAAAGAAAAAAGAACTTAATGCCTGGGGAAATTGGAAGATTCAAGGATGTGGGGTTAGCTTCAGGTATGGCTGGATCAAGGATTACTTGCTAATAAAGCATCTCTCCTTCACTAGCATAGAAGCTCTATAAAGACAGGCACCTTGTCTGCCCTATTCATAGCTGCATCCCCCATCACATAGAATAATGCCTGGCACACAGTGATAATAAAAATTATTACAGAGCATGTCATATGGGCATGCCACTGTTCTTAGTTTATCCACTTAACCCAATGAGGTAGGTAATTATTAATTATAATCCCCATTTTTCTGGATGGAGAAACCAAGGCACTGAGAAGTCATTTAGCTAATAAGCAGGGTAACTGGGATTTGAACCTAGGACCTCTTGCTCCAGAGTCTGTGCTCATAACTATGCTGCTATATTAATTCAGTAAGTAGTTGTTGATTGAGTGAATGAATAACTGACAAATGATGGAACTTGCCAGAGACAGAGTATTCAGTAACTAGGAGTGCTGACATTTATTTGAGTGGCCTCTGTTTTCTGTATCCCATTAGCTTTGGGTGCTGGCGTCTTCATCTGCAGGATTCCGTATATTTAGCCCAGACCGATGGAGTGCTGGAGGGTCAGGATGAGTCGTGTTCAAGAAAATAAGGTTGGAGTTATTTCTAGAACTTTTTTTTTTTTTTTTTTTTTTTTTTGAGACAGAGTCTTGCTCTGTCGCCCAGGCTGGAGTGCAATGGTGTGATCTCGGCTCACTGCAACCTCTGCCTCCCGGGTTCAAGTGATTCTCCTGCCTCAGCCTCCCAAGTAGCTGGGATTACAGGTGCCTGCCACCATGCCTGGCTAATTTTTGTATTTTTAGTAGAGATGGGGTTTCTCCATGTTGGCCAGGCTGGTCTCGATCTCCTGACCTCAAGTGATCCACCTGCCTTGGCCTCCCAATGTGCTGGGATTACAGGTGTGAGCCACCACACCCAGCCTGAAATTTTGTTTTAAGTTGCTGAGATCCAGAGGTTGTTTGTTACTGCGGCATAGCCTAGCCCATCCTGTGTAGAAGCCCTTACTTACTTAGGATGTGTCATTGAGTTCAGAGAGAGGCAGTAAAGGAAAGGGCCCAGACTTTAAAATCAGAGAGATGAAGTTCCGACTCTCCACTCACTAGCTGTGCGACCTTGGGTAAGTTCCTTAACCTCTCTGAGCCTCACTCTGCATTCTCACTAGTGAAATTACAACCGTAATTGCTACTCCATGACATTGCTTTGACTACTAAAGTAGGAAACCCTGTCAAGGGTATAACATAGTAGGTGTTGATGAATGTTGGCTATTACTTTTGCTATTATGTAGCAAAGCATAGATTACTTTGGCTATTTTTAAATAACCTGTTTCTATCAATTAAGGATAGAGTGGCTAAATTAAGTAAATTCTGTAAGCAAACAAGGATGGGTTTTTAATTCTCCTCCACTTTTGATCTATGGCTGAAGATTTGACAGTTATCTGAAGTCTGTCTAGCTTGAAAACCAAGACATCTGCAATTAGACTTACCTTTTGTTCTTCCCATTAGTATAATTCATTGTTTTAGGACATCTCTGCTAACCCACTCCCCCAATATCCATCTAGCCTGGAGCCTTTATGGGCCTCATAAGGACCCGGCTTCCCCCTTGGTCTTTAAAATTAGACAACAGATGTTCATAATCGAACCTGTCTTGGTTCCAGAAAGTCTGAGATGTTCAGAAATAATCAGAATGTCTCTATAAAAATCATAAAGGATATATCATTTTGGCAGAACCAGATCCAGGTTTTGTGGTGACTGAACTTATATAATATGGGGATCTCTGTTTAAGAAAAAGAATACAAAATTATGAATTTAAAATTAGACACAAAAGGGAAAGTAATTTTGGAATGAGAAATTAAGTATAATACTCCTGTAGCTGCCCAAACATGGTAGCTCATACCTGTAGTCCCAGCTTTTTGAGATGCCAAGGTAGGAGGATTTCTTGAGCCCAGGAGTTCAAGACCAGCCTAAGCAACATAGCGGGATCCCCATCTCTACAAAAAAGAAATTCAAAAAATTTGCCAGGTGTGGTGGTGTGTGCCTGCAGTCCCAGCTACTCAGGAGGCCGAGGTGGGAGGATTGCTTGAGCCAGGGAGTTGGAGGCTGCAGTGAGAGATGATCTTGACAACACACTCCAGCCTCCAGCCTGGGGGTAACAGAGTGAGATGCTATCTCAAAGAAAGAACAAGAGAAAATTCTGGAGCCTTTAGCTATTTCCATTCCATTCTTCTGGGATCTGTAGAGGCAATTAATCAGAAATGTGAACATAGAGGTGCTTCATTATTGAAACCCAGCTTTCCTTTCTCACCTAAAGCCTTCCCCCAGTCCAGCATTTAAAGAGACAGGTACAAGGAAAAGACCCTGAAGCCCAAGCCTCATTAGCTTCGGATAAATTCACCTCTGCTCTCTGGAGAAGCAGACAACAGAAGCCTCTTCCGAATATTGAGGAGAAGGTTGTATGTGTGTTCATGTGCGTGAGATCCAAGTGGAGTGCATGGGAACCTAGCTCAATTTTTCCTTGAGGTGAGCTTGAAGCTTTGGGTATCCCTCTCAGAAAACCGAAACCCATTTTTCCAAGATTGTTGTAAAATATTCTGTTCCCACCTTTCCCACAATCAGCTTGCCTGACCCCACCACAGGGTGTGTCATCTTGTGCTTCTGGCACACACACACACACACACATACACACACACTCAGAGCCCTGCCATCTGAAGGCAGCCAGCTCCAGGAAGGCCAACCCTTAGCTGTAACTCAGCACAGCACTGTTCATGATCTTTGGTTTCCATTTCTAGGCTGGTTTCCTTTTTTGTTTTGTTTTTTCCTTTGCCGAGACTGTAGTTGAAATAAGATAAAGGATTTATTTTTCCATAACAAGGTAGGAGAAAGGGTGCTAGGTTACAAGCACCCTGTCAATATCAGAGTTGGAAGCTTCTTTCTGCCATCAGGTGTGTGTTGTGAAAGGGGCGAGGGGTTCAGGCAAAGTATTTGCCAGCAGGTGGGAAGGGGTCTTGATGGGATGGAAACTAGGAAAACAAACCAGATTCACTGAGGGAAAATCAACTGTTCATGAACTGTTATCAGCGTGGGAATAGGGTTCATGGATTTCATATTCTAAACATGTTTGTGTGTGGTGTGTGCACACACACCTACTACATGGCAGAGCCTGTCATAAGTGGTGATGGATTACTGCAGATATAGTTTGCTGGGGCTTCCGTAACAAAGTACTACAGACTGGATGGCTTAAATGACAGAAATTTATTTTCTCACAATTCTGGAGGCTGGAAGTCTGAGATCAGGGTATCAGCAGGGTTGGTTCCTCCAAAGACCTCTCCCCTGGGCTTGCAGATGGTCGTTTCTAGTGTGTCCTCAGATAGTCTTTCCTTGTGCCTGTCCATCCCTGGTGTCTCTCTGTGTGTCCTAATCTCCTCTTCCTATAAGAACACGAGTCTGATTGGATTAGAGCTCACCCTAAATGAGCTAAATAAGTTTAAACTTAGTCACCTATTTAAAGCCCCTATGTCCAAATACAGTGACATTCTGAGGTGCTGGGCGGTTAGGGCTTCAACATACGATCCATATGGTTGAAGGGCTTCAAATTCATATATATATTTTTTTTTTGAGACAGAGTCTTGCTCTGTCTCCTAGGCTGGAGTGCAGTGGTGTGATCTTGGCTCACTGCCACTTCCACCTCCCAGGTTCAGGTGATTCTCCTACCTCAGCCTCCCAAGTAGCTGGGATTATAGGCATGTGTCACCATGCCTGGCTAATTTTTGTATTTTTAGTAGAGATGGGGTTTCACCATGTTGGCCAGGCTGGTCTTGAACTCCTGACCTCAGGTGATCTGCCCACCTCGGCCTCCCAAAGTGCTGGCATTACAGGCATGAGCCACTGTGCCTGGCCTCAAATTCATATTTGAACATTTATTCAAATTTGAATTTTAGGGGGACATAATTCAGCCTGTAGCACTGTCAACCTAAAAGGAAGAGGCTGAGGCAAAATTAATATAAGTAAAGACTCTGTTTGGGCCAAGCTGGAGGACCGTAGCTGGGGAGCGTAGATTCAAGTTTCTCTGAATATACACTCCAATTAGCAGCAGTTACAAGTGGATTTTTAAAGGCAAAAAAGGGGGACATGGAGTGGGCTGGTACACAGTTGGTTGTCAGGAATTCTCAGTGGTTTTCAGAAATAACATTGACGAGTGATTGGCTATACATTGTTAAGATATAAGGTGTGGGTTATAGCATCCAGTGAGGCATTATTAGATTAATTTATAGCTACTTGTGGCAATGGCAAGCAGTTTTAAGAAATGAATACCGAGCTCAAAGGGGGTATGCAGGACATGATTGCTGTCTCATTCTATTGCCTCTCTGGGCCTAATAATTTAAAAGATTTGTATTCCTCAGATGAAAGTTCTTTTCTTTTCTCAGCACCTTGAATGGCTGGAGGGAGCACCACCCCATCCCTGACCATGCTGAGTGCTGGCTGGACTTCAACAGGGCCAGTACTCCCTTTTCCCTTGCAGAAGGCCCCCTAATTACTGCTCACCTGAACGCTTGCTCTTCCTTCAGTCCCCAGTTCTCTGCATTCCCCAGCACTTGGAACAGAGATAGTATGTCTGTGTTATACAACAGGGAAGAGTATGGGCTCTGGGTTTAAACTTTGACTCTGCCCCCTTGTTAGCCGAGCGACTGTGAGCAAGTCATTTCATCTCACTAAACTTGTTTTCCCTTTTGAACATTGGAAGTTACTAAAAGCACCTTACCTGTCTAATTGTAGAAAGGATTAGGTATATTAATGGGCATGGCACAGTAAACACTCACAAAATGCTAGCTACTATTAATTGTCAAGATTATGTTGGTGGCAAGGAGCAGAAACTCATTGGAAGTCATTTAGGCAATAAAAGGGGAGAATTTATTGACTCTCATAACCAAATCCAGGAAGGTAGGAGAGCAGTTGAGTGGCAGGGGCAACTGGAAAGAGACCATTCCCCATGTCTGTCTGTCTGTCATATCTTTTTTGTTTTTATATATATATTTTTTACTTTGCTGGGTGGGTTTTTTTTGTTTCTTCTCTTTTCTTTTTTTGGTTGCTTTTTCCATCCTTGGCTAGAACCATGGCTGCCAACAAGCTTCTCTGTTTCGTAATGGGAGACCTTCTCACGTGGTTATGATGTGAAAAAATCCCAGGGAAGGACTCTGATTGGTTCAGCTCAGGTCACGTAGCCACCCGCGTGGCCAAGTCGGGGGCTAGGGTGCTTAGGTGGGGCAGGGGCTTCTGGGTAGATAAAAATAACTAATGCCTTCTGCCTTATCTAAATGTTCTTTGCACTATGCCTGGCACTTGGTAGAAATTAAACAAATTCCCCTTTTTCCCTTTCCGTTTGACCCTCATGTCTACATTTTATTACATAAAAGAGTAATCCAGAAAAGAAAGTCAGCTCATCGGAGACACTGGGTAGGGAGAAAAAGCTTTTTATAGAATATTAGGTAGGAGTAGTGGCTTAGGATGGCAAGAGCTCTGCATGAAAGGAAGACATTATGGTCTAAGGCCACCTGGGAGATCTGAGTCAAGCAGCTCTATCCCTTCCTAAGGACAAAAGAGATTTCAGGCAATGACTCATATTTGTTTGGAGAGCTAATTGACAAGACATATTAAGAGATTTAGCAATTGTTCATGCTTTTTGATCCAAAAAATTCACTTCTAGAGTGTCAAGAACTGTGCTGGTCTAAGATATTATCCTACATGGAAGCTAACGAGTTAGCCTGTCAGAGTTTTATGTATGTTTTTATTAGCAGTGTGAGAAATGAGTAATACACGGATGGATCCAGGTAGAATCTGTGCATGCAGTGGATTTGCATCACACCTGAGGAACCCCAAGTTTAGGAATCTTGATCTTTTCAACCTTTACCCTGGATGGAGGGAGATATTGTCATTATAATCCTTTCTTTTTCTTTTTCTTCTTCTTCTTCTTTTTTTTTTTTTTTTTTTGAGGTAGAGTCTCATTCTGTCATGCCCATGTTGGAGTGCAGTGGTACAATCTCAGCTCATTGCAACCTCCGCTTCTTGGGTTCAAGCAATTCTCCCACCTGTCTCCCAAGTGGCTGGGATTACAGGCACCCACCACCACACCCAGCTAATTTTTTAAGTGTTTGTAGTAGAGACGGGGTTTCACCATATTGGCCAGGCTGGTCTCGAACTCCCAACCTCAGGTCATCTGCCTGCCTCAGCCTCACAAATTGGTGGGATTACAGGCGTGAGCCACTGCACCTGGCCCGGAGATATTATCGTTATAATCCTAATCAGCAAATAAATCTGTCTTCTACTATATTAGCCCTATTTTCTAATGCTATTAGCTATACAAACATCCTTATAAAGACAGTCTAGAATAAAAGCTGACACAAGATGTGCAGAAATGTAAGAGATACATGGGGAATTGTTGCACAGCATAGAGAATCTTTCCTAAGGAAACTACATCTGAAACACACACAGAAAATGTATTCTTAAAGCAACAATAGTTCAACATTAGGGGAAGAGGTTAAACAGACTGTTGTTGGGATATTCTTCTGTTTCTAAACATGCTTCTGAAGATCTTGGAATGGGAAGTGTAAATGTTCAACTTAAAATATAAAGTGGAATAAAAAGCTGCAAAAATTGAATATATGTTTTTATTAACTATGTAGAAACATCTATTCTAGAAAAACTTGGAAGGGAGACTTGCTAAAATGTTCATAGTCTTTCTCTGGGCAATGAGTCTAGGATCAATTGCTTTTCTTCATTTGGAATTTTTTTTTCAGTTTTTCTATAATGAACATGTATTACTTTTATAATAGAAAATAACAAGATAAATTATTTCTGAAAGCAGTGCCCAGCATCCAGAATTTGGCAAAAACAGGAGAAGAAGGCATAAAATAAGCAGGGAAAAAGGGTTTCAGTTAAATTAGATGTCCAATTAAGAGATTAGCTTGGCTGCAAAATATCTTTTTGACAGACAATTAGTTCTGGGCAAGTCAAATGTTTCAACAGTGCGTTCTTCTGGGGCAATTAAAGTAATTCATAGTTGATGTGCAGAAGTGTTGTGGTAATTGGGAAAGTTCCCCAAATGGCAGCTGAAACTGGGCTGGTTGTGTTTGGAGAAGTTAAGTCATGCCCTTGACAAGCCATCTAGCTGAGTCTACTGAAGAGGGCTTGGCCTGGGGGATTTTAAGACGGAATTTTCCACTGGGCATAGGAAGTTATTTTGGGAATGGAACAGAAGGGTCAATAGTGACAACATTAACAGCATTTATTGTAATATAAATACAGTTGGCTCTTGAACCACATGGATTTGAACTGCATGGGTCCACTTATACGTGGATTTTCTTCTGCCTTTGCCACCTCTGAGACAGCGAAACCAATCCCTCCTCTTCCTCAGTCTCCTCAATGTGAAGACAATGAGGATGAAGACGTTTATGATGATCCACTTCCACTTAATGAATAATAAATACATTTTCTCTTCCTTATGATTTTCTTAATCATATATTCTTTTCTCTAGCTTATTTTATTGTAAGAATACAGTATATAATCATATAAAATACAACATATGTGTCAATTGTTTATGTTATTGGTAAGACTTCTGGTCAACAATAGGCTATTAGTAGCTACGTTTTGGGGGAGTCAAAAGTTATAGGTGGATTTCCAACTGTGTAGGGGGTTGGCGTCACAATCATTCACAGGTCAACCATTGTATCAATAACAATTGTACCACACATATTTTGAGTGCCACACATTGCACTAAGCACTTATGTATCTATTAATTTCTACAGCTATCCCATGCAATAGATATGATTGGAGTTTCCATCTTATTGATGAGGAAACCGAGGTCAATTGAGTTGTCCAAGGTCACACAGCCAGTTAGTAATGGAGCTGGAACCTGAATCCATGCAATCTGACCCTTGTTCAATGCTCCTAGATTTATGTGCTGGATTTTTTTTTGAAATAACAATGTTTTATGCCTTTCTCTTTACTTTCCTAGATAAGGGCATCTGATTTCCCTCCATGGCAAGCAAGGTGTGTTGTATTTGCTACATTTGAGAGGGAAAAAGCTGAAGTTCAGAACGGATTAGAAATTTCCTAAGGCCACATAGTGAAAGAATAAGAAAGTTTCCTTTTTTAAATGGCGGAGGTTTTATATCAATGCTGTTTGTAAATTTTAGTTGGCAATGTCTTTTATATTCCATGAAACTGAATGAGAGGTGAGGTGGTATATTAGCCAAAACTCTCTCAGCTACATCTTGCTATTTTTCCATGCAACTTCAAAGCGCACAGATAGACTGGACTTCAAGTATGGCTGGATCCAGATGCTTAAATAATATGCTTTGAAATCTGTCTGATCTCTACTTCTCAGCTCTCTTTTCATCCATGTTGGCTTCATTATCAGGCCCTTTTCTTATGCCATCAGCAGCTGCTGAGTTACCTCCTACCAGCTTAGTAATCCCAGGGGAAAATGAACTTACCTTTGCCAAAAGCATTGGCATAAGAAGCTGACCCTCATTGGATCGTAAGAGTCAGGTGCCCATCTCTGAACGAATTATTGTGGCTAAGGAAGTAGAAGAGGGTGATTAGTCAGTCCTGATCATGTGTCAGCCCCAGCTTTAGAAGATGGTGTCAAACCTATCCAAACTCCAAGAATGAAGAGTGAAGGAAGGACCATCGTTCAAAAGTAAGTGGAAATGCTATTTCCAGGAAAGCAGAATGGGAGGGGGAAGGGGGGGGGAGGGGGGAAGGGATTCAAGGGGTGGGAGCTGGAATGGAATTAGCCCTAAATAGTTGGAGTTTGGAGGGTGAGGGTGTAAGTAAGTGTGAGCTGAATGCCGAAAGCAGAGTCTGCAAGATGGTGTGTTAGCCCAGTTCTGAGAAACAAACTCCCATACAGGATTACACGCACGTGATTTTTATTAAGGGCAATGCCCTTGAGAGAAAGCAGAGAAGGTGCCAGATGAAGCTGGGACAACCTGAGACAGCAATGCAAGTCTGACTCTGAGTAAAGGAGAGAGGAGAAAAAAGTTAGGGTGTAAACACCGTAGGGGAGTCCCTAAGCCAAAGCTGGGGACAGGGGAATCCTGTGTCTCCTGGGGAGGAGTCTGCTTTAGTGTCCCTGCCATGCTCAGTCATTAGCCAGGAGCTAATGGAAGGAAGCATACAGATTCCCTAGTGCAGCAGCTGGGGTCCTGGTTAATTACACTCCCTGTAGAGGGAGGTCGATGAGGCCCATTCTCAGGGCCACCACATGGTGAGCCATGCAGCACTGGCCTGGCAGAACATTTGACTGGGTTCATACAGTATTTACATTAAAAAAAAAATGAGGGCAGGGCACGGTGGCTCACACCTGTAACCCCAGCATTCTGGGAGGCCAAGGCAGGCAGATCACTTGAGGTTAGGAGCTGAAGACCAGCCTGGCCAACAAGGGGAAACCTCGTCTTTACTAAAAATACAAAAATTAGCTGGGTATGGTGGTGCACCCCTGTAATCCCAGCTACTTAGGTGGCTGAGGCGGAAGAATCTCTTGAACGTGGGAGGAGGAGGCTGCAGTGAGCTGAGATCATGCCACTGCACTCTAGCCTGGGCAACAGAGTGAGACTCTTGTCTCAAAAAAAAAAAAAATCAGTTGCCAGTATTCAACAAACTGTGTATTTTACATCTTAAAAAACCCCTGGATTTCCTGCTTCTCCTCACTGCCTCCTTAGATAGGGTGTGCGCTGTCCAGTTTGCCAAAGTCTCCACCAGATCCTGTTGCCCTAATCTGTACTCTTCACTCATTTGTGTTACTTGTCTGCCCATGTGTGCCTTTAAGTTTGCAACCCTTGACTTAAATTCATCTAGAAACAAACTATGGAAGTCAGGTTCAGCCATAGAATCTAATGGGAAGGAGCAAAGCTGGAGATTGAGCGACTAAGCTAGAGGTTGATAAAGAGGCATAGAGCAGGTAGCTGGAGCCTGAGCAGACAGATCTCATGGCTAGGCAGCCCTCCTAAGAGCTCTTTTGCTGGCTGGGTGAAGTCACTGAGAACCTAAGAAGAGAGTGTCAGTTCTAGCCTTCCTGGAGAAATCTTAGTTGAGATGGATGTCTGAGCTGGTGAACATTGCCTTTGTGTCAGGCAAGTCTAGGAGTCACAGCAGTATTTGGACACTGGTTGAAAGTTGTCTCATCCCATCCCACTTGCTCAGCAACATGGACAAGTGTGGGTTTAGATTATTTTAATTGGCCAATACTCTTTTGTTTAGGTGCTCTCCTTTCCTCTTCCACATGGTCCAGTAAGGCTGCCAATTCTAGAGCTCTTTCTTCTCCTGTGAAAGTCATGGATGTCTTAGGCTGGGTTTTCCCAGAGGCAGATCCTGTGATGAGGATTTCCATGTAATGGTTTATTTGTAGGGTGACTCTGGGAAGCACCAGTAGCAGAATGGGAGTGTATTAGTCAGGGTTCTTTAGAGAAGTAGAACCAATAAAATAGCACACACACACACACACACACACACATATGCATATACATATACACACACATATATGTATGTGTATATATATAACATATATATACACATGTGTGTATATATATACACATACATATATCTATATGCACTTTTATATACAAACATACACATATATACGTATCTATATGTAGTTTTATATACATACATATACATATATATGTATCTATATGCACTTTTATATGTGTATATGTGTGTGTGTGTGTGTGTGTGCAATTATGGAGGCTGACAAGTCCTAAGATCTGCAGGATGAGTCAGTAAGCTGGAGACCCAGGAGAGCCAATGGTGTAGTTCCAGTCTGAAAACCAGCAGGCTTGAGATCCAGAAAGAGCAGTGTTTCAGTTCGAGTCTAAAGGCAGGAAAATTTTGATGTTTCTGTTTGAAGGCCCTCAGGCAGGAGGAAATCTCTCTGACCCAGGCAAGGGTTAGCCTTTTGTTCTATTGAGACCTTCAACTGATTGGATGAGGACCACCCACATCTGGAGTGCAACCTGCTTTCCTCAGCCTACCCATTTAAATGTTAATCTCGTCTGAAAACACCTTCACAGGAACACCCAGAATAATGTTTTACCAATTATCTGGGCACTCAGTGGCCCAGTCAGGTTGACACATAAAATTAATTATCACAGGGCAAAATGAGACAAGGAAATCTAAACCAGAATAGAGTAAGGTAATGAGTAAGTTACTTCTATGGGCAGCTGGGGCTTGGTCCTTTTGGTGAGCTTTGGTTGATGGCATGGAACATACCTCAAAGTGTGCCACCTGAGTGTTGACAAAACTGAGATATTTATCTTTCATCACTCATCTGACATTGACCGAGGGATGCTCTCAGGGACTTTGACATCCTTGAACTTCTGGCCTGTCTCGCCGAGGCCAAGAAAAGGCCTTCAGGTGGGGAGTCGCAGGTGCTTGCAGAGGGATGCCTTCAGCTTGTATGGGATGGGGAGGGTCCAAGGGACATGGGTGGGCATTACCAGTGTCTGCTATGGTGGGTAAGTGGCACATATTTGGTCAAACATCAGGCTCTATCCACCCGGCAATGTTGGACCATGGAGTGGCACAGGCATCAGAATCTTCCCTGGGGATTAATTTATTGTGGTTCCTGAACAGAGAGGATATATATCTGGAGCTGCCAGCCTCTACTTGTCCTCCCACATGGAGAGAGATGGAGAATAAGGCTGAGCAAAGACAAACAGTGAAGAGAAATGGAGACAGAGAGAGAGTATACATGTGCCTTGAGGCAGTGAGTCCTGTTTCTAGTCCCTGGGGCTCTGGTTCTTTTCTCTTCCTGCCTTAGTCTGTTTTTGCTGCTGTAACAAAATACTCAAGACTAGATAACTTACAAAGGACAGAAACTTATTTCTCACAGTTCTGGAGGCTGAGGAGTCCAGAATCAAGGCACAGGCACATTTGGTGTCTGGTAAGGGGCTCTGTTCCTTGCTTCTAAGGTGGTGCCTTGTGTCGTCTGGAGGGCATGAATGCTGTATCCTCATATGTGGAAGGTGGAAGGGCAAAAGGGCCTAAGTTAGTTCCCTCTACCCCTTCATAAGGCATGAATTCATTCCTAAGGGCCAAACCCTCCTGACTGAATCACTTCCTAAAAGGCCCCACCTCTTAATACCACTGCAATGAGGATAAAGTTTCAACATGAATTTTGGAGGAGACACATTCAAACCTTAGCATTCCCTTTCCATAAATGACCTCAGCTGGATAAACCAGTATATTCGTTTCTTGATTAATTTAGCTAGAGTTAGATTTCTAGGCATGCAACCAAAAGCTCTTACTAAAAGTTATTGTGGTGGGATAGGGATTGGGGGAAAGGAGATGGGGATTGAGAGAGAGATTGCCCTGGGCCTAAGAGCTTTCTTTCCTTATTACATCCCAGTGCCTGAGATTTAAGTTGCTAGAAGGAAGATGAGTTTATGGTGGAAATTTGTAACTGACCATTAACTGGAATGGCACAGCTAAGCCCCTGTGCCTGACCAATTGTTAGGACTTAAAGAAATAGCAATAAAGAAAGAGCTTTTAGTTTCGGAGCTTAATTAGCCATTCTTTTCCTTGCTGACTTTCAGTTTTATGACTCTAGCTTCCAGGATAGAATTTTATCATACTCAAATACAAATTAAACCCAAACAAGGACTCTCCCCATGGTTCTGTTTCTTCAATTTAAATTTATTCTTTGTAGGGTGACACTAAGTACCATAGTATATGTCACATGTGAGAACAGTAAATTTTTAAAAAAGAGAGACAAGGCAGGCATTTATCATTGTGATCTCTTCTCTAAACATAATGGGAACTTAGGTTAATTTAAAAAAAAGTTAATGCCGTTGTTTTTTGCCTTAAGAAAGGTAGGGGTTTTATCTGGAGTGCTCTGAGAATTGGCACTCTGAAATCTGCAATGATGAGAAATAACAGTAGCTAACATTTGTTGAAAATCTATTAGTACTATGCTAGGTCCTTAACCTTCAGTATCTCTAATTACCCCAAAACACTTGAAGGATGGATGATCTAAAGTTTCCATGTTTGCAGAATGATAGCTCTGAGAAGACTTAACCAATGTTTCAAAGATTAAAAAAAATAGGAATTGGAGCCAGTTTTCATTAAGACCTTTTGAACTCCAAAAAATCTATCTATGTGCTTCTGACTTGAAAAGGGTGTGTTTTGCATGCTGGATATGGTTTGGTGGAGGTGCTGGTGTATACGCTGTATGTTTCAATGCTAGACATCATGCTGGGTACTGCACATAGTAGGCACCTGATAGCATTTCTGTTCAGCGAATTCAGAATACGTGAGTGACTGAAACTTCATTAGGTTGAAGGGGAATTTATCTTTTCACTATGTCTGAGCAAAGGGTTTATTAGGTAAAGTATATTTATATGATATGATATGATATGATATGATATGATATGATATTAGTGCCCCATGGAAATTATATTTGTTTCTCTACAGATAACAAAGATTCTTATTTCTCTCTTAAAATTCAAAATAAAGAGCCTTACTGACATCTACCATAAATCCTCTGCTGTAACCAGGTAGAGTATAAATAACTCCATAAAAAGAGAGTAATGCTGTCTTGCATTTGCACAGCACTTTACAGTTTAGAAAGTATTTGCTTGCCATGTCCCTTTTGATCCTCCTGATAGGCTTGCAGGGTAGGAAGGAGAGGTACTGTCATTTCCATTTTCCTGGTGGGAAACAAACATTTGGAGAAGTTGGGTGACTTGCCCCAAGGTGACACAATAGTGAAGGGCTCAAACCAGGACTTAGTTTGGGTGTCGGAATGGGTCAGAGTGGGTGTCTTAGTTAGTTTAGGCTGTGTATTAGTCTCTTCTTGCATTGTTATAAAGAAATACCTGAGACTGGGTAATTTATAAAGAAAAGAGGTTTAATTGGCTCACAGTTTTGCAGGCTATACATGAAGCATAGCTGAGGAAGCCTCAGGAAACTTACAATCGTGTCAGAAGGTGAAAGGGGAGCTGGCATGTCCTACATGGCTGGAGAAGGAGGAATAGAGCAAAGGGGAAAGTGCTAAGCGCTTTTAAACAACCAGATCTTGTGAAAACTCACTCATTGTTATGAGAACAGCAAGGGGGAAGTCTGTCCCCATGATCCAGTCCCCTCCCCCCCAAGCCCCTCCTCCAACACTGGGGATTACGATTCGACATGAGACTTGGGTGGGGACACAAATCCGAACCATATCAGGCTGCTATAACAAAATAGTATAAACTGGATGGCTTAAGCAACAGAAATCTATTTCTCACAGTTTTGGAGGCTGAGAAGTGCCACAATCTGGCTGATGTAGCTCCCAGCGGACCCTCCTCCGGGCTTGCAGAAAGCTGCTTTCTCTCTGCATTCTCACATGAGGGAGGAAGTGGGGGGCGGGGAGAGCGGGGGTAGAGAGGGAGAGAAAGAGAGAGAGAGAGAGAGAGGGAAGAGGAGAGACAGAGCAAGAGAGCAAGCTGTCTGGTGTCTTTTCTTATAAGGATGCTAATTCCATCATGAAGACCTCATCCTCATGATCTCATCTAAACTAATAGTCTTCCAAAAAAGCCCACCTCCTAATACCATCATAATGGAAGTTAAGGCTTCAACATATCAATTTTGAGGGGACACAGTTCAGTCCATTGGACTTACAGTTCACACTTCCTGGACAAGATTTTGGAACGCTGTAAAGCTTTCTTTAGAAAAACAACTAGTTTATTTTCCCCCAAGCATTTATAGCCCACTTTAGCAGCACTCAACTGCATGCCTCTGATCTATAGGCTAATTTTGGATCCGCCTTATGTCTTAAGTAATCCAAGAGTTTGTGTGTGTGTGGATGCTCCTTGATTTGAAATCCTTATGTGCTTAGAACTAACGGGGTTGTAAAACACACTCCAGAATGTACCCTTCTCTAATTCAGCCTGATTTTCTCCCATCACTCCACGTTATCAGGGCTCCCCTGCCCCTGCTTTTGATCACGATTGATTGTCCAGCTCCAAAGCATCATCTGAAAGACTTACGGTCTTTCTCCCGAGTGTTGGAGCCCAGGGCGGGCAGATGGGAGAGGGTAGGGGATTTGAACCGGGGAAAGACATTTAAATTTCCTCCTGTTCACCTTAGCTTAGGAAGTTACCTGCTGTCTGAAGGGTGTGTCCCTATTTTATTATTTATTTATTTTTACAAAACCAGGGACACCAACAACGAAAACAAGAGGAGCTCCTCTGCCTCTGATCCGAGTAGCTGTGCTCTCAGGCTGGAGCAGCCAACCCAGAAATTGGTGGCCAGTGGCTAAGGGTCAGGAGGAGCAGACAGAGTGAATGTGAGTTCTATGTCTGATTATAAAAATTGTACTTGCTCCTTATGGAGAATTTGGAATCTAGGCAAATTATAAAAATGTAAAGTCTTATCAGTCCTTTGTCAGCCATTGGGCTGGTTGGTCAGAAGTCATCACTGTGATAGACCCTCATTGCTTAATGAAAATTAATTTATCAGAAGCGATTTCCTTGATGATGCTAATATTTATTGGAAGGTTACCCTAGGCTGAGTTCTGGCTAACAGCTGCATATATATATATATATATATATATATATATATATATATATATATACACTTTTATTTTCCAAGTGAAGAAACAGGCTCAGAGAGGGTAAGAACTTACTCACAGTCACACAGCAACGGGGTGGGGCAGCTAGAATTTCGGTTCAGATAGACGCTAGAGTTCAGGTTTTTCATCCCTTTGACATCTACACATTATTCAAGAAATAAGAAGATTCACTTTTGGTTTGAAGGGGAGTGCATGGGAGAGAAAGAAAAGTACCAAATGGAAAAAAGAGAGAGCAAGGAAACCAAACTCCATTTGTGGTCATGAGCTACATTAAAAAAAAAAAAAAGCCAGGCCAGGGACAATGGCTGGATTATGCCTGTAATCCTGCCACTTTGGGAGGCCAAAGCAGGAGGATCACTTGAGGTCAGAAGTTTGAGACCAGCCTGGGCAATATAGCGAGACCCCATCTCTACAATTCTTTTCTTTTTCTTTTTTTAAATTAGCAAGGCGTGCTGCTGTGCACCTGTAGCCACAGCTACTGGGGAGGCTGAAGCAGGAGGATTGCTTGAGCCCAGGAGTTCAAGACTGCAGTGAGCTATGATCCCACCACTGCACTCCAGCCTGAGCAACAGAGTGAGACTCTGTCTCTGAAAAAACAACAACAACAAAAGCAACGCAAAGCTGGTGGTTTCACATGAGTGTTGCTCCTTCTGGAAAGGCATCACTGGAGTGTGTGCCATATTTTGATGCTGCTGCCGCCAATGATGAGAACATGGGCAACCTCTTTTGCCTGTAATTTTTTTTTTTTTTTGAGACAGTCTCGCTGTGTCACCCAGGCTGGAGTGCAGTGGTGCAATCTCAGCTCACTGCAACCTCCACTTGCTGGGTTCAAGTGATTCTCCTGCCTCAGCCTCTCAAGTAGCTGGGACTACAGGTGCCCACCACCATGCCTGGCTAATTTTTGTATTTTTAGTAGAGACAGGGTTTCACCATATTGGTCAGGCTGTTCTCTAACTCCTGACCTCAGGTGATCCACTGAACTTGGCCTCCCAGAGTGCTGGGATTACAGGCTTGAGCCACCGCGCCCGGCCTGTCTGTAATCTTTAAAAGTGATAGCATATTAGCTCTGAGGGTCGGTTGGATTTTTTTTTTTTTAAACAGCTGGCAGTCATTTATAGCCAAGTCAGGTGAAAAGGGTAGGTGATCGAGCTCATTACTACAATTTTTATTGAAATAAAATTTATCTTTAGTAACGAGATTGATTTTTTGTGTGTGACTCTGGAGGGCAATTTGCCCAGAGCAGTAGTTTTCAAACTCTTAACAAACTATCCCTGAGAGGAAAAGAGAATGAATTCATACTCTGTGGAGTGTAGCCCAAAATAACCTCTGCAAGGGTGAAATTTTCTTTGAAGTCTTATTTTAGCTTAGGTATTTGTGAACTCTGCATTCTATTTTGTGCCACATGTGTTTTAAATTACTATTACTCTACTAAAGTTTATTCATCCTCCAGGAAGATGGTGATGTTTGTACTGTAGTTGTTTGTCCCAGGGATACAGCAGGGTTCCCTAAGGTACCTGTTCCCTAGTTTGAGACTCTTGGCTCTGTTAGTGGGAGTCTCAAACTATGATCCAGGCTGCTGGTTGTTCCTGAGGGATTTCTCTTTCTTTCTAACACTAAGAAATAGGAAATATAGTTTTCAGTTTAAAAATAACATAATTAAAAAGTGTAGAAAAGTCTCTCTTGGCCGGGCATGGTGGCTCACACCTGTAATCCCAGCACTTTGGAAGGCCGAGGCAGGCGGATCACGAGGTCAGGAGTTCAAGACCAGCCTGGCCAACACGGCAAAATCCCATCTCTACTAAAAATACAAAAATTAGCTGAGTGTGGTGGCAGGCGGCTGTAATCCCAGCTACTCAGGAGGCTGAGGCAGGAGAATGGCTTGAACCTGGGAGGCGGAGGTTGCAGTGAACTGAGATCGTGCCACTGCACCCCAGCCTGGGCAACGAGAGCAAGACTCCATCTCAAAAAAATAAAAAAGCCTCTCTTGTGTCCTTGTCCCCAGCCTTCCAGCTCTCCTCTGAGGTAGCCAGTTTTCAAGATGGCCTGCGACAATTCACACCCTTGTGTAGTCCCCTCCCATGCTGGAAAGATCCATGTTGGAGCTTGTGTGTGACCAATGCTGCAGAAGTGATGTTATGTCGCTTCTGTGATTACGTCATGAAAGACTGCAGCTTCCGTTGTTGACTCTTTCTCTCTCTTTCTTGGATCAGTCGCTTTGGAGGAAGCCAGCTGCCATGTTTTGAGGACACTCAGGCACTTTATGGAGAGGCCCACGTGGTGAGGAATTGAGGTCTCTGTCTAAGAGCCAGTAAGGAATAGAGGCAACCACACAGTGAGCCTGGAAGCCTAGTCTTCAGCCCCAGAAATGCTCAGATGACTGCAGTTCTGGCTGACAACTTACCTGCAGCCTCATGGGAGACCCTAAGCCAGAGCACTTAGCTGAGTTGGCTTGTGGGTTCCGAATCCACAGACAATTAGATGATAAATGCTTGTTGTTTTATATTTAGTTTTAGTTTTCGTGACTACATCGTGGGTGTATATATTTATGGGTTACGTGAGATATTATAGGCTTGCAATGTGTAATTATCACATCAGGCTAAATGGGGTATCCATCATCTCAAGGGTTTTCCTTTGTGTTACTATCTAATTATTCTCTTTTAGTTATTCTAAAATGTACGATTAAATTGTTTTTGATTATATCACCCCATTGTGCTAGCAAATACTAGGTCTTATTCATTCTTTTTTTTTTTTTTTTTGGAGATCGAGTCTTGCTCTGTCGCCCAGGCTGGAGTGCAGTGGTGCAATCTTGGCTCACTGCAACCTCTGCCTCCCAGGTTCTAGCAATTTGCCTGCCTCAGCCTCCCGGGTAGCTGGGACTACAGGCGCATGCCACCACGCCTGGCTAACTTTTGTATTTTTTAGTAGAGGTGGGGTTTCACCGTATTGACCAGGCTGGTCTCGAAGTCCTGACCTCGTGATCCGCCCACCTTGGCCTCCCAAAGTGTTGGGATTACAGGCATAAGCCACCACGCCCGGCCTTACTCATTCTTTCTAACTATTTTTTTGTACCATCATGGCTCACTGCAGCCTCATTTTGACCTCCTGGGCTCAATTGATCCTCCCACCCCAGCCTCCTGAGTAGCTGGGACTGTATGCACTTGCCACCATACCCAGGTAATTTTTAAAGATTCTCTTATAGAGATGGGGTCTTCTTATGTTGCCCAGGCTCGTCTCAAACTCCTAGGCTCAAGTGATCCTCTCGCCTCTGCTTCCCAAAGTGCTGGGATAACAGGCGTGAGCCACTGCACCCAGTCAATGGCGTGTATTAAAAGGAATGATGATATAAATACTGATGACTAACATTTATTGTTTTTTCCATGTCAGGCACTATATCAAGCACTTTACATGCATATCTCATCAGTAAAACATTTGCATTTTTATTTCTTATCACTAGTAAATCCTTCTCCTCCCAGAAGCATTTAAAAATCCACAAACCATGGCTAACTTCCTGTGAAATGGCTTAGTGGGCAAAAATTCAGAATAAGGGGAGTGTGAGTCCATGTCTCCTGCCCAGAGATGAAGAAGTTTCTCTTTTCTGTGCATGAAGGAGACAATGGGATATGGGATGACATTAAACCTTTATAAGTTCCTGCTAACCTCCAGGTGGAAGGAAAGGGCCCACGGTGATCAATAAATGTGTTTGCTATTTTTTGGGTGAAAGGAAGAGAGCCTGCACCTCTGTTGGGGTAGGTTATCCACGCTGCCTGTCTGGGGTCCAGATTCCTGGCATTGATATGACTTCTTGGCTCTCTTGAGCCCTGAATCTGCTTCAAATTCAGAAAGCCCCAAGACTTCTGGGCTCTGTAATTACTCTGGGCTTTGGAGAATGGTTTCTGTTATGAGCAAAATAATGGTGGAAACTTGTACCAATGAAGGAAACACACAAGAGTGTAGAGGGACATTGCTGTTTGCTGATGATGCTGGTGGCTGCTTGGGTGAGATTAACTCTCCAAAGAGCATTGGCCCTTTTGTGGCTGCAGGATCTGGGTGAAAGAGATTCTTGTAGTCTATCCTATCACTAGATACTATCTGTCTTAGTCCATTTTGTGCTGCTGTAACAGAATACCACAGACCAGGTAATTTACAATGAATAGAAATTTACTTGGCTCACAGTTCTGGAGGCTGGGAAGTCCGAGGTTGAGAGCTTACATCTGGTGAAGGCCTTCTTGCTGCATCATGGCATGACCGAAAGCATCACATGGGTGAGAGAGAGGGTAAGAGAGAGCACCTACTGCTGTGAAAACCAACCTGCTCCCATGATAAAGGCATTAATCCATTCAGAAGGATGGTGTCCCCATGATCCAAACACCTCTTGAAGGTCTCACCTTTCAACATGGTTGCATCAGGGATTAAGTTTCCAACACTTGAACTTTGGGGAATATGTGCAAACCATAGCAGTATCTGTGCCGGATATTTTGTATTTGCTCCTTTATATCCACTGTCCACCCCCATTTCCTGCTTTGTACCCCAGGAGGCTGACTTCTATGGACTACATCGCTTGGGGTCTCCCATCCTCTTGTGGCTGCTTGGGTTTGGCCAATGGGGTGGGGATCATAGAATATTAGATGGTGGGAGGAGAGAGGGATTTGGACATTTATTTCTGTGGCTCCTTCCTGTTGGGTTGCCATAGGTTGGAAGCTCCTGCCAGGGAGCTCTCTTTCTCTGAAGACTGTGGCTACTCTCCTTGGTTTCCATAACTATTTCCCTCCAGGTCTAGGGGTAGTAATGGCTCCTCACTGCTGCTAGTTAGGGCTACTGCAACCTTCCTTTTTCTTTTCTTTTTTTTTTTTTGAGATGGAGTCTCACTCTGTTGTCCAGGCTGGAGTGTAGTGGTGCGATCTTGGTTCACTGCAAGCTCAGCCTCCCAGGTTCACACCATTCTCCTGCCTCAGCCTCTCGAGTAGCTGGGACCACAGGCGCCCACCACCACGCCCAGCTAATTTTTTTGTATTTTCAATAGAGACTGGGTTTCACCGTGTTAGCCAGGATGGTTTCGATCTCCTGACCTCGTGATTCGCCCACCTCAGCCTCCCAAAGTGCTGGGATTACAGGCGTGAGCCACTGTGCCTGCCTTGTTTTTATTTTTTTTAATCCCACTCATACAGCTATACATAGCCCTTTGCTAAACTCTTCTTAGTTATCCCATTTGAGTTTACTATGTCTTTCCTGCCACAACTTTGATACAGCATCCCAGAGAAGGAAAGCAATTCACTTAACTTTCTCACTCCTTTATTCATTCATCAAACCTCCCATCAACACTTACTCTATGCCAGGACTTGTGCTGAGGCTTTTAAGAATGAGACATGATTTCTTGTCTATGTCCCTGAGTTCTCAGTTTTTCACCCCAGAAACTGACTCTTACCAAAGAAAGAGAACATGCCAAAGGGATTGCTGAAGGGCCAGCCTTGGAAAAACACCCCACACAAGGTGGCTCCAGATGGCTTTACAGTGGCAACTCCTCCAAGGGCATGTATTAGGGATAGGCTGATCTGGGGACCCCAGCTGTCCCTGCAGAGAATTCATGGAAACCCAACAGGGCCTGTGTTCTTGCATCATGAGTCAAGGTGCCAAGAGAGATCACCTGATTGGCTGATCCAGAGTCACACGGTTGGGGGAGGGTATACAAAGTGGAGGGCTCACCACAGGGGTCAGAGATAAGGCTGCTCCTTGCAGCTCTGTTTTTTGCAATTCCTCTTGGACCCTCCCCAGTTCAGCCACCACCCTTGAGGCTAGCAAGGGTGAATTGTGTCAGAAGCATTCCATGCAAGGAAATAACAACTTGAAATCCAAATATATTTGTTAGTAAGTAACGGAAACCTGAAATTGCTTAAACAATATGGGGCATTATTCGCTCACATTAAAAGGAATTTGGGGGTAGGTGAGTCTAGGGTTGGTTTATTCAGTAGTTCAGTTGTATCATCAAAGACCTGGGCTCTTGCCATCTTTCTGCTCTGACTTACAGAGCAAGGGCTTAATTCCAGTCTTTTCCTCTAATGATCACAAAATGGCTGCCACAGCACCATACATCACATTCTCACACAATAATGTTCAATGTCCAAAGATCAGAGGAGAAAATGTGTCTTCCTTGTGTCCATTGTTGACAGCAAGGAGGAAATTTCCATCAACTCTCATTGGTCACAATGGGTCACATGACTATTCCTAAGCAATCACTAGACAGGGGGTCAGTATTACTATGATTAGTTTAGGTCAGTCAAGATTCACTCCTTGAGGCTCAGAAGGGCAACTTCTCCTAAAGCATGTGACTGTTCAATACTTTAAAAATTGGGGTTCTCTTAGCAAAGAAGAAGAGAGGCTCTTTTCTTGACAAGCAACCATAGCATCTATCAAAGCATAAGAAAAGCTTGTGAGTTGTTGAGGTTGGAGACTGAGAAGGTTCCAGAACATGACATTCTGGTGAAGTAGGCAGGACCCAGGAATCTGAAAAGTGACCCAATGTCACAGACATTGTTGGTGGCAGAGGAATTGAGGCATCTAGAGGCATCTAGGCAGAGTGACTGAGGCATCTCACTTTCTACCCAGAAAAGGAGACATTTGCTCCACAAAAGCCTCCTGCTAATTCCAGGGACCTTTCACTGTAGAGACAACTTCATGGCATCAGTGACAACTTTATGGCATCAGTGACAACTTTGGCCTCATTGTCCTGACAGGGCCTAGAATGGTGCTATCTTTGGGCTTTATATCTGTGAGGCACTCAGAAATGTACGAAGCATTTCCAAGTCCATGGTCTCATTTGCTCTCCACTTTGCAGTGGGGAAACTGAAGTTCAGACAGGTGAAGAGTCCCGATCAAGGTCACATAGCTGGAGAGCGGGAAACACCGAGCTCAACCCCAGATATTTTAACCAAAGGTGTTAGTTCTCTGCCTTACTGCCTTCTAGATAACTCCATACAGTCTACAGGGTAGATACTCAATCATGATGTATGAAAAGCATGAATGAATGCAAAAAAAAAAAAAAAAAAGGTTTAAAAAAGTTGTGCAAGCTAGGCACAGTGGCTCACACCTGTAATCTCGGCAATTTGGGAGGCCAAGGTGGGAGGATGTCTTGAGGCCAGGAGTTTGAGACTAGCCTGGGCAACATAGTAAGACTCCTTTTCTAGAAAACATTTAAAAATTAGCTGGGTATGGTGGTGTGCATCTGCAGTCCCAGCTACTTGGAAAGCCTAGGTGGGAGGATCACTTGAGCCCAGAAGTTCAAGACCAGCCTGAAGAACCTAGGGAGAGCCCGTCTCTACAAAAATTAATATAAATTAGCAAGGTGTGGAAGTGCATTTCTGTAATCCCAGCTACTTGGGAGGCTGAGGTGGGAGGATTGCTTGGGCGCAGAAGGTCGAGGCTGCAGTGAGCTGTGATCACACCATTGCACTTCCAG
The DNA here is from genome assembly GCF_006542625.1 of Nomascus leucogenys. Taxonomy (NCBI): domain Eukaryota; kingdom Metazoa; phylum Chordata; class Mammalia; order Primates; family Hylobatidae; genus Nomascus; species Nomascus leucogenys. The sequence continues at coordinate 87,052,863 of NC_044398.1, read as the reverse complement.
CCTGGGTGACAGAGTGAGACCCTGTCTCAAAAAATAAAGTAAAAAAGTTGTGCAAAGATAAAAAACCCAGTTGTGACTCTCACTGTGAACCCATAAATAAAGCAAAGTTATCAAATAGAGATGTATGAGCTGCTGAACGGAACAGAACTCACTGGGTTTATGGGGCTGTGTCAGGCACCTCTGACAATGCCAGATATTTACTTTGCAGATGAATGACTTCATTTCTTGCCCCAAATGCATCACTGGTGGGTAATATTTATGCAGATTGGAAGCATTCTCCCTCCTTTATTTGGCTGTTTGTAACCATTGGATTTTTTTACCTTTTGACTTGACATTGTTCTTCATGGGACCGTGGTATGGGATGCATTTCAATAAACAATACCAAAGTGACAGATTTCGGCTTTAAATCAAATTGTGTTCCGTAAAGTGGGAGACAAAGGCTTATAACTCACTGTTGGCTGCAGACATTTTGGCAAAAATTATCTTTCAGGTTTTGATCTCCACTGTATCATTTTACTGAGTGGCCTCATGTGCTCTATCAATCAAACACACTGAAGATGCAGGAGAATCACATTTAAAATCAAATCGTAGATTCATCTGCCCAGGAGGAAGAGAAATGTGTCATGAATCCTGCTTTCAATCTTCTGTGATTACAACTGAATTAGTTTTTGAAAACTCCAGAGGATGGTTTTCCACTTCCCAACTTTCATATTATTATTATTTTTTTTGAAGGGGGTAACATTAGATGAGTAGAGAGGTAGACTAAAGTGATTCAGCTGTGAGGTCGGAGTCTCGCCTTCCATCTAACTGTAGGTTAGGGCCTTTTAATATTCCTCTGATGGGGATTCTTTATGTAGGAAGGGATGTTAAGAAGAAAGATGTTCTCTAACAAGAAAACATTTAGACAAAGAGCATATGACCTCCCTCACTCAATCTCGCCTGCTTTCTTGGCATACATGGGAAGAGAAGATGAACTAGAAAGGAAATATTATTTGCTGATCTCCTTTCTTTGTCTGAGGCACATTGCACGGGCTGTCTCATTTGATATTCACATGCCCATGCGAGGTGAGCAGTCCACACCATGCTTTACAGGAGGGGAAACTGAGGTCAAGAAACATGCTTATGGGCCAGGCGCAGTGGCTCACACTTGTAATCCCAGCACTTTGGGAGGCCGAAGTGGGCGGATCACGAGGTCCGGCATTCGAGACCAGCCTGGCCAAAATGGTGAAACCCTGTCTCTACTAAAAATACAAATATTAGGCCAGGTGTGGTGGCATGCACCTGTAATCCCAGCTACTTGGGAGGCTGAGACAGGAGAACTGCTTGAACCTGGGAGGCGGGAGGTTGCAGTGAGCCGAGATTGCACCATTGCACTCCAGCCTGGGCAAAAAGAGCGAAACTCCGTCTCAAAACAAAAAACAAAACAAAACAGAAAAACAACAACAACAAAATGTTAGCCAAGCATTGTGGCACGTGCCTGTAACTCAGGAAGCTGAGGTAGGAGAATCGCTTGACCTCAGGAGGTGGAGGTTGCAGTCAGCCAAGATCATGCCACTGCACTCCAACCTAGGCGACAGAGCAAGGCTCTCTCTCAAAAAAAAAAAAAAAGAAAAAAGAAAAAAAGAAACATGTTTATGGCTGAAGAGCTGAGCCCAAGTCTATGTGATGCTGAATAACATGCTTTTAATTTAATTAATTAATTTATTTATTTATTTTTTGAGACAGGGTCTCACTCTGTCTCCCATGCTGGAGTGCTGTGGCACCATCATGGCTTGGCTCACTGCAGGCTTGACCTCCTGGGCTCAAGTGATCCTCTCACCTCAGCCTCCCAAGTACCTGGGACTACGGGCACACACTGCCATGCTCAACTAAATTTTTTTGCATTTTTTGTAGAGACGGGGTCTTACTGTGTTGCCTAGACTGGTCTCGGACTCCTGCATTCAAGTGACCTGCCCACCGCGACCTCCCCAAGTACCGGGATTACAGGCTTGAGCCACTGCGCCCAGCCTAAAACTTTTGAGAAAGAATGCTTCTTGTTGATTGTCTCCTCTGTCTATTACCTTAGTGTCTGGCATATAGTAGGTGCTTGAAAGCACTTCTTTAGTGTCTAAGCCAGGGGCTGTCAGCCTTACTGTAAAGGCCCAGACAGTGAATTATTTGAGGCTTTGGGGGCCATGCGCTCTCTTGCAACCCTGCAACCCTGCCGTTACAGTACAAAAGCAGCCATACACAACACTTTATTTATAAACTCTGAAATTGGAATGTCATATAATTTTCATGTAATGATGTATTATTGCTTTTGTCTTTGTCCCACTAACTATTTAAAATATAAGAACCAGCTGGGCTCAGTGGCTCATGCCTGTAATCCCAGCACTTTGGGAGGCCAAGGTGGGCAGATGACCTAAGGTCAGGAGTTCGAGACCAGCCTGGACAACATGGCAAAGCCCTGTCTTTACTAAAAATACAAAAATTAGCCGGGTATGGTGGCAGGTGCCTGGAATTCCAGCTTCTCAGGAGGCTGAGGCAGTAGAATCGCTTGAACCTGGCAGGCAGAGGTTGCAGTGAGCTGAGATGGTGCCACTGCACTCCAGCCTGGGCAACAGAGTGAGACTCCATCTCAAAATAATAATAATAATAATAATAAAATAAAATGTAAGAACCGTTGTTAGCTTTTAGGCCATAGGAAAACAGGCAGCTCAGATTTGGCCTTCAGACTGTATTTTGCAGACTCCTGGTCTAAATAATTACCTTAATTATCACACTAGCAGATACCAAGAACTAGTGTATCTCCAAAGTCTAGTTTGGTGCCCGGTACAAACATTCTTTCCCCAAGGTGGAGTCTACTTGACCAGGGTGGAGAGTTACAGTGTTGGGGGAGAGATGGAAGACATCTCTGCCTGGGGGTGAGGGGAGGGTCAGAGAAATCTCTTGGGGTTTGCTCTGGGGAAACTGGGAATTGTGGGAGAACTGAGGAGACAGGAAAGGGGACTTTAAGAATATTATTGTGGGCCGGGCGTGGTGGCTCACGCCTGTAATCCCAGCACTTTGGGAGGCTGAGGTGGGCGGATCACGAGGTCAGGAGATCGAGACCATCCTGGCTAACACAGTGAAACCCCGTCTCTACTAAAAATACAAAAAATTAGCCGGCCATGGTGGCGGACGCCTGTAGTCCCAGCTACTAGGGAGGCTGAGGCAGAATGGCGTGAACCCGGGAGGCGGAGCTTGCAGGGAGCTGAGATTGTGCCACTGCACTCCAGCCTGGGCGACAGCGAGACTCTGTCTCAAAAAAAAAAAAAAAAATTATTGTGGGTTAGGAATTGGGACTTCTATTACAGAGGTTCTCACTGGGGACTGAATTGTCCCGTGTGTGTGTGTGTGTGTGTGTGTGTTTTAAATCTGCAGAGAGCTTTTGGTTGCCCTAATGATAGGGATGGGGGAGTCATTATGGTGTGGGGCAGTTTTTGAATATATATATAGAGATCTCAAATTCATATGGGTTAGAAGAACCATGATTATCAGAGTCTATAACCTTGTTCTATTTTTTTTTTTTTTTTTTTGGGACAGAGTCTCACTCTGTCACCCAGGCTGGAGTGCAGTGGCATGATCTCGGCTCACTGCAACCTCCACCTCCCGGGTTCCAGCGATTCCCCTGCCTCAGTCTCCCGAGTAGCTGGGACTACAGGTGGGTGCCACCATGTCCAGCTAATTTTTGTATTTTTAGTAGAGACGGGGTTTCACCATGTTGGCCAGGATGGTCTTGCTCTCTTGACCTTGTGATCGGCCCCCCTCAGCCTCCCAAAGTGCTGGGATTACGGCCCAACCTTCTTCTATTTTATCTGCATATTCTATTTTATATGTTTACATGCTCTATTTTACATGTAAATGTTGAATGAACACTGAAGTTTCCAAGAATGCGGCAGCTATGGCATAAATCAAGAGAAGATTCAACTCTGTTTGGTATGGGAATTCATCAAGAAAGAGCCACTCTTTTGAAGACCATGGCAGTCTCAGTAAAGCCAATGCGACAACACGCCACGCTGCCTGCGTTTGTGACTGCCACCGGTTATTCTACACACACATGTGTGAGCACTTGACTGCTTCGCTCCATCTTTCCTGATGGAAACCCATACCATTTCATTATATATTATTTCATTAGAAATCCTCATCATTTCATTTCTCCTTTTTATTATAATTAGGGCACAATTGTGATTGGTTAGAAGGGTAGATGGTGATAGGATCAACACATTTTTTTTTTTTTAGGATAGAAAAGAGAGCTTTTCAGCTGGGCGTGGTGGCTCACGCCTATAATCCCAGCACTTTGGGAGGCTGAGGCTGGTGGATCATTTGAGGTCAGGAGTTTGAGACCAGCCTGGCCAACATGGTGAAACCCTGTCTCTACCAAAAATACAAAAAAATGTACCGGGCATGGTGGCACGCATCTGTAATCCCAGCTACTCAGGAGGCTGAGGCACAAGAGAATTGCTTGAACTCAGGAAGTGGAGGTAGCAGTGAGCCAAGATCCCACCACTGCCCTCCAGCCTGGACTGTAGAGTGAGACCCTGTCTCAAAAAAAAAGATGGCTTTTAAATTGTTGGTTAAAGCATGGGACATTGGATCTAATGGCACCAAGAATGCCTGCCCTGTAACACTCTTTGAGGTGATGTGTCGGGAACTGCTTTTCGATTACTTATGGGTTGCTGAAATATACTTCTTTGAATGCAGAGATTGGGCCCCTGATTATATTTGGGAGGCAAAAGCATCACCTTGTAGGCACCTGGCAGGGTAAAATAAATGGATGCTTCTTAGAGGGCAACTGCTTTCCCACTTCCTGTTTCCCTTTTGTTTGCAGGGTAAAGCCAGATGCCTTTTACCTCTTGTATCAATGCTGGTTGTCTGAGAATTTTTTTTTTTTTTTTTTGGATGGAGTCTCACTCTGTCACCCAGGCTGGAGTGCAGTGGTGCAGTCTTGGCTCACCACAACCTCCGCCTCTTGGGTTCAAGTGATTCTCCTGCCTCAGCCTCCCAAATAGCTGGGATTACAGGTGTCCACCACCATGTTCAGCTAATTTTTGTGTTTTTAGTAGAGATGGGATTTCACCATGTTGGCCAGGCTGGTCTCAAACTCCCGACCTCAGGTGATTCACCTGTCTTGGCCTCCCAAAGTACTGGGATTACAGGTGTGTGCCACCACATCCAGTTAATTTTTGTATTTTTAGTAGAGGTGAGGTTTCACCATGTTGTCCAGGCTGGTCTTGAACTCCTGATCTCAAATGATCTGCTCGCCTCAGCTTCCCAAAGTGCTGAGATTACAAGCATGAGCCACCACGCCTGGCCTGGGCAGAGTCTTTAAAAATGCTTCAAACTCTCCTTTAGCTCAGTTTCAGTAGAGTCATTCCTTTACAGTATAATTACAATGGAGCTGCCAATCAGCTCAGGCCACGCCCAGCCCACTGTCTCCAAGGGGCTGGGTCCCTGCTTTTTCTCTCTCCCTGAAAAGTGGCTGTTAATTTTCTCCTTTAGTCTCCTTTTTCCAGAAAGATCTTTTCCTTTACCTTATGGGAGTTTGATAAAACTGGCATCTCCAGCCTTCTTTTCCTTATGTTGGTTTTTCCTGCCACAAAAGGCCCAGAGACATTGTCTATGGAACGTTTGGCTGCGGCTGGGCAGGCATTTTATTCTATTGGAAAATTCCACTAGGATTTTCTATGATCACAATAGAGCATGGGTCCTCAGTCAAACCCTCCACCACTTATAAGAAGCTCTGTGACTTTGGGGAAGTGACTTAACCTCTCTGAGCCTCACTTTTTTTATTTGGAAAGAGTGGTGTGATGGTAGGTTTTATGTGCTAACTCTTAGGGATACAGGGTGCCCAGCTATTTGCCTAAACATCATTTTGGGTGTGTTTGTGAGGGCGTTTTGGAATGATTGACATTTAAATTGGCAGATTGAGGAAAGCAGTTGCCCCTCCTAATGTGGGTGGACTTCATCCAATCCACGGAAGACCTGAATAGAACAAAAGTCTGGCCCTTTCCAAAGTAAGAGAGAATTCCTCCTGCCTGAAGGTTTTTAAACTGCACCATTGGCTTTTTTCTGCCTTTGTACTCCGACTGAAACACTGCTCTTTCCGGGTTTCGAGCCTGCTGGCCTTAGGACTGGAACTAACACCATCAGTTCTCTGGGGTCTCCAGTTTGCTGCCTCACCCTGCAGACGACAGCACTTGCTAGCCTCCATAATTGCATGAAATCTCTCTCTCTGTTTAGACATTGGTTCTGTTTCTCTGGAAAACCCCAATCAATACAGGCAGTGATAATATTTTGAGGATTAAATTATACAATGAATAGAATATGCTTAACACACAGTGAGTGCTTGGCACATATGATCTCCTCAATACACATCAGCTTTATCATGGAAATTATTATGTATCATTATACAAAATATAATAAGATTTCAAACTTATGTTCTCTTAAATGTCCTCTAAATTATTCAATGGAACAAAAAACTCTTCACTCATTTTTGTGTGTATGCAAACTTAATGTCTTTCAATAAAATTTTCCAAGTTATTGTATGTTCTTAGGGACATAATTCTGTTTGACTTCCCATCTTTCCAATACTAGTAGTGAGCCTCATTAGCACATGAATGCTGGTGTCTGTGAGATGTGCTTGCCTTCACTGTCCTGTTTGCCTTGCCCAAGGTGGGCATTGGAAAGGACAAGTCATCTATGATTGGTTGGAGGAAGGACCGACCATCTACTGTCTCAGTCTACTCAGGCTGCCATACGAAATACCACATACTACGTGACTTAAACAAGAGACATTTATTGTTCACTATTCTGGGGGCTGGGAATTCGAAGATCAAGGTGCTGGGTGATTCAGTTCTCCAGTGAGGGCCCACTTTGTGGCTTTCAGTTGGAAACCTTCTTGTTGTATCCTCACAGGGGAGAGAGAGAGCATGCAAGCATGAGACAGAGTGCAAGAGAGAGAGGGAGAGATCAAGCAACAGTGAGAGAGAGAGAGAAAGGTATCTCTGTTGTCTCTTCTAATATGGACACATCGTATCACCAGGACCTTATGCTTATGATCCCATCTAAACATAATCACCAAAGCCCCATCTTCAAATACCCAAATACCATAACACTGGAGATTAGGGCATCGGCTCCAACGTATCAATTTAGGGGTGGAGGCACATTCATTTCATAGCACTTCCTTTTCCAAAAATGCTCCTTAATCCTTCCCTGCCATCCTTGCTATTCTCATTTGACAGATGAGGAAATTAAGACTCCACGATGTGCCTTAGGTTGCCCATAGCTGTACAACTTATAAGAGCGAGCTCCCCAAATCACTGCATTCATCCACAGGAGCAGAGGTAACCGCAGCATCATAGCCATCCAGGGAGTGTAATGCCCCATTAAAAATAACAAAGCGTAGAGACCCAGCCTGAACTGAAGATGCGTCTGTGGTTGGGGTTCAGCGTTCTTTGATTCCCAGATCTACCACCCAGATATTTGACAAGTTACATCCACCTCTGGTGCTCATTTCCACATCTCTAAAACAAATAATAATAGTGCCTTTTTGTTGCTGAGAAGATTTTGTGGTGTCATGCAGATGAAGTGGCTCTCAGGAGTCTGACTTAGTAAATGTTGGCTGCGTGTTGGGCATTATTAGCTAAGATGTACAAACAGCAGAGGTTTGGTTTGTATGAGTAAATCATATTCCTGCCTGTTGTCATTGAGGGAGAGCAGAGTCCTAAGGGGAGGGGACACAAGTCAGGAGAATTCTAGGGGGTGGGGGATGTTTCTGTCTGATGTCTCAACAATGGGTAAATCTGGGAATCTAATGAGAGATTCATTGGGTAAATCTGGGAATCTCATGAGCAAAATGTGGACATGAAGAAGGAGGAAAAGCTGCTTGAAGGATTGGTGAAGGAGGAGGGAAAGGGGGAAAAAAGGAAAAAAAACATTTAGGGAGTGCTAAGTGCTACGCATTTTCCATTTTTGCATCAGTGAATTGTAAAATCCACTGCAAGGCCGGGGATATTATCCCCATTTTACAGATGAGAGAGAGGAGGCCAGGCAAGTTAATGAACTGGTTCAAATTATCACAGCTAGAGAGTTGGAGCCAAAGTGAGATTGCACAGCTATGCAGACTCTAAAGCCCATGTCTGTATATTGAATCAAATTTCTCCTTTTGCTGGCTTAGGTAAACTGAGGCAGGAAGTGATGAGAAAGGGTTAAGAGACGTCGGCTGCTCCTTAAACATCTCCCTTCCCAGTGTCATTTGCCATCCATAAACTCTTTCAAAATGTGATAACAGTTTTGATTTTCCTGTCATCTCGATTTGGTATGAGAAATTTGGGATTTCCAAATTGACGGAAATCTCGATTTTAAAGACGCTAGAAGGCAAACATCTGTGAAAAATCACAGGAACAATGTCAACATCTGTCCCTGTGAAAGGAAATTGCTGAGGTTCTCAATTTACAGCCAATCAATCAATCTTGGAGGCCAGGGTGCTTGCAAATTGAAATGCATGTTGAAGCTATAGGAATGGCTAATTAATTTAGTTTGTATGCCTATAAGATTTTTCATTGTTTCCAGTTAAAAAAAATTCTCTTTTGAATAGGAAATGTATGCATATGGTAAAAAAAAAAAATTAAACAGTACCAGAAAAATATACAGTGAAAATTAAGTTTGTTTTCCATCCCAACCACCACTTCCTCTTCTCCAAGGTCATAAGTGTTGCTGGCTTCTCTTGAAACTTTCCAGAGATAAAATCTTTATATAGAAAAACATATGTATGTATGTCTCCTCCCAGTTTTATAAATGATAGCCCATTGTACATGTTACACTGCATCTTGACTTCATTCAACAATATATCTTTGAGGTTTTTGCATAGCGGTCGATATAGACATTCCTTATTCTTTTTATCAGCTGTGTAGTATTCCAGTATATGGGTGTGTATAAATTAATCAGTTCCCTCATGGTGGACATTCAGGATATTTTCTGTCATTCTCCCCAATTTATGCTTGTATGTCCATCTTGGTGTGTGTTCATCAGTAGGATACAAATCTAGAGGTGAACCTCCTGGGCAGATAGGATGTGCATTTAAAATATGATGCCTTAGTGTAAAAGGAAGGTTTTCTTTTCTTTTTTCTTATTTTATTAAGAGACGGGAGTCTCACTATGTTGTCCAGCCTGGTCTTGAACTCCTGGGCTCTAGCAATCCTCCCACTGTAGCGTCCCAAAATGCTGGGATTACAGACATGGGCCACCGTGCCTGGCCAGGTTTTCTTTTTTATCTTGGAGGGAACATCACCTCCCTCAAGGAGATCAGATTGGGAAAGGTGGGACGCTGTGTCTAAGAGCTTAATGACTGTTCACAGATATTATGGCTGCCCTTCTCTAATGTACCTGCTTCTCCAGGCCCAAAAGGTGGAAATGATGTTTGTTTCTTACTCTTTTGGGGCTTTAACTGTGCCATTGAGATTTTGTGCTCAGGGATAAACTACCATGTACTTACAGTTACCCCAGCCTGTAAGGTTTGATGCCTCTTCCTTCCTTCCTTCCTTCCTTCCTTCCTTCCTTCCTTCCTTCCTTCCTTCCTCCTCCTCCTCCTCTTCCTCTTCTTCCTCTTCTTCTACTTTCTTTCTTTCTTTCCTGTCTTTCTTTTTCTTTCTTTCCTCTTTCTCTCTCTCTCTTTCCCTCCCTCCCTTCCTTCTTTCCTTCCTTCCTTCCTTCCTCCTCCTCCTCTTCCTCTTCTTCCTCTTCTTCTTCTTTCTTTCTTTCCTTCTTTCTTTCTTCTTCTTTCTTTTTCTTTCTTTCCTCTTTCTCTCTCTCTCTCTCTCTTTCCCTCCCTCCCTTCCTTCTTTCCTTCCTTCCTTCCTTCCTTCCTTCCTTCCTTCCTTCCTCCCTTCCTTTCTTGCTTTTTTTTTTTTCTTGCTTTGTTACCCAGGCTGGAGTGCAGTGGCATGATCATAGCTCACTGCAAACTTGAACTTCTGGGCTCAAGCAATCTTCCTGCCTTGGCCACCCTGGGATTACAGGTGTGAAGCATGGTGCCCAGCCTTGGCCACTTTCTTTATTCTAAACTTTTTTGTCCCATACTTTCCTTCTTTTTCCTGGATACAGCCACTCCAGCCTCCCTTGTCACTCCAGTGATAGGACACTCAGTCTTGCCAAGTCAATGTAAACCCAGTCTCTTCTCATTTAAAACCTAGTCTCTTTGGTAAACAGTCAATTCAGGATTCTCAAGTCAATCTGGGTTTTAAATCTTAATTGGTTCAGTCTCTTATATCTTTGTCCTTCCACTTTGGTCTCTGGCTTTGCTGTGGGTGCTGCACCACTCAGACCTCTGTGCAGGACCACCGAGGCCTTCTTTCCCCCCAGCTGCTGGGAGACCTGCTGCTCATAGCTCATAGCAGAGTCTTGGCTCTGGCAGGAAGGCACCTGCAGGAAGCCACCGAGTGCTGGAAATTCTCCCTCACCTCCAAGGCATCCCATAATCCCGGAGGGTTACAAAGGCTCTGTCCCTTGCCCCTCCCTATGGGAGTGTATTAGTCAGGGTTCTCTAGAGGGACAGAACTAATAGGATAGATGTATATAAAAAGCGGAGTTTATTAAGGAGTATTGACTCACACGATTACCAGGTGAGGTCTCACAATAGGCCGTCTGCAAGCTGAGGAGCAAGGAAGCCAGTCCAAATCCCAAAGCCTCAAATGTAGGGAAGCTGACAGTGCAGCCTTCAGTCTGTGGTCAAAGGTCCAAGAGTCCCAAAGCTGAAGAACTCAGAGTCCGATGTTCGAGGGCAGGAAGCATCCAGCATGAGAGAAAGATGAAGGCTGGGAGACTCAGCCAGTCAAGCCCTTCCACGTTGCTCTGCCTGCTTATATTCTAGCTATGCTGGCAGCTGATTAGATGGTGCCCACCCAGATTGAGGGTGGGTCTGCTTTTCCTAGTCCACTGACTCAAATATTAATCTTTTTTGGCAACACCCTGACAGACACACCCAGAAACAATACTTTGCATCCTTCAATCCAATTAAGTTGACACTCGGTATTAACCATCACAGGGGGTGCCTCGGGGTCCTGGTGACTGTTCCACAGTGCTGCTCCCCTCTCTGCCCAATGCTGCTTCCTTGCTTTCCAGCAGGTGCTCCTCCCAGTAACCCACCTGCACCCAGATCTCCATCCTGCAGGTTGTCTCTCTAGAAACCTGACCTATGACAGGCTTATAAACATCACAACAGGGCATGGGTGTGGGGCAGGAGAGCTACTTGTCTCATCTGCTGAGGGTCCTACCCCAGGACCCCTGGGGAGGGATGATGTCCCTGTTGTTAATCTGGGTGATCATCTAACTCCTGATGAGCCCAGGAGTTACAGACCAGCCTGGGCAACAAAGTGAGACCCCATCTCTACAAAAAAAAAAAAAAAAAAGTCAAAAAATTAGCCAGATGTGGTGCATGCCCCCAGCTACTTGGGAGGCTGAGATGGGAGGACAGCATTAGCCTGGGAAGTTGGGGCTGCAGTGAGCTATGTTTGCACCACTGCTTTTCATCCTGGGTGACAGACTGAGACCCTGTCTCAAAAAAGTTTTCACGGTCCTATGACATTTTTTTAGGTCCTATGCGGGGGTGCAGGTACAGGTGGTTTCTGGTTCTACCTGACTGTCTTCTTTCAGCCTGGTTCCACTTGTTGACTCTGCTACCCAGAAGTGCAAGAATGTTGCATCTTTCTCATCTCTATATGGTCCCCATGCAGTAAAGAGTTGACTCAGCAGGTCTGGGGAGTTCAAATCCTGCACATTCCAAAAAAAGCTCTGGCCCTTGACTGGCTCCTGGGAGATAATTGCTAAGTCTTTGGAACATTCTGCCTAATAAGAGTGTTTACCTATGGCCTCAGGCTGAGCTAGCTAGTCCATGCTAACAATGCACTTTATGGTGAGTGTCTGTTTTTGTATGTATTAGCTTGACCTGTAGAGGGGCTGGAGACTGAGTCACAAAAGTTAGCTCCGTGCCTGGGTGATGAAACGCCGATAAAACCCCTGGACACCAAGGCTTGGGGGAGCTCCTCTGGCTGGCAGTACTTCGTATATATTGCTAATTGTTTCTTGGAGCATGATATAGCTTGGCTGTGTCCCCACCCAAATCTCATCTTGAGTTGTAGCTCCCACAATTCCCACATGTTGTGAGAGGGGCCAGGTGGGAGGTAATTGAATCATGGGGGTGGTTTCCCCAAGACTGTTTTCATGGCAATGAATAAGTCTCATGAGATCTGATGGTTTTACAAAGAGAAACCCTCTCACTTGGCTCTCATTCTCTCTTTGCCAGCCGCCACGTTAAGACATCCCTTTGCTCTCCCTTGCTCTTCCACCATAATTATGAGGCCTCCCCAGCCATGTGGAACTGTGAACCCATTAAACCTCTTTTTCTTTATAAATTACCCAGTCTCAGTGTGTCTTTATCAGCAGCATGAAAACAGACCAATACAGAACATTAGAGCTCTCCTTCTAACTCCACTGGGAGAAGACAACTGGAAACTCACCCCTGGTCTGTCTTGGAGAGACCTATGCACTTGTACCTTGGTTGATTTTAATTTGTATCCTTTCAGTGCAATAAACAATGTTCATGAGGATAATGGCTTTTCTGATTCTGTGGGTCCTTCTAGCAAATCAGTGGGCCTGAGGGCTGACTTGGGGACTCCTGACAACAGTCACTGTAGCCAGGGACCATCTTCTGTTTAGCTTATTTCAGAAGAAGATGTCATAGGTAAGGGGCGTTGGGGGCACAGGAAAACATTCCTTTGTTCTAGTTCTTGTTCTAGGTGCTGGTGCTAGAACTGTGAACCAAAGGTCATTGCCTTCAAGGAGCCTATATTCAAGTGGAGAAGATGGACAACGCTTCCCTCACAAACAGACTTTGAAATCTGACAAATAAATATTAGCATTCAGTGAAGTGTTAATGAGTTTCTGTGAGCACATACAGTCCTTACCAGAGTTTATCTCATCCTGCCTGAGCTAGCCCCTCCCAGCCCACGTATTTTGCCACAGCCTTTTCATTCCTCCCAACATTCCAATTCCTTTAACCCACGGCACTCCTTCTCACCCCAGGGCCTTTGCACATGTTACTATCTCTGTATAAATGCATTCCTGTCACTTGACACCTGGATAACTCCTCATTGTCCTAGTCTTAGCTTAAATGTCATCATCTGGTCAGGCGTGATGGCTCACACCTGTAATCCCAGCACTTTGGGAGGCTGAAGTGGGAGGTTCACTTGAGCCCAGGAGTTAGAGACCAGCCTGGGCAACAAAATGAGACCCCATCTCTACCAGAAAAAAAAAAATCAAAAAATTAGCTGGATGTGCTGCTGCATGCCTGTAGTCCCAGCTACTTGGGAGGTTGAGGTGGGAGGATCATGTGAGCCTGGAAGGTCGAGGCTGCAGTGAACTGTAATTGCACTACTGCACCTCATCCTGGGTGACAGAGTGAGACTGTCTCAAAAAAAATAATAATAATTCATGACCTTGGGGAAGCCCACTTGGATACTCTCCTCTTTCCCCAGACCAGTTGGATCTACCATCATAGGCTGTTATAGCTGCATCCAATTCTCTCTCTCTCTCTCTCTCTTTTTTTTTTTTTTTTTTGTAGAGATGCAGTCTCACTATATTGCCAGGGCTGGTGTTGAATTCCTGGGCTCAAGCAATCCTCCCACCTCGGCCTCCTAAAGTGCTTGGATTACAAGTGTGAGCCGCCATGCCTGGCCTGTTACCTTTCATTTTTATTTCAGTCATCATTCTGAGTGGCTGGGCATATGGATGTGTTGATTATTGAAATAAATCATTTACGCAAATTGTTATGGGCCCCATTTAAATTCAGAATCCAGCCCTGGATCTGGTCTGCAATTCTTCCCAGCCACACTCTTCCCTGTTGGAGTCCAAGTTCTCCACTCTAGACCTGCAGCAGGAAGCTTTCCAGGGACCAGCCAGTTCCACCGCCTCCAGAGCCACCCCTCACTTGCTGACCTCTTCCTATGTTAGCTGCCCCTCTCGCTGCCTGCTGCCCTTCCCCGGGCCAGCTGATACGAGAGATGGCGATTACTTGAAATGCTCCCCGCAGAAGATAAATGAGAGGGGAATCTCAGCAGGCATTGAGCTCTGTACGTAACGACTGGCAGTTGGGGCTTCTAATTTTAGGCCTGGGGAGGAAGCTGATTTCTGTGATGAAGGTGGCCACACGCTTTATCAAGGGCCAATTTAGCAAAAGTCTAAAATGTATATGAAGCTGTGGTAAGTCTCGATTTTCTTGGTATTTATGCTGGGAGGTTATTTATGAGCGTTTGCTGTGTGACCGCATTGCGGTATTAATCATAGGTGGCATTATAATTCTCTAAAATAACAGCCATAAGGCATCAGGGCAATTGCGGCTTGTATTAAGGGAATGGTCCTTTTTTGTCTTGCTGAAGTTAGGCAGCATGAGGCAGGTGTGTTTTTCCTTAAGGCACCAAGGCATCTGAGGGTTTGCACTGGGAATCCCTGGGCTGTCTGAGCCCTCTGGGTCCCTATAGGGTCTTCTACTTGCCAACACAGCCTTGGGTTCTCTGCTTCCTGTTGGGGTGACAGGAACACACTGGTGGTCTCTGATGGATATACCAGGTGCTCTGCCTAATTTTTCTGCTTGCTTCTGGGGATAACTCCAGCCCCATCCCTTGAAGGTGAATTTTATGTTATATATATATTTTTTTGCTTAGGCAAGTTTGATTTGGGTTATATTTGCATCATAAAGAATCATGGCTATTGCAAATCATTATATAGAAAAGTGATTTTATTCTTGAGCCTGAGATATTCACAGTGAAAATGACAACATATTATTTCTGAGACACCAGCTGGGGGCATCCACCACTTTCCCCCAACCCATTCTCTCTACTTGCCTCCAACCAATTTTATCCAAAAGCCAGCTCAGCTGACTGTACAACCATAAGGGATTTAGAGTTAGATGGATATGCCTTTATCAGCTGAATGATCTTGGGCATAGTACTCAAACCTTCTGTGCCCCTGTTTTCTCATCTTTAAATGGGGATAGTACAGGGCTGGTGTGAGGAATAAATGAGTTATTATAGACATAGTAATATACCGATATATAGTTAAATATAATTCTATCTGTCAGATGTAGACAGGGGTGGAGAATAAGTCATTTCTTCCTACAGAATAAGTGATATGGCTTGGCTGTGTCCCCACCCAAATCTCATCTTGAATTCTAGCTCTCAAAATTCCCATGTGTCATGGGAGGGACCCAGTGGGAGATAATTGAGTCATGGGGGCAGTTCCCCCATACTGTTCTCATGGTAGTAAATAAGCCTCATAAGAGCTGATGGTTTTATAACGGGTTTCCCCTTCTGCTTGGCTCTCAATCTCTCTTGCCTGCTGCCATGTAAGACGTGCCTTTTGTCTTCTGCTATGATTGTAAGGCTTCTCCAGCCATGTGGAACTGTGAATCCATTAAACCTGTTTTTCCTTATAAATTACTCAGTCTGGAGTATGGGGGTATGTCTTTATCAGCAGTGTGAAAATGGTACAATAAGGAAGTACCTTAAGGTAAGACAATACGTACAATAAGGAAGGAAGACTGCAATCCAGTCTTATCTCCCAGAGCCTTGACACAGAAAGATGGTAACCAACGCTTTGTCTTGGACAATCCCTCCTACCTGTTAGGGAGACAATGGAGCAAATCCAGCAGGAGATGGAGGGGAAGTGCTGGTTGAGTTGCTTGGCACTACTTGCCTTTTTTCACCCTCTTCCTCAGCTCCCTGATCACCATACTCTCCCTGTGTCTTTTGGCTCCTGAGATCAGTTGCTGATGAAATGCTGGGCTGAGCTCACTCCCAGAGAGGGAGGAAATAGATGTGGGAACTCTCATGGGGAGATGGGGAGTTACCGGGGCCCAGAGAACCAATGAGGACTTTATCATGCAGTCAGAGTTCAACACCAGCCCCTCCCAGAATCAATCACACCCTCCCTTCCACTATTTCACTGTCTGCCATGAACTAACAGACAGTGGTTGTGTTGCCCTCAGATTCATAGGCTGAATTCCAACCCCCAATGTGACGGTATCAGGAGGTGAGGCCTTTGGGAAGTAATTGAGGTCATGAGGGTGGAGCCCTTATGAATAGGATTAGTGCCCTTGTAAGAAGAGATATGAGAGAGATGATATCTGTCTCTCCACCATATGAGGACACAGTGAGAAGGCAGCCATCTGCAAGCCAGGAGAGAGTCCTCACCAGACCTTGACCATGCCAGCATCCTGATCTCAGACTTCCCAGACCCCAGAACTGTGAGAAATAAATTGCTGTTGTTTAAGCTTCACAGTCTGTTATAATTTGTCATAGCAGCTCAAGCTAACTAAGACACTACCCTGACTGACACTGTGTTTCAGAAATGACAAGGTTTGGGCTGGGCATGGTGGCTCACTGTAATCCCAGCACTTTGGGAGGCCAAGGTGGGTGGGTCACCTGAGGCCAGGAGTTCAACACCAGCCTGGCCAACATGGTGAAACCCTGTCTCTACTAAAAATACAAAAATCAGCCAGGCGTGGTGGCAGGTGCCTATAGTCCCAGCTACTCGGGAGGTTGAGACTCTAGAATCGTTTGAACCTGGGAGGTGGAGGTTGCAGTGAGCCAAGGTCGTACCTCTTGTACTCCAGCCTGGGTGACAGAATGAGACTCTGTCTCAAAAAAAAAAAAAAAAAAAAAAAAAAGAAATGATGAGATTTCACTGAACAAAACTAAAACTTTTGTTCAGAAGAGGAAAATGGAGGGTGGGGGAGTAGTGTGTGGACACCACCCATGCTCCCAAAGATATGAGACATAGAATTGATCTAAGTGCCACAAAGCAGAATTTTTCTCACTACATTCTGTTTCTCCTGTGATAATTCAGCTGCTTTCAAATTCCTCTCAGACAGTGCTGAGAATCCAGTGGGAGTTTTCTTTGTGCTCCAGAACATAGTGGCCTCTTGCCTTCATTCCCTACCAGAAATACTGTCTTGTTCACCGGCTATTTTCTCAGCCAATTATTTTTGTCCGCCCTCATTCCTCCTTCAGAAACTTGCCCTTCCCAGAGCCCTAGGAGATCCAGAACCCCATACATAGGATTCTTTTGGCTCTGGCCATGGCCGTGTACCAAGGGGTTGGATATGGGATTGCAGCCAGGCCATGTGGACTCTCTCCCAGGAATTTGGAGTTGAAAGTCTCTGAGCTCATCTCTGGAAGGTGCTTGAAACTAGAGGAGGATAGAAAGTTGATGACAATATAGTCATGTTCGGCCTGTGGACAATTGCAATAGAAAAACCTGATATGCGGGGTGATATGGTTTGGCTGTGTCCCCACCTAAATCTTGAATTGTAGCTCCCATAATTTCCACATGTCGTGGGAGGGTCATGGTGGGAGGTAATTGAATCATCTGGCAGGTTTTTCCCATGCTGTTCTCATGATAGTGAATAAGTCTCAAGAGATCTGATGGCTTTAAAAAGGGGAGTTCCCCTGCACACACTTTCTTGCCTGCCACCATGTAAGACGTGATTTTGCTCCTCATTCACCTTCCGCCATAATTATGAGATCTCCAAAACCGTGTGGAACTGGGAGTCCGTGACGTCTCTTTTTCTTTATAAATTACTCAGTCTTGGGTATGTCTTTATTAGCATTGTGAAAACAGACTAATACATGGGGGGAGTGGAGAGAGAGAGAGGGAGAGATGGAGAGGGGGAGCGAGAAGGTGGGCAGGGGGAGAGAGAGAGAGAGAGAAAGAAGAGATGGAGAACACAGTACAGACTTAGGAAGGACAGACCAGGAGCTCCCAGACAGACAGAGACAGGCTGTGTTGACTCCTGCTGTCTTTCTATCCCAAAGCCCTGCTGTACTTTCTGACTTTGGTTTTGTGGGATGCTTTATTTAATAGGCTGAACTGTGTTCTCCGAAGAGATATGTTGAAAGCCCTAACACCTCAGTACCCCATAATATGACCTCTGTTGGAAACAGGGTCATTGCAGATGTAATTATGAAGATGCAAACTGGAGTAGGGTGGGCCCTTAATCTAATATGAGATTGTCCTTAGAAGAAGTGGGAAATTTGGACACAGACCCAGAGGGAAGACCCCCTTGTGACAATGGGGATAGCGACTGAAGTTCCATTTTAGTATATGTGCTGCCGAAGTGAGCACAAGGTACGGATTGAAGTGAAGCTGCTACAAGCCCAGGAACGCCTATGGTTACCAGAAGCCAGGAAAGGAAAGGATGGGTCCTTCCCCTGAGGCTCCTAAGGGGGTATATCTCTGTGAACCCCTTGATTTTGGACTTCTGCCCTCAAAAATTGCGAGAGAATACATTTCTCTTGTTTCAAGCCACCTCGTTTGTGCTATTTTGTTATATCATCCTTAGGAAATCAATAAGACCCTTATCCTTCTTGAATGAGCTCTGTACCTTATAATGAGACTATTACAGTCTAAAAATATAGAACCAGTTGCAGGAACATCACAGACAAGGGAAAGTATTGAACCACACCATGGATGAGTGACAAGACTGGAAAAGAAGGGCATTTCACCTCTGTGGTATTCTTTGCAAAAACTCATGACCTGAGTCTAATCATGAAAAAAAAAATCAGACAAACTCAAATGGAGGTTAATATGGTTTGGCTCTGTGTTCCCACCCAAATCTCATCTTGTGGCTCCCATAATTCCCACGTGTTCTGGGAGGGACCTGGTGGGAGATGATTGAATCATGGGGACAGGCCTTTCCCTTGCTGTTCTTGTGATAGTGAATTAGTCTCATGAGATCTGATGGTTTTTAAAACTGGGAATTTCCCTGCACAATCTCTCTTTGCCTGCTGCCATCCATGTAAGATGTAACTTGCTCCTCCTTGCCTTCCACCATGATTGTGAGGCCTCCCCAGCCACGTGGAACTGTAAGTCCAATAAACCTCTTTCTTTTGTAAATTGCCCAGTCTCAGGTATGTATTTATCAGCAACATGAAAATGGACTAATACAGACACACATCCTGCAAATTCCCTCCCCAGTACTCCTGAAAACCGCCAAGCTCTGTAGAGTTAGAGTTAGAATACCTACCTTTTGTTGTTGATGTGAATGAAATATGCATGCGCATTGACGGCTGAATTCACTTTTGTGCCATTTTTGTAAATACGATAGTATTGCACAACTTTAGAAAAATAAGGAAAGGCTGAAGAAGCTACACATTTGCTTTGTGTGGTTTCTAATGTAGTTTTATTTTACATTAAAAGGTTTAGACAATGGGTTCTCATGGCAGTTGCTGGTGACTTACCTTGTAGTTGTAAAGCTGTGTTCTTGTTTTCTTTCTTCTAAATGAAATTTTATTATTATTGTTATTATTATTATTATTATTATTATTATTATTATTATTATTATTATTTTGAGACAGCCTCTTGCTCCGTTACCCAGGCTGGAGTGCAGTGGTAAGTCGTAGCTCACTGCAGCCTTGAACTCCTAGATTCAAGGGATCCTCCCATCTCAGCCTCCCAAGTAGCCGGGACCACAGGCAGGTGCCTTCACGCCCGGATAATTTTTAAATTGTTGGTAGAGATGAGGTTTCCGTATGTTGCCCAAGCTGGTCTCTAACTCCTGCGCTCAATTGATCCTCCTGCCTCAGCCTCCCAAAGTGCTGGGATGCTAGGTGTGAGCCACTGTACCTGGCTGAGGCCTTGTTTTCTTGCTGGCTGTCAGCTGGGGACCTCTATCAGCTTCTAGAGGCCACCTGCATTCCTTGACATGGCCCTGTCACAACATGGTAGCTTACTTCCTCCTAGCCAGCAAGGGAGCCCCTAAGTCTCCTAAGGAGAAATCTTATTTGATGAAACATGATCAAGGGAGTGACATTTGGCACCTTTGCCATATTCTATTGATTAGAAGCAGGTCACAAGTTCCATCTTCTCTCAAGGGGGGAGGCTTGTGCAAGGGAGTCACCTTAGCTGTGTGCAATCAGGAATACAGCCCAGGGCCCATGCCTGACAGTTGAGAGGATTCAGTGTGATCACGCTGATCAATATGAAGTGGGTTAGGCAGCTGCCAGTGCTAAATTCTCTTTGGGAGTTTTCCAAGAACCAGCCCTACCCATGCATATCTCTCTGGGTAAACCTGCGACTTGGGAGTCACCTTAGCTGTGAGAACCGTTTTTGGAACTTACCAGCAAAAATGACAGCCCAGGGTATTCCAGGCAGCTGCTTCTCCAGCTCCAGGCAAATGATTTTGGCCCTGTCTTGCAACCGAAATGGAATCGTTTCGAGGGGATGGTCTCCTCGCCCTGGATCCACCAGCAGCAGATGCTCCAGCCGAAGACATGTGTCCACTCTGAGCAAGGTTGAGAGAATCAAATTAATTTCTTTTATGACCCGAGGCAAGCTTGAAATTGGCTCTTCCGAGATGAAAAAGGAGAAGCAGGAGTGTCTTGCCTGGCTCCCTACTCTCCTCCTCCTCCCGCCTCCACCTCCTTCCCAGCAGGGCTCCAGCAATTTAATTGGGGTGGGATTCCTTCCACCGAGCAAGGCAGTCTGTCACGAGCCACTTCAGTAGGGGCCATGCCAGAGACAGCTTTTCGAAGCAGCATCTGTGGGCAGACATTTGGGTAACCCCACTAGGCTGGCAAGCGCTGGTCGATTTTTAGTGACCTCTTAGAAGTAGATAGCAGGGACTGTCAGCCGTGCCGGAAGTGGGAGAGAGCAGAAGGGGTCAAAGACAAGCCTCGGCTGGGAAGAGCATCTTTGTGGTCCTGTAATTGATGATTGGGGTGGGGAGCATTGAAACGTTTCCCCTGAGTCACAGCCTTCAGTGCAAATGGCTTTGCCTTCTGTTTGGACGGTGTGTTGAGAGTAGGGTAACCATATGTCCTCATTTGCTGCAACAGTCCCCATTACAACTGCTTTCCTGGTTTTGCCTGTCTCGAAAGCATTCGGGTTTGGGTGATAAATTATATGGTCATCCTAATTCTGGGTTTCACAGTCTCAGCACTGTGGACATTTGGGGCTAGATAATCCTTTGGGTGAGCGTTGTCTTGTGCACTGTAAGGTGTTTAGCAGCATCCCTAGGCTCTGCCCACTAGATGCCAGTAGCACAACCCCCTGCCCCATTGTCATTGCCAAATGTCCCCTGGGGGGAGGAGGAGGAATCACCCCTGGTTGAGAACCATGGCCCTCTTTTAACGGCACTGTTGAATGCTTCCTTCTGATACCGTCTGGGGGTAACTTGAGTACTTGGTTCATGTTCTGGAAGGAAAAACTCCACACAGTGCTTCTGGGTTGATTTAGCCTATGTAGGCTTCGTTTATCTTTTTCTTAGACCAGTACCTCACTTTTTTGGGGGACGGGCGGGACCTCTCCTCCATTCTCGGCCCACGTGTTTTGGGTGACTCGAGAGACTGGGTCTGGCAGATGGGAGAATGCCATTCTCCTGGCTATTGTGATTGATTCAGAAACCTGCCTTAAGGTGGTTCGAAGAGCATCAGTGGCAGGACATCTGTTAGATGAATAGGGAAAGAGGGGCTCTCTTTTTGCTGGGGTTGCAAACCTGGTAGGGTGGAAACCTGGAGCTGCTGGTGGTCATCTCTTCACCCTGGGGGAGAGTCTGCCTGAGAAGGAAATCACGGGAGAGACGAGCTGAGAGAGGAGAAGGGAAGCCGATCACACTGCCTAAGAGCCTGTATCCCCTCCGACCCAATGACAGATCTCACCCAGAGTGAATTTCTCAGTGAAGCCAGTTTGAGTTGAGTTTCTGTCAACTTGCAACTCAAAAAGGCCATATGTTGCCATGAGGTATTTCTCTGTTCCCTTTCCTAATCCAGAGATGATGTAACTTTAATTCTGCTAATGCTCAGTTTTGTCTCATCAAATGGAAACATCACAGAAGTCTCTGATCTTGCCCCATCAACGCTTCCCATTACCTCTAGGGCTCAGCCAATGCTGCTGGTATCTTTTGCTTTATTTTTTCTTTTCTTTTTTTGTTTCTTTCTTTTTTTTTCTGAGGCAGGGACTTGCTGTCTCACCCAGGCTGAAGTGCAGTGGTGTGATGACGGCTCACCGCAGCCTCAACCTCCTGGGCCCAAGTGATCCTCCCACCTCGGCCTCCTGAGCACAGGTGCACACCACCATGCCTGGCTAGTTTTTTAAATGTTGTTTGTAGACAGGGGAGTCTTACTCTATCATTCAGGCTGGTCTCAAACTCCTGGGCTCCAGCAATCCTCCCACCTTGATCTCCCGAAGTGTTAGGACGACAGGTGTGAGCCAGTGCGTCTGGCTGCCTCATTTTTCTTAATCTTTCCAGACTCTGTAGAAATAATACCTACTCCTTTTCATTCCATCTTATCTCCTGTCTTCCTTTCCAACACTATAGCCCCCTTTTCATTATTACCCACATTTACAAAAGGTCCTTGTAACTTAATGGCATATCCAGACAGAAATAATGTTCTCTGGCTTAATTATCCAGTTTGCCACAATCTCCTGTACCAGATTCTATCCAGCCTGCTCTGATTATAAAGGTGGCTATTGAGAAATATCTGCAAAAATGCACAAAACCATAAGAATTCCCATTCCAAGACCCAGAGCAGATGGCTTATTTCCTTCTCTTTTTCTGTCATATGTTTATATAATTGAGTTCATCATCTACAGGAAGTCTTACATACATATATTTTTATAAAGATATAAAATTATACAGTCACCCCAATTAAAAGGCATGAACGTTATTTTAATAATTGGAAGAAGATTTCATTGTACAAACATAGCATAATTTCAAAAACATTTTTCTGTTGGTTGACACTTCATTTTTTACCATCTGCAATAATGTGATGGCTTCCTCGGGCATACATCTTTGTGCTCAACTGGATGTACTCCCCTAAAATACATTTCTAGGAGTGGACCTTCTGGGTCAAAGCGAGTATTTGTCAGGCTCTCGATACATATTGCCAAATGACCTTCCAGAAAAATTGTGCCTGTTTACATGCCCACCAGTGGCATGGAAGGGTCAGATGTCAGAATCATGATTGCAATTATTGATAAAGATCCAGCTACTTCCAGTTTTTCCAACAATATTTTTAACACTACCAGCACGTCCACTGATAATAATAATAACAATAATGGTATGATAAATAAAATAGGTGATACGGTTTGGCTGTGTCTCCACCCAAATCTCATCTTGATTTATAGTCACCAGGTGTCGAGGGAGGGAGCTGTAAGCCCCACGTGTTGAAGGAGGGATGTGATTGGCTCATGGGGGCCGTTTCTCCTGTGGTGGTCTCGTGATAGTGAGCGAATTCTCACGAGATCTGATGGTTTTAAAAGTGGCAGTTTTTTCCTGCACTCTCACTTCTCCCTCCTACCACCTTGTGAAGAAGGTGTCTGCTTCTCCTTTTGCCGTGATTGTAAGTTTCCTGAGGCCTCCCCAGCCATGCAGACCTGTTGTGAGTCAATTAAACCCCTTTACTTTATCAATTACCCATTCTTGGTCAGTTCTTTATAGCAGTGTGAGAATGGACTAATACAATAGACTTATTGGGAGCTTGTAATATTCTAGCTATGTTACTAAAAATTTCACACGTTATTTCATTTAGTCCATCCAGTAACCTAGAGATTAGGTATTATTATAATTCCCCCATTTACAAAATAGGATAATAAGGTACAAAGAGGTTAAGCATCTTGCCTAATGACCACAGCCAGTAAATGGTGGATCTTAGATTTGATGCCAGGCATCTGACTTCTTCAAGCATTGTTTACTGTTTTAGTATGACAGAGATGACTAGTTGGATGTAATTCCACCTGAATAGCTAGCTTTACTGTGTACAGCTCACCAAAGATCTACCTTGAGGAAAAACATTGCTATACATTGCAAATAATAGCCAGGGCCCTGGTATTAATGTTTCCCAGTCTCTCCCTCCTAAGGACATTGTCACCCTCCCAGCCAGGTGTGTGGTAGAGGGAAACGACTCTCTCTTGATTCTATGAATTCCAGTGAATTCCCATTAACCATATTTTAAGCCAGTTTGCTTTCTTTCAATGTGTACTTTCTGCAAAATACCATCTGCACCTGTTTCCTGGGGAAACCATCTCTCTGAGGTGGATGAGTTCTCATTGTGAAGATGGGGACTTGTCTAACGTTTGGCGTTCCATTTTTGGGGGAACGTACAGTGATTTCTGAACTGACTTGAAAGGCCATTAACTTGGTTTTTACTGCCTTTTCTGGCTTGCAAATTTAATGCCTGGCTCCCAACATGTGTGAATGGACAAACAGCATCAGCATCATCTGGGAACTTGCTAGAAATAAAAATTCTCAGACTTTACCCTAGACTGACAGAACCAGAAACTCTGAGGGTAGGTTCCAGAAGTCTCTGAGTTTACAAATCTTCCAGGTGATTCTGATCCGTGCTAAAGTTGGATCTACTGCTCTAAACCTTAGTTTCTTCCTTTATAATAGTAGTAGTAGCTGTAGCAGTAATAATAATATTGGCCTCATGGTTATAGGGGGAGTTCCATGAGTAATTTGAGTCCTCGGCACTGTGTTTGGCATGCAGTAGGTGCTTAATAAGTGGTAGTTGGCATCACTATCTCTGAACTGTGAAGGTCGCTGTGCTTAACCTATGCGGTATTTATCAGCCCTGCATCCCACTCCGTTCAGGGATGGCCCTTCTCCTGCCTGTGGGTCTGGTGGGACCACTCTGCAGAATCTCTTACGCCCAGATCTTCTATCATGGTGTGACCAAAGCATGGCCCATCAGATGCTTGTCTTCTGGGAATTTGCATCTTAAGGAGAGATCATCAAGGATGTAGAGTGATTAGAGTCCAGTCATTCCACGACCCTGCAGCCTAGTGCTTCTCAACCTTTAATCTGCTGAACGCTAACTGGGGGATCTTGTTCAAGGGCAGATTCTGACTCGGAAGGTCTGGGGTGGTTCTGAGAGAGAGTCTGCATTTCTGACGAGCTCTACTGGAGATGGTGATGCCAGTACTGCTGGTTTCCGGACCCACAGTGCAGTTGCATCCCGAGAGTAGTGAATCTCATTTTTCAACCTCACCTTAGAATCACCTAGGGGAGGTGTGAAACAAGACAGATAGTGCCACCTGAGCCAGTTAAATCTCAGTTTCTTTCCTTTTTGCCTTGCCTTGCTCTGCCAGGGTCTCACTCTGTCATCTAGGCTGGAGTGCAGTGGTACAATCTCGGCTCACTGCAATCTCCACCTCCTGGGCTCAAGCTATCCTTTTGCCTCAGTCTCCTGAGTAGCCGGGACTACAGGCATGCACCACCACGCCCGGCTAATTTTTGTATTTTTAGTAGAGATGAGGTTTCGCCACGTTTCCCAGGCTGGTCTTGAACTCCCGGGCTCAAGTGATCTGCCCCCCTTGGCCTCCCACAGTGTTGGAATTACAGGCATGAGCCACTGTGCCCAGCTTAAATCTCAATTTCTGAGGGTGAGGGCCCAGCATCAGTGGTTTCTAAACGTCTCTTTGGTTGACTGTTGGCTGCAGTGAGGGTCGAGATCCACCACCATAGAAAGATGGTCCAACTGGAACCCCCTCAAGTCTGGGAACTCTGTTCTTTCTCTGATCCTGTAAGTTCCCCCCTTTTTAATGCAAAGGTTTGGTTCTGTTGGCTGGGCATGGTGGCTCATGCCTGTAATCCCAGCACTTTGGGAGGCCAAGGTGGGCAGATCACGAGGTCAGGAGTTCGAGACCAGCCTGGCCAATATGGTGAAACTCCGTCTCTACTAAAAATACAAAAATTAGCTGGGCATGGTGGCATGCGCCTGTACTCCCAGCTACTCAGGAGGCTGAGGGAGAAGAATTGCTTGAACCCAGGAGGCGGAGCTTGCAGTGAGCCGAGATTGTGCACTACACTCCAGCCTGGGCGACAGAGTGAGACTTTGTCTCAAAAAAAAAAAAGATTTGGTTCTGTTGCTTGCAAACTAAGAACCTTAAATGATAGACCCTCAGAAATGAGAACGAGAGTCAAGGTGAGTGTTCAGCCTCTGGGCTCTCCAGCTGCAGATCCTCTTGCTTCTCTGTGCTTCTCTTTGGGATGACACCACAGAGACATTAAACCTTTTGGAGGGCCCATACTGTAATTTCTGAACTGACTTGAAAAGCCATAAACTTGGTTTTTACTGCCTTTTCTGGCTTGCAAATTTAATGCCTGGCTCCCAACATCTGTGAATGGACAAATAAAAGAGGAACTGTCCCTTCCTCTCTTTGCCCCCCTCAAGGGCCACCTGAGAGACTGTATCTCTCTAGGATTGCTTTGCTCTTTCCTCAGTCCCAGGTCTGGATTTTGCGGGTGACAGCTTCACCAGTATGTGACAAGCCAGGTCAGGTGACCGGAGTGTGAACCAGCCTGCTCACCTGTCAGGTGGTGGTAATGAAAACCGATGGGCCTGGCGCGGTGGCTCAACACCTGTAATCCTAACACTTTGGGAGTCTGAGGTGGGAGGATCACGAGGTCAGGAGTTCAAGACCAGCCTGGCCAATATGGTGAGAGCCTGAAGCACTGGGAACAGAGGGTGACTGAGGCACAGTCAGCCTTAAAAGATCAGTCGCTAAAAGGGACTTCAACTGCCTGCCTTTGGGGAGGGGGATTTGATGGGAGAAGGGCTGGAGTAAGAGAGCTTTGTTTTCCATTTCAAGTCATTTGTATCATTTGCTTGTACTGCTTCCATAAAGAGAAATCTGAAATTCTACAAAAAATTAGAAGCGAAAAAAATTCCTTTATAGTCATGAGCAGAACCATTAACAATAGCAGCCAGGTATGGTGGCTCACGCCTGTAATCTCAGCACTTTGGGAGGCCGAGGTGGGCGGATCACCTGAGGTCAGGAGTTCAAGACCAGCCTGCCCAACATGGCAAAACCCCGTCTCTACTAAAAATACAAAAATTAGCTGGGCGTGGTGGTGGGTGCCTGTAATCCCAGCTACTCAGGAGGCTGAGGCTGGAGAAATGCTTGAACCCGGGAGGCGGAGGTTGCAGTGAGCCGAGAGCGCTCCATTGTACTCCAGCCTGGGTGACGGGAGCGAAACTCTATCTCTAAACAAACAAACAAAAAGCAATAGCAATAGCAATAGTAATGATACTAACTTATATCGATGTGCTAGATTTTATCCATGTCACCTCATTCACCTTTAGTTCTCACTACAACCTTGGGTGACCAACTTGTGTTGGCTTTAGCACTTTACTGGATTTGACACTGAGCATTCCCTATACCTGGAACCACTTCGGTCCTAGACAAACCAAAGAGGATGGCTGGTCACCCTACTACAGCCCCAGAGGCAGCTGCTATTAACCAATGTACGCTGCAGGGGAGGAAACTGAGACCCTGAGAACTTCTGTAACTCGCATCATGGTCACACAGCTAGTTAGTGTAGAAACAAGTTACATACCGACTCGGTGGTGGACACAATTAAGGGTCACACAGTTAGTGATAGATTTAAGGGTTACACAGCTAGTTAGTGGTAGATACAGTTAGTTAAGGGTTACACAGCTAGTTAGTGGTAGACACAGTTAAGGGTCACACAGCTAGTCAATGGTAGACAGTTAAAAGGCACACGGATAGTTTAAGACACATGGATAGTTTAGTAGTAGATACAGTTAGTTAAGGGCCACACATATAGTCAGTGGCAGATACATTTAGTTAAAGGTCACAAAGCTTGTCAGTGGTAGGTACAGTTAGTTAAGGGTCACAAAGCTAGTCAGTGATAGGTACAGTTAGTTAGGGGTTACACAGCTAGTCAGTAGCAGACACAGTTAAGGGTCACAAGACTAGTCAATGGTAGACACAATTAAAAGACACATGGATAGTTTAGTGGTAGGTACAGTTAGTGAAGGGTCACACGGCTAGTCAGTAGTAGGTACAGTTACTTAAGGGTCACACGGCTAGTCAGTGGTAGATACAGTTAGTTAAGGGTCACACGGCTAGTCGTGGTAGGTACAGTTAGTTAAGGGTCGCAGCTAGTCGTGGTAGGTACAGTTAGTTAAGGGTCACACAGCTAGTCAGTGGTAGGTACAGTTAGTTAAGGGTCACACGCTAGTCGTGGTAGGTACAGTTAGTTAAGGGTCGCAGCTAGTCAGTGGTAGGTACAGTTAGTTAAGGGTCACACAGCTAGTCAGTGGTAGGTACAGTTAGTTAAGGGTCACACGGCTAGTCGTGGTAGGTACAGTTAGTTAAGGGTCACACGGCTAGTCCGTGGTAGGTACAGTTAGTTAAGGGTCGCAGCTAGTCAGTGGTAGGTACAGTTAGTTAAGGGTCACACAGCTAGTCAGTGGTAGGTACAGTTAGTTAAGGGTCACACGGCTAGTCCGTGGTAGGTACAGTTAGTTAAGGGTCCAGCTAGTCAGTGGTAGGTACAGTTAGTTAAGGGTCACACAGCTAGTCAGTGGTAGATACAGCTGGTGAGCCATCTCATCACTCGTTTAGTAGTAGAGCTTGGATTCGAACCAGGTAGGGCTCTGTTTGTTACATCACATCACATGGAGTCTCAGAGCTGAAAGGACTTTAGGGTCGCCACGCCCAATCCCCTTGTTGGTAGATGGGGAAACTTGCCTGAGTGGCGGAATGCCCTACCCAAGGTCGCATGGTGAGTTTTGGGCTTCTAAGAGACCACTGGAGGAAGTCAGGGAGACATGCCCCGGCAGGGACCTGTCGGGAGAACTGCCAATTGGCTTTGAGAGGAGCGCGTCTTGCATCTCCCAGGGAGGATTGGCAGAGGCAGGGCGAGGCGTCTCGGGCCAGGGGCTCATGTCCAGGGCTGGGGCTGGGGGGATGGGGGGGGAGGCTGCTTCTCTTTGTAATTTACATACACAGCAGCAACAGCCTGGGGGAAAACAACCCAAACAAACTCTCAAAGGGTGTTTTGGACTTAATCCCAGGATCGGAAGCGGCTCGGTAAGATAAATAAGATAAAGTTGGTGTGCCTCTAAGGTTGAACGATCGTATCACTATTGCATTTGAAATATTCATGAGAGGAAGGGAGGTATGAGAAACAGCTACAGAAACATATTCTGCTTTGAAAAGGCAGAATTCAAAGGCATGAAAAATGAATCAGGGGAAATTAATGTCGAGGTTGGGAGGGTGGTGGGCTGGTGGGGGGACAATTATTGCCCAGAAGGAATAAGGAAAGAGATGTGGAGGAGATGTTTCAGCCTGGGCTGTGTTCAGAATTCTGTATCCTGCCTGGAATATTTGAAATGTCAATTCTCTCATATATCATTTGAAGTCAACACTTGGTGGCAAAATGGATGATTCTAGCAAGGATTAAAAAGCAGGGTGGGGCCGGGCGCGGTGGCTCACGCTTGTAATCCCAGCACTTTGGGAGGCCGAGGCGGGCGGATCACGAGGTCAGGAGATCGAGACCATGGTGAAAACCCGTCTCTACTAAAAATACAAAAAATTAGCCGGGCGTGGTGGCGGGCGCCTGTAGTCCCAGTTACTGGGAGAGGCTGAGGCAGGAGAATGGCGTGAACCCGGGAGGCGGAGCTTGCAGTGAGCCGAGATCGCGCCATTGCACTCCAGCCTGGGCGACAGAGCGAGACTCCGTCTCAAAAAAAAAAAAAAAAAAAAAAAGCAGGGTGGGCTGGGGGATATGGGATGGGGAGGGTGGAGTGGGGTGGGGCAGGGAGATGGAAAAAGATGGGTAAAGTGAACTAAGTCCTATAAATTGTGGACGAATTTCTGATCACTCAAAGAGGGCTCTGGAGAAGTAAGATGCAAAGAAACAGGAATTTCTTGTGATTTCTTGCAAGTCTGTCAGTCTCGGTTTCTCCCTTTATAAAGCCAGGAGGTTGGGCTGGATGTTCTCCTAGATTGTCCCACTTTGCATTGTGGAGGGGGTGGGGCTGTGATTTGGAGATGTCCTTGGAAATTGAGGGTTCCTTAAGGCAAGATGATCAAGGGTATTGACGAACAGTAGGAATACAGACAAGACGCTTTTGGTTAATGGTGGCTCTCAGCAGAGCCCTGCAAGTCTACACAGTGTTAGGGAGGCCAGTGGGGTTTGGCTCCCTTTAAAATCAAGCCCTCAGACTGTGGACTGGTGCGGTCATTCTAGAGAGATCTGATACTAAAGCAAATGAAGGCTGCATATTCTCTGTGGTCCCAGACCAGCAGCATCAGCACCACCTGGGAGCTTGTTAGAAATGGAAATTCTCGAGTCTCCTTCCAGACTTCTTGAGTCAAAATCTGCCTTTTAACAAGATCCCTGGGTGAGTCATGTGCATATTAAAGACTGAGCAGTAGCAATTCCCCTCCTGGATTTATAACCCAGAGAAAGTTTCACCCAAGGATGTTCAAGGAGGTGGGTTTGTGGTAGCAGGGAATTGGAAGCCACTGCAGTACCCATCAGAAGGGGATAGATAAGCAAAGCATGACAGATACCCACTGTGGGATATGACTGCGGCAGTTAGAAAAACAGGTCTGATCTTCACATGCCAGTATGGATGGATCTTTTATTTATTTTATTTATTTATTTTTTTTGAGATGAAGTCTCACTCTATTGCCCAGGCTGGAGTGCTGTGGTGCAATCTTGGCTCACTGCAACCTCTGCCTCCTGGTTTCCAGCAATTCTCCTGCCTCAGCCTCCCGAGTAGCTGGGATTACAGGCGCCTGCCACCATACCTGGCTAATGTTGTATTTTTAGTAGAGACAGGGTTTCACCATATTGGCCAGGCTGGTCTCGAACTCCTGACCACAGGTGATCCGCCCACCTCAGCCTCCCAAAGTGCTGGGATTACATGCGTGAGCCACTGTGCCTGGCCTGGATGGATCTTAAAAACAAAGCACAAGGGGAAAAAAGTGAGCAACGGAGTCAATTTATAGCGTCTTTGTTTGTGCTGCTATAAAGGAACACCTGAGGCTGGATAATTTACAAAGAAAAAAAGTTTATTTGGCTCATCATTCTGCAAGAATCATGGCACCAACATCTGCTTCTGATGAGGGCTTCAGGAAGCTTCCACTCATGGCAGAAGCGAAGAGGAACTGGTGTGTGTAGATGACATGGTAAGATAGAAAGAGAGGGAGAGAAGAGGGGGAGGAGGAAGGAGACAGGATGAGAGAAGGAAGAAGGAGACAGGAAAGAATAGGAGACAGAGGAGGGTTCCAGGCTATTTTTAACAATCAGTTCTCGGCCGGATGCAGTGGCTTATGCCTATAATCCCAGCACTTTGGGAGGCCGAAGTGGGTGGATCACTTGAGGTCAGGAGTTCGAGACCAGCCTGGCCAACATGTCGAAACCCTGTCTGTACTAAAAATACAAAAATTAGCCGGGCATGGTGGCTCTTGCCTGTAACTCCAGCTACTTGGGAGGCTGAGGTGGGGGAATTACTTGAACCCGGGAGGTGGAGGTTGCAGTGAGCCGAGATCTTGCCATTGAATTCCAGCCTGGCCAACAGAGCGAGACTCTGTCCCAAAATAAATAAATATATAAAAAGAAAAAAATAAAAACACAAAAATTAGCTGGATGTAGTGGCATGTGCCTGTAATCCCAGCTACTCGGGAGGCTGAGGCAGGAGAATCGCTTGAACCCGGGAGGTAGAGGTTGCAGTGAGCTGAGATCGTGCCACTGCGCTCCAGTCTGGGCAACAGAGCGAGACTCCATCTTGAAACACACACACACACACACACACACACACACACACACACACACACACAATCAGTTCTTGCAGGAACTAAGAGTGGGAAATCACTCACTCTTGAGAGAATGGCACCCAGCCATTCATGAGGGATCTGCCCCCATGACCAAAACACCTCCCACCAGGCCCCACCTCCAACACTGGGGATCACATTTGAACATGAGACTTGGCAGGGGCCAAAACAAACCATATCTAGACCATAGCATGACACAATTTTTATTGGTTAAAAATGTATTATGTACACAACAAGACAGTATGCTTAAAGCTACAAGAGGGCAGGGATTTCTGTCTATTTTGTTCACTGCTGTCTTCGTGCCACATTCTGAACACTCAGTACTTGATGAGCAAATGCACTTCACAAGAATGCGTACACATTCAAGAGAAGAGGACTACCTCAGCTGAGGGGGTTTTGCACGGCCCCATGGTGCCATGCCAGAAACTCAGGAGTAATTCACTCCACTTTCTGCACCTGGGATGAAATAGAAGCCCAAGCTCGTGTGAGAGGTGACAGGGATGGTGGCTGGGCTGGGCTCCGTTTGCAGAGCTTGTTCCACTTCACAGTGGCTTGGCTGCCCTGCCCTTGGTCCCTCCAAGGTCCTGCTTGCTCAGCTCTTGGCTTGCCACCTTCCTGCTCCATCTCTAAGGCTTTATTGGCTGTTCCTGTAGAAACAGACTCTCCAAGTCATGGCTTTTTCTCAGCACTTTGCATGCACCACCTCCCTTATCCTCACAATATTGCCTACAACACTGATTCTCAACTGGGGACACTTCTGTCCCCATAAGGGACATTTGGCAATGTCTGGAGACATTTTTGATTGTGACAACTGGGGTATACTGTGCTACTGTCATCCAGCAGGTAGAGGCCATGGATGCTGCTAAACATCCTACAAGGCACAGGGCTGTCCCCAGACTCCCCAGTAAAGAACGATCAGGTGCAAAATGTCAGTGGTGTTGAGGCTGACCTAGGGTAGGGGGCTCTAATATCTCTATTTTATGTGTGAGGAAACGGAAGCATGGTGAGGTTGGGTAATCCTGAGTGAGGTCCTGCAGCTGGCAGGCAGTGGAGGTGGGGTACAGACCAAGTGAGTCTGGCTCTAGAGTCCTTGCTTTTAACCACCATACGTGATTGCTTCTCAGAAGTGGAAAACGCTGAGACAGGCACAGCTTTTTATACCTTCACTCACTTATGTTACAGCGAGGGCGACCAGCTATCTTGGTTTGCCCAGGCCTGAGTGGATTCCCAGAGTGTGGGACTTGCAGTGCTCAAGCCAGGATGGATGGTCACCCTAGTAACCTCCAGACTGTGTGCACATCTGTGTTTGTGATCTGATTGTTACATTCAGTCTGTTGAGTTCATATTACTGATGTAAGGGTTAAGAAGAAATTATTTAGGCAGATATTGAGGGTAAGGAAGTCCTCGGTAAGATTTTCCTTTTAATGAAAAGCAGCCCCCAAATCATTTTTCTTTTCTAACAGAGAGCATCCTGTAAAATCAAGCTGCAGACATAGACAAGCAAGCTGGAAGCTTGCACGGGTGAATGCCGGCAGCTCTGCCCATAAGAAAAGGCTAGCTGGGGCTAGGCATGTCCAACGCGGTGGCTCCATCTTCCCTTCTCTTTGCCAGCCATGTGTACAGTAAGGAGCAGGCAACAAGGAGCCAGCCAGGCAAAGACCCCATTTGCATAACAACACTAGGGTGAGGGGGCCAACTTCCCCATGCGCTATGTAAATATCACACCTGGTGCAACCAATCTTTGGGCCCTAGTAAATCAGGCACCACCTCCTCAACCCTGTAAATTCTGGTGCACTCTGACTTGGGCCAGAAGTCCCACTGGGCGCCCCCTCTCTTGGAAGAGAGACAGTGTTCTCCTTTCTCATTCTTTTGCCTATTAAACCTCTGCTTTTAAACTCACTCCTTGTGTGTGTCTGCGTCCTTAATGTTTTTGGTATGAGGCAACGAAATCTCGGGTATTACCCCTGAGAGAATGATGCTGCTTCACTATGTGCTAATCACAATCTACGCAAGGGCCGAATCCCAGTCTCAAGTTCACCTACAATGACTTTATCATCCACAGGGCTCAAAGCTGTGGTCAAGTTTCCTCCTGTTTTGAAAATATGTGCTATGCTCCAGTTAAGTCACACAGCTCTAGGTAGATCAAAATTCATCTTTGGAGGATTTCTGAAATTCACTTGAGGAGTAGATCAGTTGGGGATGGTGTGATGGAGGAAAAAAAAAATCCCAAGGTTTGATGGCAAGGTTAGAGTGACCTTCTGACCTTGAGCAAATGGCTTAAGCTGTCTGGGCCTTGATGTCCTCGTTTATAAAATGAGTCCATAATAAAAGCCAGGATGATGAGCATCAGGCACTGTGCTAAGTGCTGAGGGTTTTCCATCTAAGGGGTTATCTGGTTATCTCATTTAATCATCACAACCACAGGAGAGGAAGCTCCTGGGGTTAAGTGTCCGGCCCAAGATTGCAGCTGGTGGGGAATAGTCTGGTTGCAAACCCAGAGACCTCACTTTTAACTGCTATGGAATGTTGTCTCCCGTGGCTGTTTCTGAGGAGACAGAAAAACATGCCAATTAGGGCCAAAAAACAGGAGGTGGCCTCAAGGGCAGTGCATTAAGAGTGTTTGTAAAGGCGTGGGTGTTTCTCCACCCCTGAGTCGCTGCTGACTTCCTGACACCTACACGCAGGGTCACCCTGCAGCTTCTGAGCGCCTGGCCTGCTCCCCCCAGCAATGTGTGTTTGAAGTCATCAGTGGGTTTGAGGCATGGCTGAGGCCCCAGGAACCTTTCTCTTTCCTGGAGAAGCCAAGCTCATGTCTCCCAGTGGCAGCTGGTGCTGGCGTCTGGCTGGAGTTGCAGGGGCTGAGTGTCAGCTATAGCAGTTCCTGCGACTGTATTCACGTACCGAAGGTCCTTGATCTATTGCTGGGGTTTGCCAAGGGTCTCAGGGGTCTGCTGCGGAGCAGAGAGACTGATTATTATTTTTTAAATCTCCAGCTGACGCCCTCGTTCTCACATGTTAATCACTTTGAGAATAAAAATGGCTACCAATAATTGAGCACTTACAACGTGCCAGGCACAGGCACATCCTATGCCTCCCTCCCTCCTCCTCCAGGGCTGCTGGCTCTCCTTGTCCTTTTTATTTTTATTTTTTTCCCCACAGCTAGTAACTGTGTTCTAAACACCAAGAAGAGGGCCTGGCAAATGTGGTTACTCAATAAACATTTATTGAATGAATGGGTGTGAGCGAGTGTGTGTTAGGCTCCCTGTTAAGCCCATTACGTGTATTATTTTACTCAACTCTCACAGTAACCCTATGAGATAAGCCTCATCTTTATCTCCATGTTACAAAGGAGAAAAATGTGCTCAGAGATGTCAAGTAATTTCCCCCAAAATGCACAGCTCGTGTCAGTGCAAGAATGCAAATTTAGCAGTCTCCAAATCCTACCCCATTTACTATCTCCCAAATAGATATGTATAAATATCCCACATATGGAGATACATTTTAAGGATGTATACGTATCTATTTCTATGTAACACGGCCACACATATGTATCCTATATCATATGCACATGTATAGTATGTGCACATATTCACGTGTAAATGTATCAGTTACCTGTAGCTGTGTAACAAGTAACACCACCCTCGTGGTTATAAAAAGAAGCACTTATTTCTTGCTCATAAGTCCGTGGTTTAGCTGGAGAGATTCTGCTTTAGGCTGTGGGTTGAATTCAAGTCTGATTCTTACATTTATTTCTGAGGTCCAGATTGGAGAAGCAGTGGTATTTGGTGAAGGTTGGCAGCTTCCAGAGAGGAGTGAGCAGAAATACTCAATGCCTTTTAAGGCCTAAGCTGGGAACTGGTACACCGTCAATTCTGCTCACGTTCCATTGGCCAAAACAAACCCATCATTAACGGCGCAGAGGATTCTGTTCTTCCCATAGTGAAGGGAATGAGGGAGAAGTAAATATTTGCTTAACAGGAAAACACACCACTATCATATTTTCATTATGTATGGATGTATTTGTATTTATCTTTATCTTTTTTTTTTTCTTGAGATAGAGTTTCGCTCTTGTCACCCAGGCTGGAGTACAATGGCACGTTCGTGGCTCACTGCAACCTCTGCCTCCTGGGTTCAAGCAATTCTCCTGCCTCAGCCTCTGGATTAACTGGGATTATAGGCACCTGCCACCATACCTGGCTATTTTTTTTTTTTTTTGCTAGAGATGAGGTTTCACCATGTTGGCCAGGCTGGTCTTGAACTCCCGACCTCAGGTGATCCACCTGCCTCTGCCTCCCAAAGTGCTGGGATTACAGGCGTGAGCCACCGCGCCCAGCCTATATTTATCTTTTTCATCCATGACCGCAGCTTCAGCGAGGAGTTCTGTTACTTTGTACTTTTACTGGGCATTCATTTCCTTGTTTGAAAAATAGTGACTATAATTAATAAAAATGTTTGTATTCTTGAAACTTGCTAAGAGAGTAAATTTGAAGCGTCCCCACCACTTGTTAATTAGCTTGATTTCACCAGTCCGCAATGTATACGTATTTCAAAACATCAGGTTGTACACAATAATTATAGATAATTCTTGTTTGTCAATTCAAAAAATAATAAGTAAAGGAAAAGAAAAATGTAAGATACTTTAAAAAATACTGGCTCGTGTTGAGAAGTAACTTTTACTATTTATTTGTTTTGTTTGTTGGTTTGTTTGTTGGTCTTTTTTTCTTCTTTTTTGAGACAGAGTTTCGCTCTTGTTGCCCAGGCTGCAGTGCAGTGGTGCGATCTTGGCTTACTGCAACTTCTGTCTCTCGGGGTTCAAGCAATTCTCCTGTCTCAGCCTCCTGAGTAGCTGGGATTACAGATGCCCACCACCATACCTGGCTAATTTTTTGTATTTTTAGTAGAGACGGGGTTTTGCCACTTTGACCAGACTGGTCTCGAACTCCCGGCCTCAGGTGATCCACCTGCCTTGGCCTCCCAAAGTGCTGGGATTACAGGCATGAGCCACCGTGCCCAGCCTTTTACTATTCATTTGAGTTAAGCCAACACACACTTGAGTTCCCCACATGTCATAGAGTGATGTGGACAAGCCCTTCAAATCTGGATTTCCTGATTACCTTGTAGATGCCTCTCTGAGCCTCAGTTATGTTCTCTGTGAAATGGGCATGAAACCAGTACCCACTTTGTAGAGCACTGTGAGGATTAAGTGAGAGGATACGTGCAAAAGTTTAGCACACTGCCTGGCCCAGAAGCCACTCAATATACATTAGCTGTTATTAATATTGATACTATTCTTACAACAAAAAACAGCACAAATGTTCTAATGATCAATTATCCTAGCCCGTCGTGTGCTGGTCCCCAGCCCATGTTTCTTGGACTCCGTCTACGTGTGACTTATGATTTGACTCTCTCTACACTTGTGTTGGGGTTTGATTTTTCCTGCTTTGGCTCAAGACCCCCTTCCTACAGAAATGTTTGGACCCATCTTACAGACTTGTGCCTCCTTGGCTGTCCTGCCTGGTCAGCCCCTTGGAACACAGGGCTGGCCCTAAGTTGGTCCTCCCATCCCAGCAAAATGGTTCACTGGGGCATTGCAGGTTGATTGTGGAATTTCAACAACAGCATGGGCGGTGGGAGAACTTTTGGATGTCCACAGACAGCAGCCTGGATGTATATGAGATGGGGGTGGTATTCTTTCCATCTGGAGTCCTCTGGGAGCCGTCAAGCCTGGAATCTTTGCAATTTAGTCAGTCTGTTTGTAATGGTCTCAAGAAAACCCATTCTGCCTACAAATGCGGTGACCTTTAATTTTTTTTCTCAGATTTTTCCAAGATGCACATTGACTCTTCCTGCCAACGTGGAAGGCTCTAATGCCGCCTGGGGCATTTAGATTGCATTTGCCAGTCGCTGACTGCTGTAGCCAATTTGTTCCTGATCTCAAGGTCGATTTTGAATAACTTTAGCTGGGCTAAGTGTCTTGCATTGAATAACAGGGAAATAAACTATTAAGGTAGCGGGCGGGCGGGCGGGCGGGGGCAGGAGGGGGCAGGGGGCTGTTTCTATTTTGTAGAAGTTCTTTGATTTTGGATAAATGAGAAGGCTTCTAGCTCTGCCAGTCATGGACTATGTGGCCTTGAACAAGGGAGGGAAAGAAAGAAACACATGCCAAGTACGTAGCATATGCCAGACACAGTGCTGGGCACTTCACACATGCCAGCTGCTTAATCTACTCTGCGAGGTGAACATCGTGATCTCCATGTTACAGATAAAGAAACGGAGGCCCGGCAACTTGCAGGGTTGAGCTTGGGTCCGTCTAAAGCCCCCCCTCCCACTTTTTTGTTTGTTTGTTTGTTTGTTTGAGAAGGAGTCTTGCTCTGTTGCCCAGGCTGGAGTGCAATAGAGCAATGATCTTGGCTTACTGCAACCTCCGCCTGCAGGTTCAAGCAATTCTCCTGCCTCAGCCTCCCGAGTAGCTTGGGATTACAGGCACGTGCCACCATGCTCAGCTAATTTTTTATATTTCTTGTTTAGACGAGGTTTCACCACGCTGGCCAGGCTGATCTCCAACTCCTGACCTCGTGATCCGCCCGCTTCAGCCTCCCAAAATGCTGGGATTACAGGCGTGAGCCACGCGTCCGGCCTAAAGCCCATGTTTTTTTTCACTCTCGCTTTCTTTCTCCTGAAGGCCAAGGCTGGAAAGTCTGTCTCCTTGATGATGCTCTTTTAAAATTACCATTATTCGTGTATTAGTGTATTAGTGTATCCCAGCAACCCGAATTAGAGTACCGCAGGCTGCGTCCTAATGCTGTGCCCTCTCCTGATATGGTTTGTCTGTATCCCCATCCAAACTCACCTTGAATTGTAATAATCCCCACGTGGCAAGGGCGGGGCCAGGTGGAGATAATTAAATAATGGGGGCAGTTTCCGCATACCATTCTCGTGGTAGTGAAGAAGTCTCACGAGATCTTATGGTTTTATAAATGGGAGTTCCCCTACGCAAGCTCTCTTGCCTGCCGCTGTGTAGCATGTGACTTTGCTGTTCCTTGGCCTTCCGCCATGATTGTGAGACCTCCTCAATCATGTGGAACTGTGAGTCTATTCAGCCTCTTTCTTTTGTAAATTACTCAGTCTCGGGTAGGTGTTTATTAGCAGCGTGAGAACAAATACACCTCCTGTCATCTTCTCTCCTTGGATTCACTCCTCTAGTCTGAGATGTCTGATTCACCTTGTTTCCCCAGCAGTGGGCTCATGCCGGCAGGGGTTGGCATCAGCAACTGTTCTTTGATCCCATGACGCTGATTTTGAGATGAGCCTGGTGCAGCTTGGTGGTTTCACGTGGGGCCCTTTGGAAGGAGAAAACCTGGTCCGAATCCCTGCAAGTTGTGTGACAGGTTGGGTTCCTTGGAAGCCGGAGAATGAGATTTGGGTGGGTGCGGTTTATTCAAGGTGGGGGTTCTCAGGAGAAGGAAAGTGAGGGAAGGAGGACGATGGGGGAGGGGACAGAGCCAAGCAAGAATGGGCTCTCAGGCTAAGGCTAGCCTTGATCTCACGTGGGTCTCTGGAGTGTATTCTGCCTTGAAGCAGGAGGACTGGACTTTGTGTGACTCCTCTTGCCTCATATCGCTTAGTCATTGGCCAGTTCAGCATGTGACAGTGTAACTCCCTGGGTGAAATGGCTTTTGCTAGCTAAGGGGAATTCTCCGGAGAAAGTGTTCGTATAAGCCATTAGGCACAGATCAGCAAAGGCTGAATGATGAATGGTTTACTGGCAATGAGGATCTGGGTGAAGCACCAGGAACAGCTGCGATATTGTGCAACTGCTCTGCCTCAGTTTTTCTCATCTGTAAAATGGGGATGTTGATAAAACCCATCTCTGAGCGTTGATGCAATGGTTAAGTGAGATACTTGCATTTATGTTACTGATAATGTGCCTGTCACTGGCCAGGTACAAAGCAAGGGCTCAACGAAAGCATAAGCTATTATTATTATTATTATTATTGTTATTACTGGCAGTTTTGGATCCATAGCAACAGGCACATATAAACAATGCTCACTTCTTCTCTAGTTTAACTCTTATAACTCTTCTGAGATAAGTTCTACTTCTACCCTATTTTACAGACATGGAAACTGGGGCACAGTGAGGTGAAGCACTTTGAGCTCACATGATGGGGCTGAGATTCCAATTTAGGGAGTCCAGTCCCAGAGCCCGCAAGTGAGTGAGTGCTGTTTTGGGATTGTCTCTTCTGATCATGACAAATCTTTTTTTTTTTTTTTTTTTTTTTTGAGATCACTCTCAGTTCCTTGAATGTATCCATCTTCTCTCTTGTTTCTGGGTCTTTGTATATTCTATTCTCTGTGCTGGAAAACAGCTTTTCCCCTTTAACCTGATCTGCCCTGGTTCATCCCTTGAGACTGAGCTCTGAGCTCATATTTGGCCTTTTTTTTTTTTTTGAGACAAGGTCTCACCCTGTCACCCAGGCTGGAGTGCAATGGTGCAATCGTGACTCACTGCAGCCTCAACCTCCCAGGCTCAAGTGATCCTCCCACCTCAGCCTCCCGAGTAGCTGGGACTACAGTTGCACCCTACCACGCCCAGCTAACTTTTGTACTTTCTGTAGAGATGAGGTTTTGCCATATTACCCAGGCTGGCCTTGAACTCTCGGGATCAAGTGATCTGCCTGCCTCAACCTCCCAAAGTGCTGGGATTACAGGCATGAGCCACGGCGCTTGGCCCATGTTTGGCCTTTTCCAGGAAGCCCTGCAGGTTGCCTCCTTCCACAGCTCCTTGTCTGTTCCCCAAAGTGTCTATTAGGATGTATTACACTTGCCTGGTCACTTGTCTGCCTCTCCCACTAGTCTATGGCTCCAAAGAGTTGAATATTTTGCCCGTCTCTATCATTGTCACCCCTGCAAGTAGCATTTGTCTGGCACATAGTAGGTACTCAATAAATGTTTATTTTGTGGCTGAATGAGCATTCCAGATTCAGAACCGGAAACATTGGAGGCTTACAAAAGTTCAGAACCGCATACATTGGGGGCTTACAAAAGTTCCTGTTGAGTTGAATTAGTTCATTTTGAAATGACATGGACTAAGTTCTTTCTGGGAAGGTTTCCTAACTAAATCCGTGGGCATAGTGGACTGGAGTGTTCCAGAACCGGTGCAAAGAGTCCCCTGTCCATAGGCATGAGATGAAGGCTCAGGGACTTAAAATACACTTCTATTGTGGAAAGTTCTTCAGAGACCCTTCTGGCATTTTATTTAATTGATGCTTGGCTCATTTATTTTATTATTTTATTTTTATTTTTATTTTTTATTATTTTATTTTAGTTTTTGAGATGGAGTCTCTCTCTGTTGCCCAGGCTGGAGTGCAGTGGTGCGATGTCGGCTCACTGCAACCTCTGCCTCCCATGTTCAAGCAATTCTCTGCCTCAGCCTCCCAAGTAGCTGGGATTATAGGCAAGTGCCACCGTGCATGGCTAATTTTTGTATTTTTAGTAGAGATGGGGTTTCACCATCTTGGCCAGGTTGGTCTTGAACTCCTGACCTCGTGATCCGCCTGCCTCGGCCTCCCAAAGTGCTGGGATTACAGGCGTGAGCCACCGTGCCCAGCCTTTTTTATTTTTATTTTTTGAGATGGAATGTCACTCTGTCACCTAGGCTGGAGTACAGTGGCACAATCTCGGCTCACTGCAGCCCCACCTCCCTGGTTCAAGTGATTCTCCTGCCTCAGCCTCCTAAATAGTTGGAACTACAGGCACACACTCACACACCACCACACCTGGCTAATTTTTGTATTTTTGGTAGAGACGGGGTTTCACCATGTTGCCCAGGCTAGTTTTGAACTCCTGACCTCAGGTGATCTGCCTGCCTTGGCCTCTCAAAGTGCTGGGATTACAGGCATGAGCCACCATGCCCGGCCCAGTTAATTTATTTTATGTAATGAATGTATTTCTTTTCATTAGGAAAGTATGAGAATCACATTGCTGAAAATGTGGGAAACCTAGAAAAGTAGAGAAACCTGCCCACTATCATTTGGTAGATAAATTTCTTTAGATTTTTCTCCTCCCGTATATGTTTTTTTCTTTCTTTATTAAACATACTTATGACTATACTATTAATATAGTTTAGTATCCTGCTTTTTTTCTGCTTAGCAAAATGATATTTTTCCAGGTTTAATTACATAGTTTTAAAAATAACCATCATCATTTTGTTCTTGTTTTTTTCCCTTTTGAATTAAAAAAAAAATCAAAGTACTATGAACACATCGTACAAAGTTAAAGTACATAGGAGCTGCTAATGAAAGCAGCGGTTCCTGGCCCCTTCTCTCCTCTCTCCCCTCCTGAAGTCT
Organism: Nomascus leucogenys; assembly: GCF_006542625.1. Classification (NCBI taxonomy): domain Eukaryota; kingdom Metazoa; phylum Chordata; class Mammalia; order Primates; family Hylobatidae; genus Nomascus; species Nomascus leucogenys. The sequence continues at coordinate 87,010,852 of NC_044398.1, read as the reverse complement.
TATTTCCCGGAGGCAACTGCTTGAACTGTTGTTTCCATTTTTAGGTCTTCGGGTGTTTATCTCTGTAACTCCAAATAAGATGCTTATGTGGCTGTTTCTTGATTTATCAATTTAAGACATTTTCTATTGACTCTGTGCCATAGAAGATGAGGATTCAGCTTATTGACATGGTTCCTCCCCACTTTTTGTCCTTCCCCAGTTTTTATTTGAAAAAAGTCAGACATGCACATGGAAAAGGATGACCGGAGGATGAAGGGGCCCCTCCTACTCTAATGCTTCAGTCTTCCGCCCACCCCTCCTCCCAGTTTCTTGTGTATTTGTGGCAGGTCAAAGATGAGTGCAAACTGTTTGATACCCCATGCATTCATAAATGGGATCTATTTCCCTTTTCCAGCCTGGGCTGGCCTGTGACTGCTTTGATGAATAGATTGCCATAGAAGTGACACCATGATGGTTCTTGTCCTGGCATTTAAGGGATCATGCAGTTTCCACCTTACACCTCTTGGAACTCTTGGTTTTAAACCCCTGAGCCACTGTGTAAGAAATCTGAGGGCTTTTGCTGGAGGGAAACCTGGAGAGACTCTGAGATGACATAGAAAGGGAGAGAAGTCACTCTGAGCCCAGCATCCAGCCATCCCACTGATATGGTTTGGCTGTGTCCCCATCCAAATCTCGTCTTGAATTCTCACCTGTTGTGAGAGGGACCTGGTGGGAGGTAATTGAATCACGGCGGTGGGTCTTTCTCATGCTATTCTCATGATAGTGAATAAGTCTCATGAGATCTGATGGTTTTATAACAGGGAGTTTCCCTGCACAAGCTGTCTTTTTGCCTGCTGCCATCCACGTAAGACGTGACTTGCTCCTCCTTGCCTTCCACCATGATTGTGAGGCTCCCCAGCCATGTGGAACTGTGAGTCCATTAAACCTCTTTCTTGTATAAATGACCCAGTTTCAGGTATGTCTTTATTAACAGCATGAAAATGGACTAATACACCCAACCAGGGTGGCTGGCACATCACTGAAACTGCATTAGACCCTTCAGAGCAGCCCCGAAGCCCTCTGAATGCCATTGAATGACCTTAGATGATACTGTGTGAGCAGAAGAACTGCCCAGCTGGGTCCTGCTTGAATTCCTGACCCTCAAAATCATGATCTGTAATAAAAACAGTTGCTGCTTTAAGCCATAATGTTTGGGGATTAACTAGAATGGCATTCTTCAGGAGATACCCCATGTGTCATAGATTTTGGGGATGGAGGTTATCTTAGCCTAGCAACAGTGCCTGATACAAATATGCAAATGTTTCATTGGGTCGTGCAATCTCAAGGAAGCAGGGATAAGGGAAAGAGAGAAAGAGGAAGAGCAAAACCAAAGAAGTGCATATTACCTAGTGGAGCTGCAGTTTCCCAGAAACATAAGCATGGGATAACTCTGGAGTCATTCATCTGCCAGCTCCTGCTGCTTCCTGTCTCTTATTGGTCAAAGCTTGTTCCACTCTGCACTTCTGAGTAATGGCCTCCAGCCCCTCCTAGCAGCTTCTGGGGGATCCAGGACCTCTGGGAGCTGATACGTATGATAGAGGCCAGCCCTTACCCCCACCCAGGGTAGGCTGAGTCACTTTTATTTTATTGTAAAATTGATATTTATTTATTTATTATTGTAATTTTTTTGAGACAGGATCTTGCTGTGTTGCCCAGGCTAGAGTACAGTGGCGCAGTCATAGCTCACTGCAACCTCAAACTGCTGGGCTCATGTGATCCTCCTGCCTCAGCCTCCTGAGTAGCTGGGACTACAGGTGTGCACCACCATGCATGGCTAGTTTTTAAAAAGTATTTTTGGAGGGATGGCGTTTTGCTTTGTTTCCCAGGCTAGTCTCAAACTCTTGACCTCAAGCGATCCTCCTGCTTCAGCCTCTCAAATTGCTGAAATTACAGGCATGAGCCACTATGCCTGGCCTCTATTATTATTATTTTGAGACAGAGTCTCACTCTGTTGCCCAGGCTGGAGTACACTGGTGCAGTCTCAGCTCACTGCAACCTCTGCCTCCTGAGTTCAAGCAATTCTTGTGCCTCAGCCTCCAAGTAACTAGGACTATAGGTGTGTGCCATCATAACTGGCTAATTTTTGTGTTTTTAGTAGAGATGGGGTTTTGCCATGTTGGCCAGGTTGGTCTCGAACTCCTGACCTTAAGTATCCACCTGCCTTGGCCTCCCGAAGTGCTAGGATAACAGGCGTCGGTCACAGCTCCCAGCCACTGGCTTCTTTTTTTTTTTTTTTTTTTTTTTTTTTTGAGACGGAGTCTAGCTCTTGTTGCCCAGGCTGGGGTGCAGTGGTGCGATCTTGGCTCACTGCAACCTCTCAAGTTCAAGTGATTCCCAGCCTCAGCCTCCCGAGTAGCTGGGATTACAGGCACGTGCCGCCATGCCCAGCTAAATTTTATATTTTCGGTAGAGAGGGGTTTCACCATGTTGGCCAGGATGGTCTCGATCTCCTGACCTCATGATCCACCCACCTTGGCCTCCCAAAGTGCTGGGATTACAGGCGTGGGCCACAATACCTGGCCCAGCCTCTATTTTTAAAGTAACTTTTATGGGATGTCAGACATTGTAAATTTTACCTTGGTGGGTGCTGGATATTTTTGTGCCTGGCACAGTCCTAAGTGCTGAGTACCTAGCATTGAACAAAAACAAAGATCCCTGCTCTTGCTGAACTTCCATGCTACTGTGGGGAGACAGTCAGTGAACAACACGCGTAATTTAGGTTTGTTCTTATTATCCTGTTGCACACGCATCTTTTGTATATGTACTCTTAAACGGCTATTGTTTTTAGTGATTTGATTGAACAGATATATTTGATTGAACAGATATATCCTTGTTGAATGAGCCATTTCTCTATTGATGGGTAAGTACATTACTTTCTCTAATAAGAGTCATCAGAAGCTTAGAGGCTTAAGAATCTAAGCTCAACAAACAGAGGTTGGAGAGGTTATTATAAAGTCCATTGTGGGAGCAGCCACTCCTAACCTTGGGACCAAAGATTGGTATTCCTTGACCTGTGAGCCGGAATTACCCTGGATTGGACTGTCCTACCAGGTGGGCCCCTGGTGAGCAAAAGAGACGATGGGAGTTGTTAGAATGTCAGGGAGGGCCTTAGACACCCCTCTTCCATATAGTCTCCAGCTCTTTGACTAAAACCTGTACCCCAGTATCTAATCAGTCACCCGGGCCTAGAGTCAAGGTCTTTTATATCATGTAAATTTATTTTTTGTTTTTAAAATTTTTTATTTCCATAGGGTTTTGGGGAACAAGTGGTATTTGGTTACATGAGTAAGTTCTTTAATAGTGATTTGTGAGATTTTGGTGCATCCATTATCTGAGCAGTACACAGTGAACCCAATTTGTAGTTCAACCCCTCCCACCCTTTCCCCCAAGTCCCCAGAGTCTATTTTATTATTCTTATGCCTTTGCATCCTCATAGCTTAGCTCCCACTTGTAAGTGAGAACATATGATGTTTGTTTTTCCATTCCTGAGTTACTTCACCTAGAATAATAATCTCCAGTTCCATCCAGGTTGCTGTGAATGCCATTAATTCATTCCTTATTATGGCTGAGTAGTATAAATATACTACTGGTATATGGCATATATATACCACAGTTTCTTTATCCACTCGTTGATTGATAGGCATTTGAGCTGGTTTCATATTTTTGCAATTGTGAATTGTGCTGCTATAAACATGCATGTGCAAGTATCTTTCTCATATAATGATTTCTTTTCCTCAGGGTAGATACCCAGTAGTGGGATTGCCAGATCAAATGGTGGTGCTACTTTTCTTTCTTTAAGGTATCTCCACACTGTCTTCCAAGGTGGTTGTACTAATTTACATTCCCACCAGCAGTGTAGAAGTGTTCCCTTTTCACCACATCCATGCCAACATCTATTATTTTTTGATTTTTTGATTCTGGTCATTCTTGCAGGACTAAGGTGGTGTCGCATTGTGGTTTTGATTTGCATTTCCCTGATCATTAGTGATGTTGAGCATTTTTTCTCATGTTTGTTGGCCATTTGTTTATCTTCTTTTGAGAATTGTCTATTCATGTGAATTTATACCTTCCCCGTATTCCCATGCCTTTGTCTTCACTGGGACTATTACTTTTTGTCCAATGGCTTTGAATTAAATCTTCTGTCTTCTATTCCATTGATCTCCAGTCCCCAGCAATAATTATGCTGTTTGCATTGGGGGAGGTGGCAGATGCAGTTGTTGCCTTGCCTATGTCCTATGGGTACTCACCATTCCTCCTGCAAGCATCTGCAATACTGCCTTGTCTCGCTGCCATAGAGCTAGGCTCTTGTGGGGCAGGCTGGTAGTGCAGAGAAACCAACACTCAGGCTCATCTCCCCCAACCAACTGCTGAGGGCAGTTGCCCTGCCTTCCATACCTTAGGGTGAGGCAGGTGCTATGCTGTATCCCAGATGTCCCCAGTGGGATTGAACCCCAGTTGCCCATAGTAGCAGCCTGCTTATCAACATGACCTGGATTAGCTTCTTTCCCTTCTCTGTCTCATTTCCCTCTTATCATCCCAGTGTTTCCTGGGCTCACTTTCCAAATCAACCCACTTATCTTCAAATCCTTCTGTATTAGTCTGTTCTCATGCTGCTAATAAAGACATACCTGAGACTGGGTCATTTATAAAGGAAAGAGGTTTAATGAACTCACAGTTCCACATGGCTGGAAATGCCTCACAATCATGGTGGAAGACAAGAAGGAGCAAAGCCACATCTTACATGGCAGCAGGCAAGAGGCTTGTGCAGGGGAGCTCCCATTTATAAAACCAGCAGATCTCCTGAGACTTATTTACTATCAGGAGAAGAGTATGGGGGAACCGCCCACATGATTCAATTATCTCCACCTGCCCCCGCCCTTAACACATGGAGATTGTTACAATTCAAGGTGAGATCTGGATAGGGACGTAGCCAAACCATATCACCTTCTGTTAGGATTTGCTTCTGGGGAAACCTAACCTATCTAAGATAATGAAAAATACAAACAGCCAGGAAAATCCATAAATAGATTTAACAAGAAGATTTTACCTAGTCTTGATGAGTGGCAAAGCTTGACTTCCCTGAGGAAGTGACTTTGCTGAGCTGAGACCTGAGGATGAGTTAGGAGTTAGCTAAGCAAAGCAGCGCTGGAAGAACAGCAGGGCAAGAATGTTCCAAGCATAGGGAAGGGCATGTGCGAAGGTCCTGGGGCAGGAATGCTAGTGTGGCTGGGGTGCAGAAAGAGAGGCAGAGAATGGTGGTTATCTTTGGAGGATATATGGCCTGAAAGTGAATTTGGGTTCCTGACTTTATGTCTCTTTCCTCTGCAGTTTAGTTATGTCTATACACTTTTTTTTGAACCCCATTATGGTCTGGCTTCATTTAAATGCATCTGAAATGAAATCTCTAATGTTAACAGTGTTGTCAGATGTGAAGGCTTCATTTCTCTTTGGTTCTTTTTCACCGAATGCTATCTGTGAGTTTCTGGGGAGGATATGAGGATTTTGATTGTTTTGATTTTTTTTGTGTGTGTATGACCACATTATGTTAATTTCCTCATTGTCTTAGAGTATGAGAACATAAAAGCAATAATTCATTTATATGAAGACTGAATGTGCTGAGAGGTTGTCATGGAAACCTCTCATGTTGGCTTGAGTAAATTGAATAACCCCTGTTAAAAGATTGAACACAGATAACTGGCAGGCTTTGTTTCAGGGCAAGAGTTCACAAACTGGGGTTCACAGATGCTCAAACATTCTATCATGAATAGAATTCGGGGGATCCCATGATCTTGGACAGTTAAAAATACGTCTTATATTCTTTTATCTCTACCTGAAGTTTAGTCTTTCTTTCCATCGTGAATAAAGCAGTAAACAAAAAACAAAAGATTGAACACAGAACTTACTTACCCAATTGCATGGCATTCAAAAGAGATGAGAAAATCAACATGATAAATGAGATTTTTTTCCCCCCACAGGCGCAGGGAGGAGGATGAAGAGGGTGAATGAATGCTAGGAATGCATTATTTTTATTTAGACAGTGATTTCCCTTCTTCCAAAGATTATATTTTTGTTTCCAAATGGGAGACGTGTTATGGGGCGATAGAGAAAGGATCCAGGGAAAATGGTATGGTAAAATTGCCCCTGGGAAAGACCAGCTTAGGGTATCCATGACTTTCGCTTCTGTGGCCCTGAGCATGTTTCTCCCCTTGGAGCATCCTCTGAAGTCTTGGTCAGAGTCGTTGAAGAGACATGAACCTTTTCAGCATTTTCTGCTTTGCTTTGGCAGGATTGTTTACTGTGTATCAAGCTGACTTTCAAAAAATACTAGTTCTGTTGTTTTTCATTTTTAAAAGCAAATTGCTTCAGCTCTTTCTAAATAACTCCTTAAAAGAAAAGCCGTGGATGACAGGTGAGGAAGCAAAGTTGGGAACAGAGCGCAGTACTCACTCACGATCATAGTGGCAGGTCACAGGAAGCCCTCTGAGCCCCGGGGGTGGGGGCAGCCTCTTGAAAGTGATTGTGGAGCAAGACGGGCTTGAACAGTGGCACTCTGAGGGTTGTCTTGGGCCAGCTTGGAGATCGGGTCCTGGGCTCCAGAAGACATCGAGGCTGGTTCTACCTGGATGTTGCATCTGTAGGTATCAGAGTAGGAGATGCTTTTGAGGGGTGGGTTTTTCATCAGTGGTCTCTACCCCGAAGCACCATAATCCTACCTCCTTGTTGTATGTCTTTCTTCTCATGGGCTGCTTCTCAGACTTCAGAATTTCATGGGCATGATGGGCAAATAAGCTTGATTAACGCTTCATGCTTGCAATTCACTGAATGTGTTCTCACCATGTGTTGAAACCTAATCCCCAGTGTGCTGGGTGGTATTGGGGGGTGGGGCCTTTGGGTGGTGATTAGGACTTGATGGTGGGGACCCCATGAGTGGGATTCATGCCTATTTATTTATTTATTTATTAGAGACAGAGTCTCACCCTGTCCCCAGGCTAGAGTGCAGTGGTACCATCTAGGCTCACTGCAACCTTTGTCTCTGGGTTTAAGTGATTCTTCTGCCTCATCCTCTGAGTAGCTGGGACTACTGGATAATTATCTACCACACCAGGATAATTTTTTCTTTTTTTTGTATTTTTAGTAGCAGTGACGTTCCACCACGTTGGCCAGGCTGTCTCGAACTCCTGATCCAAGTGATCTGCCCATCTTGGCCTCCCGAAGTGCTAGGTTTACAGGCGTGAGCCACTGCGCCTGGTCAGTGCCTTTTTAAAAGAGGTCCCAAAGAGCCCCTTTGCCCTTCCATGATGGGAAGACACAGTGAAAAGAGGGCTGTCAATGAACTAGGAAGAAGGCCTTCACCAGACACTGAATCTGCCGGTGCCTCGATCTGGGACTTCCCAGATCTTCTGGAGAGAACTGTGAGAAATAAATGTCTGCTGTTTGTAAGCCATACGACCTATGGCATTCTCTTAGAGCAGTCTGAATAGACTAAGATAATACCACAAGGATCTACCTTTGGGACTGTGTGCTGTTATAATAAAGGCTCTGATAAGTCCTGCTAACACCATTTAGACCAGGGGTTTCTAAACTTTTTGACCACACAAGTTGTTGTTTTTCCCTTTGCAAGCACCTTACATGGAAATCTTTTGGGAGGCTGAGGCATGAGAATTGCTTGAACCCATGAAGCAAAGGTTGCAGTGAACTGAGATCATGCCACTGCACTCCATTTAGGTTGATTCCATGTCTTTGCTATTGTAAATAGTGCTACAATGAACATATGTGTGCATGTGTCTTTAAGGTAGAATGATTACTATTTTGGGATTTATACCCACGAATGGGACTGCTGGATTCAACCTTAGTTCTATTTTAAGTTCTTTGAGAAATCTCCAAACTGCTTTCCACAGTGACTGGACTAATTTTAAATAACGTGTCTCCTGCAGCTTCTGTATTGCAAATATACGAAGTGATTTTGGGGAGCATTTGAATTATGGTAGCTGATCTGATCTGCTGTGTCTCCTTACTTTCTTTCTAATTCTCTCTTTCTGTACTTTCTCCTCTTTTCCTTCCTCTGCTTATTTGCTTCCTCTTCTCTCTTCCTTTATCTCCTTCTCTTTTCTTATATATTTCTGAAATGATAGCTGATGAGAAGGAAGATCACTCTTACATAATTTGATTCCTCAGTTTCCATTTTCTTCTTTTTACAAGCATAACATTCTACATTTCTTTTTTTTAATTATTTTTTAATTGAAAAATAATGGTACCTCTTGATGGAGTACATAGTGATGTTTTGATATATATAATGTATAGTGATTTGATCAGGGTAATTAGCATATCCATCATCTCAAACGTTTCTCATTACTTTGTGATGGTAACATTCAATATCCTCCTTCTAGCTATTTGAAACTACATTATTATTACTATTATCATTTTATTTTATCTAGGCAGAATCTTGCTCTGTCACCCAGGCTGATTTGTAGTGGCATGATCTCTGCTCAGTGCAACCTCTGCATCCCAGGTTCAAGCGATTCTCCTGCCTCAGCCTGTCGAGTAGCTGGGATTACAGACATGCTCCACTATGCCCGACTAATATTTTTTTAGTAGAGATGGGGTTTTGCCATGTTTGCCAGACTGGTTTTGAACCCCTGACCTCGAGTGGTCTGCTTGCTTCAGAGTCCCAAAGTGCTGGGATCACAGGTGCGAGCCACTGCACCTGGCCAAAACTACATATTGTTAACTGTAGTCATCCTACAGTGGTTTACAACATGAAAGAAAACCAAGTATTAATTGTGCAGGAAATTCATTGAAGAAAATGCCTGTGAAGGGAAATGGGGAGGGAGCAGGGAGAGATTTCAGACCATAATGCAGGTCTGACACCTCTGTAAGCAGAGTGGGAAGGAAGAGAGATTGTTAGAAAGAGAAAGGCTTCAGCACAACTCTGAGAATGTTTCAGCCAGCGTAATAGTTCCTAAGGCAACTGTCTCTGTTGGACAACTCCCAGTTGGGTTAGAATCATCTAATTCCAGTACTTCTGTTGTGCCCAGCCACTGACTGGGAAAATCCCTGGGGAAGTGCAGCCTAACATGAACACCTCGGGGGGTCAAAAGGTACAGCAGCTAGAGGTTGTCAGTTAGCTCTGCTTCCAGAGCAGTTTACCTCGAAGGAAGATTTGAGCACAGAACTTCCAAGGCTGAGAGCTTCTGGTGCATTTTACAGCAGAGGAATTTGTGAAGCAGGTTCACTGTTCACTGGCTACCAACTTGTCCAGTGAGACAGAACACTCCCACACAACAAGTTACATGAGGCAGGTTTATTACTTATAGATAGGCAGCAAGAGATGGTAGAAGCCTAGGATTCACTGTGAGCTATTCCTCCAAGGCCCTGAAAACCTGCTGAGGGTAAATAGAGTCATATCTTTGCATGCCTCACTTGCACAGAAGCTCAGATACCCCAGAAAGCAGCCGGTTCTGTGTTTTATACCCTAGGATGTATGATTTGCTGGGCTGAAGTGTTGAAGACATTTTCTTTGTAGGGGTGGACTGGAACAGAGCTTGGGTTGTTCTGGCCAGTCCCTCTCTATCTCAAAATGTTGCATTTCTAGCACATTCTTCAGTTTTCTTTCCAACGTTTATTTTAGGTTTGGGGGGTACATGTGCACATTTGTTTCATGGGTAAATTCCATGTTATGGGGCTTGGTGTCCAGATTATTGCATCACCCAGGTAATGAATGTAGTACCTGGTAAGCAGTTTTTCAGTCCTCACCCTCCTCCCATCCTCTACCTTCAAGTAGGCCCCAGTGTCTATTGTTCCCTTCTTTGTGTTCCTGTGAACTCAGTGTTTACCTCCTAAGTGAGAATGTGCAACATTTGGTTTTCTGTTCCTGTGTTAATTCGCTTAAGATAATGGCCTCCAGCTCTATCCATGTTGCTGCAAAGGTCATGATTTCATTCATTTTTATGGCTGCATAGTATTCCATGGTGTATATGTACCATATTTTCTTTATCTAGTCTGCAATTGATGGGCATCTAGGTTGATTCCATGTCTTTGCTATTGTAAATAGTGCTACAATGAACATATGTGTGCATGTGTCTTTAAGGTAGAATGATTACTATTTTGGGATTTATACCCACGAATGGGACTGCTGGATTCAACCTTAGTTCTATTTTAAGTTCTTTGAGAAATCTCCAAACTGCTTTCCACAGTGACTGGACTAATATACATTCCCATCAACAGTGTATAAGCATTAAAGGAACTTAACAGCTGAATAGTCTTCACCCAACTCAAAGCCTGGCTCTCAGTAGATACTCAATATATTGCTTATACAATTAAAGGAATGGTTAAAAGGAAGGAAGATGTATACAGAATCTGTGTACTGCTAAGTCAGCAAACATTTGCTGAGAGTCTGTTGAACTTGGTCCTGCTCAACACTGAACTTGCCCACTCCTCACCCCCATTAAGGCTCCAGAAAATTTGTTTCTCCACAGCCTTCTTCTTATACTTTATTACCATGTCATTTCTTTGAGACCTAATATCCATTCCTCCTGATCTCCAGCTCAACTCCCTAGAATCCATAGCTTCTAGAGTTTTGTTTATTTATTCCATTTTTATTTATTTCATTTATTCCTCTTTCATTGAATATCAAGACCTCCAGGCATAGTTCCAGGCACCTGGTATGCAGCAACAAATATGATGTTCAGGTCATCTCTTGCTGCATAAAAAAGAACCTGATCCCACAGTGGCTGGAAACAAATATTTGGTATTATTGCTCATGACTCTGTGTTGATTGGGCTCACCTAGGTTGTTCTCATTTCAAGTCCCATGCAGTTGTAGTCAGATAGTGACCGGGGCTGGGGTCATCTGAAGGCTTGACTAGGCTGGCCATCCAAGATGGCTGAGACACATGGCTGGCATGATGTTGGCTACTGGTTAGGAGCTCAGTTGGTGCTGTCGCCTGGAGCACTTTCATGTAGCCTCTGTATGTGGTTTGGGCTTCTCGTAGCATAGTGGTGTCTGAGTTCCAAAAGTGAGTATTCCAAGATATAGGAAGTAGCACTTGATAGTCTTTTAAAACATGGACTGGAAAAGGGCACAGTATGATTTCCACCATATTCAATACGTCAAAGCAATCCTGGAGGTCATTAAAATCAAGTGAGAGGGTGTAGATCCCAAGAGAGGGTTGTGTTGTTTTTTTTGTTTGTTTTTGAGAAGGAGTCTCCCTCTGTCACCCAGGCTGGAGTGCGGTGGTGCGATCTCGGCTGACTGCAACCTCTGCCTCCTGGGTTCAAGTGATTCTTGTGCCTCAGCCTCCCGAGCAGCTGGGACTACAGGCGCCCACCACCACGTCAGCTAATTTTTGTATTTTTAGTGGAGACAGGGTTTCACTGTGTTGGCCAGGTGGGTCTGCAACTCCTGACCTCATGTGATCTGCCTGCCTTGGCTTCCCAAAGTGCTGAGATTACCAGTGTGAGCTACCATGCGTGGCCCTAAGGGATTGCTTTTATGTAAAAAATGTACAGCTGTTTGAAAATGGCCACAGGTGGTCTCTGTTGTTAAGGACTTCAGAGTTAATAAGGAGATAGTGATGAAATCTATAGTAGGCTGAATCATGGCCACTCAAAGATACCAGGTTCTAGTCTATGGAACCTGTATATGTTAAATTATAAGGAAAAGAAGTCTTTGCAGGTATGATTAAGTTAAGGTTGTTGAGATGGGGAGATTATTCTGGATTATCTAGGTGGGCCCTAAATCGGTTGAGAGTGTCTTATAAGAGAAAGGCAGAGAGATACTACACCCAGAAGATGAGAAGGTGCTATGCAGATGGAGGCTGAGGTTGGGGTGATGCTGCCCCAAGCAAAGGAATGCTGGCAGCCACCAGAAGCCAGAAGAGGCAAGGAACAGACTGTCCCCTAGCACTTCTAGAGGGAACGAGCCCTATTGACACCTTGATTTCAGTTTATTGCAACCAATTTCAGCCTTCTGACCTCCAGACCTGGGAGAGAAGAAATTCCTGTTGTTTGAAGCCATTTAGTTTGAGATTGTTACAAAAGTCTCAGGAAATGAATACAAACTCAGACAATGACAAGCAAGGGTGGAGGTGATATGGAGGAAGCATATAGGAGGCACCTGAAGCCCAGCCCAGTGGGAAGAGAAGACAGCAGGAATGCTTCTTTAAGATCTGATGTTCAAATGAGAACACATGGACACAGGAAGGGAAACCACACACTGGGGACAGTTGGAGAGTGGGGGGTGAGGGGTGGGAGAGCATTAGGACAAATAGCTAATGCTTGTGGTGCTTAAAACCTAGATGATGGGTTGATAGGTGCAGCAAACCACCATGGCACATGTATACCTCCGTAAGAAACCTACACATTCTGCACTTGTATCCCAGAACTTAAAAAAAAAAAAATCTGACGTTGATTCATCCCTAGGAAGTGTGGCATCATGGTGATGTTCATTCATCCCTAAGAAGTGTGGCATATAACAACATGTGGAACTTGAATCCATTAAACCTCTTTTTCTTTACAAATTACCCAGTCTCAGGCATGTCTTTATTAACAGTGTGAGAATGGACTAATACAAATATCGTGATGAATGAGGACATTCTCATATCTTCCACAAAACCATCATGGAAGACATTATCCATCATTTGGTTACATTTCCCTTATGTAAGCATCCAAGGGGATCTGGAGCCCTACTTTTCTGTTTGCGTCTCAACTCTGCCACGTACTAGCTGGGTTTATAGGCTGCTGTGAGGTTTCAATGAGTAAATCAAAACCTGTAAACACTTGGTGCATGCATAGTAAGTACTTAAAACTGGTGTTGTTATAATTTTCGGGATTTGGTGAAGGATATTGTTTTTCTGGGGAAAGACACTAGGCCCATCATGGGAGTAGTGCCCTTCTGACCTCATCTAAGCCAAATTGCCTCCTCCAGATGCCATTGCACTGGGGGCTAGGGCTTCAATGTGTGAATTTGGTGGAGAGAGACACAGACATTCAGTCCTTAACAATTTTTCTTGGATTTGTATGTACATGATCAAGTCACCTAGGAATGATGACTGTTTCATTTCTTCCTTTCTGGACATTTTCCCCCCAGCTAACTGCACTAGCTAGGATATCCAGGACAATGTGGAATGGAAGTGAGGCTTGTGGGTATCAATGCTGTGATACCATCCACAGGGAGAAACCTTTGGCTTTGTATGAAAAGCTGATGGTTAGGGATATTGATATGGTTTGTCGGTGTTCCCACCCACATCTCAACTTGAATTGTAGCTCCCATAATTCCCATGTGTCATGGGAGGGACCCAGTGGGAGGTAATTGAATCAAGAGGGTGGGTCTTTTCCATGCTATTCTTGGGCAGTGTCAGCCTGGCCAACATATTGTGAAACCGCATCTCTACTAAAAATAATAGGCCTTCTCTTGCCTGCTGCCATGTAAGATGTGACTTTGCTCCTCCTTTGCCTTCTGCCATGGTTATGAGGCCTCCCTAGACGTGGAATTGTGAGTCCATTTGTGAGTCCACCTCTTTTTCTTTATAAATTACCCAGTTTCAGGTATGTCTTTATTAGCAGTGTGAGCATGGGCTAATTCAAATATCATGATGAATGAGGACATTCTCATATCTTCTGCAAAACCAACATGGGAGACATTATCCATCATTTAGTTACATTTCCCTTTTGTAAGGATCCAAGTGGAATTTTTTTTGAATTCTATTCCAAGGAAAATCATTTCCTTTCCTGTGAACAGCTATACTTCCCTTTGTTAAGTGATGATATTCATGTGTCCTTTATGTTTTCTTTTTCTTTTGCTCTGGCTATTAGGGAGCTAAAACCCAAGAGCACATGCAATCAAAATAACTATATTAAATGAGTTTTCTTATGTATTTGATAAATAATTTTTCTTTTGGTTTCCCTTTGGGTGTACCTTTTATTGCAAGCTGTCTCAAGAAGTTTTTTTTTTTCACAGTAATTGGGGATAAAATTATTTTAAAAGAATAATACCTGACCTGATTATTACCTGGGTTTATTTCATCAACTGACTGGTGAGAGTAATGAATGGACAAGAGCTTTATGAACTGTAAAATACCATGTCTGTTATTAACTAGGGGAAGAACATGATTGTCCTTGACTTTAACCAATGTACCCTGTGTCTTCCTTAGTTGGCACTGATGGTTCTGAGTTAGGTAACCATGCTCCCTAAAGCCTCTGAGGTTTCCCCTGAGCATCCTGGCCACTCAATGCTTATTTTCCACCACTGTTGTGTGTCCAGGATGACTCTTTCAACTTTATCTTTCTTCTAGAAATTTGCTATCCATTGTTTACATCCAGTGGCTCATGCATTCATAGAATGCAGCAGCATTTTCTAAGCACCAACTGCTGGGTATGTATTAGTTGCCTGCCCAGCAACCCTTCTCTCTTCTTTGCTGAGACCATCCTATTTTCATTCATGCAACAGTTGGCAATATGCCCAGAGAAATGGAGCCCCTTCCTTCCTCATGCTCTTAGGCATGGACCTCAATTGGCCCAAGCCAAGCGTGCTCATCCTGTTTCTCTCACCGGTGACTGGTTTAGCCTTGGGCACATGACCTTGTTCTCAGCAGTGAGCTGGTAAGGATCAGAAAAACCCCAAAGCCATGACATGATTGAATTAACCTGTCTGGACCACCTATGCCTGGATTTTGTGTGGGAGATACAATAAATCTGGATTATAGGTTGGTGCAAAATTAATATTTAAATCACCTGTAGTTCAACTCTGTGTTGCTTGCAGTCAAAAGTATCCTTATCAGGCTGGGCACAGTGGCTCACGCCTGTAATCCCAGCATTTTGGGAGGCCAATGCAGGCGGATCACCTGAGGTCAGGAGTTTGAGACCAGCCTGGCCAACATATAGTGAAACCCTGTCTCTACTAAAAATGAAAAATTAGCTGGGTGTGGTGGCACATGCCTGTAATCCCAGCTACTCGGGAGGCTGAGGCAGGAGAATAGCTTGAACCCAGGAGGCAGAGGTTGCAGTGAGCTAAGATCGTGCCACTGTACTCTAGCCTGGGTGACAGGGCAAGACTCCATCTCTCAAAAAAAAAAAAAAAAGCCCTAATCAACTGTTTTAGTTTGGGTGCTCACCGAAGTAGACTCTGAGGCAAGGATTTGAGTGTTAATAGTTTATTAAGCTTGGGGAGGTGTGGGGGAAAGGGGACAGGCAAGGGAGGGAAGTGGCAAGAAAGATGCATTATCGTGTCAGTTACCAGTGTGGGGTATCACAGTTTGATCTCTCTGGGGAACTCTGGAAAATGACACAGAGCAGGGATTTGCAAACTATTGGCCCGTGGCAAACCTGTTCTGCCACCTGTTATTTCAATAAAACGTTCCTGGAATACAGTCATACCCATTCATTTATGTAGAGCCCATGGCAGCTTTTGCACAACAGCAGCAGAGATGAGCATCTGTGAGAGACTACATGACCTGCAAAGCATAAAATATTTACTATATGACCCTTTTTCAAGAAGTTTGCCAACCCTAGTGTTGAGCATGTAGCTCAGAATCACCCCCTGGAGGAGTGAAGGAGCTGGGGTATTTATACATCCCTCCAGTTAGTTACTGGTGGAGACCTAATGCAGGGGGCATGTTAATTCTCCAGGACTTCTGACCTGTCCTGTGCACAGGCACAGTGGGCCCTGGTTACCACAGTGGGCTCTGTTCAAGCAAAGAGATGCAAATACCGGCTGTTGGGATTTGGGCGAGTATGGACCCTACTGGTCCATACCAGTACGCTAACAGAGATGGCCACATCAATGCATCCAGAGATGGTTGAGAAGTGCACCTGCCCTCCAGGAACCCACAGTCTGAAGGCAAGGTTGGAAACAGCCAAACATTTTTATCTTTATTTTTTTTGAGATGGAATCTCGCTCTGTCACCCAGGCTGGAGTGCAATGGAATGATCTCAGCTCCCTGCAACCTCCACCTCCCGTGTTCAAGTGATTCTCCCTCCTCAGCCTCCCAAGTAGCTGGGACTACAGGGACCTGCCGTCATGCCGGCTAATTTTTTACATTTTTGTAGAGATGGGGTTTCACCATGTTGGCCAGGCTGGTTTTGAACTCCTGACCTCAAGTGATCCACCCACTTCAGCCTCCCAAAGTGCTGTGATTACAGGTGTGAGCCACCGCACCTGGCCTTTATTTTTATTTTTTGAGACATGGTCTCACTCTGTTGCCCAGGCTGGAGTGCAGTGGTACAATCATAGCTCACTGCAGCCTCAAAATTCTGGGCTCAAGTGATCCTCCCACCTCAGCCTCCCATGTAGCTGGAACCACAGGCACTGTAGCATCCTACCTGGCTAATTAAAATAAATAAATAAATAAAAATAAAAAACAAAGTGTGTAGAGACAGAGTCTCACTGTGTTGCCCAGGCTGGTCTCAAACTCTTGGGCTCAAGCATTCCTCCTGCCCTTGCCTCTCAGAGTCCTTGGGATTACAGGTGTGAGTCACTGTCCCCTGCTCAAACATTTTATAATTAAGTAGAATAACCCACATGTCAGCTGGGGTCCCCTGAGTCCTCAAAGATCTAGGTAAGATCTTCTACTCAAGCTACTTCCTGCTAATCTTGGGAGGGGGATCTTCTCAAGGTTGCATCTACCTCTGGCCCTGGTGCCCCCAACCCACGCTGGCTCTGCTTTTTCCCTTACAGGAGCTTAAATGCAGAACTTGGCATCTCCCACTGCCTACAGGAAACCTACTCAGCTAGTGAGTTCATAGGGCTTCACTGAAGAATGGGGGATTCCGGAGGGGATGATTTTCTGGCACATTCAGGCTTCAAGAACCCTCTACTATTTCCCTAGCTCTGCTTCTCCTTTTTTTCTTGTCTGGCTCCAAAACCTTCCCCCTTTTATTGAGCACATTATTTCTCTCCAGTTTCCGCCTCTGCATTTCCTTTCCTGAATGCTTCTAGGGCCTCAGCAGAACAAGGAATGTATCATTGATGACGTTCAAAAACAACAACAACAAAACAACCCAAGGCACAAGACAGAAACAAAACTTTTTTTTTTTTTTTTGTATTTTTTTCTCCAGACAAAACGTTTGCAGCATGAGATGAGGCCCCCTTTGGAAACATCTCCCCACATTCTGTGATTCTGCCAAGTCCTCTAAATTTTGTCTCCTCCTTCATCCACCAGGTGGATTTCAGGACTCCTACTGTCAGAGGCTTGGAATAAACCTCTGGCATGCTTTGCTTCTGTTTTGCTTTCTTTTTTTTTTTTTTTTTTTCTGAGATGAAGTTTTTTTCTTGTTGCCCAGGCTGGAGTGCAATGGCCGATCTCAGCTCACCACAACCTCCACCTCCCAGGTTCAAGTGATTCTCCTGCTTCAGCCTCCAGAGTAGCTGGGAAGCTGGGAATCTGGGATTACAGGCATGCGTCACCACGCCCATCTAATTTTGTATTTTTAGTAGAGATGGGGTTTCTCCGTGTTGGTCAAGGTGGTCTCAAACTGCTGACTTCAGGTGATCTGCCCGCCTTGGCCTCCCAAAGTGCTGGGATTACAGGCATGAGCTACTGCACCTGGCCCTGTTTGGCTTTCTAAAATAGACTGTGTATCTCACCCGGCATGGAGTTAGATCTGTATAGCATGATAGCATTCCATTGAGTCAACTCCTTGAACATACTATGTGTTTTGTTTCCCTAGTAGCTAATGAAATAAGACAACTAAGTGCAGTCTAGAAAGTTCCTCTCATAACAAAGTTCCCAATAATTTAAGTCTTTGCTTTACTTACTTATTTTTTCGTGGTAGTTGAAGTGCAAGTGGAAACTGATTAGAAAGGAGAAGCCTAAATCAGGTTAGGCGAATTCTGCAGTATGAACCGTGCTTGGAAAATCTAACTGGTAACGTATCCACATTGGGAACTTGGTCCTTCCTCTCGCAGAGAAAATTCCAGGTCAATTTCATCCCCTATGCTAACCATTTGAGGGTTCAGGAATGTGATTTTAGTTTTATAAAAATTGTTCTTTTTTAAATTCCTGTCAAATAATCAGATTTTTTTTCTCAGCATATTTAGAATTAAAAATGAAAAGTTTAGAGCATTTTGATATTTTAGTATTTATTTCCATGAAGTCACTTAACCGTCCCAGACTAGTTTCAGAGTTTTGTCTTCCAACCCATCTCTGTGTCTCACTGTACATTTTCTGCATGTACAATGAGAGGTGATTTTTAATTGGAATCCCTTAGATTTTTAGAGAGAAATCTCTCCTCCTCCCTTCTTCTTCCTCTCCTCTCACTGTCTCTCATTTTAATCCAGAGAATCAAAGTATCTCTTACAGGCTTGGATATCAAGCTGAACTGTTGACAACAGTGGGGTCCAGGAACCTGAGTTTAAAACAGGCACCTCTGATTTTCTAAGTGGACTTAGAGAAAGACAAATGCTGTGTGATCTCACTTATTTGTGGAATTTAAAAATGTTGAACTCATAGAAAAAGAGTAGAATTAGCTAAGTGAACTAATTGAGACAGAGAAAGACAAATGCTGTGTGATCTCACTTATTTGTGGAATCTGAAAATGTTGAACTCAGAGAAAAAGAGAGTCGAATTAGAATGGTTGCCAGGGGCTAGGAGGAAATGTGGCTCAAAGGGTACAAACTTTCGGTGATAAGATGAGTAAGTTCTGGGCATCTCATATGCGGCATGGTAACTATAGTTAACAATACTATATTGTTCGCTTGAAATTTCTTAAGAGAGCAGCTCTTAAAAATTTTATTTTAGTTTTTGTGGGTACATAATAAATGTATATATTTACGGGTACATGAGATGTTCTGATACAGGTATGTGGTGTGTAATAATCACATCATGAAGAATGGGATGTCTATACCCTCAAGTATTTATCCTTTGTGTTACAGACAATCCAAATACACTCTTTCAGTTATTTTAAAATGTACAATTAGGCCGGGCGTGGTGGCTCACGCCTGTAATCCCAGCACTTTGGGAGGCCGAGGCAGGTGGATCACGAGGTCTAGAGTTTGAGACCATCCTGGCCAACATGATGAAACCCCGTCTCTACTAAAAATACAAAAAATGAGCCGGGCATGGTGGCACATGCCTGTAGTCCCAGCTATGCAGGAGGCTGAGGCAGGAGAATTTCTTGAACCCAGGAGGTGGAGGTTGCAGTGAGCCCAGATCTTGCCACTGCACTCCAGCCTGGTGACACAGCAAGACTCTGTCTCAAAAAAAAAAAAAAAAAAAAGTGCAATTAAATTATTGACTGTAGTCACTCTGTTGTGCTATCAAGTAGTGGGCTTTTATTTTATTTTTTTTTGGAGAGAAGGTCTCATTTCTGTTACCCAGGCTAGAGGCTAGAGTATAGTGGCATGATGACAGCTCACTGCAGCCTCAACTTCCTGGGCTCCGGTAATCCTCCCACTTCAGCCTTCTGAGTAGCTGGGACTCCAGGTGTGCACCACAATGCCTGGCTATTTTTTGTATTTTTAGTAGAGGTGGGGTATTGCCATGTTGCCCAGCTAGTCTTGAAATCTTGGCCTCAAGCGATCCGTCTGCCTGGGCCTCCCAAAGTGTTGGGCTTACAGGTGTGAGCCATCGCACCTGACCAAGTAGTAAGTGTTATTCATTCTTTGTAACTATTTTTTTTGTACCCATTAACCATCTCTACATTCCCCAGCCCACTACCCTTCCCAACCTCTGGTAATCACCATCCTTCTGCTAAGAGAGAAGATCTTAGGCGTCCTCATGACATAAACATCCAAAGACAACTATGTGAGATGATGAATAGGGTAATTAGCTAGTTCATGGTGATCATTTCACAATTTGTGTATACATATATCTCCAAAGATCACATTGTACACAGTAAATGTATTCAATTATTATTTGTCAATTTTACCCCACTAAAGCTGGGGAAAATGAAATAAAACAAGCATCCTGGGCAGGACTGGCTACATAGTTTTCAGGGCCCAGCACAAAACGAAAATGTGGGGATTCTTGTTATAAAAATTATAGGAATTCTGGCTGGGTGCAGGGGCTCACACCTGCAATCCCAATACTTTTGGAGGCTGAGGCTGGGGAGTTGCTTTGAGTGCAGGAGTTTGAGACCTGCCCGGGCAACATGGCAAAACTGCATCTCTACAAAAAAAATAAAAAAATAAAAAAAAAATTAGCCAGGAATGGTGGTATACATCTGTGGTCCCAGTTACTTGGGAGGCTAAGGCAGGAGGACTGCCTGAGCCTAGGAGGTTGAGGCTGCAGTGAGCCATGTTCATGCCACTGCATTGCAGCCTGGGTGACAGAAAAAAACCTTGTCTCAAAAAAAAAAAATTGTAGGAATTTCAAAATGCCAGCATCAGAGTGGGGTCCTCTAATTATGGGGCCTTGTGCAGTTACACAGGCAGCATAGCAGGAAGCCTGGGAAGAGCTTTGCTGCAGGATTCAGATCCTAGACTATGGTGCCCATGAGTTTCAAGATCTTGTAACATGAAGGCGCGTCTTCACCAAACTCTCTCCAGAGAAATCCTCTCTTGCTCTTGGCCCTTCTGTGTGCCTGAAAGCGTGAGAAGAGAGTTTAAGCAGGACAGAACCACTTTTATTTTTATTTGTATATATTTTTTGAGATGGAGTCTTGCTCTGTCGCCCAGGCTGGAGCGCAGTGGCGCCATCTCGGCTCACTGCAAGCTCCGCCTCCCAGGTTCACGCCATTCTCCTGCCTCAGCCTCCCGAATAGCTGGGACTACAGGCGCCCGCCACCATGTCCGGCTAATTTTTTTTTTTTTTGTATTTTTAGTAGAGACGGGGTTTCACCGTGTTAGCCAGGGTGGTCTCCATCTCCTGACCTCGTGATCCGCCCGCTTCAGCCTCCCAAAGTGCTGGAATTACAGTCGTGAGCCACCGTGCCCGGCCAGAACCACTTTTCAAAGATTTTGTTTGAAAATCTGCCTTTTGATTTTGTACTTGATTTTGGAATTTTTTATTATTATTTTTTTGAAACGAAGTCTTGCTCTGTCACCCAGGCTGGAGTGCAGCAGCGCGATCTCTGCTCACTGCAAGTTCCGCCTCCTGGGTTCACGCCATCCTCCTGCCTCAGCCTCCCAAGTAGCTGGGACTGCAGGCGCCCGCTACCACGCCCGGCTAATTTTTTGTATATTTAGTAGAGACGGGGTTTCACCGTGTTAGCCAGGATGGTCTCGATCTCTTGACCTCGTGATCTGCCCGCCTCGGCCTCCCAAAGTGCTGGAATTACAGTCGTGAGCCACAGCGCCGGGCCTGGAATTCTTGATGCTTTAAACAAAACTTAACATCTTGCCTGACATGTTTTTGTAGCCCAACAGGATAACTAAAACGCCGGCATTAAAACTCAATCTCTGGCAAGATGTTGTCTGTGATCTCCTTAATCTCACGACAAGATCATCTAGGGTTGTATGCTAAGGTTATGTAAGCAGAGCCTCAATGGAGTCGACCCTGCAGGTGGGAAGCCACACTTGGAATTCCTCCATCATGCTTAGTTCACCATGAGGACTAGGTAGCTATCTAATGGCAGAATGGTTTCAAAACCCAAGTATCTGTGAAGAGCTTTCTCTTTTGTTAATTCTTCCGTCCAGCTCAGTGACTTCCAACTCTTCGAGGGGCATAGTTATTACTTAAAATGATTACATACACAAGTACATGTACCCTCTATAAATTATGGTTGATTTAAAGGAATCTCAGGAGTAATTTTGACCACAAATAATTTTTCCTCTTCTGTACTATGGAAATGAAATGTTTGTGTAATATATGATTGCATTTTGCCAGAATATATGAATACTTCCGTGAAAGTGTTCTGAAATAAATGAAATGCTGTCTGTGCAAAAAAAAAAAAAAAAAAAAAAAAGAAAAAAGAAAGTTCTTTGTGACATGGACGTGAATAAAAAGGTTATAACTAGCATCAAATTCAAGCATTTGGTTTTATTGCTTATGTGAACACAGCATGGAAGATTGTTTTGATTCACGTTTTCCCCATTCTTAGTCGTGTTATCTGTTCATGACTCTATGCAAGTGGTTTTGTCTCCCAGGGACATTTGGTCATGTCTGGAGGCATTTTCAGTTGTCACAACTGGGGATGAGGAAATGGCGCTACTGGCATCTGGTGTGTAGGTTTCAGGGAGGCTAGTAAACATCCTGCAGTGCGCGGAATAGGCCTGCGCGGTAGAGAATGATCCACCCTACATGGTGGCAGTGCCCTCTAAACATTACGTCCTGGGCTGTACCCACTCACTGGATGTGCAAAAGGAGGCCTAGGCAGGCTAAGCACTTATTTATTATTTCTTTGAAGTTAAAAAAAAGTCCATCTTGTTCCAGGAAGGAACAATTTAATTTCTAAACATGTGGCATAAAACAGAAATAACTAGGAAATCGGTGGAAATGTGTTTTCAGGGGCATCGTGTAGACTGAGGACAAATTTTTGGGCTTCTATTTGTCTGGTGAGGTTAGTGCTCATGCGCTGGGCCAAGTCAACATCCTTTAACTGGTGTCTTGTCTCCTTCCTGATTTAGAAAAGGCAAACCCACCTGCTGTCATGAAAGATACCTTCTAGAAGCTACTGGGTAATTGGGTGATATTTCTGGATTTGTCTCCCTGTCTAATGTACATCAGTTAAACTTTTGACTCTTCAGCGCCTTCTGGAGAAAGTAATAATTGGAAACTAAATCGACTTGGTTTTTTCTCTCCCCTTTTGCCCTGTATTTGTAAAGATTAATCTTCAGTATCTATGAGTACTGGGTGATTTGCGGAAACTGCAGCTGCTTTATCAATATCAGCTTGGCTTCCATTGATCAAACCCTCATTTAGGCGTTCACTGCTGTCTGCTGGAAACAGCCCAGGGATGAGGAGGGAAGGGAAAAGGCCACTTTGGGAGGCCACCTTGCCTTGGAGTTTCCATCGTTTTCCGAGGTGAGCTTGGATGTCACTGCTCAGCACAGTTGATTAAAGAGGGTCCTTGAGATTGGTGCTGTGAGTGAGTCACTGTGTGGGAATAAATCCCGATGGTGGCAAATATGAATAAAGCGTCGGTGTAACTGTCCTGGCTGGATTGTTTTTCTTCATCTCACCATACTGTTTTCCCTCTGCATGTGTCTGTGACCTCTGGCGGGCTTGCAGATAAAAGTGATGCATCTTCATTTTGTTGGAGGAGTTAATTTTGTGTGTATTCCGAGGTAAAATGATACTCACGGTGCTTATATCTTGGGCACCTACTGTACATTGGACACTTTCCATAAATTAACTCAAATTTTTCTTAGCAGCTTGCTATGGCTCTTCACTGTTTCTCCAATTCGGTTTACAAAACCCTGATTTCAATGGGATCCCTGTTTGCTCTTGCAAACTCTTCACTCACCACCTGCTTTTCCCCCACTCCGCTTCAGCTGCCCTGAACTTTCTGTTGCTGGAATCGACTTTGCTCACTCACACCTCTGGTCCTTTGCACATGCTGTGTCCTGGGCTTAGTACATTTCACTTTCATCCTCTTAACCTCGTTAATATCCTGCTTGGGACAACAGATATGGCTGTAAGTATCAGGAAACTATTATCATGGCTTGAAGGTGCAAGGGTTTATTTGGCTTACACAGTAAGCGAAACAGTAGGCAAGCCATGTTGGTAGAGTGAATCAAAGAGACCATCAGAAACCCCCACTTTTTTCATTTTCTTGCTCTGCTGTGCAATTTCTATCCTCATGGTTACAAAATAGCTGCTTCACCTCCAGGCATCACGTCAGCAGGCATAGAAGCCGAGGGAGGACAGCAAGCCAGAAAGCTAAAGGTGCGCTCTCCCTTCTTTTCACTGGTCAGAGCTATGTCAGATGGCCAGCCCCTAGCTGCAAGAGATGCTAGTGAAAGATGATTTTTAGCTGGATACATTGTTGCCCTCAGCAAAATAAAGATACAATTTTCTTATTAGCAGAATCCTAACAATTAAGATTCGGTGCTCAGTTTTGATGCCACTCAGCTGAGTGGTCCTCCCTGAATCCCTGTGACAGAGTTGGGACCCACAGATATTAGCCAATCTCATAGATGGCATTGGAGTTACATAAAATTGTGGTCCTGTTTCCCTATCTGGATTGAAAGCTCCATGAGGAGGACTTGGTCTACCTTTCACACAGTTGTATCTCTACTACCTACATAGTTCCAGATATATAGTAGATGTTCAATAAATAATAAATGAAGGAGTTACATGAAATTGTGGTCATGTTTCCCTATGTGGATTGAAAGCTCCATGAGAAGGAGGACTTGGTCTATCTTTCACACAGTTGTATCTCTAGTACCTACGTATATAGTAGTTCTAGATATACAGTAGATGCTCAATAAATACTTAATAAATGAAAAATAGCTACTATTTTGCCCCTTTGTAGTTGACACCTAGAGCTTTAGGGAGATAAGATAACTTGCCCTAAGTAACACTATTTACTCTTTAATTCCTCCATTCAGTAATGTTTATTGTGTACCTTCTATGAGCCAGGTCCTGTTTCAGACACTTGGGATACATCAGTGAACAAAGCAGATAAAACTACTGCCTTTGAGACCATTACCCCCAATATTTTATTACAAAAAATTTCACACATACAGCAGAGTTAAAACAATTTCATAGAGAACACGTGTTCAGTTACTACCTAGGTTCTACCAGTCACTGGGGCACATTGATTCCAGTGGGGGAAGGCAGACAGTAAACCGGAAACTAAGTAAATTATATGGCATTGTAGAAGGTGGCAACTGCTATGAGAAATACAGAGAAGGTAACGGGGTGTAGGGCGTGGAGTTGGGGGTAGTGGTGGCCAGGCTTGGCCTCACTGAGATGGCAACAATTGTGCAAAGACTTGAAGGACGTGAGGGAGCAGTGTGGATATTGGAGGGCAAAGCAGTTCCAGGTATAGAGGCAACAGCCAGTGCAAAGGTCTTGAGGTGGGAATCTCTGTTCCAGGAGGGGCAAGGTGGAATGTGTGGCTGGAGGAGGAGCGTTGATGGTGGCTGGGTTAGTAGAAGAGGAGGAGTTTGGAGAAGAAGATCAAGGGAACTCAGCTTTGGACAGGCTATGCTTGAGCAACTCAGGGGCAGAGCTGAGATTTGGATCCCAGGCTTCACAACCTTCCTGTATTAGGGTTCTCTAGAGAAATAGAACCAGTAGGATATCTATGTCTACTTATTATACAGATTGGTTTATGCAGTTCTGGAGGCTAGGTTCCATGCTCTGCCATCTGCAAGGTGGGGTACAAGGAAAGCCAATGACATTAAGTCCCAGGGTAAGTCTGAAGGCCCAAGAACCAGGAGCTCTGATCTCCAAGGTCAGGAGAAGGTGAATGTCCCAGCTCAAAGGGAAAATGTACACTTCCTTCGCTTTTCGTTCTGTTTGGGCTCTCAACAGATTGGATGATGTCTGCCCACATGGGTGACAGTGGTCTTCTTCTTTTTTTTTTTTTTTTTTTTGAGACAGAGTCTTGCACGGTTGCCCAGGCTGGAGTGCAGTGGCGCAAGCTCTGCTCACTGCAAGCTCCGCCTCCCAGGTTCACGCCATTCGCCTGCCTCAACCTCCCAAGTAGCTGGGACTACAGGCACCCGCCACCACGCCTGGGTAATTTTTTGTATTTTTAGTAGAGATGGGGTTTCACCGTGTTAGCCAGGATGGTCTCCATCTCCTGACCTCGTGATCCGCCTGCCTTGGCCTCCCAAAGTGCTGGGATTACAGGCGTGAGCCACTGTGCCCGGCTGAGGGTGGTCTTCTTTACTCAGTCTACAGATTCTAATGCTAATCTCTTCCAGAAATGCCCTCATAGACACACACACCAGGATGTAATGTTTTACCAGCTATCTGGGCATCCTTTGGCTCAGTCAAGTTGACACATGAAATTAACCATCACACTTTCCCATTTTGCCACATCTGTCCCCCAGTCATTCAAAGACACTGTGACCAGCTGGCCAGGTGACAAGAAGTCCTAGGGCACAAGCCTGAAGCCTTCAGGAGAAACTTCGGCTTTACAGGGGGCAGAATGTTTGGTAACTACTTAGATATAAAGCAGAAGCACTTTGAATTGAGCAATTTCATATGTGATAACTGTCTTTGTCACAAGCAACAGCAGAGACCTGCAGATGAGAACACCTTTATGAAGAGCAAGACCATGCTTTGAAGTTGGACAGAGATCTTGGTTCAAATCCTGGCTCTGCCGCTTGTTAGATAAATCACTTCAGGTAAGCAATTTAACTCCTTTGAGCCTTGCTTTCTTGATCTGTCAAGTGGAGGTAATAATAGTATCACCCCTTGAGGGCAGATAAACTGATATATGTTTATGCCTACATAAACTGATGTATGTGATGTGGTAATTTAGCACGGTGCTGGTCCACAGGTGAATGGAGATGATTTTTGACTTTCTGTCTCGCAGAAAGTCTGTACCTCCCCAAGGACACCTCATGCGCACAGCAGCCCAGCAGTGAGTCCTCACCAACCCAGACTGACTTTCCAGCCTCATATCCTCAAAGGATCTGACATTTTCCAGCCACCAACCTTGGTTTGCACCATGCCCTTCATCAAAAATGTCTTTGCTTCCCTTTGATGCCTGGGTATCTATTCCTTTAGAACTCATTTCAAATTTCTCCTCCTTAAAGTTGCCGTTGGTCACTGTTCCAATCTGTAGGATACTCTGTTTTGCCCAGATCCCTTTTGCATTGCCTTCTGGGACTCAGATGCAGAGGGGGCAAAACATCCCCGAAGGGGTGGGGCCCATGGACTGCTCCTGGAGTGGGGACAGAGATCACCACGAGATGGCGCTATTGAGCCGTCACTGTCAATTGGTTTTTCTCTGTTTTCATTTTCTTACTTGATGAGAAATGTGTGATTTCCAAATAGTCCCAGAAGGAATAGAATTGTGACTGTGTCCCACCACTTAAAAGGTGGTTTTGCATATCTCTGATCGTCTTATCACGTCGCCCACTGTTAAAAATTCCATCCCCACACCCAGGGGATTTGGAAGGAGAATATCACACACTTGCCACCACCCTCAATCCATGCAAATACCTTGGTACTTGCTATAGACACTTGGTACACAAATACTGCCTCAGCCTTTTTTAAAATTATATTTTATATATTACATCAGAGTATAAAGCCCTTAAGGGTAGGACCTGGGGTCCCTGCCAACTTACTAGAACGGTGTTGACTTCTCTAGGATATGGAATCCACACAGCTCCTTGGAGAGCTGGAAAACCCAGTTTTGAAGCAACCCTGCTTCATTTCCACACCAATGGAAAGGAAAGCAATAAATCCTTTATAGCCGGGAGTCAGTTCTGTTTATTTCTTCCTGGAAATGCTATTGATGGTGGCTGGGGAAGTTGTTTGTTTTTTAATCTTTCCCTTGGCAAAGTCTCCTTACTCATAGCCCTTCCTTAAGTTCCCCAAATGGTGCAGGGGTCGGTGTTCAGAAGCCCAGTATGCAGGTCTTGCACAGAGGAGAATTATGGCTTAAAGAAACTTGGCTAAGCGGGGCGGCTCACACCTGTAATCCCAGCACTTTGGGTAGGCCAAGGCAGGCAGATCGCTTGAGTCCAGGAGTTTGAGACCAGCCTGGGCAACCTGATGAGACCCCACCTCTACAAAAAATTAGCCAGGTATGGTGGTGCATGCCTGTAGTCCCATCTACTCAGGAGGCTGAAATGGGAAAATTGCCCGAGTCCAAAAGGTGGATACTAAAGTGAGCCGAGATTGTGCCACTGCACTGCAGTCTGGGTGATAGGGTGAGACCCTGTCTTAAAAAAAAACAAAACAAAATAAAAACCAACAACAGAAAAAGAAACGGGTGGGATCATGTGTCCAGGCCTCAGCACTGCTGTCCCTTACTCTAACTCCTGCAGAGAGGTCCTTGAACAGATGTAAGCAGACACGCCTTGAAGTCAAGATGCTCTTTGCAAAGCAACACAATGTTATTGACATACTCCATTTGAATAACCAAATTTTGTAGTTGATTGTGCGCTAAGGTGGATACACATTACATTATGTTCTTATGTAGGGAAGTAGAAGTTAGTGCCAAGATTTAAAGAAAAATCAGTGGGGAAGATAACAGTTGAATCTTATTTGTTTAAAAACAGGATTTATTTATTCTTCTGTCCACCCATTCATATATACATTTAACAAAAGTATTTGGAAATTAGTTTTATATTGCTATTTATTTTAAAAATAGTTATTATACACATATGGCTCAAAATTGGAAAGATACAAAAGACTGTATAGTAAAAGGTAGTTTCCACTCTCATCCTTGTCCTAACCAGTTTGTTTCTTCACAGAAATGGCAACCACTATTGATAGTTTTCTATGTTCCCCTTGAGAAATATTCTATATTGTAAATGTATATTCATCTATTCATTTATTCACCCATCTATCCATTTATTCATCTACCCATCCATTTATCATCTATCCACCTATCCATTTATGCATCCATCAATTTATTCATCTATTTACCCATCCATTCATCCATTTATCCATCCATCTATCTACTTTCCATTAATCTATCCGTTCTTTCATCCACTTATCCATCCATCTATCCATCCACTTTGCATTCATCTATCCATTCATTCATCCATCCATTTATGCATTCATTCATCCATTTATCTATCTATTCATTTACTTACCCATTTATCCATCTATCCATCCACACATCCATTTATCCATCCATCCATCTATTCACTTATCCATCCATTTATCCATCTAATCCATTCATTAATCCATTTACCCATCTATGTCATTTTTTTCCGGGAAGAGGAAAAGGGCAGCTATTATTTGTTTTTAGATGGTAGACCAAATTTGTGCTACTGTTCCACTGGAAAAGAGATTTGGAACCACTCTCCTCGGTGTTGAGCCGGCCACTCCAAAGCTGTAGTGTTGCAATGTCATAGATCTATCAGGGAAGCCTGAACATTTTAAAAACAATTAGGTATGGCTATTCAGATTTTATTTTGGCCCAGCATAATGAGTTTGTGTTTGATTCTGAAGGAGAGGGAGATTTGTAATAAATCAGCAAGTGAAATTAAAAGTGAGACAGTGAGGTGCCATAAAAGGGTGGTTGGAATCAGACATTCTCAAATCCATATCCTATCCCCACCCGTGTTAAAAGCTATATAGGAGGTTATTTAACTTCTTGGGAGTCTCAGTTTTCCTCTTATGTTCTGAGATGGGGATAATTGTGTCTTTCTTTGCAGGTTAAAGGCTAACACAATGCTTGGATATAGTCAGTGCTCATGTGGTAACTGCCCTTAACATTATTAAGCCCACATAATTCTCTTCTTTTTTGTAAGCAATTGAGATCTTTAGGTTGAAGATTCAATATACAATGTAACAGAGTCAGAGGGTGGGTGGCAAAAGGTACATATATACTGCAGGGCAGGGACTTGGAGTATGGAATGGAGAAATAGCAGAGGACATCTTCCAGCTGCAGTTGGGATGGGTGCTGAGCTACAAGGCTACTAGAGAAACAGGAACCTCAGGTCTCATCATTGCAGGGACCCTTGTTTCCTGCAAAGAGTCCTTGGAGAAATCTCTCCCACTGTCTCTGGGCATTGTATTCACATGTCTGGCCTGGGTGATAGTCTTCCTGCTTTTGGCCTCACCCTCTATCCACTGTCCTCTGCTGAATCTTTCTGAAATGCTTGCTTAAAACTCCTTATCTCCTTCAGGAGAAAGTTAAATCCTTTACCACACAAGGCCATTACCTGGGGGCCCTTTCTAACTCCTCCCACCTCAATTTTGTCCACTTTCTGCAGATATCTAAGTGTCATGATTTAGATGCCCTGGCATGTACTGTGCTCTTTTTCTGGAAGCCTCTTTTCTTTCTTCATCCAACTACCTCCTCTTCTTCCTTCAAGATGCAGCTGAGACTCTCTTGAGCAAATTTTCCAAGACTCCTTAAGGGGAAGGACCTGGTCCAAGTTGACTTGGTGTCTCCATCATCAAGCACAATGCCTGGTTCACAATGGACTCTTCGTGCATCTCTTTCTACAAGAAGAGAAGGATCCAGAGGGTGAGGATTGGAGCTGGGTGTCTTAAAAATCTGTGAGAGTGAAAGCTAAGCCAGTGACGTCTGCTTTGTAGCTATTCTTGTGATATTCAATCCTTCAGAGTGGTGAGGTTGGTGGGAGTGGTAAAAACAAACAAACAAACAAAACCTAGTTTCTTTGTCTTGGATTTTCCTGTCTCAGTTCATAGAGAGAGACTATCCATCATATTTTATTTTAGCTAAACTAAAGTTTTACTTTTTGTTGTTTCTTTTTTTCTTTGCTGGGATCTTAAAAGAGAGTGAATAAAAATTCAGTTGTAGGAATGGCTTTACCCTCCTCTCTGGTCTTGGTGTTTTGTTTTTAGACTATGATATCACATGTCAAGACTCTGATATCATAACAAGACTAGGATATCAAGTTTATAATAGAATAAGAATTATGTATTATTTAAACTTATTTTCATCAAACGATTAATACACAATGGATTTTTTAATGGTATATACAGATATTTAAAATTTGAAGTAATTTTAGATTTATAGAAAAGTTGCAACGATGCTATAGCAAGTTCCAAGAAATCCCTTCTCAGTTTCAGTTTTTCTTAAATTTTGTTGTTGTTGTTGTTGTTGTTGTTGAGACGGAATCTCGTTCGGTCACCAGGCTGAAGTGTGGTGGCATGATCTCGGCTCACTGCAACCTCCACCTCCTTGGTTCTAGCAATTCTCCTGCCTCAGCCCCCTAAGTAGCTGGCACTACAGGCACGTGCCACCTCACAGCTAATTTTTTTATTTTTGGTAGAGACGAGGTTTCACCATGGTGGTCAAGACCACCAGGCTGGTCTTGAACTTCTGACCTCGTGATCTGCCCACCTTGGCCTCCCAAAGTGCTAGGATTACAGGTGTGAGCCATTGTGCCCGGCCTCTTTAATGTTAAAAAAATGTTAATGTCTTTGTCACAACTTTGGAAACTATTAACTGCATTCCAAATTGTATTTGAATTTCACCAGTTTTTCTACTAATGTCTTTTTCCTGTCCAGGATTCAATCTAGAGTTTCATGTTGCATTTATTCTCACGTCTCTTTAGTCTCTTCTGGTCTGGAACAATTTTTCCATCTTTCCTTATTTTTCATGATCTTGATAGTTTTGAGGGGTACTGGTTAGGGATTTTATAGAATTGGACTTGGTGATTAGAACCTAGGTCTGGCCGCCTACCCATCACGGTATCAGTAAAAGCCTCCCTTGAAATTTACCAACGGCATGAACATTTCAGATGAGTCTGCCATCTTTGGTGCTCCTGGGACACGAGAGAGACCCGTCCTGGAGACAGAGACCTCACAGACTCAGAGATTCAGGTGCTTTTTCTGGTAATGATTTTGTCTGTGGGCTGATCACAAAGGTTGATGAGACTTTGGCCAAAGCTAAGGCTGCAGGGTCTGGGCTAAAAAATTCGAGAAAAACTACCTTGCCATGGGAGGCTGAGTTCCAAATCCCAGCCCGTGTGCAGCCTGCTTTACCAAATAATGAGGCACTGGGTGCTTTTTAAGGCAGCTGACCTTTGGAGCAAATTATCCAAGGAAATCTGATTAGCTAGTTCACTGGGTTCCTGCAAAATGGAGCTTGGTGTATTTCTGCAGCAGAAATGTCAGCATAATTGGAGTTTCTGGAGCTCAAAGAGCTTCTTTCTTATTGTTTCCATCCTTTGGAGGAAAAAAAAAAAAAAACCTCAAACAAACAAAACCCAAACCCCCAAAGAATTGTTCTTTGACTTATATTCTTTGCTTTTGCACATGGTTCAGAAGCTGCTCCTGACTGTGTTTACGACTTTATTAATCAGGGGAACAGCCTGAACATCATTTAAACAAACAAGGCCAAAAAAAAAAAAATCCATCCCCAAAGAGATGATGTGAGCTTAATAGAGATGGCCAAGCCAAAGACCTTAAATAAATAAACTGACTCTAATTTGTAGGAAGGAGCATGGGGTTGTCATTACTTGAGGCTGTGTGCCATGCGATGTAACCAAATTCAAAACTCGCTAATTTCATTATTTTAATGGAAGTCTGCCTCCCATTCATTAGGCTGACATATGACTAGCCATTAGTAACAGTCCATTTCCAAAGCTATGGTGGATAAAGGGTGATTGGAAATGAACGAGGGCTAGGCCTGGTGGAGGCTGGCAATGTTCAGAAGGCAACTGGTGGGTGGGATTTATGCAAGAGGCAGGGAACACAACTAGGAAAGTTATCAATGTGGATGGAGGCAGCAAACCCTTGAGTCCAAATACAGGCTTGAGAGACCTGGGTTTGAATTCTGGTTCTGCCACATACTGGCTGTGTGACCTTGGGCAAGTTATACCCCCATGCTGAGCTTCAGTTTGCTCATCTGTGAGGGGGGAGTAATCATAGTTCCTATCTCATAGGGTTGCTTGCGATGATTCAATGAGGCAAATTCTTAGGAGGCTCTAGTATAGGGCTTGGCAAAAGTAACCACTTAATAAATGGTAGCTATGATGATGATAACGTTGGCCAAAGTCCCCAGTATTTAGGGACTTGGAGATTTTGCTAATGAAGAAATGAAGGCTGACAGGAATAAAGTAAGGTATCCAAGTTTGCCCCAAACTTGGACTCAAATTTCTGATTCTTAATCCTATACTCTTAAAACCCCACATTCTTAAAAAAAATCCTATACTCTTAAAACCCGTATTTTTAAAATTATTTCATTTCTTGAAAAGGCCGTTCATTCATATGATTGAAAAATTTAAAAACAAGAGTATGCTAGAATATTCAGTGAAAAAATTGTTCCTTCTGCCTAAAACATTTCCTTTTCACAGACAGCCATTGTTACGTGTTTCTTCTTAATCTTTGCAGAATTTCAGGTACGTACAAGCAAATACAAATGTATGTGCACTTCTTTTTTTATTACACAGACAGTTCTGTATCCTGCCTTTTAAAACTTATAATATATCCTGCTTATCTTTATGTATCAGGGTATAATGAGTTCTTTCATTCTTATTTATAATTATATGTTTTTCTATTATAATGGCTATATTATGTTGTATTTAATTATTTCTCTCTTGATGAACAGTTGGGATAGTTCTAATCTTTTGCTATTACAAACCACAATGCGATGAATAACATTGCATGTATGTCATTGTGTACAGGTGTGCGTATATTCTAGGATAAATTTCCAAAAGTAGAATTGCTGAGTTAAACGGTGAATGCATTTCTAATTTTGATAAGTGCTCAAAGGTCTGGGGGCACATAGAGATGGTGCTTTAGCAGTGAGCTTAGGCTGACAGCGGTTAAGAGAGACATGCCTCAGGTTGCCAGTTAAAAAAAAAATCTGCATAATGTGTTGCTTAAAGAATGTGGTAAGGTGAAAGCTTGGAAATACTGGTGTCATTGGAAAGACAGAAATAAGACAGAGATTGTGTTGGGAGGAGAACATGGAATTTCAAGTAATTTCTGCCTAGGTTTGAATCTTGACCCTGCCACTCCTGGCTGTGTGGCCTTGGGCAGGTTGCTTCACATCTCTGAGCTCAGTATCCTCATCTGTAAAGTAAAGACCATGATAACTTCCATTATAAGCTGCTGCAGGAAGTAAAGAAGAAAATATAAACAGCAGTTAGCATGATGCCTGGCACATGGTGTGCATTCAGAATATAACTGGGGCCTTTGGGTGAGTAACTAAGTTCATAATGACTCATAAGTAGCTAACATTATTATATTATATATACTATACTGTATTAGTGGGAAATAGCTAACATTTATTGAGTGTTTACTATGTAGCAGGCACTGTGCTTACTGCATCCCATGAAACATTCCACTTACCCTTCATAACAACTCTGTGAAGTATTCTTGCTCACCTCACTTTACATATGAGGTGAAACTGAGTTTCACTTTACAGGGAAACTGAGGCAGGGAACTCAAGTACTTCGGTGAAACACTGAACAAACAACAGAGCTTATATTTGAACTGAAACCACTTGTGTTGGAGGGCTCCTCTGATCCCACATCCTGTTCTTTTTTTCTTTGGAGATGAAGTTTTGCTCTTGTTGCCCAATCTGGAGTGCAGTGGTGCAATCTCGGCTCACCGTAACCTCCGCCTCCCAGGTTCAAGCAGTTCTCCTGCCTCAGCCTCCCGAGTGGCCGGAATTACAGGCACCCACCACCATGCCTTGCTAATTTTTTGTATTTTTAGTAGAGATAGGGTTTCACCATGTTGGCCAGGTTGGTCTCAAATTCCTGACCACAGGTCATCCACCACCTCAGCCTCCCAAAGTGCTGGGATTACAGGCGTGAGCCACTGCGCCCAGCCCATGCTGTTCTTTTGATCCACGTATTATAGCGTAAGAGGCTGACTTATTCTAAGACAAAGACATCATGGGTGGAGCCCCCTTCTCATCTCAGTGTGACATAGTTCAGCTTCCCCATCTCTTAGGCAGATACCACTGGGTTCAGAAAGGTTCAAGGGCACTTTTTCTCCTCTTAGATTAGTGCTTCCTCAAATGATTCATGACTTATGACCTTATGATGATGCTGTGTGATGAGTCTGAAATCAGATGAAGATTTTTATCCCGGCATGATGAACACAAGCATTGCACAACCTGACTCGGGTTACCCAGGATCTATCCTCTGCTTGTGGTCACCACTGCTAGGATTTTGGAAGAACCCCTTAAAAACTAAGCTCTCTGAGGACAGGCATTTTTGTTTGGTTCGCTATTGTGATGCCAATGATTAGAAAAATGCCTGGGCCCATAGGAGGGACTAATGTTCAATGCAGAGGTGGATAAATGAGAAAGAGACTGTTTGCCACAGAATACTAAGAGATTTTATTGTTCTTGTCATAGGAACCAGGCAATATTCCAGAAAAACATGACATCAGTAACATCCATATGTCTGTGATGGGGTAGGAGAGAAGACTACTTTTCAGGTGGGGCATTTTGGTTGGAGAGGGTCTCTGATTCAGAGAGTGAGGTGAGCTATTTTCTTCTTGGGAGTTCTTGGCATTTGATAATCCTTGGCATTTATTTAAAAATATGGAAGAATTTGAGATTTACTTAGACATCTTGGCATGCAATGCTAAACCTCAAACTTGCTGAATTTATTTACCAGTGAAGGGAAGCATATTCCCAACTTTAATTTTATTTACAGAGGGCTCTAATCTGGTGTGAAGTCTGAAGGCATATTTGTTGTAGGAGTGACTCAATTAGCCAGTGAGAAAAGAACAAAGGAAAAGTCATTATGCAGATGTATGCCCATTCAAAGCTATTCCGCCTCTAGATGCTTGCTTTGTAGTGAATGGAAGAACTCCAGTCTGCAAGTCTCTCATCTCTGCTGTGTTTTCTGCTAATTCTCTTCTAATATTAGGCCATGAATGATTAATAATATTGCATTTCGACACTGTTAGATTTTGTCAATTTTTTTCAAGATAAAAGCAGATAATTACAGGTTACTTTAAAATCCGGGAAGTGAAATCAACCATGAATTACACTCGAACTCATCCACAACCCCTTGAATATATTTCTTTTTTTTTTCAATAGGAGATTGAAGTTTCTTTAGTCATTTACACAAGTCATGTCTGACAATTGAGAAAATGCTATTCACATAAAACATCATAAATTAAAAATATACAGTGTTTGTATTTTAATACAATAGGGTACCAGGATTCAAACATAGAATAT
Organism: Nomascus leucogenys; assembly: GCF_006542625.1. NCBI lineage: Eukaryota > Metazoa > Chordata > Mammalia > Primates > Hylobatidae > Nomascus > Nomascus leucogenys. The sequence continues at coordinate 86,975,171 of NC_044398.1, read as the reverse complement.
TGATCTCAGAGGTTGCATTATGTAGTTATGTGTTCTGCTTTAAAGAACTATACTGGAGGTAAACATGAAACTGCCTTTGCAGAAATTATAACTGAGGAAATTATGACAGTGAAAGAGATCAGACCTAACCAACTACACCTTGCGTCTAATCTTAAAGCTATCCTTGTTCATTCCTGGGCATCGGCCGAAATAACCTTGGGAAGGAATTTAGTTTACAGTTTGACTCTGAAACAAAATTGATAATAGCCCTTTCCTGAAAAGACCCCCTTCTTGCCTGGTGACCAGTCTGCCTTTGTAAGACTAACAAATTAGCTACAAGATTAGAAATTATGATTTAGGGGTCATGCAGCCCTTGACTCCAAGAGTCTGAACCTCCCCAAATTGCTCCTAGGGATAGCATCATTATTGTAAAACTTAAGATCAGTGCTTGAGATGTTTTGCAGCCCCTGCACTCAATGGATCAGCTGATACCACCCAGACTGGTAATTTGGCTCAGCCAGTTCTGCCATCCCACCCATGAACAGAAGACAGCAAGAAAAGCTCACTTTGACCCCCTATGATAGCATCTCCAACCTGACCAATCAGCACCACTTCCTGAGCCTCTACCTGCCAAATTATCTTTAAAAACTCTGATCCCCGAATGCTCCAGGGAGGCTGATTTGTGTGAATTACTCTTTTTCCACTGCAATTCCCCTATCTTGCTAAATTGGCTCTGTCTAGGCAGGGGGCCAGGTGAACCCATTGGACGGTATATTTCTCAAGAGTCAAATATTAATAGGTTTCACATGTAAGACTTTGTGTGTGTGTGTGTGTGTGTGTGTGTGTGTGTATACATATACATATTTGGGGTTCAAGTGGTTTTTGGTTACATGGATGAATTATAAATTATATAGTGGTAAAGTCTAAGATTTTAGTACCTGTCATCTGAGTAGTGTACACTGTACACAATATGTAGTTTTTGTATCCTTCATTCTCTTTTCATCCTCTCCTCTTCTGAGTCTCCAGCGTCCATTATATCACTCTGTATGCCTTTATGTACCTGTGGCTTAGCTCCCACCTATAAGTGAGCACATACAGTGTTTGTTTTTCCATTCCTGAGTTATTTCACTTAGAATAATGGCCTCCAGCTCCATCCAAGTTGCTGCAATGACATTATTATTATTATTATTATTTCTTGATGGCTGAGTAGTATTCCATGGTGTATATGTACCACACATTTTCTTTATCCACTCATTGGTCCATGGGCACTTAGTGTGGTTTCATATCTCGACAATTGTGAATCCTAAATTTTACAAGCAAGGTTTTACATCTGTAGAGGAAGATAGGATTCTCAGTGCACGTGCCAATTTTTAGGTCTTCCACTTAAGAATCTTCACCAGTTTCCTCTTCAGAATCAAATTCCTGACTATTTGGTGCTTCAGAGTTATCCAGAGGTTCATCATTCAGTTTCTGGGTTGCCTCTGTCATATACTGTACTCTGCTGCTTTTGCCAATTGTTTACTCTCCTTTTCCAGTGGTCAGTTTCATTGTTCTTTCTTCAATTTCTCTGTGAAGCTTCTCATTTTCCTTAGGTATTTCATAGAGGGTCTTCCTTTGTTCTGCTACTTCTCTCCAATATTGAGGGGATAAATTTCGTTTAATCGTAAGATCAAATGCTTCTTGGGTGACTCCTCCAAGATTTTAATTGTCACTATATTCTGGGACAATGACAACTCTAGAGTGGGAAGTCCTGGCTGTCAAATGGTCATTCCAATGCCTCATCTTGGATATGCTTTGGGCCAGTCACTTTTTTTTCTTTTTCCAACAAGAGATCTGGCTGTGGAAGGATGAATCATCTTCAGAGTTCTTGGGAAAAAACTGTTCTTTACATTCTGTTTGATTCTTCCTTGTTTCTACTTTATCCTGGGATTCATTATACGGCTGGTAAAGCAGAAAAGATGGGAGGAGAGGATTAATCATCATAGTGAATTCAGGTGGCTGTGGCACAGCCAACCTACATTGACCCCCACTGTCACTGGAGTGGCTGGGACACACTGCTGAAAAGACTTACTCCTCTTGAACATATCCTTTGAGTAGTTTTTGTATATGTAATTTTGCATATTTTAAATCGTAGTGCCATACAATTGTATTGCATTTTCCATTTACAGCATATTATAATTATTTTGACTTTTATTATGAAACTTTCAAACAGAAAAGTAGATAGTATAATAAAATAAAAAGTATATATATAACAAGTATGTTGGCTGGGTGTGGTGGCTCATGCCTTTAATCCCAGCACTTTGGGAGGCCAAGGCAGTTCACTTGAGGTCAGGAGTTCGAGACCAGCCTGGCCAACATGGTGAAACTATCTCTACTAAAAATAAAAAAATTAGCTGGGTTTGGTGGTGGTGGGTGCCTGTAATCCCATCTACTCAAGAGGCTGAGGCAGGAGAATCGCTTGAACCTGGGAGATGGAGGTTGCAGTGAGCCAAGATCATGCCACTGCACTCTAGCCTGGGCAGTAGAGCAAGACTCCACCTAAAAAAAAATTCTATGTATAACAAGTATGTAAATAAAATATGTAAGTAAAAGGTAGAATATAAAAAAGAAGATAGCATAATACACACCCGTGTATTTATCGATTAGAATTAACACTAATATTTGTTATATTTTCTTTGTGCGTTTTTTTTTCTGAAGTGGCTCAAAAGAAAGTACAGACATCATGATATTAAATCCTAAATCAGTGGCTCTCAACCGAGGGTGATTTTGACCCTTGTCCTCTGCAAGAGGACTTTTGGCAATGTCTGGAGACAATGTTGGTTATCACAAAAGGAAGCATGCCTGCATCCCTGGTAGAGATCAGGGATGTTACTAAACATACTACAATGCACAGGACTGACCCCTCCAAAACAAAGAATTACCTGGTTCTAAATGCCAATAGTGCTAAGGTTGAAAACCTCTGGTCTAAATGATTAAGAATGCGTTTCTTAAAATGCAAAATTTCACATAACCACATAGCACCCTCACTTCTAACAAAGTGAAAAATAACTCTTTGAAATTGTCTAATAACCAGTCCATATTTCCCCACCATTCCACTAAAATGTTTTTTACAGCTGGTTTTAGCAAACACTTTCTCATTTTATTAGCACTGTTAATAGAATCTCATTCTAAATGACTACAGAATAGTCTGTTGAATGGATTCCCTGAAGTTTATTCAAAGGATCTATTATTTTTGGATATTAGTTTTGCTTCCAGGTTTTAGACAAATTGTATTTTTGCAAATAATGACAGTTTACTTCTTTTCCAACTTTGTGCCTTTTATTTCTTTTATTTGCCTTATATCCTGGCTAAAAACTTCAGTAAATACTGAACATAGCATATGAGAGTGGGCATCCTTTCCTTGTTCCAGATTTTAGGAGAAAAAGATTTAATATTTTATTATGATATTAACTGTAGGTTTTTAAAGATGAACCTTATCATTTTGGAGATGTTCCCATCTATTCCTAGTTTCACTAAGTGTTTTTATTATAAAGAACTAATGATTTTTGTCAAATTTTTTTCTGTGTATTTTGAGATGATCAAATGGTTTTCCCTCTTACTCTGTTAGTATGATGAATTATATTGATTGATTTTCATTAAACCAACCTTGCTTTCTTGGAAAAACCTTGCTTGGTCATGCTGTATTATTCTTTTATATATATATATATAAAGAATATATATATATGTCATACTCTTTGTTTAAATGCTACATTGTCTGATATTAACATAGTCATACCAGATTTCTTATTTTTGGTGTTTTCATACTATGTCTTTTTCTGTCCCTTTACTTTCTATTGGCCTGTATCTTTATAATAAAATTGTGTTTCTCGAAAACAACCTGTAGTTGGGTGTTGCTTTTCATATCCGATTTAATAAGCTCTGCCTTTTTATTAGAGGAGTTAGTCCATTTACATTTAAGGTAATTATCGATATGATTTGACTTATGTCTCCCATCTTGGTATTTGTTTTATATTTATGGTATATATTCTTTATTCCTTTGTTCATTTTTGTCTTTTCAGGGGAAAATTAAATATTCTTAATATTAGTTTTATATCCTCTGTTGATAGTGAGATTATATTTCTTTTTTAAAAAATTAAGTGGTTACTATAGAAACTACATGTAAATGTTCACAGTATACCTTCAAACAATGTTTAACCTAATTCACAGTATAAAAATCGTGCTACAGTATAATTCCACTTACGTCCAATCCTGCCTTTTGTGCTCTTGTTATATTCTGTTACAGTGACACATAGGTATTAATCCTATCATACATTGTTATTATTTCCAGTCTACACTGTAAATAGTCATTTAAATATATGAGAAACTATAAATGTAAAAATAAAAGTCAAAAAAGGTATTTTCCATTTATACAAATATTTACCTTTTCTGGTGTTTTTAATTCCTTTCTGCATGTCTGGGGTTCCATCTGATATAATTTCCCTCAGCCTGAAGTATCAGCAAGTATCTCAGCTTTTGTCTCTCTGAGGATATCTTTATTTCATCTTCATTTTGAAGGATATTTTTTGCTAGACATAGAATTCTCTGCTTCCACTTCTTTTTTCTTGTAGTACTCAATGATGTCATTTAATTGTTTTCTGGCTTCTTTATTTTAGATTCTGGTGAAAAGCTAGCCATCATAAATTTTTTTCTTATGTATTTAATGTGTCATTTTATTCCTATTGCTTTTTAGATTTGCTGTTTATTGTTTTATATGATTTTTGGTTGTTACATATCTAGGTATGGTTTTCTTTATATTTATCTTGCTTAGGGGTCACTGAGCTTCTTGGCTCTACAGGTTTATGTCTTTCATCCATTTTGGAATGTTCTCAGATGGTTATTATTATATCAAATATATTATCTATCCAGTTTTTCTCTTCTCTTTCTGGAACTTCTGTTACATCACTTGATACCATGTTAGAGTCATTTATACTGTCCAACAGATCTTGAATATTCTGTTGTATTTTTTCCACTATTTTTGCCTTTTGTGTTTCAGTTTGGATACTTTCTATTGATCTGCCTTTAGTTCCTGATACTTTCATTTTTTTTTTTTCCAATGTGCTGTTAAGCACATCTAATGTTATTGATTTCTAATATTGTATTTTTCATTGCTACTTATCCCATTTGATTTTCTTCTAACATTTCCTGATGAACATGTCTTTAGGAAATTTTCCATTTCTTCATGCATGTTATCTAAATTTTTCATTAGGCTTTTAGCATTTTTATTATAGTTATTTTAAATTCCCTGTCTAATAATTCCAACATCTGAGTCATTTCTGGATCTGTTTTTCTTGATTGTTTCTGCTCTTAACTATAGGCCACTTTTTTGTTGTTCTTAAAAAAAATTAATATGTCTTTTAATGTTTGATTGTATACTGGAAGTTTTATATAAAAGAACAGTAGAGACTAAAGTAAAACATACCTACATCCAAAAGAGCATGCTTTTGATAAGACCTGTTAAATCTCTCCTCTCCTCTAAAATGATCTTCCCTTTCTGGAATTTAGTTCATTTGGATTTTTCTATGTCCTTAGTTCACTGAAGGTTTTTTTTTTTTTCCCCAAACAACTTTGTAGCTCATCTAATTTGTTTTGATTATTTGCATGAGAATGGCATTTTCTGGTGACTTTCTATTTCTGAATTCAAAGTAGTATGCAACCAACTATGCTTCAACAAAGATGTGCATTCACACAATATTTTTTAAAAAAATATTTACAATAATTTCCTTAACATAAATTCTAGAAGGTAGACATGGATCAAAATATCTAAAGATTTTTTATGGTTCTTAATAAAATATGGTCATATTACATCTCAAAAAAAGAAGGAAGTTATACCTATTTGAATGCAAATAATCATTTTGCTTCATCAGCTTTAAGTGTTATAATTAATTTGACTTTGCTAATTTATTCAAAAAATATTATTTCATATTACATACCTTTAACTTCAAGCACTGTACAGGATCAAATTCTTATGTTCATTTTTTAGCAGGACTGACTTTAACTGGATAATAAATGAACTCATTAAACATCAGAATTGTTTGAGTAGATAGATGGTAATGGCTGATATTTATTGAGTGCTTTTTTATGGGAAAAGTGGTGTTTTAATTCTCACAGTGACTGTGAGGAAGGTATCATTTCATTCCTCCAGAAGAAGAGTTTATTCCCTACAGAGGAGAAAAGAGAGGCTCAGATATAATGGGACAGGATTAAATTCAGGAGAATCTGAGCCCCAAACCTCAGTCAGTCTTCCAACTTTGATGTGATTTAAATCATGTCTGAATGCAACCAATATTGCTATCTGTATCAGTCAGCTGTTGCTACAATAATGCCATATAACAAACAACCCCTAAACCCAGACTTAAAACAGTAGTTTTGTATTCTCATTGAGCTGCAGTTTGGCAGTTGAAGTTTTGCTTTAAAAGTCCCCTCTTAATCATTTATTGAAGAAAAACATAATGAATACCTCTTATTTTCCAAGCACTCTTCTGGGCTCTGGAGAAACAACAATGAACAAAATACACATAATTGCTGCCCTTAGGGAGCTTACTTTCTTGAGGGAAGAGACATACAATAAACAAATAAGTAGACTACATAGTAAGTAAGATGCTGATAATTTATTTTATTTTTCTTTTTCTAAATTGGTTTCCTCAGGTTGAAGATAATTTATCTCGAGCAATCTCAGCTCACTGCAACCTCTGCCTCTTGGGTTCAAGCAATTCTCCTGCTTCAGCCTCCTGAGTAGCTGGGACTACAGGCGCACGTGCCACTAAACCCAGCTAATTTTTCTATTTTTAGTAGAGACAAGGTTTCATCATGTTGGCCAGGATGGTCTCGATCTCTTGACCTTGTCATCTGCCCGCCTCGGCCTCCCAAAGTGCTGGGACTACAGGTGAGAGCCACAGCGCCCGGCCAGATTAATTTCTAATGACAGCTATAAAGCAGTGGAAGAGGAGAGGATGGGTTGTCAGGTGAAGAACAGCAACAGGGATTGCAACAGCAATCCTATCACTGCACTTCCTAGCATGCCGCCAAACGCTGGCATCTCTGTTCATTTTTACAACGCAGAGCTATTTCACTACTTCTTTGTTTCACTGTCTTCTTCTAAACTGTGCCCTGGGGGGACTCACATTTCATAACCAAAGCTGCCTATCAAAGTATTTTGCTAAAGAAAATATATTTAGTCTGGAGAGAAATAATGTCTCTCCCTTAGGGACAGAAGCAGCTGCAGTCAGTAGTAGTTTTAGATAGCATTTTTCTCCTCTGTCACGCAGCATTGCAATCTCTTCTTTATTTAAAAGTTGAAGGTCAGAGGTGAAGACGTGTGGAAACTTACTGAGAAAAGGAAACATTTGGAGAGCACCCACTATGTGCTAGATCTGGTGCAAACAGATGTCTTCCAAATAATCTTTGAATTAGACATCATGGTTCCCATTTTCCTAATGCAAAAACCGAGCTGTATGCCGGCAAAATAATCCACTTCCAGACGCAAAACCAGCAGTTGCAGATCTAGGTTTTAATTCTTGAGTGTGTCCTCCCACCCACCTTCTTGTTGCTTTGGACTGGTTGTAGAGAGCTGCTTATTTTATAATCTTTGTGGCTAGACCTGGAACGCTGGCTTTGTGTTTCTGGGCCTCTCTCTTCCTTCATGGCTAGTCTGTGTGGTATAGCCCAACTGCTGCCCCAGTAATAGGAGGAGGCAGTCAGGTCTGGGGGGGAAATGAAAGAATTCCCAGGGCACCTGGCAAATGAATGAATTCCACTGATCTTGTTTGGTTCCTTATGGGATCATCCATCATGATTTAACAACTTGCAGCCCAGGGTAACTACAGGCATGCTTCTTGCCCAAAGCCACAGACACAGTGTAATTCATGGCTGAAAAACAGATTTGTTTTTCTGTTATTATTACCTGTATCATGGCCATTATACTATATTATATACTGTGTTATCATGTAATTTAGTCCTCTGTCTGCTGCGTTGATGTTTGCTTTTGAGAAGACTCGGCTTTTCTCATTCTTTTGTAATGCACTAAAGTAAACAAATTCTCTGGCTGTAATGTAAGCAGATATTTGTTGAGGGCCCACTGTGTGTACAATAGATGGGATACAGAAAAGTTCTGGTTTTGCTCTTGTCCTCAGGAAACTTACCCTCCTATTGTTTTCTGCATTTGATTTTATTTTTAATTTTTTTTTGAGGCAGAATCTCACTCTGTTGCCCAGGCTGGAGTGCCCTGGTGTGATCTCGGCTCACTGCAACCTCTGCCGCTTGGGTTCAGGCCATTCTCCTGCCTCAGCCTCCTGAGCAGCTGGGATTACAGGCACCGGCCATCACACCTGGCTAATTTTTTGTTTGTTTGTTTGTTTTTTGTATTTTTAGTAAAGACGGAGTTTCGCCGTGTTGGCCAGCCTGGTCTTGAATTCCTGACCTCAGGCCATCTACCTGCCTCGGCCTCCCAAAGTACTGGGATTACAGGCATGAGCCACCATGCCTGGCCTATTTTTAAATATTTTTAATGCAATATTTGAAAACACAAATAATATATATATATATATATATATGAAACATGTAAGTTATCAAACATATCAACAAAATGAAGACCCGTAAAATCATTGCTGTCTTAGTCCATTTGTGTTGCTATAAAGGAATACCTGAGGCTGGGCACTTTATTTTAAAAAGAGGTTTATTTGATGTATGGTTCTGCAGTCTGTACAAGAAGCCTGACACTGCATCTGCTTCTGGTGGGGCCTCAAGCTGTTTCCACTTAGGGCAGAAGGGGAAGTGGAGGAACTGTGCGCAGATGACGTGGTGAGAGAGGAAGTGAGAGAGAGGAGGAGGTGCCAGGCTCTTTTCAGCAACTAGTTCTCCTGGGACTAACAATGAGAACTTTTTTTTTTGAGACAGGATATCCCTTTGTTGCCCAGGCTGGAGGGCAGTGGCATGATCTTGGCTCACTGCAGTCTCCACCTCCCAGGTTCAAGTGATTCCTGTGCCTCAGTCTCCTGAGTAGCTGGGACTATAGGCGCCTACCACCACGCCCTGCTAATTTTTGTATTTTTAGTGGAGGCGGAGGTTCTTCATGTTGGCCAGGCTGGTCTGGAACTCCTGGTCTCATGTGATCCTCCCGCCTCTGCCTCCCGAAGTGCTGGGATTACAGGCATGATCCACCGCACCCAGCCCAAAATAAGAACTCACTTCTTTGAGAATGGCATCAAGTCATTCATGAGCAATCAACTCCTATGCCCCAAACACCTCCCAATAGGTCCCACCACCTTCAACATGGGGAGCAGCTTCAACATGATGTTTGGAGGATCAAATATCCAAACTACATTAATTGCCTAAATGATTAACTAAATGACCAGTTCTACTGGATCTATCTGGGTGGAAAGTGCCTCTTGCATCCCCCATCCTATCCCCATGTGGAAATCTACAATCCTGTTTTGTGTTTATCATCCCTTTTCTTTGCTTTATTAGCTTTACCACAAAGCTTTATCAGTTTTGCTTGCTTTTGAACTTTATAAAGATGGTCTCATACCTTAAATAATTTTTTTTTTTTTTTTTTGAGACAGAGTCTTGTTCTGTTGCCCAGACTGGAGTGCAGTGGCACGATCTTGACTCACCTCAACCTCCACCTCCCAGGTCCAAGTGATTCTCCTGCTTCAGCCTCCTGAGTAGCTGGGATTACAGGCATGTGCCACCACGCCTGGCTGATTTTTGTATTTTTAGTAAAGACGGGGTTTCACCATGTTGGTCAGACTGGTGTCGAACTCCTGACCTTGTGATCTGCCTGCCTTGATCTAGAACTCCTGACCTTGTGATCTGCCTGCCTCGGCCTCCCAAAGTGCTGGCATTATCAGTGTGAGCCGCCATGCCTGGCCTTAAATAATATTTTAAGACTTGCTTTTTTCACACTATATGGTTTCTAAGATTTATTCCATTTTTCTTCATGCTTCTTTTCTTTCCTTTCTTTAAATTGAGGTTTTTTGTTTTTGTTTTGTTTTCAAACTCTGCTTTTCCCTTGTTGGAATTTTAAAATTCCAAATTTAAATATTAACATTCTAAAATTTCTAAAATTCCAAAAATTTAAAACCTCTTTTCTATTATCTCTCCCTTGAAATTTTACTGTGTGTATCAAGTAAAATTGAAAGACCATAAATATCTTAACTTCCCCTTCCAAATAATTTAAGGACTTTATGATACTTCAGTGTCAATGACTTCCTCATGACTTAAATGTCTATGTTGTCAATAGTTTCAATTTCATCTTAAATTATCACAAATCAGATTGTTACTATTAATATTTTATACAGAAAATGTTTTAGATTTATCTTCCAGTTCGTAAGCTTACTTGCTAACTATTCTTACACTTGAAATTTTTTTCTGGGCTTTTTTTTTTTTTTTTAGTATTCTTTCAGTGGGAATTTATCGCTGGTAAAAATCTCTCAGTTTTTGTTTATATGGAAATGTCATCATTTCACGCTCATTCTTAAAAGACACAATTGCCTGAAGCGCAGTTCTAGAATGATGGTTGTTTTCTCTTAGAATTTTGGAGATATTATTCCAGGGTCTTTTGGCTTCTATTGCTTTGCCTGAAAACTCAGGCGATGATGATCTAAATGTAGTGGTTTTGAAGGTTATCTGCCCCTTTCCCCTGTGAGCTTTTAAGTCTTCTCTGTCTTTGATGTTCTGTGGTTTCACTGCAATATGTCTAGCTATGAATTTCTTTGCATTCATCTTGCTTATATATGCTGTGCTTGGACCTGAAGATTTTATGTGAGTGTTTGTGTATATGATGATCTATCTGTCTGTCTATCTATCTCATCATGCATCACTTAACAATCAGGATATGTTCTGAGGAATGAGTCATTAGGTGATTTCATCATTGTGTGCATATCATAGTGTCCTTACACAAACCTAGATAGTGTAGCCTCCTACGCACCTAGGCTCTATGGTATAGCCTATGGCTCCTAGGCTACAGTACAGCATGTTACTCTACTGAATACTATAGGCAGTTGGAACACAATGGTAAACCTTTGTCTGCCTAAACGTATCTAAACATAGAAAAGGTCCAATAAAAATACACTATTACAATTTTGTGGAGCCACTGATGTATGCCGTCTGTTGACCAAAATGTTATGTGGTACGTGACTGTATTTTACCATTTTTACAACATTTCTTTCTTTCTTTCTTTCTCCTTTCCTTTTCCTTTTCCTTTTCCTTTTCCCTCCCCTCCCCTCCCCCTCCCCTCCCCTGCCCTCCCCTCCCCTCCCCTGCCCTCCCCTCCCTGCCCTCCCCTCCCTCCCTCTCCTCTCCCTCTCTCCCTTTCTTTTCTTTCTTTCTTTCTTTCTTTCTTTCTTTCTTTCTTTCTTTCTTTCTTTCTCTTTCTGCTTTTCTTTTCTTTTTTCTCTCTCTGTCTCGGACAGAGTCTTACTCTGTTGCCCAGGCTGAAGTACAATGGCACAATCTCGGCTCTCTGCAACCTCCACCTCCTGGGTTCAAGGGATTCTCCTGCCTCAGCCTCCCGAGTAGTGGGGACTACAGGCATGTGCCACCATGCCTGGCTAATTTTTGTGTTTGTAGTAGAGACAGGGTTTCACCATGTTGGCCAGGCTGGTCTCAAACTTCTCACCTCAGGTGATCCACCCACTTCTGCCTCCCAAAGTGCTGGGATTTACAGGCATGAGCCACCCTGCCCAGCCTTTGCAAAATTTCTATCTATTATCACTTTCAATATTGCCTCTTATCCAGTCTCTCTATTCTCTCCCAATATTATGTCTAATACATTAGACATACATTAGTCTGTTTCTTTCTGTCCTCTGTATCTTCTAACCTCTCTTTAATAGTTTTAATCACCTAATCTATTTGTGTTGTTGCACCCTAGATAATTCTTTAGACATATCTTCAAGTTCTAATTCTCTTTCCTGCTATTTTTAATCTGAATTGAGTTTTTATTTTATTTTTCATTTTTTTTTGTTATATATATATATTTTGAGACAGATTCTTACTCTGTCACCCAGGCTGGAGTGCAGTGGCACGATCTTGGTTCACTGCAACCTCCACCTCCTGGGTTCAAGTGATTCTTGTGCCTTAGCCTCCTCAATAGCTGGGATTATAGGCCTGCATCACCAGGCCTGGCTAATTGAATTGAGTTTTTTACTTCAACAGTTATATATTTGATTTCCAAAATTTTTATTTGGTCATTTGTCAACTATACCTCATAATTTTTTTTTATAAATGTTAATTATTTTCTGATTTTTCTAATTCCATCTTTTACTCATTTAAATATTTTAATCAGAATTATTTTATATTATGTATCTGATTATTTCAGTGGTTCCAATATCTGAAGTTTGTGGGGATAAAATTATATTGTTTATTATTTCTGCTGATTCTCACTCATGGTGGCTTATTTCCTAGTGAGTTTGGTGGCCTTTGGTTATAAGCTTACAGAGGCTTGATCTTAATCTATGGAAATTCTTAGGGCCCAAGTAGAAAATGCTTTCACACAGAGAGAATTTTCATTTGCTTCTGTTAGGAACCGGGGACACCATCAGCGTTGTCTTCCTTTAAAATAACTAGCCTTACATGGGAGTCTCAGATTCCCCAACCTTGCTGCAGTCAGTGACTAGTCGTTAATTTAATCATAATCACTTGATTTATTTTTTTAATGTGACACACTGTCCTGTGTGTTCCACAAACGTTATCTCTAACTTGCAAAATAATCTTGTAACCCACTTCACTGTTGAGGAGATAAAAGTTGGGGGAGGCCTTCCACACAATCTACTTCCCACGATTCTCCTGCACTTCTACACAGTCTCTGCCCATCAAAATCCCTCCCCTCCTTCTACACCCTCCTCAAATGCTGCCTTCTCAGGGACACTATCCGTGAGCCACAAAGCTGAGCTTAGGCTTTTGCTCCTGTTTGTTTGTTTGTTTTTTGAGACAGAGTCTCACTCTGTCACCCAGGCTGGAGTGCAGTGGCGCGATTTCAGGTCACTGCAACCTCCGCCTCCCGGGTTCAACTGATTCTCCTGCCTCAGCCTCCCAGGTAGCTGGGATTACAGGTGCCCGCCACCATACCTGGCTAACCTTTTTTGTATTTTTAGTAGAGATGGGGTTTTACTTTGTTGGCCACGCTGCTCTCAAACCCCTGACCTCAGGTGATCCTCCTGCCTTGGCCTCCCAAAGTGCTGGGATTACAGGCGTGAGCCACCGTTTGTTCCTAGAACACATAATTTATATCAGTGATTCAAGTAGTCATCCCATTTCACAGATGAAGCATTTGAGGCCCTGGAGTTTCATTTGTAGGCATTTGTGCGAATCTTCCTAAAACGTCATCTGGCTGCAAGGCCATTGCCTCAATGTTATTTTTGCATTTATCCTTCTCCATCCCTCCTAGGCAACCCCTAATTCCTCACCTTCCTTGTAATCATACAGAATGCAAGACTAAGACTTGTTACATAGGTATACACGTGCCGTGGTGGTTTGCTGCACCTATCAACCTGTCATCTATACTAGATATTTCTCCTAATGCTATCCCTCCCTAGCCTGCCACCCCACCAACAGGCCCTGGTGTGTGATGTTCCCCTCCCTGTGTCCATGTGTTCTCATTGTTCAATTCTCACTTGTGAGTGAGAACATGTGGTATTTGGTCTTCTGTTCTTGTGTTAGTTTGTTGAGAATGATTGTTTCCAGCTTCATCCATGTCCCTGAGAAAGACATGAGTTCATCCTTTTTTATAGCTGCATAGTATTCCATAGTGTATATGTGTCACATTTTCTTTATCCAGTCTATCACTGATGGGCATTTGGGTTGGTTCCAAGCCTTTGCTATTGTGAACAGTGCTGCAGTAAACATACGTGTGCATGTGTCTTTATAGTAGAATGACTCCATATTTTTTTAATGCATGTATGAATGAAAAATTGAATGGAAACTTTGACATTCATTTTTTTCATCTGCAGGGCTTCTTGTTTCTGAGAGTGTGCACGGAAATTGAAAGGCAGGGGCTCATGTGACAGCGTGGAGTAGGAATTCTGACCATTGGCCAAACGAAGCCCTGAAACTCAAGTTCTGTTTGTGACTAAGAGGCAGGTTAGAAGAGATAAACACCCAGCCTTTTAATTTTTTTTTCCAGCCTACTTTAAATCACCTGTAAATCTTTAGTGGCCACCAGGAGGTGAATGACTCATGCTACCTTTTCTCAGCAAAGGCTCTTCAGGATGGGATGCTCCAAGTTTTTAACTCCCAGCAACAGTTCGGCTCACAGCGAGACCCGGCCCTCTGCCGTCGCTGAAATGTGTGTTTGTTTAATCAGGGCGCCGAGTAGAGCCTCATCCTGGTGGCAGATGTTGCCATGTGTAATATAATAAATAAAAGTCTTTATAGGACCCAGCAGGCAGTAGAGCCTTCAGTTAGCAGATGGCGAAATATTAAACTGGCAGAGCAATAACTTAACTGCCTGAATCAGCTGGTCCCTGCCCGGATTTGCTCCAACATGAATCAACTTCATATAGGATGTGTCACTCAGCCTCAGATGTGTACCCTCACCTGCCCTCGCTCCTGATCCCTGCTAGGACCATGTCTGCCTTGGCATACCATTATTAAAGTCAGATTACTGGGTTTAATACCATTATTAAAGTCCGATACCTATGTTTTTTTATAACCTCATTAGCTGGTCAAGGAGAGATGCTTGCTGGGCTGGACTGTAGGGTTCTTTTACAGGGGAAGGAAATGCAGTAAGCCGGTGGATGTCCTCTGCCAGTTTCTGCTTGGCTCCAGATTAGCTAGACGGTATGTTACCTGGCCCCTGGGCCCTTGTGGTGCAGGAGAAGGATCCCACTTGGCTCCAGGAATCCTCCTGCTTAAGACCAGGAGGATGGTTCAGTTAGCCCAGGGAGACCCCACTGGAGGAGAGAACAGGGCTTTTTGTTCTGAAAAGGCCCAAAGAAGAGATTGACTGACATCTACTAAATTGCTCAGGGGGTGGGGAGAGGGGCATTGGACTTGTTTACTAAATTCCGGATTATATGACTGATGTTTACAGAGGGCTTGCTACGTGTTGGGACTTTGGATAAGGGCTTTGCAGACACACAAAGCCCACTCCATCTTTACCATAACCCTGTGAGGCAGTAACAATGAACCCTTCTAGCAAATGAACCCTTCTAGCGCTTTCTGTGTGCCAGGCCCCGTTCCGAGAGCTTAATGTACATTGACTCACTCAACCCCCCAACATGAAACATTAAACCCATTTCTCACATGGGGAAGCTGAGGCTCTGAGAGGTGTGATGATTTGTTCAAAAACACACAGAAGATACCAGAGCTAGATGCAACCCAGTTGTGTCTAAACTCAGAGGCAGCAGTTGCCTTTGACTCCAGGAGGCATAAAAATAAACTTTGACAGAAGATGGTGAATCTGTAGGCAAAATGCCACCTAGAAAATGCTGATACTAGGACAGAGGATATAAAATTTATATTTGTTGCCATTTATTGCCATAAATTCGGCTACTTTTTAACAGATATCTGAAATAATTTTCTCCTTTAATTCTTATAGCAAGCCTTGGAGGCAGCTCCAATTAGAAGCTAATTTTGCTAATTAGAAAATTGGTATCAGAAGGACAATTGAACTTGTCCAAGGTCACACAGCCAGTAAGGAGAGGGGCCTGGACTGGAGCAGACCCTGTCTGATCCAAGCCCTTTATTCACTCAGTTGTTTTTTCCAAAGGCATTTTAAGAAGAGGACTTTGGAGTTGTAAAGAATTTAGATACGTGGAAATGAGAGAAAGGCATTCTAGGCAGAGGAAACAGGATGAACAAAGTCGTGGCAGGTATGGACAACAGTGTGTGTGTGTGTGTGTGTGTGTGTGTGTGTGTGTGTAGGTAGGTAGGTTGTTGGAGACAGACCTAGGGAAGACTTGAATGCCATATTGAAAGAATTGTCTTTCTGCCTGGGCTTGGTGGCTCATGCCTGTAATCCCAGCACTTTGGGAGGCCGAGGCAGGCAGATCACTTGAGGTCAGGAGTTTGAGACCAGTCTGGCCAACATGGTGAAATCCTGTCTGTACTAAAAGTACCAAAAAATTAGCCCGGCGTGCTGGTGCACGCCTGCATTCTCAGCTACTCTTGAGGCTGAGGCAGGAGAATTGCTTGAACCCGGGAGGCAGAGGTTGCAGTGAGCCGAGATATGCCACTGCACTCCAGCCTGGGCAATAGAGGGAGATTCCATTTCAAAAAAAAAAAAAGATGTTTCTTTCTCTGGCAAAGGAGGATGCTCAAGTTTTCTAAGTCAATAATTGAGCTGATGCAAACAAAGGGCCTTTTCTGATCACCATGGTGGGTTTCCATTGCCCGCTTCTCCACTAACTTCTACAATGAAAATGACAGTCAAGACTTTTCTTGCCATCATGGTCAATAATGTGAGGGTTTGAGGACATCCTCAGAGTTAGGCTTTGGAATTTCTTGAATTCCTGCTGTGTAGGGCGTGTTGGGGAGTCTTTGGTCTGAGGGCTGGCTGCTGCTCGCTTTGGCCCTTTGATCTCCCAATGTCTGGGATCTTTCAGTCTAGCTTTTCCTGTGTCCTGCGCTGCCAGTCCCCTTATTTGTTGTCTCTGAGCTAATGGGACAGATTCCATGGGTGCTGGCCTGGACCTCTCTTTCCTCAGCCTGTCTCATGACCTCTAAGGCCTGGCCTCAGGAGGAGGCATAACTCCAGGAGGTCGAGGTGAGCCTGGTGCTGCAAATATGCCCCCTAATTTGTGAAACCACAGTCATAGATATAACAGTTGGTTAATACACTCATCCTTGGATTCTTTCAAATTCATTGCTCCTGTTCAAAAAACATTTTTTTTTCTTATTGCAATAGTAATACATGCTTATTGTATGTTATGAAGAAGATGCAGAAAAATATGTGACGAAATGATAGCCCGTAATAATCCCACAACCCCAAGACAATCATTATTAACCTTGGGTATATTTTCTTACGGTTATTCATACAGACGTATACAAAACACACATGTCTGTCTATACAAAATACTTACGTACTTAAACTCATGCCAAATATATGATTCTGCATTCTGTGTTTCCATTCCTATAAAATCAGTGCAACTTTTTTACATTGCTAAACTTCTCTGTAAAAATTTATATAAAAAAACACTGTAGGCCAGGCATGGTGGCTCATGCCTGTAATCCTAGCACTTTGGGAGGCCGAGGCGGGTGGATCACCTGAGGTCAGGAAATCAAGACCATCTTGGCCAACATGGTGAAACCCTGCCTCTACTAAAATAGAAAAAATTAGCTGGGCATGGTGGCACATGCCTGTAATTCTACCTACTTGGGAGGCTGAGGCAGGGGAATTGCCTGAACCCAGGAGGCGGAGGTTGCAGTGAGCTGAGAGCACACCACTGCACTCCAGCCTGGCGACGGAGCAAGACTCGGTCTCAAAACAAACAAAACACCATAAAACAATATTAAAGGGAAAAAAGCAGAATTTGAATTCATGTGTTTAATGTAATTTCAATTGTGTTAGCTAAAAACATATGGGTACATGAGGCCCACACACTACAAAAGTACCACACAGGAGGGAAGTAGAGACTATAAAATATTAATAGAGGTTATCTCTGGGGGATGTGTTTTATTCTTGCATCTTTCTGTGTTTTCCACGTTTTTCCCACATATTAGTAATGAATTTTTCTAATGAGAAAATTTTGCATAGCTACATAATAGTCCAAGGTATGAATATACCATTGTTTATTTAATTATTGGCCTACTGAAGGCCTTTGGGTAGTTTCAAAGTTTTTACAATTTTAAATAATGTTGTGTTAAATGTTCCTTTATCTGTTCAACAAATATTTGAATATTTGAGAGTCTATGGCATGCCTTGTATCTTGGTGCATATGTTATATAAATAATATCATTTTATCTTTGTGGAAACTGAAGAGCAAAGAAATCACCAAGTTAGCTGGGGACACAGATGGGTCTGTGCTTTTAGGTCTTTCAATTCTGAGGATTTATCTCTGCCAGACTGCTTTCCTCAAACCTCTAGTCTCCCTTTGGCAGAATGGCGGCAAATTGGAGGTTCTCTTGGGTGTACTGGGTCACAGATCTCCTTGTGTGTGGCACTACTCAAGAAGTACCTACCTGGCCCCCAGCCTATTGCCTGGTGGTCTCCTTCTTGCAGATGCACCCATCTTGCAGGTGGGTCAAACCATGTAGTCTTACAGCACAAATACTTGTCTTTGTGGAAAGTCATCCTCCCTCTGCTTGGCTGCTAGACTTTCCTGTGTGTCAATCATAGGTGTGGCTTTGTGGCACCCAGTCAATCTGATTAAGATGGTTCTTGCTTATCAGCTTGGTGCTATTTGAGATGACACATTAGAAGTCCACCTAAAATATCACCTCCTCCCTGAAATTATCCAGATACTCTCAGACAAAGTTCACAGCTCTTTTTTTTTTTTTTTTTTTTTTTTTTTTTTTTTTTTTAGTATTTTGTGTATGGCCTTATTTAAAAAAACATATGTACATCTTTTTCTCATCAAGTAGGTTATTAGCTCTTTAAGGTCAGGGACCACATGTTATCCACTTTGGTACCCTGTCCATTTGCTTCTGTTTCTCAGTCCAGCACTTGCCTTCATCTCCATTGCCACTATTCAAGTGCACACCTTCTATCACCACCCACCTAGAACACTGAACCAGTGTCCTACCTGCTGCGACTCCCTGCATCTGCTCTTGTGCCACTTACAATCCAATTTTCCCACAGCAGTGAAAGGGATTATTTGAAATCACAAATCAAATGTGCCATTTCTTTCCATAGCTCAGCAAGATCTGACCCTCGCCTGCCTCTCTGACGTCATCCCAGTGAACTCATCCCCATTCCTCACAACACTTCTCTCCGATCCCTTTTATAACATCATTCTGCATAACAGTTTGGATTATTGCCCAGCAAGTGTTCATGGCCTCCCTGCTCCAATTGTGGATGGTATTTACTTCCCCACCACATGATTTTGGGCTTGGCCACATGACTTGTTTTGGGTAACAGGGTATTAGTGGGTAGAAGTGAACAGAGATTTGAAATGTGATAGCGTGGTTGGGCTCACCTACTTTAGTTCTTCCATGGCCATGAGGGTAACATGCCCTAGGTAACCTGTTAGTCCCAGAAGAGTGAGAGATGCAAGGAACAGACCTGAACTAAACCTATGGCCTGGAGCCAAGCCCAGCCTAGATCAGCCAAACCCAGGACAAACCATAGTTGCATAAGTGAGGTACAAATGAGCTTGCTGTTGTGAGTTACTGGCTGTATGCCACTCAGCACTGCTGTGGCATAGTTGACTAACAAACCCTATTTTATGCACTTCATAATTATTATTTTGAAATTTCCATCTTTTCTAATGAGGACACAGTTTCTATGATAAAAGAGACATTGCCTATTTTGCTCACTCTATAATTCCAGCTATATATATATAAAATCACCAGTAACATGTATGTATGTATTTTTGAGACAGAGTCTTACTCTGTCACCCAGGCTGGAATGCAGTGGTGCGATCTTGGCTCACTGCAACCTCTGCCTCCTGAGTTCAAGTGATTCTCCTGCTTCAGCCTCCCAAGTAGCTGGGACTGCAGGCACGTGCCACCATGCCTGGCTACTTTTTGTATTTTTAGTAGAAATGGGGTTTCACTGTGTTAGCCAGGTTGGTCTCAATCTCCTGACCATGTGATCTGCCAGCCTCAGCCTCCCAAAGTGCTGGGATTACAGGTGTAAGCCACTGTGCCCGGCCTGCCAATAAATATTTATTAAATGACTGAATACCCCCGGAATGCTTAGCACAATACCTGTGCACAATCAGTATTTGTTGAATGCAGTTGGTGAACCATCCAAAGCAGCCTGTATTGTGTCCTAACATGTATATCTTTAAACTCAGCTTGGCACGTGGGTGACACCTCTATCCCCTCTCTTGCTCTCTCTGATCACATAAAAGATCCTCCTTGTAAGAATACACACACTGAAAACAGATGATGTGTCAATGCCATAATTTAAACCATGAATCTGTACTTGCTTAAAGATGAACTTGTTTGGAAGAAATATGAGGAAAATGCTTGCGCCCGTCCAACAGAGTCCCCAGATAAGTACATCAATTTTGGTTCTTAGCAGATCCAGCACATAATAAAAGAAAACTGCTGAGGTCAGCAGCAGCAGAGAAGCCACACTTCTTATTTTCACAAACACAGTTTTGGGGATGGTAATCATATCTATTAGCAAGGGTGACACCACTGTGGGCCTGGCAGAAAAATGAGCTCTCCCGCATTGCAAAATGAGCAAAGTGGATATCGATAAATCATAAAATTAGTTGAGACATCATCTATCTTTCGTGGCTTTCCCTTTATTCCCGCCACGGTCCCTCAGGACACTCATTCATTTACTGCATTTTATCGTTGGGAAAACACGTCAAGGTTTGGAGGCTGCATTCTGTTAGGGGAGCTGGGTCCGTAATGTGTGTCATTAATTAGGCAGGTTTGGGAGGTTCAATCCAAAGTCTGGTCTCAACTGACTTCCATAAATTGAGTTTCAGGACTGCTTCTGCATCTTGTGTGACTTCATCAAAAAGAGAATGTTATTGAAATATGCCCTTAGAGGGAGAGAGAGAGAAAGAGGGAGATGTCTGCTCACTCTGTAGAAACAATAAATTTAGGGATAAACCAGGTGACAAGCCAGATGCAATCTGAGTTGTCTAAAGATTCTTGCTGTTATCTACATGTGATTGAAATCTACATGTGAGACACAGAGCTTGGAGTGTATAGATACGTCATCTAGTACCTATATTCTCCATGTCAAGGCATATAGTAAACAGATTTTTTTTCAAAAAATTATTGTGATAAGAACACTTAACAGGAGATGTACCCTCTTAACAAATTTTAAGCGCACAATACCTTGTTGACTCTAGGTACATATTGTGCAGCAGAGCTCTAGAACACATTCATCTTGCCTGACTGAAACTTCATGCCCATTGATGAGCAACTCCTCATTTTCCCCTCCCCACAGCCCCGGCAACTACCATTAATTACACTCTTTTATTCTATGCTTTTGACTATTTTACATGACCCCTGTAAGTGGAAATATGAAATATTTGTCTTTGTGTGACTAACATTTAATTTACCATAAAGTCCTCAAGATTTAATTCTTGTTCTCGCATATTGCAGAATTTTCTCCTCCCCCTCATCCCCCTCCCCCTCCTTCTCCTTTATTCTGAAATTTCCTCCTTCTCCTTCTCCTTCTCCTCCTTCTCCTTCTCCTTCTTCTTCTTCTGACAGAGTTTCACTCTTGTTGCCCAGGCTGGAGGGCAACGGTGCAATCTCTGCACACCACAACCTCCGCCTTCTGTGTTCAAGCAATTCTCTTGCCTCAGCCTCCCGAGTGAGTAGCTGGGATTACAGGCATGTGCCACCATGCCTGGCTAATTTTGTATTTTTAGTAGAGACAGGATTTCTCCATGTTGGTCAGGGTGGTCTTGAACTCCTGACCTCAGGCGATCCGCCCACCTTGGCCTCCCAAAGTGCTGGGATTACAGGTGTGAGCCACTGTGCCTGTCCCAAATTTTCTTCTTTTTGAAGGCTGAATAATATTCCATTGCATGTATATACCACATTTTCTTTACCCATTATTCTGTCATGTAGGTGTTTTCCCCATTTTGGCTGTTGTGAACAGTGCTGCAATGAACATGTGAGTGCTAATATTTCTTCCACATTCTGATTTTAATTTTTATGGATAAAAATCCAGAAGTAGGATTGCAGGATCATATGCTAGTTCTATTTACAGTTTTTTGGGGAACCTCCATACTGTTTTGCTTAATGGTTGTACCATTTTGCATTGCCACTAATAGTGTGCAAAGGTTTCAATTTTTCTACATCTTCACCAACATTTGTTGTCTTTTGTCTTTTTGACAGTAGCCAATCTAACAGGTGTGAGGTGATTTCTCATGGTTTTGATTTGCAATTGGTGATATTGATTATTTGTGGTATTGGACATTTTTTCATAAACTTGTTGGCTTAACTAAGGAGGTGAAAGACTTGTATACTAAAAATTATAAAGAAACAAAAGAAGGTGGCCGGGCATGGTGGCTCATGCCTATAATCCCAGCACTTTGGGAGGCTGAGGTGGGTGGATCATGAGGTCAGGAGTTTGAGACCATTCTGGCCAACATGGTGAAAACCCATCTGTACTAAAATACAAAAAAATTAGCCAGGTGTCGTGGTGCGTGCCTGTAGTCCCAGCTACTCGGGAGGCTGAGGCAGGGGAATCCCTTGAATCCAGGAGGTGGAGGTTGCAGTGAGCCAAGATCACACCACTGCATTCCAGCCTGGTGACAGAGTGAGACTGTCTCAAAAGAAAAAAAAAAAAATGAAAGAAGTATAAAATAAACAAATGGAAAGACATTCCAAATTCATGGATTGGAAGACTTCATATTGTTCAAGTGTCCATACTATCCAAAGCAATATACAGATTCAATGCAATCCCTATCAAAATCCCAAAGGCATTTTTCACAGAAATAGAAAAAATGAGTCTAAAGTTTGTATAGAACCACAAAAGGCCACAAATAGCCAAATCAACCTTGAGAAAGAAGAACAGTGTTGGAAGCATCACACTTCCTGATTTCAAAATATATTACAAGGCTACAGTAATTAAAACTGGTATAAAATAAAATATGGTACTGACATAAAGACAGACATATAGGCCAAAGGAATACAATAGAAAGTCCAGAAGAAAATCTACACATATATGATCAAATGATCTTCAACAAGGGTGCCAAGAATATGTAATAGGGGAATGATTGTCTCTTTAATAAGTGATGCTGGGAAAACTGGATAACCACATGCAAAAGAAAGAAATAGGATCCTTATCTAACACCACACATGAAAATCAACTGAAAAAGGATTAAAGACTTACAAGTAAAACCTGAAACTGTAAAACTCCTAGAAGAAAACATAGGGGAAACACTTCATGATGTTGGTCTTGCCAATGATTTCGTGAATATGACACCAAAAGTACAGACAACAACAAAAATAAATGATGAGAACTACATAAAACTAAAAAGTGTCTGCACAGCAAATGAAACAATCGAGTTAAAAGGCAACCCACAAAATGGGAAAAATTATTTGTAGACCATCTATATAATAAGGAGTTAATCTCTAAAATATATAAGGAATTTCTACAACTCAATACCAAAAAAAAAAAAATTCTGATTAAAAAGTGGGCTAAGGACTTTAATAGACATTTCTCTAAAGAAGATATTAAGTAGGTTTCTAAAATCATGATGTGTTTTTCATTTGATGTGTGCATTTAATTGACGCTCATTACTCCATCAAAAGCATCCTGAAATCAAGGAAACAGTACTTATTAGACAGAATGTTTCAGTGATCGATTTCTGCATATTAAACCACCCCAAAACTTAATGCATTAAGACTAATTTATTATTGCTATGATTCTGGGACAAAACATAACTAACTTTTTATTCCCCTTTCAAGGTGTATTTTCCGCAGAACCCCCATCTCAGTAAATGCCACTATCATCCACTCCCTTGCTCAGCTCCTTAAACTTGGAGTCATCCTTGACATTTTTCTTTCTCTCATGCCCCTCATCTAGTTTATCCACAAATTACCAAGAAACACCCACAAGCCTCCTATCTTCAGCACTATCCCCGTAATCCAAGCCACCATCCCATCTCTCTTGGGCTTTTCTGGTAGCCTTTATAATTGGTCCCCTGCTTTACCTCTTGCCTTATTCAGTCTATTCTTCATATAGAAACCAGAATGATCTTTAAAATAAATATAATCAGAGGATGTCAACCTCCCCACCACCTGGACCCTACAGCTTATGACTATCCAGCAGCTACCTGTTGTATTCAGAATAAGACCCTTATTGTATTCAGAATAAGACTCTTATAAACCACTTGCTGTGGTCTACAAAGGCCCTGCCCTCCTCTCCTCCCTTAGCTCATCTCTAGCCACACTGGCCTTCTTTCTCCCCTTTAGCATGCATGGACATTTGCACCCCAGGGCCTTTGCACCTAATGTGTATGTATGTGTATATATATATATATATAGTTGTTGTTTTTGAGACGAAGTCTCGCTCTGTCACCCAGGCTGGCGTGCAGTGGCAGGATCTCAGCTCACTGCAAGCTCCGCCTCCCGGGTTCACACCATTCTCCTGCCTCAGCGTCCCGAGTAGCTGGGACTACAGGCACCCGCCACCATGCCCGGCTAAGTTTTTTTGTATTTTTTTAGTAGAGATGGGGTTTCACCGTGTTAGCCAAGATCTCCTGACCTCGTGATCCGCCCACCTTGGCCTCCCAAAGTGCTGGGATTACAGGCGTGAGCCACTGCCCCGGCCACACCTACTGTTCACA
The DNA here is from genome assembly GCF_006542625.1 of Nomascus leucogenys. Lineage (NCBI taxonomy): Eukaryota > Metazoa > Chordata > Mammalia > Primates > Hylobatidae > Nomascus > Nomascus leucogenys. Next base: position 86,950,782 of record NC_044398.1, on the reverse strand, counting down.
CCAAAAAAAAATAGTAGGCTCTGGAGACGCAACAGACTCTGTTTTTATGGAGCTTTCAGAGAGGGAAGACAAACAAGTCAACACATGAATAAATGTTAAGAGGTAGTGAGCATTAAGGAGATAAAGTAAGGTATAGAGAATGGAGGAGAATGGAGAGAGATGGGAGGTGTGACCCCATTTCCATAGGGTGGCGAGTGAAGGCCTCTCTGAAAAGGTGGCTTTGAGCAAACGCCCAAATAAATGGAGGGGCTGAGCCGTGCAGATATCTGGAAGCAAATGGGGCAGGGGAAGGAGCTGTTTCAAAGGATCCAAGATGGGCAAATACCTGCAGGGCTTAGAAATGGTGGCTATAATCAGAAAGCATGTAGCAATAGAAGCCTTGCAGCTAAATACAAAGGTCATGCATTTGAGGCAGCAGTGACTTCTTTCTAGGGGGTTTATGTGAGGAGGGATTTTTCTTTTTGGGAAAAACCCTGAGGTACACGTACTCAAAGGAAATATTTGTTGACTTGGATGGAAAGGGGCTGTCTTCAGCTTTCGTTCTGTTCTGCCCGGCTGCCTCTCAGTGTTAGGTTCAATGCTTGAGGCTGTGCCAAGTTGATTTCCCTGTGAGAGCAGACACCTGATAGAAGGGCACAGTGCCAATCTTGTTGATAATCTTTGCATCCCTGTTGACACTTCTATAAAGGACAGAAGAGGAACTGCAAGTTCCCATTCTGATCTTTTATTTCTGTTTTGTCACCCTCAAGAAGATCTGTCAGAAAGCTTTTGGGATCTGGACTCAGATAGACCTGAATTTGAAGCCCACTGTGAATTTTACTGCAGTGGGATTTTGGTGAGAGCTGCTCAAACCTGAACTTGAGGCCAGGCCTGGTGGCTCATGCCTGTAATCTCAGCACTTTGGGAGGCCGAGACAGGAGGATCATTTGAGCTCAGGAGTTCAAGGCTAGGCTGGGCAACATAGGGAGATCCTGTCTCTAATAAAGAGTAAAAAATTAAAACCCTGAATTTGAGAGGAGCATGTGGTGACAGTGCTCAGATTTGGGTTATTCATGCCCAATATTGTGGCTTTCTTTTTTTGTTTTCAAAATTTTTTTTATATTTGTCTTTACAGAACATTTACATTGTTCCAAACTAATAACTAAATAAAAAAGCTATCCTCAGAGTAGGTACAGAGTGGGTAGTTGCCCTGGTTGGAGGAGTGGGAGAGTTCTATCACCAATATTGTTTAGAATTGCCAGTAATAATAAAAACAGATGACCTTTAATTGCTTTTTGTTCATGTCATAATACTCATGCATATGAAATTCATATATTTTTAGAAATAACCACGTTGTTTTGGAATAATTTTAGATTTGCAGAAAAGTTGCAAAAATAGCACAGATAATTCTTGTAGTTACCCTTCATCCAGTTCCCCATAATGTTAGCATCTTACATCACCATGGTACATTTGTCAAAAGAAATTAGTATTAATATAATCCTGTTAACTATAGACTTTACTCAAATTTCATCAGTTTTTCCACCAATGTCCTTTTTTCCTGGATCCAAAATTTGATTTAGATACCAAATTGCATTTAATAGTTGATTGTATTACTGTTTTTGAAATTCTCTACAGAAAAGGCACCTATTGACTGCACCTGGCAGAACAAAGCACTCCCACACTCCCTCTTTCTTGGTTCTCCCCTCTTCTCAGCCTTAGAGAAGTCCCATTTTCATTCCTGTTACCCTTATCCTTCTCTCTCCACACAAGGAAACTTTTTTTTGTGGTTTTAGCCTTCTATTATTTTATTTCACTAATATAAACAAATATATATTCTAATCCCTTTCACTTCCTAATACAAGACAACATACTCTTTTCCGAAACCTTGCTAATTTCATTTGAATGAACTGGAAACTCCTCCATACTGGGGACGTAGACGTCCTTCTCATTCTTTTAGTATGTTTCATAGTACTCTGCTGGGTGGCTATATTATGCTTTATTCAATCATTCCCCTACTGATGGACATTTGGGTTGTTTCTACTCATTGGGTGTTATAATACTGCAACAAATCAGTCGCGGTTTTCTTAGGGAGAAAGATGAGGGTGGGAGGGAGAAAAGTGACATTAATCTGTAAATTATGAATAGTTTCATAAAGAATAGAATGGAACTGGAGTGCCCTTTCTTTCTCTTTCTTTCTTTCTTTCGTTTTTTTTTCTTTTGAGATAGGGTCTCACTCTGCCCAGCCTGGAGTGCCATGGCGTGATCTCAGTTCACTGCAGCCTCAACTTTCCTGGCTCAAGTTATCCTCCCACCTCAGTCTCCTGAATAGCTGAGATTACAGGTGTGTGCCACTATGCTTACGAATTTTCTTTTGTATTATTTGTGGAGATGGGATCTCACCATATTGCCCACACTGGTCTCGAACTCCCGGGTTCAAACCATCCTCCTGCCTCAGCCTCCCAGAGTGCTGTGACTATAGGCATGAGCCATGGCACCTGGCCTGGAGTGCCTTTTCTATGGAAACCGGGGGACTCCTAAAACTCATCTTTCTTTTTGCCTGAGGGATTGTCCCGTTGTGATGACCTTGACTTTGAAGGTAGGTAGGCTTGGAAGCCCATATTCTTGGTGATAATCGAGGGATTCTACAGTTGAGGCTTCAAGACCTGCACTTGCTTTATAACAATTGCTAGAGAAAAAAAATTATGCCAACTCAGGAAATGGACTCCAGTCAGTAAGGCCTTCAGTGCAAATATTGTCTTGGAATAATTTATTAACTCCCTGCAGACCTTGTGGTCAGGCACAATTAGAGTCTTCTCCCACAGAGGCTGCATGCCATTTAGCAGCCTGGGGCTGCAGCCTGCAACATGGTATTGAGGAGGCCCAGGGGACATCTCAGAATTGGGGCGGGTCAAGATGAAATTGAAGAGGCAGCTCAATAAGGCGAACAAGCAAGGGATGTGCAGGTGGGCAGGCCTGGGTTCGAATCCCTACTCTGCTAAATTTTTTAGCTGGGGTTCTTTGGGCGAGTTTCTTTACCTCTTTGAGTCTCCATTTCCACCTCTGTTAGATGGGGATAAGGATTGTTGTGAGGTTTACATGAGCTGAATTTCTGCCCTTACAGGGAATACAAGTTGGCAAAGCCTCAAGCGTTGACCTTAACACTGACAGGCAGCAGGACAGGGCAAAACAAAAGCTGAGGAGGGGCCTTTTCCATCCAAGTCAACAAATATTTCCCCTGAGCCCATGTATCTCAGAGTTTTCCCTAAAAGGAAAATATGTAAAGCACTCAGCACCAAGTGTCTATTAAATGACAGTAATTAGTTTGGGGAGAAGTTTCAACTCCGTGGGGTACAAGCATGAACTAGTTTTGTTTTTTTTGTTTTTTTTTTAATCTTATTATCAGTTGTGTGTTCAGTCTTTCTACCCCAGTGGGTGCTAGGTCCCTTAACTTTCTGACCACTTTCAGCTATTAAAAAACTTAGTTCAGTCTGACTTAAATCTCCAGTTTCAGATCCAATTAAAAGTTCTCTTCTGGCCAGGCACGGTGGCTCATGCTTGTAATCCCAGCATTTTGGGAGGCTGAGGCAGGCAGATCGTCTGAGGTCAGGAGTTCAAGACCAGCCTGGCCAACAGTGAAACCCTGTCTCTACTAAAAATACAAAATTAGCCGGTTGTGGTGGCGGGCACCTGTAATCCCAGCTACTTGGGAGGCTGAGGCAGGAGAATCACTTGAACCCAGGAGGTGGAGGTTGCAGTGAGCCAAGATCGGGCCATTGCACTCCAGCCTGTGCAAAAAGAATGAAACTCCGTCTCAAAAACAAACAAACAAATGTTATCTCCCTTCCCCATGGCAGGGACCTGAAGAGGCATGTGAGTGGGGCATGTTTAGCTCTTTATGCATCTCCTGTCCCTCTCTTTGTGTGTGGAGATGGGGAGGAAAGTAGGTCAGGGAGTTTAGGCTTATTTCTACTTAACTTGGCAAGGTTGTAGTTATGGGCGGCATTTCTGATCTTGTTCTGTGTAACACTAGTTTTGCTGCTCAAAACCTTTGCAAATGAGATGGTTCTGGTGTAGATCGTGTGCTTGGTTTCAATGTTATACGTGCCCCATCTGTCACTGAGACCCTTAGGGGAAGGCCAGCCCTGCCTCCCTTTGGACCCTTTCAACCATCTGTGGCCCCGAGCCCCTCACTTAGTGGCCCCATGGATAGCCTCACATCTATATCTCTGGCTTCCTCTTCTACCATGAAATCACAGGCATCTGCGACGCACTCTTAGGGCACAGGGAATGAGAGGGAGATGCCTGCCCCCGTCCTTTTCCTACATTAAGCTTTGCTTAGAGTCAGCTTTTCCAAGAGTGTCCTCACTCCATCTTACTCAGATGATCGCACTAGAGGGGCTCATGGCTCTGCAGCTCAGGGATAGAGACACTAGCCCCTCCTTCTTGCACTCAGCCCCCATGGCTCCATGGCAGGTGACCATATAGTTGGCTGGTGACCATGACAGGTGACCATATAATTTGTTGCTCAGATTTGGACTGTTCTGAGTACGAAAGGGAATGAGAAGTTATTAACAGATATGTTAAGACAACAGGTATAAATTGGGATCATGCAGGGTAAACTGGGGATGTGTGATCACGCTCTTTTGGAGCAATTTCTCTTGGGGATATCTCACCCTGAACTAGGTACCAACTGTCTGCTGTAGTCATTGATCCAGAACAACTGGAGAATTCCTACTTGATGTCCTGTTATAGAAGCAATGGTGACAAAGTAGGTGGTGGTGAGAATTAAATGAGAGAGTGTATTTAAAGTGCTTAGCACAGCTGCTAGCGCACAGTAGGTGCTCATAGTGGGTCCTGTTACCTCCGTTACCTCCCCTTTCCACCCCACTGTAGCTCTGCTGTGATGGGTCTACTCTGAATTCAAAATCAAGTGATAAGAGCATTAATTAAGCACCAACTATGTGCCAGGGGCCGTGCTAAGTACTTTATAGGCCTTACCTTTCTCAGTCCTAAGAACAGCCTTAAAGTAGGTAAATATTATGTCCATTGTATAGTTAGAACAACCGAGGCTCAGAGAGGCTAAGTGCTTTCCCAAGGTCACACAGCATATAAGTGGCGGAGCTGTGATAGAAACCAGGACTGCTTGACTCCATGGTTCATACCTGACATGGTTTGGATTTGTGTCCCTGCCTAAATCTCATGTCAAATTGTAATTCCCAATGTTGAAAGAGGGGCCAGGTGGGAGGTGATTGGATCGTGGGGGCAGATTTCTCCCTTGCTGTTCTTGTGATAGTGAGTGAGTTCTCATGAGATCTGGTTGTTTAAAAGTGTGTAGCACCTTCCTCTTCTCTCTCTTCCTCCTGCTCTGGTGATGTAAGACATGCCTGCTTCTCCTTTGCCTTTGCCGTGATTGTAAGTTTCCTGAGGCCTCCCCAGCCATGCTTCCTGTACAGCCTGCAGAATCGTGAGCCAATTAAACCTCTTTTCTTTGTAAATTTCCCAGCTTCAGATATTTCTTCATAGCGGTGCAAGAACTAATACAACACCTTTAGCAACTCAGCCACATGAGGAGTTGAGAGGATGCAACTCTCAACTCTAACTCAAGTGTAGATGGGGCTGAGTCTTTTTTATTTCTGAGCAGACAAGGTAGGGATCCCAGGCTTGTAATTTCATAAAAGGAAGTATGGGAAGGGTTTCTTTGAATTGAATATGAGCCTTGGGCAAGCATGAGAGATCAAAAAAATCCATTCTGGAGGGGTCTAAAATGACCAGAAAGACCATCTGGGGGTGAGTGGATGCTGCGTGGGAGATGAGACCAGGCAATTTGCCACTGCATCATCGGTTTTTGGACCTTTGGCAGATCTGATATTATGGAAGGCATTTAGAGCATCTGAATCTATCAACTGTCCAATTCAATCAATTGATTGCTCAGTGTTGCCAACATTTTGACTTTAGTTCACAGCATTTCTCTTGAAATGGGTTGGCTATATTCCCAGTCAAATACTGATGGACACATTGGCATCAAGCATCCTTATGTGCCCAGCTCAGTGGTGGTCACTTGGTGGAAGAATATGATCTATCACCAAGGAGTTACTACTTAGTTTGGGAGGAATCTTAAGTAACATGGAATAATTTGGTTTATCTTAGCCCCCCAAAAAGATTGCTTTCATTTATTTATTTAGCCATGCTTTGGCGTAATTCTTTAACTTGGTATTGGGAGATATTTTGGTCCCTCATTGTCAAAAATGGGGCATAGCAAATCTTCCCCAAGCTCTGTGGCATGCAACAGTGAACATATATTTAGCTCATGCATCTGCGATTGGGGGGTGGCTGAACCCAGCTGGGCTTGCTTATGCAACTGCAGGTCAGCAGGGGATGTGCTGAGCTAGGCTGGGCTCAGCCGTGTGGTTCTGCTGTAGGCTACAGGTCCGTGGGTTAAGTTGAATGAGCTTGACTCCAGATATTTTTTTACCCTCTTTGAACCAGAGGGCTAACCAGGGCATGCTCTTCTCATGGTGATGGGAGAGATTCAGGAATTCACATCCAGCTCCACAAACACATCTAAAGCTCCTACTTGTATCATGTCTATCATCATTTCATTCACCAAAACAAGTCATGTGGCCAAGCTCAAACTTAAGAGGTAGAAAGAAACTATCAAGTTACATGGGAAAGAGAAAGGGAATGAGTTCTGGAAGGGGAAAAGAACTCAGAGGAAGTTATAACAACTAGTTGTGAAAGACTCCTGGTGTATTGATGCTGTTGAAAGGGTTGTCCAGCCGGGCGCGGTGGTTCATGCCTGTAATCCCAGCACTTTGGGAAGCCGAGGCAGGTGGATCATTTGAGGTCAGGAGTTCAAGACTAGCCTGACCAACATGGTGAAACCCCATCTCTACTAAAAATATAAAAATTAGCCAGGCGTGGTGGCACACACATGTGGTCCCAGCTACTTGAGAGGCTGAGGCAGGAGAATCACTTGAACCAGGGAGGCGGAGGTTGCAGTGAGCCGAGATTGCACCACTCCACTCCAGCCTGGGTGGCAGAGTGAGATGCCATCTCAAAAAAAAAAAAAAAAAAGGGTTGTCCACTTCACTCTCACCATGGCCCAGTGCCTCACACCTCTCAACTTTAGAGAAAGCTGTGCTTCCCTTGAGCAACTGGGACATTTTTATTGTATGGATGCCATGAGTCTCATGTTTCTCTCCTTGCTATGGCCAACCAGAAGCCCAGAGTCGAATTTCAGCTTATCACTACCTTATGGCTATAAAAATCATCCTAACATCTGCTCTCAACCCACTTATAGCTTCATCGTAGTTTCTTCTTCTAAGATACCTTCACTGATTTTATCCTGTTGCATTGCATAAGTTTTTTTTAGTGTCTACACGTCTTTTCTGGAACAAAATAGGATAGAAATGAACACACCTAAATGCCAGATGAGGGGTACAGATAATTCATTCCACGAATATTTACCAAATACTGTGTGTCAGGCTCTGTATGTGGTATCTGAGGTTATGCAGGTGAGTCTTATATATTCCCTGCCTTCGAGGAACTCACATGACAATAGACTATAGCAGAGTTTTTCAAGTTCAGCTACATTGATATTTTGGGCCAGATAGTTCTTGTTGGGGGCGGTGGGGGCTGTCCTGCGCATTGTAGGATGTTTAGCAGCATTCCTAGCCTCCACCCAGTAGGTGGCAGTAGTGACCCCCCAATATGACAATTAAGATCTCCAGAATTGCCACATGTCCCTTGAAAAGCACAATCATCCTTTGTGGTTAAGTGCAACTGTAGGAGGCTTGGGAGCTCAGAATAGACACGGAACCCAGAAAAGCTTGCCACTTTGATACCTGAGTGAAGGTTGGGAGGCTGGTTGCAGGAGCCAAGAGAAGGAGTAGGGAAAGGCCATTTCTGTTATGTGGAGTAGCCGGCGTTGGTGGACCTGCACAGGGTGGGGGCATGAATGTTGAGAGATGAAACCAGAGATGCGGGCAGAGCCAGGCCTTGTGCCACAGGCCTTGCATGAATCTGACTCTGTAGATCAGTATTTCCCTACCTTCAGCGTGTCTGAGAAAGGACACTTGTTCAACACGCGAATTCTTGGGACCCCTTCCAGGGGATTAAATCCAGGAATCTCAATTTAATTTCTTGGAGGGAGTCCCGAGAATCTGCATGTGGAATGAACCTGAATTCATTAATTCCCTGGAAGGGGTCTGCAAGAATCTGAATGTCTCCAACGGGGTCCAGGAATCTGATTTTTTGAGGCATCTGTGAAGATTCTGATACAGAAAGTCCCAGACTCACCTGAGTCCTTCATCTGGGTTATTTAACTTGAATTTAGAATGTCTGTAGAGGTAATGGTGAGCTACTGAAGCCTCATCTGCAGGGATGATACGGGGTTAGGGTTATAGATGACACCTGCTGTGGGTCAGGGCTCTCAGTCTCGGTTTGTACAATGGTATCACCTGAGGAGTCTTGAGCCAGACCTATGTCAGGCTCTCCCTCAGATCAGTTGCATCTGAATCTCTGGGGTTGGGGCCCTGGAAACAGTATTTTATTTTTGCTCATTCTTACAGGTACTCATATATTCACACACTGACACTTACTTACTAAGTAGCATTTTGTGCCATGCTCAAAGCACTGGGGAGATAGAAGTGAATGAGCCACAGGCTCTGCTCTCATTGAAATTACCTTTACTGTTGCAGTAGACAATAAGCGAATAAACACGTATTAAATCAATATATTTATGAAAAAATATATGAAGCCATAATGAACAGCAAGGAACTGATAGGAATGGGAGGTTTATTTTTTAAAAAAATAACAGTTTTATTCATATATATAATTCACATTCCATACAATTCACCCATTTAAAGTACACAATTTAATAGTTTGTCGTATAGTCACAGAATTGTGCAACCATCACCACAATCGACTTTTTTTATTTTTTAGAGACAGGGTCTTACATTGTCATCCAGGCTGGAATGCAGTGATGAGATCATGGCTCACTGCCGCCTCAAATTTCTAGGCTCAAAGGATCCTCCTGCCTCAGCCTCCTGAGTAGTTGGGACCACAGGCATGCACCATCACACCCAGCTAATTAAAAAAAATTTTTTTTTGTAGAGATGGGATCTAGCTACACTGCCCAGGCTGGTCTTGAACTTCTGGGCTCAAGTGACCCTCCCACCTAAGCCTCCCAAAGTGCTGAGATAACAGGCATGAGCCACCACACTCAGCCTACAGTCTGAACATTTTCATTTCCTCAAAAAGAAACCCTGTAGTCACTACCAGAAACTCCCCATTTCCTCCCATTTCCCCTCCCTCAACCCCTGGCAACCATTAGTCTACTTTATGTGTCTATGGATTTGCCTAGTCTGGACATTTCATATAAATGGAAGGAAATAACACATGGTTCTTTGTGACTGGCTTCTTTCACTTACATAGCTTTTAAAGACCCATCTGTGTTGCAGTGTGGATCAGCACGTCATTCCTAGACTGCATTCTGTTCATCCACCCATCAGTTGATGGACACTTGGGTGGTTTCCACTTTTTGAATATCCATGAATACTGCTATTATGAACATTTGTATGTAAGTTTTTTGTGCAGATACAGAAACCATCAATTCTCTTACATATATATACCTAGGAGTGGAGTTGCTGGGTCATATGATAACTGTTTAACCCTTTGAGGAACTAACTGCCAGCCTTGTTTCCCAAGTGACTGTACCATTTTGCATTTCTACCAGCGGTATTATAAGGTTCCAATTTCTCCATATTTTCATCAACACTTGTTGTTGTTCATCTTTTTAATTATAGCTATCCTTGTGGGTGTGGAGTGGTCTCTCATTGTTGATTGAATTTGCATTTCCCTGATGGCTAATGACATCGAGCATCTTTCTGTGTGCTTGTTGGTGAACAGTGTGGTATGAAGCTTCTTCAGGTTATTCTAACACGTAGGCAGAGTTGCGAATTCTACTTGTGTTTGGGGAAAGCAGAGATTCTTGTGGGTCAGTGGTTGTTGGGAGAAGCTTCCTGAAGGAAGGTATGTCACCTAGAGGGGTTATACTTGTAGGTGGACCTGCTGAAAGGGTGAGATCCCTCAGGGGCTCATGCAGGGTGGATTGGAGGGAGCAGAGCTGGACAGCAGAGAGTACAGTTAGAAGGCTTCTTCAGGCATCCAGGTGTGAAGTCGAGGGGTTATAACTGGAGAGAGGAGAGTGGAATTGAAGAGGGCTGGATGGGACAGACATGAAGTTGGGATCAAGCTGACTTCAGAAGGATGAAATACTGGGGGAGGGGGTGGGCAGAGGGGAGACAGGGAAAGGAAAAATCAGATTTTGAATTTGTTTGACTTCAGTGACAGAAATGAGAAAGCCATTTTGGGAAAAAAAAAAAAAGATGAGGATGGGTCAGATCTGGACTAGGATCCGAGAAGAAGCAGGGTCACAAACAGCGTAAGCCCAAGGCACATTCCCTGCTCTTTCTGAACCCGCCTTGGCTGGCCAGTAAATTAGGCAGGGGTGACAATCCTGTGTAAAGGGCGTAGAGGGCTTAAGCGAGGTAACTGATATAGCCTGGAAGCTATACTGATTGAACTTTGTTCATACATCTAATTAATTACCTGATATTATTATTTACATTTGGCTCTCTTGTCTTACTTATCTTTATAACTGTCTCTGTATTTGCTTAACCTCAGGACCTATAACAGAGCCAGACTTACAGTTTCTTTTCCTTCCCTTTATTAACAGCTGAGCACTCACTGTGTGCCAGTTGTTGTATATATGGGTTATGCAATGTCGGCTTCCAGCAGCCCTGTTTTACAGATGAGCCAAACAAACCCCGTCCCCGAGTTACTCGTCTGTAGACTGAGTCAACTTATGGCGCTGTGACGGAAGGGGATAAGTTTACTGACTGCATGCTATAAGCCCATTTATGTCATTTTTCTTTTTTAATCTTCCAGTCTCCCAGTAAGGTGGGTATGATTGTCCTCATGTTGCAGAAAGGAAATGAATTGCCCAAGACCCCACAGCTAGTGAAGTGTCAGGGTCTGATTGCAAAACCCGTAACTCCCCACTGTAGCACATCCCCTCTTCTGAGACCTTCGGGCAACGGGAGAAGAGATGGATCATGAAGGGAAAGTCTGCAAGGACCTGGAGGCGAAGCTCCAGGGCGGGAGACTGCAGTGCCACCCTCTGCTCCCAGATGGCGCTCAAGGCTCAGCTTCCAGGACACACCTAAGGCTCCAGGCTGCCTTTGGTAGACAGGTTTTACGCAAAATGTATTTTAAGGAAAGGAAGAGGTGTTTTGTTTTATTTTGTTGGTTTTGCGTTTTTTGTTTTTTTTTTTTTTGGTCATTGTTTTGTTTTTGTTTCTGCTTGCAAAGCCAATCACTACCTCTAAGCTTGCAGTTCGTCCCTGTAGCTTACATCAGCCTAACATACTAGCAAAACCCTAGAGAGGAAAGGGATAGGTCAGGGGCGAGGGAGGGGACCAGTCGGGTAAGCATTTCAAGAAGAAATTAGAGTGAAATGGCCCCTTATGGAGACCCCTCCTCTTTCTTGACCGTTTAAGCCAAGTTGGCATCGTTCGTAGGTATCAGCAAAATCCCGTACCCTGGAAAGTGGGACCTCCGTCAGTCAAAAGAAAGAACATTGTCAGAGGTGCAAAGAACCCTCATTTGGTGGATTCAGAAAATGGACGGCCAAGTCATTAGTCCAAATTCAGTCTTTTGGTGCCATTTTACTCACCCTATTCATGCTTTCTCTCCGTTAAAAAAAAAAAATTGAAAAGTTAGGCCAGGGGTGGTGGCTCACGCCTGTCATCCCAGCACTTTTGGAAGCCGACATGGGAGGATGGCTTGAGGCGAGGAGTTCGAGATCAGCCTGGCTAATATGGCGAAACCCCGTTTCTACTAAAAAAATAAAAATAAAAACAAAAAAGTTTAAGTATTTGTTGCTTAGCTGGGGTTTGCATGGGCAGGAGTCAGGGAAGTGGGCTGGGTGCACAAATTGGGAGGTGTCTTTCCCCCTCCAAGGAGGCTCCAGCTCCAGCTATGGGGAGATGTTATGTTACCTATTTTTCTTTTCCACTTGTTTTTTTAAAAAGTGAGAGATCAGGATTTTTTATGTACAATTTCCTAATGTTTAACAGTTGCCAACTAAGTTTTTTGTTTTTGTTTTTTTTTAAGAAGGTCACTAGGAGCCTTAGAGAGTCCTGAGGGAGCATCTTGGCGCCTGCTTTTCATCTGGTTTGGGCAGCACCCGGAGGAGGGGGAAGTGGGTGGGGTGCCAAGATTGGGTATGGCGAGTTGTCAGATCAGTTTGGAAGGGTCTTGGCCTGCTGGTTGGAGAGGGTGCCTGGCTGGATTTTATGCTGTTCAAATGAGAAACGGACCCATTCTAAGAAATTGAAAGTTGTGCCATCTTTATTTCCTATTTTCCACTCTGTGATTTTTTTTTTTTTTTTTTTTTTTTTAAGACAGAGTCTCACTCTTGTTGCCCAGGCTAGAGTGCAGTGGTGTGATCTCAGCTCACTGCAACCTCTGTTTCCTAGGTTCAAGCGATTCTCCTGCCACAGTCTCCCGAGTAGCTGGGATTACAGGCATGCACCACCATGCCTGGCTAATTTTTTTTTGTTCTTTAATTTAGTAGAGATGGGGTTTCATCACGTTGGTCAGGCTGGTCTCAAACTCCTGACCTCAGGTGATTCACCCGCCTCAGCCTCCCAAAGTGTTGGGATTACAGGCGTGAGCCACCACACCCAGGCTCTGTGATTAAAGTCAAAATGTGGGAATTATTTTCATGCATGTTGTAGATGTGGACACTAAATATAATTCCATCTCCCTAACCTTCTACCCCGCCTTTTTTTGTTGTTGTTATTGGAGTCCAAATGCCTAAAAATTGTGCAGAACTGAATGCCTCACATAGGTTTCTTTCTCCTCGGTCTGTCTTTCTTCTTTTTTTTTTTTTAACTTTCATTTTTAGTTCAGGGTACATGTGAAGGTTTGTTACATAGGTAAACTTGTGTCACGGGGGTTTGTTGTACAGATTATTTCATCATCCAGGTATTAAACCTAGTACCCATTAGTTAGTTTTCCTGAGTCTTCTTCCTCCCACCCTCCACCCTTTGGTAGGCCCCAGTGTGTGTTGTTCCCTTCTGTGTATTCTCATCGTTTAGCTCCCACTTCTAAGTGAGAACATGCAGTATTTGGTTTTCTGTTCCTGTGTTAGTTTGCTAAGGATAATGGTCTCCAGCTCCATCTATGTCCCCACAAAAGATGTGAGATCATTCTTTCTTATGGCTGCACAGTATTCCATGGTGTATATATCACACTTTGTTTTTTTAAATCCAGTCTATCATTGATGGGCATTTAGGTTGGGTCTTTATATCTTGTCTCATATATATTTTTCATTTTTCTCACTTTGTTAATTGCAGTTTCCAGTTTTGTTATGTTGTGTACATTTCTGGAAGCTGCCTCAAGAACATCCTGGAATGAATAAAAATGCTTGTGTAGCAGGACATTCTGGCTGACTGATCTGGGGGTTGAGATGCTTTGACTACTTTGAGGAAGTATGACTACTTCCCTCTCCTCTGCCTGCTTGCATGCTCCGAGGCTTTTATTTTTAATGGAAACAGGGAGATAAAGGGAATGGAATAGGATCTGCTTTCTATTTGGTTCTCTGTGCTGGGTTTGAGGTCCTATGATTAGAGGGACAGACTGACAGCTGTTTTTCAGGGGATACTTGGTGACATCCTAAGCAAGGCATGATGGCCAGGAGTTCACATTGCCCTAGAGACAAGCAGAATGGCTTCAAGATCTGGGTGGCAAGTGATGGCCAAACTCTGACTCCAGGCCTCTGCAGGGAAGTTGCTGCTTGCCATTTTCAGGTAGCTCAACAGACTGTAAGCTTTGCGGGGATCTGGAATAATCTGCTTTTTAGAAACAGCAATGAAGCTTCCCTCAGCTTCTTTGTGAACAAATGTGTGCCAAGCAGACTGGAAAGAGCTCTGTGAACTCTGATTGCTAAATGCAGGTGGGCACATCACAGAGACCCGTCGTGTTGACCAGAGACCACTTTGAGGGGGCTCATTTCTGCAAACCATCCAGATAAATGGGGCACATGTCACCGTCATTTTTGTATGAGAGAAAGTAGGAATAGTTTGTCAAGATCTGCCAAAATTAAAAACACACAATTCCACTTCTTGGAATCCATCCTATGGAAATATTCACATATGTGCAGAATAATATATGTTCAAGGTGTTCATTGTAGAATGTTTTGTGATAGAGAAAATGTGGGATAACCTAAATATTCATCAACTAGGGAGCGGCTAAATTATGGTATATCCGTACTACTGGGCACCATGTAGCTGTTAAAAAGATAAGATAAATTGATATGTGGTAACATGGAAATATCTCCCAAACACACCAACTTTACATAAACTGTGTGTGTGCATCTATATACATGTGTATCTATCTATCTATCTATCTATCTATCTATCTATCTATCTATATTTGACTCTTGAACAATACAGGTTTGAACTGCTTCAAAACCCCTGTGTAGATGAAGGGTGACTTTTCCTATCCCCGAGTTCTGCAAGGTTGACTGCAGGTCTCGGGTAGGCACAGATTTCGGTACACCTGGGGGTCCTGGAACCAGTCCCCTGTGTATACCAAGGGGTGACCTGTATAGTTTATATATATATAGTTATAGTTTATATTCTATATAAACTCTATATAACTACATATATACCATGTACTATATGTAACTATATGTTTATATATTTAATCTATACATTTATATATTTACATGTATTTACATATAGTACATGTTCATTTATATATTTACTAAATATATAAATACAGTATATAGTACTAATATGTACTATATGTAACTATAAATATTTATATATACTAAATATATATTTAGTAAATTTAGTATATACTAAATATATAGTTAGTAAATTTAGTATATACTAAATATATAGTTAGTAAATTTAGTATATACTAAATATATAGTTAGTAAATTTAGTATATACTAAATTTAGTATCTATAGTATATATAGTATTATATATAGTATATACACACATATATAGTATATATTATATATACACATACTATCTATACATATATAGTATATTTAGTGCTAAATATATATTGTATGTAACTATATCAATATTTATATATTTAGTATATATAAATATTTATATATGGTATATATAGTATGTATGTATACTAGATATGTAAATACTTAGTATATATAGTATATTTAGTACTAAATATGTACTATAGTTACGTACATATAGTACATATTTAGTTTTAGTCCTAAATGTTTAGTATGTTAAATATTAAGTATATAAAACTCTATATAGTATATATACATATTTAATATGTAGTTAATGTAATATAAAATATAAATATTTCCGTATTTTATATGGTTATATATAACCACATATATACATAACTACATACATATACACGCTGTTGTGTATTTATATAGTGTGTGTATGTGTGTGTGACATTGTGTATGTACAATCAACATCCCCCTCCCCACGGGAAGGCATCTGTAGACTGGCTGGTGACTAACGGATTATGGAAAGTTGTTGCCTGTGGTCAGGATTGTACTCAAAATGTCTGAGCACCGGGAGGACGTGAGCACAGATTCACCAGAGTGGATGCTGGAGTGGGCCCCTCGGGCCCTTGCTCGGCCAGGTGTTAAGCCTGGATAATGAGGGGGAGGGGCATGGGAGGTAGCAGGGGAGGTTGCTGAACGACCCCACGGCGTGGGAGAGTGTCCCAGTTTTGAACAACTGGTGTGGCCGTACTGAAAGCCCTAGTGAAATATCTGTCTTGCCGTTGGCAGTCATATTTTAAAATTCCAATAAAAATGTGGGGGGCTTTCTATACCCTGATTTGCAAGTGGCAAACTGGGAAGTGGGCTCTATAAATAAAAGATCTTTGGGAGTTTATCCTGAACCTTGGACTTCCTGCTCCGGGGCTTGGATCCCAGACCCGGGCCAGCCAGTTCTGCTGGATCGTAATCTTGAAGGGAACTAACCCAATTCGGCAGAAAACTTGGTATAATTAGCTGTTAATAAGCAGGGCCCAGGTTCCCCACGGCCCAAATGGTTTCTGTATTGATCTCCGCCTGTGCACTGTCAGCACTCTGGAAGGATTGAACTTTAAGTGCTTAATTCAGACCCATTCAACCGATAATTTTGGTTTTGTCCTTCAAACAAAAGCACCCTTGTTTATTCTTCTTTTCTTCCACCCACAAATAATAAAGTCAATCCATTTCTCCCCGTTCTCCCGCCCAAAGCTAGTCTGCCCCTGTAATCAATACATCTGGAAATGTCAATGTATTCCTGAGTGAGGAGCTAGGGGTGCGTGAGGACGGGAAAGGGGGGCTTGATGGGGAAGGTGGCTCCAGACTCTCCTGGCAAACAGCTGGCTGCTTGAATGCTATCACGGCAAATTCCCACCTAGGTCAAGTCTCTGAGCTTCCGCACCTGGGCATGTGGTGTTGCACACGGCCTTTCAGGTGTGGTTGACAGAAATACACTTTGAACACTTTCACATTTGCATTACAACCTCAAAACCAAACTGCTAAGCTTTCAGCTCTTTAGAAGTTATCAAGCAAACTGCATGGCAGTCATGCTCATTCTAACCTCGTCCCAGGTCACACTCCCTGAGCCTCACCTTATCCGTGAGGCTAGAGTTGTGTGGGTAGGAGACATGGATGGAGAGAGACTCAGAGCTGGTCTATTAGGTAGGCTGGCGCCAAGTGATACTGACATGCCTGAATCTCAGCCAATCAGCGGACTAGTTACCCGGTTTAAGACATTAATACAATTCCTGAAGCATACAGGTCTGGGTAAGTGTTTGGGGAAAGAGACAGTATCATTGAGTACCTACTGTGTGTCAATTTAATTTTGTTTTTTTAAACTTTTTTTTTATGAGACAGTTCCATGATGTTGCTCAGGCAGGATTCAAACTCCTGGGCTCAGGCAATCCTCGTACCTTAGCCTCCAGAGTAGCTGGGACTACAAGTGCATGCCACTGCTCCTGGCTCAATACTTTTGTAAATAGTCTTTTTAAATTACCACAACAAGTCTTTTCTTATTCCAGAGATGAGGAAACAAATGGAGATTAAGTGAATTGCCTTCAGGTCACATAGATGATAAATGACAGAGCCACTTTAGGAACTGTGCCTTTCTGAATCCCAAACCCATGGTGTGTATGTGTGTGTGTGTGTGTGTGTGTGTGTGTGTGTGTGTGTGAGAGAGAGAGAGAGAGAGATCTGTGCTTCATTTACCCCATCCAAAAAATGAGAGCAAAAATAATACTTCTTCCTAGGGTGGTTAAAAGGATTAAATGAGCTATGCCTATAAAATGTTTAGTCATATTTAGCACTTAAAATAGTTGATATTGTTATTATCGTTATAATTATCCCCGTGGTATGCATTAAACAGTCGTTTTCAGAAATTTCTGGCTTTAGCACAGTTGCCAAAACTTTATTTTTTCTTGATTTTTATCCTTAAAACCTGCATGGCATTGAAAATAAATAAGACAGGATCTCTCTATCCTCAAAGGAATGACCATCTGGTTATGTGGAGGAGGGACAGAGAAAGAGGGAAAGAACAAGTTACAATAGACTGTGTCATATTTATTATAGTGGGAATATATTGGAACAGAGAGGAAAGTAGTAGCCTTATACAGCCTGGCAAGGGGGGCTCAGTAATGGCCCATGGGGGGATTTGGACCTATGAAAGATGAGGATAAAGTGCAGGCTCAGCAGTCAAGGAATGGAGAGGGGGTTGGAGCAGAAGGACCAGCACCTGCACAGGTGTGGAGGTGTGAAAGCACCTGGACCATCTGGGGATGTTGCAATCAGGTTGAGGAATCTAAAGTGAAGGGGCTTGTTGAGAAATGGCTGGGTGGGGGCCAGCGTTCAGTCGTGGCAGGATTTCCCAGCCGAGGAGCAGAGACTGTATCCTGGAGGTTTTGTGAATTCTTGAGGGTTTTTAAGCAGAAAAGGGGCAGATTCAGGATCGTGTTTCAGAAGATGGCTTTTCGGCAGGGACTCTACTGGGGAAGAGTGAAAGCGATAAGACCACCTTGAAGGCTGCTGGAGGATGTAGAGGAGACACCATGAACCCTGAAGATGAGTAGAAATCAGCCATGAATGGAGAAAAAGGTCTGTTTATAAAGATGGAAGAGCTTTTTATTTATTATTTTTTTCAAATCTAGAGCCCACAATTAAGAGTTGGGGACTGATTGGATATGAGAGTGAGGGAGGGAAAGTTTCAAACGATTTCAATTTGGGTTGGTCAATGGAGCCAGTAACCAAGAAAGGAGACGGGAGAAGCATGTTTTAAGATAAAGTTGGAAACCAAGTGTTTTAGTTCTGGCTGCTTTAGCAAAATACCATGGATCAAATGGCTTAAACAGCAAGCATTTATTTCTCACAGTTATAGAGACTGGGAAGTCTGAGATCATGGTGCCAGCTGATTCGGTTCTTGGGGAGGGCCCTCTTTCTGGATTGCAGATGATGGTTTTCTCCTGTGTCCTCACGTGGTGAAGAGAGAGTGAGCAAACTGTCTAGTGCCTTCTTATAAGGGCACTAATCCCATCAGAAGGATCCCATCCTGATGGCCTCATCTTATACCTACTTACCTCCCAAAAGCCCCATCTCCAAATACTGTCACATTGTCCAATGTGTTAGTGCTTCAACATATGAATTTTTAGAGATACAGTTTAACCCATGGCATCAAGCTTTAGACATTTTGAGTTTCCAGTATCTTGGCCGCCGAAGTGGAGATGAGCTGGATATGCAGTGCCCAGCTCTGTGTATAGAGCACAGTAATTGGTGATGAATAGATGATTAATACATATTTATTCAGGGAATGTTTTGATGGCTAAAACCATGATGTGAATGAGATTTTCCACGCTCATCCTGATTATGTTTCTAGAAGTAACATAAGCAGGGTGCTATGCAGATAGTCTTGGGGGAACATTAACTCTCCCAAGAGACCCCCAAATAAGGACTTAAGAGAAGCTTAAAATTCAGAAATTATAAGCACATAGATCAAGAGAAGTTTCAGAGTATGGGGAAGAGTCATTTTCAGTAGTGATTTGACCTATGAAATTTATAGACTAGCTAACCTTTTTCCTTTTTAGAATAAATAGCCAACATTTATTGAGTACTTGCTGTGTGCTGAGCCCCAAGTCAAAGGCTTTACCTGTAATTTCTTCACTTCATGGCCACAGCCTAATGCAAGGGAGATACTATGTTTGTATTCCCTTTCTAGAGATGAACAAACCAAGGCTCAGAGATATCACTAATTGCTCAAGGTTTTGCAGCTGTTGTGCTATGGATCCGGGATTCAAACCCAGGTCCGGCTAACTTTTGAGCTAAGACTATCGCTCTTTTGCCTCCTGAATTTCTAGTCATTTAAAAATCAAGGCTGAGGATATCAAGCTGTGCAAAAGCTGTTTTGGCTTATAAGACAATCAGGTTGGGAGACTGAGACTACTTGGGAGGAAAAAAGGGGAAATACAGGTTGCAAGTGTGCAAGTTGCTACACTGGCCCTGTGTATCTTTGAGTTTTTGCAGGTACTCTATTCGCCATCTGCCTCTCCTCATCTCTTGTGAAATTGAGTTGGTGGCCTTTAAAAAGCTGCCAGCTTTGAGAAAGGGAGGCTCAGTTTCCCAATCTTGGCCCAGAGGACTTCTCTCCGTCTGGATGAGCATTGAGATGAAGGGTGAGCTAGTCCCAAGGTTAACTGGATGAACCGATCTTTTCTTTTGTTGGCTTGTGGAGGCCAATTAGTAATGTGGATGACTGGATTCAGTTAAATGCCTTCAATGAACTAGGTCTATAGGGGACACTGATTGGTTCCCAAATGGGGTGAGGGACCCATTTGGACTAAACGTTTCACCTTGCCCTGGCTTTGGTGGCTCCAAAACCAAATGAATGGCTCCTTTAAGCCATTAAGCAGTCGCAAAGAAGCAGGTCTACCAGCATTCTTGTTCATTGGTGTGTTTTTATTTATTTGAGCATTTTATTTTTATTTATTTATTTATTTATTTAGTTTTGAGATGGAGCGAGACTCTGTCTCAAAAAAAAAGCAAAAAACCAAACAACAAAATAAAAAAAACCCACAAAGAAAGAAGGCATTCCCTGTTGCTAAAATATAAAATTATTTATTTATTTATTTATTTATTTATATTTTTTTATTTGAGCGTTTTATTCATTTGAGCCGTTTATTTTCCCCAATTTCATCCCTTGTACTGTGGAAAAAGCACAGTCTAGAGTCAGGAAGGCATAGCTGTGACTTCTAACCCTGTGTTTTGCAGTATGCATGGAGTTGGGCAATGATATTAGTGTTTCTGAGCCTTAATTTCCTTGCCTGAAAAATGGGGCCTCCAGGCACAGTGACTCACACCTGTAATCCTAGCACTTTGGGAGGCCGAGGCAGGAGGACTACTTGAGCCCAGGAGTTCGAGAGCAGACTGGGCAACATGGTGAAACCCTGTCTCTACAAAAAATACAAAGATTAGCCGGGCGTGGTGGCATGGACCTGTCATCCCAGCTACTCGCGAGGCTGAGAGGTGGGAGGATGGCTTGAGCCTGGGAGGTTGAGGCTGCGGTGAGTTGTGATTGCACTACTACATTCCAGCCTGGGCAATTACAAATTAAATGGAGCTAATAGAATTTACCTTGCCATAAGTGCTTATTGTGGATATGAAATGGAATAACATTAATATTTAAGGTGTTTACTGCTGGGCCTGGTACTATGAATGTGAATCTCTTTTCCTGTAGAGAATGGAGGCTGTACCCTCTAGAAATTTGTAGCTGGTTTGTACCTGGTTATTTATTTCATTGCCCTAGCGATCTGGTATTTTCAGACAAGTAAGATCTGATATTGAAATGATGCCCATATTGTGTCTCTGTTGTAAAAGTAATCGGAAGTTGTCCCAGGAATTCAGGTGTTATAACTACTTGCAAACCATTGCATCCTAACTGAGTCCAAGCAAATTTCGCTAGAGCTCCATACATGTACTTCCATATGCTTTACGACACAGAATCACATGCGCTGGGTCCTGGTTTTGATCTCAACCTCATTTCCCCGAAAAAACAACAACAACAACAAAAAAACAAACCATAAGCAGTACAAAATGAGTACTGATGAGAGTGACATTCACAGCCACACCTTGATCCTGCAGTTGAGGAAATACAATCGTTACAGGAGCTTAGGCTGACTCCTCTGTGAGTCTCAGATACTTTGGATGCTGGCGACTTCTCACAGGTTGATGTCCAAGCCACTCAAGGCTCAATAAGTGCGATGTGATGGGCAGCTCCAAGACTGAAGTAAGAACAAGTTTCAGTAAGATAGTGTGGGAAGAGTAGGTTGCCCTTTGAGCATGAACTCTTCAGGATGTTTTGCTAGGAACTTGCAATGCCAGAGTAAAAGGTGTAGAAGGAGTACATAGAAATAAGACATGCCCTGGACCCGGCACGGTGGCTCAAACCTGTAATCCCAGCACTTTGGGAGGCTGAGGCAGGCAGATCATGAGGTCAGGAGATCGAGACCATCCTGGCTAACACAGTGAAACCCCATCTCTGCTAAAAATACAAAAAATTACCGGGGAGTGATGACGGGCGCCTGTAGTCCCAGCTACTCGGGAGGCTGAGGCAGGAGAATCGCTGCACCCGGGAGGCGGAGCTTGCAATGAGCCAAGATTGTGCCACTGCACTCCAACCTGGGCAACAGAGCGAGACTCCGTCTCAAAAAAAAAAAAAACAAACAAACAACAACAACAACAACAACAACAAACAAAAAACAAAACAAAACAAAATCCCGCAAAGAAGTAAGGCATTCCCTGTTGCTAAAATATAAAATTAAAATGTAATGGATCAGAGTAGAGAAATGCAGAGTTGCTGTAACAACAACAACAAAAACAATGCGTAGTGATAAATGCGCACTATGTGTCAGGTGTTTTTCTTGGCTGGAGAATTCATCTAAGTTTCAGAATATATTCTAATGAAGGGGGGATAGACAATAAAAAAGCGTATATTATTTTGTATATTAGGAAATGATAATTGCCAATGTGAAAATATAGGAAGGAAAGAGCATAGAGAGTGTGAGGAGTGGGGTGGATGCTATAATTTCAAGTAGGTAATTATGGAAGGTTTCAATGAGTAAATATAATAGCACTTGAACAAGACATTCTCTCATTTTCTGAGAAGTGTTCTAGGAAGAGAGAACCCCAAAGTGCCTAGGCATTAAGGTATGAGCATTCCTGGAATGATCAAATAAGAACAAAAAGGGTCGGCCGGGTGCGGTGGCTCACGCCTGTAATCCCAGCACTTTGGGAGGCCGAGGTGGGCAGATCACAAGGTCAGGAGATCAAGACCATCCTGGCTAACATGGTGAAACCCCATCTCTACTAAAAAAATACAAAAAAATTAGCAGGGCGTGGTGGCGGGTGCCTGTAGTCCCAGCTACTTGGGAGGCTGAGGCAGGAGAATGGCTGGG
Source organism: Nomascus leucogenys (assembly GCF_006542625.1). Taxonomy (NCBI): domain Eukaryota; kingdom Metazoa; phylum Chordata; class Mammalia; order Primates; family Hylobatidae; genus Nomascus; species Nomascus leucogenys. The sequence continues at coordinate 86,928,272 of NC_044398.1, read as the reverse complement.
AGGCGGAGCTTGCAGTGAGCAGAGGTCGCGCCACTGCACTCCAGCCTGGGTGACAGAGTGAGACTCCGTCTCAAAAAAAGAGTCAATGCAGCAAATTCAGGCAAGAATAGGGTGGTGGGAAATGAAGTCAGAAAGTTACAAGACAGATGGTTCCTGAGACAACCAACTTGAATGTATTCAGTTGGAGAGTTTATTGTCATGTTCATCCTTCTTATTCTTATGATTGTTTTCCTTGCTCTAACATTTTGCTGGGCACTTTGACGAGTATATTGCCTGCAGGATCTTCTCAATTCTCAAACTGCCTTTTGAGGCAGATAGTATATTATTCCCGTTGCACATAGAAGCAAACCAAGGCTCAGAGAGGTTAAGTAACTTTATAAAGCCACACAGGACAGAGGCAAAGGCCCAGTGCCTTTTCTTTTTTTTTTTTTTTTTTTGAGACAGAGTCTTGCTCTGTCGCCCAGGCTGGAGTGCAGTGGCGCAATCTCGGCTCACTGCAAGCTCCGCCTCCTGGGTTCACGCCATTCTCCTGCCTCAGCCTCTCCGAGTAGCTGGGACTACAGGGGCCCGCCACCATGCCTGGCTAATTTTTTGTATTTTTTAGTAGAGTCGGGGTTTCACTGTGGTCTCCATCTCCTGACCTCGTGATCCGCCCGCCTCAGCCTTCCAAAGTGCTGGGATTACAAGCGTGAGCCCCCGCGCCCGGTCAGGCCCAGTGCCTTTTCTATCGGGCTATCTTGCTTCCATTTTCAAAGCAGTGTTGTGTCCCACCTTCTATCCTTTGCTCACAGCCTTCTCAATAATAGCCTTCAGACGCTCTTATTAGTCCTATTAATTGCTTCTTCCTAATTCCCGGGAATGGAATTGAATGGTAAAAATTGAATGGGTAGACACAATTTCTGAGACTCTTTTCTATGGAGCCGTGTTTGTGTCCCCCACACAAATTCATATGTTAAAACCCTAACCTCCAACGGGATGATATCTCATTGGGATGATATTAGGTGGGGCCTTTGGGAGGTAATTAAATCATGAGGGTGGAGCCCTTATGAATGGGATTAATGTCCCTATAAGAAGAGAAAGAGGCTGGTGCTCTCTCCCTCTCTGTCAAGTGAGGACACAGCAAGAAAGTTGCTGTCTACAAACTGTAAAATGAACCCTCACTGGAATTGCTGGCACCCTGATCTTGGACTTCCAGCTTCCAAAGCTCTGAGAAAGAAACTTCTGTTGTTTAAGCCCCAGGCTATGGTATTTTGTTACAGGAGCCTGCACTGACGAAGGCACCCCCGTCTATTCTGCACAATATTTCCTTCTTGGGTTGTGTCCGGGGACCTTGTTCATGGCACTGACCTTCCACATGTACTTGGTGATTCTTGTGAAATCCTTTGCCATAACCCAGTTCTCCCGTCAACATCACTCCCTTTGTCTCTCTCTTTTTGATCATTGCCATCTAGTTATTAATTTTTGTTTTCATGTTTCTCCTCTCTCCCCTGGTAGTATACAGAGGCCGGGCTTGGCCAGTGTTCATTGCTGCATATGGAAGCTTTCTTTTTCATCTTTAAAAAAGCTACTGTGGTTGGAATTTTCGTTGCACAACCATTTCTGGCTTGTTCTCCTTCTGAGTGGAGAATTGCACTTCTCTGCCCCTTGGCCTTGGGTTGTGCCACGCGAGTGGAAGTGGCATATGTGGCTTCTGGGTGGCAGCATTTAATTACTGGGGTGAGATCCTCCAGGCCTTTTTTTTTTTTTTTTTTCCCTGAATGAGGCAAGCTCTGAAGCATCTGTTGAGATAGAGGCTCATGAGCTGGAAGCAGACTGGGGAACTGAGCCAGCACACAAAGGAGGGTGGCTGCCTGTCCTAGAAAGCTGCCAAGGCTGGAAGAAATAGCTTGATTGTGTCACATGACCATGATTTGGATTTCAGTGTGTGTGTATGTATATGTGTGTGTGTGTGTTTTGTTACTGTAGCATTACCTAGCCTATACAGGTTGATGCTGCTTTATTCATCAACTCTAGGTTTGAAGTCAGGCAATGCTTTGCTTTTTTTGCTCAGCAGCCTGTTGTGAGGTTAGAACTGGGGGGTTGCAGGCAGATAGACTTGCCTTTTATGACCTTGGGCAAGTTACTTTCTCCATTTTCTGGCTTTCTTTTCTGTAAATGGAAGTGACTGAAACCCACCTCCCAGGGTTGTTGTGAGAATTAAATGTAGTAACACATGTAAAGTAGGCGGCACACTGTAGATTTTTAATGGGTGCTTATTTTCTTTCTTCCTTTCTTGCACCGTCATTAACTCTAGGATTATGTGCCCATTTTTTTTTCTCCTAAGGATTCCACTTTTCTCATTAACCAGTGTTTCCTCGTTGCCAGGATTTAGTGGCAAGTAACTGTTTCCTCTGTCGCTTCCTCTGTCTTCTGAAAGATGAAATCGTCAGCAGGGCAAGGCGAGGATTTATCAGAAGAGACGCCCAACAGATGTCCAGAGAGCATAAATCCCCACTGCTGCTCCGTCTCGCCTCTGTGTGCCAGCTTTGTAATCTGTATTAGGGAAACATGGTCTGGTTGATTGCTCTGTAATAGACTCTACAGCATTAACACTTGTTTTTCTATCTTCTAGTTCTCCAAGATATTTGTTTTCATTTTCAATTTTGATTCAATTCAATTTGATGCTTGTTTTGACTTGGGCACAGGGCTGGGCATAGAGGATACAAAGGTGGATTCAGGCATAGCCCCTGCCTGCAGGAAAGCCGGTCACGTGAGGGAGACCGATACATCAGTCAAACCAATCAACTAACCCAGAGACCCAAATCCCAGACGTTGCAATAATTATAAAAATGTAAGCATGTACATGCTATGGAGAGAAGACTAAGAGGAACACGTGAATTCCATTGGGTCTAGAAGTGGGAGAGGGATGAAGAAGACTTCTTTTAAAAGGTTATGTTTTATCAGGGTTTTGATGGATGAACAGGAGTTCACTAAGTGGATTGTGGAGCATTTGGGAAAAAGGCACAGCATTGCAAAGGCACAGTTGCATGGAACGTGAGACAGTTCTGGGCAACAGAAGCGATTTGATGTTCAACAGAGCAGAAAATGCAAAGTGGGAAGCAGCAAGAGATAAAGAAGAAGGTTTTGTCCAGGCAGGCAAGGGAGAAAGGACATATTCTATTTTTTAAAAAATAGTAGAGACGAGACCTCACTGTGCTGCCCAGGCTGGTCTCGAACTCCTGGGCTCAAGTGATCCTCCTGCCTTGGCCTCCCAAAGTGCTGGGATTACGGGCATGAGGCACTGCTCCCAGCCAGAAAAGGACATATTCTTGAGGTTGTGGGTATTTCTTAGACCTACTTTGAGATTTACTCTGTATTGCTTTATACTGGCCACAAACTCCAGTTGACACGGGTATGTTTGTTGTCTTGCCTGATAATGTTGAGTGTTCAGCACTCCTAGATCTGGATGGGGTGAAGAATGCACTGGAAAGAGCATGGAGTCAGGATAAGGACACTCGGGCTTCAATCCTGATTTTCTGCTTTATTAACTCCATGTTTTTAAGCAAGTACCTGAGGGTGTCCATTACCTCCTCTACAGAATGAGGAATATCATTCCTGTCTCACTGAGCACTTATGAGGATTAATAATTAAAGAAATATTTAAAACACCCAGCCCGGAACTTGGCATCCACTGGGTGTGCTTCACATCTTCCAGTTGGAGAAATCAGTTATCAGTGTTTGGGGATTGCATTAAGCTGATAAAGTAATGGCTGGAAATTATTAAGATTGATTTTTAAAAATGCAATCATGCTTTTATTTTCTTTTTGAAAACAGACCTTTATTGCTTCTCACAACAAAACTTTCAGTGCCCTCCAAGGAGAAAAACCAACTTACAAAAGAAAAAAAAAGCAACTTAAAAATAATATGTCACTTCTGTGCTATCAAGCCTCAAAGGTCTTACCTCGAGATTATTTCGGTAAATCCATTTACACTTTTTTAGTCTCCCCTCCCCTCCAAATGTCATGTGCAAGAACACATAGTTATTTTGACATCTCCATTGTGATATTTATTTTAAGCCATCAGTAGAGTTTTAAATATCTTAGAAGTGAACTCTGGCCTCTGTGGAAGGCCGACTAATTATTTCCCAAACTGTTCCATAAAGCCAGAACCTGGCATTTATTTCCTGGCAGCTTAGAAAGGAAAGGTGAAGCTGCTGGCTTTTTAAGGAAGGGGATGTGCAGTCAAACAAGAGCTGAGAAACTTGGGGGCCCAAAGCCATCTTGGCTGGTATATTTTAAAAGGAAGCCCTGGTGTCCCTGGAGAGCAACTGGGACCGGAGTTTCACACAAGCGGTTTTGCAGATGACCCCAGCGAAACAAAAGCAGTGGCGATGAGTGGAACAAAGATTTATTGTTACAGATGTCAAGGACTGACAAAGGTCTTGTATGATTATGTCACCATACAACATCTCTATGAAGTAGAGATTTTTTCGTCCCCTTTTATTAGGTGCGGAAACTGAGTCTTGGAGAAGTTAAGTCTCTTGTCCAAGGTCACATGGCCAGGTGGTTGAGAGCTGTTGTTTGCCTGACACCAGAAGGTCTGATCTTTACCACTCTGCTACCTTAGTATCTTCATGCTGTGTGTCCTTGGGCAGCTCACCTAACCTCTCTGAGCATCTCAGTTTCTCCTTCCACTGAATGGGAATGATATTACCTGCTACCAACCTCACAGTTGTGCTGATCAGAAATGCTTCCAGAGGTGGAAGCACTTAGAAAAAATAAGTGAAAGCAGAACATCGTAATTAACTTGGCTTTGAGTAATGATGTCTTCTATTTCTTACTGTGACAACATCCCTAGCTCTATACCTTACCTGGCTGTCAGTTTTCTGTTGTAGATGTACCACCTTGGGCCACATATGCATTCCTTCCTCTCTTTTGTCTTTAGCCATTTCCCCATCTCAGGCTTTTGCTTTCTCCCCAGTCATCTCACTTACAGGGTTCCCTAACTTCTGAAGCTCTCACTGATTTTTTTTCCAGAGAGTTTTATGGTGGAGAGGAGCACCAGGATCTATGGAATTCGTAGAAGAAAGTCCACCAACTAGCCTGTGGGTTTAGAGGGACTTTCTGGGTGATCTAACTCTTGCGAGATGAAGACGATGTAGGTTGAAGCAGAGAGGAGAGAGGAAAGGGTATTGCAGACTTGTGCAAAGGCATGGCACTTTTTGGGATCCACAAGTATTTGTGTAAGATAGGGTGAATGTGGGTGGAGTGTTGGTATGGTTCATTAAATATTGAATGAATGCTTTTCCGCTTGTTTCCTTAGCTAACTTAGTCTCCAGAGAACAAAGACTGTACCTTAATTTCATACCCCTCACAGTGCCCAATCTAGGGAAGACACAGAGCCAGCCCCAGGAAGTATTCAGGTTATTGATTTATTAACACTCTCATGCTGACGGGTTGGATTTTATTGGGTGAAATAGGCAACACAACAATGCAGAAAGGCTATAGAATTTGGAGTCAGACAGATCTTATGCAAGCCACTTAGTGTCTCTGAGCCTCAGTTTCTTCATCTGTGAGATGGGCTAATACATACATACCTCATAGAATTGTTGTGAAAGTGAAATGAGACATGATCTATGTGAAAGGATGAATCAAGCAGACTCAACACATGCTAGTTCTTGTTTTTGCTGACTGCCTGCTATCATCTCAGTATTTGTCCCTAAAGCTCATGTTGAAGTTTGATCCCAATGTTGGAGGTGGCGGACTCATGGGAGGGGTTTTGGTCATGGAGGCAGATCCCTCATGAATGGCTTGGTGCCATCCTCATGTTTATAAGTGAGTTACTGCTGTATTAGTTCCTGTGAGAGCTGATTGTTAAAAAGGCTTGATACCTCCCCCTGTTTCTCTTGCTTCCTCTCTCGCCATGTGATCTCTGCACATGCGAGCTCGTCTTCACCTTCCACCGTGAGTGGAAGCAGCCTGAGGCCCTCACCAGATGCAGATACTGGCACCATGCTTCATGGACAGCCTGCAGAACCGGGAGCTAAATAAACCTTTGTTTGTTTATAAATTACCCAACCTCAGGTATGTGTTTATAGCAATGCAAGATGGACTAAGACACTGCCCTCTGATCACGAGGTCAGGAGATCAAGACCATCCTGACTAACATGGTGAAACCCTGTCTTTACTAAAAAATACAACAAAAATTAGCCGGGTGTGGTGGTGTGTGCCTGTAGTCCCAGCTACTCGGGAGGCTGAGGCAGGAGAATGGTGTGAACCCAGGAGGCGGAGCTTGCAGTGAGCTGAGATTGCGCCCCTGCACTCCAGCCTGAGGGACAGAGCGAGACTCCGTCTCAAAAAAAGAAAAAAAAAAAAAAGACCATCCTCTGTGTTAATGTGTTAATCCTAACTGCTTCTTGGAGGCTCCAACTTTGTTGATGGCAGCCAGGAATAGGTGAATAGGTGAGTTATCTGAGTAGACAATTGCCCAAATTGGCTTCAGCTCAAGCTAACTCACCACAGCTACCACACCAGAAGTTGCTCTACCCTCTGCTGTCCTGGAGATGGAAGTTTGCTCCCATAACAAATAAAATAGAGGAGAACATAGGAGTGCAGGAAACATTTTGTTTATTTACGCTCACCTCTACCAAAGGCAGGAGGAGGCTTGTAGGACATGGGAAATGTCCAGGCTCAATGCAGTCCCTTTCATCTGTAGTCACTGACCTTCCTCTGATATGTCACTCTTCACCTGTTACAGTGCATACCCCACAAATGCAGGGATCTTTCTTTGTATTCCAAGCCTAGAACAGTACCAGACAAAGAGTAAGGGCTCTATAATTTTGTGGAAAGAATAAATGCACAAATCCCACCAAGCCTCTGTCCTTTATTTGCCTTCTAGATGGAATTGGCTAGATCATGTGTCATCCTATCATATCACTACTTTCTTCCTTTGCATTTGCTGGTTTTTGTGATAAAATTACCATTGTGGAAGGTGGAATGTAGCCTAGGCAACAAGAGTGGTGTTCCTACAGGGAGGTATTATTTACTCTCTGCTTTGGTCAAACTTGAAGTGGGTTCTTGGCTCATCGTGGTCTTGAGGGCTCCAGACTGTCCATGCTGGTTGATGTTTGGTCAGCTTGTCCCCAGTGTGCCTCTGATTCCCTGACTTGGCACGCTTTGAAGCTACTCTCCCAAATAAATAGATTTCTCTCCCTCTAATAAAGTATCAGTATAGCTATACTGTTTATATTATTGATAGTCACTTCTTCCTTTCCATGCCAAAAAACTGGGCCAAACTGAAACTGGCCCAATTGTCCCATAGAACTGATATTTATGGTTTCTTTTGAATAAACATAGAAATTGGCCATCCCAGTGCTGAAACTTGCAAAAGTTACATTTGTCTTATCTGAGTTCCTTTCTCAGGCCTCCAACCATCAGTCTTCCCAGATAGAATCAAGGAACCAAAACTCACCAGATCTTTGAATCTGGACAATGAAAGCACCCGACCCTTCACCCATCATGACTGCCTAAGCAACCACCTGCTTCCTGTTGACCAACTCCTCTTCCTTTCCTCTCCCTAATTCCTGTTTTCTCACAAATGGTTACATTTCTTCCCTGCTATAAAAATACCTAATTTTAGTCAGCTAGGTAAATGGATTTGAGACTGATCTCCCATCTTCTTGGCTGCAGGATCCAACTGAAGCCTTCTTCCCTGGCAATACTCATTGTCTCAGTGATTGGCTTTCTGTGCAGCGAGCAGTAGAACCTAGACTGAACCTCTGGTGTTTCAGTAACAAGATCACCAGGTGTTACGAAGCACCTGTATGCATTGGGAAGTCATTGCCCATTTCCTTCCCTCTTAGGCATCATGGATGTCTTCAGATACACAAGTGCAATCTATGAAACAGATCCACATATCTAACTGTGCCTGAGTCTTGAAAGTTGACCCAGCTGATGTTTCAAAAGGCAATTGAGAAAATGGTAGCTAGACTCCTCTTGAAGCTTCATTTCCATTTTGACTTCCTTATTCAACGAAATGTGATATTTTCTTGAAAGGGAGACTCCAATTGAGGGGCCAAGAGGTGGGTCAGCTTTACCAAGATAAGAGTAATTACTGGCAAAAAAAAAAAAAAGACAAGAATTTCAGATAGAATTAGTGGATGCAGCCTGTCTGCTTGAGCTTTGCTACTAATTACCAGACTGCTATCACTCATTAGGAGGGAAGAACTCTATTCCAGCTGAGCTTCCATTTAAAATATGAGGTTGGTGATCAAACACAAGCTTCACCCAAAACAATGACATTGGAAGAGATGGCTCTGATGAATGAAGGTAGCTGTGGTGGAGCTTAATAAAATGAGGGTTTCAAGGATGTGGTATTTCTGTTTTCATTTCACAATCAATAAAGTCATGAATGAGAGAAAAATATGCTGGTTACATTACTTTAAAATACCTTAGCAAAAATATAATTTCTTATTGATTAGTTTCCCATCAAAGGGAAGGCCTGTAGATAAAAGAAAATTGACTGCTGAAAATTCTAAAATAAAGTAAATGAAGGAAGATGTTTAAATTTTTAAGAGGAAGAAAAAGTGTAATCAATGTACCCAAATATGTCACTTGTACAAGTACTGCTGGAACTGAGAGCTAAGCTGTTCTTGATCTGGTTGACTTACTTTCATTGACACCAATATTTAAAAATGTAAAATCAACGGACTGGCTTTGGAAAGCAAAGCCCATAGAAAGATGTTTCAGGTACCATGGAAAGTAAAAGCATGTAGGACTGAGAATTATTCCTGGAAATTGGGTAGGGAATTATTTGATAGGTTACTGTATGCTCATGACTTTTGGTTGCAAGCAATAGAAACCTGAAAACTAGTTTAAACCAGTGGTTCTCAATAGGAGGTGATTTTGCCCCTTGGGACAGTTGGCAATGATTGCAGCTGTTTTTGGTGGCCATGACTCGGGGGTGAGAATGGCTCTAGAAGCCAGGAACATTGCTAAACATCCTGCAATGCACAAGCCAGCCCCCATCCAGCCAAACACTATCAATAGTGCTGAGGTTCAGAAACTCTAGCTTAAACAGAAAAAGTAGAATTTGTTGACTCACAACTGAAAAATCCAGGATGAATCTATTTGTATCCAGATGTTCAAACTGACATCAGAAGTGGCTTTTTCTCTCAGGCCTGCTACTTTCCTTTTAAGCTTTATTTTTGGGGAGTTTTTTCCCCTTGTAGTCCCAAGACAGGCTTCAGCAGCTCAAGGCTGCTGCCAAGGTAGGGGTTCTAGTGACAGAAGAGCTTATCTTTCTCTTTGCTTCTCCCTAGGAATTCTGAGATATACTCTCATCTTTTTTTTTTCACCTTTTAAGTTCAGGGGTACACGTGCAGGATGTGTAGGTTTGTTACATAGGTAAACATGTGCCATGGTGGTTTGCTGCACAGATCATCCCGTCACCTAAGTATTAAGCCCAACATCCCTTACCTATTCTTCTTAATGCTCTCTTTCCCCCACCACTCTGACTGACAGGCCCCAGCGTGCATTGTTCCCCCCAGGTATCCACGTGTTCTCATTGTTCAGCTCCTGCTTATAAGTGAGAAAATGCAGTGTTTGGTTTTCTGTTCCTACATCAGTTTGCTGAAGATGGTGACTTTCAACTCCATTCATATCCCTGCAAAGAACGTGATCTCATCCCTTTTTATGGCTGCATAGTATTCCATGGTATATATGTACCACATTTTCTTTATCCAGTCTATCATTGATGGGCATTTAGGTGGATTCCATGTCTTTGCTATTGTGAATAGTGCTGCAGTGAACATATGAGTGCATGTATCTTTATAAAAGAATGATTTATATTCCTTTGGGTATATACCCAGTAATGGGATTGCTGGGTCTAATGGTATTTCTGCGTCTAGGTCTTTGAGGAATCACCACACTGTCTTCCACAATGGTTGAACTAATTTACACTCCCAGATTGACTCCCATTTAACTAAACTGTCACATGATCATGCCTGAATCACTCCTTGTGAGGATGGAATACTCTGATTGACTAGGCTTGGGACACACATCCATCCTTGACACTGGAGGCAGAGGTGTTAAATTGATACCATTTACACCAGTGTGCCGGTGGGCTGAGAGGGCAGGAAGGGGCTTTTCCAAAAGGAAAAATCAAGTGCTATATTCAGAATTAGAGTAGATGCTGAGCAGCCAACAATCGGATGTTCACTACATTTGTTTTCTGCAAAAATTCTGAGGTGTGGTGGTATGGGAGCCACTAGGACCCTCTAATCCATCTCTCTCTCTTCCCCTGTCATCCAAGAAACCTTCAAAAATATACCTATTATAACCTGTCTCTCTCCTAACACTCATACATTGTCATAAACGTATTTATCTACCTATCCACCTGTTCCCTTAGGCTTTTCTAGATCTAAACACAGGGATTATGTCTAATTCATCTTTGTGTTTCCAACACCTTGCATAGAGTAGAGCACCTAGTAGGTTAAAGTGAAACTCTTCTTTTTCAGTAGAATGTCAATTTGATCCTTTTAGACTATTGATCACACATTAATCAAATGTTTATTGTGCAGCTACTATATGTCCCCCACTCAAACCCTGGGGAATAAGCAAGAAACAGGAGGCAAGTGTGGAGTGTCACATATGATGGGGTGGCAGCCATCATACAAGTGATCCAAAGTGAGTTACACAATGCAAAGGGAAGTCCTGAGAGCTATGGAAACCACAGCAAGGGTCCACTTTGGAGTGGGAGTCTTTAGAAGTAATGTTAAAGGGGGCAGCCTGGAAGATAAGTGAGATTTAGTTTTGCGAAAAGAGCGAGCGGGTGGTAGAGCTTTCTATGCAAAGGGAACAGGCTGTGTGAAGGCCTGGAGATGGTCGTGGGGCCCTCAGTCCTGGTATTATGACCTGTTAGCAAGATAGGCTTACATTTTAGGTCTGATTTAAGGAAGGGTGGCCTCAGCTCTCCACTTCAATGGGCCTCTGAGACAGTGATAATTCAATTGCAAGGAATAGAAACTAAAAGAGATTAAAGTGAATATGAAGTTTTACTGTCTGGACATATAAGGCTCTCTGGAAATCTGATGTATGCAGCTGGACCTCATGGGACCTGGAATGTTGTTAATCAGCTGCTTTCTCCATTTCACGTTATGGAGCTTACCTCTGCACATCTGCTCCATTCTCCTCTCTGCAGACTGGTGCCTGCCACTGGAATCTCAGGGTTTGCTGTTTCTCAGTTTCTACTCGCCCAGGACCCTGGGACTTCTTCTTCATGACCTGACAGCTCCAGCTTCTAATGCACTCTGATCAATCGCGCCTCTATCTGAATTTAAGAGTTTCCCAGGTGTAGGAATATGATAGGTCCAGGTAGTAGGAGGTGTACACTCTGGTCCAATCAGATGTGGCCAGGTGAAGGTGTCACGTGGGTGCCTCTGCTGTGTATGGGCTAGAGAGCATCTCAGAGAAGTCATGCAGGCAGGGAAGCACCTCTCTGGTTCTTGGTGGAGCTCTCTGGAGTGGTATGGCTAAACACTGAGGAAGATGATGAGGATGTCACTGCTGTGCTCAAAAGGGCCCAGCCTTCTTGTAATAATTGTATACTTGTTATCCTATTTAACACTCATGATCATCCAGTGGAGGGTTAACACTATTCTACAGAGGAGACAACTGAGATACAGAAAGGTGGACAAACATTGCTTCAAAAGTTATTTTTATGAAATGTTAATTGTCTCACATATCTGGATTCCAATCTGAGGGAAAATGTCACCCCAGATAATAGCCTGAAGTTCCATAGCCAAAGTAATTATCGCTCTTCTCTCCTTCTCACTTAACATACTCCAGCCACACAGGTATTCTTCTGGTTTCCTAAATACACAGCTTTTGCATGTGCTGTTTTCTCTGCCAGAAATGCTCTTCCCTCCCACTCTTTACTAGGTTAACTTTTCCTTATCCTTCAGGTTTTAGTGTAGACATTACTTCCTCAGGGAGATTTTTCCTGACTCCCTGAGTAGAATCAGTTTGACCCTCTTTATTCTGGCTTATGGCACTCTGATCTTTTCTCTTAATGTTTTATCAGAATTTTAATCTTACAAGTTTTGCAAAGTTACCCTGCCTAGACTGTTAACTCCTTGAAGGAGAGGAATCACATCTGCCAGGCAACTAGTAGGTGCCCAATAAATAGTGATTAGATTGGCCAGGTGCGGTGGCTCACACCTGTAATCACAGGAGGCCAAGGTGCATGGATTGTTTAAGGTCAGGAGTTCGACACAGCCTGGGCAAATGGACAAATCCTGTCTCTACCAAAAATACAAAAAATTAACCAAATGTGGTGTTGCATGCCTGTGGCCCCAGCTACTCAGGATGCTGAGGTGGGAGGATTATTTGAGCCAGGGAGGCGGGGGCTGCAGTGAGCTGGTATCACACCACTGCACTCCAGTGCTGGGCAACAGAATGAGACCCCATCTCAAAAAAAGAAAAATAGTGGTTAGATAAATAATGTTAATATAATTATCCAGGGAGAGGATCCTTTGCCAATTTTGTCTGGATAGAGTAAAAGCTTAAACTACTGCTTAAAATGATTCATTCTTTCTGTGGAGGTAGGGGAATGCCTTAAATAGAGATAACTGATGTTTGATAAGGTTGCTAAATGAAAGATGCCCAAGAAACCTTCACATTTAAGTTAGGAAGGTCATTTGGCTGCTTCCAGGTTTTTTCTTCTGTTCTTTTAGGATGATTCAGAGGGCCAACCTGCAGCAACATTTTGGGAAAGTGAAGGAAAACTAGTGTTTATTGAGAAGCTACTAATGATCAGGTAACATATTAGGTGCTTTGTAAACACCATCTCATTTAATTCTCTTGACAGTCCTACATCATGTGGGTGGTGCCCTTTGTGCATGGGCTCCTTCAGTTTCCATTCCAGCCTCTGTCAACTGTGTCATTCTGTACTGCAGAGGCTGGGTAGCTAAAAGGTCAATATACCAGACTCCCTTGCAGCTAGGATTCTGGCTATGACTCAGGTTCTGCAAATCAGATCCTCTTCTGTGAGTCTTGAATTTATAACTGAGTTAAGAGGGGAAAATGGCATAATGCCATTCACTTTGCTCCTGTGGATCTCTGCAGAGTCTGGGTAGTTCTGCAGCCATTAGCTTCCTGATTTGATGACTTCTCATAGTGCTGGTAGCAGTTTTCACCATCATAGCAGAGGCAGAGTGATTTCGGGGACCAGGGAATTGTTCTTGGAAGCTCCAACTCTTTGGGCCCTTCCAGTGGTTTTCTAAGTCAGCTTACATCTGGTAATCACTTCTCTTCTGCGTAAAGTAGCTGGAGTGGTTTCCATTGTCTGCAACTGAACGCTCATTTAAAAAGTAGGCTTTCAGGTATATTTTCCCCTCACTTTGAGAATCTGAGGTCAGAGGATCAGAGAGTTCAAATCAACTTGACACAGGCTTCACAGCAGGGAAGTGATAGAGAATTTGAAATCAGAATGGACTTTTTCCATTTGCCTATCTTCAGCACTGCCAACAACTTCTCTTTTCTGTGGCCCTTTTCTCTCTTTCTTTCCTCCAATATCCTTCCTCCATGACACATGTTGTTTCAAACAGATAGGATCTGACAGTCAAATTCAATCCAAGGCCTCAGGGGCTTGGTGTAACCCTACCTGGGCACTTGTCTTTAAGAGGACTGTGGTGAAGGGAAGATGGTGAGCTGTAAGGCATGAGTTCCAGGCACCATGACACCTGCTTGAAGAGGAGGTTAAGCGGTTCATGGAGAAAGCTGGGATGGGATAGAGTGGAAGCAAGGTCAGGAAAAATAACTTGGGTTCTCAATTTGTAATTGTCCTGGCCTGACTTCTTGTGCTAATCTTGCCAATTTGCTGAGAGAGGCTTGCTCCAGGTGGTAAGCCTCCTAAAGCTTTGGATCCACGCTTTTAAGCTGGTTGGAGCCCACTCCTCTTCTGACCCATCCCCAAGAGCTCTCCTCTCAGAGTTTAGACATGCCAGCTAATTCCTTTCTATAGATTCGCCTGGTTTTATTAGGAGTAATGGTATCAAGGGTATTTTTCTTTATAGACATTATAATTAGTAATTGTTTTGAAGGGCAATTGCTGTTAAATTACTTATTTTTTCTTTTCCTGGAGGACAGGACAATTTCCAAGACTGATTATTTCACAATTGAAATTCCATGTCTCCCAGAGGTAAATTTTTATAGCAGTTGGTGGAAGTCAAATCCTCTCTTTTTATTTTTTTCCCCATTGCACATTCATATGCAGACACACAAAAAAACATTTCTGGGAAAGGAAGCGGAAAGATGAAGCCTCCGCTGAGTGTTCGACAGCTTTTATAGACAGTTCCCTGGCTCTCTGGCTAATGCGATAGATGATAAATGCTCCCGAGATACCATTTCAGTCAATTAATTAGTTAATGTTTAAAGATGGAAAGTGTCATGTAGATAAAGAACATTATAACTCTCTTAATAAAAATGACTTAAACTAAGAAAAAATAGGGATGAGGAGATAGCATACGTTTTGCCTTTGAACTGTAATTTCTCCCTTTGATCCTTGTAGCCACCCACAGGGTTATAAGCACCTCCATATCGTTGGGTCACCTCTATAAAGCTTTTTCTTCTGGTTGGAAATTTTCAGCACAGTAAATGTGGTGAGCTAATAGATTATTTTCTTTCAAATAGAATGGGGGTAGTATCTTAGTCCATTTGGACTGCTATAACAAAATACCATAAACTGGGTAGCTTATAAACAACAGGAATTTATTTCTCACTGTTTTGAGGTCTGGGAAATTCAAGATCAAGGTGTCTACAGATTCAGTGTCTGCTGAGGACCTGCTTCCTGGTTGTTACATGGCTGACTTTTCAGTTTAATTTGACTTGATAGGAGGGACAAAGATCTCTCTGGGATCTCTTTTATAAAGTCACTAATCCCATTCATGAGGGCTCCTATCTTATGACCCAGTCACCTCCTAAAGGCCTCACCTCCTAATACCATCACCTTGGGAATCAGGATTTTAACAGATGAATTTTGGGGAGGGACACAAACACTCAAACCATAGCAGGTAGGCATGTCCAGAGCTAGCTTGTTGTTTGGGGCTTTGAAACTGTGTTGAGCAATTCCCTAAATCAGCCATGCTCAGAGATGACTGGAAGATGGGGAGTGGATATAGTAGATATAGACTTTTTTAGGGGGTATCCCCAAGGATCAAGATCCAAAAAGTAAAACCCAGTTCTTTATTGTGAGGCTTTTGAGCTTTGAACTGAAGACAAGAATTACAGCAATGAATGAGATGCCCAGCGGAAATGAAGATGGGAGTACTCCCAAAGGTATCAGTAAAAGAAGAGGGTCCCAGAAAAATGGCCACCAGCACAGTTGCAGGGCCCAGTTCTCACAATGTTGTAACACTGGCTTCCATGCTGGCGGGAGGTCACCTTGGTGAGAAGGTTTGGGGTGAGGACAGACATCCCTCACCAAATATAGGGCTTACCAAATTCATGCACTCCAACCATCCTAATAGACAGATGCCTGCCTCACCCATTCTATTGCTGGGATCTTCTCTGCCCATTGAGAGGATCCCAAAGAAACAGGTGCATCAGAAATAGTGGCTTCCTAAAATTCAATTCAATTCTGATATTTGACAAACTGGCAATGTTTGATGCAGAAGATATATCCCTGCTCTGTCACACTCACAACTGTGGGCTGATAAAAGACTTTTTTTCCTTGTCACAGCTGCCCAGACATTTTTCATTAACAGAAGTTAGAAAACAATTGATTAAGGTATAATCTGCTGTCTTCCCACACAGTGTCTAGGAGTGATGGAGAATGCGTGCACTGGAGTTAGTTCCGTGGTTGTAAGATTTGCTCTAGCACCTTCTAGCTGTGCAAACTTGTGAGATTTCCTAATCTGCTTGGAACCTCAACTTCCTTATCTGCTAATGGGGATAATAACAATATTTATCTTGGCAGGACCCAGAGAGAAACTTATTTATTCATCTACTCCAGAAATGTTTTTAGATTCTATTACATGGCAGGCATGTGCTGGCATGTTGGTTTCACAATAGTAAGACAGGAACACCCCTTGGTTTCATGAAGCTTATATATTCATGGGGAGGCGGCAATAACTAAGTTAATTTAAAATGGTGATGTGTTATGGAGAAAATACAATAAAGGAACAAGATAAAGAATGACTTAGCATGGGAGGTGGACAGCTTAGTTCGGGATTACCATCTGGAGGTGACCTTGAATTAAGTAATGAGGAATGACAAGGAGTGAGCCATGCATATATCTGGGGAAGAGCATTCTCAGCAGAGAGACCAGCAAGTGCAAAGGCCCTGGGGTAGGAAGAGCTTGGCATGCTCTAGAAAATCAAAAGGGCCAGTGTGGGTATAGCATATTAAGTGATGTGGGGGCATGGTCAGAGGTGTAGTCAAAAAGACAGGCAGGGACCAGATCGTGCAGGGCCTCAGGCTATGATTAGGAGTAAAAACTGCATTCTCAATTCAGTGCCTGTCATAGTCAGTGCTCAATAATCGAATGTTTCCTTTCTTTGCAATTCCTTTCCCTTAAAACAGAGTTGAAACTTGGCTAAGTTACTGAGTGAGCATTCTGGCGGCTCCTTTCTCCCCTGGAACCAAAAGGATCTGTTAGTTGCATAACAAGAAAGGTTTTTCTTTTTGCACAATGCCGTAGACCTTGAAAAGATTCCAAGTAGGAGTTTCATGTCTCAGAGGGAGGAGGAAGATGAAGAGATGCTTAGGAGACTATGAGTACCCATTGAGTAGATAGAATAGGAAACTTCAGTTTAATAAGCTTGAACTTAGATGTCTGTGACAGTCTCTGTCATATAAATAAGAATATGCTACAATATATATGAACTGGACTTTAGGAATCTGGAACACTTGAAAAATGAGAACACGCTTTTTTATACTTTGCTTCTGGGAGAAGGGCAAAGACAGGAACATAAGTGATAGCAAATAGTGTTTTAAATAAAAATTCCACATGCCAAAGATCTCTGCTGATTCAGTCTAATTTCAAACACTATCTTTAGTCCCAGAATACACAATCCTTAGGCCTGCAAGAATGCTCATCTTTCCAAGAGAGACTCAGTTTCTTTGGGGGAATTTATTGACAGTGGGTAGCAATGCAGGCTAACCTATTGATTCTTTTTTTCAGTTAATAAGGGAGGAAATAAATGGGATTTTCAGTTTCATCCCCTGCTAACCCGGGCGGGGAAGGGGAAGCCCTCCACCCATGTGCACTGAGTCCTGGTTAATCAAGTTTTTGCTGCGGTTGGCAGACAAAAGCTAAGCAGATTTTTTTCCAAGTATGGTGCAAAGTAGGGCTGGATTTTGCTGTAATTTTGTCATTAGGCCCAAAAGAAGAAATGACATTAATCAGAGATAATTTTCCTGGGCCTTCCAGAGGGGTTTGAAAGGCAGAGTGAACTCCCCGTTGCTCTGAAGTGGCAGAGAGTGACCGTCCGACAGATGAATTGAACAGATGGGAAGAAGTGTCAATGTACAACTGATAAGCACCCTGGTGATGGAAAAGAAGAAACTGCTTATAAAATGATGTGGGGGATGCATGGAGTAGAGATTTTGCTGAATATTGAAGTCCTCCCTTACTCTTGGTTTGGCATCTGGAGAATAATGGTGTATAGGGAGGCACTTGGCCAAAATCTCATGTGGAAAACAATTAACAAATCAATTACTTTAATAGACATTTATTAAGCATCCACTATATGATACTATGCTTAGATGATGAATAAAGAAATATATCAGAGCTTTTCTCTCTGAAAGCTCTGCCTTCAAGGTGATCAGTAGGGGAGAAAAAGATGGGGAGGCAGGGTATATTATTAAATTCAGGATGATAAAGACCATGACAGAGGTGACAAAAATGCCCTGGTCTGGGAGCTCAGGAATGGCTTTCAGGAGGAGATATCTAGGATGGAATATTTTCTAATTATAGAAATATTACACATTGTCTTATGTTGGGATCTGGTATTAGTTATCTATTGCTACATACCAGGTGGCCCCATGACTTAGCAGCTTGACTGACCCACGTTTATTATCTTATAGTTGTGGGCCAGGAATCTGGATGTGAGTTAGCTAGGTCCTTTGCTTCATGGTTTTGCACAAGGCTGTCATCAAATGTTGGTGCAAGGTTGTGGTCTCACGTGAAGGTCTGAGTGGGGAAGTATCCATTTCCAAGCTCACTCAGTAGTTACAGGCAGCGTTGAGCTCTTTGTTGACTGTTGACTAGAGATGACCTTCATTTCTTTGCCATGTGGGTCTCTTCAATGTGGCAGCTTGCATTATCAAAGCACGCAAGGGGAGAAGGCAATCTAGAGAGTCTGGTGGCAAGATGGAAGTCAATCTCTTCTATCCCAATCATGGAAGTGACACTCATCACTTTTGGATTTAGAAACATGTCATACTCATGGTGAGGGGATTGTATAAGGGCATTAACAGAAGGTGCTGGAGATCATTGGAGACCATGTCAAAAGCTGTCTATCAAAGGTCCTAGAAGCAGACCCTGAAATGAGTGCTCATTTAAAACCAGTTTAATAGGAAGTGTTTCCAGGAAAAACCCAAGCAAGTATGTGATAGCAAACAAAGTCTAGCAGAAGATAACTGTGGCTCAATCTGCCGGGGAGATCTGGAGGTGGCATATTTTGAAGTAATTTCCTTTAAGAAGCAAGGGAGGTGAAGTATTTAAACTCCTCCATCTGTCAATCATTGGCTAAGGGCTGCTCTTGGGCAACATAAATTCCCAGGTGCTTCTAGCTCTCCATGCATTCAGAGAAAGTGGATTCCAATATTCTGAGGCTGTTGGGAGTGAAAGCACATGGGAAACTGGTGTGCACAAAATCATCAAGGGATCTGAAGGGATGTGGGAGGGCACTGACAGCATCTGCTGCTCAGGTTCCTTGTAAAACATTGTGACAATATGGAAAAGTAAAAAGAAATAGGTAATTCTGCAGGAATGACTGCAACTAGAAGCTAGTCTTAAAGGTTGGGCTGGAATAAATCCAGGAAAGGAGATGGAGATGAGTAACCTAGAAAGAGGAAATATCGGGGAAGGATATTTGAAGGGGTGCGAGCATAGCACCTTTCAGTAAATCTAAGTAATTAAAAAATAGACTCTAAGTAAAGCATAGAGATCTATGAGCCACAGATGGGCATTTTCACAAAGTGTTTAAGCATTTTTAAGCTAACATTGAAAAATGGCAGGTTCTACAAAAAAATCTTAATTTCCTGATTCTTTTGAAAACTCAGAAGAGCTTGCAATGCTGAGTCTGCGTTTCTGCTGGGAAAAGGGTCTGGACCTGTGAAGTTGCTCAGTTGTTGAGTTGGGGCATGCCCTTGTGGTTTTGTCCTGGCCCAGCACACTCCACTGAGTCCCTATATGCCCTTGAGATTGAAACCTCTGGTCTGAGTGTGTCTGGGGTTGTGTAAGGTACAGCTGGCAAGAGCTATATTATTAAAAGCCTCAGACATTAAGCTGAGGACTAGGAATGTGTTGTAGGGAAATGGGGAGCCATTGAAGGTTTTAAGTATCTGTATGACATCTGGAGACTTGCTCTCTAGGAAGCCCATGTCACTTGGCCCCATTGATGCCCCAAATCAGATCTGGGGATGGGCGATTGTTTAAATCAAACTTGAAAAATGATTCTCAGCTAGACACAGTGGCTCACACCTGTAATCCCAGCACTTCGGGAATCTGAGGCAGGAGAATGGCCTGAGCCCAGGAGTTTGAGGCCAGTGTGGGCAACATGGTGAGACCCTCATCTCTACAAAAAACAAAAAAAATCCTCGGATGTTTAGAATTAGGTTAGTTATAATCCTTGCTCATGACATACTGTCATTATTTCTCTGAGAATGGATCTTTTAGTTTAATTGACTAAAAATTTAATAATCTAATAAATACCCCTGATCTCATCATTCAACCAAGAGCAATCACATTGACAATAACACACATCTATTCCTATTTTACTGTGTAGTGGGTTTCCGCTGTCTTTGCTTACTCATCAGCCATTCTCCATTGTAGTAACCTAGTGAAAATTAGATGAGCTTAGACATCGTCTAGGACAGCGATTTTTAAAAGAATCTCCCTTTTAAAGAATTTCTCTAACCAGTGATGGGAAATTCACAACTCCAGCAAGCAGCCAGTTTTATGATAGCTGTTGGAAAGTTGGGCCTGCCTGTAATGCCTGCCCACTGTTTCCAGCTGGGCTGTCTTTTAATTTCCTTCCGTTTACCTGGAACCTAGTAAACATAATCTTCATTTAACCTGTATCAAACACCTGCCTTGTATAAGGTGCTGCAGGGAATACAAAGGTGGTTAAGACAAGGTTTTTTCTGCCCCTGTGGAGTTCATAGTTTTGCAGAGGAGATAAGACAAATACACAAATAATTATAATACAATGTCAAGAGTGCTGTGTACTATAAGAGAGAAACAAGCAAAGTGTTATTGAAATTCAGAGAGAGAGAGAAAGAGGCAGAGATTAATTCCAGGTAGAGGAAGTTGGAAAAACTGCATGCAAGAGGTAGCATTGAGGCTGTCCCTTGATGGGAGGTGAAGATGATGGTTTTACAGAGTGGGGAGAGGGAACTGGAGAGTGCTATCCAGACAGAGGAACAAACATGGACAAAGATGTGGAGGTAGGAGAGTGCAGGGCTTATGACCTCCAGGGACTGTGGACATAGATCCTCATTGGCCAGGAGTCCCACTGTAGAAGCCAAAGGCTAAAGCAGATGCAAGGGTACTGGGGCCACAGCCTCTCACAGTATGAATTGTTTACCTGCTAGTATTCAACATTACTAATTCTTCTGCATTCTCCTCCTCCAGGAAGCCTTTGATACTTCCCCAGGTTGCTTTAGGCACCTCCCTGTATACTCTTTAATTTCCCTGGGCTTATGTTTGTCATAGGCTTTAGCTCTGTCCTGTCTTGGTCATGGCTCTAATATGACTGTGTCTTGGCCTCCTCCCTAAGACCATGAGCAATTGAGGGCTGGGATCATGACTTCTACACGACTGCCTCCCAGTGCTTAGAACGGTGCCCGGCATATGGTAGGTCTTCATTATACAGTTACTAAGTGAATGAATGCTATTTTGGTCCTATTGCTGCCTATCTCTGTCCCTCATTATCCTGACCATTAAACTTAGAATATGTATTTAGCTCTCTCTACTTTTTTCTCAGCTATCATTCAAGGTCTTGACTTTGCCTTTTTATAATATATATTTTCATTTTATGCATTACCTATGGAGCAAGATTCAAATTCTCATTCTGGTCCAACCTGCAAAGACACAATCTGGATAAAGCCCATTTCTTCAGCCGACCTGGTCTGCTTTGAGCCCCAATATACCATCCCTTAGGCATGTTTCAATTCAACGATTATTTATGGAGTGCCTACCCAATGCCAGGAACACACAATGAGGGCAGTGTTAGGATGTCCCTGGGTTAACTCACATTTGGCTGTATCCCTGAATCTCACTAGAAAAACTCAGAGGCTGGAGAAAATGGCAAGTTCCCATGGAGGAGAGAGGTCTGATGTGTCAGCCAGATTAATTCTTCCAGTGCCACTATTAGATGAGGGCTTGGTTCCATCAAGCAAGTCCTGATGGCAGCTACCTCTTCCGATACTCGTCGGGAATCTATCTGGGCTCTTTCAGGGGGAACGGGAGATTGTAATTCTGAAGTGGAACAGAAAGAAATGTAATTGGATCAATGGGCTGTTAATGATGCTATTGAAGAGTGCTCTGCCAGAGCTGTGTTGTGAATGGGGCCGGCCACAGAGAATCCAGCCACCGCCACGTGCGAGCTCGACTTTGACACAAAGCCTTCTGCACACTGTGAAGGTTTTTTTTTTTTTTGTATGCATGATCTCATATAATTCATTATAATTTTCCCGGGCCAGAGAGATTGTTTTAGTGGGGTCAGGTAAGGCCTGCCAAGCATTTGGCTATGTGTCTGGGGATGGGAAGAAAGATTCACATGGATATTTGTGCTTTATAGGGTGGTTGCAAGCATCAGATGACCTCCTGTTTGTGGCTGAGTTGTTTCTGATGGGCAGAAATGGGAAGCAAAGTGAGTGCTCATCCATGGGGGAATGGCTGACTCAGCAATGGTGCTTCCACCTATGGACTGGTACGTGTCCAATAAGGACAGTGAAGGTGAGTGATTATCAGGTGAATTGGGGGCTTTCTTTTCTTTTTCTTTTAGTTTAATGGAGTATACTTGCAAGTTTGTTACATGGGTATCTTGCATGATGCTGAGGTTTGGGCTTCTGATGATCTCGTTGCCCAAGTAGCAAACTTGGTACTCAATAGGTAATATTTCAGCCCTTGCCCCCTCCTTCACTTCCCCCTTTTGGAATCCTCAGTGTCTCTTGTTCCCATGTTTCTGTCTGTGTGTACCCAGTGTTTAGCTCTCGCATGTAAGTGAGAACGTGCAGTATTTGGTTTTCTGTTTCTGCGTTAATTTGCTTAGGATAACAGCCTCCAGCTGCATCCATGGTGCTATAGAGAACATCATTTTATTCTTTTTTTGTGGCTGTCTAGTATTCTGTGGTATATATGTACCATATTTTCTTTATCCAGTCCACCACTGGTGGACAGCTGGGTTGATTCCATGTCTTGGCTATTGTGAATAGCACTGCTATAAAGATATGAGTGCAAGTGTCTTTTTGGTAGAATGACTTATTTTCCTTTGGGTACATATCAACGATGGGATTGCTGGGTCCAGTGAAACTTCCATTTTTAGTTCTTTGAGAAATCAACTTGGAGGGCTTACAACAAGGAATTGTTGAATACATGGGAACAGTGGGTAGAATATGATCCCATTTCTATAAAACAATGATTGCCCATACTCATGTGTGTCTATATGTCTGTCTAGAATTAAATGAGGATGGACACTCTATAGAAGACCATTGACTGGACTGTCAATACAGGTTTTCTGGTGGGGCGGGTGTTGGAGCAGGTGGGGAGATGGCAATGGGGGTGAGAATAGAGGGGGCAGGGCAACTGAGCCAAAATTGGTAGCAAAAAAAGTTTGCTGTCTCTCTCTCCCTGTCTCCTCCTCTCTCTCTGTTTCTGCCTCTCTCTCTCTCTGCTTGTCTCTGTCTCTTTTTCTCGTGCACACACACACACACACACATACACACACACAAAGGAATGCTCACTTTTTATGCATTTATGTAAAATTTATATATACATGGATATGTATGTAAGGCTAATTGGAAAAAGGAACAAACAAGAATCAACGGACATCTTAACATTTCATTTATAATTGACACATATAATTACACATGTTTATAAGTATAGTGTAATATTTTGATACATATATACATTGTGTAATGATCAAACAGGGTAGTCAGTGTGTCCATCACTTCAAACCTTTACTGTTTCTTTGTGGTGATCATTTTCAAGCTCCTCTATCTTGAAATATGCAATGTATGGTCATTAGCTCCAGTCGCCCTACTGTGTAACAGAACACAGGAACTTACTCTTCCTGACTAACTTTGTACCCCTTGGCCGACCTCTCCCCATTGCTCCTTCTATCTCCCTTCTCCTGCCTCTAGTAAGCATTAAGTGACATTATTTTTATGCACAAAACATGTATCAATGGCACACTCTGTGCCAGGCATTTTGCTTGGTATGAGCAATACAGTGATAAGACCCAGGATCTATCCTTTAGAAAGTATTTTGTAATCTCCCTGTCTATATATAAAACAACTAGCGGGGTGCAGTGGCTCATGCCTCTAATCCCAGCACTTTGGGAGGCCGAGGCAGGTGGATCCCTTGGGGCCAGGTGTTCGAGACCAGCCTGGCCAACATGGCTAAACCCCGTCTCTACTAAAAATGCAAAAAAATTAGCCAGGTATGGTGGCACATGCCTGTAATCCTAGCTACTGGGGAGGCTGAGGCACGAACATCACTTGAATCTGGGAGGCAGAGGCTGCAATGAGCTGAGACCATGCCACTGCATTCTACCCTGGGTGACAGAGTGAGACCCTGTTTCCAAAAAAATAAAATAAAATAAAATACAAACTAGAGTGGTTTCCAATTCTGGCTGCACATTGGAGTCACCACTGAGGGCTGGAGCTTTAAAAAAATACTAAAGGCCAGGGCCCCACCCTAGACTAATTAAATCAGAATCTAGATTGTAGGAACCTGAAGTTTCAAAAAATCTACCCTAATGTGAAGATTGACAATGGTTGAGAGTGTTTGTCTTAGAACCTGAATTCTAATACTGTAAGATGTATTATCTTAGACTCAAATATCTATTGGTAACTTTAGGCTAGGCTTTTGCACAGATTGCTTTTATTTAATAAAATGCAAATGCAGTTTCAGCCATGTGGAAGCAGTACCTAAATGGCTGTGTGGACCCATCATTCCCAGGGTGCTGAGCTAAAGGGGCAACGAGGGAGGATGCTAAAGGTTGATGGCTAAGGGTGGTTTGATCTCCCTGATGACCCCTCCCTGTGGTCTCTCACGGCCGCTCCCTGCCATCTGCTGAAGCTCGGTTGCTTGGCTTGGTGGCATTCAGATAAAAGCAGCACCTCCTTGGACCGCTCTCTTATGTGGCTGAAGCAGTGTGGTTCTGAAATTAACTGGAGGATTTACCTACTCTGAGATGTTGGCACTTCCTAATGAATTGTTTTCCCACTTAAAAATACACACTCATGTCATTCAAGGAAACTCAACAGGTGAAGCCCAGTAATTAAGGATCTCTGCAGGAAGGGGAAGCTGAAAGCAGCAGCTGGATCTCTTCTTAACAGCACCATTAATCAGCACCACCTGCACAGGGAAAGCCAGACACCAATCGCTATGCAAGCCCAGAGGGCCAGGCTAGTGTCCTAGTCAGGATGGTCACTGTCCAGCATGCATTTCAGGGTTGTGGAAGAGAATGTACAGGGCCCCAGCTGTGGTGAGGCAAGCGAGGTGCTTAGGATGCAAATTAAAGCTGCATTCACCCTGCACTTGCCTGAACTTGGATTCTAGGTACCCTGCTCTTAAGGAAGTACCCACTCTTAGGGTCATGCTTGTGCAGAGTCAGCCGCTAAGAGTGAGTGCCGCCTTAAGTGTTGCACTTTCTTGCCTGATCATAGTTCAAGCACTGGAAAGGCGTGTTGGTTTGGGGACTGTTTGAATCTTCACTTTTCCACTTTCTAGCGCAGTGATTTAAAGCTAGTGATAATGTTTCTCTCTGAGCCTCAGTTTCTTCATCTGGAAGATGAAGAAATGAATGTAGCATATCATATGCCAAGGTGCAGGTTTAATAGTTGACATTACTATTATTTAATAGAAAAATTCTATTTTAAAAGTTGGCTGCTATTTGAATTAGTTGACCTAGGAGTATCATGAGGAATCCTTCTGAGACAACTGCATATTTTCTTTTCCCAGAAAAATACTTTAATTGGTGTGGTTTGCTTATTTGCAGGGAGGTTCCCCTGGAGTACAGTAGAGATGAGAAAAGCTTAGATTAAGTAGAGTTGCATTGGTATGCAAGACAAAAAAATAGTAATTTGAGGTCTTTTCCCAGCTCAGGGAAAGAGGGTCTTGGGTGTATTGACCATTGCAAAAAATTAAAACGAAATAGAGAAGAGACTTGGTATAGGACACCCCCCGCCCTCACCCACCAAAATGACAGCAGTTGGGCTTTGAGAAAAGGCTAGGGAAGTGAAATTTCCTACGGCAGGGGTGAGTGAAGAACTTCAAGACAGAGATAACTAAACTTTGTGGAAGTCATTGCTTATTGCATGCTGTAATCCCCCTCCATATCCTAAGAGCTTCAGTAAAGTCAGCTGCATGAGACAGCTCTGTCTTAGAGATCCTTGGGAGAAATGAAGGAAGAGACAGGTTCCATTGTGAGTTACAGCAGGATGGAGAGAGGCCATCAACAGAGCTCACTACAGAGAAGTAAGAAATCTTCAGGAGTGGGAATTCAGGCTGAGGTGTGAGTTTGAGCAGGGAACCCTTGAAAACTGGGTCAAACCAAGTTGGAATGAGCAATTTCATACGTATATCCCAAGCACTTAGGATAATGTCTGGTGCCTAGTAGGTGCTTTGTAATTATCGGTGGAATTATTGATGTTAACAGAGGGCCAAGAGGGATTAGTGAGCAGGAATTTCAGGCAGGCAATTTTCAGCCTAACGTAATGTAAGTTGCTTGGAGAAGTAATGACCTCCCTGTCACTAAATAGGTGAGGTGCATGAAAGGCTGGACTAGTTGAGCTCAAGCTTGTCTGGACTAGATAGCTTCTAAACTCATCTGTCAGTTGGATGTACACTGGTTCAGTCCGTTTTTAAGACTGGATGGGCCTGAGTTAAAAGACTGACTCCCGCAACTAGCTGTGTGATATTGAGTAAGTCACCTAATTCCTCTGAGCCTCAGACTCCCATTTGTACAATCAGGATGGTGGGAGTGCCTACCCCGTGGAGATGCCTGATGCCTGGAGGGCTAAAAGAGAAGATGTAGGTAATGTATGTAAATGGCTTAGAGCAGTTCCTCCCTGCCAGTAAGTATATCCTTAAGAATACATAACACCTCAGAGATTGTACAGCACTGTTACTCTCATTTCTAAGGCTGGGGCTGGTGAAGTATCTTCCCACAAGTCTGAGAATGCACAAATGGAACCTAAGTTTTCTGACTCCCATCCTACTCCTCATCCACTTCACTGGAGTGAGTCCATCACACAAAGAGGAATGGATCAGCCTGCTAGGGCTGGGTGAGGGGCAGGCATTTCTCAGAAGACCCAACCTCCTGAAGGCCTAATGACAACAGAGGTGAGGTCATAAACAACCAATAGTCTAGATTTTCTGAGTTATTGGAAGGTCCTCAGAGGAGAAACGGTGGTCATGAGGAGTTGCATTTGTCCTCACCGGAAGGAGAATCTTTAGTTAAGGGACATTAGTTTGTTTCTTAAACAAGGATGGATACACAAGGGCAGACCATCACCTTAAGCTATGGTGGAGGAATACTTTTGTTTGGAGATATTTCATCAAGCAGTGGCTGTAAAGGTTGCTTATTGTGAGCCACTAGGCTTTGTGTGCATAGAGTAGGAGCTCCATAAGTACTTGTTTAATGAATGGATAGTTTCCACTACTAATTGCTTCACCTATCTTCTTGACAACCATAGGCATAGGAAGAGACTTGTAGCTACCATCTGTATTAGTTACTTATTCCTGCATAACAAATTATCCAAAACTTAATGGCTTAACACAACCACCTTGTTGGTTTACTTACAATTCTGGAGTCAGCAATTTAGGCTGAGCTCAGGTGAGTGGTTCTTCTGTTGGTCTTTCCTGAGGCTATTCCTTTTCTGCACACATTTGGGGACTCCATTAGAGACAGATTGTCTATGATGACTTCACTCCCAATTCTGGCATTTGGGGCTGTCTATTGGCCAGACCTTGCTTCACGTAGTTTCTCACCCTCAAGGAATCTAGCCCAGACTCCCCGTATGTCAGTCTCAGGGTAGCATTTCAAGAGGGATAAGGTAGACGTTTCTGGCCTGTCGTGGTGTAGGCTGTGAATTACCATAACATCACTTCTTTGAGATTTTCTTGGTCAAGGCAAATCACATGACAAGGTAAGACTCAAGAGGGTAGAGAAATAGGTTCTACTATTTAGTGGAAAGGACAGCAAAGTGACAGACATCACAAAGAGGAATGCATATGGAGATGGGGGGAATATGTGACCAACTTTAGTAATCACTGTAATTCTGAACTGACTCACAAACACTATCAAGACAGATCATTGTCATACCCTAGTTCAAAAAGCAGTCCTTGCAGCAATACAGAACAGATAGAAGTGAAGAGAATGTGATTTTTCTAAAAATGACATATTTACATGATCAGTGATGGGTGAGACCTATGAAAAATCCCCAGAGATTCTCAAGAACTCATAAAGTGCATTTCCATATTTATGCAGAATATCAATCTCCTGCTGTCTTTGACTTCACCTAGTATATTCCTAGGTATGTGTATCTAAGCCCGAGTTGGTCTCACGTTTTTCCCTACTTCCAAGTCAATATGTGACATGCCATCCCACCTTTTTGTGTTACCACGTTATTATAACATAAGGGGTGATTATGTTTCCTGGTTATCTTGAGCTCGAGCAGGTCCTTCTTGGTGATAGCCCAGATTCTTCCAAGTGTGCCCAGGTCATGCTATTTTTCTCCAACCTAAATCTTGCCAGGAACTAAGCATTTATATGTCATCATCTCCTTTACATACCTGTTGGTGTTAAGTCAACTTTTATAATTTTCCCTTGTCCTAGTATTTTTGGGATAAGCCTGTTTTTTTCTCAGGTAGTTAAATCTGTCTATTTAAAAAGTAATATTGAACCTGAACACTCATCTCTTTTAGGTCTTCATTCAAAAGTCACTTTTCTGGTGAGTCCTTTCCTAACCCTATTCTTTAAGAATTGGAACCCTTCCCAGCTGATCCCAGGCCCCTTTACTTGATGTTTCTCTCCCCATAGCACTTAACACCATCTATAATCCTATATATTATTTTTAGTTTTTATAGTTTCTCGCTAAGCTCCGGGAAGGTAGTGGATGTTTGTTTGTTTTGGTTACTGTTATATCCTCACAGCTGGAACAGTACCTGACCTAAAGTAGATAATAAATACTTGTTGCAAAAATAAATAATTACCTCTCTCTCTCTCTTTAATGATGTCTCTATTTGTCTGTATCTAGTTCTGTCTATATCTATCTCCATCAATACATCCATCCATCTATTTTTCCATCCATCCATCCATCCATCCATCCATCCATCCATCCATCCATCCATCCATTCATCTGTCTGTCCATCTATCCATCCATCCATCCATCCATCCATCCATCCATCCATCCATCAGTCCATCTGTCCATCCGTCCATCCGTCCGTCCATCCATCCATCCATCCATCCATCCATCCATTCATCTGTCCATTTGTCCAGCTGTCCATCCATTCATCCGTCGACCTACCCACCCACTCACTCATCCATCCATCATGCTAGTGAGCCTGCCTGGTTAACACTGTAGCATGTTTTAAATAATAGAGTAACTGAAAACTAGGAGCAGATCAATTAACATCAGAGAATTTCTATGGATTGTCAGGCTCCTTGCTCTGACTGAGCATCTGTCTTTGAGGCAAGGGAAGTCTGTGGTGAAAATGAAGGCAATTCTTCAGTTAGAGAGAGGAGAGACCAGGTCTTGCTACATCTGAGGAACATCATTAGGGAGCAAAAGCTGTTTCATGCCTGAAACTTTAAAAAATTGAAACTACACATATTAAAAAATTTCTCTTTTTAATCTCAGAAGCTTTGGTGGCAGTGGGCTGGCAGGGTCATTGCAGTAGGGTGAGAATCTTCCGTCTTTATTTTATTCTTGAGATTTGTGAGTTGTTCTCTGCCCCTGTGTACTTTGGGGGTCTTCTCTGTTTTTGAGCATTTGCTAAGAAAAAAAAAATTTTTTTTTTCTGGTGGCTTTTGTTTGTTAGACAGTCAGACCACAAGTGAGAGAAAAAGTACTTTCAGGTCAGTTTTCTGGGACTAGTTTTGTTTTAATAACGAGGACATTCGAGGAATCCACTTTGTTTCCCTGTCACTGGTGGCCAGTTTCTGCCTCATGGGGTGGAGGTGAGGGCAGAGTTTCCTTGTGGCTGCATTCCTGAGAGCATCATTAGAAACAGAATGCTCAAGACATTGTTTTGTTTGGCTCATACAGTATTGATTTTATTTTGCTTCTATCCATCCATCTGTCCTTTCATCCATCCATCCATTTGTCTATCCATCCATTCATCCTTCGGCCTACCCACCCACTCATTTATCCATCCATCATGCTAGTGAGCCTGCCTGGTTAACATTGTTGCATGACTTAAATAATAGAAGAATTGAAAACTAGAAGCAGATCCTAGTTTTAAAAGAATTATTTTATTTTTTTGGATCACAGGCTCGTGGCACATCCACATGGGTCTGTGCAAGGCCCCAGGGCAAGGGAGAGTTAACATAGCTAGCATGAGGTTGCCATCTTTAGAAAGGCTTGCTTTCAGGTTTGGCTCTTCACTAGCATCTGGGAACTTGGCTTTTGTATTGTTCTCTAACTATGTAAAACACTGTTTTGCCCGCTTAGCACCCAGAATACCTGCTTCCTTTCTGGGAGCCTGGAATTTCAATAGTTGTGTCTAGTTTTTGTGCTTATGTGACCAGCTCGCAATAAAACACCCAAACTTTGAGCCTAAACGTGGGCTTCTCTAGGCAGAAACACTGCAAAGCTGTTGCTAATAGAACATATTCACCGTGATCCCTAGGGCTAGAGAGAGGTGGGGAGAACATTGGGAGTCTGTGCATGGACTCTTCCAGATTCCACCTGCTGTGTGTCCCTTGCCCCTTGCCGATCCTGTAATAAACCGTAGCTGTGAGTACAATTGCTTCTCAGTCCTGTAAGTCTTCCTAGTTGCATTAACAAACGTGCCTCTCACTGATTTGTCTCTAGGTTCATTTCCTTTCATTCCCACCACCTCACTCCAGTTACTTACATTTCTTGCCCTTAGTAGGCCACCATGTATGCTTAATGTATACCTTTTGTTTGTGTATATTCTTGAAGAATATGTATTTTGTGTGCATATGTGTTTATTCCTAATATAGTTCTTTATTAATTGTGGAATATGACTCTGAATCAATATCTCATTTATTTTATAGTTTAAGTACATCTAGTAAAGTTGACTCTATTTGATGCATGGTTCTGTGAATTTTAACACATATATAGATTAGCGTAACCACTATGACCACAATTAAGATACCGAACACTTTCATCATCCCAGAGAAGTGCTTCATGTTATTCCTTATAGTTGCACGCTTCCCCCACCCATAGTCCCTGGCAACCACTGATCTGTCTCCATCATTATGCTTTTGTCTTTTCAAGAAAGTCATGTTGTGGACTGAATGTCTGTGTCCTCCTGCAAATTCTCATGCTGAAATATAATCCCCAATATGATGCTATTTAGAAGTGAGGCTTTTGGGAGATAATTAGATCATGAGGGTGGAGCCCTCATGAATGGGATTAGTGCCCTTATAAAAGGGACCCCAGAGAAGTCTCTCATGCTCTTTCTACCACTTGAAGATATAATGGGAAGTTGGCCATTTGCAACCTGGAGGAGGGCCCTCAATCTAGAGGAAGGCCCTCACCATGCTGGCCCCCTGATCTTGAACTTCTAGCCTCCACAACTGTGTGAAATAAATTTCTGTTGCTTATAAGCCACCCAGTTTATGGTATTTTGTTATATAGCAACCTGAATGGACTAGGATAATAACCTTTTGAGGCTGGCTTATTTCACTCAGGATAATGCCTGTGAGATTCATTCTGGTTATTATGTATCAGGAGTTTGTTTGTTGTTTAATTGCCGAATAGTATTCCATGGTGTGGATGTTTGTTTATCCTCTTACTCTTTGGAGGCTATTTGGATTTTCTCCAGTTTTTGGTAATTATGAATGGAGCTTCTATAAATTTGTGTATCTGTGTATAGGTTTTCCTTCCGTCCGTCCTTCCTTCCTTCCTCCCTTCCTTCCTCCGTCCCTGCCTCCCTCCCTCTCCCCCTCCCCCCCTTTCCTTTTGTTTTCCTTTCCTTTCCTTTCCTTTCTTTCCCCTTTTCTTTTCTCTTTGATGGATTCAGCTGTCACCCAGGCTGGAGTGCAGTGGCACCATCTTGGCTCAGTGCAACCTCCACCTCCCAAGTTCAAGCAATTCTCCTGCCTCAGCCTCCCGAGTAGCTGGGATTACAGACACCCGCCACCACGCTCAGCTGGTCTCAAGTTCCTGACCTCAGGTGATCCGCCTGCCTCGGCCTCCCAAAATTCTAGGATTACAGATGTGAGCCACCCGCACCCGGCCCTGCATATAGGTTTTTGTACAGACATGTTTTTATTTCTTTAGAGTACCCAGGGGTGGGATTACAGGGTCACATTATAAGTATATATTTAACTTTATAAAAAAAAAACCGCCAAACTGTTTTCCAGAGGGGCTCATTTTGCTTTCCTATTGGCAGTATATGAAAACTCCTAATTACTCTGCATGCTTGCCAGTGCTTGGTATTGTCAATTGAATCCATATCTTTTGGAAGTCCTCCGTCCTAAGTTTTATTTGTAGTTAAGGTATCATTAACATAAAGAGCACAGACCTTATGTGGACTGCGTGATATTTTCTTATGTACGTATAGATCTTGTGTAATCACCACCTAGATGAACATATAGAATATTTCTAACACTGCAGGAATCTCCCTGTCAATCCTTAAAGTCTATCTTTTCCGGACGGGCATGGTGGCAGGTACCTGTAGTCCCAGCTACTCGGGAGACTGAGGCCGGAGAATGGCGTGAACCCGGGAGCCGGAGCTTGCAGTGAGCCGAAATCACGCCACTGCACTCCAGCCTGGGCGACAGAGCGGGACTCTGTCTCAAAAAAAAAAAAAAAAAAAAAAAAAAAAAGTCTATCCTTTCCAAAGGAAACCAGTGTAATGACCTCTAACACTGTTGATTAGTTTTGCCTGGTTTTGAACTTCATGAAAGGAAGCATTCTGTGTCTATTCTTTGTGCCTGGCTTCTTTTGCTTAATGGGATGTCTATGAGATGCATCCATATTTTCATTGTTGTATTGTATTCCATTGTATGGATATACCTCAGCTTCTTTATTAACAACTGGTTGTTTCTGGTTTGGGGCTATTATGGATTAAATATGTACATGTATTTTGGTGGACACAAACACTCATATCTAACTCTTGAGTATAATTCCAGGAGTGGAATTGTTGGTTCAAAGTATTTATATTGAGCTTTAGTAAATACTATCAAATAAATTTCCAAAGTACATGTGCCAATTTACTCTCCCAGTGTGTACACTTTGAAAAAGATTGACGCATGTGGAATTGTACTAATCGTCTCATGGTGTTTTTTTTTTAACTCCCCCTCCTCACATTAAAGCTGTAAGGTCCATCTCTATTGCTATTTGTACATCTAAAATGTCACTTCTGGCCAGGCACAGTGGCTCATACCTGTAATCCCAGCACTTTGGGAGGCCAAGGTGGGTGGGTCACCTGAGTTCAGGAGTTCAAGACCAGCCTGGCCAACATGGTGAAACCCCCCTCTCTACTAAAAATACAAAAAATTAGCTGGGCATGGTGGTGGGCACCTGTAATTCCAGCTATTCAGGAGGCTGAAGCAGGAGAATCAGTTGAACCCGGGACATGGAGGTTGCAGTGAACTGAAATTGCACCACTGCACTCCAGCCTGGGCTGGAGTGAAATGCCGTCTCAAAAAAAAAAAAAAAAAAAAAAAAGTCACTTCTAATACCCCATGGTATTTGCTCATCCACTTTTATCTGCCTAGGTCCCCAATGATAGACAACCTCGTTACCTCCACCTTCCACAAATAACCTTGCAATGATTATTTCTGTATGTGTCTTTCTAAGGAGCTTTGTAAGACTTTCTTATAGAACTGCTGGTCCTTGCATCTGTGAATCTTCCTTTGACTAAATAGTAACAGGTCACACCAGCATACCCTCCACCAGCTGTGCCTGAGGGTTCCTGTGTCCCCACTTTTCTGCCAATATTTGTCCTTTTTGAACTTTGTCTGCATGCAAGGTGTGAAATATCTCATTAATGTTTTAATTTGCATTTATCTGCATACAAATACATTTTAACATTTCTTTATATATATGTTTATTGTTTATGCAGGGTGAGCTGTGTTTCTTAAAAGCAGCATTTTTCAACCTTGGCACTGTTGGCATTTTGGGCAGGAAAATTTGTTGTTGGGGGTAGGGGCGGGCTGTTCTGTGCACTGCTCTATGTTTAGCAGCATCCCTGGCCTCTACCCACTAAATGTGAGCACCCTCCACCCGTAATTGTGACAACCAAAAGTGTCTCCCAATATTGCCGAATGTCCCTTAGGGAGCAAAATTGCCGCTGGTTGAGAATCAGTACTGTAAAGGGACCAGATGAAGCAGACACTGATTAAGAATAAAATAGCATTGGTATAAGCCATTGAATTTAGCATTGGAGAGTGGAGTTAAAGGGGGATGGAAATTTGGGTTCCTAGGATGTCAAATTATTATCTTCTCTGACCTAACTAATACCAGTAGCATCAAGATCTGGAGTTCTAGTCCTTCATATTTTCTTATTCTAGTTACCCATTGACTTCCGTCCTAGAGATTTGCAGCTTGAGAGCCCGGCAAACCTGGCTGACAGTATCACTTAAGGGGATGGTAGGGCACAGAAGTGGGGGATTGAGAAGGTCAGGCTAGGGGACATACCCAGGGGAGCCAATCAGAGAAAGATTCCAATTGCAGTTGACGCAAAATGAGGCAGATGTGGCTGGAGAAGCTGTGCTCCTTTTCAGAGCTAGAGGTGGACCTTGGGGTTTGGAGTTGGGTAGATCAGGAGCTGAGTAGGTGCAGGGAAAGTGGCCCTGTGTACCTTCATGGTATTGGAGGCTTGCTTTTGGGGATGCCAGAGGCACCACTGGCTTTTTTTTTTTTTTTTTTTTTTTTTTTTAGACAGAGTTTTGCTCTTGTTGCCCAGGCTGAAGT
The DNA here is from genome assembly GCF_006542625.1 of Nomascus leucogenys. Classification (NCBI taxonomy): domain Eukaryota; kingdom Metazoa; phylum Chordata; class Mammalia; order Primates; family Hylobatidae; genus Nomascus; species Nomascus leucogenys. The sequence continues at coordinate 86,893,723 of NC_044398.1, read as the reverse complement.
GCAATGGCATGATCTCAGCTCACTGCAACCTCTGCCTCCCGGGTTTAAGCAATTCTCCTGCCTTAGCCTCCTCAGTAGCTGGGATTACAGGCATGTGCCACCACGCCTGGCTAATTTTGTATTTTTTTAAATAGAGACAGAGTTTCTTTATATTGGTCAGGCTGGTCTTGAACTCCCAACCTCAGGTGATCCACCTGCCTCGGCCTCCCAAAGTGCTAGGATTAAAGGTGTGAGCCACCATGCCCGGCGGCCTGGCCTTCTTTTATCTTTCCTGAACACTATGAGGTTGTTCCTGCCTCAGCACCTTCAGGCATGATATTCCCTCTGCCTTGAAGGTTCTTCCTTTTAGGCTCAAGGTGGCAAAATCCTTCTCACTATTTGGGTTTTGGCGCGAATATCACTTTGGGCCAATCTGTTGTTTACTGCCATATTCCTAGCCTGGAGAACGGTGTTGAATGAAGTATAAATTTACCATGATCATCATTTTATGAATGAGAAAAAGATTTAGAGAGCTAAAATAACTTGTTTAAGGTCACATAGCCATTAAGTGGAAGAGTTGGGATTTGAACTCATGGTCTTCAAATCTGTGGTCTTACCACTATACCACATTTAACCTCTGTGATAAAGGAAGAAGTATATATTTAGTCTTTGTCCTGGTTCCTGACACAGAACTTCTAAAACCCTTGGAATTTCCTGAATGATGGGTTTAGGGGAGCATCTTTTGTTGTTCATAACAAGTCCCTTTCAATGATTCCTGAGTTTCTGCAAATGAGGGGACTCTTGGTGAGCTCTCGATAGATTCAGGATGGGGCTGGCTATAGAGAAACCAACCTCATGATTAAAAGGTTGGAGGAGCTATTAGACTCACTGGCCACCCCAACGCTTACTTCCCACCACATGGAGAGGAGAGAGGCTGAAGTCAACAACCATTGACCTAATCACCAAATAGCCAATGGTTTAATTACACCTATGTAGTGGAACCTCCATAGTACTAAAGGAGGGGGTTCAGAGAGCTTCTGAGTTGGTGAGCACATGCAGCTGGGAGGCTGGTGTGCTTGGGGCCCTTCTCCCATACCTTTCCCTATGCTTCCCTTCCACTGGGGTGTTATTGACTTTCATCCTTTATAGTAAACCAGTAGTAGTAATTAAAATACTTTACTGAGTTCTGTGAGTCATTTTAACAAATTATCAAACCTGAGAGTGGGTTGCAGGAACCCCCGATTTATAGCTCGTTGCTCAGGAGTACAGGTAGCAACCTGGGATTTGCAACTGGCCTCAGAAGTTGGGGGCCTTCTTGTGGGTTGGAGCCCTTCACTCATGGGGTCTGACGGTAACTCCAGGTAGGCAGTGCCAAAGTTTAATTTAATTATAGAATACCCAATTGGTATCCACAGAGAATTGGAGGATTGTTTAGTGTGAAAAATCCCATACATTAGGTGTGTAAAAAGTTCATAACTTCCATCTGTGAAATAAGATAACTCCTAGATGATATTCAAATAAGAGATGATATTCAAGCATGAGTCTGGCAATGCCCTAGACACTGGGATACCATGGGGAAGAAGAAGGCAAGGGCTCTCGCTTCGTGGAACCCACAGTCTGGTGATTCACTGCAAGAAGAGTGTGGTGAGTGCAGACAGGGGACACCTGGGGAGTAGGCGCTGGCCAGGGTTGAAGACTATGGCATGATGGAGAGGACTGTTCTAGGAAGAGACGTCATATGTGACAAGAACCTGGTGACTTTGAGGAGCTGACAAAAGTTCTAGTTCACTGGAGGGTAGATGAGCAGTTCAGGGGTGGAAGATGGAGTTCCTCAAGATAAGAACCAAAGGGACAGAGAACTTCAACTTTATCCCAAGGATACCAACCTATAACAGAGACTCAGGTCTCAGAATATTGAAGACATCAGGAGTTAGGGCATTTCTAGGTAGCTCTTATTTGCTTTCGTAACCGAAATACCCAGCCCCGGGTTTGATGGTGTTTCTTAGCTAGGTGGCCATACGGGGGCCCAGCCTCAGGAGGTAAATTAATTAACCATTTAATTAACCACCTAATCAATCAATCAGATAACTAGCATACAAATTAACTCAGCAGTTAGGCACTGAGTGCCTGAAATATGCTACATACTGTTATAGATGATTAGTGAGGGAACATTGAATGAGAAAGCATGAGTCCTGCCTTCATGGGGTTTCTTAGGGGAAGAAAGAGTAAATGGATAGGTACAATGTGCAGTGTGTCAGGTGGGATAAGAGTGGTGGGAAAGGATAAAGCAGGGAAGGGAATAGCAGGTGACAAGGAGGAGAGAGGCTTATAGAAATAAATAGAGTGAGAGAGAGGTGACATTTGAGCAAAGTCCAAGGGGAGCTTGGGGAGACAGCAGGTACAAATGACCTTGAAGTGGAAGTGTCCTTGACATGTTTGAGAAGTGGCAAGGAGGTTGGTGGGGCTGGAGTGCAGGGAGCTTGGGGATCAGTAGTTGAGATCAGATGGAAAGAAGCAAAGCCCACCATCTCTGGAACTTGAGAACAAGCATCCCCAAAGCCCTCCTGGAAATTGCAACAAGGTTTTCCAGGCTGTGGCCCTGTCAGCTGGAGCAGTTGGTGCTGACTGGCTGGTGTTAATTACATGTCTCTAGCTCTAGTTCCTCATCCAGGGTGGCTTAACTTGGATTAAGTCTTTGATTTAACACAAGATTTGTGTCCCATGTGCTTAAGAATGTAGCTTGACTGTGGAATCTATACATTGACCTTCCAGCTGGGGATCTTCTTTTTAATCTTTCAATTAGATCTAAAGATGCTCACTCTGTTTGCAGAGGGATAGATACCACTGCATGTCAAGGACTTTCACATCTGTATAGAAGTCCCAAAGGAGATTCAGTTGACTTGGGCTATTCTTAGAAGAAGCCCTAGCTGTTCTGGGGATAGGCTTCTCCCTTGCAATATACCCTACGTACCTATAGTGAGGCAAAATAAGAAAACCCCAAGCAAGAACTTTAAGGAAGAAAAACACTAACACAGATCCTCAGTTTTCTTGGCATGAAACGATATCCTATTGTTTTTTGCTTAAAAAAATAAGAGGAAGAGGGGGTTGGGAAGAGATACCTCTAGTTTGGCCATTCAGTCATTCAGACTATTTATTGAATAACTTTCATGTGGCAGTTACTCTCCTGGGTGTTGAGGATACGACAGTGAGCAAAATAGACAAAAGTTCTTGACCTCATAGATCTACATTCTAGTGGGATGGTGGGAAGGGAGAGACATTTTAGAAATAGGAATAATGCTACATGTTAGAGGTCAGAAAATGCTATAAAGAAAAAGCAGAGCCAGGGCACAGGGCATGTTGAGAGGGGTGGAGTCCCAATTCTAAATAGGGTGGTGATATGGTATGACTCTGTGTCCCCACCCAAATCTCATCTCTAACTGTAATCTCCACGTGTCAAGGGAGGGACATGGTGGGAGGTGACTGGATCGTGGGGGCTCTTTCCTCCATGCTGTTCTTGTGATAGGGAGTGAGTTTTCATGAAAGCTGATGGTTTTATAAGTGGCTGTTTCCCCTGCTCTCCTCTCTTGCCTGCTGCCATGTAAGACATGCCTGTTTCCACTTCTGCCATGATTGTAAGTTCCCTGAGACCTCCCCAGCCATGCAGAACTGTGGGCCAATTAAATATCTTTTTTTTTTATAAATCAACCAGTCTCAGACAGTTCTTTATAGCAGTGTGAAAATGGACTAATACAGGCGGTCAACATTTTCTTTTTGTTACTATAAAAGAAATTATTGGGAAAATTGGTGACATATTAATAAGGTTTGTGGATTAGATAATGGTATTAAGTCAATGTCAATTTCCTGACTTTATATAGTAGTTACCTAAGAAAATGACCATGGTCTTAGGAAATACACACTGAAATGTTTAGGGGTAAAGGAATATCATGACCCCAACTCACTCTCAAACAATTCATAAAAAAATACAAATGCAATATGTATATATGAAGAAAAGATGATAAAGCAAGTGTGGTAAAATACTGACGATTTTAGGAGGACTAGGTAAAACGGGTTTATGAGAATTTTTTTTTAAGACAGTGTCTCACTCTATTACCCAGGCTGGAGTGCAGTGGCACAGTCACAGCTCACTGCAGCCTCGACCTCCTGGACTCAAACCATCCTCCCACTTCAGCCTTCCAAGTTACTGGGACTACAGGTGAGCACCGCCGTGCTTGGCTAATTTTTTAATTACTATTATTATTTTTGTAGAGATGGGGTCTTGACAAGTTGCCCAGGCTGGTCTCGACCTCCTGGCCTCAAGCAACGCTCTCAACTCAGCCTCCCAAAATGCTGGGACTACAGGCGTAAGCCACCACACCCAGCCTGTATATGAGAGCTCTTTATACTAAGCTTACAACTTTCCTGTTAGGATCAAATTATTTCAAAATCTAAAAAAAAAAAAAAAATTACAAAAATAAGCAAGGTGGTCAGGGAACCATCGCAACTTCTTATGCTCATCTCCCACCCCTCTGCTGTTCCATGTTCAACACAATCACTTTACTGAATTATGTGTTGCCTTCTTCCCTCTCTGCAGCTCCTGTCAAATATTCACTTTCAGAATTGTCTGCTTTGGTTGGCTCTGCCAGAAATGACCTTTTCTCCTTTTCTCCCTGGAAAACTCCTATTCATCCTTTAAAGACCTTCTCTGTAGAAGTGTATCTTTGTTGTTTCCTACTCTCTCCGAAGAGAAGAAATAACCCCTTCCTCTGTGTCTTGTTTATTCTTATATTATTGGATGTAAAACATTATTATTTTTGTTTTGGCGTAAGTCATCTGCTGTCTCCTCCTCACTGTGAGTATCATGTGTCTCATAAGGCATGGGTCTCATTCATCTTTCTGTCCCCAGCCTAGCCTGGTACCCAACCCAGAGTGGAAGCTCAGTGGAACATTGCTGAAATGAATGGAAAGGTCTGATTGGAGCACAGGAGCTTGGGGGACAGTTTGCACAGTGAAAGAATGGGTCCTGATGGAAGAAGCTAGCATCAGCTCAGTCTGCAGAAAGACCTTTCTACGGTAGCAGACATTGACATATCTGTAGTCAGGGTAGAGCTGTCTAGGGAATCTTGCAGGGCAGAGACACATCTGCAGAATGTGTGCATCGTAGAGCTGAAGACAGTAACTGGGTGCGGGGCAGGAGAGTCATGGGGGTGAGGTCATGGATAGAAGTATGACTTAGCTTGGTCTAAAAATAAATTGCTGGTGGTAGGTTGTCCAGTTAGCCTTTGTCATTAAATGACCGAGACTTCTTTTGACCGGGATTCTTGTTAAGTGTTCTTGCCAGGCTGAACTCTAAGAACGACTTGTGTTCAGGACTGAACACAGGCTCACAGATCATTAATCCAAACTCCATGGAATGCTCACACTCCCTCATTACTTTGATACCCCTGGTTTTTAAGGCTCAAAAGAAGGGTGACCCTGAATGTTAACCCTCCAAGTGGAATGGAAAACACACGACTGTTAACGGACCTATTTCAGTCTCTCTGGGTACCTTGGGAACAGAGATTCTATGTGATATGTGACACAATTTTCAGTCATTGTAGCTATTGATATAATTCAAGCGAGGCTTTTGCCCAAAGTGGGGAGACTCAGGCAAAAATAAATTGGGGCAGGAACAGTAGAGTCGTGTGGGATCTGTAGAAATCTGCTAATGAGGGAGAGAAAGAGAATACCATGAAATGGAATAGCATGCTGGTTTGAAAAAAAGAGTCTTTAAGAGTCGTGGAGACAAACAGCTCTTGGCTGGAGTCACAGCCCAGTCATTCACCAGCCGTGAGACCTCAGGCAAGGCACTTTTCTTCTTTGAGCTTTAGTGTCTGCATCTCTGAGGTGGGAATAATCATCACAGTTACCTCAAACGGTCCTTAAAAGGGTGAAATTACTTAATGCTTGTAAAGTACTTAGTATAGTGCATGACATCTAGGAAGGGCTCAATAAATTTTGTTAATAACAACAACATAATAAAAATTATTATTTTTTCATTTATCATCATCATTATTACTTAGAGACAGGATCTCGCTCTGTCACCCAGGCTGGAGTGCAGTGGCACGATAATCGATCACTGCAGCCTCAAACTCCCAGGTTCCAATCAGAGGTCACTGCAGCCTGAAACTCCTGGGCTCAAGTGGTCCTCCTGCCTCAGCCCTGAGTAGCTGGGGCTACAGGTGTGCACCACTGTACCTGGCTATTTTTAAATTTAATTTTTTTTTAAACTTCTATGTTGCCCAGGCTAGTCTTGAACTTCTGACTTCATGTAGTCCTCCTGCCTTGGCTTACCAAAGTACTTAGGGGTTACAGTGCAAAGGGATTAAAGACATGAGTGAGCCACTGCAGCTGGCCTGATTTTATTTTATTATTTATTTATTTATTTTATTTTACTTTATTAGTTTTTTAAATTTAATTTTATTTTTTTGAGGCAGATTTTTGCTCTTGTTGCCCAGGCTGGAGTGCAATGGCATCATCTCAGCTCACCACAACCTCCGCCTCCTGGGTTCAAGCAATTCTCCTGCCTCAGCCTCCCGAGTAGCTGGGATTACAGGCATGTGCCACCACGTCTGGCTAATTTTTTGTATTTTTAGTAGAGATGGGGTTTCTCCATGTTGGTCAGGCTGGTCTCGAGCTCCTGACCTCAGGTTATCTGCCCACCTCAGCCTCTCAAAGTGCTGGGATTAAAGGCTTGAGCCACCACGCCCAGCCTTATTTATTTATTTTTAAAATTATACTTTAAGTTCTGGGGTACATGTGCAGGACATGCAGGTTTGTAACGTAGGTATATACGTGCCATGGTGGTTTGCTGCACCCATCAACCAATCATTTACATTAGGTATTTCTCCTAATGCTATCCCTCCCCTAGCCCCCCACCCCCTGACAGGCCCCAGTGTGTGATGTTCCCCTCCCTGCGTCCATGTGTTCTCATTGTTCAACTCCCACTTATGAGTGAGAACATGTGGTGTTTAGTTTTCTGTCCTTGTGATAGTTTGCTGAGAATGATGGTTTCCAGCTTCATCCATGTCCCTGCAAAGGACATGAACTAATCCTTTTTTATGGCTACATAGTATTCCATGGTGTATATGTGCCACATTTTCTCTATCCAGTCTGTCATTGATGGGTATTTCGGTTGGTTCCAAGTCTTTGCTATTGTGAACAGTGCCCCTGGCCTAATTTTAAAACACAAATAATGGACCTCATTTTCTAGCCTGTCTCCTCTATTATTCCATGAGCATTTCAGAGCAGTGCTATGTCTGATATATCTGTGACATCTCCTCATCCCCTGCAAAAGCTGGCACAGAGAAGGTGCTTGGTGAATGCGTTTCCTGAAGTGAGTTAAAGCCACCATTCTTGCAGCCTAGATTTTGTTTCTAGGAAGGGCACCATGTCCACCTGGTTCACAGCTGTGTTGTCAGCACGGAGCATGGCATCTGGCACATGGTGGGCAGTTAAACATTTGTGGACTGGTAGAGGAAGGAATGATAGGAACAGCAACAAGTTTTCTGAGAACCATGCACAATCATGCCACATGCATGCACTAGAGACTATAGCCAAGGCTGCTGGCTTCTTAGGTGTATATGTCGGCACTTCTATATAGCATGTAACATTGTATTAAGTCTGATTTACTGATGTGTGCACAGTAAACATTATGGAAGGATAGGTAACAAACTGTCCCCAGCAGTTTCCTGGGGGTTGGACCTCTTGCTTTTTAACTATACACTTGTCTATTGCTTGATGCTTTTATAGTAAGCATGAATTACTTTGGCAATGAAAACACCAAATAAGATAAAGAAATAAAATATTGAAAAAGGAGAGGGGGAAGATGAAGAAGAAAGAAGAACAGAAATGAGCAGATTTTTTAGAAAGAAAAATGTCAGACACAGGCGGGAGGGAGTAACCCTTGGTTGTGAATTTTGTCCCTCCCAGACCTCAGATATTACCCTCCAGCCCTGCAGGGAGCGCTGTCTCCTCTTGGTGTGCCTTTAAATGTCAGGGTCCCACTGCAGAGAAGGGGTGAACTGAGGACATTTTCACACTTTTAGGGCAGTGTTTTGTTTGGAATAATGCTAACAACTCATGAGAGGAAAGATTTTTGCAGCTGGACAGATCTGGGTCAGGATGCCAGCTCCATTATTTGCTAGCTGGACAAGTTATTTCACCTCTTGAGATCAGTGCTTTAATCTCTAAAAGGGGACTAATAAATATCTACCTTCTAGCACTTCAGCCTTAGAGGACTAAGTAAGGTAGTAAAAACCTTCAGATACCTATGATGATGATGATGATGATGATGATGATGGCATTTAGTTGGTATGGATAGCCAATCAGCTACTAATTCACACCCGTGTTTCTTCTACCTGTCTTTATCCTCAGAACACAAACATGGATGGTTTCAAATTTTCAAATGCTTTTCTGAAAATAGCATATGCTTTTTTTTCTTCTTTTTTTTTTAAGTGACAAGGTCTCACTCAGGATGCATTGGTGGGATCATGGCTCACTGCAGCCTTGACCTCCTGGGCTGAAATGATCCTCCCACTTCAGCCTCCCAAGTAGCTGGGACTACAGGTGTACACAACTGTATCTGGCTAATTTTTGTATTTTTTGTAGAGACAAAGTCTCACTATGTTGCCCAGGCTGTATTGAATTCCTGGTCTCCAGTGATCTTCCCTCAGCCTTCTGAAGTGCTGAGATTATAGGCATGAGCCATCTCACCTGGCCAACAGATTGTTTAAATATTTTTTTTCCTTAAAAATATTTTTAGATTCAGTGGGTATATGTGCAGATTTGTTACCTAGGTATATTCTCTGATGTTGAGGTTTGGGGCTCTACTGCTTAGTACCCAATAGTCAGTTAATTTTTGTGCTATTTTAAAATTGGGTTTTATCGTGCTTCTCTAGAACTCCCAATCTCGTAATCCTATGGAGTGTGTTTTCATACCGTATGATCTTGGTAAGTTTACAGTAGGTTTTATTGATCAGTCTTCCCTAAGCCTTCATAAATCTGCTCTTTTAGAATTTGTTCAGTAATTTCCTCAGATAATGAGTTCAAGAGATCTGTGGTTCAACTTGTTGACTACAGTTAACAATAATGTATTCTTGAAATTTGCTAAGAGAGTAATGTGTGAGGTCATGCATGTTAATTAGCTTGATTTGCCATTTTACAATGTATATATATTTCAAAATATGATGTTGCACGCAATAAATACAATACGCACAATTTTTATTTGTCAATTATAAAACTGATTAATAAAACAGTTTCCTCAGAAGTCAATGCCTGTGTCTGGTTCTTGGGTGTCAACTTCCAACCCATCCCCTTTGTGAAAAGAGAGACTCCAGTGGCCTCTCTCCAGTATGGTTTCTCTGAAAGGCGTCACAGTTCAGGGCTTTGGAGGTAGCTCCATGGATGTGAACATGGGTTCTGAGACTTGTGCATGTGGCCTGGAAATTTGAACTCGTTTAAAGCAACGTTCTCTTACTTACTGTCCATCTATTTCAGATTTCAAGTTCTTCTTAATGGTATGTTTTTTTTTTTTTTCATTTTGCTTATTTACTCATTTTACTTGAAGAGATGGGCACACATGAATTGCAATTTTCTCTGCTGCCTGTTGTTTTGCTGCTGAATGCTCAGTCTCTTTTCCTGGTACCTGCTTTTCCTCTAGAATAGTGCGCTTCCGATGGTGTTGGTTCTACCCTGCCAGTCAGGGCATTGCATTCTCAGGTCTCTAGGGATTGTTTCAGAAATGAGCATGTGACTCAGTTGCTATGCAATGGATACTGTTGCCTCTGCTAGGGAAGAGGCACCTTTGGCTCTTTTCTTCTAGAACTGCTTAAAAAAAAAAAAGCTACAGTGAACATGGCCTTCTAGGAGCCACTACCTAGGGCCTGATATTTAGAATGCCTCAACATGATGCCCCAGGTAGAGAGCTGAGTCAAGAGGAAAAAAGTCAAGATGTAAGTAGGGCTAGGCCCATTGGCTCATGCCTGTGATCACAACACTTTGGAAGGCTGACATGGGAGTATTGCTTGAGGCTAGGAGTTCAAGACCAGCCTGGGCAATATGGTGAGACCCTGTCTGTAGACCAAAAAAAAAAAAATAGCTGGGCATGGTAGCACATGTCTGTAGTCCCAGCTACTTGGAAGGCTGGGGTAAAAAGATTGCTTCAGCCCACGGTTCAAGGCTGCAGTGAGCTATGTTGATGCCTCTGGACTCCAGTCTGGGTGACAGAGCAAGATCCCATCTCTAAGAAAAAAAAAAAGAAAAGAAAATATGAGCGAACAGGACCAAGCTATTCGAAAGTCAGTCTTTTCTTTCCCCTGAACTTTTCGATTATTTAAGCCAATAAATTCCTTCTTTTGCTTAACCCAGTTTGATTTGGGGTTCTTGTTAATTGCAGCAAAGTCCTAACCAGATACTTAAAACAGCAAACCTCTGAATGATGCTTTAAGCCTCGATTTTGAGAGCCCATTGGCTTTTTTGGTTTTGGCAAATTAGTCTAGGGTTTATGCCTTCCTGACCACATCTTTGACATTTTCGTCATTCTTTGATGTCCTTTTGTGGTCACGAGTCCCTTTTTATATGCATTCTAGGATTTTAAATATCTAAGCAAACCCCTAGCCTGGATCCAGGATTTCTTTCATTTTAAAATGTCTTTTTTTTCATGATAAAAGTATTTCATTGTACCACACATCTAAATTTAGAAATAGAGTAAAATGGGAGGAAGGAATTACCCAGTGATCTTCTATCCAAACAAAACTAGTGAACATTTCCCAAAAATTCTTTCCCAAACTTTCTTATTCCCACATAGATCATTGGATTCTACTCTATAAATAGTTTGACATATTGGTTTTAAATTTTTAAAAAGTTAATACATCCATATGCCATAAAATTTAAAAGATAGCACACATTCTTCTGTATCTTACATTTAAAAACATTTTCAATTGACAATAAGTATATATATTTGGGATGTTATGATATGTGTGCATACATTGTGGAATAATTAAATCAGGTCAATTAACATACCCATCCCCTCACATACTTAACATTTCTTTGTGATGAGAACATTTAAAATCTACTTTTAGCAGTGGTGGTGATCAGAGGGTGAGGACGTGGTAGATGGGGAAAGGAAGATGTTAGCCAAAGGGTACAGAAGGAATACGTTTTAGTGATCTATTATTGCACGCTATGGTGACTATAGTTAATAACAATGTATATTTCAAAATTGTACCTTGCATTATTCACTTAACGGTTAACCTTGGAAATGGTTCTATGTCAGTAGAGAGTGTCCTCATTCTTCTTTTATGTGTATGTATGAGAGATCATTTAAGCCAGCCCCTACTATTGGAAACACAGTTTGCTTCCAGGTTTTGGGTCATTATAACCAATGCTGCACAACTTTTTGCATGAAGCCTTGGTGCTAGTTCCAAAGGATGGACTCTCTGAAAACAAAGAATATTGTCAAATGGCAGGGATATTTTGGAGGCCATTGATACCGTTCTGAAATTATCTCTCCATAGGGCTGCTGTTTTTGCTACTTCCTCCAGGAGAAAATGAAAGGGCTCTGTTTGTTTGTTTATTTTTATTTATTTTTTCTGAAATCATTCTTTTATTCTTTTCATGAAATTTCGGAAAAATTCCAGGAGAGCTAACAACAAGGACTAAGGTTAAAACCAAAATTTAATTTTTGGTACCACTGATTAACCAAACCATTTTGTTGAATCTTAATGGAGTGACTGAGTAACTTAGTATTAATAACTTAGATCTGATTGAACACTACTGATTCTGTTTAAGTTTTATTTGGAAGTTTAAACATGTTGCTTTAAATAATTTGATCTATTTACTATATCTTTGTATCTGCTTCATATTTAAAACTCCATGTGTAGAAAAATATCAAACTCGTACCTTACTTTACAATTATTTTCTAGTAAGAGTACTCAGTTACTTGTTTGTTTATTCTTACTCAGCACTGAGATCAGTGCTCGGTACATAATAAGTGTTTAATGTGTTAGGTTTTACAACTGCTGCTATTATTATTTTTTCCTTCCGACTCTCCTCACTCTTTTCTATCTCAGTATCACTGGAAAACATACCAAACTGTATCTCAATTATGCAGACCTCTCTTCCAAGCCTAGGGCCTGGAATCATGGATGCATAATCTTTTCTATGAACTGTAGGAAACACTCCTCTCCCCTGTCAGGGAGTAATATAGGACGTCATTCTGAAAAAGAAAAAAGAAGAAGGAAACAGTGATGCTTCCCTTGGTTAGGCTGAAATCAAAGATAAGACTTTCTCCCTTTTCTTGTTGCTTCACATTTTTAAAGGCCTAATCAAAATCCCGCTTCCATAGCACAGAGCCCGGCATATAGGAGGCACTTAAGTTTTGAATGAATGAATGATTGATTGTTGCACCTTGGACTGATCTCTCCAGTAGCCAACTGGAAACTTGACGAGGAACATGACCATCTTTTCTTATTTCTTGCTCGCCAAAAATGTCATAAATACATAACAGATACTTGTTAAACAAATGAATGTAGGCATCCAGATATCTGAATGGCTACAAAACTAATTATAAAATAATCTTCAAACAGTCCAAAACTTGGCTGCTTCTTCAGCAACATCATCTAAGATTTAAAAAAGAAAAGAGAAAAAAAGCTAATGGGCCAGATGTGGTGGTTCATGCCAGTGATCCCAGCATTTTGGGAGGCCAAGGTGAGAGGATTGCTTGAGCCCAGGAGTTTGAGACCAGCCTGGACCACATAGCAAGACCCTATCTCTACTTAAAAAAAATTAGCCAGTCGTGGTGGCGTGCCTGTAGTCCCAACTACTTTGGGGACTAAAGCAGGAGGATGGCTTGAGCCCGGGAGGTCAAGGCTGCAGTGAGCTATGATTGTGCCATTGCACTACAGCCTGGATGACAGAGCGAGATGCTGTCTTAAAAAAAAACTTGCTAATGGATTCCCATGCACCACCTTAGACTTACTGGACTATAAACTCTAGGGATTGGTTCCACATTCTCTATTTTAACCCCCAGTCCTTCATCCCCGGCCAGTGATTCTAATGTAACCACCCTTAGAAGATTATGGTACAGAACTTGAGGACCACTGATTTTCCTATCCTATCCCAGGATCCCATTGCATTTTTTTTGTTTGTTTGTTTCTGAAGTGGCCTTTTGGCTGCTCTGTGGGTGATCTTATCTGTGAGTATACACTATTTCACGCTGATAAGCCACCCTGACTTTCCAGCAGCTCCCCCTGGCTTTAATCCTATTAATAAACCTGTCCCCTGGCCTCCGAAGATGTGCCCTTTATCTTGCCCATTAAGGCTGCAGCAAGCGGCTTTTCCCTGCTTTCTACCACAAGTCAGTTTTATTACAAAGTTCTGCTCTCTTTTAGAGAAATAGACTTGATGCTCACACTTTCAATCACCAGGTCCTTGCTGGCCAAATGGCTCATCCTGTGTTTTTATGGGGCTCTAGAGAGTCCACCATATTGTAGAAGTAGCAACTGTAGCAGGAATTAGCATTGGATCATGGCCTTTGATGGAAGACTCTGTGGCAGGCATGCTACAGGCATTTAATTTTTATGCCAATGAGTGGGTATTGTTATCCCACTTTTCAGGTGAAAAAACTGAGGTCAGAGAGATTAAGTAAATACCCTGAATATCAGGATTTAAACCCAAGTTTGTAAAATTCCAGAGTCCCAGTGTGGAGCCAGGGGGGGCTTGGGATGTAGAGGGGTTTGAACCCCACACCATGGGAGACTGGGGAGCATCAGGATTGGGGTTCTAGGCAGGCCCAGTCAGTAGGGTGGGCTAGCAGCTATCAAATGCCAAAGAAAGAAAAATCCAGTTTCAGAAGGTAGAAGCAGGCATTGTAGGAATGGCTCAAAGCATCAAGTTCAAAGGGAGCTGGACAGGATGCTGGAACTAGATCTGACGTGGGGGGATGGACCCTTGGCCACGAGGGACTGAGCGGATGAGCTGGGAGGGGCTGGCTGAGGATTGAAAGAAACTTACAAAAGGGCTCCTGAGCCTCTGCCTGTGGGAAGGAAAGAGCAGCCTAGGGCACTTGGGCAGTGGGTCTGCAAGCTGATCCGGATCATAATTTGTCACCAGCTAAGCTTGCCATTTAATGCAATCATTCAACAAGCACTGATTGAGTCCCTCCTGTGTGCTGGAGATGCCGGGTGCTGAGAAAACAAGGCAGCAAAGGTCCCCGCTATTTTGGAACATATGTAATACTCTATTAATAATCATTATCATAGCAACCAACAGTCATTCAGTACTTAAGTGCTAAGCACAGTTTTAATTACTTTACATGTATTAATACATTCAATCTTAACAACTACCCTATGAGGCAAGTACTATTATTATCGCTACTTCACAGTTGAGAAGGCTTTTGTTTGGAGAAGTCGTGCCGCATGCACGTTGGAGAGAGGCTGGGTAGGGACTGGGGGCTGGTGGCCGTTGGCTTCTGATCCACTGGGCTCTGTAGCCTCCCATGTGGAGGTCACTTGCCATTTCTCTCAACTTCCCTCAGTAGCTTTTGATAACTTCCAGTTTCATTTACCACGTTTTGTACTCTTAATTGTTCTCAGAGGCATTTCTCAGTCTGCTTTTTAAAATGTAGAGCACTTAATTGGCCTCTGTGGTGAAAACGCAGGCACCTGCATTTTGTAGAATGTCATCTGTATGCAAATTTCCAAATAGTTGAGTAGTCATTCTGCTGCATGAAAACCAGGGGTCCAGGGAGACCCACTCCTAGCTTCATTGCTGACCCGCCCCTGCTCCTGTGACCTGAGATATTGATTTGGCATCTGTTCAATGGTTCAGTTCAATATCATGCTTTTCTTTTCTTTCTTCCTAAGTGCCCAACACAGTGTGGGTGCCCAAAGGATAAGAGGCAAGGAATCTGTCTTCAAGAAGTCTGCAGTCTAGCCATGGAGACGAGACGTACCCAGGATGAAATACAGGTGACATACAGCAATGCATAATTAAGTACTAAATCTATGGCGAGCTATGGGATTGCCAGACGCTGCGCAGGTTCAAAGAGGGGAAGTGATAGCATGGATTTCTCGAAGGAGAGAGGTGAGCTAGGTTTTGAAAGATACGGATAGGTGGAAGTAAAATGGAGGACATTTCAGGCAAGAGACCTGCAAGGGCAAAAGCACAGTGGTCAGGGAATGGCTTGACTTCTAAAAATCAAGAAGGAGATTGGATTTCCTGGAGTGAAGGCTTTTAGTGGTGTATAGATGGTAAGAAGCCTTCAACACTACTCCAACAGTAACAATACCTAATATTCAAGGGTTTGAAATGTGCAAAGCACCATTTCAGCTCTCCGTTTTGATCCTCAAGACACTTAATAAAGTTTGTGGTGTCTTCATTGTACTTTGTGGAAACTGAGATTTAGAAAGCTGATGTAACTTGCCTCAAGCAACAGTGTAATGCCAGAGGTGGAATCTGAGCCTACGCAGTCCAATGTTACCCTCCAAGCTATGTTATATTCCTGATATGGCTTCACATTTTCCAGATGGGGAAAAAAGACTCAGGGATGAAGTTAGCTCTTCTTGGTTGCAGACAACAGAACCCACTCAAGCTAGTTTAAACAGAAAGAAATTTATTCAGTGCTACAAGGGAGCACGCAGATTCTCTCAAAGGGTTAAAGTTGGCCTTGCCAGAAACCCCACTGCAGGGCTGGTCTTTGTAGATCCCACTCTTGCCGCCTCTGGGCATGGGCACCAATCTCTTGTTACTGACTCTGAACACAGTTCTGATGCCCTGAGAGCCGCCTGCCTCCATTGCCACCATTGCCAGACAGATGGGCACTACATGGTGCCATCCTCCTCACATGTTGGGCTTCTGAACTGATATTTCACATAAGCACACCTGATTCTCAGAGAATTAGACGAGTGAGTTTTGGGGCTGCCCTTTTGGGCAGGCAGGACTCATCAGTGGGAAATGTCCCTGACATAGGAAAGCTCTTGTCCAAGAAGTGCCATGCAGCTGGGAAACATGACATTTTTTCCATAATGTTAATAAATACTCGAGCTGGCCTCCAGGCCTGGGCCAGTCTGGCTCCAGGGACTATGCTTATAATGACTATACCATGGCTTGCAAATAATAGTCCCTGGTCTGAGGCTGGGCTGGCTAAAAGAGAATCACCTGGGAAGTTTATTAAAAACACAGGGTCCCAGGCCTCTCCTCCAGAGATTCTGATTCAGTGAGTCCAATCAAGGTCTAGGGATTTACAGTTCCCAAAACCCTTCCAACCATTCTAATGTGTAGCCAGGCTTAGGAGTCAAGACGTTGCATGATATTCTCGGTGACACTTTTCTTAAATATGCTTTATATATTAAGGCTGTAGTTCTCAACTGGGGACAATTTTCACCCCCCTCCTTAGGGGGACACTTGCTGGAGTGCAGTGGCATGATCTCAGCTCACTGCAACCTCTGCCTCCTGGGTTCAAGCAATTCTCCTGCCTCAGCTTCCCAAGCAGTTGGGACTACAGGTGCGCACCACCATGCCCAGCTAATTTTCATATTTTTAGTAGAGACGGGGTTTCACCCTATTGGCCAGGCTGGTCTCAAACTCCTGACCTCGTGATCCACCCACCTTGGTCTCCCAAAGTGCTCAGATTATAGGCATAAGCCACCGTGCCTGGCCCAGAGATACTCTTAAACATCCTACAGTGCACAGGGACATACTGCCAAAACACAGAATTATTCAACTCCACATATCAATAGAGTAAAGGCTGAGAAACCCTGTATTACAGGGTGCTCAATTTTGCTGAGCCCTCACAGCATCATTCTCTCCAGAGGTGTTATGCTCCCGTTAAGACAGAATGGCTTGTAAGAGCTTTGGAGATGCCAGTCCCTTTAAATCTTGACCATCTGAAACATAACCCCAGTGTTCTTGTGCCATTTCATGGAGAGAAAAGTCTTCAGAGCAATGTCGCTGTGACCACTTGGTGTCCTCTGTTTTCTGGCTCTTAAATTCCACCTGCTCTCACTATGACTCGGTATCTGATAAAAGCCCTGGAAAAGTCTCTGCCGTTGCAGTCCTCAGCCCTCTTGATAATAAAGTTTCAGGGAGGTGGCATAGGTTTTAAGCTTGGGCTTTAAAGGAAGATCTGAGTTAGAAACCCAGCTGTGCGACTTACTACTCTTGGGCAAGTTATTTAACCTCCCCAAGACTGTTTCCTCCTCTATAAAATGGAAATAGTGACAATGCTTACTTACCTGGACTTTGGTGTGGATGCAAGGAGAGAATCACATGTCTCAGTCAGCTCTTGCTGCAATAGCACCATGTCACAAACATCCTCAGAATTTCAGTGGCATACCACAATAACTATCTATTTCCTGTGCATGTATCGGCAGGTCGGCTATAGTTTGGCTGACCTAGGCTGGGCTTGCCTCTAACCTTGTGGATTGGTGAAGGCTTGTTCTACATATCTCTCATGTTTCTTGGACCAGCCACTACCCAACACTTATTCTTTATAGAGCAAAAGGAAGAAGCTCAAGAGGGCAAGCCCAAGCAAACCAGCACATGTCAAACTTTCATTCACAACAACATTTGCTTTTATCCCACTGGCCAAAGAAAGTCACATGGCCAAAACTCAAATTGATGGGACTAGGAAGTATACCTTGCCTACAGTAAGAAGAAGAGAGGAACAATAATCTAAATTACTCATGTATAGCGAGGGTTCTAGAAATGTTTTCTGTTGACCTTAATGCTGGGAGTCATTATTTGAGCTATCTTAGTGTTTGTTCTTCCCTGACCTGGTGCTCTAACCTCTATCTTGATCTGTGTATGTATTAGCTTCAACCTCTTCCCTGTGAACCAGTCTCAGATCTGTTCCTCTTGTCCTTCCAGGGATCTCCGTTTCTTCTTCTGCGCCTTCTTGTTGAGTTGTGTAAATAAGCAGCTCATCCTCTGCTGCTTCCTGGTACTGTATCACCAGTGGGTGCAGTTGATTTGAATTCACTCTGGACTTGGTTTATTGAAACTTCTCCACAGTCACTTACTCTCTTTTTTACTTAAGTTCTTCTTGTCTTTGTAGGAACTGGTCAACCAGAAAACCTTTCTATTTATTTTCTTAAATTTTAAAAATTTTTAATTATTGTGAACACATAGTGAGTATATGTATATTTATGGAGTACATGAGATATTTTGATGCAGGCATGCAATGTGAAATAAGCACCTCATGGAGAATGGGGTATGTATCCCCTCAAGCACTTATCCTTTGAGTTACAAACAACCCAATTATACTCTTTAAGTTATTTTATAATGTACAATTAAGTTATTGTTGACTATAGTCACCCTAGTGTGTTATCAAATAGTAGGTCTTATTCATTCTTTCTAGTTATTTCTTTTTGTACCCATTAACCATCCCCACTTCCCCCCTAGACCCTCAATACCCTTCCCAGCCTCTGATAACTGTGCTTCTACTCTCTATGTCCATGAGTTTAATTGTTCTAATTTTTAGATCCCACAAATAAATGAGAACATGTGATGTTTGTCTTTCTGTGCCTGGTTTATTTCACTTAACATAATGATCTTCTGTTCCATCCACATTGTAGAAAATGACTGGATCTCATTCTTTTTATGGTGGCATAGTACTCCATTGTATATATGTACCACATTTTCTGTATCCAGTTATCTGCTGATAGACCCTCAGGTTGCTTCCAAATCTGGCTATTGTAAACAGTGCTGCAACAAACACAGGAGTGCAGATATCTCTTTGATATACTGATTTCCTTTCTTTTGGGTATATACCCAGTAGTGGGATTGCTGGATCATATGGTAGCTCAATTTTTAGTGTTTTGAGAGACCTCCAAGCTGTTCTCCATAGTGCTTGTACAAATTTACATTCCCACAAACAGTGTAGTACGATGGTTCTCTTTTCTCCACATCCTCGCCAGCATTTGTTATTACCTGTCTTGTGGATATAAGTCATTTTGATTGGGATAAGATAATATGTCATTGTAATTTTGATTTTCATTTCTCTGATGATTAATGATATTGAGCATGTTTTCATATGCTTGTTTGCCATTTTCAGGTCTTCTTTCGAGAAACAAGTATTCAAATCTTTTGCTCATTTTTTTGGATCAGATTACTAGATTTTTTTCCTGTAGAGTTGTTTGAGCTCCTTATATATTCTGGTTATTAATCCCTTGTCAGATGGGTAGTTTGCAAATACTTTTTCCCATTCTGTGAGTTGTCTTTCACTTTGTTGATTGTATCCTTTGCTGTGCAGAAGCGTTTTAACTTGATATGGTTCCATTTGTCTGTTTTTGCTTTGGTTGCCTGTGCTTGTGGGGTATTTCTCGAGAAATTTTTTCCCAGACCAATGTCCTGAAGATTTTTCCCAAAGTTTTCTTGTAGTAGTTTCATAGTTTGAGGTCTTAGATTTAAATCTTTAATCCATTTTGATTTGATTTTTCTATGTGGCAAGAGATAGGGATCTAGTTTCATTCCCTTGCATATGGATATCCAGTTTTCCCAGCACTGTTTATTGAAGAGACTGTCTTTTCGCCGGTGTACGTTATTGACACCTGTGTAAAAAAATCAGTTCACTGTAGGTGTGGATTTGTTTCTGGGTTCTCTATTCTGTTCCATTGGTCTATGTGTCTGTTTTTGTGCCAGTACCATACTATTTTGGTTGCTGTAGCTCTGTAGTAAAATTTGAAGTCAGATAATGGGATTTCCCCAGTTGTTTTTGTTGTTGTTATTGTTGTTTGTTTGTTTGTTTGTTTGTCTTTGCTTAGGATAACTTTGGCTATTCTGGGTCTTTTGTGGTTCTATGTAAATTTTAGCATCGCTTTTTCTATTTTTCTGAAGAATATTGTTGGTACTCTGATAAAGATTGCATTGAATCTGTAGATTGCTTTGGGTAGTATAAATATGTTAGCAACATTAATTCTTCCAATCCATGAACATGGGATATGTTTTCATTTTTTGGTGTACTCTACAATTTCTTTCATCAGTGTTTTATAGTTTTTATTATAGATCTCTTTCACTTCTTTGGTTAAGTCGATTCCTGGTATTTAATTTTTTGTGTATCTATTGTAAATGGGATTACTTTTTTAAATTTATTTTTTACATTGTTCACTATTGGCATATAGAAATGCTACTGATTTTTGTTTGTTGGTTTTGTATCCTGCAATGTTACTGAATTTGTTTATCTATCAGTTCTGATAGATTTTTTGTACAGTCTTGAGCTTTTTCAAATATAAGATCATATCATCTGCAAACAAGGATAGTTTGACTTCTTCCTTTCCACTTTGAATGTCCTTTATATCCTTCCCTTGTCTGATTGCTCTAGCTAGGACTTCCAGTACTGTATTAAATAATAGTGGTGATAGTAGACATCCTTGTCATGCTCCAGATCTTATAGAAAAGGCTTTATGTTCTTCCACGTTCAGTATAATACTAGCTGTGGGTCTGTCATATATAGCCTTTATTATGTTGAGATATATTTCTTCTATTCTCAGTTTTTTGAAGGTTTTTAATTATGAAGGATGTTGAGTTTTATCAAATGCTTTTCAGCATCAATTGAAATGATCATATGGTTTTTATCCTTCATTCTGTTGATATGATGTATCACATTGATTGATTTGCATTTGTTGAACCACCCTTGCCTCCCAGGGATAAATCCCACTTGATCATGATGCATGATCTTTCTAAGGTATTGTTTAATTTAGTTTAATAGTATTTTGTTGAGAATTTTTGCATCAATATTTATCAGAGATATTGGCCTGCACTTTTCTTGTTTGATGTGTCTTTGTCTGTTTGTGGGATCAGGATTGGTATTAGTTCTTTAAATGTTTGATAGAATTCAGCAGTTAAGCCATCAGACCCAGGCTTTTCTATATCGGGGGACTTTTTATGAAGGCTTTGATCCTGTTACTTGTTATTGGTCTGTTCAGATTTTGGATTTCTCAGGAAACCTTTCTGAATGGGTTCAGCCTTCAGAAATCTATTCTTGGCATCATTATTCTTTTCCTTGCTCTGATTGTTGAACTATTCTTCTGTAGGGTGGCTACCCTCTTTCCATGAATTGATCTGGGCATGTGGACAAGGCTCAGAAATCAACAGGGTTCTTAGGCAATATTTTATGGTATTGAGATTTTTCAATAATAATTATCTATATTCCCAACAAATGACAAAGAATAGATTTCTGTATACAGAGAAGCAATATAGCACTGTGTTTAAGCACATAGGCTTGTGAGCATTAGTTCTCAATCTTGGCTACACCTTATAATTGCTGAGAACATTTAAGAAATACTGATGCCTGAGTCCCACACTCAAGGATTCAAATTTAATTGGTTTGGGGCATGGCCTAGACATCAGGATTTAAAAAGCTTCTCATGATTCTAACATGCAAAGTTGGAAAGTGCTGCTTTAGAGTAGGTCCAAATTTATTTTTAAACCTTGGCTTTGCACTTAGGAGCTACAGCTTGGTCAAGCTACTCAGTCTGTTTGAACCTAATGTCCTCGCCTGTAAAATAAGGCTGATAATATGCACTATCCCGGCTTATGTAAAATAGAATGAACTGGCCATATAACAAGTATGTACTGAGCATCATTATATTCCTTTAAAATGGAATTTTGTTTTATTTATGAGAGGTAGTTTCGTTAATGAAAATTAGGGCAATATAGAAAATGAGAGAAAAAAATACTCTGAGTTCTACTCCTGAAACTTTTCATGTATTGCCTTTAATTTTGGGGCTTTTTCATGCTGCGTATATTTTTATTTTTCTTTTGACCAAGGTGGAAATCATCGTGAAATGCAATTTATACCCTGCTTTTCTTCACTCAACTGTTATGTTGCTGAGGTAATAATCATAATTTCAGATTTGCTAAGGTTTCAGAATTCTGAATGTCGTACAAAGTTAAGTTGGAGCTCCTGGATTGAGAGTCACAGAGAATTGTTGGCCTCTCTTCTTGTGATTTTCCTGGTGACAGTTTTGTCCCCAAGAGGCCGTCTTTGCATGCTCCAGAGCTCTGTTCAGGAATCAGCCCCGAGGGCAAGTGTGCACCAGTCTAAGCTGACTTTTCATCTGGAAAATCCTGCTGCTGTTTGCATTACAGGAGGGATGCAATCTACCAAATATGGTGCTATTTTTTATGAGGGATTAAATTTTACTGGGATAAGAGCATCTCCTCTCTGTTGTCACTGTGCAGGGATGTCTGCCTTCACCCCATTCTGTCACTAGCCCAATCTTGCTTCCATGTCCCAAGGCTCCCACCCTTCATTTCCAATCATACAAACAGTGTCTTGACTCAGGGCAGAAAGAACCAGTCCTATTTTGTCTATTCACACTCACCTACACACCTAGGCCTTCTGGAGTTTAAGGGCTGTTGAAGAGACAGTGTGATGGATGCAGAAGAGAGTGATCTTTGGGATGTAGCAGCCCAGATTTTGAATCTAAGATCTGCAACTTGATGTTTGACCTTCAGAGAGCTGCTAAACACACCAAGCCTCCGTTTTCTCATCTTCAAAAAGGGAAACAAGGCGGCAGTCTACCTCACAGAATTGTGTGAAGGTTAACAATGAACTCATTCGTCCATTCAAAAATATTTATTTAGCACCTATTATGTGCCATGCACTGGGTTAGGTGCTGGGAATATGGATGAGCAAAAGCCAGAAGGTTCATACCTGTGTGGAATTTGCAGCTTGGCGGGGTGGGGGGTGAGGGTACAGACAGGAGATGCTTAAAGCACAGATTAGAATCCTGTGTGGTTCAGGTTTCGATGGGAGGCACAAGATACTCTGGAAGTACACTGCAATGATACCTGATTTGGTTTGGGATGGGGGGGATTTAAAAAATCAATACAATGAAGTAAGCTGATGTGGTAAATTAATTCTCACTGCTTCCCTTTAATTACAAAGAAGTGTTGGGTAAAATATAACAAGTAAAAGAAGTGTAGCTGAGCTTGGAAAAAAGAAGGGAGAGCTTCAAGCAGCAGAAAGAAAGAGGAAATGAAAAGCTACAGTGACGAACAGGAGTTGCAGTCAGCAGTCCCAGGCGTGTCTTGTGTGTGCATAGCTCCTGGCTTCACGTGGAACTTACCCCCCAGGGAAATGGGAACTCAAAACTCTCCACCTGCTGGCTTAAGAGTGCAGTGAGGAAGCTGAACTTGTGCCTGGAGCCTTAGGTGGGAAAAGGGTCCTCTGTGAGTAGCTGAAATCACGTGGGACCCTGTGGGTGGAGGTTCTGACTTTGCCCATTACAAGGTGAGGGAACTGGAAGTGGAGGGATTCACGTAGAAACTGGGGGCGCACCTGAGATCACCCGCAGAGCCCCTCCCTGCCCCAGGGCACCCTGCCTGTGCTGCGCTGGGAGCCTTTGTGCAGGCTGCCTCCTCTGCTAGAGGGCTCACTCCCTCTCCCCATCAGGGTCATTGCCTCCACTGGCCCCTGACTGGCTTCACTGGCCAATATCTTGACTCCAGTGTCATTTCCTTTGAGAGGTTTTCCAAGATTCGATCAGGGGCTCCCATTCTGCTTTCCAGATTCATGCCTTCCCTCATTCGTAGCCCTTGCTACAAACACAATTTAATAATTGTGTCATTTTTATTACATGACTTCCCCTGTCCCTCACTGAACTGTTAGATTATAAAAGTAGGAACCATGCACATCTGTGTCTTTTTAACTACATTTTATTATTTCCCGGATAGTGCCTGTCATATAGTTCCTAAGAAATAAATATCGAGGGAATGAATGAATGAACTTGTTAACCCTCAATGAACATGGCCACCGTCCCTATTTCCTACCAACACCACCTGGAAATAAAACAGTAACAATTTATTATTTATTTATTTACAATTTCCTTCACGACCTGTAGTTACTGGAGAGTGAAAATATGTACCCTACTATGGCAGTGGTGCTCAAACTATAGTGTCCATCAGTGTCACCAGGAAGACTTGGAGAGACACAGATCTCTGGGCTCTACTCCCAGAGTTTCTGACTCAGTAGGCCTGGGCTGGGACCCAGGATTTGCATTTCTCACACCTTCCCAGGTACTGTTGATGCTGAGGTCCGTGGACCACGCTTTGAGAACCACTGCTGTACAGCATCATGATTTTGATTTATGGGATTTTCAAGCCAGATCTATCAAATACACTACCAATGACACTATAGCTTTATGTCCTTAAAAGACATCATACATGGACAATGAACATGACCTATGCCTGATGACACAGAAGTGCTCTTCCTGGGGAAAGTGGGCTTTCTGTTTCCCTTATAAATAGGGGAGAAATTGGAAGGGCTCAAAAGTCGGGCTCTGGAGTCAGATCTGCCTGGATTGCAACTTTTGCCACCCTCTGTGAGTGCTAGATCTTGTGAATGTTATGGAACCTCTTTTAGTTTCCTAATCTCTAAAATGGGATGCGGTGGTAGGTGCCCCAGAGGCAGGCCTCATAACAGATTGCGTTGGATGCATAAAGGGGCTTGGAAAGTTAAGATAGTATTTGTGGTTACAGGGCCATGTATGGGCTTTTCATTGCTTGTGTAATAGGTGAGGTTGGAAAAGTAAGAACGTGAAAGTTGGGTTGCACGTCCTGTTAGGGTATTCTTGGTCCTATCAGATTTGGGAAGTCGGCTAATCATTGCATATTTAGAAGTTGGAAAGGGTCTTTTCCTTCATAACGAGGGTCATAGGTCAAGTTGGTAAAGACCCAGTTTTTTGTGGGAATGGGAGTGGCAACGTAGGCAGAGGTTGATAGAGAGATACACAGCCAACAGTCATTTGCCAGGGAAGGATTGGACTGGTTTAACAGAGTGTGAGTTAAGTTGAGAGTCTTGTAGAGGTAATTAGGAGCTAGTGAAAGGGGAGTGGTGATTGTATGAGGTATCCAAGGAAGCAGGAGGGATACATAGGCAAGGAGCAAATAGGAAGGTAAAGAGGGTGCTCTGGAAAACGAGATCATTTTATCTAGTCTGAGTTAGAGGTAGGAGTAAATTACTGTCAAAAGGAAGGAAGATAGAAAGAAGGTTGATGTGATAGGATTTTTGTTCTGGCAGGAGCTAGAGTATATAGTCCTATCACAAAGAGTGTGGTTAGTGAGCTGCTTTCACTTATCTTTTTTAAGGAGGAAGGGGTCTTTCCTCAGGATCAGTGGTAGGAGCCTTTTTAGTCTGGGATGTTTCCTTCGGAAAGAGGAGGTGCAAGTCCTCCCACGGTTCGCAGGTGTATCGAGGCTGGTCTGGCTGATCTTGGAACTCCTGAGCTGATGATCCCACAGGTTTCCCTGGGGATGTCCAAAGTTTAACTTGGGTGTGGTGGCACCACACTCTGTTTTTTGGCAATGCCTGTCCTCCTGGGACCACCAGGAAGCAGGTGTCTTGGCAGGGCCGACAGCCCCCACCGCATGGAGGGGGGTGTTCCTGTCCATCCCATCGGACCAGGGGCCACTCATCTCCTAGTCAATTTCCTTTTCTTTCTGCTTGTGTGCATGCCATTCTGATACCCTCTTCCCAGCCCTGCCGAGGCTCCAGCTCTGTCCTTTTTCATCCACACTGAAGGATGAGCCTGACACAGAAAAATTTCAAAGGAGCACCAGCCAGCTGGGCTGCACTGTCTGTCTGTCACACTTAGAGACTGATGACCTCGGCGGGCTTCACCCGCATGACAGGGACAATGCTCCCCAGGAGAGCTATGCCAGGCAGGATCGGACACTTACAACTGCCCAGATCCTCTCCTTTCAAGTAGGCCCGCGAGCAGCTGCCTGACTTGCATAAGAAACAGGCCCCTGGCTCCTGTCCCAGGGAGGGACATGGCTTTGGTCCTCATTTTCCCAGTGGAGGCTAAGTGCAAGTGACAGTGTCCTCTCGAAACGGCAGTTGTGACTGATAGGTTTTGAGTTGGCCCAGGGTCCTGATCTTAACTGGTTTGGATAAAATGACTTTGAAGGTTTTACTGCAGAAGCATCCTGGTGAGAATGGGACCGAGATACAGGTGTGCAGGTGGCTGGGAGTGCACTCTGGGCTTGATGGCTCCTTAGCTGTGTGGCCTCAGATGAGTCACCTGAATGCTCTGGAATCTCAAGGACCTGCTGGAGGGTGGGACCACCTTGGCCTGGCAGAGGGGCAAATAGCCTTCCTTGACTGGGGGGCTTTTGTGCATGGACAATATAGGCACCCTTTTCCAAGGCATGAATTGTGGCTGATAGAAAGTTGCTGGAACCTTATGTTTTATTCATTTAATTTTTTAAAACAGTGGATTATGGGATGCCCCTGTCAATAGCCCTCATGGCTGCCCACTGCCCTCAGAGTGAAGTCCAGGATGGCTTACAAGGCTGTCTCAGCTTGGGTTGGCCTAGTAGACCAATGAGGTGTAATGAATGTGAGACCAGGTCTTTTTTTTTGAGGAAGGGCTCAGGAAACACCCAGATAGGGGTGTGAAAGTGGAACAGGAAGGAAAAGAACCAGTAAAGAGTCACTATCAAGCAAGGGACCACTGTGTGCATCTAGAGCTAAATCCTGCCAGCCAAGGCTGAAGAGTGGCACAGAACACACATGTCAGCATTGTCTCCCCCGAGGGGTGAGGGAGCTGGGGTATTTATCCACCCACCCCTGCTCAGCTATTGATTGGAGGATTCTGGGGGTGGGCAGCGTGAATTCGCTGGCACTGCTGAGAGTGGGGACAAGGTGGGACCCAGACCCAGAAAAAGCCCCCAGGCAAAGCAGAGCAGGTTCTGGCATTTGGAAGTCGGGCATCTTTCATCGAAGAAGGGGAACCAACAGTGTCTGCTGTATCATCCGGAGTCTGACTCAGCCTACCCCTTTAGCCTTATCACCCACATATACACACACACACACCCCTTTCACACCCCACTACCCACATACACAACCTGCAAACTCCATAATCCACACTGATGCACAACAAATACACACAACTCCTGACACCCTATAGCCCCACCACAGAACCCAAAATACACACCAAATGAGAGCCACTAACAACATACAATCTGCCACAGAATTACATACATACAACCCACAACACACACATCCATACAACCCATAGCCCATACACACACAGAATCCCTCCCACATAACCTAAAATTCATACTTACACGCATGCAACCTACAGCATACACACATACAACCTGCAACATAAGCATAACACACCACCCCCATATAATTGCACTCCATACACACCTCCCCAAAACCTAAAACTCGCCCACATAACCCAGAATATGAAGCCATATGCCCACATGCATGTGACCTACAAGGCACATAACCCACACCACACACAACACACAACACACAAACACAACGGCAACATAACACACAACTCACATCCCCTCCCACATACCCTCAACACACATGCAACCTATTAACAGACACATAAACCTACAGCCTGCACACACTCAAAACACTCTCTCTGTCTCTCTCTCTCTCTCACACACACACACACACACACACACACACCCCACACACACTGGACTTTTAAAAGTTCATTTAACATGCAAAGCTCTCTCTTAATTCCTGATCCTTAAAATGCCCTCTTCCTTTTACTGGACAAACCCTCTTCCCCCTGCAGGTTTCAGTTAAACTCTACTCTCCTTAGACGGGGCATCTTGACCAGTTCCAGTGGGGTTGGTTCCTGTCCCTATAAGCACCCTCAGCATCTTGCACTTCTTTGCTCCTGACAGTTATCCCATTTGAATCCTGAGATAGTTTGGACTTGTCTCTGCTCAAATCTCAAATTGAATTGTAGTCTCCACTGTTGGATGTGGGGCCTAGTGGGAGGTGATTGGGTCATGGGCATGGATCCTCAAGAATGGCTTGGGTCGTCCCCTTGGTGATAAGCGAGCCATCTCTTACTCTGAGTTCACACAAGATCTAGTGGTTTAGGCTGGGCACGGTGGCTCACGCCTGTAATCCCAGCATTTTGGGAGGCCGAGGCAGGCGAATCATGGGGTCAGGAGATCGAGACCATCTTGGCTAACACAGTGAAATGCTGTCTCTACTAAAAATACAAAAAATTAGCCGGGCATGGTGGCACACGCCTATAGTCCCAGCTACTCAGGAGGCTGAGGCAGGAGAATCGATTGAACCCAGGAAGCAGAGGTTACAATGAGCCGAGATTATGCCACTGCACTCCAGCCTGGGTGACAGAGCAAGACTCTGCCTCAAAAAATAAAAATTAAAATTAAAAAAAGCATGTAGCGTCTCCCCCCCCACATGTCCTAGTCTCTCTCTCTTGCTCCTGTTCTCATCATGTGATGTGCCTGCTCTCTGTTCATCTTTTGCCGTGATTGGAAGCGTCCTGATGCCTCTCCAGAAACAGATGCCGCTATGCTTCCTGTACAGCTTGCAAAACCATGAGCCAATTAAACTTCTTCTCTTTATTAACTACCCAGCCTCAGGCATTTCTTTATAGCAGTGCAAGAAGGGCCTAATACAAATCCCCACTTTAAGGTTGGCTGTGCCTGCCAGATTGCAAATTCTAGAGGAGCAGCACTCCCAACTCTCCCATCTGCGGTTTATTCCCTAGCACCTAGAACAGTACCTGGCGTATCACAGGTGCCCCATATGTATTTGCTGAATTTATTTGAAAAATAATCTTTAACAATATATAGCAGCAACCTGCATATATAGCATTTCGTTATGTGTCCAGAAATTTCATTTATTCCTTAGAACCTGGCTGTGAGGCAAACATTAGTACCCGACTTTATGGATGTGGAAAGTGAGGCTCATGGGGCTTATGAGTTATTCAAGGGTTTACATTCAGTCTGTTGTCAGTGAGGACCAGATCTTGGGTTTTATGTTCCCTGATCAGTACTTTGCCCACCCCACCCCATGAGATTGGACGTGAACCCTCTCAAAGTGCTCACCTTGGGACACGCTGTGTTTAGTCAGATCATGCCACTGCTTCTCAAAGCATTTTTCTTTTTCAAAATCAAAATATCTATTTTTTAAGTAGAAAGCAATATATGCTTTTCTCCTTGATTTTCTTTTGGGGGTGGGAGGAGACCTTTAAAATGAGAAAAAAATTGTTTTATTTTAGTTTTTAGGAAAAGCAGATTTTTTTTTTGACTTTAGCTTTCTTATCTGTAAAACAGGGATAATAAAATAGGTCAGATTTCTTCTTTGTGGGTCTGTGACACTCCTGCTAGATCTGGGAGTCTTCTGAAACTAATGAAAAAAATTTGCATGTAGGTACATTTTTCTGGGAAGAAATTGTGGCTGTCAGAGAAAGTGTGCCTCCTCTGGCTGTCAGAGAAGGCTGTGCTCGATCTGATGTTTAAAGTAAGAGTGAATGAGGATTTGTTAGGTGAATAAGGGAGGGAAGGGCATTCCTGGAAAAGGGATGTTATGGACTGAATTGTGTTTCTCCCCTTCAAATTCCTGTGTTGACGAGGTCAAGAGATCGAGACCATCCTGATCAACATGGTGAAACCCCATCTACTAAAAATACAAAAAATTAGCTGGGCGTGATGGTGCACTCCTGTAGTCCCAGCCACTCGTGAGGCTGAGGCAGGAGGATCACTTGAACCTGGGAGGTGGAGGTTGCAGTGAGCCGAGATCGTGCCACTGCACTCCAGCCTGGCGACAGAGTGATACTCTGTCTCAAAAAAACAAACAAAAACTCAACAAATTCCTGTATTGAAGTCCTAACCCCTAATATCTAAGAATCTGGCTTCAGGGTCCTTACAGACCTCTGAAGGATTAAATGAGGTCATTGCAGTGGGCCCTAATCCAATAGCTTTTTCAGAATATTAGAGTTATTTCACCCCAAAATGTTTCTAGATATTCCATTAGAGCTCTTCCAGAGGAACTGTGTTAAAATCTTTGTGAAACGTCAGCAGATAACATAAACCTGAGAACCAACAATTACTTTCTAAGGAGTGCAGGAAGAGGATAGGAAAGAGGTGGTATAGCTTGTGTATTTTGTATCTAACATTCAATAGTCTTATAAATTAAGAGAGATTTCAGTTGTTAAAAACACATCTTAGTGAGAGTTCAGTATAACAGGCATTTTCATCCACTGCTGGGGGCGAGGTGTCAATTGACCTAATCTTTTGGGGATGCGGTTTAACAAAACACATAAAGACTTTCTAATGTGCATATCTTTGATCAAATAACTCCACCCTTGGTCCTGTAACATGTTGGAAAATAAAGGATTATGAAAATCTGTAGCATAGAAGAAAGTGTTATATAAATCTTAAGATCATCTCAGATCTTAAATATTGATAAAATCGAAAATATTTGATAAAATCTGACATCTCTCACTGATAATAAAGGCTTGAATCTGAAAATGCATTTTTAAAAACATAACCAAAATATAATCTAAACCAAACCAAGAGCCAGCCAATGTTATACCTGTTAATACAGGGAGACTCTAAAGGCATTTTCTTTCTCTCTCTTTCCTTCTTTCTCTTTCTTTCTTATTTTCTTTCTTTCCTTCTTTCTTTCTTTCTTTTCTTTCTTTCTTTCTTTCTTTCTTTCTTTCTCTCTCTCTCTCTCTCTCTCTCTCTTTCTCTCTCTCTCTTTCTTTCTTTCTGTCTGTCTCCCTCCCCTCCCCTCCGCTTCCCTTCCCTTCCCTTTCTTTTTCAGAGTTTCTTTTGAGACAGAGTTTCACTCTTGTTGCCCAGGCTGGAGTGCAATGTCGGCTCACTGCAGCCTCTGCTTCCTGGGTTCAAGCGATTCTCCTGCCTCAGCATCCTGAGTAGCTGGGACTATAGGCATGTGCCGCTACACCTGGCTATTTTTTGTCTTTTTAGTAGAGACAGGGTTTCACCATGTTGATCAGGCTGGTCTCAAACTCCTGACCTCAGATGATCCACCCACCTCAGCCTCCCAAAGTGCTGGGATTACAGGTACGAACCACCGCGCCCAGCCCCACTAAACACATTTCTATCGAATGTGGGAACAAACTGCTCTCTCAGTCATTGTTTATTTATAATTGCTCACCAAGGCAATTACTGAAGAAAATGAACTAGGAATAAGTCTTGGAATCAACATGGAAAAATAACCATTACTTAAAATGATAAGAATATCTGTGTAGAAAATCTCATTGAATCAACTAAAAACTTACAGAAGTAATAAGAGAGTTTAGTCATTTGGCTGAATTTTACCTTTTTTTTTAACCAACGATAATCAGGTAGAAAATATTATCATTTAAAAAGATTTCATTGAATGTAGTTACCAAGTAATAGAAACCACCTAGCAGTAGATAATTGATTTGTGGGACATAATGGAATATATTTATAAAGTGTACTGAGTGTTCTAAAATACCACTTGATGTATTTTAGAATGATATGCTTGGGATTCCTAAGCCACCTCCCACTAGATTCGTCTGTAAATTTAACATTAAGTTACAAATGTAATGTAAATTTTTAATGTGACAAAAATGATTCTAAATTTTGTATGGATAAATATGTGAGGACACAGAGTTCCATGGATGAATTTGGTTTCTACATTTTAATCCATTTAATACATTCTACAATATGAACTTTATACATTGGTACCCAAATAGCATTTATTTTTTAAAAAATTATGGACAACAGATAGGAAGGGAATGGACAGTACTGTGGCCATGCTGGGCTCCCGCGGGCTTTGTGCTTTTAGCAGAGCACGAGTCCCAGTATGCTGATACCATGCCTTATTACTAGAGAATTTCTAGAAATGGTCCTTCTCTTCCTTAAGGGCTGATATGGGCTGTGATGCACCTGAAATGGGCGTCATTTACACAGTGCGGGTCCCCTGAGGCCTAGTCACCTGCCCTTAACCCATTCTCCACTCCCCCATAAATTTATCCAAAAATTGAATGCAGGAAAATATACCTCATCTCTAGGTCTGTCCACTGGCAAACAGACCCTTGGCTGTGGGAATTTTGAGACCGTGGGGTGGGAGACATTTGGTGGGCTTTGTCTTGGTTGTCACGTCTCTTCTCAGGGATGCTGTGAGGTCTCATGATTTAAGGACAGGTGAAGCGGTGCAGTGACCCAAGTTTCTGCATCATTAAGTGACAGGAGCTTTCAGGACAATGGGAGCCTTCTTTGACCTTCTGCATAATAACTCCCTCAGCAACTCAGAGTAAAAAAAAAAAAAATCACAAAATTTCAGGTTTGAAAATGTTCTCAGGGTTTTAGACCCCTCTTCTCCCATCCTTCCCAGATGAACGCATTCTCTCCATGGCATTCAGTTCAAGGCTTTTTGAACACCTACGATGGATTAAGCACAGTGTTTGCAATTTATCACGATTGCTTTTTGACTTATTTACCATTCCTTTCCCTTACTAGAATGTGAGCCCCATATAGGCAAGGACCTTGCCCGTCTTGTTCATTGCTGAATCTTCAGTGGCTTTAGCAGTGCGTGGCACATGGTAGGCCCCCAGTGGATATTTATTGAATAAACAGGGATGAAAAAAATATAGTTACTACCACCTAGAAGCTGACAGTTTAGTGGAAGAAAGGGGGAATAGAAATCATTAAAGTGCAAGATGATAGTTCTCTAGTAAAGGTATATGTAAGTTGCAAAGAAACATACGATAGAAAACCAACCCTGTAGGGGCTGTTGGAGGAGGTTGTGCATGGTCTGATTCTTAGAGTAACAATGCATATTTTTTAGGTAAATACAGTAGGGAAAGGCACTCATGGAAGGGGGATGTTATGAGCTGAATTGTGCCTTCCCACCAAATACTGAAGTTCTAACTCTAACCTCTAGTATTTAAGATTGTGACTGTCTTTGGAGATAGGTCCTTGAAGAGCTTATTAGAGTTGAATGAGGTCATTGGGGTGGACCCTAATTGCATAGGATTGGTGTCCTTGTAAGAAGAGGAGATTAGACACACACACACACACACACACACACACACACACACACACACACACAGAGGGAAGGGCACATGAAGACACAAGGAGAAGATGGCCATCTACAAGCCCAGGAGAGGGGACTCAGAAGAGACAACCCTACTGTCACCTTAATCTTGGAGTTCCAGCCTCCAGAACTGTGAGAAAATACATTTCTGTTTAAGCCACCAAGTCTTTGGTGCTTGTAATAGCAGCCCCAGCAAACTAATACAAGAAGGTAGCATGCATAAAAATGTGGAGGTGGGATAGAGCGCAGCTTCTTTGGGGACTCTGTCTTGCAGTATAACTATAGGAAAACAGTTCTAGGAAGAGGGCCGATTGGCAGAGAAAGAAGGAAGAGCAGGGCTTTTCAAACTCATGCTTGTACAAGTGAAACAGGACAGGTGTAGGATGATAGGGAGAGGTGGTCTTTGGCTTTACCTAAAGAGGGTGGATGTGCATTGATTGTGGCTGCTCCTTGTCAATGAAGGGCCAGGTGTTGCCAGAATTTCCTATTCTTTAAGATAAGTCATAAATATGAATTTTTATATGTAGTCTTATCATTTTATAAAAAGTTGGCCACTAATTTAATATTTCAAATTTGATTTAGGCCACAATAGAAATATACGAACTAGACAAAGTCTGTTGCCTGCTAAGTTGTAATTCCTGAACTAGCTAAGAACCCATTCATAAAGAATGAGGCATGTGTGGCAAGGAATTTCAAATTTTATTAGTTGGCAGGAGGAATGGTTGATGAATTTTGAAGGAGAGAAAAAGACATGAACTTAACTGGTGGTGGTTTAGAGCAGGGGACAGCGAGCATTTTCTTAAAGGGCCAGAGAGTAGACACATTTTTTGACTTCACCGGCTCCTTGAACTTCATCTCTTTTGCAGCTACTCATTTCAGCTGTTGTGGCATAAAACTTCTGTAGACAATATGTAAACAAATGGCATGGTTGCATTCCAATAAACTTTATTTACAAGACAAGCAGATGATAGGCCGGATTTGGTCCCATCCTTCCGTGGGCTGTACTTGCTGATCCCTGGTTTAGAGGGCTGGAGGCTCAAACTGGAAAGAGGCGTTCAGAAAATAGGTAAGAGATGGACGGAAGCTGTGGTCATGGCAATGAGGAGAGGGTGGGACAGATTCAAGAGCTACTTAGCAGTTAACATTGCCAGGACTTGCTGATTGATGGGGTGTGTAGGAAAGAAAGAGAACTGTGGATAATGCCCAGGTTTCTGGCTTGACGGATGATCAGTTTGAATCCCGCTAATTTGCACAACCTCCCAAGCCAGCCCATTCCACATGGGGGGTAACCCTGTTGAATCCTTTCTCCTCATGGGCCCTGACTTATGGAAGAAACTTCTTAGATCCTAGGTATCTCTAGAATTGTCCTGCCCTGCCACTATGACTGAAATTGAAAACTTCATTCTGTTCAGAGCAGAGGCAATGAGACAGTTTAATATCTGTTGCCTTCAGGTTATTGCAGAGTCTCTGGCCCCTGGTCTTGGGATAGGAAAATGGGTCTCTAAGCAATTAGAGCAACAAGGTGCTGCAGAGATCAGAGCATGCTAGGACTTAGGATGCCAATTACCAAATCTCTATAGGTCCCCACTTCCCAGGGCAGTATGGAAAAAAATCTGTTAAATTGTACTCTGAGCAGAGGTGGCACGGCCAGGCCTCAAATGCATCTGCCAGGCTCTAGTTCGTGCCTGCAAAGTCAGGAGCCCACTTTGATGTGCTCCAGGTGGCCACTGGAGCCGTGGTTGAATATCAGGGGATGCTGGACTCCTTCTCTCTTTACTCGGCCAGAGCCCACAGATGCCTCTTAGAAACAAGAGTGCTGAGGAAGGTGAGCCCCAGGACCTGTGGCAGAGCTAATGAATTCTGCGTACAGGTTTACAGTCTCTGCTGCAGCCGCCGCTGAGAAGTGTGTGCAAAATGGTCCTGGGGCACTTAACACGAAGAGGAGGAAAGGATTTATAGCCCAGAATGCAGGAGGCTGGGCGGGGCTGCTTCTGACTTTGGGAAAAAAAAAAAAATGGTTAGGACTGGACTTTGAGAGATTGGCCCTGGAGGATGGGAAGGAACCTACGTGGGTTCCTTCCCGCATAGGTTCTGACTGTGTTTATTTTGTGACCCACCAGGCCTGGTCCTGTAGCCAGAGGTCGGTGAGACCTTGAAAATCCAGGAGGCTAAGGGAGATGCAGAGGGGTGTAGAAAGAAAGCTCATCCATTGGGCACTATGGCAGAAAATGGGTCGATTGACATGTATTTTATTCTTGACTTCTAATAACCCGAAAGCCAGCTATAATATGTGTCAACTTAATACATGGACGTATAAATTAATTTATGGGATCAATTTATCACATCCTTGGGCTAAGGGGTACCAAGATGGCTGGTAAAACGTTGTTTCTGGCTGTGTCTCTAGGGGCATTCACAAAGAGATTAGCATTAGAATCTGAAGGCTGAGTAAAGAAGATCACCCAAAAGTGCTCCCTATGGTCTCTGCACCTGCCTCTCTGCCTGGTACCCCTAGGGGTTTGAGCAGCTGGGCAACCGAAGGAGTGAACCGCACCTCTGTTGCATGCCTTGTGAGAGGGATAAGGGAACTCTCCTCTTTCACTATGATGTCTGCTTTTCTGCCCTGGTATATGGGCTAGGTGTGGGCTCTAGGGAGAATCAAGGGTCTTTGTACAAGCTGAAGGGGGCATGTGAGATTTGAATGCAAGTAGGGCTGCCCTGGGGCCAGTGTGACAAAGTGCAGCACACTTACCAGTGGACAAAGGGGTGGTTCTGACTCAGTGAACCCAGAAGGGGAAATGCCATCATTCAGCTCCGTAAGGGCAGGGCAGTTACAGAAGAGATAGTCAATGTTCCCCTCCCTTCTTAGGAAACCTAATCACCAATGCCACAGCCCCTTCACGGACAGCCTAACCCACCAGCAAGCGCCACTTGATGGGACATATTACTTATGGTCTTCTATGAGTCAGCCACTAGTTGGCCAGAGAGATAGGAGACACCTACCCACAAGCCAGAGGATTGGAACAGTTCGAGTGGCCAATTGTGGGTCTGGAGAAGCTTTCATGGTTGAGGAGGCTGTTGGCCTGGGTCTTGTGGAATAAACAGAGTTTAGGTAGGTGGATGGGGGAGTGATTCCAGGTGGGGAATTGGAGGCACAACATAAGAAAAGCATAGTGCAGAACAGTGAGGAAGCTGGCCCAGTGGAGACCCATGTTTCCTGTTAAAGAGGGCAGGGGGATGAATTCATTGGCTCTGTGCATGCCCCATCCCACATGACTTTATAGCTCCTTGTGCCAAAATACTGGAGTATAATATATTTCCCCGACCTTTCACTTTGGGCTTGGCTGTGTGTAATGCTTTGGCTAGTAGAAAAAGGTGAGAGTTACAGTCTGAGCTAAGACTTAAGGGGCCTCACATGTTTCTGCCTGCTCTGTGTCACTGTGTCACTGTCATTATCACGAGATACATCTACCTGGGATCATCTTTCAGAGCTGGAAGAGAATGAGACACATATGAAGCAGAGCCAGCCACTCCAGCCAAGCCTAGACAGAATCAGCCAGGCCAGCTGAGCCTGCATCAGCGCAACTGCAGATGCATGAGCTGCATAAATTCTTATTGTTGCACCCACTGGGATTTTGCGGTTGTTACACAGCAGTAAGCATGAGAGCTGTAGCCACAGTAAACTGAGAGAGGAGCAAAGGAATTCATGGGCATCAGCAAATTCTGGAAGGGTACATTTGCTTCTAAAGTCTATATGCACAAGTTCTGGGCTATTTATATTAGCCTCTTTTTCCTTTTCGTAAAAGCTTCCCAGAGAGAGTAGCTGATTTCTTCAAGGCCACACAAGTTAGCAGCAGAATCAAGGCTAAGATAGAACACCCCTTAGCTCCAGGGACAGAGTCTGTCACACCACATGACTTTCCTGTTCCAGATATTCACGTACAGCATGGTCTGGAGGCCAGGAAAACTTTCCTTTCTCGTTGGTGAGGTCTTAGGGTTTCAGCCAACACCAATGCTCAACCATTAACCAGATTGATATGGCTATTTGCCATAACATTTAGCAACCTCTCCATCAAATAAATGGCCAGAGAGGCTCCTGACACTTCTAGTATCAAATAAAGAGAAACCATATTCTGTAGCTTTACAAGGTTGTCTGAACAAGACCTATTAAAGGGATTGGAGTGAATTGAGGCTCTGTGGCAGAATCCGTGGTGTTTCTCTGCCTCACAGTCCTTCGGAGTGTCCTCTGGATGGTATAGTTGGATAAAAAGGCAGGGGCGGCCAAACACAGAGCCATCTGGCTGTGTTACCCACCCTCTCTGTGTCCTTCGTTTCTTCTTCTGTCAGACGAGCCACTTTGCTACTCTGTGATTGTATCATCCAAAGGACTTCCATCATGAGTGATGGAAAGAGTAGGTGGGAAGCTCTGGGGAGAAAAGCAGCAGGCTTGGTGTTAAGGTCAGGGATTCCCTCATTTTCCTTCTTCCCTTCTC
Source organism: Nomascus leucogenys (assembly GCF_006542625.1). NCBI lineage: Eukaryota > Metazoa > Chordata > Mammalia > Primates > Hylobatidae > Nomascus > Nomascus leucogenys. The sequence continues at coordinate 86,856,388 of NC_044398.1, read as the reverse complement.
ACTGTATTATTCTGCTCTTCATTCTGGTTTTCTCTCCTGCTGGCAAGTCTCCCTGAAGGACCACATCAACTGGTGTTTCTTGAACTTCTGAAACATATATCGTGAAGTGTTGGGTGCATAATGAGTACTGAATAAACATTGCCTATGACTAACATCCTCACTGTAACCTTCTGGCAGAGAGGGTTATTACATTTATTCTACCCAGGGATTGATGTACTAGAGAGAGTAGGATATGAAGGGATATGAAGTCAATATCTTGGAGTGGTGAGCAGAGTCCTTGAGTGTATCTTGACCTCAAAACCTTCTCTATGGAAGGAAACTCTGGATTTGGAGACAGAGATCTCCAGGGAATTACAGATGGGAAAAGAGAGCCCAGGAAGAGGGAAGAACATGGTCCAAGGCCCTCAGTAGGAATGATCATGGGGATCAAAGATCTGCAAGTCCAGCACAATTGGGAAAACAGGGTATTGTGGGAAAGAATCAGGAGATGAAGCTGGACAGGAAAGAACCATAGCTATAAAACTGTGGGCTGGCAAGAGAGAGCGCTTTATGAAGAAACTTTTAAATACTTCACTAGGTTTAAATTTCAAAGTGGAAAGGGACTATTTTACGAAAGATTTAACCATGTACAAGCAAATGTCATCAGGCTCATTATCATTACTTAAGGCATTATTCAGTTGTAAATTGCTGGTATTGCTGCATTTAGCCTTATGGTAGAATTCTTCTTTGGAGTTAAATATGCTTAGTAACAATTTGAATTTTCTTCTGACATTGGAGTGATTTAATATGAAATGTGCACAACAACCACATGTCAAAAAGACATAAAAATTCAAGAGAGGTTGAGAGGGCCTGTGTGTGTATGTGTGCGTGTGTGATGGTGACATTGCTGGTGAGGATGGTTTTGGTGGGGAAAGGGGTGCTTTGGAAAATCTGATTCCATAGAGCTGAAGAAGGTGGAACTAATTTCCACTCTCAGTCCCCAACCTCAGAAGCCTCTTGGGTCTTAAGTGGCAAAGAGTGAGAAAACATGGGAAGGGCTGAAGGACTGTCTTACATCCTCGCTATTCAAAGTGTTGTCTACCTGGGTTCTTCTTAGAAATGCAGGATCTTAGCTCCCTCCCGGACCTGCTGAATGAGAACCTGCGTTTAACAAGATGCCTGGATGATCTGTGTGCACAGTGAACTTTGAGAATCTGTGACTTACATGACCATGGTGAAAGTGAGGTGGCAGAAATGGTCTGTTTGATTTAGATGATATAAGCATCGAGGGTTTGTTTAGGTTGTCAGTGTGGTGTGAACTTTGAAGTTGGATAGACTTGGACTTTAATCCTGGCTCTCCTATTTGCCTTGGGGGAGTCCTTGGCCTTCTAGTGTCTCAGCTTCCCCATCCAGGCAATGGGAATAATAGGACCAGCATGCAGTTTTGCTGTGAGGATTAAGTAAGAAAATACAAGTAAAGCATTTGGCACACATCTGTGGTTCAGTAAATGATAATTCTGTTATTCTTCCCCAAGACACTGACAATTGTTCTTTCTGAATAGGTGAGCAATTACAAGGTAACTCAATGACAAAAAAAAAAAAAAAAAACCCTAAAATTTATTGAGTACCTTCTATGTGCCAGGCACTTTCTGTTCACAGAGTGGTCACTAAGCAGTTTTAGTTTGAAGACAGACAGCCTGGTGCAAAGCCTGCTACGAGACAATGAGGCAGTTATAGAAACTCTCGGTGCCTCCGTTTCCCCATCTGTGACATGGAGATAACCATTTTGCCTATTTCTGTATGAGAATTATATAAGTAATCCACACATGTTCTGTGCTTAGTGAAGTGTTTGATACATAATGAGTATTGAATAAATATGAGCTATTATGAACATGCTTATTTTATCCTCACTGTAACCTTCTGGAGGAGAGGGCTATTATTTCTATTCTATAGTTGAAAAAGTGAGAGGCTAAAGAACTTTCTGAAGTCCACGTGGCTAGTAAATTGTAGAGCCAGGATTTCAACCCATATTTATTAGCCTCAGATACCATGTACCTCATCAACTCATAGTTCTGTTCTAATATTCAGAGGCCAGGGGAGTAACCCTGCAGGCAGACCAGCTGCCCCAGGAGTTGCTCTCAGCTTCCTTCCTTCTGGTAGGAAGGGGGAAACCAAACAGAACTGGAAGAAATCAAAGTGCCAGCCTCAGGATGTAGAAAGGCAGATTCTCAAAGCACTTGTGCTGTATTTAATGCATCCCTTTGAAATGCTCTGCTCATAACCTGTCAAGGGCAATTTGGAAACATGTGCTCAAGGAGGTGAATGTTGGCTGCTCCCTGACACTGTCTCTTCTTTTATATATACAGTGACAGCCACACAGATCAACCTAGGCATGACTTATTTATGGGGCAGCCCGGCCCCTGCTGAATGAGTCCTCAGTGCGTGCAATAGATTTCACTGGAAAAAAGAGAATGCGTAATTTGGGAAGGTAATTATTTTTTTGTAAGTTCATTTACAAAAGTGAATTTTCCAATTACCAGTGGAAGGAAAGAAATATTTTAGGTTAAAATTTCAGGTTGAAATATACAAAGGGACCTTGTACTAGATTGGAAACCAGGAGTCTTAGGTTCAGTGTAGCTCAGTGTATTCCTCCGGTTCCAAGTCTGTCTCTGCATCTCACCAGTTGAGTGACCTTGGACAAATGGCTTCACCCTTCTGAGTTTCAGTTTTCTAGTCAATAAGACCAGCATTCTGATTGTCCTGGGAAGATTAAATAAGATATCACACTTGGACAGCTTAGTGCAAAACCTGGTGCAAGTAGGTGCCTAATGCATATCAGCTATTAGTAATAACAGTGGCAGTACTGGCTTTGTGACCTGGGGTAAATTAATCCCCTTTTCAGTGCTTTACCTTTTAAAAATGAGAAGGTGGGGTAAGATTATTTTTTGGTTTCCTTCAGCCATATTGCGTATTTTTCTTAGGTCTCTTTGTTTTGCATGCCCTCATGGACAGGAGAAATACTCTATCTGAATTTAATTCATCTGTGTATTCTTCTCTACATCTGAATTTATCTCTGCATCTATCTATCGATATCTATTGTCTGTCTATCTGTCTGTCTGTCTGTCTGTCTGTCTATCTATCTTTTTTTTTTTTTTTGAGACAGAGTCTCAGTTTATCACCCAGGCTGGAATGCAGTGGCACAATCTTGATTCACTGCAACTTCTGCAACCTCTGCCTCCCAGGTTCAAGTGATTCTCATGCCTCAGCCTCCCGAGTAGCTGGGATTACAGGCATGCACCACCACACCCAGCTAGTTTTTGTATTTTTAGTGGAGATGGGGTTTTACCATGTTTGCCAGGTCTCAAACTCTTGACCTTATGTGATCTGCCCACCTGGACCCCCAAAGTGCTTGGATTACAGGTGTGAGCCTATCTGTCTGTCTGTCTGTCTGTCTGTCTGGCTGGCTGGCTGGCTATCTATCTATCTATCCATCCTATCTATCTATATCTATCTGACTAATTATATAATCATCCATCTATCCATCCATCCATCCATCCATCCATCCATCCATCCATCCAGAGGCTCATTCCCTAAAGACTCAAGGAGTAATATGGAAGAGTTTTAAAACATTTCCATACCTTGAGACTAAGCAGAGTATAAACTTGCCATTTGGGTGGATACTGAATTTCAGGCAAAACATTCCCTTCCCAACTCATTACCACCTTTATAAACAAATTAGAGATCTTGACCTTGGATTAATTGCTAGGTATTTGCTGATCGTCCGGCTTTCTTTCTCCATCTTTCTGTTTGGTGACAGTTTGAAAGGAGTGGTCTAACAAAATCCACCTTAGTACCAAATGGCTAAAGTCTATCCCCTTTTTTTCCCCCTTAGACTAACATCTCAAAATAAAATAGTGATTAACAACACTTTCAAGGTAGGCTTGTTGTCTAAAATATTTTAATGGATTTCAATGAAATTTATTCTGTAAAGAGAACTAATGGAGAGATGTAATTTTCATGAGTAATAGTTATCACAGACATCATTATGCTCCCCAGGAGGGGCAGAGAGAAGGAAAAAGAGAAGAAAGAATGAGAGGATAACTCAAGGCTGAGAGTGTGTTGTTATAAATGACAGTAATTATTCCTTGCATGTGAGTACTGTGCTATGGCATTCAAAGCATTGATACATGCCCTTTCTTATTTCACTCTCACAGCCACTTTGTAAAGATAAAGTGATTTTTTCACTATGCACATTGGGAGCTGAGGTTCTGAAAGGCTTGCACAAATAGTCACCCTCTGGCAAACCAAAGAGCTAGGGTTTCCACGCAGCTTTCTAGACTCAAAGATCAGTATTCTTTAAATTACAACACAGCCTTCCTAGCAGAAGCCCATTATGATGGTTTCCATCTTGTTTTCCCCACTTTCTTGGCCCACGTGCACTGGAATGGTTGAGAAGTGGGTTATTTGGTGAATAGAATATCCAACTTAACTGGGAACGGTCCCAGAAAACATACCCTTTCAGCTCATTTTTAGAAAGTTGGAACACACTTTACTGTAAAAGTCCATAGGGGAAAAAAATCTTCTTTTGATTCAGAGAGCACTTCAAAATCTCATAAGGGCTGAGCATGTTATGGTTAAGAGCATCAACTGTTCTTTTAAAATTCTGAGAAACCTTTCTGGTTACTTGGAGCTCCCTGGTTGCTCGTATTCTGAATAAACAGATGTTTGCTGAACTTACGCTGCACTCAAAGTAAATACTCCAGTATTGCAGAGGAAGCCTCTTCACTTTCCTCATTTCCCGGGTGTGTTTCCAGTCTCTTGCTGTGTTGGCATATGTATTAGTCTGGAGCAGTGTGACTTACTAATTAATTGATTAATGAATACAGTCAACTATATTAAACAGGGGAACTTAGGGCTAAATGCTCTGAAAGAATTTCCTGTGGTCTGCCCACTTCTTGGGTGCAAGATGAGAGATGTGGAGAGCATCTCTTCAGTTTAGGAAAACCAGCATGGCAGCTCTTGTTCCAAGACAGCGTCTTTGTTGATGGGATCCAGAATTCTCCAGGCCATGAATTCTGGCCACCTGGTCAGTCATCTCCTCCAGAAGAAATAGGAAGGAGGAGAAGATGGAGGAGGAGGAGAGAAAGGGAGAAGAAGGAGGAGAAGGAGGAAGAAAAGGAGAAGTAGGAGGAAGAGAAAGAGGAAAAGAAGAAGAGCGGGAAAGAAGGGAGAGGAGGAGGAGTCAGGGGAGAAAGAGAGGAAGATGAGGAGAGAGCAAATCTGTGTACAGGGCAGAGAAGTCTAACATCTCCTTCTCAGGTTCCTCCAAAAGCCTTTCTCCTTCCAGCTGGGTTTCTTGCTTTGCATTCACAGCAGGTCTGTTTATAGGACTTTCTGTGCAAACAGAAAGTAGTTTTAATGCAGCATTTATATCCTTGCAGGGCAAAGGTAGTCCTAGATGGATCTATGTTGTGTAAATAGATGTGCTCATTGCTTTAACTGGAAAGGAAAGAGTCTATTCCTGAACAGAATTGCCTCTTTCCCCACTTCCCCTTGCTCCTGGCCTCTTTTTTTTTTTTTTTTTTTTTTTTGAAGGCTCATGTTTGTTTGATTGTGTGTTTATTTGGTTAGCCTGCCAGTTTGTTGGGTCTGGGATAAAGGCACTACACAGAAAGTGCAAGAGAAACTAGACTTTGATTTCTGTTTCTTAGAAGGAAATAAATGTTAGTCCTGAAGAGCGTTCTGGGTAGTGCAGAGGACACGTGTGTCTGTGATGCAAGGGCGTGCTTGGCTGTATTACATGTTCGTCACTCAAGTGCTGGCATTGAGTGGACCAAGAAACAAAAGAACCACAGGGCTTGATTAAATCCAAACAAGGAAGAAGAGAGAATGCTAAGGTAGATTACCCAGAGGTCCCTGACTCTGAATTCTGGTGGTAAAAATTGAGCCTCCCCTGGTCTCTCTGGGCATTGCTATCCATCTCACATCACTGCAACCTTATGGAAAACTGCAAGGTGGTTATTTGTATTAGAGCAGCGTCTCTGGAGCAGAGGATGCTTTTAGATGGTTCCTGAATAAACTTAAAAAACATTCAGAGTTTTATGTTTATTTTAATGACTATCAGAAGACAAAATATAGCTAGTATGCTAACCCCATGTTCTCAGCAGTAATATAAAGTTTCCTTTTAAAATGAATCAAGTGAAATGTAGAGTCTGTTTGAAGAGAAATATTAAGCAAATAATAGAGCAGTGATGCACCAATGTGACAGAAAATTGTGAAGGCAGCACTTGAATGATTGGAGCAAGGAAAATAACCGCTTAAAGAAAAAAAATCCCAAGTGATACTTTCTGTTAAGTTTTAAAGATACTCAGATGAGGAGCCTGGGCTTTGATTATGCTTAATTGGCTAGAAGCAATACCTTGTAGCCTGGAAAGAAAAACACGCTATTAATGACAACATTTATAAGGATGTAGGTAAGGGTAGTAGGTAGTGGATATTTATAATTTTTTGGCTACTCAATGTCTAACCCATTTACTATGTTTAGGGAATCATTTATAGCCGATCTTGAAGACATCCTTGGCAGCTGCTTCTGCTATAGAACCTGAAAGGCCAGTATTTGCTTCCCATGATCTCTGGATGACAGAGTATGGGCTTTTTAGACCTAAGTTCAGCTAATAATATATTTCTTCCTAGGTTCTTGAATCTCGGGCTACTGACATAAAGAAGCAAGGTGTGGAGGAGGTGGAGACACTCTTTTTTTTTAAAACGGAGTCTTGCTCTGTCACCCAGGCTGGAGTGCAGTGGTGCAATCTCGGCCCACTGCAAGATCCGCCTCCCGGGTTCACGTCATTCTCCTGCCTCAGCCTCCCAAGTAGCTGAGACTACAGGCGCACGCCACCACACCTGGCTAATTTTTTTTTGTATTTTTAGTAGAATCAGGTTTCACTGTGTTAGCCAGGATGGTCTCGATCTCCTGACCTCGTGATCTGCCTGCCTCAGCCTCCCAAAGTGCTGGGATTACAGGTGTGAGCCCCTGTGCCCTGCCGAGACACTCTTAATGAGCTCTTCTGGGGGAGAGTTTAGATGATTTTGGCCGCTTGGTTTCCCTTGATTTTTCCCCCACTTTCAAAGTCTAATTTTCTCTTTGATTCTGAGAGCAATTGGGGAAACTTTTAATAATCGCTTTACTATTTAAATTAAATAGAGTTTATTTCTATTTGTTTATAACTTTATTTCTATTGTTTATAACTTGTTTATTTCTATTGTTTATAACTTGGAACCTAGTACGAGGAGGTAGTCTAGCTGATGGTTACAGCACAGACTCCAAAATCAGGCTACTTGAATTCAAATCCAGGATCTGCCACTTACGAGTTGTGTACCTCTAAACAGACTCCTTCAAAATGGGGATTGTAATGGGGTCTACCTCATAGAATTTCAAGCAGATTGAGTGAGACAAGCCTCTAATATGGACTTTGTCACAGAGCAAGAGCTTAATAAGTACTAGCTATTACCATAACCAGAATTTGGAATTATAGAAGGGTAAGAAAGACTTACTGCTCACTCTTTGTGGCTACATCAAGCTTCTCCGAGAAGCCACAGAACAGCTGTTGTCTAGTGATATGGAAGCTACTCAGAGGTATTTACAAAGGAGTGCTTCCTTTGCCCATGAAACGAACAAGTAATCTGAACACCAAGAATTTTAGCACCACCCCCTCAAAACTAGAGAATGAAGACTCCAGTCTAGAGTGGTGTGCAATTCAATATGGTGGCCACTAGCCATAAACTAAAAATTAAGTTCCTCAGTCACACTAGTCATATTTCAAATGCTTAATAGCTACAGGTAGCTAATGGCTATCGTATTGGACAGCACAGAAGAATGTTTCCATTGCTGTGGCAAGTTCTGTTGGACAGCCCTGATGTAGATTATCTGGTTTGGATAGCTACCATTAATAATTGAGTCTTGCATGTGCCAAGTGCTGTGTTAAGCCCTTTGTATGTGTTATCTCATTAAATCCTTGCAACAAGACAGTAAGGCCTGGGCTATCATTAACCCCACTTTACAGATGAGAATATTGAGTGTCAGGGCCAGGCACGGTGGCTCACGCCTGTAATCCCAGCACTTTGGGAGGCCGAGGCAGGTGGATCATCCAAGGTCAGGAGTTCGAGACCAGCTTTACCGAAATGGTGAAACCCCGTCTCTACTAAAAATACACCACGCTGGGTGTGGTGGCAGGTACCTGTAATCCTAGCTACTTGGGAGGCTGAGGCAGGAGGATCGCTTGAACCAGGGAGGCAGAGGTTGCAGTGAGCTGAGATCATGCCATTGCACTCCAGCCTGGGCAACAAGAGTGAAACTTTGTCTCAAAAAAAAAAAAAAAAAGAACATTGAGTCTCAGATCACCTTTGTAACCTGCCCAAGGTCAACACAGGTAGTTAAATGAATGAAGTGGTATTGAAACCAGGTGTTACTCTGTTATATGACATGAATTTCCCACGTTCTAAAGTATGTTTTATTCATATTTAGCTTATGGCCCTGCAGTAGCCCCTACATTGTTGGCTTATAGTTTTTCTCAGCAAAGAGACCACAGCAACCAAGAACATTCCCATAGATATCTATGTTTCTTAAAGCTTAGGTTAAGATGGGAAACCTGAGGCCACTCTTCCCATTTTATTTTTCTCATGTTTGGGGGTGGAGGGGGCTAGGCATTATGCTAATTTTTGAATATGCAATAGTAACTAAAATACTCTTTTGCTTTAATGAGAGTTACAGGGGAGAGTCTGAGGAGAGCATGGATCACACACATAAATTGTGCTAACAATGCAATGAAAAAGAAACATAAGGGCTAATGAGACATATGACAGGAAGGCCTGCTGGAGTCTGGGGTTCATGAGGGGGTGTTCAAGGAGAAGTCTTCTGAGGAGGTGATGTTTGAGTTGAGATGTGGAAAGTGAATAGGAATTAACTAAAAGTGAAGGAAATAACACACACAAAGGCCCTGAGGTGGCCAGGAGCAAGGTGAATTCAAAAGGAGGCAGTGGTTGAAGAATGATAAGAGATCAAATGACAAAGAGATAAAGTCTATGAGGTAGCAGAGGTGAGATCACAGAGAACTTTATCAGCCATGTTCAGGAGTTTAAATCTCTCATGATGCATAGGTTTTAAAGTGTGTGTTGTGGATAACGATGCAATCTCATATACATCTTAAAAGATCATTCTGGCTACAGACTGAAAAATAGAAAGTGGAGGGAAATGGCAAGGGAGAACTGACTGTGGAGAGCTAGTTGGGAGGCCCCACCTTCCCTGAATGAATGACACCAGGAAGGAGCCCCAACAGTGAAAGAAAAGTTGAATGAAGAAGACCCAGTTCACATCTTCACCGAAGTTTCTCAACAAACATCATGGGAAATTCCATCTACAACCTAGAGCAGACCTTTATCCTAGCCTCCTCTCCCTGTTTCCCTCGAGAAATTTGTCCTCAAGATAGTTTCTCCTCTACTTTCTCAAATCCAGAACTTTTAATTCGCAACTCAGCCACTGTGTGCATGGTGGTCTTGCTAACCTACTTGCTTCCAGTTTTTATTTTTAGATTAACATTGCTCCTCTGACTTCTGTAATCTGCCTCTCCTGTCACTCACTAATTAGACCCAGAAAGTGTACATCCTTAGCGAACAGGAGGAAAAGGGAAGGCAGCAAATATGCATGGTATTAGTCCATTTTGTATTGCTGTAAAGGAATACCTGAGGCTGGATAATTTATAAAGAAAATTATTTGGCTCATGTTTCTGCAGACTGCATGAAAACCATAGTGCTGGCATCTGCTTCTGGTGAGGGCCTCAGGAAGGTCACAATCAAGGTGGAAGGCAAAAGGGGATGTGGATGTGGCACAGGTGAGAGAGGGAGCAAGTGAGAAGGGAGGAGGTGCCAGCCTCCTTTTAACCATCAGCTCTGATGCGAACAAATAGAGTGAGAACTCATTCAGTACCATGAGGAGGACATGAAGCCATTCATGAGGGCTCCACCTCCATGACCCAAACTCCTCCAACCAGGTCCACTTTCAGCAATGGGGATTGTATTTCAACAAGAGATTTTGAGGGAACAAACATCCAAACTATATCATGTGTCTAATATTACCGTTTTTCTTTTATTGGTGGCTCTTTGGTTTGGCCAGCTACTCTGTCTCTCTTTTATGGCTTACCAGATGGGGTATCTCCATTCCCATCAATACTCTTCTGATTCCATTTTGGAACCCAGATATTATACAGTTAAATCTGGCTTTTGTTGCTTATTTTCTATGAGACAAAGATAAGTAACTCAGAAGCCTCAATGTCTTCATCTGTAAAATGGGGATAATAGTAATATTTTTATCATTGGTTTGTCATGTAAGCTGATTGTTTAGTGTTCATAAGGTGCTTGGCCCAGGACATGATACACAGTAATAGTTGTTGTTGTCATCATTATCAGTCTCATTACCACCGCCATCATCATCACCATCACCATTAGTATCATCTTCACCATCATCATCATCACCATCACCGTCATTATCTTCATCATCATTATCATCACCATCATCATCACCATCTTTGTCTTTATCTTCATCTGCTTTATCATCACCATCATAATCATCACATCACCATCTTCATCATCATCATCACCATCATCATCGCCACCATCATCACCATCATATCATCATAATCACTATCATCATCATCGTTGTTATCATTACGCGCACTATCTTTATCATCACCACTACCATCATCTTATCCTCATCCTCATCCTCATCCTCATCCATGGTTTTGGACAAAGAGACACTCTTTTAGCCCCAGCCCATGGGATCTTGCTGGCTAGGCTAATGCTGTCCCAGCCAGTGAAGATAAATGTAGGTAGAAAAAAGCATGGTCCCTCTTTCAATCTGTCTTTATAACCACCTTGATGTTGAGGTCTATACCCCCATGGGCTGGCTTCCTCAGGTTGGGTTTGTCTCCTCCCCTTCCATCCAGGGATAACTGGGGATAAGTCACAAAAAAGAAGCTACAGAGTCCTCTTCTTGGTTGGATTCAGCAGTCCTGCCACACATTATGGTCTCCCTTGGCCCCAGCCTTGAGAATGAGTTGATGTCATTGTCCTCCTGCACCTGATGCCAGGGCCAAGGAAAACTTGAAAGGGAATGTGTTTGAGGTAATACTTGCCCAAGAACGACCTGAAGGGAATGATCGCAAAAGGGGCAGCTTGAGCACTACATGAGGACTTTGTAATGAGGACATTTTACTCCTGCAACTATGCTTCCTCTTCCCGTTCCAATACTCTTGATGTCCCTTATTAATCAACTTTTCAAAAAATTCTATTGAAAATTTTACACTTTTTATTTATTTTGTTTATTGATTATTGTCTCTCTCCCTTCAGTAGGATGTAAACTTTACATAGGAAGGGATCTTTGTTTCGTCCACTGATCTATCCCAACTGCCTAGACCAGTGCCTGGCACAGAGAAGGAGCTCCATAAATTAATGTTAGAGAATAAATGAATGAGGAAGGACTAATCTTATTTTAAAATAAGTCTCTTTAATTCTGCATTTCAATTTTTAGGTGGGAGAAGCTAATGTTTAGATGGAAAAGCAACTGCAGATGACTAGCTTCGTTAAAATGGACACGCTTTTGGGAGGAGGATGACTCCTTTCCCCTTTCTCTCATTCCTAGTCTTTTCTTCTTCTCATTGGATCTACATTCTTTACAGTTTGTCCATCTTCCCTTCCTTCCTCTGTGTTCCCAGTCACTCAGCAGAGTCTGTGCATACTCTGCAGGTCTGTCATCAGCACCTGGAATTGGCTGAATGAAGAGACAACACAATATGAAAATCTCCTCATATTTAGGGAAGGGTTCTTTCTCTAAGCTGGCCAAAGATGCCTTTTCTTTTCTCTGGGATAGAATTTGTGCAAACAAGGCTGTTATAATGGTTAGTAACATAAATTCTGGCAAGAGACAAACCTGATTTTTAACCCATTCATTATGCATTGGTAGAATAACTCTTGGGAATTCACTTCTTTAATGCCTTGATTTCCTATCTGCAAAATAGGGGTAATGGTAGTACCCATCCTCTTGGGGAAGTTGTGAGAGTTAAACAAGGTAATGTAGTTCTGTGTAGTCCTAGCTACTGTGGGTTGACTGAGGTGTTCAGAGGAAAGTATTATCAATGTTTTTCTTTCTTTTTTCTAATCCCTTTCCAAAGACTAGGACAAAGTGTTTATATTTATTTATTTATTTACTTTTATTTTTATTTTTTTGAGATAGAGTCTCGCTGTGTCGCCAGACTGCAGTGCAGTGGCTTGATCTCGGCTCACTGCAACCTCCGCCTCCCAGGTTCAAGCAATTCTCCTGGCTCAGCCTCCCAAGTAGTTGAGATTACAGGCCACTGCGCCCGGCTAATGCACCACTATACCCGGCTAATTTTTATATTTTTAGTAGAGACAGAATTTCACCATGTTGGCCAGGCTGGTCTTGAATTCCTGACCTCAGGTGATCCGCATGTCTCGGCCTCCCAAAGTACTGGGATTAAAGCCGTGAGTCACCACACCCGGCCTAATTTTTGTATTTTTAGTAGAGACAGGATTTCACCATGTTGGCCAGGACGGTCTCGATCTCTTGACCTCGTGATCTGCCCACCTTGGCCTCCCAATTAGGATTACAGGCGTGAGCCACTGTGCCCAGCTAAGTGTTTATATTTCTAATAGCCAAATGCATTTTGGGAAGATTATTTTTTGTTTTAGTTTTTGGACAATTTTAGGGGAATAATAATGATGTCTTCCCACTCCAAGCCCTTTATTTTGTTAGTTTAATTTGTGTTGCCTTTTTTCATGATTTTGTTTTCCTGTTTTTGATATAAGGGAATCTTCTTAGCCAATTAAAGCATTTCTGACCTAAGGCTTTGGTGGCAGCAAAATGGCATGCTTATCTGTATTGTTCAATAGGAATCCTCGCCTTCTAGGGGAAATCTGATGCTTTCATTACTTATGCTCAGGAATGAGGGTAAGCAAACCTTTAAGGATCAAAGGCTTAACTCTTTCTAGTTAAGGGCAGACACAATATTCTACAAGATCCTGCCGGTGTGGGACCCTGGCTGTGCTCCTGTCTGGAACCTCATCTTTCACCCCATTCTTTTTGCTCTCTTCTCTGTGCTTTTTATCAGCCTTTTAAAGGCTTTTTTTGGTGTTTTTGTAAAATCATATTATACTTCTCCTACTACAGGGCATTTGTATACTCTGTTTTCATTGCCCTGCCTTGAACGATCAACTCTTGTCTTTTCCCTTAAATTGTTAACTTCTATGCATTCTTGAGATACCTTTCCAAAACCCACATATGCCCAGCTTCCTTTTGGTATTTGGATGGGGGCATAAGTTGATACTAAACAAATTAAGAAAAAGTCAAGGAGTGATTCAGATGGAGATCAAAATATATCTTTGTTAAATCAGAAAAACTGACATTGGAAAATATGGCTCATTTCTGTGGGTAAGATTTTTATACTGAATCCAGAATTAACTAAACTTACCACTTAGTCACAGGCATCAGCAGACCCCTGGGGATGCCCCATGGTGGGCCTGCCTTTGTAAAACTTCAGCGTGATATGACATCAAAAGTATAGGCAACAAAAGGAAAAATACATCAATTGGAGTAGATCAAAATTTGAAACTTTTGTGCATCAAAGCACACTATCAACACAGTTAAAAGGCAACCCATGGAATTGGAGAACATATTTGCAGATTATATACATGGTAAGAGAAAGATATCCAGAATATATAAAGGACTCCTACAACTCAACAACAAGCAAACAAAAAACATGATTTAAAAATGGATGAAGGACTTGCATAGACATTCCTCCAAAGAAGGTATACAACTGGCTGAAAAGCATATGAAAAGATGCTCCACATCAATAATCACTAGGGAAATACAAATCAAAACCATAATGAGTTACCGCTTGACACCCCTTGGAATAGAAAGGCTTTTTTTTTTTTTTTTTTTAAAGGAAATTAACAGGTGTCAGTGAGGATGTAGAAACATTGGAACCCTGTGCACGGCCAGTGAGGAGGTAAAATGGTGTGATCCCGATGGAAAACAGTATGGTGGTTTCTTAAAAAATTAAAAATGAAATTTTCATGTGGTTCAGCAATTCCATTTCTGAGTATATACCTAAAACAATGGAAGGCAGGGACTTGGACAGATATTTTTGCATCCGTATTTACAGCAGTATTTTTCACAATGGCCAAAGGAGGAAGTAATTCCAATGTCCATTGATAAGTGAATGTCATTAAATGAAACAAAATGTCATATGTCCACATAATAAAATATTATTCAATCTTGAAAGGAAATTCTGACACATTCTACAATATGGATAAGCCTGGAGAACATTATGCTAAGTGAAATAAGCCAGTCACAAAAATACAAATGCTGTATGATTTGAATCATATGAGATATCTAAAGTTGTTAAACTTATAGAGACAGAAAGCAGAATGGTAGTTGCCAGGGGCTGGAGAGAGGGAGAATGGGGAGTTGTTTAGTGGGAACAGAGTTTCAGTTTGGGGAAGATGATAAAAGTTCTGCAGATGGATGGTGGTAATGGTTGCACAGCAATGTGAATGTACTTAATGCCACTGAGCTGTACCTTAAAAATGGTTAAAATGGTAAGTTGTATGTTATATGTATTTACCACAATAAAAACAAAACAAAACAAAAAACACAGCATAGAGGAACAGAGCAAAGCAGGTTTTCTGTAGTGGTTAGCTCCTAAGAGGAAGGAGAAGGAAGGGGCCCAGCAGCAGTTCTCTCACTAATTTACCAGGGGAGGAAGATGGAGGGAGGTTAGGACTGATTGATTAATGGAACTCTCTGCACTTGGAAAGCAGCATGGGGTAGAAAAGAAGAATCTCCAGCACTATTCCAAAACTAGCCTTTTGTCTTTTTCCTGATTTATGTAGAACCTTACATTTTCCTACATGGCTGTTATCTCACATTATAATTGTACTTCCATTTGTGTAATCATTTGATGTATTTCCCTATTATAAGGTTGGATCATAGGAAATTGCCATTCTTATAAGTAAAAAATGATTGAATATTTGCAGTCTCCTATGGTTCAATACTCAGTAGAGAGTAAGCACCTGAAGCTTAAAGAATGGGTCTGGTCTAGATAACCCATTCTAGACCAAGGGTTTAGCACAGAGCCTGGCTCAATGTAGAAGCATAGCAAATATTATCTTTGTAAATGCGTGATATAGTGTGGGTGTGTCCCCACTCAAATCTCAACTTGCATTGTATCTCCCAGAATTCCCACGTGTTGTGGGAGGGACCCAGGAGGAGTTAATTGAATCATGGGGGCCAGTCTTTCCTGTGCTATTCTCATGATAGCGAGTAAGTCTCACGAGATCTGATGGGTTTATCCAGGGTTTCCGCTTTTGCTTCCTCCTCATTTTTTCTCTTGCCACTGCCATGTGAGAAGTGCCTTTCACCTCCTGTCATGATTCTGAGGCCTCCCCAGTCATGTGGAACTGCAGGTCCCATTAAAACTCTTTTTCTTCCCAGTCTCGGGTATGTCTTTATCAGTAATGTGAAAATGGACTAATACAATGTAACTAACTATTTGCTGAATAAATGGACTGGATTCTCCCACCAAGTATTACAAACAAAAATATAAAAAGTTTTAATTATTTTAAAAAAGAAATGAAGTGAAATTTCCCATGTTGAGTACTAATGCTATAACCTTTTTTTTTTGAGACAGAATCTCTGTCACCCAGGCTGGAGTGCAGTGGGGCGATCGTGGCTTACTACAGCCTCAACCTCCACAGCTCAAGCAATCCTCCTGCCTCAGCCTTCCAAGTAGCTGGGACTACAAGTGCTTGCCACCATACCCAGCTAATTTTTTGTATTTTTTTCTGTAGAGATGGGGTTTTACCATGTTGCTCAGGCTGATCTTAAACTCCTGAGCTCAAGTGATCTGCTTGCCTCGGCCTCTCAAAGTGCTGGGATTACAGGTGTGAGCCACCACGCCTGGTGCTAATACTATAATATTTAATAATTAAATATTATTTATAATTTTGCATATCTTGATTTGGTTGCCTTGAAAAAATATAAAGCAATAGAAGTAAAATAAAATAAATAACATCCCTT
This sequence comes from Nomascus leucogenys, assembly GCF_006542625.1. Classification (NCBI taxonomy): domain Eukaryota; kingdom Metazoa; phylum Chordata; class Mammalia; order Primates; family Hylobatidae; genus Nomascus; species Nomascus leucogenys. The sequence goes on along the minus strand of NC_044398.1, from coordinate 86,840,262 downwards.
TCTAGAATACATATAAGTAAAAATAAAATAAAATAAATAACATCACTATCTAGAATATATATCTTAGACATAGCACCATGTTCTAATTAATGGATAAGAATCCATTTGTAGGTTCTTCAAATGGAGCCCCAGATGCAGTCCATGACTAAGATCTACTGTGGACCCCTGGACCGGCCTGCTGGCCCATGCTCCGATGTTGATGACATCGAAGGCACCCCTCCCGAGGAAATCTCAACTGCACAACCTACTATGCCCCAATTCATCAGGAAGCAGTTAGAGTGGTCATTGGCCAACATCCCCAACAGCAGTTGGGTTTTCCTGTTGAGAGGGGGCACTGAGGGACAGGACTAGCTGGATTTCCTAGGCCGACTAAGAATCCCTAAACCTAGCTGGGAAGATGACCACATCCACCTTTAAACATGAGGCTTGGAACTTAGCTCATACCCAACCAATCAGGTAGTAAAGAGAGCTTACTAAAACAGTAATTAGGCAAAAACAGGAGGTAAAGAAATAGCCAGTCATCTATTGCCTGAGAGCACAGCAGGAGGGACAATGATGGGGATATAAACCCAGGCATTCGAGCCAGCAACAGCTACCCTCTTTGGGTCCCCTCCCTTTGTATGGGAGCTCTGTTTTCACTCTATTAAATCTTGCAACTGCAAAAAAAAAAAAAAAAAAAAAGTAGAATCCGTTTGTAATTTACTAGCTTGATTTTAGGAACAGACATTTATTTCCTCAAATGAAATTGGGCATAAACTTCTTGTCCCCCAATATTCAAGTGGATATTAAGGCTTAGACTAGGATTTGACCCTAGTTCTGGTGAATCCATACCCTCTCCCATCGTAGCTGTTTTAACTTGGATTCAGCATCACTTTTTCTCACGTTGTACTTCAGCTGGGATGATTTGGTAAAAGCAATACTTAGAGCATTGAGGTGTCAGAGATAGAGCCCAACCTATTGACCTGACCCTCACTCACATTTCATAGGGATGAAGAGTTAAAATTTTCCCTTTTTCTCCCCTTATTACCCTACTACTTTGTCCTGTCATTTGGATTCAAAGTATATTTCTGGACATGGGATTCTGTTTTCACTAACATTTTTCTCATAGTCTATTTCTGGATATGGAATTCTGTTTCCACTAACATTTTTCTCATGGTCTATGTGAAGAGGCAAAATTACATAGTGGTTAAAAGTGTAGACCTTGGAATTAGACAGCTTGAGCATGAATCTGAGCTGTCACTTTTGAGTCGTGTGACCTTTGACGAGTTACTTAATTTCTCTATGCTTCAGTTTCCTGATATCCAAAATGAGGGTTAAATAGGCTAAACTGTACAAAGATCTTAGAGCAGACCCTGGAATATAGGAAGAGCTCTAGCAGTATTAGTTGTTATTAATATCATCATTATTAATAGTATTATTACTAATTATATAGTGACAATCACTTGAATCTTGTAGTTTGAGGGAAATATTCCTAAAAGAATTTCTAGATCAGAGGCAGAAAAGAAAAGAAAAGTCAACTAATTTTCCAGGTTTTTGAGGGGAATCACTTAGAAGGGAGGCAGGGAACAATTTGAATCTAAACGGCAGGATAAGGCAGATAAGGCAGTAGGAAATATATATATATATATATAAAACATGGAGAGAGAATAGAGAGAGAAGAAACTAAAGTTTTCTGCATTTCTTTTTTTTTTTTTTTTTGAGACAGAGTTTCGCTCTGTCGCCCAGGCTGGGGCACAGTGGCGTGATCTTGGCTCACTACAACTACCATCTCCCGGATTCAAGTGATTCTCCTGCCTCAGCCTCCTGAGTAGCTGGGACTACAGGCGTGAGCCACCACGCCCAGCTAATTTTTGTATTTTTAGTAGAGATGGAGTTTCACTATATCGGCCAGGATGGTCTCGAACTCTTGACCTCATGATCCTCCCGCCTCGGCTTCCTAAAGTGCTAGGATTACAGGCGTGAGCCACCACGCCAGGCCAGTTCTCTGCAGTTCTATACAATAAGAGAGCAGGTCAATAAGATGCACTATGTCTCGAACAGCACAAAGCTGCAGCTATTGCCCTTAAAACACAAACCTAATCTTAACTAGAATGGGAAAAAGCGACAGAGAATCCAAATTAAAAGAGACAAAATGAGAAAAAATTCTGGGGTTATGGATTGGCGCAGACCTACTGAGAAGGAGAAAGCCTAGCCCTTGATGTGCAGTAGTCACACAATAAAAGATTCTAAGATGAATGTATTGAATGAAAGAAAATTAGGATTTGGGAGTTCAGAGGTTATGGGCAAAAGTTGACATACCCTATCTCTGATGGAAACATTTTCTCCTAGAAAATGAGATGGCACAGAGCTGTTGGGTCCAGCGTGAGAAGTTGAAGATGTCAGAGGTAATGTGGACTCAGTAGGTGTTGTATAGACATCCCTGGAGGTAGAGAAGGGAAGTTACTCTCTGCACGGGAGTATCCCAGTATCCCAAATCACCTTGAAGAGGCTAAAGGATGCTCTGAGCTGGGTGAGACATGGCTGGAACCTTCTTAATAATGATAGTGGCAGATGATAAGGAAAACAAAATGAGTTCTTCCTGGCCGGGCACAGTGGCTCATGCCTGTAATCCCAGCACTTTGGGAGGTCGAGGTGGGCAGATCACTTGTGGCCAGGAGTTCGAGACCAGCCTGGCCAACACGGCGGGACCCTGTCTCTGCTAAAAATACAAAAATTAGCCCAAACGTAGTGGCCTGCACCTGCACCTATAGTCCAACCTACTTGGGAGGCTGAGGCAGGAGAATCACTTGAACCCTGGAAGTGGAGGTTGCAATGAACTGGGATCATGCCACAGCACTCCAGCCTGGGTGGCAGAGCAAGACTCTGTCTCAAAAAAAAAAAAAAGGATTCCTCCTGTGTGCCAGGCTCTGTTTTAAGCTCTTTAAATGTAAGACAACCCTTTGACCCAGGCACCACTATCAATCCTATGTTTCAGATGACATATTTTATGGCAGGCAGGATTCCAAGACGACCCCAGTGACGTCCAGTTTCTAGTGTTATGTCTTGGCGATCCCCTCTTACTCCATGTGGTAGGACCTGTAACTTCCTCCTGCCAACAGAATATGGCAAGGGTGATGGATAGGGTGTCACTGCCTTGATTGAATTATATTGTATGGCAAAGGTGATGGGATGTCACGGCTCTCACTATCTTACTACATATATGACTCTGAGAACACTCATTTTCGTTATCCTGTTGGCCTCAAAGAAGCAAGCCACTGTGACTTCTACAGCCACAAGAAAATGAATTCTGCCAGCAATCTGAATGAACCTGGGGGCTGATTTTTCTCTACTCAAACCTCTACATGAGAACACAGCCCAACTGATGCCTCTTTGACAGCCTCATAGGACTCTGATCAGAAGAGCCAGCTAAGCCGTGTCTAGACTCCTGATCCGTGAAAACTTGAGATAATAAATATATGTTGTTTTAAGCTGCTAAGTGTATGATAACTTGTAACATGGCAATGAAAAACAAATGCATCTTTTGTCAAAGAATTAGAGCAATGTACTAGATTCTGTAATTCAGATAATTCAGTGCTCGCCCAAGAGGATCAGACTAGGGCAGGAGAGGTAAAAGTATGATTTGAGGTCCCCCTCCTGGCATGGAACTGCCTGTGTCCAAAAAGTCTCTTTAATTTATAATTTCCCCATGATGCCTTTGATAGGGTTGGAGCTCCTTACCCTATTTGGTTGTCCTGAAAGTAAGGTACTTACTTATTTATCTGTTATTTCCTCTGAAATGTAAGCTCAGGGAGGGCAGGGACGAAATCTACCACCTCCAGTATCTAGCCCAGTGCATGGGTTCAATAAATATTTGTTAAATGAATATATGAATGTATGAATAGCCGACTGCTATACCATCAATCAAGGTAAAAGATTAAGTGACTAAGAGCAAGAAAACTGAGAAGTTAAATGACTTGCTCAAGATATCACAACTACAGAATGGTAGGAAAAGGCAGGATCTAAATCTTGGAAGGGTCAATGCTTTCGATCAGGGGTCTGCAAACTACAGCCTGCAGGCAAAATCCATCCCATCACCCATTTTTGTATGGACCATGTGATAATGGTAGTTTTCACATTTTCAAATACTTGAAAAAAAAACCCAAAGTAATATTTGAAGACATGTGAAAATGACATGAAATTCAAATTTCAGTGCCGGTAAATAGAGTTTTATTGACACACAGCCACAACCACACTTACTTGTTTACCTACTGTCCATGGCTGCTTTCATGCCACGGTGGCAGAGTTGAGTGCTTTCCTCAAAGACCATTTAACTCACAAAGCCTAAAACATTTACTTATGTGGCCCTTTACTGAAAAAGTTGTCTCTGGATTGAGACCATCTGGATTCAACCCTATCTCCCTCACTTCTCTCCTCTATAATCTTGGAAGGTCACTTAAATGTTTTGTTTTCTCATCTGTAAAATGAAGATTAAAAAGTTCACCTAACTCATACGTAGTAGTAAGGATCACCTACCACACATGTAAAAGTCCCAACAAATGTTAGTCACCACAATAGTCACATCAGTGTGCCATATCACATCCAAGTCACGCTGTGAAAATGTGCCTTGTAAGAGAAATGTTACAGATGAATATCTGATGTTTATTGATGCTTTTTGATTATTATAGTTAAGATGCTGGTAACCAGAAGCAGTGGCTCACGCCTGTAATCCCAGCACTTTGGGAGGCTGAGACGGGTGGTCACTTGAGGTCAGGAGTTTGAGACCAGCCTGGCCAACATAATGAAACCCTGTCTCTACTAAAAATACAAAAATTAGCTGGGCGTGGTGGTGCACGCCTGTAATCCCAGTTACTCAGGAGGCTGGGGCAGGAGAATCGCTTGAACCGGGGAGGTGGAGGTTGCAGTGAGCTGAGATCACACCAGTGCACTCCAGCCTGGAAAACAGAGTGAGACTCCATCAAAAAAAAAAAAAAAAAAGAAAAAAAATAAGAGAGAGAGAGAGAAGAAGGAAGGAAGGAAGGGACGGAGGGGGGGAGGGAGGGAGAAAGGAAGGAAGGAAGAAGGAAGGAAGGCAAGAAGGAAAGAAGGAAGGAAGGAAGGAAGATTCTGGTGACTAGAATGTATAAACTTTGTGTTCATTGAACCACTATTCTCTGCCAATTCCTGCCAAACAGAATAGTCCCTTTCCCAGGCTTATTTGTGTATACATGTGTATGCATGCTTGCATGTAGCATGTATTGCACTTGGTGGTCAGTTCACCCTGTGGCAAAATGCCACACTCTGAAATTCTCATTACTGGATAACTTTGGAAATTTGGACTCACATATGGGATGAATTTCCAGTCCCTAATACATGTCCTAGGAGCCAAACTTCATATGATTCTCCTTTGGGGGAGAGTCAGAGAGAGGATAGATAGTTCTGTCTATAAATAGAGTAAAATCATTTTTGTTCCACCAACCTCATGATACCTGAAATGCTTCTATTGTATATTCATTACTTGAGTTCTCAAGTTATTTTCATTTCTAAAAATATTCTAACAACTGGAAGAGTGCCAAGTATTTTGTAGATACGTATTTCACCTCAAAGCTGAGCATGATTGTATAGAAATGTTATGCTAGTGGGTGGTCCAATGAAAGGTAAATATATCAGGGAGATGAACTCTCCTCAGAAATTTCATCTTCCTTTCTCTCCATGGGGCCCTGAGGATGATTACATTTTCAGAAGAAAATAACAAAAGGCAGAGAGATGCTTGCTGGTGGCACCTGAGGTCTCCACCCAGAGTAGGTGACTTGTCCTTCCAGGTTGGGTTGCATGCATTACAACAAAGCTTGAGTTTCCCAAAATTTAGAGTGTGTAAGAATAATCTATAGAGCATGTTAAGAATGGAGGTTCCGACTGGGGGTGGTGGCTCACACCTGTAATCACAGCACTTTGGGAAGCCAAGGAGGGAGGATCGCTTGAGTCCAGGAGTTTGAGACCAGTCTGGGCAACATAGCAAGACCCCACCTCTACAAATAATATTTTAAAAAAGAATGGAGTTTCCTAACTCCAAATTCCACAGATTCTGATTAAGTAGGTTTGGTGTAGAGGGTTTTTCTTCCTTTGAAAGCACCCTGGGTGATTCCGATGGTCTCTGATCCATACTTTGGGAAAATGTGACCTGGATGTGATTGGCACTTAAACTTGGCCAGTTCAACCCTACGTAGATAATGATTGGCTCATGTTTCTTTGCTGGTACTGGTGATCACAAAGGTGACCCAGCTGTACCAGAGGTGAGAATCCAACTCTAGAACCATGGAACCAATTAGCCCTAGAGTTATTTCGTGTCAGACTATTAGAAGTCTGGTCCTTGGGCTTTTTGGTCAGATGAATATGCAATGCAGGGTCTGTACATCCAGCAACTTGTTGAAGTAGTGTTTGCTTATCTTTGGAAGTGGCAGTTATTGCCTTCTGGTCATTGTCAGAAGGAAAGATATGCTGAACTGATGAATACTGGCTTCCAAAAAGAATCCCATCCAAATGCCAGACTCTCACATCTGGAGCTAAAACAATAAGTGATAGAGGCTATAAACTTCAGAATAAAAGATTCCTTGCCCTCAGGCAGGAAGGCATTATAAATCTCACCGAGAAGTTGAGAAGCTGGTTAAACTCATTATTTGCTGTTCAAGACTCTCCTCTTGCAGTTTTCATCCTTTGTTAAATTTATAATCTCTAAATCCTTAGCCAAGATCCAAGCCTTTCGGGAGGTAGCAGCCGGAAGATTTAGAAGTTATCCAGTCCCCAGGGGTGTTAATGGTGAAATAGACTTTGGTAATACGTTCTTAATTGTCACCATAAATCAACATTGTACAATATGTTAAGTCGGCCCATGTAACTTGCTGATTGGAGAGGCTTTTCCATGCTTTGGAGACAGCTGTAACTTTGATGAGACAAGTGGTTTGTCTTGGGGGATGTGACCCAATAAACATACTAATTCATTTTTGTAATATCTGCGGTGCTCTTTACCCTCGGAGGAGGTACCTGATTGGTTGAGGGAAGAAGCTCCTAAGTGTTTGGGGTTGAAGTTTTAACGCAGAGAGTGAAGGACATTTTTTGCCCCTGGACTGTAGTTTTTTATTGAAATCTTCTGTACCTTAGGGATTTTTTTTCTTTAAATGTGTCCTCTGGAATCTGTCAGCCCGCTTATGCAGTCTTTTAGAGTTTCTCCAAGGATACCCCAGTTGTTTTTGCTTTGCATACATTGCATGCATTTTCTTTCCAATCCACTCATTAAACATTTACTGCACACCTACTAGGTGCAAGGCACCATTCTCAGCACTGAGGCTATAGCAGAAGAAAACTCTGTACTCATGGAGGTTATATTCCAGAGGAGAACAGCAGACAACTTATTCTTGTAAATAAGAATGTCAGGTTATTTAATGAAAATAATAAATGCTCTTTGATCTGAAAGAGGCTTCTCTGGATTGGGAGGTTAAATAAGTTGCATGCAAAGAGGTCAGATTTAAGGTGAGACTTTGAGAAATGGAGAAACCAGCCATGATCTAGGGGAAGAGTGGTCCAGGCTGAGGGGACAGTGAAGACAGGGGCACCAGGGTAGGAGGTAGTGTGGCGTATTTGATAAACAGTATAAAAGCAAAGGTGCCTGAAGCCTATGTGAAAGGGACATTGAAAAGAGGATCAGAGAGGTGAGGAAGGGTCAAATCATAGCAGTCCAGGCCACGAGTGGTACTTGAAGCATGAAAGGAAGAAGGGTAGGGCTTTAGTGGCATGATGCAATTTTCATTTAAAACACCAGCTCATTCTGCAGAAAATGACCCATAGCAGGGCAAGTGTGGAAGCTGGGATGTCAAAGACAAGGCTCTTGCAGTTTTCCAGGTAAAAGATGGGGACCAGGGTGAGAGGGATAAAGATGGAGAGATGATGATGGATTTGATGGGGCTGGATGAGCTGGCAATGGGGTGGTGAGGCAATGGAGGAATCAAAAGTGACATTCAGTTTTTGGCTTGAGCACCTGGATGAATGTTCATGCCGTTTACTGACATGGGAAAGAAAAATTGCTTTAACTTGGAGTTTTTGGTTTGAAGTTTTATGTAGGAGGCAGGAACTCAGTAGTTCTGTTTAGGCCATGTTGAGTTTGAGGTGACTAGTAGACATTGACATGGGGCTGTGGAGCCAGGGGCTCAAGGAAAATGTCAGGTGAAAACCATGACCAACTGAGGCCGGGCGGTGGCTCACGTCTGTAATCCCAGCACTTTGGGAGGCTGAGGCGGGTGGATCACAAGGTCAAAAAATTGAGACCACCCTGGCTAACATGGTGAAACCCTGTCTCTACTAAAAATACAAAAAATTAGCCAGGCATGGTGGCAGGCGCTTGTAATCCCAGCTACTGGGGAGGCTGAAGCAGGAGAATCACTTCAACCCAGGAGGCGGAGGTTGCAGTGAGTCAAGATTGCACCTCTTCACTCTAGCCTGGGTGACACAGCAAGACTCTGTCTCAAAAAAAAAAAAAAAAGAAAGTCTTCCAGCTGAAGGACATAAAAATGACAGCTTCCATTGGCACTGACTTTATATTAGCGTAGGTAATTAGTAAAGCTCCCAAATGGCAGGGGCATTGAGCGATTAAGCAAATAGAGTGTTAGAGGCCAAAAATTCAAGCTATTCCTGTAGAACTTTCCAGACGCTATGCTAAGCACTTGGAAGAGGAATATATATACACACATATGTAATGTATGTATGTATGTGTGTGTGTGTATATATGTGTAATATATATATGTATGTATCAGTATCCTTGCCATCTTGAAACACGTTGTCAACTGAGTTATAGTTGCTTTTAGGGAGTTACCTTATAGGGTTCAAGTGACCAAGATTTGAATGCCAACCCTCAAATTTGCTAGTTCTGTATTTTAAGTTAATTTTATTTTTTAACATTATCATACAGTAAAACCGATTTTTTTCATGTACAGTTCTATGAGTGTATAGGCATATATTTATATAATCACCATAATCAGAATACAGAACAGTTCCGTCACCCCAGAAACCTCCCTCCTGCTATCCTAGTATAGTCATGCTGTAATCCCCATGCCAACCCCTGTGGTCTGTTCTCTGTCACCATGGTCTTGTCTTTTCAAGAATGTCATATAAACGAAATCACACAGTAGGTAACATTTTGAGACCGGTTTCTTTCACTCAAAATGATGCCTTTGAGATCCATCTACACTGTTGTGTATATCAATAGTTCATTCTTTTTCATTGTCGAATAGCATTTCATTGTATCAGTGTGCCACAGTTTGCTAAAGTTTTTACCCCTTGAAGGGCATTTAGGGGCAGTTTGGGGCAATTATGAATAAAGTTTCCATTTTGGGGCAACTGCAAGTAAAGCTGCTATCAACTTGTGTGTACAGGTGTTTGTATGAACATAAGTTTATATTTCTTTTTTTTTTTTTTCTTTTGAGACAGAATCTCACTCTGTCACCCAGGCTGGAGTGTAGTTGCACGATCTCAGCTCACTGAAACCTCTGCCTCCCGGGTTCAAGCAGTTCTCTTGCCTCAGCCTCCCGAGTACCTGAGATTACAGGCACGTGTCACCATACCCGGCTAATTTTTGTATTGTTAGTAGAGACGGGGTTTCACCATGTTGCCCTGGCTGGTCTTGAACTCCTGACCTCAAGTGAGCTGCCCGCCTCAGCCTCCCAAAGTGCTGGGATTACAGCCGTGGGCCACTGTGCCCAGCCTAGTTTGCATTTCTTGAGGGGAAATAACCGAGGGTGGCATTAGTGGGTCATATGGTATGTACACATTTTTCAGTTAGTTTTCAACTTTCTGAACCCCAATTTATATTTCATAGGGTTGTTCTGTGGACTAGCCGAAGTAACATGTGTTAAATGTCTGGCACATAATTTCTTTGGGTCAGAATATCTCTCCCCATATCCCAAATACTAAGGTATATTGGGATAGTGAAATTAGCACAAATATAATACCCCATTATCGAGTCTTTGGAGTTTATTAAAACATAGAATTACCCATGGGAATCAGGTAATGCTGTAGTCTAAAAATACCTCATAAAAATAGGCTTCTATAAATATGTTACACTCTCTCAAATCTAAGTCTTTTCTAATTCTTCCTCTCTCAAAATAAACCTTAACCCATTCTGTAAGTGGTACAGTTTCAGGCGATGGATTCATTAGCCTCTGGAGGCCACCTCTATTTCTTCTCAGGGAGATCCCTGATTATATGTACAGTGGTCGTGTTTCATCTCTTCATAATCCAAATAAGCTCTTACCCGACACTGCCAGACAGACTACTAAATTACCTATGTTTTATATGCCAAATAGGGAAAATGGGTATTATTTGAAGGGTTGCCAGGTTTAGAAACAAAACAAAGCAAAACCAAGTATCAAAATAACAGATGCTCATGCAGTATTTGAGACATACTAAAATAATTCTGTTATCTATTTGAAATTCGCATTTAGCTGTGCTTCCTTTATTTTTTCTGGCAACCCTAATTCTTCACTTTCCGACTTTCATTTTTTGTTTGTAGAGGGCTGTAGTTACTCCAGGCAAACACATCTTCAGGCCTTAACAGAGGTATACCAAATCCTTTAGGCTGGGAAGGAGAAGAATAAAGAAGAACAGTCACTGCAGATGTTTGACCACCCAAAGAGGAAATTTGTCTGGTCTGTGAGCCCTCTTTGTAGTTATTTCTGTCATTGTTAATAGGACATTGAAACTCAAAGTTGATTATAACATTTTGCAGACTTTTTTCTAGTTATACCCCCATGTTATTTTCATTCATTCATTGAGTATTTCATATTTCAATGTTTATTTATGGCCTAGCATTTTCCCAGCAGGAAAGAAAAGCTAACAAGGGCATCATTTCCCACCGTGCAGAGGAAGGAAGTGCTATTTTGCCAATTACCCTTTACGTAAATATCTGGCAATGAATGACTGGAAGAATTCTTCCAGTGGTACTGCTGTTTTACAGAATGATTCAAGCATCAAAGTATAGCAGAGGTCTCCAAACAATAAGTGATAAGACGATGATGATGATGATGGTAATGATGATATAATGATAACAAACATCTATTAGGCACTTACTCTACATCAAAAACTATACTGGTGGGGCGCAGTGGCTCACGCCTGTAATCCCAGCACGTTGGGAGGCCTAGGCAGGCAGATCACGAGGTCAGGAGATAGAGACCATCTTGGCTAATAAGGTGAAACCCCATCTCTACTAAAAATACAAAAAAAAAAAAAAAAATAGCCAGGCATGGTGGCGGGTGCCTGTAGTCCCAGCTACTCGGGAGGCTGAGGCAGAATGGTGTGAACCCAGAAGGCGGAGCTTGCAGTGAGCCAAGATTGCGCCACTGTACTCCAGCCTGGGTGACAGAGTGAAACTCCATCTCAAAAACAAAAACAAACAAGCAAATAAACAAAAAAAACTATACTAAGTGCTTTATCTTTATTATATCATTTAATCCTTGTAGGAATACTGTTATTTTCTTCATTTTACACATGAGAACATTGAGGCAGGGAACAGCCACCTGCCCAAAGACAGTGGTTATGTTAGTTATGCATGTCTCTGAAGAATTTCAGGCTTTCCATCAGAGCAAAAGCTGCATTTGAACACAATACCCCATCCTCTATGCAGCTCAGACATGTCACAGTTGACACGCCTCACCTCTCAACCTCAGATCTTAGGAAAATTGGAACTATTTATTCCTAGTGAGGGGGGATTAGTTGGCTGCTGGGATACCCTGGCGTCTAGTCCCAATTCTGGCCCAAACATGTCCCTGAACCTCAGTTTCTTTACTTGTGGGAGTTTCTTTACCAGCTGAGAGTTCTATTAAGTTATCTCAGAGTTCTTGCCTGTGTTTTCAGCTCTCTTACCTATAATCTCTGGTGTTTGATTCATGTGGAAAAGGTCACAAAGGATGCATAACTGGAATGAGAGGAGAAATACAAGGAGAAGCTAAATGTAGACAGAAAAATATATTGAATGAGACACTGCCGGCAATAGAAACAGCTCCAGCGAGAAGAGGAAAAAGAAGATGATTGAATCCAGATGCTGTTCACCTAGAATACATGCTTGTTCTGATAGGGAGGTTGCATTTTTTCCTATACCCTCACCCAGAAAGACAAGCACTGGAAACAGGTTGATGAATGCGTGGAGAGTTGAAACCAAGCATGCTTAGAGGCAACCGCAGCGGGAGGGAGACCTCAAAGTTATTGAGAGCAAGCTCCTGTCTTCCATTTAAAATAAAATCTGATAATAATGTACATTCAGTTTTAGAAAAATGATTATATTTCTTTTTTCTTTCTTTTTATTTGAGACAGAGTCTTGCTCTGTCATCAGGCTGGACTGTAGTGGCACGATCTCAGCTCACTGCACCCCTCCGCCTCCTGGGTTCAAGTGATTCTCCTGCCTCAGCTTCCCAAGTAGCTGGGATTACAGGCATGCACCACCATGCCTGGCTAATTTTTGTGTTTTTAGTAGAGATGGGGTTTCACCATGTTGGCCAGGCTGGTCTCAAACTCCTGACCTCAGGTGATCCACCCACCTCACCCTCCCAAAGTGCTGGGATTACAGGAGTGAGCCACTGTGCCTGGCCAATAATTGCATTTCTTGCCTATTCTTCTTGGACTCTGATTTTTTTTTTCACCCAAGGTGAAGAATAACTGCAGGGAAAACAATACTTCTTGTTGATTATGAATGTGCTGAGGCAGGAAGTGGAAATATACATCGTTGCTAGGTTGTAAAATAAACTTTTGAGGGCAATTCCTGCACAACATTTCCAGAAGCATCTTTCCACCAATATCTGACACACATAAGGGGGAAAGAACGCAAAATATCATCACCAGGATTGCTTGGGGATGCCAGGCAGGTCACACCAATAACTTGAGTCCTAAAAGCATTTTGTCTTTTTCCTTCCCATTCTCCTTTCCCTGAATTGTATGGCACATTAAACGCTTAAACAATAACAGCTTTCCAGACCCAGAGGTGTCATTAAATAAGTTAAGCATCTAATTAAAGGGCTGTGTGTGGAGGGATACCATCTCCCTGCTTGCTTTGTACTGAATCACTTGTGTCCCATTTCAGTGTTTCCAAGCCAGGAATTTGCCTGTAAATTGATCTCGCACTACCATCGTGTATTGGATTTCATTTCCTCTTATGTAATTATCTATTAGTAACTGGAGAAGGCAAAACAGCAGAATAAATAATTAAATATAAATTATACAATTTTGGAGTTACACTTTAGCTGAAGACAGGAGCATGTGTCACGAATTTAAACTTCCTAAGAGTGCAAAGAAAGCGTCCCCACCCTGTAATGGGTTTGTTCTATCCTGGTGGTATGGAATTCCAATGGTTGCATATCCTCTTTTTATAGAAGAGGAAACGGAGACTCTGAAAAGGTCAGACTGTCTGTTAGAATATAAAAGAAGTTGGCAGTAAAGTCAGGGAGGAATCAGCAGAATTTTAACTGTCTGACAAGAAACCCCGCACAGTGGCCTTTATTTTGGGAATGGATTTATCAAGGTCCAGGATCTTACAGGTCAAGAAACTTTCTACATCAGCACAGAAACACAGAACATCTTCTGAGGCATTGGGGAGAGAGCTTGATCCAATTAAGCTTGCAGAGATGAAGACAACCCAAATACCATTGTAATCACTGAAAATGAGGAACCATGGCACGCTGGAGGCAGGGTCTCTGCATTAACCTGCACTGGTAGTGCCCTACATAACACTAGCAGCTGCCATTCTGTTGAAGTTCCTGCAAAGGACACCCTTTTGTCTCCTGGACAGTCTTCCAACTTAGAAGGCAAGCTATCAATCTTACAGATGAAGGAATGAAGGCCAAGATAAATTTGATGATCTATCCAAGAAATAGATTCATTGTGTAGGAGAACCTGGACTGAAATCCAGGTGTTCTGGCACCCAATCTAGTATTAACTCTTATGACATTTGAACAAATTTGCAGCTGCATAGTATTTCATGGTGTATATGTGCCACATTTTCTTTATCCAGTCTGTCATTGATGGGCATTTGGGTTGGTTCCAAGTCTTTGCTATTGTGAACAGTGCTGCAACAAACATATGTGTGCATGTGTCTTTATAGTAGAATGATTTATAATCCTTGGGGTATATACCCAGGTTGAGTTCATGTCCTTTGCAGGGACATGGATGAAGCTGGAAACCATCATTCTCAGCAAAATAACACGAGAACAGAAAACCAAATCCTGCATGTTCTCACTCATAAGTGGGAGTTGAACAATGAAAACATGTGGACACAGGGAGGGGAACATCACACACCAGGGCCTGTCAGGGGGTGGGGGGCTAGGGGAGGGATAGCATTAGGAGAAATACCTAATGTAGATGACAAGTTGATGGGTGCAGCAAACCACCATGGCACCTGTATACCTATGTAACAAGCTCGCACATTCTGCACACATACTCTGCATAGAACTTAAAGTATAATAAAAGAAAATAAATACATTTGTATAAATTTAAAGGGTACAAATGCAGTTTTATCTCATGGATATATTGCATAGTGATGAAGTCTGGGCTTTTAGTGTAACTATCACCCAAAGGATATACATTGTACTCATGAAGTAACTTCTCTTCCTTCACCTACTTCCCACCCTTCCACCCTTCCAAGTCTCCAATGTTTATTATTTCACTCTCTACATTCATGTGTACACATTATGTAGCTTCCACTTAGAAGTGAGAACACACAGTATTTGACTTTCTGTTTCTAAGTTGTTTCACTTAAGATAAAGGCCTCCAGTTCTATCTATGTTGCTGCAAAAGACATGATTTTAGTCTTTATAAGGGCTTAATAGTAATCTATGGTGTATATATAGTATAGTAATCTATGGTGTATATATACCATATATAGTATATATACTGTATGTATGTGTGTGTGTGCATATATATATATATATATATATGCACACACACATATGTATGATGCAAAAATATGGGACTAAGTTGACTGCAAGAGGGACATTTATTTGAGGCAGGAGAGCTGAAGCAAGAAGGCAGAGTGTTGCTTTAACCTCTACTGGGAATGTGTATGTTGAGTGCCTCAAACTTTTTATTCTTCTTCATTTATCTGCAAAGACCTCAAAAGCATTGAAAGATCATAAATAAATTATAGTAAGTAGGTGATGCTGTGGTTTGAATATTTACCCCCTTCACCAACTCCTGTCAAAATTGAATTACCATTGTAACAGTATTAAGAGGTAAGACCTTTAAGAGATTATTAGGCCATAAGGGCTCTGCTCTCGTTAATGGATTAATGCTCTTATCACAGGAGTAGGTTTGTTATTTTGGGAGTTGGTTCTTTATAAAAGGACGAGTTTGGTTCCCTTTTGTCTCTCTCTCCCCCTCTCTTTGCCGTTCCATTGTGGGATGAAGCAGTAAGTAGTCCCTTGCTAGATGCCAGCTGCTTCAGTCTTGGACTTCCCAGCCTCCAGAGCCAAGAGCCAATACATTTCTGTTCGTTGTAAGTTGCCTAGTCTGTGGTATTCTATTATAGCAGCACAAAATAGACCAAGACAGGTTATCCTTCAAATTTGGAATCTGTGGGTAGTGAGGACTGACTGTACTTAACAGTGTTTGAGAAATAAATGATTGAAAAACAAGTGAGTGAGTGAATGGCCTGTGAACAAATTTGAGGGACGGAATCTGAATTGGTCCATCTGCCCATACCAAGTTCACCTCCATTGCCATCTTCCTAACTCTCTATCCAAGGAAGGAGGAGGTGCTATTCCTTGGTTGGCACCTATAATATTAATTGAATGCTGTTTTACTAGATGCGGTGGATATTGTGTACTTTAGGCAGAATCCTAGTCTCTCTTCTCTTGTGATTCTTGTTACAGACCTAATGTCAGGCCACCCTTTATCTCCATCTTTTTTTTTTTTTAAATACCTCTTCTGAGCTTAAAGTTGGTTAGTCAAGTTAGACCAGAATTTGCCCTTCAGGACAGTCTTCTTTCTCCTTTATCTCTCTTCTGCTTACCTCTAAGTTGTTACAAGATTTAGATTATGGAGGAGGAAGAGAAGCCCTTGCTTGGGTAAAATGCTTAAGCTACATGATTCAAACTTTTCTAAACACAGACAATTATTACACTGAGAATTATTGGGTGTTTGCTTTGATCTTAATACAGTGATATTCTTGTTCTTATTCTTCTATCGTCCTTTGTGTATAAAGGTTGCTGGTGCTGATTGGCAGGAAGGGGTTTGGGCATTCCTGGGTTTCTGTGTAGAATACTGACAAACAGCACTAAGAACCACATTTTGACATCTAACATGAATGTCTGATGGACAGCTGGGAGTTGTTATAAATGTACCAATATAATAGGTCAGTGGGCCAAGTTCAAGCTTAGCAGGTGCTCTATAGACAGTCTTTACATGCTGGGATGAGGACATAAAATACAGCCCTTTTCAGATGTTTTGTAAGAATTGATTTTTCTCTGCTTAGGATGTTTTCTGTCTTGTGGGAGGACTCAATATTATTGTTATGCAAATTTCCCCACAATAATAAATTTTATCCATCAAAATCCAAACAATGATTTTGGTGGTGTTTGGTAAACCAATTCTGAAAACCATACAGAGGAATAATGGGCAAAGAGAAGAGAAGATAATTTAGAAATAGAACAGAGCTGGAGCTCTTTCTACCTGATATCAAAACCTCTTCAAAACATATATCCGTTAAAACACTGTGATACTGGCACAGGCATAGACAATAAACTAATGAAGTGAACAGAATAGAGTCTAGAACCCCATAACACACACATTCTCCCTCTCTCTCTCTCACACACACACACATACACACACACACACAGAGAGAGAGAGAGAGAGAGAGAGAAACTGGTTGTATGGCAAACACAGCATTTAAGATCAGCAGGAAAAAAGTAAAATCAGCGGGAAAAAGTATTAAATGAATAGGATTATTGATTATCAAATCAGAAAACCTTACGTAAACATCCTTAGGTCACATCATATTCTAAACTCCAGGTGGATCAAAGGTCTGAATGTAAAAAAAGCAAAGCCTTACAGCTTTTAGAAGGAACTAAAGTGGAATATCTTTACATCTTTGGAAAATACATGTTGCTTAATTAAGATAAAGAAAGTAGAACCCTGAAGTGTAGCAACTGATAAATTTGGCTACACTAAATTTAAAACTTCTGTATGTTGAATACAATATAAGTAAAGTGTAACAACAAACCAGTGACTAGCAGAATACATTTGCAATGTAGAGAATTAGTTTCCTAAAGACATAAGGAACTCCTACAAGTCAATTCCAAAAACTACAAACAACTGTTAAAAACTTTCAACAAAAATAAATCTAGCAGAGTTTTTTTTGGGCAAAGAATGACAGGAATCACACAGCATGCAGAACTAGGAGAAGTTTGGAGAGCTCATCTCTGAGTGGGCAGTGAGTATTTATAGACAGAAAATGGAAGTAAAATACAGAAATAGCTTGATAGGTTACAGCTGGGCTTTGCCTTATTTGGACATGGTCTGATCAGTTGGCTGCATGTGATTGGTGAGGCTTGGCTGTTTGTGATTGGTGGAGACCTGGCTCTCTGTTTCAAAAAACAGACTCCTAAATTACATTTTGGTTTGTTTACATGCTAAATTAGGTTGCAGTTCATTACATAGGAACTCAAAGTACAGAGACAGCCTCAGGCCAATGGCCTCCTGCTTATTTAATTTAACAATTTAGCACAACCAAAGGGAAAAGGGGAAAATGATGAGAACAGGCAATCTGCAGAATAAGAAACCCCAAAGACCGATAAATATGAACTGATATCTTCTTTGTTGATTAGGGCAATTAAATTTGGAAATTAAGTGGCCAGGCACGGTGGCTCATATCTGTAAGCCCAGCTCTTTTCCAGGCTGAGGCGGTAGGATCACTTGAGCCCAGTGATTGGGGAGCAGCCTAGGCAACATAGCAAAACCCTGTCTTCCTAAAAAAACAAAATTAGCCAGACATGGTGCTGTGTACCTTTTCAGCCCAGCTACTTGAGAGGATGAGGTGGGAGAATCACTTGAGTCTCAAAGTTTTGAGGCTGCAGTGAGCAATGATTGTGCCACCGCACTCCTGCCTGGACAACAGAGCAAGACCCTATCTCAAATTTTTTTTTGAGAAATATGATGCCATTCCACACCCATCAATATGGCAGTACCAAAAGTTGAGTAGAATGTGGCAAAACGAGGATACTTTTGTTGGGAATGTTTCGAATACTATAGGTAACAGTTCGGTAAAATCTAGTAAAATTTTGCATTTGATATTCCATAGTGAATAAATTTCCCTACCAGGCACAAACCCCAAGAAACTATTCCATATGTGCTCAAGTACATCTCTACAAGAATCCGCATTGCTTCACTGTTTATAATAATACAAAATGGAAACATCTTAAATGGCCATAAATGAGACATATTGTGTGTATTAGCTGCATAACAAATTATGCCAACACTCAGAAGCTTAAAATTAGAAAATGTATTTTCTTCCTGTTTCCTTGGGATGGGAACTGGCTGGGTACCCCTGGTTCAGTCCTTCTCACAGGCTGTGATCACGGTGTTGGCTGGGCTACAGCCATCATCTCAAGGCTTGACTGGGTAGGATCCACTTCCAAGCCCATTCACCTGGTTATTGGCAGCCTCAGGCCCTCAGTGGCTATTGGCTGGAGACGTCAGTTCCTTATCACATGGGATTCTCCATTGAGCAGCTCACAACTTGGCAGCTGTGTTCTCTTAGAGTGAACCAGAGAGAGAGTGAGAGAGGGTAAGCAAGACTGACGGCACAGTTTTTTTTTTTTTAACAGCCTAACCTCAATTATCTCACCACTTTAGTGATATTCTACTTGTTAGCAGGAAGTCACTTGGTCTGGCCCACACATTGTGGTATAGTCACATAATGGATTACTATGGAACAGTGAACAATCCGTGAGCTTAAATT
Source organism: Nomascus leucogenys (assembly GCF_006542625.1). Taxonomy (NCBI): domain Eukaryota; kingdom Metazoa; phylum Chordata; class Mammalia; order Primates; family Hylobatidae; genus Nomascus; species Nomascus leucogenys. The sequence continues at coordinate 86,821,301 of NC_044398.1, read as the reverse complement.
GGATCTCATCAAAACTAAAAACTTTTGCTCTGAGAAAGCTCATGTGAAGACACATGATAGACTGGGAAATAATATTTACAAACCACATAACTGACAAGGTGTTAGGATCTAAATATACAAGGAACTCCCAAGATTCAACAGTAAAAACAAAACAAACACAATCCAATTAGGAAATGGGAAAGCATGAACAGGCATTTCACAGAGCAGGATATACAGATGGCAGAGAAGGACAGGGAAAGATGCTCGGGATCTTTAGCCATCAGGGGAAGGCAAATTAAGACAATGAGAAATCACTACACATCTATCAGAAGGCTAAAATAAAAAGTAGTCACAACAGCAAATGCTGACAGGGTTGTGGAAAACCTGGATCCTGGCACAGTGCTGGTGGGGAATGTAAAATGATACAGCCACTTTGGAAAACAGTTTGGCAGTTTTTAAAAATAAAACAAAACATACAGTTAACATATGACCCAGCAATTATACTCCTGAACATTTCTGCCAGAGAAATGAAAATGTATGCTCAAACCTGTATACAAATATTTATAACTGCTTTATCTGTAATAGCCCCCAAACTGGAGTCAGCCCTGACATCTTTCAACAGGTGAATGGTTTAGCAAACTGTGATATGGAGATTTCACGGAACAGGACTCAACAAGAGAAAGGGCTACACTTTTGATGCATGCAATAACTCGAATAAATCTCCAGGGTATTATGCCAAGGAAGAAAAGCCGATAACTAAAGGCTACATGCCGTATGATGCCATTTATAGAACATTTTTGAAATGACAAAAATTTTAAAAGTAGGGGAGCCAGATTTTAGAGATGGGGAGGGGTGAAGAAGGGGAGATGGGCGTGGTTTTAAAAGGACAACATGAGGGAGGGATCCTTGGAGTGATGGAACTTTTCAGTATCGTGACACGTACTTATGTGCGTGATAAAATTGTATACAATTCACTATGCACATAGATACCAATAAGTACAAGTAAAACAAGAGAATTTGGAAGAAGCTTAGATTGAATCAATGTCAATATCCTGGTTATGATATTATACTCTAGTTTTGCAAAATGTTACCACTGGGTAAAGTATACATGGAAACTCTATTATTTCTCACAACTACATGTGAATCTATAATTATCCCAATAAAATTTTCAATAAAAAATAAATGAACTAGGGTTCAATACAACAACATAAATAAATCCCAATAGTGCTGTCTGCTTTTTTTGATATTTGAAAAATATATTTTAAAAGTTCCTTAAAAACTTTATAAAATTTTTATTATGAAACTTTTCAAACATATAAAGAGTAGAGAAAACAGTATAATGAATATAGCTACCACACAGCGTTTGTTAGCATTTTGCCACATTTTACTCAATTATTTTAAATTAAATGCAGACATCATAACATTTCACCTCTACATATATGAACTTGCATCTCCAAAATAATGAGATTGGCTGGGTGTGTTGGCTCATGCCTGTAATCCCAGAACTTTGGGAGGCTGAGGCAGGTGGATCACCTGAGGTCAGGAGTTTCAGACCAGCTTGGCCAACATGGCAAAACCCCATCTCTACTAAAAATACAAAAATTAGCCAGGCGTGGTGGTCGGCACCTGTAGTTCCAGCTACTCAGGAGCCTGAGGCAGGAGAATCACTTAAACCCAGGAGGTGGAGGTTGCAGTGAGCCGAGATCAAGCCACTGCACTCCAGCCTGGGTGACAGAGCGAGACTACATTTCAAAAAAAAAAAAAAAAAAGAGATCACTTTCCTACTAAACCATAGTACCATATTGCACCTAACAAAATACATACAAATTCCTTAATATCATCTAATATGTTGCTCCATATTCAAATTTCTCCATTTGTTTCAAATGTGTGTATATATATAACAGTTTTTTAAAGCCAGGATCCAAGCAAAGATCATGAGTTACATTTGATGTTTATGTTCCTTACAACCCCTGAAATCTCATATCAATTTTCATACATCGGTTACAATATTTTTAGTAACCTAGGACACCCTGGGTTACTTTGGGCTGTATTTTTGGCATCCCTTATGGAGTTCTTATCAACACTACGTTATCTTTTGTAGGATGCTGTCTTTGTCAGCTAGAACTGCTATAACAAAATACCAGAGACTGAGAGGCTTAAACAACACATTTTATTTTTCATGATTCTGGTGGCTGGGAAGTCCAAGATCAAGTCATCTGCAGACTCAGTGTCTTCTGAGGGTTCTCTTCCTGACTTCTAGACAGTTTGCTTCTTGCGATGTCGTCACATGGCCTTTCCATGGTGTATGTTCTTGGAGAGAGTTATTCTGCCTCTTCCTCTTCGTAGAAGGACGCTAATCCCATTATGAGAGCACCCCACCCTCATGACCTCATGTAAAATTAATTATGTGCTAAAGGCCCCACCTCCAAATATCATCACATGGAAGATTAGAATTTCAACATACAAATTTTGGGGAAACACAAACATTTAGTTCATAACAGAGCCTGATGAGTATGTTATCTCATTTGACTCAGCAACATGGGACACCCTAGCTTTCTTAATTATAGATGAGATAATATTAGCTTTCATTCAGGGTAAGTACTAATGAGATCACATCTTAGATAGTTTCATCTATCTATCTATCTATCTATCTATCTATCTATCTATCAATCACAGATAGAAGAAACTGAGTTTCAGAGAGGTCAAGTGACTTTCCTAAGGTAACCACTAGTGGCAGAACCAGTCCTACTGGCTCATCATCTTTCTACTGTGTCATTTCCTAGGACCACACAGAGAGAGGCAGCATGCTGACTTCCAGCCAGCAGGTTCCCAGAGCTGGACTAACCCACCACACTTTTGAAATCATGCCAGATGTCTATGGCCATACAACCCTGAACGTGCCTGATCTTTTCTGAAATCATGCCAGGTGTTCTCTTGATGCTAAAGGCAGAAGTGCAATTTATCCAACATGGCCAGAGGGCTGGAGGGCTGGGCTGCATCCCCATCTCTGCCCTGGTCCACTGATTTGCATGTACTTCTGGTGGCCAGCCATCTTCTATCAGCTCCACCATTTCCCTGGAAGTTGGCCTAACTTGCAACTGCCAGTGCCTGTGTCTCTTTGCTTGAAGGCTCTCTTTGATCATTGGAGTCCACTCCACCCATGGACAGAGGCTAGAAGGGGAGGCCAGGAGGGTTGGGAAATTAACGCCCCCCAGGAGTAGCTGCCAACCTGTGACAATTGAAAGATGGGGAATGAAGACCCAGCTCCCAGTCTCCCTGGTGGATGACTCTGAGGTGTGCATTCTATATTGAATCCAGAGTATGCCAGTGTAGGTAAGCCCCAGTTACCCATAATAATAACTACCCCCTTTATATGATAACTTATCTGATTGTACCCCCTTTGTATGAATTACCTGATAACACCCCCTTTATATGAATTTCCATCGCTTCCCTGTCTTCTCTTCTCCCTGCTCATGTGGCCTTGGATCACTTCCTAATAAGGTACTTGCAACTTGAATCCTTATTTCAGGGTTTACTTCTGGAATAACCCAAATAAAGACATTTCCCTAAATCTGTGGCCAGAATGGCCAGGAGACGTGGCATTTGTTTTCTTTTGCACAGAATTCATGTCGACTTACCAGGAAAAGGTTTGAGATGAAGAAAAGGTTGAGAGCCTAAGATGAAAGGTCTTCTCCCACACATGAAAGCTAAATGACCTGGGCTATAGAGAGTTACCTATATACCAGATCTTGTGTGGAAGGAGAATGAAGTCCCTAAGTGTAGGATACCCTTAAAAGATATTTCATGACATCCATTAAAAGAGGCCCATAAATCCAGAGACTACTATTCTGTTAAGAATCTGTGAAGTACAATATTCCTTTTTCTTTTTTAGCAGGGGAAAAAGATTCTGCATAAAATTCCACTTTTAATTAATAACATGTAGTTAAACTAATATTGGTTCATTAGGTAGAGCGAGAACTTCTACCGAGGACAACTTTCAAAGGAATAAAGTACCAATCTGATCTATGTTGACTATAAAACATTTCTCAAGCAGCTTAGCAGAGGCAAGACAAGGCCGATTTATTTAGATCGTTAACCTCGGGAAATAAACCTACAGAGTGGGGTGCAGGGTTTGTAAAATAGCAACCTCACCCACCCTGGGGTGTTTTGCTTTCCAGTGAAAAAGGGAAAACGATGGAAAAGCCAGGGTATTAGAGGCCATAATGCTACCCAAAGAACTTTGGAGGGTATGTGCCCCCACAGCTTTCTCTTCCTCTTCCTGGAGCTAGCTGGAATTGAATGTGAACACATCTCTGCTTTGTTCAAAGGAGCGTCTCTCCCTCCTTGGGTGGGGGCAGTTTATCACCCAACCTGTGGGAAAGGCCACAGAAAGGATTTCTGGCTATATTAACAATGCAGTGATGTAACAATCATAAATCCCAGGAAGATCTGGACAAAAAGCAAAGAAAAAATAAACCAGAAGTGCAGACGAGGGGTCATCCACCTTTCTCAGGAAAATGCAAGTGTAGGGGCAGCAGAGCAGGCTTAGACTCAACGGCCACAGCTCAGGTATATTGCTTTATTGCCATCATGGGCTGAGACTGTTACAGCTTGACATTTTTTAAATTAATTTTTATTTTTGAATAATTTAATGTTTGCAGAAAAGTTGCAAAAATAGTACAGACAGTTCCCTTACCTAGCTTCCTCTTTTGTAACCTCTTATATCAGCATGGAATGTAGATTTGTCAAAACTAAGAAACCAACACTGGTCCATTACTCTCCGCCAAACTCTAGACTTTATGCAGATTTACCAGTTTTTCCATTAATGTCATTTTTTGTTGTTGTTGGTCTAAGACCCCTTTTAGGATATTGCTTTATACTTCGTGGTCATGTCTCCTTACTCTCCTTTGGTCTGTGACAGTTTCTCAGTCTTTCCTGTTTTTTCTTGACCTTGAGAGTTTTCAAGAGTACTGGCCAGGTGTTATGTTACCTGTCAATTTGGGTTTCTCATGATTAATCAGTCTGGTGTTGCAGTCTTGGTGAAGAATACTATGGAGAAAAGTGTCCTTCTTGTGACATCGTGTCAGGGAATGTATGCCATCACCATGACTTTTCACTGGTTGATGTTAACCTGATTACCAAAGTCTGATTTTTAAATATCTGCTTTCTATTTTTAGGGCAGCAGCACGCCTGGTAGAAATGCTTCTCTGGGACAGGAGGGTCTTAGGGTTGAGCCAAACAGCGCATCCTGGAATAGGATGAGAACAGCAGGTCTGGGTGTGGCAGGGAGGCCAATTTGTTGATAATAACTAAAGATTATCTTGCCGCTGGCCAATGGTACGTTCCCACCATGAGACGTTAGCCAACTGGACAAGATATATGAAAGAACTATTCTTCGCACATTGAACAAAGGCAGTGCAGGACTTTGAATATTTATAGCTACTTCATTTGTACTACTCAAAAGCTGGAAAAACCCAAATATCTTTCAATATGTGGATGGATACATGAATGTGTATATTCATACAAATAAATACTTTTCAGCCACAAAAAGAATAAACGAGGGCTGGGCGCAGTGGCTCACACCTGTAATCCCAGCACTTTGGGAGGCCGAGGCGGGTGGATCGAGGCTGAGGTCAGGAGTTCAAGACCAGCCTGGCCAACATGGTGAAACCCGGTCTCTACTAAAAATATAAAAATTAGCCAGGCATGGTGGCAAGCGACTGTAATCCCAGCTACTCAGGAGGCTGAGGCAGGAGAATCACTTGAACCTGGGAGGCGGAGGTTGCAGTGAACTGAGATTGCGCCACTGCACTCTAGCCTGGGTGACAGAGCAAGACTCCATCAAAAAAAAAAAAAAAGAATAAACGACTGGCATGTACAACAATGTGGATGAATTTCAGAGACATAGCACTGAATAAGAGCAGTCAGACACAAAACACAAAAGAGCACATGCTGTATTATTCCATTCATAATGAATTCTAGAACAGGAACATTAATCTATAGTCACAGAAAGGGCTGACTACAGAGGAGAATGAGGGCACCGATTTGGGTTTTGTATTTTGATTGGGATGCTGGTTATGTGAACAACCATTTGTTGAAACTCATCAAGCTGTGCTCTTAAGATGGATACATTTTATTATCTAGAAATTATACCTCCAGGATGCTGATGTAAAATGTAAAAAGAGAAAAATATCAGTAGGGATCGAGTCAGGGAAGTAGTTTTAAGCCTAAGGTTTATAGAGAGAAGAGGGTAGGATAATAGGAGAGCACAGAGTGAGGTTGATATCTAGGAGTGTCAAAGGCAGGGTGGGAAAAATGGAAAGCTATATGAAAGATATATCAGCCCCCCAAAGTGATGAGATTACAGGTATAAGCCGTGGCTGGCCTAAAATTTACGTTTTTAAATTCTAACCCCCAATGTGATGGTATTAGGTTGTGGAGCCTTTGGGAGGGGAAGTTCAGACTAGGAATCAGAACAGCTCTGAGAGTGCTGAGTGCCCCTTGTAGGTGGTGCCTGAGGATGGGACAGTGACCGGAAGACGTGACTTCCTCAACACACCTTCCTACTCCTAATCAGGATTTTCTTTGATCCTCTCTCACAGCACTCAATATTAAATTCTTCTGAAACTGATAACTCTCATTTTTTAAATGAGATGGTTAAATGCTTTTCTAAAAACGCAAGTTGAATATGTAAACTTCTAGAGATGCAGATGAGAAAGTCAAGGTCTAGTTAAATTTATTTGTTCATATACCAATTTTAATTATGTGTATATTGGACTTTGTATTGAATTAAATGCTTGTGTCTCCTCAAAATTTATATTTATGTATATCGTTTGTTTGTTTGAGACAGGGTCTCCCTCTGTTGCCCAGGCTGGAGTGCAGTGGCATGATCTCGGCTCACTGCAACCTCCACCTCCCAGGTTCAAGGGATCCTCCTGCCTCAGCCTCCTGAGTAGCTGGGATTACAGGTACACACCACTGTGCCCGGCTAAATTTTGTATTTTTCTAGAGATAGGGTTTCACCATATTGGCCAGGCTGGCCTCAAACTCCTAACCTCAAGTGTTCTGCCTGCCTCAGCCCCAACAAAGTGCTGGGATTACAGGTATGAGCCACCATGGCCGGCCTAAAATTTACATTTTTAAATTCTAACCCCCAATGTGATGGTATTAGGATGTGGCGCCTTTGGGAGCTAATTAATGAGGTTGTGAGGGTGGAGCATCATGAATGGGAATAGTGCCCTTTTTTAAGGGACCTACAGCACTCTCCCATCCTCTTTCTGCCAAGTGAGGATACGACAAGTAGTCAGGTGTCGATAACCTGGAAGAGAGCTCTCACCAGAATCTGATCATCCTAACACCCTAATCTCAGAATTCTAGCCTCCAGAGCTGTGAAAAAGGAATTTCTGGTGTTAAAGCCACCCAGTCTATGATGATTTGTTGTAGTAGCCTGGACCTATGAAGATGGCCTCTTTGTATGTGTTGTGGCACCTGTGTCTTCATCAGGCCCTCGGTCACCTAGAAGAGGGATTCTACAAGTGAACATTGCTGTATGCTTGCCTTTGTGGCGGGGGCGGGGCACAGTTGTTTCAAGGTTAACTACTTTTGGGACAGCTGACATGTGGACGTGGCTCGAGTGGTTCATTAGCCAGTTGGCTACGGTGTGGATTCAGCAAGGGGGAGCTGGAAAGAATATCCACCCCAGTAGAAGGTACCCAGGAGGTACCCGCTCCTCTGAATTGTATGTAGTCTGTTTTAAAAGGATCCTTTAAGGAAGTTCTCTCTGGCTAGTTCCTTTGGCCAGATTTCTCTCCGTTTTGGTTACCCAGAGGAAGTTCACTCACATGGTCTGTAAGCTCAAAGCTCTTGACAGCTGCCCCTAAATTAGCTTCTGAATGTCCACGAAAAAGACAAATACCAAGGGAAGAGCCCAGGGCTGTGCCCTAAACAATTTTGTTAGGAGCTGGGGTGGATATGACTGTCTCATACCCACTCATATCACCACTTATTTATAAATGGGTTTCAAGATCTCGGGTTACATCAGAGTAGTTCATGCTGTTGTACCTTTGAACCCACTGCCCCTCACACTTCTGCTGGAATATTCCCCTTCACATTTCCTCATCTATCTGCCTGGAAACCTCCTATCCATCCTTCAAAAGCCCAGCCTGGCCAGGTGCAGTGGCTCACACCTGCACTCCCAGCACTTTGGGAGGCTGAGGCAGGCAGATAACTTGAGGTCAGGAGTTCGAGACCAGCCTGGCCAACATAGAGAAACCCCGTCTCTACTAAAAATGCAAAAATTAGCTGGACGTGGTGGTGTGTACCTATAGTCTCAGCTACTCAGGAGGCTTGAGTAGCTTGAAGAATTGCTTGAACCTGGGAGGCAGCGGTTGCAGTGAACCAAGATCACACCACTGCACTCCAGCCTGGGCAACAGAGCGAGACTTCGCTTCAAACAAACAAACAAACAAACAAGCAAACAAAACCCCAAATCCCGGCTGAAGCATTCTCCTTTTTCTGTGGTTTTCCCTACCATCTCCAGTGGCTCTTCTTCTGCCCAGCCACTGATAGAATTAACTCCTCTTTGCTGTATGCTGTGCTGTACTTTGTAAGTGCCTCTATTGTTTATTATGTCAAGTTGCAACCTCTCTTTCTCCCAATAGACTGGAAGCATCTTTGGGGGGGAAAAAAAACTCTAATTTTTTTTCTACATCTGTATCACAATGCATGGCACATAGTAGGCGTGCAGAAACTGCTGGAGTGCGGCATTCTAAACAAATTCAACCTCTAGTTGCTTATCTTGAAGGCTGTTTCTAAGAGCTGAAGGATCACCTGGGTGACTAGAACTCCACCTGTTTTTTGACTTCCTGCATCCACTATGGTGTCTTTAGAGGTCTCTTAAGGCATGGTCCTTTGCAACCCTTGATAAAGCTATTGGTCAAACCAATCACCTCTTCTCTCCATTTACTTACCCTTTGCACATTTCTCGAGAATCTGCTGCTTTGCCAGCTCCTTGTGGTTGCAGAGTTGTCTCATTTTCCTTCTCCTGGAAATCCAGTGAACTAGACAGGGATTATCACCCCCATCTGGGGCTCAGAGAAATTGAGCCACTTGCCCAAATTGCGTACTTAGCAAGTAGAAAGTGGGAATTGAAAGCGGATCTTCTGATTCCAAATCAAAACCTCATGTTCTTTTCAGAATGTTAGAGTTCCCTCGCCGATGTGCCTAGCACTGTGCCATGTATTATAAAGGATGTTGAAAAGATGAAGTTCATCACCTTGTGGAAGAAGCAGACACATTTTAGAAGCAAAGAAACAATACAGAGTTAATGTGGAGAACAGAGGATGAGATAGGGGAAAGAAAAAGGCGGCTGCTGACAGGCGGGAGCCAGCCTGGCATGTCCGGGTAGTCTCTCCCGCTGTCCTCCTGAACAGGAACAATTTCACAAATGATAAATGTCAGACAAGGACCACTCTGCAGCTAATGATGGAGCAAGACAAACACAAGACTGGCCCATAATTGTGTCTGAGCACAAACAAAAGCAAGAACATTGTCCAAAGCATAAGAATCATAAAATATCTTTATTTCCTGCCTTATGCCTGCTTCTTTATCAATAATAATAATAATAATAATAATAATAATAATAATAATAATAAATAAAGTAGAGTTTTAGGTCAACCTCATTCCTCTTGACCCCTAGATAAGCCCTAGTCATGGAATTGGCCTCCCTTCCTGACATATCCAATCCCTGCTCCCTTGAAACCTCTTCCACAGTGTACGGCACAAGCCCAAATCCTGCAAGAAGCTCCTGCTCAGTCTCTTACACTGATGCCTCATGGTTCTCCATGGTGCACCATTTCCTCCAATGCATTCGATCAATAAAACCTACTTTGTTTGATGAAAGTGTGTTTCTAGTAGTCGTTGACTAATGAATATCCACAAATGGAAAAAGACATGGTGGGACATGTACGAGAAACACCAGACGAGTGGTCTGGATATTTATGACTCCAGGGATTCCACCAGAGATGTTTGGAAGTCTTTTAAATTCAGTTTTCTCCATTTCTCTTGCCTCTTCCATTGTGAGAGGAAATTGACACCCTCTTATTTCTTTTTTCTGTTAGCCATAAGGCCATGGTGTAGAGTAGTAGATTTCAACCTTGGTTGCACATTAGAATGACTTGCGTAGGTTATTTTTTTGGTAGAATTTTATTTTGCTAATTTTTTTTTACAGTTCCCTGAGTTTTTTTTTAAAGTTTTTATTTCCATAGGCTTTTGGGAAGCAGGAGGTATTTGGTTACATAAGTAATTTCTTCATTCATGATTTGTGAGATCTTGGTGCACCCATCATACACGCTGAACCCAGTTTGTAGTATTTTATCCCTCACTCCCTACCCACTTTCCCTCTGAGTCCCCAAAGTCCATTGTATCATTCTTACGCCTTTGCATCCTCATAACTTAGCTCCCACTTATAAGTGAGAACATACGATGTTTGGTTTTTCATTCCTGAGTTACTTCACTTAGAATAACTATCTCCAGTCCCATCCAGGTTGCTGTGAATGCCATTAATTCATTCATTTTTATGGCTGAGTAGTATTCCACCATATGTACAATGAACTCAAATTAGCAAGAAAAAACAAATAATCCCATCAAAAAGTGGGCTAAGGACATGAATAGACAGTTCTCAATAGAAGATATACAAATAGCCACAAACATATGAAAGAATGTTCAACATCACTAATGATCAGGGAAATGCAAATCAAAACCACAATGTGATACCACCTTACTCCTGCAAGAATGGCCATAATCAAGAAAATCAAAAAGTAATAGATGTTGGCGTGGATGAAGTGAAAAGGGAACACTTCTACTCTGCTAGTTGGAATGTAAACTAGTACAACCACTATGGAAAACATTGTGAATATTCCTTGAAGAACTAAAAATAAAACTACCATTTGATCCAGCAATCCCACTACTGGGTACCTACCCAGAGGACAAGTAGTCATAATACAAAAAAGATATTTGTACATACATGTTTATAGCAGCACAATTCACAATTGCAAAAATGTGGAAGCAGCCCAAATGCTCATCAGTCAGTAAGTGGATAAAGGAACTGTGATAAATATATATTTTAGATAGATTTAAAGCCAGATATGTACCTGGCTTTCAGCTCCAGAGATCCTGACTTAACTGGTGTGAGCTGTGGCCTGAGCATCAGAATTTTTTAAAGCTCCCAGGTATGGCCAATGTTTAGATACATTTGAGAATCACTGGCCCCGTGATATTGTGTGTGCATGTGTGTGTGTGTGTCTCTGTGTAGAACAGAGTAAGAGGATGTGAATGTACGTGTAACTGAATATGTGACTCTGTGTTTGTGACATTACATGTGTGATAGAGTAGTGGTGTGTTTGTGTGTGTTATATAAAATGAGGTTCTGGGTGTGTGTGCGCCGCAGCGGGTCATGCCTTGGTGTATGAATGTGCACCCTTTCTGTGCAGCCCTATGGGAGACCAGGACCTCAGACAGCTGTGGGGGACCATCATATCTCAGTTTATGATGGGGAGGTCAACTGGAGGATGTCCATTCTGCAGGCCTCAGCAACTGGGAAGGATTATGCTAATTGGGGAACTGGGTGGGGAGAGGAGCCTACGTAAGTGGGGCAGCCTCCTGAGTGGCTGGAGAGAGCTGCTGAAAACCCAGTGTGGCTGTCAGGTACCAGCCTGGGAAGGCTGCTCTTGGGGTGCCTCTCCAGGTTTAGTGACTTGGCAGAAGCACACTGGGAAAAGATGGAAAGAAGAATTCCTCTGGCTCATAAAACTCATCTCCCTAGGTAATTTTGCTTAGAGCGATGGTTCTCAAATTTAAGCACATAAAATCTCATAGAGATCTTGTGAAAATACAGCTTGCTGAGTCCCACTCACTGGGTTTCTGATTCTATACATCTGGGGAGAGGCCTGAGAATTTGCATTTCTTTCTCTCTTTCTCTTTCTTTCTTTCTTTCTTTCTTTCTTTTCTTTCTTTCTTTCTTTCTCTTCCTTTCTTTCTCTTTCTTTCTTTCCTTCTCTCCTTCCTTCCTTCCTTCCTTCCTTCCTTCCTTCCTTCCTTCTTTTCCTTCCTTCCTTCCTTCCTTCCCTCCCTCTTTCTTTCTTTCTTTCTTTCTTTCTTTCTTTCTTTCTTTCTTTTCTTTTCTTTTCTTTTCTTTTCTTTTCTTTTCTTTTCTTTTCTTTTCTTTTCTTTCTCTTTTTTTGAGTTGGAATCTCGCTCTGTCTCCCAGGCTGGAGTGCAGTGGCATGATCTCTGCTCACTGCAAGTTCTGCCTCCCGGGTTCACGCCATTCTCCTGCCTCAGCCTTCCGAGTAGCTGGGACTACAGGCGCCCGCCACCATGCCCGGCTAATTTTTTTTTTTTTTTTTTTTTTTTTTTGTATTTTTAGTAGAGACGGGGTTTCATCGTGTTAGCCAGGATGGTCTCGATCTCCTGACCTCGTGATCCACCCCGCTTAGCCTCTCAAAGTGCTGGGATTACAGGCGTGAGCCACCGCACCTGGCTGAGAATTTGCATTTCTGCAAGTTTTCAGGTGATGCCACTACTGCTGGTCCAGGGACCACACTTTGAGGTTCTGGGTGTGTGTGCGCCGCAGTGGTTTTACAACAGTGGTTCCCAGGCTCCCAGGCCACTGTACCTTGACTCTCCTGGGAAACTTAGAATAACGACATATCCCTATTCCCCATCTTGAACTATAGAGTTTCAGAATTTCTCTGAGCTGTGTCCCAAGAAATGAGATTTTTCAGAACTTCCCTGGTGATTCTAATAGCCAGCCAGGGCTGAAAACCAGCCTGGCATGTAAGTTTCATGAAGGCAGACATTTTTGTTGATTTCTGTTTTGTTCACAGGTCTATTCCAAATGCCTAAAATAATTCCTAACACCCAGTTAGTGCCCCATAAACACTTGTTGAATGAATATGCGGCTGTTTCTTACCAGCTACCAGCCTGCCAAGATGAAGACTTACCTGTTTTTGTTTTTGTTTTTTTGTAATTTCTTTTTTTAATTAAAGTTTTACTTTTAAGTTTCGGGGTACATGTGCAGGTGTGTTACATAGGTAAACATGTGCCATGGTGGTTTGCCGCACCTGTCATCGCCTGGGTATTAAGCCCAGCATTCCTAATGCTCTCCGTGCCCCCACCTTAACCCCCAACAGGCCCCAGTGTGTGTTGTTCCCCTCCCTGTGTCCCAGTATAAGCGAGAACATGCAATGTTTGGTTTTCCGTTCCTGCGTTAGCTTGCTGAGAATAATGGCGTCCAGCTCCATCCATGTCCCTGTGAAGGACCTGATCTTATTCCTTTTTATGGCTGCAGACTTATCTGTTAATTCAACATTTATCTGAGCACCTCCTATAGGTAAGAAAGTGTGTTGCAGAACAATTTCATGCAGCTCCACATTGAGGTTCTTGAATTATTGGCTTTTTCTTTGGGCGGAGGAGACAGAGAGAGGTTGAATGGGATGGGTCTTCTAGAGCCTTAAGGTTCAGAACCCTCATGTCCGCGTACACCGCCACGAATGCAAACCTTTTGTCTTTTAGCTGTCAGGGAAAAAAAAATGTCAGTGATGAGAGACTAGGCCGGCCACCATCAGCTCCTCAGTTAGCTCTGTCATGCCAAGCACTCCAGCCCCTGTGACAGGGACATGCTGCTTCCAGGTCAGATGTGGTCCTGAGAAGTTGGATCTGCTATGATTTATGTCATCACAGACACCCTCACTGTCAGGATCCGTCCTGCCTGTTTGAATGTCTACTGAGAGCTCAGAATTCTATCATCATTATTTATTGTGTTTATTCCCTAGCAAATACATTCATAATGAGATCTTAATGGTGCTGGTTATTTGAAAAAGGAACATATCTGAGGGGTGTGTGTGTGTGTGTGTTTGTGTGTGTTTCCTCTTCCTGTACTAAGGACCTCCTTTTTATAAAATCATCTCCACAGATATGCTGAAGGAAGGAATATATATTAAATATATATGTATAAATATATATTTTATTAATATATTTTTGTATAAATATATATTTTATTAATATATATTTGTATAAATATATATTTTATTAATATATATTTGTATAAATATATTTTTTTTTTTTTTTTTTTTTTTTTTATTTGTATAAATATATTTTATTATATATTTGTATATATATTTTTTTATTATTTTTTATTTTTTTTATATATTTGTATAAATATATTTTATTAATATATTTGTATAAATATATATTTTATTAATATATTAATATTAATATATTTTATTAATAATATTAATATTATGTTTCATTAATATATATTAATATTATCAATATTCCTTATATCTTTTTATATATATATATATATATATTTTCTTTTTTGAGATGGAGTCTTACTTTGTCACCCAGGCTGGATTGCAGTGGTGCAATCTCAGCTCACTGCAACCTCCGCCTCCCAGGTTCAAGTGATTCTCCTGCTTCAGCCTCCCGAGTAGCTGGAATTAGTGGCTCACACCACCACGCCCAGCTAATTTTTGTATTTTTAGTAGAAACAAAGTTTCACTATGTTGGCCAAGCTGGTCTCCAACTCCTTACCTCAAATGATCCACCTGCCTGGGCCTCCCAAAGTGCTGGGATTACAGGCGTGAGCCACCGCAGCCGGCCCCTTCAGCATATATTTTTATTGAATGCCTGTAATATGCCAGATATTTGTGCTAGGAACTAGGAATAGCATGTGAGCAAGACCTCATAACATTGCAGTCTGGGACAGCACTGTTCAATAAAACTGCCCTGAAGAACACGTTTTGTATCTGTCTTGTCCATGATGATGACCACTTGCCACGTGTGGCTATTGTGTGCTGGAAATGTGGCCAGTGTGAGCAAGAAATGCATTGTTAAGTTTTGCTTTATTTGACTTAAATTTAAATAGAAATAGCCACATGCTATGTATAGTGGCTATCATATTCAACAATGCAGAACTGAGTGAGAATCACATATCATCTAAATAGACAATGATAATATCTCTTATGTGCTTGGAAGGAGAAAACACAAAAATCTTTGAGAACATAGATCAGGGGCATGTGATCTCATCACTGGGGTAATTGAAAGGCTTCCTTGAAGAGTGACATTTAATGTCTTTCAAATTCTGCCTAGAACTTCTCAATGGGAACCTCAAAAGTATCACAGTGAGGGATCAGACATTGTCACATTATTATATACCTTTAATAGTCCTTGTTTTCTCCCCCCTCTAGGAACCCTCCTACCTCCTTGATTCTTCTGTAGCCCCAAACATCCCCATGCAAATAAGCCCATAAAAGGAGCCCTGAGTCCTTCAACTCAAACATGTCATCACTGTACCCAGGTAAATTAAAATAAAAACTCATGCCATATATTGATTTACTGGTGGTCATATTATATATGCAACTTGTATGCTGCCTTGTCACCTACCGTAGTGTGGATATTTTCTCATGTGATTAAAGACTCTTCTTAGTCATACTCTTGATGGCTGCCATAATTTTCTATCTTATGGCTATGTATCATAATATTTTTCATTAATTTCCTAACTTTGACATTTGTACACTTTCTTTTATTGCTATTATACTTAATGCTGTGATGAATATCTTTGCGCAGAAATCTTTGTTTGCATTTCTGATGTGTGCTCAGGATCGATTCTTACAGGGGTGAAGGATGATGACTGCATCAAAGGTCTTGAGATTTTTTATTTTAAAGGTGTTTCATACCTATTGTCAAATTGCTTTCTAGAGAGTTTGCACCGGTTCACAGTCTCTTCAGGAATGAATGAGAATCCCAGTGCATTCTGCTATTCTCTTTTAAAAATCACACCACACATGTCTGCGTGTTTCTACAGAGGCTCAATATCCCTTATGTGTAGTGGCTGCATGAAGCTTGAATGCAGTGGTGTGCTGTAATCATCCTCTCTCAAAAGAGGTTGCTAATTGATGCTGTTCATGCTGGGCTCTCCCTGGTCTTGCCAAATGGAGGGCCTCCATCAAGTCACAGCTGTCTGGAATCCATCTGGCCCTTCAGGGCTGTTCTGTCAACTTTCCTCATCCGCGGGCAGCATTTCCTAGGCACACACTTTCCTTTAATGACACTCCAACAAGCAGGAATGTTTTGGAGCAAAATCTAGGTTCACATTGGCAACACTGGTGTTTGGCTACAAAAGATATCTCAACTAGGGCATTCTTTTCTGTCTGATGCTTGTTGAGATGAAAGAGCACTGGAATGGGAATCAGAAGATTTGTAATGAGACCTGATTATTTTTTTCTGTTAGCCTGTGTGTATTGTATACCAAGAAGGAGTTTTTTTGTTGCAATGGACAGAAACCTAACTCACACTACTTAACCAATAGCAATAAAAGGGGAGGATTTATTGTTTCACATAAATGAGGATACCAGAGAAAGGTAGTTTCAGGTATGGCTGGGTTCAGGGTTTCTAATAACGTTATAGCCTTGGTCTTGCTTTCTGATGTCCTCATTCTGCATATTTCTATATTGGTTTAATTCTTAGGAGACTGTTCTTTTTTGGGGTTCACAAAACAAGCTCTCCAAATACCCTAGTACAAGGGTCAACAAACCATGGTCCACAGGCCAAATCTGGCTTGCTGTCTATTTTCCTAAATAAAGTTTTATTGAAACACAGCCACAGTCATTCATATCTGTCTCATCTATGGCTGCTTTTGTTCTAGAGCAAGAGTTGTGTAGTTATGACAGAGGCTAAATATAGCCTACAAAGCCTAAAATAGCATTGCTATCTGGCCCTTTACAGAACTGTTTTGCTGAACCGAACTCTATTATAAAGGTCCATAGTCTCAAAAATTTCTCCAGGTTTACTTACCATGCCTGGTCAATTTTAATTCTCCTCCCAACCCACATTCTTGGCTTCATGAAATGGTTTTTGCCTAACATCTCAGATCCAGAATCCTGTTCTTTGGCCTTTCTACCTGGCTAAGACTACAGCCATTCTTAAATATTTTCCTTATTTCCATTTACTGCAAAAGATGGTAAGCATGGCCCTGTTCCCATTTCTGGTCATATTCCCTGGATCCTGCCAGTTAAGAGGGAAAGTTATACAGAGTATCCACTTGCTCAAGGGGTCTGCAAGCGGATAATCCATATCCCTGCCCCAAACCCTGTGTCATGGGGCAGGTTCTGCCAAATCTGAGACAAGTTTAGCTCTGTAAGTGGGGTGTTATCTGCAGAAGTCTAAATGCTTTTTATTTATGAGGCTACTGAGTTCCTGAAAAATTGACTGTGGTGTCAGTCTGACTCTGACACATGGCTTGGGAGTTTCTCTAGTTCTGTGAGTTTCAAACCCTGTCTATGAATCAGAGAAGAGTAGATTCCTTTTATTATTATTTCAAGTGAAACTAAACAGAAAAGAAATAGGGAAACCATGAGTTTGAGGTGGAGTGTGTACATATGAGTAGCTGGAATCTTAGCTGCCCTCCAATCTCATTCTCTTTTCCCCAGAAGTTTCCCTGATCTTATCCCTAACCTTAACCCTAATCTAGCCCTACCCTTATCTTTAGTCTTAACCCGAACATTTATCCTAATCGAATCTATCAAATGTAACCTTAACATTAACCATGACCCTAACCCTGAACACTAAACTCTAATCCTAAGCCCTAACTCGAACCCTTAGAATAGTCTAGGACTTTGAGTTTGGTAATCACTATCTTAGAGTAACTTCACTAATCACACTATTAAGCGGGATTTTCTGGGTATTCGTCACCGCATGAGGTTAGGTCAGACATTTCAACAAAGAGGAGGGATGAGAAGAGTTACATCTTCCATTTAAAAATAAGTGTTTTGATCATTGGAAAAGGTCAGTGTTTCCACCGTCACTCTCAGATAAATAATTAGTTTAAGCAAGCGATGAACGTGTTCCCTTTATATCAAGATAACTGTACTATTTCTGCCTCATTTCAGACCATTTTTGGAGGACTCATGTTGGGGAGAAGTGTTCATTAGTGCTCCGGGTCATCAGAATGAAATTTTATCCCCTTGAACCCTGACTGATGCTGGGAGTCCTGCCTGGCTTAATTCATGGTCCTTTAACATCTGGGGTCAACAAAATCCATGTAAATGCAAACTGTAGAAAATGAAAGGATATATTTTAGAAGACAGAGGAAGAAGATAGAAGAAAGGAGAGAAAAGGATGGGAGGGTGGGAAGAAAGAATAGGAAAATATCAAAGAGTGTTAGCAGGATCATTAATCTCATGCTTCTGCCTGATCAGATCAGTGCTGTACTTTAAATTCTTCAGTGACTGCTTAATCTTTACAGCATAAAGACCAGGTATCTTGTTGGCACACACAGCCCAATATTATCTCTTATTTCCTTACTCTGGAATATTGCTGTGCTGCGTGACTATATGAAGTTGCCCCAAAGGTGCCGTGCTTGGTTAGACCTCTGTGCTTTGCCTCTGCTGTTCTCTCTTTCTGTATTACCATTGCTTTAAAAAAAACCTGCCTGGGTAAATCTTGCCTGTTCCTAAAGATCCTGCTCAGTTATCATCCTCCATCGATCTCCCTCTGATTCCCCCACCACACCCCTTCTCTCTGCCCCATGCTAACATCACTCACAGTACTCCTTCCTTCATTCCGCAAACATTTATTGGGCTCTGCTCTGTGTCAGGTACTATGCTAGATGGTGAGGAAGAACCATTAACATACCATCTCAGTCCCAAGTAGTTGAGGAAAGAGATAAATCACCAGGAAATCATTCAACTACACTGTGATGGGGGGAGGCTCAAAGGGCTGTGGGCTCGTGGAGGAAGGCAGTTCCCCTAGCCTGGAGGTTGAGTGTGCTAGGTGGGCCAACAGTGGGATGGAAGAGTGCAAACACAGAAGTAACTTGAAACCCGAGAGGTGTGAGAGCAGTTTAGGAGGGTTTAGTCTGTGGTGAGAGTTAAGCAGAAGCCAGGTCATAAAGAGCTTTGCCAGCTATGTTAAGGCATTTGGATTCCATCCTTAGCACTGGGAGGAAATCACTGGGAGTTTTAAGTAGGGGGTTCACATGATCAGATATGTATTTTGGGTATATTTTAAAATTTTCTTTTTGTCTCCTACATAATAGTAATAATATTATCAGCTAATATTACTGAAAGACACTATAGGAAAGATACTATGTTAAACTCTCTAAATTATCTTAGTTAAGGCTCACTTCTAACTTATAAGGTTGGTACTACTACATAAAGTTATTATTTCATCAAGGAGACATGCAGAGAGATTAAATGATTCGTTAAAAGTCATGCTTTTAATCATGAGGACAATTCTACATTTCATCGTAATAAAAAATTAAGATATTCATGGTCACTACTTGAAAGAACTCGGAGCACATTTGCTTGTATGATCTTAGTCATCCACTTGATGTCCTTATAATTTTTGAAAAGACTTCATTTCGGTTTCATAAATGATAACACTGAGGAAGTGGTTTGGCCAGCTCCTCCCAGGCATGGTCTCAGTCCACCCAGAAACTAGGATCTTGAGAATTGATGCTGTGTTTTGTTAGTGTTGATGGTGCTGGCTCCACTGCACAGAAGCATCTGGCTATGGGGTTATGATGAGTTTACAGATGCGTTGTCCTCCTCACACAGAGACTAAAAAATAATCCCTTTTTCATCCTTGATGGGAAGAGAGAACCAGGTGGTGAATGGGGTTAGAGAGGTCCCAGAGACCATGTCCATTGATGTGGTTGGCATTGCTCCTCTAATCAGGAAAAGGATATCTGTTCTGGTTGGAGAATTGGAGCACCTTAGGTTTGGGCACGTGAAACCCAGTTACCTATGAGTTGCAGTTGATGTTTTATGGAGATCCTCTTCTTTCTCCTTTTAATCCTGTATTGGTCTGTTCTGACACTGCTAAGAAAGACATACCTGAGACTGAGTAATTTATAAAGGAAAGAGGTTTAATGGACTCACAGTTCCACATGGCTGGGGAGGCCTCACATCATGGTAGAAGATGAAGGAAGAGCAAAGGAACGTCTTACGTGGCGGCAGGCAAGACAGTGTGTGCAGGGAAACTGCCCTTTATAAAACCATCAGATCTCATGAGACTTATTCACTATCATGAGAATAGCATGGGAAAGACCCACCCCCATGATTCAACCACCTCCCACTGGGTCCCTCCCATGACATGTGGAGATTATTACAATTCAAGGTGAGATTTGGGTTGGGACACAGAGTCAAACCATATCAAATCCTTTTTTTATGTTTCCCTTCCTCCTTCCTTCTTGTTTCTTCTTCTCTGTATTGTTCACCACTACAACATCATCAGCCGCAACAAACAGAACATCATCAGCAGCAAACAAACAGTACATCATGATGATTGCTCATTGCTCATGTGGCCTTTTCATTGCACTGTTGTCTTTGCCTTTGTCATCATCATCATCATCATCATCATCCACTATCAGCACCATCACTGCCACATCAACATCAACATATTGTCTTATCTTGGTCTTATCGTTGCATCATTGTTTTTGTCATTGCCATCATCATCCCAGTCCTCATCACTCTCTCTTACTGAGTGCTTGCTTTGTGCCAGGCACTGTGCTCAGGACTTTACATGCATTATCTCACATATCTACAAAATTAACTGTCATATGTGATTATCCCCATTTTACAGATGACAGACCAGAGGCTCAGAGACGTGAAGTCATTTGCTCAAGGTCACAAAACAGTCACCAATATCAACGTAGTCTCCTCCATAAAATTAGGATTCATCCCACAGGCACCAGAGGTTTCAGTTGATTTTTAGGAATTAAGAAAATTGCAAGATTAAGCTCTTATGGTCTGTTAACTGAGGGCTGCTGTGAATTCAGTGAAAAAGATTTAGGGTTATTATTCTCTAATGACAGTTGTTCCCTGATTCAGAAGAGTAGCTCTTCTTTTGACTAATTGTTAAATTTGTGTTTATGATTATTATTTCTAAAGGGAAATTTAGAGTTGAACTGTTTTAGGTAATAAATCAGAACCGTGATTCAAACCAGGATTTGCCTGGTTCCAAAGCCTACATTCCCACAATACTGTCTGACTTCCTTTGGTAATTATGCCAAAATTAAGCCCTGCAATTCACAAGTCCATGGTTATCCATCTCACCAGTGGCACCCTTTTTGGTTGACTAGAGGATTAAAGTACTTTATGGCAACAACAGTTACCTTCAGGAAAACCCTCCTGAATTTTGGTGGCGTCATCTCCCACCTCCACCCCACATCAGTGTAAATATGTTTCTCTCCATCTTCCTTAGCAACCACCCAGCCCTTTTTTAAGAGATAGCATAATATGGTGGAAAGACAGATGGGGATTCAAATTCAGGATCTAAAACTTACTGGCTATACAACTTGGGACAATTTACCTCCTTGGGCCTGAGTTTCCATTCTTCATCTATATAATAAAAATAACACCAACCACCTCATAGAAACGCTGTGAAATTTAAATGAGATAATCCACGTAAATTGTTTGACATGTATTAGATGTCAATAAATGTTGAAAACAACTCATCAGAATAAATTCACCCTTCCTTCCCTTTTCCCTGCAGTACCCTGCTAACTGGCTAATTGAAATCTTTAGTGTATAGGAGAGAGAGAGAGAGAAATGAAACTGATGGATTTGAAATGGCTCAGTCTATGACTACCAGAGGGTTCTTTAGCAAATCAGCTCAGCTAGGAAACCTGTCTCCCATTCCTTTGACACCTAGCTGTCAGCTGTTCACTTGTCCTTCTCTTTGAGGCCCCTCTTACCCCTGCTGCAAATAAAGACCTACTCACAGAAGAGCATTTAATGAGTTAAGCATTAATTTACTAAATACAATGTAGAGGAGACATAAGAGTGAGTTTATATCACATTGCCCAGGTCGAGCAACTGGAAAAATCCTCATGTCTCTTATTGTTACTTCACTCCTGTGTCTTTCTCCCCCGACACCCAAAGGAATGCCCTGGCCCCTCTCTTCTCTATTATCAGAACAATTCTTCTTCACTTCAAACTTACAAATTCCGTTAATGATAGTGCTTGGTGAAGAAAACAACCCAAGGTTCGCTGTGATCGCCTTTACTCAAGGCACTTTGGTGACTGGCACATGACTTTTGGGGTCTTGTGTTCTATCCCAAACAGTAAGTCAAAGTGTCTCCTAAACAAATGCAATCCTCTCTCTAATGATGTCATTACACCATTTGGGGAGTGAGGACCATCTTGCTCCACCTCATTACATGTAAAATGGAGGCGTTGGTGGATTCTGGACAGCTTTATCATGTAAGTCTGTTTATCCTCAGTAAATTATGGGCTTTGGGTTCTATTGAGTGAGAGAAATCCCATGCCAGTTTCAATATTTGTTTAAAGATAAGTCTTAGAATCAGACCTTCCCAGGCTTGGATATAAGTTTATCAGAAGCAGAACTCAATATCCATTATTTCTATGTGGTGTTCCTGTCTATCCTTGTGCCATGGAGACACATACAAATGAACTTTGGAATTTAGCCCCATTTATGAGCTTATGTCTACTTTTTTCTCCCTCACCCATTATATGTCTGCTTATTAATTAATTTATAAACTAATTAATTACGTAAATATCTATAGGGCACCATCTATATGCTAGGTACTGAAAATATAGAAAAGAAGGGAGACACAATCTCTTCCTTTACAGTTGTGTGTGTGTCCATTAATTGGATGATCACACAAATCAAATAAAAATAAAATTGGTATGTGCAATAAAAGAAAAGCCTGTACCAGGAATCCTGTCTAGTTGGGTATGTTACTTAGGAGTTTCCTAACTTTCTTGCCTCTGTTCTTTGTTTTATACTCTGACCTCTCTCTCCAGGCTTAAATGTTCTGTTTTTTGTTTTTCTTTTTTGTTTTTTGAAAGGTCACAGTAGTCTCATTACATATTCTGAAGGTGGGATAGAAAGACACATAAGTAGAGTCGGACACGGTGGCTCATGCCTGTAACCCAGCACTTTGGGAGGCCGAGGAGGATGGATCACCTGAGGTCAGGAGTTCGAGACCAGGCTGGCCAACATGGTGAAACCCCATCTCTACTAAAAACACAAAAATTAGCCAGGCATGATGGCAGGTGCCTGTATTCTCAGCTACTCTGGAGGCTGAGGCAGGAGAGTCACTTGAACCTGGGAGGTGGAGGTTGCAGTGAGCCAAGATCGCACTGCTACACTCCAGCCTGGCCAACAGAGTGAGATTCTGTCTCAAAGAAAAGAAAAGAAAAGAAAAAAGACACTAAGTGGATTGATGCAGATAATAAGAGTGGCAAATTCAGGAGGCTGATACTAAAGAAAGTACACATCTGCCCTGGAGGTAATCAGGAAAAGTCTCCTAGAGGAAAATATACCTGGGCTAGGTTTTGAAGGGCAGGTTAAGAGCTAGACAGGCAAAACAGAGGCGGGAGGAAGGGTGGTCCAGCCAGATAACACCACATGAGCAAAGGTTTAGGAAAAAGAAACAATTGTGTGTGGGGTGTGTGGGGAGTGTGTGTGTGTGTGTGTGTGTGTGTACTACGGGTGGGTCATATAGTGGGAGCACCAACTGATGGTCAATGAGGCTGAGATAGCATCATGACCCTCCAACCCTGAGTTTGGAATTTAGCCCCATTTATGAGCTTATGTCTACTTTTTTCCAAACCCTGAGTTTGCACACAGATTATATTGATATAATTCTATAGAGGAAGTGCAACCAGTACCCTGGAACACCCAAGACGCTCATCTGCTTCTCATTCCAGACACCTCTTTAAACACACACACATACACACACACACACACACACGACTGCAAAGGCAGGGATTGTCGACTTTTCTTTCCCATATATTTTCAGTCTCATATTTCCAGACACCTCTTTAAACTCTTATTTGTTGAAACCCATTTTCTAATGGCTCTTTGTCTAAACACCTCTTGCTGCTTAGCCAGGTAATACGCCCCTTCTCTGACAGTTACAAGGGTGTGCATTTTAGGAGAGACTTCCGAGTGCCCAGAATGGCTCCAGGGGGTGAGACATTGGCGGAAGTGTAAATCACACAAGAAATATTGAACTTTGGGAGCCAGCGAACAATAATATGCCACTTTATTCCACTCCTGCCGGAGGTTTATATATGTCATTGTCACTTTTATACTGTTCTCCACCACTGGTAATTTTCTCTCAATCTAATTTTTATTTCCCAAGGGTCTACCAAGGTTAAAAGTGCTGGAAATCCAATGACTATTCTTTGCCAAGGGATAGTAAATTAAATTAACCATTGCTGGTGGCCAGCTCTGGTCAGAACTATTTATATGTAAATAGGCAAAAATCCCTCAAAGCATTGCTGCAATTATTAGTTGTTCATTCCAGATGTTGACCATAATACAATAGGTCATAAACAAAACTCTAGGAATTGGGGCAAGAATTAGCTTCTGTGCAGCCTGATCTTTTCTCGCACAGGCTGACTTTCTGTATCTCAAGTATCTGCTAGTTCATGGTGAAACCTTCCCTCCCAGCTTATTGAGTGAGAGGGTGAAGACAATTTTAGTCCCAGATGAACAGTGAAAATAGGAATGGGAGGAATAAAACCTATTGCACAGGCATTGGTTGGCATTTTGTCCTGGTTTCCAGGTTCTGTCCATTCAGTGCAGTCATAATTTGCATACTGCTTCCTGGATGGCCAGCATTAATTATATCAACAAAGACTCCTCCCTTATAACTTCCTTAGGATTTGGTATATTCCTAAGGACTTTTCCAAAGGGAGGATCTTTTGGGGGGGAACTTTTATAGGAACAAGGAACCTTCCCACTGAGTGATACCACATTTTTGGAAAATAGTTCAATATTCCAACTTGGTGTCTCCGGTTGGATTTTCAGTGTCAGAGGATTACGGAGGGTTGCTTCAAATAAGCAATTTCCAGGGCTTGAATGAGTTCTCCCTGTTCTCTTTCTCTTTTTATTCTCCAATGCCAAAGGGAGTCAACTCTGTCATTGCTCTTTAAGCAGCTACAACTCATGTTATCCTTTATTCCATACAACCAAATGATTTCTAGGATACCTTGATAATTTATAACCTGTTTCTATGCTCTTGGGTTCGCTCGAACGGCTCTTTAAATCAAGCCCCTCAAGCTAGGGACTGTGAGGGAAAAGGGGCTTATTTATGAAAATAAAAGAGAGAAGGTAGAATTTGTTCCAATATCTCAGGCCTCCACTCTTCCATTCTTGCCCCTGGGTAGAAATCTCTCATAGGGCCGGGCACGGTGGCTCATGCCTGTAATCTCAGGACTTTGGGAGGCTGAGGCGGGCAGATCACAAGGTCAGGAGTTCGACACCAGCCTGGCCAATATGGTGAAACCCCATCTCTACTAAAAATACAAAAATTAGCCAGGCGTGGTGGCGTGTGCCTGTAATCCCCGCTACTTGGGAGGCTGAGGCAAAAGAATCGCTTGAACCTGGAGGCAGAGTTTGCAGTGAGCCAAGATCGTGCCATTGCACTCCAGCCCAGGCGACAATGCGAGGCTTGGTCTCAAAAAAAAAAAAAAAAAAAAAAAAAAAAGGAAAAGAAAAGAAAACTCTCATAGGTCCTGGTAGAACTGCTCCTGGGCCAGATGTTAATCTATTAATGGTTCCTCTTGCACCATGGCTTTGCTGAATGGTTTCCCAGCGTCTGTGATCTATACTGAAGTATTATGAACTTGTTGAGAGTAGTAGAACTGGGAAGACTGGGTGAAGGACACTCAGCTCATCTACCATATTAGACACCCTTGAACTAGCCCACTAGGGATTTTAGGACCACATTATCTTGGCCTCTGTAGAATTGTTTTCTTCTACACATGTATCTTGGATTCCACCAAGGACTCAAACACTCCCTCAGGGAAATTAATATTGTTCTCATTGTTGAAAACTATGTCCATCCCATCTCTCTGTGGTTCCATCCATTCAAGATCTGTATGACAAAGTTTTAGAATTAACTCTGAGTCCTTGTGCACCATCCAGCCGAAGGAGTACACAGAGGCTGAGATCAAGCCAGGATTTGTTTGCCAAGCTGTTTTCTCTGGCTGTGTCCTCCAGAGAAAGAGATGCCTTCTTCCTTGTGTGAAGGCACCATTTGTTTAGAAATAAATAAATTTATTACTGAATTGCATAGAGACACTGAGCGCTCAAGGGGAACCTGCCCATGGAGTGTGTGTGTGTGTGTGTGTGTGTGTGTGTGTGTGTGTGTGTGTCTGTATGTGTGTATGTGTGTGTGTGTGTGTGCATGTATATGTGTGCATGTATGTGTGTGCGTGTGTGTATGTATGTGTATGTATGTGTGTGTATGTGTGTGTGTATGTGTGTGTGCATGTGTGTGTGTGTGTGTGTGTGTGTGTGTGTGTGGCAGAGTAGGGCAGGGAGAGTAGTTACTAGGTCCCTGACATGCACTTTATAGCTTAGTGGCAATACATGCTCAGGGCCAGGCAATGTCTGCTTTGCCTGGGGAACCCATATAATGGATGCAGTGTCCCTTTGTATCTTGACTGCCAGGGGGCTCAGAGTCAAAAGCCTTCACTGGAATAAATGTGTAGGGTCTGGAGAAGTCAATCTCCACATTACATTTTACCCAGTCTTGACCTAATATTTACTGGAGCCTGAGTTTTAATTTTGCATTTCAGTTTTATGATATCATATATACACTTTGCAATAGCTTTTTTTTTTTTCTTTTGAGACGGAATCTCCCTCTGTCGCCCAGGCTGTAGTGCAGTGATGCGATCTCAGCTCACTGCAAACTGCCTCCCAGGTTCAAACAATTCTCCTGCCTCAGCCTCCTGAGTAGCTGGGATTACAAGTCCCTGCCACCATGCCTGGCTCATTTTTGTATTTTTAGTAGAGATGGGGTTTCATTATGTTGGCCAGCCTGGTCTCAAACTCCTGACCTCAAGTGATCCACCCTCCTTGGTCCCCCAAAGTGCTGGGATTACAGGCGTGAACCACCGTGCCTGTCCAATAATTTTTTTTTTTGATTAGGCTGTGGCAAAAGTCAATAACCCAGAGAATGAATGGACCAAGACCTCTCCAGGCCAGAGTATTTCACAGCACATGAGAAACGTGTTCCTTATTCTTCTTCACAGTGTCAGCGATGTGTCCTTCCAGGCTGGCTGGACACATGGAAAGACACAAAGCAGTTCTCATTATACCTGATGGCTTGGGCATTCCATGGTAAACATAATAAAAGATAGTAAATCTCATAACAAATAAAGGGATAAGGATTTATTAAACTTGTATTAAAACTGAGTTTATTAGGAGAAAATATTTTCCCACAAGAGGTCATGAAATTATTGCAGAAAGAGAATTATAGCTAGGGAGAAAGCCCCATTTTTTCAGTCTGCCCTGAGTAAGGTCCCTTGTCTGACCACTTTTTTTTTTTTTCACTAGAACAGCAAGAAAGGAACTTAAGAGAACATTCCCCAGTGTAAAATTTCTGCCAAAGTTGCTTTACACACGGAGTCAATATCATTTAATTATATATCTCTCCACAGAAATCACACATCCCAGCCTATAATAAAGTTACAGTCACATAACTTTATTCATATAGGCAGTTTAGGAGTATTTATCTCTATGCTGGAGAAATTGGTATAAATGAACTGTGGTCATATCCTTTTTTAAATGGTGCAAATGTGTTAGGCTGCAGGGTTCATAAATTAGCTTTTCAGAGAGTTCAATCATAATCGAATATGCTTAATATTCACACATTGTAATTTGAGCATTAAAGATCTTGAACAAAGATCACGGTCTTGGAAGGTATTAAATAAAAAAAAATACTCCCCTGGAATTGCATTTATTAGCTCCTGATTTCTGATTTATGTTTCATTAGCCTGTGGTGATAAGTATGGAACCGTATAAAAGAAAAGCACGAATCCCCATTTTGGAACATTAAATCCAGATTTTTGACGATAACCTATTTTTGTGCTGCTATTAGGGGAGCGCCAGCTTGTACCCACATCCAGTTATTAATCTGTGAAATGTTTTCTCTCTGGTGCACTTAACCGTCACTGACTAAGTGGGTTATTAAATGGGAGCGAGAAATGAATCAATCAAATATATTCAAATGCTCAGGCTCCAGCATTGTTCTTTGACTTCATTATTTAGGCATTAAATTCCGTGCAACACCGGATGTAACTGTCAATACAGAGGGGTTTGATTTGTGGGAGACGAGTTCTCTTTGGCAATTACGATTTTAGGTTGACAAGCACACCAGAAATCCTTGCAACATGTTAACACCATTAGCATGGCTTCCGGAATCACATTGTTCAATGGACTCACAGCTGGCTGTGTTGGGGAGCTGACATTTTCGTTAGAGAAGAGGGCTGGGCTTTGCAGTAATACATGGAACTATTTGCATGCCCGGCCACTGGTTACACACAGAGCTTTGGTGTAGACAGTTTTTCCTTGGCACCATAAGGTAACTCTTCTCCTCCATTTACCCAGCTCAGTCAGAAAGAAAAATGCTTATAAGTAGGAGATAAACATTGAGCACACATGGACTTAAGCATGGGTGCAATAGACACTGAAAACTACCAGACAGGGGAAAGAGGGAAGGGGGCATGGCTTGCGAAACAACCTATTGAGTACTATGCTCGTTACCCAGGTGTAATATACCCATGTAAGAAACCTGCACATGTACCTCCTATGGCTAAAATAAAAGTTGAATTTTTTAAAAATGTAATCACTATGCATAATGTTAAGAGTCAGACTGCCTGAGTTTGAATCCTGACTTCACTGCTTCCCAGCTGTGTGACCCTTGGGTAAGTTAATTAACCTCTCTGTGCTACACTTTGCTCATTTGAAAATGGGGATGATGATGATGATAACACTGCCTTCATTTGCATTTCTTCAGAAGCAGACACTGAGACAAGGATTTGGGGGGCAAGTAATTTATTTGGAAGGTTCAGAGAACGTGGGTAGAGGAGCAGGGACGCATAGGGAGAAGGCAGGCACGAAGGATGTGCTATGAAGCCAGCCGCCACGGAGGAAACACAGGCAGGAATTTCTCCGGGCAGCTCTGGTAGATATTGTGTAACACACAACTCAGAGTTCTCCTTCAGGAGGGACGAGTGACCTGGGGCACTGGTCATGTGTTGAAGGACGTCTCCAGAGCAGGGGTGGCACAGCTTGTCACATGAGGATAAAGCAAGTTTCACCAGCCCAAGACAGCCCTGGCAAAGAAATGCAGGTGCTGGAGACTGGAAGTTGAACCTGTGTGCCCTGCAGTGACACGGGTGAGGACACCTGTGGCATCTGCTCCAAGCACCTGCCCCCCTAAGGTCATTTTGAGGGCTCATTGAATGAGATTTTACAAAGCACTCAAACAGAGCCTGGCTCGAATGCGTCAATGTAAGCGCTTAACTCCAGCTACATCGTGGGGTCGGCGTGGAAATTGAACAAGACTGTATGAGAAAAGTCAGGATCGCCAGGCGCAGTGGCTCACGCTTGTAATCCCAGCACTTTGGGAGGCCGAGGCGGGCAGATCACAAGGCCAGGAGATCAAGACCATCCTGGGTAAAATGGTGAAACCCCGTCTCTACTAAAAAATAAAAAAAATAAAAAAATTACCCGGCGGGGGTGGGGTGGGTGGCGGGTGCCTGTAGTCCCAGCTACTGAGAGGCTGAGGCAGGAGAATGGTGTGAACCCGGGAGGCGGAGCTTGCAGCGAGCCAAGATGGCGCCACTGCAGTCCAGCCTTGGCAAAAGAGTGAGACTCCGTCTCAAAAAAAAAAAAAAAAAAAAAGTAAAGAAAAGTCAGGATCAGCACAATGCCTGGCTCAGATAAAGTGCTTGGCAGATGTTTGTTAAACAAAATACCCACCCTTTATTGATCTCTGACTATGGGCCACTATTTTATTCACTTACCTCATCCTCTGCACTAGCCCTTGAAGACCAGTGTTAGCATCGCCGTTTCATGGTTGGTTGAGGTCAAAGGAATTACGCCAGTGGTCAGAGTGTAGCTTCAGAGTCACTGAACCAGAGGCATTGTGGCTGGAATCTGGCCTTTCCTGCTTACAGAGGTAGCTCTGAGACATCTGGTGAGTTGCTGAATTCCCCTAATCTTTAGTTTCCTTATTCATGCTCTGGGGATAGTCAAAGGACTTTCTCAAGGGGATGCTTTGGGGGGTCATGACACTTGTGAAGATGTGCACAGTACCTAACAAGGAATAGCAGGAGTGGTTATTGTTATTATGAACAGTACTAGTACTAGTAAGTGGCAGGGCCAAGATTTGAACCCAGGTGTGGCTGACCACATCCCATCCCATTGCTTCTGAGGATTACCTGATAGCAATGCTTTTGAAGGTGCAGTGGACATCTTTTAGAAGAGCTCCCGGCTGGGTGCGGTGGCTCACGCCTGTAATCCCAGCACTTTGGGAGGCCGAGGTGGGTGGATCGTGAGGCCAGGAGATCGAGACCATCCTTGCCAACACGGTGAAACCCCGCCTCTACTAAAATACAAAAACTTAGCCGGGCATGGTGGCGCACGCCTGCAGTCCCAGCTACTGGGGAGGCTGAGGCAGGGAAATCGCTTGAACCCGGGAGGCAGAGATTGCAGTGAGCAGAGATCGTGCCACTGTACTCCAGCCAGGCACAAGAGCAAGACTCTGTCTCAAAGAAAAAAACAGAAGAGCTCCCACTGGTCCCCTGGTATTCATGTCTGTATACGATTTCCTCCCCTCGAGCATGGACTGGGCCTAGCGTCTTGCCTCTGATGAACACAACACAGCAAAGGGGATGTTACGTCACTTCCAAGATTGTGTTTCCAAAAGACCTTGACTTCCATCTTGCCCGCACTCTCTTCTTGCTTGCCTCCTCTAATGGCAGCCAGGTGCTACGTCATGAACTGCTCAGTGGAGAGATGTGCGTGTCAAGGAACCGAGGGCAGCCTGTGGCCAACAGCAAGAGAAGATCTGAGGCCCTCAGTCCCATAACCCCAAAGAAACTCATTCCTGCCGACAGCCACAAGAGTGATCCAGGAAGTGAGTTCTTCACGGTTGAGCCTGCAACCTTGGCAGATATCTTGGCTACCGCCTTGTTGGAAACTGTGAAAGGACCCAGCAAATCTGTGCCTCCCCTGTGGAAACTGTGAGGTAATAAACATTGATGTTTGTAGGTATTAACTTTTGGGGTAATCTTTTATGCAGCAATAGATTTTTTTGTTTTTATTTTTTTGAGATGGGGTCTCATTCTGTCACCCAGGGTGGAGTACAGTAGTGCAATCTCGGCTCATTGCAGTCTCCACCTCCCCAGCTCAAGCAATCCTCCCACCTCAGCCTCCCGAGTAGCTGGGACCAAAGATGTGCACCACCACATCTGGCTAATTTTTTTTATTTTTAATTTTTATTTTTTTTGGTAGAGACGGCGTTTTGCCATGTCGCCCAGGCTGATCTCAAACTACTGAGCTCAGGCGATCCACCCACCTCAGCCTCCCAAAATTCTGGATAACAGGCGTGGCCAGCACGCCTGGCCAGCAATAGATTATTAACACAAGAATTACTAAGGTTGTTCAATCACCTCTGTGTAAACAGGAACCCCGGTACTTAGTTCACTGTCCTAAAAGGCAATTCCTTCTTGTTCTAATGGCACCTTGAGAAAGGAAGGTCAAAATATGGTCCATTGGCTCAAAAATGATGCTTTAGACTTGTAGTTTTCAGCCTTTTTGATCCATGGCACCCTTTTTATATAAAAAAAAAATCAAATGTTGCAGAGGGAGATCTAACTATGTAACCTAGAAAAACAAGATACTGCCCCATCATCTTGAGAAGAGGGGAGCCCAGGAGCCTGCTTGGTTCATAAAAGTTGAAAATCACTGCCCAGACCATCTTCCTCAAAGGTGGAACATGCATCATGAGACACAGTAAACACACACTTGGATCTCCCCCATTTCCTAGGTTGGTACACTCAGTGGATGGGCAGGAAGGACGGGTGCTGCATGCAAGGGAATCCTGAGAGCCACGAGGCCCTGCTTTTAGATGCAAGGCCTTCCAGGGAATCCAGTCCGTGCTGCTGCACGGCTGTCAGGCAGAATGCTGACCCTGAGGGCTCTGCTATCTCGGTCTTATGTTACAAATCTTTGAAAGCTCTGGGGAAGAGAGTGAGAATAGACAAATAAGACTGCATTTGGAAGGGTTGAATGGCAGTGGAGAGGGAGTAGGAAGTAGCTAGACATGAAGAGGCCCCGATTCCCATTTTGAATGTGAGAAACTTCACCTGCGGAAGATTACCCTGGGGTGGTGAACAAAACATAAGGACATTTCAGGTAAGGATGCGTGAAACAGATGGAGATAGCATGTGTTTCCCAAGCATGCCTCATGATCAGAGCTACATGGGGAAAATGTTCAAGAACATATTCCCAGGTTAACTTTGAGATAGGCTGAATCAGAATCACTTGGGGAGGGGCCTGAGAAGCGGTAGATAAAACAAACATCCTGGATGGTTGGTTATCAAGCAAGTGGGGATACAGGCATTTGGTACAGGCATACTCATTTCCAGTTTCAAACACTCATCCATCCATCTATCCATCTGTTCATTCAGTCATCCGCTCATTCATTCATCTGGGCATCGATTTAAGAATTCAACACAGTGTCTAGCATGTGTCAGGCACTATCATGGGACTATAATGACTGCCAGAAATGCAAAGACAAATAACACATGGTCCTTATCCTTTAGAGGCCCACAGATTGGGCAGGAAATAGACAAGGATGAGATGGATCCATGAGAGAGGAAATGGAAAAGGAGGGGCGTCTAATATATACTCATTATCCCTAAACCTGCCTAATTTAACTTCTAGTTACCAACTCTTTCGACTTGGTTATTTAAAGTAAAAATAACGTAATTTAAATATGTCCTTGCACATTCCCTTAGGGACAGCCTTGTTCATCCAACTATTCTAAGGATTTCAAAAGGACACAGCATCTCTGTATTTCTGGAATTCTAATTAGCAAGCCAGGTGGAATTGACTAGATCTTCATACATCCTTTCCCCAAGAATGACTTCTGCCACAATCTCAGTTTTCCTGCCTGCTGCATTCCTTCCTTGGTGACAAAGGTACCACCCGCCTCAGGAAATGAGCCCCTGGAAGCAAAATGATTAGCCTTGGCCTCAAAGGGCTGTCAAAAGTTTTGCAAACAATGCAACTGGAACATGGGAGAAACAGGGTGAGTTTCTTTCTTTTCCCCTTTTAAAAAATGATTGAATCCCACTGTCTTCTGAAGATGAATATTTCTGCTGGGCAGATTTGCTTTGTAAATTACAGACTCGAGTGCCTTTTTTTTTTTTTCTTGCTGCTCGAGTGAACCGGGAATTAGACATATTTGCAATCAAATAAAATGTGAGGGCTCTTGATGGGTTGGAATTCTGACAACTCTGGGGCTCAGATGTAGGGAATGTGGTAGCGTTGGCCCAATGGCTTAGCACATGTTCGTGGGGCTCTTTTGGGAGGATAGGGTGCTGTGCTAATGATGGAATGATGTAGCAGTGAGGAAGAGAGATGGGTCCCTGACCTCAAGGGCTAAGAGTTGACAGGTGGAGAGATTTTGTACAAATAATAACAGAATGTATGCCTATGTTCTAAGATAAAGCATGCAGTCAAAACTCAATGAGTCTCTATTCACTCAATAATGCCAGGCCAGTTTCTAGGCACGAGGAACTCAACAGTGACCAAAAGAGACACAAGACATAGCCACAAATCAGTGTCTTCATGGAACTCTCATTTCTCTGTGTGTATATGTGTATGTATGTGTGGGAGACATGTGCCCTATTTTTCTTATTTATTTCGGTGGTCAGATGAATGAAGAAAACTAAATCAAGACAGAGGGATAAGGAGTGTCTGTGTGTGTTTTGTGCGAGTGCACATGCATGTGTGTTTTATGCAAATACATACACATGTGCACAATTGGTGGAGAATATAATTTTAGATTTGGTGGCTGAACTTTTTTTCTATCACTGCTGTAATGAATTACCACAAATTTGGTTGCTTAAGATAACACAAATATATTACATTATAGTTCTGGAAAGTCAAAAATTTGGGCCGTGTGTGGTGCCTCACGCCTGTAATCCCAGCACTTTGGGAGGCCAAGGCGGGCAGATCACTTGAGGTCAGGAGTTTGAGACCAGCCTGGCCAACATAGTGAAACTCCGTCTCTACTAAAAATACAAAAAGTAACCGGTCATGGTAGCGAGTACCTGTAATCCCAGCTACTCAGGAGACTGAGGCAGAAGAATCGCTTGAACCTGGGAGGCAGAAGTTGCAGTGAGCCAGGATCGTGCCACTGTGCTCCAGCCTGGGCAACAGAGCAAGATTCCATCTCAAAAAAATAAAAAAATTGAAAAGAGGTCAGCAGGCCTGTGTTCCGTCTGGAGGCTGTAGGGGAGAAGCCATTTTCTTGCCTTTTCTAGGTTCTGAAGGCCATCCACATTCCTTGGCTGATAGCCTCATCCTCCACTTCAAAGCCAGCATCTTAGCATCTTCCAGTCACTCGCTCTGTCTCTGACTCTGTCCTTCTTGCCTCCCTCATAAAAGGACTCTTGTGACTCCACTGAAACCACCTGGAAAATCTAGGAGAAACTCCTCATTTAAAGATCCTTGTTAATCACAGCTGCAAAGTTCCTTTTGCCATGTAAAGGTAACATGGTCACAGATTCTGGGGATTAGGATGTGGACGTCTTTGGGGAGCCATTATTCAGCCTTCCAGTAGCCAACGAAAGCCTCACTGAGGAGCTATTTGATCAGGGTCCTGAGGGGATGAGGGAGGGAACTGGGTAAATAGCTGGGGGAGCATGCTCTAAGAAGAGGGAATAGTGGGTGAGAGACTGGGAAGTTTGAGGAACCGCATGAGGCCAATGTGGCTGCAGCAGAGGGAGTGATGGGAAGAGTGGTGAGGGCAGGGCCAGAGGCAGGATGGGGGCTCTGTTACATGGCGTCTCATAGGCTGGTGTAGGGACTTGGCTTTACTCGTAATGCAGTGGGGATCCACAGAACCCACTGAGTACAGGGTTCCAGATCTATACTTAGGAGAAGCATCTAACCCAGACTTAGAGGGTGGTGGGGTTAAGTGAATCTTCCCAGAGGAAGGAGAATGTAAGCTGAGACATGCCAGCTTCCGGGAGAAATTGGAATTAATTACACAAGCATTTATTGAGTTCTTTGTGCCACTCTCTAGATAGATTTCATGTAGCATTCATTGAAATGGTTGACCCCTAAATAATTCCACAATGCCACAGACTCTGTCTTGAGGGAGATAGAATTCTTGTTATTTTCCAGAAGGGGAAATAGACGCTCATAAGGATTAGTATAAGAACAAATAACGAATAAATAGGATGAGGCCAGAATTGACCTTAGGTGCTTTTAACTCCCGAGCCCAGACTCTTTGATTTACTATATTATTTGGCTACCTCTTGGTTTCCAGTCTAATGGGAAATGTGGGATGAGCCTAGATGACCACAAATACTTGGAAAAGAGTAATGCAGGCCTGAGTCCAGAAGGACCTTGCTCTTTCTGTTGGTTTTGGAAATTTGAGTGTGAGGAGTGAGGTTAAGGAAGCCGAAGCAGCCCAGGAAGAATGAGGAGTCATTATTTGATGTCCAATTTCCCTTCTTTAATTGGGATGGCAGGAAGGGGGTGGGTCAGGGCCAGGCATGTCTCTTGCAGGCAGTCTAGGTGAGTGACGCTGGGGAGAATGCCAGGTATATTCATTCAACAAGTCCTGCTGGGCGCGGTGGCTCATACCTGTAATCCTAGCACTTTGAGAGGCTGAGTCAGGCAGATTGCCTGAGCTGAGGAGTTAGAGACCAGCCTGGGCAACATGGTGAAACCCCATCTCTACTGAAGTACGAAAAAAATTAGCCAGTCATGGCGGCGTGCGCCTGTAGTCCCAGCTCCTCGGCTGAGGGAGGAGAACTGCTTGAACCCAGGAGGCGGAGGTTGCAGTGAGCCGAGATTGTGCCAGCCTGGGAGACAGAGCAAGACTCTGTCTCAAAAAAAAAAAAAAAGCCCTGACTGCATGCCACACACGAGGGGCTCAGCATGGAATAAGATAGGGCCTCTGGTGTCATGGTCCTTACTATTTGGGTAAAAGACAGACAGTACAGTAAGCAAATAAAAAATACCAGCTTCTGATTAAGTGCTATGAGGGAGATAAGACGAGATGATGCAATGAAGAATAATTGGACACCAATTTAGATGGGTGGTCAAGGAAGGCTTCTCTGAGGAGGTCGCCTTTCTTTGAGACCTGAAACATGAGAAGTCACCAGCTATGGAAAAGCCAAGGGTAAAGTGTTGCTGGCAAGGGAACAGCATGTGCAAAAGGTATATGTATATTGGACGTGAGTCATGAGTTGCATGTGATCATGAAATGGAAATTGGCCTCTGCTATTGGGGCTGAGTGAGAGACTGGTCTGGAGGTGGTTAAGCAGATATCAACCTGTCTAGGTCTTGCAAGGGTGCTCATACGTAAGTGACGTGGGAAGGCCATTGTAGGATCAGAGCAGGGAACTTCTTTCATCAGATTTACATTTTAAAAGGCTCATTCTGGTTCATGTCCTTTGCAGGGACGTGGATGAAGCTGGAAACCATCATTCTCAGCAAACTAACACAGGAACAGAAAACCGAACACCACATGTTCTCACTCATAAGTGGGAGTTGAACAATGAGAACACATGGACACAGGGAGGGGAACATCACACACCGGGGCCTGTCGGGGGTTTGTGGGGGAAGGGGAGGGAGAGCATTAGGACAAGTACCTAATGCATGTGGGGCTTAAGACCTAGATGATGGGTTGATGGGTGTAGCAAACCACCATAG
The DNA here is from genome assembly GCF_006542625.1 of Nomascus leucogenys. Taxonomy (NCBI): domain Eukaryota; kingdom Metazoa; phylum Chordata; class Mammalia; order Primates; family Hylobatidae; genus Nomascus; species Nomascus leucogenys. The sequence goes on along the minus strand of NC_044398.1, from coordinate 86,784,530 downwards.
CACATGTATATCTATGTAACAAACCTGCACATTCTGCACCTGTATCCCAGAACTTAAAGTAAAATAATAATAATAATAATAATAATAATAATAATAATAGTAAAAAGGCTCATTCTGGCTGTTGGATGTAGGGTAGTTTGAAAGGAGGGTAAGTTGGGAGCTATGGTAGTCATAGAGGTGGCCTGGATTGCAGTGATGCCCGTGGAGATAAGGAGAAGCAGATGGGTTCAGGACCTAAATATTACATGTAAGGGAGAGGGCAGAATCTAGGGAGATTCTGAGCTTTTGCCTTGGTCAACTGATTGAAGGCTAATTGTGATGGGAACCATTGGAGGAGAGAGTGATTTGAAGTTGGAGGAGGTGGGGAACAATGGAAAGAAGAATTAGCAGACCCAAATGGAATGAGCAAACTGGATTTAGAAGTCAAGTCGAAGGCAGAGAATATGGAGAAGATGCTTGGGATGAGGAGTGGGTTGGAGGAAGCTCAATGCTCTGAGCATTCAGCATTTTTGGCAACGAATCTTGTGATTGCCAGAATGAGGAACTCCGTCCAGTTGCTTAAACCATGGCATCGTCTCCATCTTCAAGAAGCGAAAGTAAGGCCGGGCGCGGTGGCTCACGCTTGTAATCCCAGCACTTTGGGAGGCCGAGGCGGGCGGATCACGAGGTCAGAAGATCGAGACCACGGTGAAACCCCGTCTCTACTAAAAATACAAAAAATTAGCCGGGCGTGATGGAGGGTACCTGTAGTCCCAGCTACTCGGAGAGGCTGAGGCAGGAGAATGGCGTGAACCCCGGAGGCGGAGCTTGCAGTGAGCTGAGATCGCGGCACTGCCCTCCAGCCTGGGCGACAGAGCGAGACTCCGTCTCAAAAAAAAAAAAAAAAAAAAAAAAAAAAAAAAAAAAAAGAAGCGAAAGTGATGACAGAAGAGAACATCTTTGTCATGTTAAGGCCTTTGGAGAATACAGAGTAAAAAGTTTTGCCTGTAAGATGCTCACAAACTCTTCCAGAGGTGGTTTTGGGGGGACTCTCCTGCACAGATGTGGAGACAAAAGCAAGCCAGTATTCAGCAAGCTGTGCCCATTCGTTTTAAGATGAGGAACAGACTTGCTGGGTAAGGGTGAGGAGGGGCTTAAAACATGCTAACAACATCAAAACGGTTAACCTGAGTAGCAGTTTGGGCTTTCCCAAGCACTTTCTGTTTTTCATCGGAGGCATTTTTCTTTCATTTAAAAACTCTTTTCTGAAGTATACTGTATAAACAGAAAAGTACATTCACATAAGTAAGCAGCTCAATGAATTTTCACAAACAGAACACACCCATGGAACAATTATCTAGCTCAAGAAATAAAACATTTTCTGGCACAGCACTTTAGAATTTCAAAAGCAGAGACTAGAATTAACCATTCCCTTGTGGGTCTCTGGTGTTTGTGCCCAGACGCAGGCACCAGATCCTGCTGGGGTCGCCAATCCCAATGTCGTGTGTGTAGAAAGTGGGTTCCTGCTCCCTCAAGTTCAGCCATATGCTTTTCCCCCGGTCCCACATCTGTTGCCCATGTTCTGCCCACCTGCCGCTCTCCTAATGTGCCCAGGATTCTCAAATGAGACACGAGTGTGTGAGCTTCTTGGGTTCTTTCATTGACCAAAGATGTGGTCAATTCTCAGTCTTCTCCTTAGTCAACTTTATTCAAAATGTGTAGATGTGCGTGTGTCCTCTTTCCCTTGTTCCAGGTAGCTAGAAGCGTTGCAAGGAACCTGGAGTTTTCTTTACAAGAAAAATTATTTTTAAGTTCTGGGGTACATGTGCAGGATGTGCAGGTTTGTTACATAGGTAAACACGTGCCATGGTGGTTTGTTGTACCTACCAACCCATCACCTGGTATTTGGCCCAGCATGCACTAGCTATTTTTCCTAATGCTCTCCCTACCCCGACCCCATCCCTGACAGGCCCCAGTGTGTTTTTCCTCTCCCTGTGTCCATGTGTTCTTATTGTTCAGCTCCCAGTTATAAGTGAGAACATGGGGCGCTTGGTTTTCTGTTCCTGCGTTAGTTTGCTGAGGATAATGGCTTCCAGCTCCATCTATGTCCCTGCAAAGGACATCATCTCATTCCTTTTTATGGCTGCCTAGTATTCCATGGTGTATATGTACCATGCTTTCTTTATCCAGTCTATCAGTGATGGGCATTTGGGTGGATTCCATGTCATCGCTATTGTGAATACTGCTGCCACGAACATACATGTGCATGTATCTTTGTAATAGAATGATTTATATTCCTTTGGGTATATATCCAGCAAGGGGATTGCTGGGTCAAATGGTATTTCTGGTTCTAGATCTTTGAAGAATTCCCACATGTCTCCCACAATGGGGACCTGAAGTTTTCAATATAAGCCTAGGATTTTTAGGTTTGAGAAGGTAGTCTGAGTGAAAAATAGACAAAATAAAGAATATGGGTTTTAAAGTTCTCTTTGGAGAGAGTCAAAGATTTCTTCGTGTGCCAAGGATTAGGGAATGCTTTCGTAGCTTCTTCTTTTCCTTTGAGATGGGAATCTCCCTGTAAGACAGGTAGGCTGGTTGCTGTGGTCTGAGTGTTTTTGTCTCCCTAAAATACAGATGCTGAAGCCTGATTCCCAATGCAATAGTATTAAGAGTTGGCGCCTTTAGAAAATAATTACAGCATAAGGATGGGGCCCACATGAATGGAATTCACGCCATTTTAGAAGAGAGGCCCAAGGGAGCTTATCTGCCCTTCTGCCATGTTCAGGGCCCTCTATCCTGTAACACCATGACCTTGGACTCTACAGCCACCAAAACTGTGGGAAATAAATCTCTACTCTTTACAAGCCACCCAGTTTATGATATTTTGTTATAGCAGCCCAAGACAGTGGTGAAGATCAGGCACCCTGGAATCGGCCAGACCTGGGTTCGAATCCTGCCTGACTCTTGCCAGGTAGGTATGTAAACTTGGCAAGTTACTTAGCTTCTCTGAGCCTCAGCTTTTCTCATCCATAAAGTGCAGGTCATAAGAGGTACCATCTCAAAGAGCAGTTATGAAGAGTAACTGAGATTATATGTAAAGTGTTTGGCACGGTATTTTTATTACTGGAATAATTATTATTGAAAAAATAATCGCCATTAGAAAAATATTACAACTATTATTGTTTAAAATAGTTTTTTTAGAGGCAGGGTCTTACTCTGTTGCCCAGGCTACAGTGGTGATGAGACAGCTGTAGTGCAGTGGTGTGATCATAGCTCACTGCAGCCTTGGACTCCTGGGCTCAAGTAATCCTCCAACCTCAGCCTCCTGAGTAGCTGGGACTGCAAGTGTGAACCTCCATGCCCAGCTATTTTTGTTTGTTTGTTTGTTTTTCATAGAGGCAGGGTACTGCTATGTTGCCCAGGCTGGTCTCGAATGCCTGGCTTAAGTGCTCCTTCCACCTTGGCATCCGAAAGTACTGAGATTACAAGCATGAGCCACTGTGCCTGGCCCTGTTATTGCTATGACTGTAGCCATTTGGGAGGTGATGAAACTGAGACTTAGATTGACTTGCCCAATGCCTCAGGGCAACGTTCCCTGACTTCTAAGCCTTTTCACTCAGCACATTCCCCTCACTTAAGCATACCCCAGCCCCTTTCCTGGCCCATCTGGTCACAATGGCAGCTCTAATGAAGCAACCGGGGCAGCTGCCAGCCTGAGAAGAGGGACTGGGCAGCCCTCTGGCTGGGCATCATTTAATCAGATGACCTCCAAAGTGAGCTTTTCCGGCTGACCATCCGGCCTCCAGAAGAACAGCATTAAGGAGTTAATGATGCTTGGCCAAGGCGATGGGCCATCTGTTCTTAATTATCCAAAGTGCACGGGGCCGAGGGCAGGCTGACGTGGGGGCGGCCAGGCACTGCCTGCGTGGTCGAGCTGGCTGCCCCCTCGGCCGCCTGCCTTTGTGCCTCCAGCCTCCTTGGCTCCCTGAGTGCCTCACTTTGCCTTCTCCCCTGTTTCTCCCACTTCTGAGGCCGAGTAGCAGAAGTCAGAAGCTGGTGTCCAAGAGCCCCAAGTGAGCAGAGGCAGAGATGGGAGTAGGAGACGTGGGGTTAAGGTCCAGTTCTCCAGATGCAGAGCCCAAGACAGGGATTCGGGGGAAAGCAATTTATCAGGGGAGGGTTTTCAGGAGAAAGGGGCAGGAGGAGCTGAGCAAGGATGGGGAGAAGCTTCACACTGGTCTCTTGGGGAGTTCTGGGGCTCAAATGCAGCACAGAGATAGCCCCACCTTGATATGAGGAATGGAGTAGTTCTCTGGAGTGGGGGGCATAATCAGGTGCCAGTTGCTCTTGGCCATCACGGGAAGCAGCTGGGGAGGGATGCGCCCACCAGAAAAGAAATTTCAGTGGGGCACCAAGAGGAGGGTGGGGAGGCAGCAAGCAGACTGTTGAACAGGAATCCTCTTTGGAAAGTAAGCAAGCGTGTTCCTACTTTTTTTTCTTTTTTTCCTGGCAGGAAGCATGGTTATGTCCCCTGGAGCCCTGGTCCACATGAAGTTCTTCCTGCTTTTCTTCAGGGGAAGATGCAGGAGCTGGTTAAGGGAATGGATTTTGCATTCAGATGTAGGTTTGAAGCTTGGCTGTTCCCCCAGTAGTTGGCTGATCTTGGGAAGAATTCCTGACCTTTCTGAGCCTCATTCTCCTTGTCTGTAAAATGGGAATAATAGTACTCCCTACCTTTTGGAGCTTTCTGAGAAAGATTTATGAGCTGGTGCACATAAAGTCTCTGAACAGAGCCTAGTACTTAATGTTTAATTATGGTGGTGGTGGTGGGGGGGAGATGATGGTCTTTCTTCCTCCCTCTTTCTTCCTCTTCTTCCTCCTTCTCCTCTTCATCCTTCTTTCTTTCTCCTCCATCTTTCTCCTGTCTCTTCTTCCATCCTCTTCCCCTCTTTCTTTCATCCTTCTTTTTGTCTGTCCTCTTTTCTTCTTCCTATTATTGTTGTTGGTAATGTTATTCTATTCCCTAGCAAACTAATGGACTTGGTTTGGAGTGAGGCATACTTCAACTTGGGGGAAGACCTCAAATCTATTTCTGGGTTGATGCTGTGCTATTTCTGAGACAATCATAGAAACGCCCATGTTTGTGTGAGTCGTGTGTGTGGGAATCTTCCCAACAGGCATTCCTGGCTTTCTCCTGGGATTTAAAAACAAGCATCGTAGTGGAGTAGAAAACATGAAGTCAGGCAGTACAGAATTCATGTACAAGCCCTGCCTCCTACAGGCTGTGCGGCCTTGGGCAAGCTGCTTATCCTCTCTGAGACTCAGATTTCTTATATATAAAATACTCAAGTTGCAATGATGTTGGAAAGATTAAATGTGATGATACTATGGGCCTAGCCCATGTGCACTACAGGGATTCACAGTCTGGACTTGTCTGGTGTCCTGGCCCAAAGTAGGTGCTTGAAAATTAGTTTCTTTTTTTCACATTGCATGCTGGTGGATTTGGACTAGAATTGGAATCAGTCACTTCTGGTTTGGATCATGGAACATTTTGTTTGTCTCTTGTCCTGGTTAGCCCATGACACAAAGGGTCATGGAGTCAGAGTCTTTATTGTGATGCTCCTGACCAAGAATCTGGCAGCTCCAGGCTGCTATGTATTCAGGAATCACAAAGACTTGGGTTCAAAGGCTTGCTCTGCCACTTTTTGAGCTGTTTCTTTCATCTTTCAGATCCTGTGTCTTTATCTGTAAAATGAAGTCGTTAGTATATTCCTGTCTGCATCATTGTGCAGATTAAATTAGATAATGTAGTTGAGCCCCGTGTCTAGGCTGTGGTGAAAGAAGAACTAACAGCAAACCATGTCATTAATGAGATGGAGGGAGAATCACATCTTTGTGGCTGTCTGCCAAAGACACCCAGATCTAAAAAAAAAAGTGATTCTAAAGAGTTAATTCAACAGGCAGAGCTGCCCTGGCCACCTCTGTTCTATGCTCCAGGCTGGATTCATTTGCACCCTCATATCTTGGCTGAGGGTCCAGCTGCCTGGCACATGCTGGGGGGAGTGAAGATGAGCCTAATTATGAGGGAGTGAGTGTTGCATGTCCCTGTGATCATGGCAGGGTTTGATGCCAGGGTTCTCTGTGGTCTGACAAAGATGGTGTTCGGAGATGAATGTCGGATTTGTATGTAGAGTGCTGGGGAACTTGGCCAGCCTCGCAGCTTGATTGTAAGTTCACTGGAGAGCTCCTAGCTCCTGTTCTGAAAAAGGACTCCTTCCCCTTTGTCACAGGAGCTGAGGTTGTCATTAATGCTTTTTATCAAATATTTCCAACTTTCTGACTTCCAGTCCTCTGGTAGGATTATATTTTCCCACCTACTTTAAAGGTAGATATGGACATATGAATTGCTAAGTCAACCCTCGTGGACATGAAGCATGAATGAGAAAGCCATGTTTATTACTTCCCATTGGGATTTTGGGCTTGTTACATCAGCATAACTGAGGTACCCTGACTGATACACTGGATGTATGAATGGATACAAAAATCTGCAGGGACAGGGACTCTGCCTGATGTTGTTCCTACCTTATTCCCAGGGCCTAGCATGGTACCTGGCACATATAAGCGGTGGATAAATCCTTGTTGAGGAAGGAAAGGAGGACCTCGGAGCCACCAGCCCTTAGTTTGATCCTGATCTTGCAACTCATCAGCTGTGCGAACTTTGGAAATTCACTTAACCTTCTAATCCTCACTTTTCTCATGCATGGAATGGGAATACCGTTCCCTGAAATGTTACTGTGGGATTTATTCTCACAATGTAGAAGCTTCTGACGTATAGCAGGCACCCAATACATAATGGCAAACAAAATCTTTTGCTTTGATAAAAGATAGCCGGCATGGAGGGGAGGGACTGGGCCTATGTGAGTTTTTCTGCAAGGAGGATTAGGGTAGGAAGGAACTTGTAGGTGGCATTGATGTGGGAAGGGGACCTTAATTATGAGTGGTCCCCAAAGCAAGGAGGTGGGGAAGGCAGAGATAAATAAAGCAAGTAGTTGTCAGATATCTCTTTTCTCAGTCCAAGAGAGCTAATTCAAATGGCACAAAACATCCCCAAATATTTGAGCAGAAGCCATAGCTAGTACGCTTTTAATTACCCTGCCAATAAAGATTCCTGGGCAGAATGGTCTTCGATGCACAGTAATGTTTTGCAATGTTTTTAGTAATTGGGTTAAGATAATTTATTAGAGTACCGACTGGATGTGTTTCAATAATTGCTAAGACTAGAATATTAGCCTTTCCTCCCTGAATGCAAATCACTCCCCAGTGGGCCAAAGCATTGGAGAATATTGTTCTAAATATGCAAATCACTTTGAGACAAATTCCGAGTGCTGACCATAGCATCTATGTGAGCATTTATTTTAAATTTCACTTGGAAGCTCCCTGAACTTTGAGTCCCATGTTGGGGGTTTGTTTTGTTGGCGAGGTCACAGGCTGTGGTCGATTGACCTCCTACTGTTTTTATTAAAATTAAAGGAAATCTGTGTGCAGATGGGAGGTAAGGAGGGTCAGCAAGGGCCCCACTGAGGTCGCTGGCAGCATTAGAGACACAGTTAATGGCTAAAACAGATTTTCCCTCATGTCTATTTTTCTCCTGAGCTTGTTGGGAGGAAAACAATCTAACTCTATTTACGAAAAAATAATCAGAAATATTAACAGAGGAATTGAGAGGATGAGAGAGTCTTGCCAGAGGGGAGGGGCATGTTTGCAATCAAGATTTAAAGGTAATAAGCTTCCTAAGGTTAATTTGGTTTATCTGGAACCAACACAGCACATCAGGAGAAAAAAACTCACTTAATAGAAGCTTTGCATTGTCAGGAAATAATAGTAGTGGAAGTTGCATGTATGGGCTGCTTACAGTACCAGATAGGGTCCAAAGCACATTACATGTTTCTAATCCATTTAATCCTCACAACAACCCAGTGAGTGGATATATTGTTATCTCCATGAAGAACTCGAGTCTTGAAGAAATGACAATGTTGGTTGGCTAAGGTCTTTCTCCTTATAAGTGATTTGAACCAAGAATGCAGAATTCCAAGCTCCTGAATTGGACCACAGGGCTAGATTGCAGCTACCATGTACTAAACAGTCATTGTGGTTTTTGTAACAAGCTAGGTCCATTACATGCGCCAGTCCATTGGACTGTTTAAGTGCTTATTAATGTGTGTTACTAGGAACAAGGTCTGTAGATCTCTGATGCATGGTGCAGTTGATGTTGGTAAGAGGAACAACAGTGATTGAGGTAGAGTGGAAGGGAATAGTGGGTGTGAGGCAGGGGTTTTTTTTTAAAAGGTTGCAGGTGCAGAAAAATATGCACCATCCTTAACTTCCTTATTCATAAAATGGAGAATAATAATGATACTGGCTTCGAAGGTACTCAGTGCCATGGCCGATACACAATAAATGCTTAAATATCCAGTCTTAATACCTCTTTATGAAATAATAACTAGGATTTTCTTAGTTTTTTAGAGATAAAAAGAGCAATAATTGGTCACCATCAATTATTGGAAGTAGTACTGTTTGGAAGTACTTCATACTACATCTCCAAAGAGTATAAATAAGGCTTTATGAATATATTCCTAACACAGGAAAAAAATTAAGGTACCATATTGAGCTATTGACCTGTAAGGAAGAAATGAGAGCCCCCATATCTCTGTGTTAATTGCAAAGTAACCAGAATCTGGCCTTTGTTCTTCCACTTCTAGATCTCTTGGGGCTGCTTGTAGGTGGATATGTTCATGGAAGATGGTGAAAAAGACAATAGGATTTGCTGTATAGAATCACTATAGTCACCATCACACTGAGTGTCAACAACATCTCTTGTTATCCTCACAACTGTACAAAACAGGTAAGGAGGAGAGTATGACACTGTATTAGTCCATTCTCACACAGCTATAAAAAATACCTAAGACTAAGTAATTTATAAAGAAAATAGGTTTAATTGGCTTACAGTTCCACAGGCTGTACAGGAAGCATGATGCTGGCATCTGCTTAGCTTCTGGAAGTCCTCAGGAAACTTACAGTCATGGTGGAAGACAAAGAGGGAGTAAGCACCTCGCATGGCCAGAGCAGGAGGAAGAGAGAGTGGGGAGGTGCTGCACACTTTTTAAACAACTAGATCTCACAAGAACTCACTATCTCAATGACAGCCCCAAAGGGGATGGTGTTAAACCATAAGAAACTGCCCCCATGATCCAGTCACCTCCTACCAGTCCCTACCTCCAATATTGGGAATTATAATTTGACATGAGATTTACAGGGGAACAGGTCCAAACCATACCAGATACCCAGTGTACAGGTGAATAATGAGGTTTAAAGAGGAAAAGGGACTTCCTCGTGACCACAGGGTGACTGACTGGTGGAGGAGAGGCTCCAACATAAGTCTTCTAGCTTTGGATCCCTTCAACTTTTTTCATTCTCTCTGGGATTCCAGGTGGAGGGTAGTAGGTCTTAAACTGGTATTACTTTAATGACAACCGCAATTTTGCACCAAGCTGATAACCTTGGAATTGTCACCATCTCCATGGGGCTCTTTGCCAAGATAGCCACAACCATTCCCAGGGTCACCACCATCACAGTCAGGGTAGTTTTTACAAAGTGCCTTTCTCCAAATAAGTCTTTGCATTAGTTGAGAGGCTGTTTGCTAATCTCATCAGTATCCCCAAGTAAAGAAAGATAGTCTACATTATAAGAGGCAGTTATAGCTTCCTCCAAAGTTTCCTAATGGATAATAAAATATGAAGAGTACATTCTTTGCTATGTAATTAATGGAAATTTACCATTTTTAAGCTTCCTTTGGGAAATTTTCCATGTCAAATGAATTTGTCGATGGTACCCGAGAGAGGCTATCACAACTGTTGCAATGTGTACCTCTTCGTTAGGCGGCTGCTGGAGGTTAAATTTTCAGTCACGTCTTCTGATGGCTTTGATCTCCGATGACAGTGTTAACTCTATTCACTCCTTGGTATCACTCTGGTATTTTAAAATAGTCTTTTAAGATAGCCTTGCTAATTATTTTGCTGGAAGTTTAATTAAATCTTGTCACAGAGGAATATGCTATCTTGGGGAATGGCTGCTAAACTAAGTCAAATTGCGAAAAAAAAAAAAAAAAAGAAGGCAGAGGAGAAAAATAGGAATACAAAGAATGGTGCAGAAGATAGATTTCCATACTAAAAAAATGCAAGATTTTCTCAAGTTCAAATTCTTTTGTTTGAACCATGTTCAACTTTGAGAGGATTCTGAGTAGTCTTTAATTTTATGTTTATAAAAAAACAAATGTATTCAAAAAAAAGCAATTGATGTTTTTCTTTAGTTCTGCTCTGGAACCATAAAGATAGAGGAGGTCACTGTTTTCAAGGGGCTCATGGTTGTCTCTCTCTCTCTCTGTGTGTGTGTGTGTGTGTGTGTGTGTGTGTGTGTGTGTGTGTGTGTGTGTGTGTCTGTGTCTGTGTGTATGCAGGGGATGGGAGGTACAGAGAGAGACGTTATATATAGAAGGTTAGATGTCTTAGAATATTTTTTATGGTGTTGTTTGTAACAGCAAACTTCTGAAACAACCTTTTTGAAAGAAGTAGACTCAAGTAGGAGTATGATATGATATGATCTCCAACATATGTTTCAGATAAAAAAACAAAGTGCCAACCAGTATGCAAAAGGGGTTGGCAAACTTTTTCTTAAAAGACCAGATAGTAAGAGGCTTTGTGGTCTGTATGGTTTTTTTTCTTGTGTGTGAAAGCAACCATGGACAACACACAAAGGAATTCGTATGGCTGTGTTCCAATAAAACTTCATACATATTGAACTTGGAATTTCAAACATTGTTTATATGTCACCAAATACTCTTCTTCTTTTGTTCCCCCTCCCCTCAACCATTTGAAAATGTAAAAATCATTCTTGGCTTGCTAGCCATACTAAAAAATAATTAAATGAAAGCAGGGTCTCAAAGGGATTATTTTTACATCCACTTCCATGGCAACATTACTCACAATAGCTAAAATGTGAGAGCATCCACTGATGGATGAATAAGCAAGATGTGCCACATACGTAAAATAGACTATTGTTCAGCCTTAAACAGGAAATCCTGACATACATTACAATGTGGATGAATTTTGAGGATATTACGCCATATGAAACAAGCGAGTGACAAAAGACAAACACTATATGATTCTATTTATATGAGGTACTTATATTCAAATTCATAGAGATAGTAGAATGGTGGTTGTTGGGCTTGAGGGAAGGGGAAAATGGGGAGTTGTTTAATGGGTATGGAGTTTCAGTTTTACCAGAGGAAAAGACTTGCAGAGTTGGATGGTGGTGATGGTTGTACAACATTATGAATGTGTTTAAAGACACTGAACTGTACACTTAAAATGACTTAGATGGTAAATTTTATGGGGTGTGTGTGTGTGTGTGTGTGTTTTCCGAGATGGAGTCTTGCTCTGTCACCCAGGCTGGAATGCAGTGGCATGATCTCATGTCACTGCAACCTCTGCCTCCCAGGTTCAAGCAATTCTCCTGCCTCAGCCTCCCAAGTACCTGGGATTACAGAGTGCACAGCACCATGCCTGGCTAATTTTTGTATTTTTAGTAGAGACGGGGTTTCACCATGTTGGCCAGGCTGGTCTCCAACTCCTGACCTCGTGATCCACCCGCCTCAGCCTCCCAAAGTGCTGGGTTTACAGCCTGAGCCCCCATGCCCAGCCTGTTATGTGTATTTCAACACAATTTAAAAAATTGTAAAACACACTAAAATAACAACAACAAAAAATAGGAGGCAGATTGGACTTGGACTGTGGGCCATAGTTTGGAAACCCATGGTGTAGAACATGGACCATTTGTGTACAAATACACACAAACACATATATACAAACTGTGCACACAACAAATATGATAGGTTTGATGTTTTTGAAATACCTCTTGGTGATTAATTACTCCCTTAAAAGCCAGTTTCTTTCTTCTCAGCACTCCTTGTGTTACAAAAGCTAAGCCATGAGACATTGCCCTAGGGAAGGAGAGGACTCTATGGAATGGAACAAAGCTCATCATTCAACGTTGAGTTTCAAAGATGACTTATTTTTTTTCCCCAGGAAATGGCAAGACAATTATCTTTAAAGCCAAACTTTATTACAGGATAAATGCTTCTGCGTTTGTTTGCCCTTTCTAAATTCCAAAAGGCCTTTTTACATACCAACATGCTAGCCTGGCCAACTTAGACCATAGAGTTTCACGACAGATCCTCCTCGTGCCTAGCCTGGCCAACTTAGACCATAGAGTTTCATGACAGATCCTCCGCATGCCCAGCTCCTAGAGGCGCCAGAAGTGGTGCTGAATGGCAAGAGGAAGGCTCTGGTCCTCAGAGAGGACCCGAAGTCAAAAGAAACAAATGCTGGCCAGGCGAGGTGGCTCACGCCTGTAATCCCAGCACTTTGGGAGGCTGAGGTGGGTGGATCACCTGAGGTCAGGAGTTTGAGACTAGTCTACCCAATGTAGTAACACAGTGAGACCCCATCTCTACTAAAAATACAAAAATTAGCTGGGCATGGTTGCGCATGCCTGTAGTCTCAGCTACTCGGGAGGCTAAGGCAGGAGAATCACTTGAACCTGGGAGGCAGAGGTTGCAGTGAGCCGAAATCACACCACTGCACTCCAGTCTGGGTGGCAGGGTGAGACTCTGTCTTGAAAAAAAGAAAAATGCCGAAATATGTGTGTCTTGACTGCCCTCTCTAAGATGATATGCTAGAAGTGATGTATAAAACTAGAAGCTAGGTCTGGAGGCCTTTCAGAGCTTGCTTGGGCACTTGCCTCATTTTCTGCAGTACAAAGTGAATATTTTCACTTCCCCATCCTTTAGCAACCCCCCTTCAGTTTTGCGAAGGAATGCGGGTGGATGGGTTCCCTGCAGCCTGGATCCCTGCAGAGTGATGTGGAGATGCTGAGAGAACCCATGGACTGCCACTGGGGCCAGAGCAAGGAGGACTCTGTAGATAGGGGCTTTGTAACACGAGGAAAGTGGCCAGAATCACAGAATTCAACAAGTCCTCCTCTTGTGATACCCCAAACATTGAGAGACAGCAGGGATGGGCCAGTCTGCCTGTATTGTTGAAAAAACCAGAAAAGTCCCAAGATGTGTCCGGTAGACTCGAGGCCTCCTTCTACTCTAAAGACACACACACATTTTCTTACACCCATGTGACATTGTGTGGAAGAAACAGTCCTGGTATGGAGTTTAAATCTCAGGTATGATTGAATATTTATCCTAAAGAGTCTGTACTAACTGAAGGCTGTTTTAAACTTTCTGAGATGACGATATCAAAACTGGCATGTTTAGTGTTTTTCATACTGCCTAGTAGAATGGGGCTTGCAGCAAGATGAAATCGGGGAAAATAAAGTTTGCTGCTTTTTTTTTTTTTTACTTGCCAATTGTACGGGATGAAGCTTGAACCTGCGATGTGTAATGCTTACGCATGCATACCACACCTCTGGAAGTTTAAGGAAGGGACGTGATCGCTTTTCCATTCTGCAGAGGTATCCTGGGGCAGGGGGGTAAGGAGATGAGGAAGGGATTTACTGTTTACTCCTCAGTGTTCCACTTACAGGCGATTGCTGTAGTCCAAGCAAGAGGTGGTGATCTTTTCCATCATGATTTGAAGCTTGGAATTGATTCTGTGTGAAACAGGGAATCAGTGACGGTTTAAATAAGCAGAGGGACATCCTGGTTAGATTTGTCTCTTAAATTACATTGCGTGGCACTAGTCTACAAAAAAGGAAGGCCATGGATAGGACTGGAGGCAGGAAGCCTTTCTTGGAGGCTGTTGAAATAATGCAGGAGAAAGAAGGTGAGGGTTGGGACTGGGTTGGTGAAAGTGGCATTAATGGGAGATAATTAGGAATAAGCTCAGATCCACACAGAAGACAAAGAACAGTCAAAGAAATAGAGGGCATCTTAGAAACGATACACAGAGAAACTTATAGAATGAAGGGAGCAAAAGTGATCCTGGTGCAGTGCCCATCTCTTACAGTGAAAGTAGTTTTGTGTCCGGAATTGGTTCCTTCTGGTGGGTTCTTGGTCTCGCTGACTTCAAGAATGAAGCTGCGGACCCTCACGGTGAGTGTTACAGTTCTTAAAGATGGTGTGTCCGGAGTTTGTTCCTTCAGCTGTTCAGATGTATCCGGAGTTTCTTCCTTCTGGTAGGTTTGTGGTCTCGCTGACTTCAAGAGTAAAGCTGCAGAACTTCGCAGTGAGTGTTACAGCTCATAAACGTAGTGCAGACCCAACTAATGAGCAGTGGCAAGATTTACTGCGAAGAGCAAAAGAACAAGCTTCCACAGCATGCTTCTGCTGATGGCTCATGTGGCCTGCTTTTATTCCCTTATTTGGCCCCACCCACATCTTGCTGATTGGTCCATTTTACAGAGTACTGATTGGTCTGTTTTACAGAGTGCTGATTGTTCCGTTTTGACAGAGTGCTGAATGGTCCGTTTTGACAGAGTGCTGATTGGTGCATTTACAATCCTTTAGCCAGACAGAAAAGTTCTCCAACTCCCCCACCTGACCCAGAAGCCTAGCCGGCTTCACCTCTCAGTTTCAGTGTTGACTGCATCTCTTAAAACTGCTGAAAGGGCTCGTGCACAGGATTATGTATAACTAAATTAATCAATCTCTCCCTTCCCTCACTTTCTCTGCCTCCCTCTCCCTTCTTTCTTTCCTATCATCTGTCTTCCCTCTCTCCCTTTTCCAGGTCCTTTAGCCTGCTGGGCAGTGAGTCCAATTCCTTATTAGTTTTTTCCAAATCTCCCTCCTTCTGACTTTTCTCATAACCTTAGCTATGGGCAGCTCTTGTGTTCCATGTCCCCTTACCCTATCCTTTTAAATATTTGTTTAATCTCTCGGAGAAGCTCCCTGCCCTTTCCAGGATAAGTCATTCCAGCCTTTCTGTCACTTTTCCCTACTTCAGCTCTATCCAGCTCAGTGATAAGGTGAAGAGGTAGAGTCTTGTTCCTTGGGTTTGTACCTTGGCCCCACAACTAACTAGTTAAGTGACACAGGCAAAAACAGTCACTCTCTAAACCTCCATGTCCTCACATGTGAAAGTGTTACCGGAAAGAGGTCCTGATCCAAACCCCAAGAGAGGGTTCTTGGATCTCGCGCAAGACAGAAATCAGGGCAAGTCCCTAAAGTAAAGTGAAAGCAAATTTATTGAGAAAGTACAGGAATAAAAGAATGGCTACTCCATAGACAGAGCAGCCCCGAGGGCTGCTGGTTGCTTATTTTTATGGTTATTTCTTGATTATGTGCTAAACAAGGGGTGGATTTTTCATGCCACCCCTTTTTACACCATATAGGGTAACTTCCTGACATTGCCATGACATATGTAAACTGTCACGGGCTGCTGGGAGCATAGCAGTGAGGACAACCAGAGGTCACTCTCTCGCCGTCTTGGTTTAGCTGGCTTCTTTACTGCAACCTGTTTTTTCAGCAAGGTCTTTATGACCTGTATCTCGTGCCGACCTTCTATCTCATCCTGTGACTTAGAATGCCTTAACTGTCTGGGAATGTAGCCCAGTGGGCGTCAGCCTCATCGTAGCCAGCCCCTATTCAAGATGGAGTTGCTGTGGTTCAAATGACAAAGAAAGAATAATGCTGGTACCTCTTTCACTGGGTTGTTGTGAGGCTTAAATGAGATAGTGCTTACAAAGCTCAGCACAGGGCTTGCTATAAGTGCTGATGAAATATTAGCATAATAATAATTACCAATACTGTTCTCATTAACACAGGAAATGCTCAGATTTGATGAGCAGCTGCTTGAGCGCAAAGAAACAAAAGGCAAAACCCCCAAAACAGAATCAAACAAAACAACCCCCAAACAGAATGAAACAAAAACCCTCTTAGAGTATAGAGAAGGGAAAGGTTGTGAGTACTCAGACATTCATGTGTATGTGGAGTTTTTCTCATTTAAAAAATATCCCCATGACTCCCTGTATTGCGTGTCAATTGCCGTGGTAACAAAGGACCTCAACACTTAGCAGTTTTTTTGTTTGTTTGTTTTTTGTTTTTTTTTTGATACGGAGTCTCGCTCTATCGCCCAGGCTGGAGTGCAGTGGCGCAATCTCGGCTCACTGCCAGCTCTGCCTGCCGGGTTCAAGCCATTCTCCTGCCTCAGCCTCCTGAGTAGCTGGGACAACAGGCGCCTACCACTGTGCTCGGCTAATTTTTTGTATTTTTCATAGAGACGGGGTTTCACTGTGTTAGCCAGGATGGTCTTGATCTCCTGACCTCGTGATCCACCCGCCTCGGCCTCCCAAAGTGCTGGGATTACAGGCGTGAGCCACCCGCCAGGCCTACTTAGCAGTTTTTAAAGACACAGTGTCTGTGGGTGGAGAATCTGGGAATAGCTTGGCTGGGTCCTGTGCTTGAGGGCGTCACTGGCTTCATCAAGGTGTCAGCTGGGGCCTTAGTCACTGTAAGGTTCAACTAGGACAGTATCTGTTCCCAAGCCCACTCTGCTCTTTGGTAGGGTTTGGTTCATGAGATGTCAGCATGAGGGCCTCAGTTTCCTGGTGGCTGTTAGCTTGAGGCTGCTCTCAACTCCTTGTAATGTGGCTCTCACCATCAGAGAGCAAGCATGTGAGTAGAGCTGGAGATAGAATAATAGGATGGAAATCAGTCTTTGTAATCCAATGCCTTGAACTAAAGTTTATGGCCCCTCAAAATTTCTATGTTCAAATCGTAATGCCCAAGACGATGGTATTAGGAGGTAGGGTCTTTGAGAGGTGATTAGTTCATGAGGACAGGGCCCTCATGAATGGGATTAGTGCCCTTTTAAAAGGGACCCCAGGGAAGTTCCTAGCCTCTTCTGTCTCCTGAGGATGCCGTGAAAAGACGCCCACTGGTGAACTAGGAAGTGAGCTCTCATCAGATGCTGAATCTGCCAGTATCATCTTGATCATGGACTTCGCAGTTTCCATAACTGTGAGCTGAGAAAGAACTATTTCTGTTGTTTATAAGCCACCCAGTGACTGGTATTCTGTTATAGCAGTCTGCATGGACTAAGACACCTAATACCAGAAATGACACCCCTTTAGCCATATTCTGTGTGTTAGAAGTGAGTCACTTGGTCTGGCCCACATGCAAGGGGAGGGGATTTCACAAGGGCAAGACTACCAGGGGGTGGGGGTCCTTGGAGGCCACGTCAGAAGCTGCTCGCCACTCTCTCCCAATTCTTCCCATGTCCGCTTTTTTTTTTTTGAGACCAAGTCTCATTGTCACCTAGGCTGGAGTGCAGTGGCACAATCTTGGCTCACTGCACCATCCAACATCCACCTCCAGGGTTCAAGCAATTCTCCTTCCTCAGCCTCCCAAGTAGCTGGGATTATAGGCACACATCACCACACCTGGCTAATTTTTGTATTTTTAGTAGAGATGGAGTTTCACCATGTTGGCCAGGCTGGTCTCGAACTCCTGACCTCAGGTGATCTGCCGGCCTTGGCCTCCCAAAGTGCTAGGATTACAGGCGTGAGCCACTGTGCCCAGCTCCATGTCCCATTCTTTAATCTCAGCTGTCTTCTAGGAGTGCATCCTCCTGCACCATGGATTTCATTCTACCTGATCACTAACTGGAAATTACCATCAGATTCCAGGAGCTTCTGCATCATGATTCTCCCAGGTGCCTAAAGGGAACCTGTCTCTCTGTCAGTTTAAATCAAACCTGCTGGAGGTCAGAACAATAGATGTCCCTCTGCAGAGCAAGGCAGGAAACTTTCATGCTGTTGGTGATTGCTTGGTGTTCTGGCTTCCTGTTCTGAAAGAACAGAGAGAATTGACATTGAGGCAGCCAGTGGAAGGACCATTTGCTTGTTTCTGGAATATTTCACAGTGAAATTTTCCTCTTCCACAGAGATCATGGATAGACGAATGGGATTATGGTGAGAGACACTGATCATGGTGAATATGTATTAAGTACCTGCTATCATTATTGGTTATTACCATAGTATTATGAGATTGCTGGGGAGAAGAGAAATGGGCTTGTCTTTTCTGAAATTAGACTCATTTATTTCCCACTGGGACTGCTGCTTTGGGATTTTCCAATGAATCCATGCGAGAAAAGAAGGTCTAAGTGGATATTTAGAACTGAGGCTAAAGCAGGGGCTGTCCAGAGGTGCCCCTCACTCTTCCAGTCACATAATAATAGAATTTAGATATGGTTTGGGAGACCCAAGAGGAAAGAGATATAAACCAAAGCAATGACAGGCCAGAACTTCTTGTTTTGTGATATTTTCCACATGGCCACAAAATGGCTGCTGCATTCCTTAAATCACATCTACATTCAAGTCAGGGAGAAGGAAGCAGAAATGGCATCAGCTGCACTGTTCCTTTTATCAGTAGAGTAAAAATGTTTTCCAGAATCACTCTCCTAACACTCCATCCCCACCAACAGCCACGCACACAGTCACTTAAAATCTAATGAGCCACACCTGGCTGCAAGGGGGCTCTGAGAACGTAACTTTTCCCAGCTGCTATAGGGGAAGGTAGCAAGAGAGGGGAATTGAAACAGCTACTGGGGAGCCAAACAGCAATGTCTGCCACAGGTGTTATTACTCATTGTAATATATTTAAGTCCTACAAGTAAACTGATGATTCTACAATAACTAAGTCAAGATATGAATCCATGTCTACCTGTCGCCCATCTTGCTCTATGCAGTGAGAATTTACTGAGTGGCTCCTGCATGTCAGACCGTGTTATAAAAGAATGGAAATTCCTGTGCCTGAGGTGACATCATAGCACTTGAGGAGGGAGAAGGGAGGCCATTTTGCAAAGACTAAATGACATCATCATCAAGTGTTCAGCAAGGACAATGGTCATTTCTTTTTCTTTTTTTTCCCCACCGGAGACGGAGTCTTGCTCTGTCACCCAGGCTGCAGTGCAGTGGTGCGATCTAGGCTCACTGCAACCTTTGTCTCCCGGGTTCAAGCAATTCTCCTGCCTCAGTCTCCCAAGTAGCTGGGATTATAGGTGTGCGCCACCATGCCCAAGTAATTTTTTTATTTTTAGTAGGGACGGGGTTTCACTATGTTGGCCAGGCTGGTCTCGAATTCCTGACCTCATGATCCACTTGCCTCGGCCTCTCAAAGTGTTGGGATTACAGGGGTGAGCCACTATGCCCGGCCCATTTCTTTTTTTCTAGTTATTTTCTTTTCAAATTTTTAGAGTTTATATTTTTAAGAAAGCTCCCTTGAGGTGTAATTTACATGTCATAAAATTCACCCATTTTGAGTGAACAATTTAATGAATTTTAGTAAATTTAGAGTTGTGCAACCATCACCCAACCCAACTTAAGAACAGTTTTATCACCCTAAAAAGATCTCTCGTGCTTCTTTGTAGTTCTTGCGTTTCTCATCCCCAGTCCCAAAACCACTCATCTATTTTCTGTGTCATAGATTTTGTTCTTCTGATATTGTGAAATTACATAACATGTGGTCTCTGGCATTGGGCATCTTTCACTTAGCATGTTTTTGAGGCTCATGTGTGTTATAGCATATTTCAGTGTTCTGTTCCTTGATTTTGGTGTATCATATTCCACTGTATGTTTATTCTTATTCTTATTATTTATTTTTTGTTTGTTTTTGAGACAGAGTCGCACTCTGTCGCCCAGGCTGGAGTGCAGTGGCTCGATCTCGGCTCACTGCAACCTCTGCCTCCTGTGTTCAAGTGATTCCCCTGCCTCAGCCTCCCGAGTAGCTGGGACTACAGGTGTGTGCCACCACGCCAGGCTAATTTTTTTGTATTTTAGTAGAGATGCAGTTTCACCATGTTGGCCAGGATGGTGTCGATCTCCTAACCTCGTGATCCACCTGCCTCAGCCTCCCAAAATGCTGGGATTATAGGCGTGAGCCACCATGCCCGGCCTGTTTATCATTTTTTTTAACATATTTTGTTAATTTACTCCCCAGTTGATGGACATTTGGGTTGTTTCCAGTTTTGGGTTATTGTGATTAATGCTGCTGTGAGCACTTGCCTAAAAGTCTTTTGTAGGCATATGATTTCATTTATCTTGGGTAGGTACCTATTGCTGGGTTCTTTCTACATGTGGGAAATTTATGTTTAACATTTTAAGAAACTGCAGAACTATTCTTCTAAAGTGGCTGTACCGTTTTACATTTATAAATAGCAATGTATGGGGGTTCCCATTTCTGGCTGCATCTTATTACTGAAGGGAATTTAGAGCAGTGGTTAAGAGGTGGGAGGGCCGGGCGCGGTGGCTCACACCTGTAATCCTAGCACTTTGGGAGGCCAAGGCGGGCGGATCACCTGAGGTCAGGAGTTCGAGACCAGCCTCAACATGGAGAAACCCCATCTCTACTAAAAATACAAAATTAGCCAGGCGTGGTGGTGCATGCCTGTAATCCCAGCTACTTGGGAGGCTGAGGCAGGAGAATTGCTTGAACCTGGGAGGCAGAGGTTGCGGTCAGCCAAGATTGTGCCATTGCAGCCTGAGCAACAAGAGTGAAACTCCGTCTCAAAAAAAAAAAAAAAAAAAAAGGTGGGAGGATCACTTGAGACCAAGAGTTCAAGACCAGCCTGGGCAACAATGCAAGGGGCTAATCTCTATAAAAAGTAAAAAATGAGCCAGGCATGGTAGCTTGTGCCTGTGGTCCCAGCTACTTGGGAGGCTGAGGTAGGAGGATGGTTTGAGCCCAGGAGTTCGAGGCTGCAGTGAGCTATGATCGTGCCACTGAACTCCACCCTGAGTTACAAAGCAAGTCTCTGTCAAAAATAAATAAATAAATGCATACATACCTAAAGCCCAGGTCTGGCTTCATGCAGCCCAGGTTTTGGTCTCTGCTTTGCCTCTTATGACTTCTGTTGTTACTTTGGATAAACTATTTTAGCATCAGTTTTTTTGGCTTTGTAAAATGGAAACAGTGACAGAAATAATACCTGCATTGTATGGTGGTTGCAAGGAGTAAATCAGATTATTGGTTCAGTGTACAATCATGTAGCAATTTCTGTATCAGCTCTTATCACAGTAAGTAAATCTTGTGTGTGGTTTTTTTTTAATTGTTTTTACCTGTGGTAAAGTAAAAATAATTAATATTTGAGTTCAGTAATCTTATATAACTTTTCCCATTTGGGGGATGCATTGGTACAAGCTTCCAGTTTCAAGAACATAAAAGATGATGGGGTGGTTGGAACCTGTCTAGAAATAACGTAAGTGGCTTCATACCTGTTTCTTGCCTCAATTCCTCCAATGCTCCAGCCACGTTCTTAGGCTTTTGTTCTGCTTTTCCGACCATAGGGTCAGAGGACCCCTCAGTACTGTGTTCTGTTCCCCAAAGCTGTTTATTCAGTTCAGTTTTCTGACTTTTTTTTTTCCCCAGGTGGTGACCCAGGAAGCCATCTGCCTTTCATGGCCCCTCTGCATCTTTGACCCAGGCACGACCCTCCCAATCACTCAGGAAGTGCCATTGTACCTGAGTGCCGAAGCCATTTCGGTGCTATATGATGGTTAGAAAGTGATTCTACTGTAGTTTCTGAAACATAAAATGTGCTCTGCAACTGATGAGAAACAGAGCATCATGCAGCCCAAGTCATTTGGAATAACTGAACATGGCATGCCACGTGAGCCCATTGAAACACACAGCTTTCAATTAAAGCAAACAAACAAAAAAGCCAAGAGAAAAGTCCCAGAAAAATGCAATTTGCAAGTTGTTCAACATTTGTTTTCAATTTCTACCTTATTCCAAATGCCATGTTATAATGAGGGCACAATTTCCTCTTTCTGTCTCCCACCTCCCTTCCCCTTCCTCCTTTCTTTCCTCCCACTCTCTTTCTCTATTTGCAGGGTGAGAGAAACTGACTTGATGTCCACAGGGATGTCCAACTGATGATGACCCAACTTACTCTGGCTCAGCTAAAAATCCCAGCTAGCCTCCAGCATGAAGACTGTGTCACCCCAAAGCCAAGTAGGGTTACTGGCTCTCTCTTTCTCCCTTTTTAGAGGGTTTCTGCAACTTAGTGAGTTCAAGGCACTCAAATAATCCCATCTTTGACGCAAACTTAAGAGAGCCAGGGCTTAAGGCAAGCCCCTGAGATGGCCCTGCTTGCAGAGAGACAAAACTGGGCACTGATGTGCTAATCCACTGTGCAGTCTTTATACTTTATCGTCCATAAGTCTGTATGGCAAATGTGTTTATAGCATGGGTCCTGTCATTCTGAACTGAACTTTTTGTCAGAATTTTGGAGTTCAGGAACTCCTTTATGTGTTGTTATATGTTGACATCTAAGTTGGGTGGATCCTATGAAAGTTTAAAGGGCAGATTGTGGTACCCAGACTGTGAAAAGCAGGTGAGTACTAACGCTCGGACTGTTTCCCAGTTTTTCTCATCTGGAAGATTAACACAGTCCAGAATCCCAGGCTTGTTTTTGAAATATTCCAACTTAGTAAGTTTAACCTGAGGCTTAGTAATCTGTATTTTATTTTTTGAGATGGAATCTCACTCTGTCACCCAGGCTGGAGTGCAGTGGCGCGATCTCTGCTCACTGCAACCTCTGCCTACCGGGTTCAAGCGATTCTCGTGCCTCAGCCTCCCGAGTAGCTGGGACTACAGGCAGGTGCCACCAGGACTGGTTAGTTTTTGTATTTTTAGTAGAGACAGGGTTTCACCATGTTAGCCAGGCTGGTCTGGAGCTCCTGACCTCAAGTGATCCACCCCACTCGGCCTTCCAAAGTATTGGGATTACAGGCATAAGTCACCACACTCAGCCAGGAATCTGTATTTTAACATATGCATCAGGTCATTCTTATAATCAGTCAAGACTGGGGAATACCATATAGGGCCATGAATTAAAATTCTAAGTCACTCAATACGCTTGTTAAAAGCAGATTCCTGGGTCCGTGACTAGAGCTTCTCAGTAGGTCTTTCTGTAGACTGAATGTTTATGTTCCTCCCAAAATTTAAATGCTCAAACTTAATCCCCAGTGTGATGGTGTTAGGAGGTGGGGGCATTTGGGAGGTGGTTAGGTCATGAGGGTACAGCCTTTATGAATGAGATTAGCGGCTTTACAAAAGAGACCTCAGACAGCTGCCTTGCTCCCTCCATCAGGTGAGGATATAGCCAAAAGACAGCTGTCTATAGGCCAGGGGACTTCCAGACAGACACTGAATCTGCCACCACCTAGATCTTGGATTTCCCAGCCTCCAGAACTGTGAACAATGCATTTATGTTTGAGACACCCAGTCTATGGTAAGATGTTATAATAGCCTGAATGGACTAAAACCAGTCTTCCTTCTGGAGTCTGCATTTTTAATAAGCTTGCTGTGACTCTAATGGGGGTAGTTGAACATCCCTTTGAGAGACACTTGGCTTGGAGTCTCATTGCATTGTGTGGTCCATAGACTGGCAAAGTCAGCATCACTGGAGGCTTGTTAGAAAGACAGCCTGGAGGCCAGGCGCAGTGGCTTACACCTGTAATCCCAGAACTTTGTGAGGCCGAGGTGGGCGGATCACGAGGTCAGGAGATCGAGACCATCCTGACTAACAGTGAAACCCCGTCTCTACTAAAAAATACAAAAAGTTAGCTGGGAGTGGTGGCGGGCACCTGTAGTCCCAGCTACTTGGGAGGCTGAGGCAGAAGGATGGCGTGAACGCAAGAGGCAGAGCTTGCAGTGAGCTGAGATCGCGCCACTGCACGCCAGCCTGGGCAACAGAGCAAGACTCTCCGTCTCAAAAAAAAAAAAAAAAAGAAGAAGAAAAAGAAAAAAAAAAGACAGCCTGGACCTCTTGAATGAGAATCTGCATAATGACTATAGGTCCAGGTTATTTCTATGCACATCAGATTTGGAAAGTAATATCTTAAGGCAGTGATCCCCCAGAGTGTAGTGTCCAAGACTGCATCTTTGGCCTCACCTAGAAACTTAAAAAATGCAGATTTTCACACCCTACCCAGACCTACTGGAATCAAAAACTCTGAAGCAGAAGCCAGTAATTGGGGTTTCAACAAGCCCTCCAGGTAATATACTCATTTATGCTAAAGTTTGAGAACTTCTTTCTTTGTTTTAAACAAGGCTCATTTTTCTTCAGGTGTATTAGTCTTCATCATTGACATTTATACCTGTGAATACACTGTCCTGTTCTCTGAATTACTGTATCAAAGAAGCTCCATTCACTTCCATCTCGCCCCTGAAAGTGTTGGGACTCCGTGAATAGGAGATAAAGAATTGAATGTTATTGACTGTCTGTAGCTCAGCAAACTTTTAGCTCAATCGGTTTCTTTCTCATCAAGGGTGGTATCGGAACAGCTGTTTTCTCCCCTTCTAGAGTAATCACTTTGGCAATAGTGGAAATAGAAAATGACAGTCCTGGCAAAGGGTTCTCATAGTAGGTCCCTATTCTGGTGGGGTGCAGTGGGCTTTGTAAATGACTCTAACCCATCCCTACTCCTGGGACTGAATGATCCCCAACAGATGATGCCACCCCAAGGAGTGGTGCCACTAAGGCCAGTAAGAGAACGGAGATCAATATGGTGTGTGACCTTGTGCAGTTTAACTCTCTTCTCTCGGTTTGTGTTTTAAAGGCTGATCTCATTTACCAAGAGGTTAATGCTATTGCTTCTCCCATTTTGCAGATTTTTTTGTGTGTGTGTAAATTTCAAAGGGACATTTAAATGTGTAAGTACTTTGAAAAGTTAAAACTGCTCTACAAATATGCAGAATTATTCGTGTTATGAATGGAATATGGAGTAGGATGGGAAAAAGAATTAGAGCTGCATGTTTTGAGGAAAGGGAATTTAAGGAAAACATTTCCATTATGCTTTGAACATTGATACAGCTATGCTCTTTCATAAAGTTTATGCCTGAAGTTAACTCTTAGCTCACTGCCTTAATGTGGGTTTCCTCCATAGCAGATCCCAGGACAGATACAAGACAGAGAGTACGTCTGGGTGGTAATCCCAGGACATATACTTTGCAGGGAGAAGGATTAGAATGTGAGACAGGGAAGGGAAGGCAGCCAGTGAAGGATGTCACCAAGTACTGCTCTGGGCAACTGGAGTTTAGCCTCTCTGAAGACCTCTGGAAGCATCCTGTATGTCTTTGTGGGACTTCATTGGTTGGGTGCTGCTTCTGGGCGACACTTTTTTTTTTTTAACTTTAAGTTCTGGGATACATGTGCAGGCTGTGCAGGTTTGTTACATAGTTTTTTTTTTTTGCCATGGTGGTTTGCTGCACCTATCAATCTGTCATCTTAGATTTTTTAAGCCCTGCATGCATTAGGTATTTATCCTAATGCTCTCCCTCCCCTTGCCTGCCACCACTCAACAGGCTCTGGTATGTGATGTTCCCCTCCCTGTGTCCATGTATTCTCATTGTTCAATTCCAACTTATGATTGAGAACATGCAGTGTTTGGTTTTCTGTTCCTGTGTTAGTTTGCTGAGAATTATGGCTTCCAGCTTCATCCATGTCCTGGCAAAGGACATGAACTTATTCTTTTTTATGGCTGCATAGTATTCCATGGTGTATATGTGCCACATTTTCCTTCTCCATTCTATCATTGATGGGCATTTGGGTTTGTTCCAAGTCTTTGCTATTATGCATAGTGCTGCAATAAACATACATATCCAGGTGTCTTTGTAGTAGAATGATTTATAATCCTTTGGGTATATACCCAGTAATGCGATTGCTGGGCACCATAAATTCACTGGCACTTCTGTTCTGCCTTCTGTGTGAATGGAGGGAGCTCCCATAGCTGAGAGGGCTCTTCTGCAGAGAGATACAAATGCCAGCAATGGGAAGCCAGGCTTACATCAACTGAAGTTCCAAGGCCAGATGTCTGTGGGCAAGGCACACATCTCTGAGTGACCTATGTTCGGGGTTCCTGGAACACTAAGAATCCCAGGTCACTAAGATTGGAAGGGAGTCAGATTCTTCCCAAATCTTTGCCACTCAGACTTTGGCACCAGAACCATGGAAGGGCATTTGGACAGTGAGATGCTCAGCCCACTATAGATTTATTAATTCGGAATGTCTTGTGTGAGGCCTGGGAATCTGCATTTTAAACAACCCAGAAGACATTATGATAAGTGAATTAACCCTGACACAAAGAAAAATCCTGCATAATATCACCTAATATGTAGAATCAAAGAATCGAATACATAGAAGTAGAAAGTAGAATGGTGGCTACCAGGAGCTGGAGAGGGTGGGGAAAATGGGAGATGTTGGTCAGAGGGTACAAAGTTACAGTAATGGAGGATAAAGAAGCCTGGAGATCTAATATACAGCAGGAGGACTATAGTTAATAAGACTGTGCTATACACTGCCAACTTGCTAAGTGGATAGATTTCAAGTGCTCTCACCACAAAAAAAAAACCTGAGAAAATGGATGTGTTAATTTGCTTGTTGGGTATGTATATCAAAATGTGATGTCATATACCTTAAATATTTATTAACTTTTACAAAAATAAAAATCATGGCCAGGCATGGTAGCTTATGCCTGTAATCCCAGCACTTTGGAAGGCCGAGGCAGGCAGATCATTTGAGCCTAGGAGTAGGAGTTCAAGACCAGCCTGGGCAACATAGTGAGACCCCTCTGTCTACAAAAAATACAAAAATTAGCCAGGTGTGGTAGTGTGTGCCTGTGGCCCCTGCTACTCTGGAGGCTGAGGTGGAAGGATTGCTTGAGCCCAGGAGGTTCAGGCTGCAGTCAGTCATGGTCAGACCGCTGAACTCCAACATGGGTTACAGAGTGAAACCCTGTCTCAAAAAATATATATATAAGGGACACCCCAGGCAAGAAGCCAGCTCTCTTGATATCATATTCACTTCTAAAGCATTCAGGAGGTGCTGTCATAATCTGCTGTTGGACACAAAAATTGGTACAACTCTTTTGGAGGGACTCTAAAAATCAAGTAATAGTGGTCATTACCATAAATAAGCATATTCTAGTTTGTTCTGATTGACAGCAGTGTTTGAGAACCACTGCTTGGCTCTGCATGCCATGACACTGTCTTGCATGGCGTCCCTGGCAGATATCACTAGTCAGTCACAGTTCTCTTAACCATCTCAGCCTACACATGGCCTCCATCAAGATCCCTGTCAATGTCAGGCAGCCATTTCCAATGAATCGAGGCAGAATGCCAAGGATCTTTGAGAAGGGAAACTGCGAGGAATCCATTTCTTGACATGGATACTTTTCATCTCAAGTTTGGGTAACAGAAACAAAGTGGTTTTGATTGTGGATCAGGGAAAAATGGAACAGACTCAAGTTAGGATAAGGAGTCAGGGACATCTCTGTGGCTTGGGGACGACCACAGGGGAAACCACAGCCTTGATCTGGAAGGAGCAGGCAGCAGTGGCAGCAACTGCCGAGCTGGAGTGAGGAGAGGTACATCACCAATGGCCCTCTGCTCTCACATCTAGATTCTGGTCATCTTGCAGGAAGTTTTGTTATGTTATGGTCTGAACTGTTTTCCCCCATATCCCAGATTCATATGTTGAAGCCTTAACCTCCAACGGGATGGGATTAGGAGTAGGCTTTTGGGAGGTAATTGGATGAATATAAAGTCATGAGGATGAATCCCCCAGGATGAGACTGTTGTCCCCATAAGAAGAGGAAGAGATGCCAGAGCTTCTTCTCTCTGCCCTGTAAAGATACAGCAAGAAGGTGGCTGTGTGCAAACCAGGAAGAGAGCCCTCACTAAAAATCAAGTTTGTAGATTCCCTGGTCTTGGACTTCCCTGCCTCTAGAAACATGAGAAAGTTTGAATCATCCAGCCTATGGTATTTTGTTAGAGTGACCTGAACTTAAACAGTCTCTTTATCAAGAGTGGAGGAGGGAAGATGGATTTGCAGTTGTTTGTGACCTGTCAGCCTTGTTACCAGAGGGCAGACGTGAAGATGGGTTTAGTCTAGACGAAAATATTCTTGGCCGGGCATGGTGGCTCACACCTGTAATCCCAGCACTTTGGGAGGCCAAGACAGGTAGATCACAAGGTCAGGAGATCAAGACCATGCTGGCTAACACAGTGAAACCCCATCTCTACTAAAAATACAAAAAATTAGCCAGGCGTGGTGGTGGGCACCTGTAGTCCCAGCTACATGGGAGGCTGAGGCAGGAGAATGGCGTGAAGCCGGGAGGTGGAGCTTGCAGTGAGCCGAGATGGTGCCACTGCACTCCAGCCTGGGCGACAGAGTGAGACTCCGTCTCAAAAAATATATATATATTCTTGATAGGACAGCACAGTCCATCTCTCCCTACTTTACAGAAGAGCAGACTCCATTTCTGGTAGGTGATGTGACTTATGCAAGATCACAGAGTGTGTTTATGATTGAGCCAAGATGTATGTGCATTTTAAATTTCCAGCTCAGTGTTCTTAACACTCCTTTTTGAGATGTTCAGTGTTTTCTGAAACCTTCAGCTGTATTTTGGATCTCCAACAGGGACTTGCACAATATTTCCCCAAATATCACTGAGGTCAATGTCTGCGAATCAGAGTTTCCTGGAAACATTTACAGTGAGATTAGAAAAGGAATTGAACGAGGTTAGGTGGTCTCTACTGGGCCTGAAAATGTAACATGCAGAGTGGGAAATTAAAACAGGGTCTTTGGGGAGAGAAAAGAGGGAGAGGAAAAACCCAGCTTCTCTTATCTTCCTGCCACATGTGAACTCTGTCATTGGAGCTTCCGTTTTTGATAAGCTCAGTGTGTCTTATCACAGCCTTTGACACATGCATTGATCATTTCTTAAACTGTGCCCATGGAGGCATTTTCCTTCCTCTCTCTGGACAGCTCTCCCTTTGCCTTTCCTTCCCTCCCCCTTTTTTTGTTGACACTGACGTTGCATGCAGAGAAGTTTGCTTTCAAAAATACATCTTTTTAATAACTTGTCTTCTAGGGGAGAGGAGCACATCTATGCTTGGGTTGGTTGCTAAGAAAAATCTTGCACTGCTGTCTAACATCTCCTCCTATCACGGGGAGCCTTTGACAAAGAAAAATGGGCCTTGCCTTTGGTGCTGATGCCCGGCACAGTCACTGATTCTGGATTGCAGATTCCAGTGGTGGAAGGCACCGTTAAGAAGCCCAGTTGCGATTTGGGCATTCCACAGAAGTCTTTAAAGCAACACTGATGAGCCAAACAAAAACCTGTATTGCAGTTGTTGGTTTTTTTTCTCCTCCAAGAAATTAAAAATCCTAGTCAAACACATCCAGCTAGCCAGTGCCTTATCACTAGGCAGGGAGGTAACTTGAAAAAAAAATTTCTGATTACTCCCAGCTTGTGTGACAGATTCTGAAAGCAGCACATTACCATTCTATAACAGGAAAGCATACATACAATTCAATTTTATGCACTTCAGGCTTGGGAGTGTTTAGTACTTAGTCTAATTGATCAGATGGAATGGGAAGGCTCTGGGAGCTAATTATCTTCCACATTGGAAACCCTTTATTGCTTGGATGACCTTTTTGGAAAATCAGGGACAAGTAATGGCCCTTCTCAGATTTTTTCTGGAAGAATACTGTGGCCAAAAACATCAAGAATAATAAAAATGTCTTTCCATGGAAGCACCAATGATACCATTTGCTGTTTCTGTCTTTTTATGTGGTTAGTGCTTAATATCCACAGACCGTTTTATGTTTACCAAGTCATTTTGCATTGTCTAATTAGAGATTTTAAGTATTCCTTTTTTTTTTTTGAGATGGAGTCTTGCTCTGTCACCAGGCAGGAGTGCAATGGTGTGATCTCAGCTCACTACAACTGCCACCTCCTGGGTTCAAGCAATTCTCCTGCCTCAGCCTCCTGAGTAGCTGGGACTACAGGAGCGCACCACCACATCCAGCTAATTTTTGTATTTTTAGTAAAGATGGGGTTTCACCATGCTGGCCAGGATGATCTTGATCTCTTGACCTCGTGATCTGCCTGCCTTGGCCTCCCAAAGTGCTGGGATTCCTGAGATTTGGGCAGTACGGGGATTGATGCCTCTGTTTTATGGATGAACAGGGAATTTGTCTAATCGCACAGCTGGCGGTTGGCTAACTTGTGAATTCAACTCAGGTTCAAATTATTTTATAGAAAAATCTCAACATTTGTTTTTCTTTAGGGGTGGATATCAATTTTACATTTTACAGGCAACTTTGTTTATGAAAGTCATCAGAATGGGCCTTTGGATATAAGGCCTGGATGTAAAGAAAATGACCAGCGTTCCTCGAGAAAACCAAGTAGAGTAATGGATGGCTGTGCAGGTTGCTCACTGCACAATGGTGACATTGAAGCCCAGCCCTTGCTCTGTTTGCCCAGCTTGCATCCCAGTGTGGGTGGGGCATCTTCACCCAGAGAAGGGACCACTTTAATTTCCACAAAAGCACCTGCCAAGAGGAGGCGCTGTTTTCTAATTTGCACACGAGTGCCATATGAGCTCTTAGTAATCTTTGTCAATATTAAATGCAGAAGCTACAGCCTGAGGTACTCAAGAGTTCTACTTAGTGATGAAAAATGAGATTATGGTTAGCAGGACTGTGCCTTTGTGGAGTTAGAGGAAACTTGCTACTCTCTCAAATTGGATTTCGGTTGAATGATGCCTGAAACTTACTTGCTCGTGAGAAGTCTGGGTTTCTTTTTCTAAAAGTTTGTTTATAGTTGATCAGGGGAACGGAATCTTGCTGAGAGGGAAATATAATCAGACCTGATCTCTTCATTTTAGGCTGGAAAAAGGACTTTGAACTTGAGTTAGACTAGTCTTGGCATAGCCCTTAGGGCAGTGAATGAACCATGCTTTTGGGAGTACTCTAGATGTTTTGAATGCCTTGTCTAGACCTTGGAGGATAAAGACCATTGTGTGGTTGGAGTGGGGGTGTCTTCTGAAGAAAGGGTCTGTTCCTATGGCCAGCCGTCCTGATACGGGAAATAAGACCTTGGGCTGAGAGAGGAAGGGACTTCTTTTTACATCTGGGTCTAGGGAGATTAAGGACCTAAATTTTTAGAGTTTCCATTGGAGAGGCAATAACTCCAGTGGCAGTGATGAGTTTGTCTCTGTGAAAAATTTTGAAGTCCCCAACTGTTTGATAAAGGTTTGTTAAATATTATGGTCTGGGATACTTAGACCTGCTTGAAAGGGGGATTAATAGAAGGGTTTTTCTCCAAGCTTGGAGTATAGAGTGGGCACACAGATGATTGCGTAAATATGCTCAAATATATTACTCTAAAGTCTATTCCCAAAGCCCTTTGACCCTTACAAAGGGAATGTCAGACAGAGGCTCTTGCCAAAATCTTCCTCTTAATGTTGACATAGCAGGGAGGCATCATACTGCAGATAAGTAAGTCTGGTTTAAACACTAGTTCTGTAACTTGCAGGTAAGTTATTAGCTTTCCCAGTTGCCTTTTCTGACATAAGCATGTTCATCTCTACTTCAAAGATTTGGGATAAGGCTAATCTTTGAGAAAGGTCCCTTGCACCAGCCACACAGAGGTGCTAAGAAAAATATTAGCTCCCTCCTTGTTAGAAAAAGAAGCGCTTTCAAGATAAAATTAAAAAAAAAAAGATTTCTAGATTTCCCTTTAGCTACTTACACCAAGAAGGCATAATGCTGACTCTGTCTAGATCAGGGGCTGGCAGACATTTTCTGCAAAGGGCCACAGAGTGCATATTTTCTGCTTTGTGGGCCATACAGTCTCTGCCATACCAACTCAGCTCTGCCATAGTAGTGTGAAAACCCTAGACAACGTATATACAAATGGGCATGGCTGTGTTTCAACAAGATTATATTTATGAAAACAGGTAGGAGGCTGGTTTGGCCTTTGGGATGTGGTTTGCAGAACTCTGATCTGAACAGTGTTCACTTCAACTCTGCACAGTTATAAGCTTTGTCAACCCTCCTGTTCTCCTCTCTGTAAATGGTTTTCGTTTTCTGCCCCTTTTCTCTCTGTGGGCAGTGTACGCAGTCATTTCTCAATAAATGAGGGTGCCGAGGAGACGCCTAATTTTCAAATAAAATGACTGAGAAAACACCGAGAGAACAGAGAGGGTCGATGGCTAAGCCCACAGACACAGCACAGCAGATGCAGAGCTGGCATAGCACACCCTCCCCTGTCCCTTCACGCCGTCCATCTCTTTATTTAACTCACTGACCCATTTTGCCCTCTTGGAAATCAACTGGATTTGAAATGGCACCTTTAGCATATTTTTCAGTCTTTTTGCCCTACTTTTCCACGTTCATCCATGGATGGTAGAAAGTTTTCAAATTAAGTGTCACTGTTCAAAGTCAAAAATTAATTAATTAGTCAGTGGCCAGACATGTGCGGTGCCCAGAATGCTTATCAGTCTGCCTCAAAAGCTTTGCTAATTAGAATGAAGTCAGAGTGGAACCAGGCAGATCAAAGAGCCCAATCTCTCTCCCTTAGAACTTCTCTCGCATTGGTCCTGGAATTCTAATCAATTCCACCATTTAAATAAATTCTATGGGCCGGGTCTTGTTTTGTCCAGGGTACAGAGTGCAATTAGGGATTCATCACAAGTGTTGTCAGTTTGCAAGTTCCTCTATATGGGGGATATCCTTCAATAGAAAAGACCTCAATGCCTCCTTCAAAACACAGGTAGCTGTTTCATGGTTAGGTACTTTACGCAGCTTGCTCAACTTTACTGGCTATGATGACAAACCTGGTTCTTGAGACTTTACTTCCAAAGCCGATTGCTCAGCACCTTCATTTGGACAAGCGTAGGGCTGAGAAAATAGCCTGATAGGTGTCTTTTGTAGGTTAATACGATTTTATTTCATCCATCCATGATAGCACATTTTATAAACAACTTTATTGAGGTGTAGTTTACCTACCACAAGATTCACCCATTTTAAGTGTGCAATTTAATTTTTAGTTAATTTACTGAGTTATGCAGCCATCACCACAATTCAGTTTTAGAATATGTTCATCACTTCAATAAAATCCTTCATGCCCATTTACAGTGAATCCCTAATCCATCCTCAATCCCTACCAACCACTACCTAGTTGTCGTCTCTCTGTATGTATATTTTTGGAGCATTTGATAGAAATAGGATTATATACTATTCGGTCTTTTGTGTTTGGCTTCTTTCACTTAGCATAACGCATTCGAGGTTCACACGTATGGCAGGATTTCACTCCTTTTTCTTACTAGCTAATAATACCATTGTATGGATATACCACATTTTATCCACTCACCTGTGAATGAACATCTGGGTTTTTTCCAGTTTGGGGCTATTATGAGTAAAGCTGATATAACCATTTATGCGTGCACATATATCGTATTTTTAGGAGTCGGAACTTCTGAGTCATAGGTAAATTTGACCTTTTTAAGATACTGCCAAGTTTTTTTCCAAAGCAACTGGCCATTTTACATTTCCACCAGCTAAGTATGAGGGCCCATGTTGCTCTACAGCCTCACCAATACAATTGTGGTTGTTACTGCCTTTTTGGTTGTAGTCATCCTAGTGAGTGTGAAGAGGTATATTTTTGTAGTTTTAATTTACATGTCCCTGATGGCTTGACAGCTACTTATTGCATAGGATCATCTACACCAGAGTCTCCCATTGTGTATTTGGAAGAACACTAAGGCCATCAGATGCCTCACAAATAAAGAGGTTCTCTGATCTTGTAAATTTAGGAAATAATGCAAATTGTTTCTACCTCTATTCATAGTATATTGTATTGAGAGCTACAGTCCTGCAATATAGAAACCTGCCTGAATTTATTTAACTCAGCACTTCCTAGATTTATCTGAAAATGTAAATTTTATTCCTAGAAGGTAAATATTAAATGTTTTTTGGAAAGTGCCAAATTCTGCCTATTCCTCAGCCTTGGCCTCACTGGAGAGAGTGAATAATGGGATGGGCAGCGTGTCCCATGCAGTGATCCTTGTTCCATAGGAAACCGATGACTTAGGGAGGAGAGCAGGGGACTTTTTTATTCCTGGAAGTTTATTCTATTTCCCCACATCACTCCCATACCCCCCTCTACCAGGGTTGGGTTTCTGCAAAATGTGGAGTTTGGGAATGGAATGGGAAGATCTGGCTTGTAGAATGGAATGGAAGCTTTTCTCCCATTCTTGGCATTGTTTTGGTGAAGGAGTGAGGTGAGCTGGATGCTGAAAGAAAGGCATGCCACAGGTCTCATGGGACTCATCAGGATCTTGGAATAGGATGAATGGTGGCCCCAAAAGATATTCCCACTTGGAACTTGTGAGTGTTAATTTATTTGAAAAAGGAGTCTTTGTAGATGTAAACAAGTTAAGAATATTTTTGTTATTCATTTTTTAAAAATTGACACATAATTGCACATATTTGTGGGATACATAGTGATGTTTTGATATACACAATGTATAGTGGTCAGATCATGGTAATTAGCATATCCATAATCTAAAACATTCTTTATGCTGAGAACATTCAGGATCCTCTCATCCAGCTATTTGGATATATATTTGAAAATATATATTATTGTTAACCATAGTCATCCTACAGTGTTATGGAACACTAGAACTTATTCCTCCTGAGCTGAGATTTTATATCCTTTACAATATACCTGTACCCTACCTTCCGCCCCACCCTTTCCACCCTCTAGTAACCTGTTCAGCAAAGTAAAGGAACTTGAAATGAGATCATCCTAATTGTCAGGGCAAGACCCGAATCCAATGACACATGTCTTTATAAGAGACAGATAAGGAAAAGACGCGGAGAGGAGAAAACAGACAACCCAAGAAATCCCTGGACCCACCAGAAACTGGAAGAGGCAAGGAAGCATTCTTTCTTGGAGGCTTTAAATTTCCAAGTTTGTGGTCATTGTTATGGCAGCCCTAGGAAACCAGTATAGATCTGATGCTGCACAAAGAGTGTTATGATCAGAAAATAAGTATTTATTGGGATGGGAGCGTTGAAGTCCTTCCTTCCAGCCCACACTTGGTTCCGAACCAGGATGGTGATGCAGATAATGCAGCAGATAGTGCTGGCTAGGTCTGAGCACTCGTAGGTCAAAATATAACCTAATTATCCTAGACACAAAAGTGAGGAAGGGGCATGTAAGGAAGGAGAAGAGGCAGGGGGAGAAAGAGGAGGGGAGGAGACAGGGAAGAACATGTGCAGTAAAATCAGTGAAATGTATAGTCTAAAGACCCCAGAGTAAGTCTATTAGGGGTTGGAAATGCTTACTAATGTGGATTGAGGAGCAGAAGGTCTTAGAGCTGATGAAGGACACCTCTTAGGACAAGCCTGAGACACACAACCTGGGGCTTTCATGGGTCAACTCTCCAACTTTTCATTTCCCCACTTTTCAAAGCCTGGAGGATGGCTTCTCTCTGCAGAGGAGGAGGAGGGGGTGGTGGCATTGTGGGTGGTGAATAGGGTGGGATGAAGGGTAAAAACTTTGTCCCAATAATGTAAAGTGTCATCTTCTGTTTTTACAGATTTTAATCTGTAAAAATGAAGCCATGTAAGATGGCTCTAACAGCTCCTGAAGCAGCAGCCTTCAGATAGTTAATTATGACAGTATCTAACATTTATTTATCACAGCTCCAGCCACAGGAGCTTTACATGTAGAACCTCACTTTTTCCACACCATAATCCTATGAGGCAGAAATTATTAGCTTTTCCCTTTCTTTTAGATGAGGAAGCTAAAACTCAGAGAGGTTTTGTGACTTGCCCAACATCTTGTAACCAGTAAATGAGGAAAGGAAAGCAGGATTCAAATTCTGGTTAATCTAATTCCAATGTCGAGCTAGTTAGGCCATGAGACCAAGATCTCCTGGTCCTGTGGGAAGAAGGAGGCTAGATTCACTCAAGTTCCAGAATTCTTATTCTAGACCAAAAGAAAGCTCATGACAAAGGTAATTTTCACAGTTGGCTTGTTGAGTAATCTTAGTGCTTTGATGTGTATAAGGGCATAGATGCTGGCTCCAAAGTGATGGTTCTTGGTATAATGATTGAGAGGCAGTGGGTAGGGTAGAAAGTACGGGCAGTCTTGAAATCTAGTCCTGGCTCTTATAATGAGTGAGTGGCCCTGGGAAAGTTACTGAATCTCTCAGCCTTTGTTTATTTGTAAAAGGGAAATAATTATCTGATATCTAACTTGCAAAGATGTTGTGAGTTAAATGATCATATGTATATATAAAACCATAACAATACATATAAAACTATACATATAACTAATATTAACCATGTATGACCATATAAACCTGGGGTCCCCAACCTCCAGGCCATAGACTGGTACCAGTTTGTGCCCTGTTAGGAACCAGGCCACACAGCAGAAGTTGAGCAGCGAGCGAGCGAGGCTTCATCTGTATTTATAGCTGCTTCCCATTGCTCGCATCACCACCTGAGCTCTGTCTCCTGTTGGATTAGTGGCGGCATTAGATTCTCATAGGAGCAGGAACCCTGTTGTGAACTGCACGTGCAAGGGATCTAGATTGCCCGCTCCTAGATGAGAATCTAATGCCCCGTCACTGTCTTGCTGCAGATGGGACCATCTAGTTGCAGGAAAACAAGCTCAGGGCTCCTAGTGATTCTACATTATGGTGAGTTGCATAATTACCTCACTATATATTACAGTGTAATAATAATAGAAATAAAGTGCACAATAAATGTAATGCGCTTGAATCATCCCACAATCACCCCGTCTGCTGACTCCAGTCTGTGGAAAAATCATCTTCCACAAAACTGGTCCATGGTGCCAAAAAAAGGTTGGGGACCGCTGATATAACTGTATATAAAACTCTTTAGCGGTATATATTTATATATAGCCAAAGGCTGAATACCATGCATCATGCTTGGTGCAGTAGATACTGAATACTTGACAGACATTTATGTTATCATGATTGTTACTATTTTTATTAGAACTTCAACAGGCTTATGGGATAAATAGTTGTCCCCAAAGTTTCTTTAACTGAAATTACTGACCCAAACAAATGCCCCATATTATTTAGAGGAGAAATGAAGTCTTTCTGAGGTTTGCTAGTTTAAACATTAGTACTGGGTTTTTAATCTGGCTGAACAAATTGAAAATGGACTAAACATCTGTAGCTCCATGGAAACAATCAACAACCATGCATGCCTCAAAATAGGTGAATGTAATCGACGTTTAAGGCATGACTTGGTGCAAAAATTACCTATTAGGGTGGCTTCCCTGTCTTAGGTTAGAAACCACTCTGGCTCTCAGAGGCAAGGCCATTAGCTGCTAGCTCCTGTTTCAGGGCTATAGAGACGGT
The DNA here is from genome assembly GCF_006542625.1 of Nomascus leucogenys. Taxonomy (NCBI): domain Eukaryota; kingdom Metazoa; phylum Chordata; class Mammalia; order Primates; family Hylobatidae; genus Nomascus; species Nomascus leucogenys. The sequence goes on along the minus strand of NC_044398.1, from coordinate 86,747,290 downwards.
GATGAGAGGAGAGGGTGGAGCAGGTCAGACATACTGGCAGGTACAGCAAGAATCAAGTTGTAAATAACTCAGTAAATGTTAGCGAATGGGATAGGTGGCATTTGAAATAATAAGCGAGCCCTCTCTGAGCAGTCACTCCTCCTAACCTTTTGGAAAATTACACTGACCTGCATCTTAGCAAAGGGCATTTATCAAAAGGACAGCTGGCCAGACTTGCCGAATCCATGGTGAGAGGGGATTTTCAGCAGGAGGCTTGGCAGGTGGACGGAATTGGAGGCCCTGCGGTGAGCGCACGTGGTCTTGGAATTGCTTACCATTCAGAACTTATATTTTGGGAGAGAGTAGAGGGAATCAGACATCTACTTCCGCTCCTGCTAGTTGCAATTGTATGAGAATACAGACACTGTGCCACATAACCTTCTATTTATTTTTTTCTCCCCAAGCAAGGCTAGAGTCTTAGAATGTATATGTCTCCATTTAGAGCTTCTGGAGGGGAAACTTCTAGGTTTTGTTTCTAACATTATGCTAGCCGGCCATGTGGGGCTTAAGTTCAAAGGACCCTTGCTGTCTGTGGGAACTGGTTGGTAACCTTTGACCTAATGAATTCACTGGATGCAAATCTCAGCTGGAACGTGTTCTGTGGGCATGCCAGAGTAATGCTTTTCAAACTTCGGGTTCATGACATTAATTTTGTGGGCCATAGCTGCTTTTTCTATTCTAAAAAAAAAAAAAAAAATACAATAGGGCCAGGTATGGTGACCCACGCCTGCAATTCCAGCACTTTGGGAGGCTGAGGTGGGAGGATTGCTTGAGCCCAGGAGTTCAAGACAAGCCTGGGCAACATAGTAAGACCCTGTCTCTACCAAAATAGTAATAAAAATTAGAGGCCAGATGTGGTAGCTCACGCCTGGAATCCCAGCACTTTGGGAGGCCGAGGTAGGCAGATCACAAGGCCAGGAGATCGGGACCATCCTGGCTAACACAGTGAAACCCCATCTCTACTAAAAATACAAAAAATTAGCTGGGCATGGTTGCACGCATCTATAGCCCCAGCTACTTGGGAGGCTAAGGCAGGAGAATCATTTGAAGCCAGGAGGCGAAGGTTGCAGTGAGCCGAGGTTGTGCCACTGCACTCCAGCCTGGGTAACAGAGCAAGACTCCATTTCAAAAAAAAAAAAAAAGAAAAAGAAAAATTAGCCAGGCGTGGTGATGCACAACATACAGGTGCACACCTGTAGTCCCAGCTACTTAGGAGGCTGAGGTGGGAGGATCGCTTAAGCCCCAGGAAGTTGAGGCTGCAGTGAGCTATGATTGTACCACTGCACTCCAGCCTGGGTGACCAGAGTGAGACCCTGTCTCAAAAAAGAAAGAAAATAGAAAATGTCAGAATGTATCACATGATATATGCAAAACCCAAATATTTAAAGCATGTCAGATGGAGCTTCTGCCGTTGAAGCCTGCAGAAGGGCCATCTCATTTAAACTTCCTCCTTTTTCTCAATGGCCTCTGAGGATGTTCAGAGCAAGATGTGAAAAACAGATATCTAGAGAATCTGAAGGGCTGTTTGCATTGAGCCATGGTGTGGTTTTGGAACTCACTGATGGTACCGTGCTTCTTCAGCGAAGAGCATCGTAGCCTTGTAATGGGTCTGGAAACCATCTTCCTAGATGCTAGATGCTTGGTATGAATGAGCCAAGTGGGTATGCTCTTTCAGCCCTATGGGAGCAAAATTTGAATGCTGAGCCCCTCTTGGTGAGCAGACCCTGAGAAAGGGCTCATGGCATCCGAAGACACAGGAGGCCGGTTTCGTAAATTTAGCATGCCGTTTTGTTCATGAGAAACATGAGACGCCCCTATTATAGAAACTTACCCGTTCATATCATCAGTCAGGGCATATCACCTGTGCTCTAGAATTAGAGGGCTGTTTGGTGGAGCTCAAGCTCAAAAGGAATTGGATTCCTTCAACTGGTTTTACTCTTGTGCTAGAGGCTCTGAGTTTGAATATAGGGGAGTGAGTGAACTTTCCCCTTACTTGGACATTGTTGCCTGATTACAGCCCCTCTTCCTTGAACAGCAGGATTGTAGCCTTGCAGGACGGAATCCTCCCACCCTCTCTCTATTTTATGAAAGAGAAAATGAAACCTCAGAGGTTAAGTGTCTGGAAACAGAGACTTGAACGATGTCAGAAGTAATTTCTCTCCATCTCTCATCTTTGGCTCTTAGCTGCATATTAGCATAAAGCTTTATGGAGCTCTTGGGATACAGACGAGCTGCCTCCCTGGGGTCACTTGGACACAGGAAGGGGAACATCATACACCGGGGCCTGTCGTGGGGTGGGAGTAGCGGGGAGGGATAGCATTAGGAGATATACCTAATGTAAATGATGAGTTAATGGGTGCAGCACACCAACATGGCACATGTATGCATATGTAACAAACCTGCACGTTGTGCACATGTACCCTAGAATTTAAAGTATAATAAAAAAAGAAAAAAATAAAAAGAAAGTGTGGCGGCCAACAGATATCTTTTTTTTTTTTTTTTGAGATCGAGTCTCACTCTGTTGCCCAGGCTGGAGTGCAGTGGCACGATCTGGGCTCACTGCAAGCTCCGCCTCCCGGGTTCACGCCATTCTCCTGCCTCAGCCTCCGGAGTAGCTGGGACTACAGGTGCCCGCCACCAAGCTCAGCTAATTTTTTATATTTTTAGTAGAGACAGGGTTTCACCGTGTTAACCAGGATGGTCTCGATCTCCTGACCTCGTGATCCGCCCGCCTCGGCCTCCCAAAATGCTGGGGTTACAGGCGTGAGCCACTGCGCCCAGCCTTTTTTTTTTTTTCATTGTACAACTTTGACTACTTGGAAAAGTTGTACTGATCTTCTTTCTCCTGCTTCCAAAATTCCTAAAGAAGATAACTCATTGGCCCAGCTCATTTTAGGAGCTCACCTGTGGCCAGTTAGCTAAGGCCAGAGGTGTTGCAATGCAAAGCTATTATAGCTCCAGTGGGAAGAACATAGGAGGAGCTGGGAAAAGGGGCAATTCCACAAATTAAGGAGGGAGGTTGGGGGATAGTGCTGGATAGAAAGAAAAAAGCAGGTATTTGCTTTAAGAGCCTATTACCATTCATAGTGCCTTACTTTCTTGAAAACGCATTGAAGGACCATGTTCATTTGTTAATTATTATTATTATTATATATTTTTTTTAGACAGAGTTTCACTGTCATCACTCAGGCTAGAGTGCAGTGATGGGATCACAGATCACCACAGCCTTGATTTATTGGGCTCAGATCATCTTCCCACCTCAGCCTCCCAAGTAGCTGGGATTCCAGGTGCACACCACCATCCCAGGCTAATTTTTGTGTTTCTTTTTTTTTGTAGAGACAGGGTTTTTGCCGCGTTGCCCATGCTGGTCTGGAACTCCTGGGGTCAAGTGATCTTCCTGCCTGAGCCTCCGAAAGTGCTGGGATTATAGGCGTGAGCCATTGTGCCTGGCCATGAATTATTTTATTTATTCATTCTCTCAACTATTATTTAATGACTATCTAGTATGTACGTGACATATTATAACATGCCTGTTGCTTCTAAATCATTGAGTCAAATTAGAATAAGAACAAATAGGCTGAGTAGGGTGGCTCATGCCTATAATCCTAGCACTTTGGGAGGCCGAGGCGGGCAGATCACCTGAGATCAGGAGTTCAAGACCAGCTTGGCCAACAAGGTGAAGCTCCATCTCTACTAAAAATACAAAAATTATCCAGGCGTGGTGGCACATGCCAGTAATCCCAGCTACTTGGGAGGCTGAGGCAGGAGAATCACTTAACCCCAGGAGGCAGAGGCTGCAGTGAGCCAAGATCACGCCACTGCACTCCAGCCTGCCTGGGCGACAGAGCAAGACTCCGTCTCAAATACATAAATAAGTAATAAGGACAAATAATATGAGAGATATAATACGAGTGGTACTAAATGGAGAAAACAGTACGTCTTTGCTCTAAATGCCTGATATGTGTGTTGTATCTGTTTATCTGTCTCCCTTTACCAAGCTGAATACTCCATCAGAGCAGAGATTTCATCTTAGTTATTCTTATAAAATCTAAAATATAAACAGTGGGGTTGAAGGGTTAAGAACACTGGCTCTGAAGCCAGACTTTCTGGGTTCCAGTCTTAGCTTCACCACTTGCTTTTTAGCTATCTGACCTCAGAAAAGTTACTTCTCTATGCATGAACTTCCTTATCTATAAAATGAAGAATTTGGTAGTTTCTACCTCATAGGGTGTGTAAGTACTAAATGCATTAATATATGTAAAATACTCAGAATAGTGCCATGGTATTTAGTCAATGCTCAATAAATACTGAGTTCTGATGACCTGTTAGTATTTGAAGGAAGAATATGATCATCCTGACTGGGGGAAATATTTGGCTTTGTGGCTGATGCAAAGCACCTCTTTTCCTTTCCTGGTGCCACACGACAAAGTCTGAGAAGCATTCAGAAACAAGGATCCGAGCTCATAGCATCATGCAGAATTTGTTTCTCTTGGCTGCCCCTTCACCCGGAGGATAAAAGACAATGAAGTAATCAAACTCCAAATAAAAGTTGCAATACGATTTTCTTTTCCTCTTCAAGGAATCTTTCAGCTGTAGCATCCCGTGCAGTTTCTGCATAGGGGGTATTGATGATGTGCCGTATTTCATTATACTCAGCGCTCTACTTTGTGAACAAAAGAAAGAAGGCCCTGCTCAGTGCCTGGGGTACGTGTTCTCCTTTATCCAAATGGAGAGTATCCAGGTGGAAATACCACCTGTGGATAGAGCTGGGTTATAGCCAAGAGGGACGCTTCAGCAGAACTGATCTTAAAGAGACCTTAGTTTCTGCACTCATCGGTTGGAACTAGGGCTGCTGTTGGATGTAACCTGCCCCCAGATGCAGACTCCAGGATGGTGTTTTTCAAGCCTGAATGTGCCTATGAGTTCTCTGGGGTGTTGTTAAAATGCAGATTCTGACTCAATAGGTCTGGGGTGGAACCTGGGATGCTCCTTTTGTAGCAGGTGCGCAGGTGATGGTGAAGCTGCTGGACCACACTTTGAGTAGCAAGGATGTTGCCTATCCCTCAGTCTCCCTGGCTTATTTACCACCCATTTACTTACTCTAACATTGCTCTCAGATAAACACATTGTAGGCAACATTGCAGAACTTGATTATTTATTTATTCATATGTTCAACAAATACTTATAGAACATCAACTCTACTCCCGAATTGTTATAAATGCCATGAATTTATTCCAAACCAGTGTTTCTCAGCCTGGGTCCCATTGACATTTTGGGCTGGATGATTCTTTGTTACAGGGAGCTGTCCTGTGCATTGTAGGATATTTGGCAGCATCCCCGGCCTCTACTCACTGGATGTCAATTGTGACATTGCCTGGGGTCCCCTGGGGGACAAAACCACCCTGGGTGGAGAACCACTGGGTCAACTCAAGGTTGGTCAGCTGTGACAACAGAAACTACTACATGCAAACTCTGTGCTTTCCAGACATAGTATTGCATGCATGAAGTGCTTGTATGTATATGATCTTGTCTGAACTTTGTCAGCATGCTCAATTTCCCAGAGGAAGGGGTGAAGCTCATGGTATAACTGAGATTTGAACCCTGATCTTCAGGGGCCAAGTCCCAAGTGCTACCCGCTACACCACACTGCCTTCTCTGCACTTTCCTGCCTATTTTTGGCTTAGATAAGCCACTGGGCCTCCTTGGCTTAGTGTCTTTCTCTTTCGAAACTATAATAATAATAATATAACAATAATAATAACAATTAGAACATCCCTTCATGCATTCAAAGAGGTGGAATAGTGCAGTGAGTATGAGCTCTCTGGGGCTGGGCATGGTGGCTCACACCTATAATTACAGCACTTTGGGAAGCCAAGGTGGGAGGATCACTTGAGCCCAGGAGTCTGAGACCAGCCTGGGCAACGTGGTAAGACCCTGACTCTACAAAATTAAAAAATTAGCCAAGCATGGTGGCACGTGCCTGTGGTCTCACCTACTTGGGAGGCTGAGGTGAGAGGATTGCTTGAGCCTGGGAGGTCAAGGCTGCAGTTGGCCATGTTCGTGCCACTGCACTCCAGCCCGGGATCAAGACCTTGTCTTAAAAAACAACAGCAACAGGCCAGGCGCAGTGGCTCACGCCTGTAATCCCAGCACTTTGGGAGGCCGAGGCAGGTGCATCACGAAGTCAGGAGATCGAGACCATCCTGGCTAACACAGTGAAACCCCGTCTCTACTAAAAATACAAAAAATTAGCCCGGTGTGGTGGTGGGCACCTGTAGTACCAGCTACTCGGGAGGCTGAGGCAGGAGAATGGCATGAACCTGGGAGGTGGAGGTTGCAGTGAGCCAAGATAGCGCCACTGCACTCCAGCCTGGGTGACAGAACAAGACTCTGTCTCAAAACAAAAAAAAACAGCAACAACAGCAAACACTGTCTGGAACTTACCTGGTCCCACCACTCTGTACTATGTTATTTATTTAATTAGCCATTTATTTAGAAATTTTTTTTTTTTTTTTTTTGAGACGGAGTCTTTCTCTGTCCCCCAGGCTGGAGTGCAGTGGCGCGATCTCGGCTCACTGCAAGCTCCACCTCCCGGGTTCACGCCATTCTCCTGCCTCAGCCTCCCGAGTAGCTGGGACTACAGGCACCCGCCAACACGCCCGGCTAATTTTTTGTATTTTTAGTAGAGACAGGGTTTCACTGTGTTAGCCAGGATGGTCTCGATCTCCTGACCTCGTGATCCGCCCGCCTCGGCCTCCCAAAGGGCTGGGATTACAGGCTTGAGCCACCGCGCCCAGCCTTATTTAGAAATTTTAATTAATTTTTATTTAAACGTTTTTTCTTGTATGGATACATACTATTTCACATGTTTGCGGGGTACATGTGAGACTTTGTAACATGCCTAGAATGATCATGCATGGAATGATCAAGTCAGGATATTTAGTTGTTTTGACTCTGTTTTCTCTTACTCGTATGTGGAAAGGGGATAACTGTATGTGCCTCATGGTGGCGTGTGTGTTGTTGCTGTTGCTATCAGAAAATAGAAGATTGTCTAAGGCCAATGTTAATGGCATGGACTAATTTGCTACTTCCTTTGTATCATCCTTTTAATTTTTCTTACTATCTAAGAATTCATGGCGGCAAATCCTACCAGTCCCTTTTCTTCCCTTCCAGGATTCTGACAAATGAGCTTCCACACAAAGCGCTGGATTCATAGCTGCACCTCCTCACTCCCAACACTTCCAAAGCAGGGTTTCAGGTTCCAAAGAAGGGTTTCAAACCTCGACTGGGAACATGGCGAGGCCTGAGGCTGAGTAGAGCCTCTGATATTGCGATAGAATAAAAAATATATATTTGGTCTTCTTCCTTAGTTCTTAACATAGAGGCCCTAAAACCATTTTAATTTTCTGAGTTAGAGGGGTGAGAGGAGCATCTTTTGTTACTCTTGATAAGACTTTGAACCATACCTGAGTTTATACAAATGAGGTGACTCTTGGCGGGCCCCTAGCTAGCTAGCTTTAGGACAGGGGCTGATTACCAGAGGAATCAACCATGTGATTAGAGGACTGGAACTTTCAGGGAGGGGAGAGGGGCTGGAGATTGAGCTGATCACAAATGACCAATGATTTAATCTATCATGCTTATGTAATGGAACTTCCATGAAATCCCCTAAACTGGATGGGCTCAGAGAGCTGCTGAGTTGAACACATCCATGTGCCAGGAAGGTGGCACACCCTAACTCCTACAGGGACAGATGTCTCCATGCTGAGGACCCTTCTGACCTCACCCTGTGTGCCTCTTCATCTGATGTACATTTGTATCCTTCATAATAAACCGTTAATAGTAAATAAATGGTTTTTCCTGGGTTCCAGTAGCCATTGTAGCAAACCATTGAACATGGGGGTGCTGGTGGGAGAACCCCTTATTTATAGTTGGTCTATTAGAAGTACAGGAGACCCAGAACTTGCAATTAGCATCTGAAATGGGGGCAGTCTTGCGGGACTGAGCCCTTAACCTGTGGGGTCTGATGCAAATTCTGGGTAGTTGGTGTTAGAACTGGATCCTTGGACACCCAGTTGGTTGTCTGAAGAGTTGGATCATTAGGTGTTGGTATTGAAAAAAACCCACACATTTGATGTCAGAAGTGTTATGAGTACAAACAGATCTTAGCTTCCTACTCCTTCTGTATTAGTCTATTTTCATACTGCTAATAAAGACATACCTGAGACTGGGCAATTTACAAAATAAAGGTTTACTGGACTTACAGTTCCACGTGGCTGGGTAGGCCTCACAATCATGGCGGAAAGCAAGGAGGAGCGAGTCACATCTTACGTGGATGGCAGCAGGCAAAAAGAGAGCTTGTATAGAGAAACTCCTGTTTTTTAAACCATCAGATCTCATGAGACCTATTCATTATCGCATTATCATGAGAACAGCATGGGAAAGACCTGCCCCCATGATTCAGTCATCTCCCACTGGGTCCCTCCCACAACAGGTGGGAATTATGGGAGCTACAAGATGAGATTTGGGTGAGGACACAGAGCCAAACCGTATCACCTTCTTCACCAAGTTAAAGACTGTTGACTTACAGGTCAGGTCTGACTTTGAGATAGCCATCAACGGGTGAGGCCCACAGGCCTATAGTGCACTGTAGATGGAGAAAGGGGGGTGTCTGGGAGGTATGCAAAGAGAAAGTAGTAAGTAGTGGGCCCTAACTCTGCAATACCCTATCCCTGCCCTTTAATAAGCCATGTTCTGGTGAGTGTTGTTCTCTGAGCAATTACATTCATCCCTTCTTTTCTTGGGGAGGACTCATGGGTAAAAAGAGTTGGCAACTTTCTTTCCACAAGACAAGAGTGATATCCTCTCCTTTATGGACTAAGGAAGAAATGTGGAATCTGGGGAAGGGTCTGCCCTTAACTCTCACCTTGGTTTTCAGAAATGAGGAAATTGACCTCATTTGTCTTTTACCCAAATCAATTTTCATCCCTTTGGCATTTGTTAGATTCACTCAGTCAATCGTTTAATTGCTTCATCCAGGTGGCTGATGGGGGTCACAACTGCTCCTCTTCGGACACCCTCTGCTTCCAGCAATTATCCCTGTCTCCCCCTCAGAGCAGTGCCATATGCCAGAGTGGGGCTTGTTGGGGACCTGGGCCAGGCTTAAGGAGAAGTTTTAATTTAGTGTAATAATCGAGACTGATACCCTTGTGCAAAATGCTCAGATAGAATACACATTCATGATAAAAGAATTTTCATTGTCTTTGTTTTTAAAACCATTGCATTTTTGTTACCCATTTATTGGCATCTTGCTCTTTTCACTTAGCAGTATCTCTGTAGCCCTGGTAAATCATTTTAATGGTGTTCTAAGTGCAACAGGAGGCTACTGGAAGTTTTTGAACACAGGGGTATATTTTGTTCTTTGGGAAGTTATTTCCACAGCAAGTCCAATAGCATCTGTGAGGAAGCATCCCAAGACCCCAGCCTCCCAATCCCTGCTCACAACTCCAGTTCTGTTTTTTATAGCCACACCCTGGGTTTTCTAGACCCCAGTGCCTACTCCCCTCCCTGATATTCTCACACCCAGACTTCAGCCACCCGGCAGCCCTCTCCCCAAAGCTCCATCACTCACTCTTCTCTTTGTACTCACTAGTAATTCCTATATCTGAAGAACTGATTTCCTTTCAACTCGACTTCTTTGAAGTCCTATGCCTTTGAATTATTTTCACTTCTTTTATTCTTGAGGAAAATTCCTAATGGTTGTTTTCATGAGCATCAGTGACAGAGAGTTTGCTACCAGCAAATATTCCCTGCCAGTGTCTTCTTGGTGAACAAGTAAGTATCAGAGATTAAAAGAATCTTAGGGCTCATAGAAAATAATTGGCCAACCAGGGCAAGAATCCATTTCAAGGACTGTTTAATGGTCATCAAATTAAATACTTCCAGGGACTAGGAACTCACTACCTCCAAGGCCAGTTTATTTTATCATTGGACAGCCTTGACTGTTAGACATTTTTCTTATATTTTTCCTTTTCTGAAATGCCACCCTTAATCTCTAACTTACACTTCCAAAATCAAAGTGTTGCTATTACCTTCTTAGTGTCTCATTGTAATTTCCCCAAACCACAATGACTGTTTTCTCATAAAGCATATACCTTGCTCAGGTGTTATTTACTTTTATACATCTTTATCAAGGTATAATTGAAATTCAATAAATAGCACATACTCAAAGTATAGAATTAGATGCATCTTCACTTACCGATACACCCTCAAAACAATCATAATCAAAATAGTGAATACGCTCATCATTTTCAAAAGTTTTCACATGCCCCTTTTATAATATCTCCTTCTTACGCCTTCCTCTTCCATTCTCAGGAAGCCCTAGCTTACTTTCTATCGTGAATTCGCATCTTCTAGAATTATGAATAAATGGAATCATACAGCTCATACTCTTTGTCTGGTTACCTTCACATAGCATCATTACTTTGAAATTCATCCTTTTTGTAGTGTGTATCAAAAGTTCATTGCTTTTTATTGCTGAGAAGCATTTTACTGTATGGATGTACCACAATTTGTTTATCCATTTGCCAGTTGTTTTACTGGAAACATCTAAATTGTTTCCATATTTTAGCTATTAGAAATAAGACTTCAATGAACATTTGTGTACCAAATCTCTATGGACATATACTTTCATTTCTGTTGAGTGAATACCTAGGACTAGGATGGCTGGATGATATGATAAGTATACGTTTAGCTTTTTAAGAAGCTGCCAAAGTGTTTTCCATGTGGTTGTGCCACTTTACATTCCTGGAAGCAGGGTATGAGAGTTCTAATGACTCCTCGTCATCACCACTCCTGGAAGTGGTCAGTCTTTTTATTTTTAACCTCTGCTCATTTTTGGTCCTGTGATCTTAGAATTCATTGGGCATGTCTTCATCTCTCCCAGGCAAAGATCTGTGACAGTGTGCCTGCCATTTTTTATTCTTCAGAAGTGCCTGGTTATATTGAATTATCTACTCAACAAAAACTATTGGGATCTACTATGTGCCAAGCCTTGTGTTACTCAGGATACTTGGATGAAGGCAACTAGGATGATTTCTAGCAAACAATTCCAGGACTTACGATATGGGTTGCAATGGATTGCCCACCCAGTGAAATGGAAGTCTGGGTATAGAATAACATGATGTGTTCCAATACTACAAATGGTTCACTATTGCTTGAATGTAGGGTTAAGGCAGCAAGGAATAAGGTGAGGCTCCATTATGAAGTCCCTTGTCTACCATATTAAAGGATCAGTGATCCTGGCCATCAAAGAATTTTGAGAAATGGAAAGGCATGTTTGGATCTGTTCTTTATAAATCTCACTTTGATGGGGTAAAGGATTCTCTTTCTCTTGAGATACAGGCCCTGCCACATCTCTCGATCTATAGACAGACAGACAGACAGACAGACAGACAGACAGATAGATCATCTTCTTTAGATTCCCTTGGGTGGATTTGGAGCATTTCTGTCTGTTTCAAACTTCACACATCTTTGGCTTTTAAAATCTAAGTGGTGGTACCTGTGCTTTAGTCCCAACTACTGTGCTCTGTGAGTAAGACTGTGGTTTTCCAGGTGTCAGTGCTGAAAGAGAAGGGGTGTCTTTGTAGAAATGACCATTGGTTTGGACTGCCATGTCACCTGCCAGAGCCCTACAGGCGTGTACTGTCGTGGGGTGTCCATTTGGCAAGATGCTGACTAAAACCACCTGGATAACAGAGGTCAAGGGAGAGGCCAGACCTTCCTTGGGGTTCTCTCTCTCTCTCTTTCTCTCTCTGTCTCTCTGTGTGTGTGTGGTGTGTGTGTGTAGTACTGACATTTAGTTGTGACAGCCTGGTATGGTTGCACCATTGTTAACTGATTAAAAGACTTCCATTTTGGTTGGTAAATAGCAGCTTCCTGGTGCACCCCAGTTACTGTGATCCCCTGGTCTTGCACAAAAGGGGTCCTAGTACTTTGCTCTAATGTCACAGCTGGTATCCTTCTCAATTGGTCAATGCCTATGCCATGATGGTTTTTATGGTTATCAAATATTTTAAATTCACATCACCATCAAAACACACAAATTAGCAGCCTAAAAAATGATTGTGCTGGTCTGACCCTGTATGTGCTTGTGTGTGGGTACACACATACATTTATATGTACCAGGCTGTACTGAAGGTGGTACTTATGTGTTTAGAAAGAAAAACACACTAGAATATCTCTCTAAATCAGCATAAATGATTCACCAATAAAGCAGTGGTGTCCTAAGGGAAACCATATCATGGAGAATCACCCAGGCAAATCAAAATGAACACTCCAGCTATGGTTTATAGTTTGTAGAAACTTAAAAGATTCAGTGTCAACTTCTAAGTCAGTGGCTGATTTTTCTAAGTAGGGGCTATTTTATTTCATCCTGACTAGCAGTTGGTTTGCAGCAATAGCTAAAGTAATTTTTTCTTAGTTAACTTCAATATAATTTTCATCATACTTGATTTTTAGACACTGAAATTGCCCATAATTGTGTCTGTCCTATCACTATGATAATATGGAAAATTATAATGGATTATCCTTTTGTTTTCCTGGTCATTTGTTTATGCCTTTTTTGTTGTAAGGATGTGAAAACATAAGGCAATTTCACCAATTACTGATAATGTTATTCAGATATTTAATTTATTTTATGCATGCATAATCAGCCATAAATACATTTTAGCTAATGGAGATGACAAGGGTGTAATATAATTTCAGCCCAAACAAATTCAAAATAACATTAAGAAGGAAACACAAAACCATGGGAAGGAAAGAAATAAGCAACTCAATCTGTCTTTAGTTTCACTTATGCCAGATCTTCTAATGTGGACCGGGTCTTCTGGGTTGAAATAAAACAATGAAAGAGCTTAGTAAAGTGCATGGCGCATAGTAGGTGCTTAATAGTTGTTTTCTTTCTTTCTCTCTAAAAACCTAGTTGACTATAACAGCATACTTTGCTGTCATAGTGTTTGCTACAGACTGAATGTTTGAGTTTCCCCAGAGTTTATATGTTGGAATCTAACCCATTGTGATGGTATTAGGGGGTAGGACCATTGGGAGACAATTAGAATTGAGAGTGGATCCCTCAAGAATAGAATTCGTGCCCTTATAGGAAGAAACACAAAAGAGATTTTTTCTTTTCTTTTCTTTTCTTTTCTTTTCTTTGAGACAGAGTCTCGCTCTGTCACCCAGGCTGGAGTGCAATAGCATGATCTTGGCTCACACAACCTCCACCTGCCAGGTTCAAGTGATTCTCTCACGTCAGCCTCCCAAGTAGCTGGAACTATAGGCATGTGCCAACACCCCCAGCTAATTTTTTGTATTTTTAGTAGAGATGGGATTTCACCTTGTTGGCCTCTCAGCTATGAGAGGACACAGTGAGAAGGCAGCTCTCTGCGAACTAGAAAGAGAGCCCTCACCAGACCCCAGATCTGCCAGCATCTTGATCTTGGACTTCCCAGCCTCCAGAACCACAAGGAATACATGTATATTGTTTACGCCACTCAGTCTACAGTATTTTTATTATAGCAGGCCAAACTGGCTAAGACAGTATTATTTCATCCAAGCCTGTTCGAGCTCTTCCCTCTGCCCTCCAGACTGATGGCCAAATCTAAGGGTGCAGAAAGAAAGCACCATGGAACCAGTGGAGTCTTGGAATTAGAGTCAGGATCTGAGTCCACAGGAAAAAAAGCACAAACATGGAACTTCTCCCTTCCCATCCCCAGAAAGTGCCCTGAAAACAAAGCGTGCTGTGACCCCATTTTATCTCAGTTATACGTTCTAGACAAGTGCCTGCCTGCTACAAACTTCGTTTATGGCTTACCTTTACACTTTGATATCTAGAGTTTGCTAAAGCCTGGTAAATCCAGGCAAATTTCTTCTTGTCAGAAAAGACTCCTAGCAGCTGCCCAACTAAAAACCCTTCCTCTTTGAATACTGATTATGACAGGGAGAGACTCATTTAGTTGCTAATCTGTCTTTAACACCTGCTAATCTCCATTTCTGTTAAAAAGACTCTGTAACCTGTTCCTGGCAGTCTTCCGGCTGAGGTGGCACCAGAGAACAGGGGGCAACCAATCCTCAAATCTGGATGCACTCCTATTTTTGTAATTCGAGGAAGGCCCACGATAGACTATTTTAAATTGTTGTTGCTTTGCCCAGAGGAAAAGCGTGTGAATGAATTATGAGCAGGTGGCTTCTTGTGAAGGAACCTGTTACCTCCCCACTGCTACACGGCATTCTTCCTGGCCCAGCAAACCATCTGGGGGTCCCAGTAGTGCCAGTGACTATGTCTGGAGGCCTTTCATTGCCTTATAATAAAGAGAAGAGAGTCACATTTATATCCAGGAGTGAAGAAAAATATGGGCATTTGGAGCATTGGTGAGGAAGTCTGGGATAGCTTGGCAGTTACAGAGGAGGATATAGAAAGTTTTCAAATGTCAAAGGAACATTTTTCTTGCTTACACTCTAAAACAAATGCAGCGGCAGCTGTCCATGGCCTCACCTTCCCTAGTGAGTTTCTTTTGCTGCTTGCTCTTTCTTCCACATGCTCTGGTAGAAGGGCCCTGATGTCTGTCTCTGTCTTTGGAAATAGGATTCATGTGTTTTAAGCCTATCAAACAATTGGATGCCTGAGGGGCGTTAAATGAGAATCCTAGGCCACAGAGTGGCATCGTCAATCACGTGTAACCCAAAAATAAGTAAATGTCTATTTGCCCCTTGACAGTCTTGTTCAAGAAAAGCGCTTCAGATTCTGGCTACACTCTCCAATATCCACGCCACTCGGTGTGGCATCTAGTTCTTGTTTGCTATTTCTCAACAAGCAGGAGAAGGTGGCTGCGGGTTTGAGGGGCTTAGTTGAAGAATGTATTTATTTATCATTTCTGTGTTGCCTGTGCCACTAGAACTGATGCTAAACCTTGTGGTGTTTAGGGATAGATTTAAAATGAGGAGATTCCAAGTAAGGCCATTTAGACCAGAACTGGAAGAAGTTTTCACCTCTTCACCTCCAGACTCAGGCCTCACAGAATTATTGGAAGAAGAGTTAGGAGCTATGTAGTAGGAAATTTTCTGAGGCAGAATTTGAATCCAGGTCTGCTTGATTTTGAAGCTGGTGCTACTAACTTCAATGATGTAGTTGTGACTGTATAGTTACCAAATTATGAACAGCATGGTTCTAAAAGTTGGATTACAATATGACATCACCTGAGTGTGACAAATTACATACTGTGATGGCTCACTCGCTGCTTCATTTTGTTGCATAGCAACTGTTTCAGTGCTTTGAGTTGCAAATGCCCATATTTACATATTATGCGTTAAATTTCTAATTTTTCAAACACTGTGCTCTTATAGAGTGAAAAAAAATCTAAACATTGAAAATTTCATGAATCTGGCTATTATTAAAAAGTCAAGAGACAACAGATGCTGGCGAGGCTGTGGAGAAAAGGGAACGTTTATACACCGTTGATGGGAATGCAAATTAGTCCAGCCACTGTAAAGAAGAGTTTGGAGATTTCTCAAATAACTTAGAACTATGATTTGTTATGACAATCCCATTACTGGGTATATATCCAAAGGAAAATAAGTTACGCTACCAAAAAGACACGTGCACTCAGACGTTCATCGCAGCAGTATTCACAGTAGCAAAGATATGGAATCAACCTTGATGCCTATCAACAGTGGATTGGATAAAGAAAATGCGGCACATATATACCATGGAATACTATGTAGCCATAAAAACAACTAAACCATGTCCTTTGCAGCAACATGGATGTAGCTGGAGGCCATTACCCTGAGCAAAGTAGCATAGGAACAGAAAACCAGATACCAGATGTTCTTACTTATAAGTAGGGGGTGAAATATTGGGTACTCGTGGACATAAAGTTGGCAACAATAGACACTAGGAACTACTAGAGGCGGGGAGGAAAAGAGAGGGAGAGAGTATTAAAAAAAAACTATTGGGTACTATGCTCCGTACCTAGGTGACAGCTGCCCCAATTGTCCACCAAACCTCAGCATCATGTAATATATATCCAGGTAACAAACCTGAACATGTACTCCTTGAATCTAAATAAAGTAAAAGTTGTCAGGGCATGGTGGCTCAGGCCTGTAATCCCAGTACTTTGGGAGGCTGAAGCAGGGGGGTCCCTTGAGCCCAGGAGTTTGAGACCAGCCTGGACAACATAGGGTGACCTTGTCTCTCCAAATCATAAAAAATTATCTGGCCGTGGTGGTGCATGCCTGTGGTCCCAGCTACTCAGAAGGCTGAGGCAGGAGAATGCCTGAGCCTGGGAGGTTGAGGCTGCAGTGAACTATAATCACGCCGCTGAACTCTAGCCTGGGTGACAGAGCAAGACCCTGTCTCAAAGAAATAAATAAAAGTTGAAATTACATAAAAAAATAAAATGGCATTCATCTGCAATAAGTCCCATACTAGACCTTTTAGAGTTTTTTTGTTTTTGTTTTTTTGTGCCATAATTAACATATAATAAAATGCACAGATCTAAAGTGTTCAGTTCAATCTAGTATTGGTAATAGCATATACCAGTGTAACACCACTCAAAAGAACATAGATCTCCATCATCCTAGAAACCCTTTGACTCCTTTCCAGTTCATTCCTTCCCTATATCCCACTACCTGATTTCTGTCAACCTAGGTTAGTTTGGTTTATATATAGATTTCATAAATATGGTCATTCTTATGTGTTGGATGTCATTTTGTTTCTGGATTCTGTTGCGCATTTACATTGTTTCCACTTTTCTGCAGTTATGAACATGGCTACTATGAACATTCTTGTGCGTGATTTGGAGTAAATGTGTTTTCATTTCTTTTGGGTAAGTACTTAGGAGAAGAGATGGATCATAAGGTACATGTATGTCAGACTTGAAGAAAGGGCTACATAGTCCTGTAACATTGTACTCTCACACCAGCAATGTATGTGAGTTCCAGTTGCTCCTTGTCCTTGCCCACATTTGATGTCAGTCTTTTTCATTTCAGTGTTTCTACTGGGTGTCAAGTGCTATTTGATTATGGTTTTTAATTTGCATTCCCTTTGATGACTAACAACATTGAGTCCTTTTCACATACTTGTTGACTATTCACGTATCTTCTTCTGTGAAGCATCTGTTCAAGTATTTTGTTGATTTTGAAAAATCAGTTTGCTCAATTAGATTGTTGATTTGTAGTTTTTTGTGTATACTGGATACAAGCCCATAGTCATATATAGGTGGTATATTTCCAAACCATAACTTGTCTATTCATTTTCTTTATGGTGTCTTTTGATAAGCAGAAAATTTTAACTTTGATAAAGTCCAACATTTTTAAATCTTTTTCTTTTTTTTTCTTTTATCATCTGTGTTTTGGGGTCCTGTTCAAAAATTTCTTGCATACTCAAAGTCTCCAAAATATTCTTTTTTTCCTAAAAGTGTTATGGTTCTGAGTTTTATATCTAAGTACATAGTTCATCTTGTGTATGTTGGGGAAAATTGTTATGGTTCATTTTTTGTCTTATAAAGCATTCAATTGTTTCATCAACATTTGTTTAAAAGGCATTCTTTGCCACACAGAATTGACTTTGTACTGTTATGTGAAATCCACTGACCATATTTTCTGGACACTCTATCCTGCTCCATTGATCTAGTTTTCTATCCTATGATCCACTATTAAACTGTCTTGATTACTGTAACTTTAGAATAAGGCTTGAGATCAGATAATGTTAGTTCTCCAGTTTGGTTCACCTTTTTCAAGAGTATTTTCATTATTCTAGACGTGTAGATTTGCCATAAACATTTTTAGAGTTATCTTGTGTAAGTCTAATAAGTAGCCTGCTGGAATTTTGATAGGAATCATACTGAAGTTATATGCCAGTTTAGGAACAATGAATATCTCAATAGCACTGAGCCTTCCAATGTACGAACATTGTAAAACATTTCATTTATTCAGGTCTTTAACTTTTCTCAGCAATGTTTTCTGGTTTGAGTGGGTTTCATTACATTTATTTCCAGGTTTTTGATATTTTGATGTTATTTAAAATTATATTGTTTCTTATTTTGAAACGGTCTCAAAATTTCCAATAAGTTTAGAGTACAGAATAAAGAAACTTTTTCAAAGCATTTGAAAGTTTCCAACATGATATTTTATTATCTCCTAATACTTGAATGTGTATTTTCTAAGAACGAGAATATTCCCCTAAATAGCCACCATACGAACATAAAAATCAGGAAATAGACATGTATCCCCTATTAATACCTAGTCTTCAGACTCCATTCAAGTGTGATTAGTTGTCCCCAAAATGGTCTTTGTAAGAAATTGATCTGGTCCAGAATCGTGTTATGTTTGGTTGAACTAGTCTGAAACAGTTTGTCAGTATTTCTTTGACTTTGATGACCTAGACAAATTATAAGAATGTTTTGTAGAATTCGGATTGCTCTGATCTTTCCTTTTGGTTAGATTCAGGCTATTCCTCTTTGGCAGAAACATCACAGAGCGAGATAGTGTTCTTATAGAGTCCTATCAAGTGACACATAATTTTGATTTGTTCCTTTACTGATGATGTTCACTTTGATCAATTGATGAAGGGGAGGTCTATTAGGCTTTCCACTGTAAATTTACTATATATCCCCTTGTGATAAATATTTCATGTAGTGATATTTTGAAACTGTTTTGTTCTTCATCAAATTTGAATTTAATTATTATCAGTATAGGCTCATGCCTTCATATTTTACTTAGCTTTAATCCATTAATATTATTTTTTATTTTGATGCTCAAATTGTTGCAGATTTTGTGGATGGGGCACCTTCAAGATTTCCATGTCTTTTTAATTACACCCCTATTTATTTTATTATTTTTAAAAAAGCTTTCTTACTTTCTGGCACAAAGTGTTCCAGATTCATTTTGTACTTCTTTTTTCTTTAGCCTTGGAATTAGCCATTTATCCAAGAAGCCCTTTTATTTTATTTTGTGTCTACTTTTATTTTAGAATGGTATTTAGAAACCAAGATCTGAGCCTTAGGTGTGCTCAGTAGCTTCTGTGTATATTCCTATTTCTATATTTATGCCCTTATCTATATATCTTATGTGAATATCTATCTATACTTGTTGAAAGCCAAGGGTTTACACCAATATCTTTCATTCCAGCCCTACAGAGTTTATTCTAATTATCTGCCTTTCCTTGCTTGTAAATCTCTCTTTTTTTTTTTTTTTTTTTTTTTTTGAGACGGAGTCTCGCTGTGTCGCCCAGGCTGGAGTGCAGTGGCGCAATCTCGGCTCACTGCAAGCTCCGCCTCCCGGGTTCACGCCATTCTCCTGCCTCAGCCTCTCCGAGTAGCTGGGACTACAGGCGCCTGCCACCACGCCTGGCTAATTTTTTGTGTTTTTAGTAGAGACAGAGTTTCACCGTGGTCTCGATCTCCTGACCTCGTGATCCGCCCGCCTTGGCCTCCCAAAGTGCTGGGATTACAAGTGTGAGCCACCATGCCGGGCCTGTAAGTCTCTTTATTGACAGAAACCTAGCTCCCATTTCCCTCGATGTGTTTATTTGATCAACCCCATCATAGGTACCAATCTGTAGTCATGGGTGTCACTCCTGCCCCCTGGTGGCTATTCAGGCTCTGACACCTCCTGCTGGGCTTCCCTCCCAAGCAGATGCCCTGTTCAACCTGCACGGGCTTTTGTGCCTAGCACCTGGTCACCCTCTCATGTAGGCAGCCCTTCACTCTGCTCAACTCTGATGCCCTGTGATGGGCCATCTTCTCTTGTGGACGTCCTCTACACATACTCAGTCCTCAACACCATGTACAGGCCCACAGCAACTTTACCCTACTTCTCTGCAGGGTTGCCTAATGTGTTCAGCCCCACCTGAGGCTTTTGGACAGAATTGTTCAGGAAAGAAAAGGAACGGGAGAGTTACTGTGTTTTACATTTTAATTTTCAATTGTTTGTTGCTTATATATAGTTATACAATTAATTTTGCATATCAACCTTGTGTCCTGTGACTTTTAAAAACTTACTAATTAGTTGTAGAAGTTTGGTAGATTTCTTTGGACATTGTACTTCTGCTTACACAACAATGTAATTTGCAAATTATTCAAAGTTTATTTCTTTTCCAATTTTTATAACAATTTTATAACAATTTTTATAAAAAATTGTATTACTGCAGTTATGATTTCCAGGATAATACCGAATACAAGTGGTGAGGGCAAACATCATTGCCTTGTTTTTGATCTTGGGGGAAAAAGTGTTTATAATTTTGATATTAATTATGATGAGATATTTGGTGTAGCTGTAGGTTTTTCATAGATATGCTTTATCAGCTTGAGAAATTTTTGAAATTCCTAGTTTGCTGAGTTTTTTTTTTAGTCATAAAAAGGTATGGGATTTTTGCATGTTTTTATTTTTATTTTATTTATTTATTTATTTATTTATTTTTTTGAGACGGAGTCTCACTCTGTCACCCAGGCTGGAGTGCAGTAGCGCAATCTCAGCTCACTGCAAGCTCCACCTCCCGGGTTCATGCCATTCTCCTGCCTCAGCCTCTCCGAGTAGCTGGGACTACAGGCGCCCGCCACCATGCCCGGCTAATTTTTTGTATTTTTTTTAGTAGAGACGGGGTTTCACCGTGGTCTCGATCTCCTGACCTCGTGATCCGCCCGCCTCGGCCTCCCAAAGTGCTGGGATTACAAGCGTGAGCCACCGCACCCGGCCATTGCCTGTTTTTATTTTTTAATTGACAAAATTGTATATATTTATGGAGTACAACATGATGTTTTTATATAGTTATTGTTTGATCTAGGCATTTGATAGTCATTGTGAAATGACTGAATCAGGCTAATTAACATATGCTTTAGTTACATACTTAGAATTTTTTGGTGATAAGACCATTTAAAATCTGCTCTCTTAGCAATTTTCACATAAATATGTTATTAATTACAGTAACCATAATGTATAACAGATCTCTTGAACTTCTCCTGTCTAAATGAAGTTTTGTATCCTTTGACCAACATCTCCCCAATCCCCCCATTCTCCAGCATTACTTTTTTTTAGATTTAACATATGAACTCATTCATGCAGTATTTTGGTTTTTTTTTGTGCCTGGCTTACTTCACTTAACATAGTGTCCTCCAGGTGCATCCATCTTGTAACAAATGAGAGGGCTTCTTTAAGGCTGAATAATACTCTGTTGTGTATATATACCATATTTTCTTTATCCACTCATCCACTGATGAACATGTAGGTTAATTCCAGCTATTGTTGCTGCAGTGAACATAGTTCAGATATTCCTTCAACATACTGATTTCATATCCTTTAGATACATACCCAGTAGAGAGATCGCTGGATCCAATGATTGTTCTATTACTAATTTTTTGAGGAAACTCCATACTGTTTTCCATAATAGCTGTACTAAGTTACATTTTCACCAACAGCATCTGAGGGTTCCCTTGTATCTACATTCATGGTCAACACTTGTTATCTTTCATCTTGTTGATAAGTCATTGTAATAGGTGTGAAGTGCTATCTCATTGTGGTTTTAATCTGCATTTTCCTGGTGACTAGTGATGTTGAGCATTTTAAAAATATACCTGTTGGTATATGAAAAGTATATAAAAAATAAAGCTGGGGGGTTGGAGTACTGGGGAGATATTGGTCAAAGGATACAAAATTTCAGTTAGACAAGAGGAGTAAGTTCAAGAGATCTATTGTACATTATGGTGACTATAATTAATAATATTGCATATGTAAAAATTGCTAAGAGAGTAGATTTTAAATGTTCTCACCACCAAGATATGCTAAATATGTAGGGAACTGATATGTTCAGTAGCTTGATTCAGTCGTTCCACAATGACTATCAAATGTCTAGATCAAACAATGAATATATCAAAGCATCATGTTGTACTCCATAAATATATACAATTTTTGTCAATTAAAAAAAGATGTAGAAATCTAATATCTTTTATATACCTGTTTGTATGTTGCCTTTTGAGATATGTCTATTCAGATCCTTTGCCCATTTTAGTCAGGTTATTTTCTTGCTACTAAATTGAATTCTCTATGTATTTTAGATATTAACTCCCTCATAAGGTGTATGATTGGCAGGGATTTTGTTCCATTCTCTCGGTTGCCTCTTCACTCTGTTGATTGTTTCCTTTGCTGTGCAGAAACTTTTCAGTGTGATGAAATCCCTTTTGTCTATTTCTGCTTTTGTTGCCTATATCTTTGGGGTCTGATTAAAAAAAATCATTGCCCATAGCAATGCAATGGATTTTTCCCCTTATGTTTTCTTCTACTGGTTTTTCAGTTTCAGGCCTTATGTTTAAGTCTTTAATCTATTTCTGGCTGATTTTTGTATCTGATGTGAGATCAAGGCCTAATTTCATTCTTTTGCATGCGGGTATCCAGTTTTCTCTGAACTATTTATTGAAGAGACTATTCTTTCCCCATTGTATATTCTTGGATTCTTTTTCAAAAATCGATTGACCATAAATGCATGGATTTATTTCTGGGTTTTTTATTCTGTTCCATTGGCTTATGTGTCTGTTATTATACTAGCCATGCTGTTTTGATTACTATTGCTTTGTAGTATATTTTTAAATCAGGAAAATTTCTCCAGCTCAATTATTTTTACTCAAGATCACCTTGGCTATTCTTATGCTAGGCTACTGCAGCAGGGACGGATGCAATCTAATCTGTAGTTGAGCTCAGTTTGGGTTTTGCTGCAGCTTTTGTTTAATTCAATTTGTCTCTGGCTTCAAATGAGTGTAGGATCAGGACTTCCTTTCAGCAGGACCCAGGTCTGAGTGCGGGTGAGAGTATACCAATTGCTCTGTGCTTCAGAAACACGTTTCTAGCTTTCAGAACTGGAGGAAGTCTTTCCTGGCTCTACCACCAACCCACCAACGTGTTGGGTTCTGAAAATTTCTCTTTGCTCTCTATTCCTGCTCACTGATTTCAGAGCCTAGAGACTTCAGTCCTGCTTCTTGCCTCTGAGTCTTCTATGGATGCAGCTATATCTACTATATAGGACTAGTATGCATTAGACGGACACCTCATCATATCTAGTCTCAGCACTTAGTTATAGCTTAAGTGACTTGTTTTGATCCTTTGGGTGCATTCTATGTCCACTGTGTAAGGGAACCCACTGAGTTTCTTCTAAATACTGAAATTTATAGGTAAAATTGAAATACAATACAAAAAGTGTTGATAATTCTGCCTCAACTGATGTAGTAGGGTAGATTGATTACAGCAATAGCTTTGATTCTCCATCCCTCCCTTTATCTACAACCTTCATAATATGACTTTGTATCTCTTTTCATAAATAGTTGGAATCTATCTGAATACTCCTTGAGTCTGGGTTTACCTTGTGCATGAGTTGGCTTGGGCTGCCATAAAAAAATGCCACAGACTAGGTGATGGCTGTTACAACAGAAATTTGTTTTCTCACAGTTCTGGAGGCTAGAAGTCCAAGATCAAAGTGTTGTCAGGTTTGGTTTCTCCTGAGGTCTCTCTCCTTGATTTGCAGATGACACCTCATCTCTTTTTGTGTCCTGTTCAAAAAATTTTTTGCATATCCAAGGTTTTAAAAATATTATTTTATTCCTAGAAATGTTATGGTTCTGGGTTTTATGTCTAAGTATGTAATTCAACTTGAATTAATTTTTGTTGGGGGAAAAAGTATTATGGTTTTTTTTTTCCTATAAAGAATTCAATTGTTTCATCAATAAATATTGATAAAACAACAAAGGCCATGTGTCCTCACAGGGTCTCTCTCTCTCTCTCTCTCCCTCTCTCTCTCTCTCTCTGTGTGTGTGTGTGTGTGTGTGTGTGTGTGTGTGTGTGTGTGTGTGTACTTCTGGTATCTCTTCTTCTTTTTATAAGGACAGAGGTTATATTAGCTTAGGGCTCCACCCTTACGGCCTTTTTTAACCTTAATTACCTATTTAAAGCCCCTATCTCCACATACAGTGACATTGGGGGGTAGGGCTTCAACTTAAGAATCTAAGGGGGGACAAAATTCAAACCGTAAGATCTTATAAATTACAGGGGCTATTAGAACATGGTGGAAGTGACAGTGTGTCAGCTTTAAACCTCCCCCTCCGCAGATGTTGTACCTGTTACTTTCTTTTGGAGTCTGCCCAGCTGCCGTGAGCTAGCCTGTTGAATGTAGAGATGACACAGGGTTCAGTGACTCCCTTTACTTTAGGCGACAGCCAACCAACCACGAGACATGTAAAGCTATCCTTGACCAGCCATTACCAGATGACCTTGCCAGCTGACTATAGACATAAGATGAGATCACCCAAGCTTTGCCCAGATCGATAGAACTTCCCTGCTTACCCATAGACTCATAAGCAACAATAAAAGTGTATTGTTTTAAACCGTTGAATATTAGGGGACTTTGTTTCTCAGTAATAGGTAGCTGATACAACTGACAACTACCTACGTTTCCTTTCTGCAAAAGAAGATCATAGTTATAGTCTGCAACAGGACTCAGTGAATTTTGTGTAGTCCTGGCAAAGTCGTTCTGAGGCATCCAGTCATCTGCATGTGATAAGGAGAAAACAGAATTACTTTCTTTTCAACAGCTTGCATTAGATTTCCACTTGGGAAGGAACTGTTTTTATTTGGAAAAATACAGTAGAAGCCTTCTTATCTGATATAATTAGAAGTAGTAGTTGGCTGGTTAATGTAGCAGAAAAATTAGAGTTTCCTGTTAGCCGTGAGCTTTCAGCTTTCTGTAGAGAGTATTTAGTATGTTTTGTTGAAGAAATGGAGGGTTTTGGTTATTTTGATAAAGTGGATTTAGTAAATGTTGATTAGGAGCATTGCTTCTGTAGCTTGTAACCCCTCTTTAAGAAATGAGAGGGCCTAGGTGAGTATCCTAAGAAGAAGAGAAAGAACTATTATCATGTATGCAATTCTGAGTTCCAGGTCACAGATGGGGAGATAATGCCCCTTATTCACTCATTAGTGCAAAAGACTTTACTATATTTTTTCTAAACAAACAAGCATCTCTTGAGTTCCGTCTTGGGAGCCTGATGAAATTAGGCACTTTGTCATTCATGTTTATCCACTATGTATCCCAGTATATCAGTACTTGTCAGAGACTAGGTACCATCTACTAGGTGAATTTAGAAGTAGAAGGGAACTTACTTATATCATTTGGTTGAAGCATGGTAAAAATTAATCATGTAAAATCTGGCAGCAGAACTTCTTTGAGGAAGAGAACTACTGTTGTAGCACAATAGCTTAATATACAGACCAGTTGGGCTTGGAAAGTTGTGAGATGACAAGGAATAGTTTGGAAGCAGACAGTGAACAAGGAGATTGTAAAAACTCATCCTCGGGAGAGATTCATAATAATTTTGGAGTTATGGCTTGCATGGAGCAAACGAAGGGGTAGGAGGAGGAAGAGGAGTGAAAACAGAGCCAAGTGAGGTAGTCTATGGGAAATTCTGTGGCAGGTGGAGAGACTGACTGAATTTTAAAACAGTGAGGTACTTTGCTGCTAAGTTTATGTCTGTGCTGAAACCCTCTTCATGGTAAAGCCTGCCATGCATGTAGCCTGGGTTAAAGGATGAGGATTCTGGGTTAACTGACGGAGATGAGTGAAAAAATGGGCAGACAGTGAGTTTATCCACAAACTAAATGATCTCTCCTGAATATTGGGACTCTGAGTAAGAAGCGATCCAGAGATTGTGACAACTCTTTCTGAACATCTTGAGAAGCTCCACAGAGATGGAGATTAACACTGAGCTTTTCCATGGCATATGGTATACAGCTTTGCCAGTTTCATTTGAATTTCAAAGGAGTGGGTGGCTCAGGAAGTTGATATTGGGATGATGTAGATATCATTTTAGATATTAAAAAAGAAGACCTTATCAGGGACTGGCCAGTGGATGGGCACAAGTTAATAGGAATGAGCACATCTTCTGGCAAAGGGAACTTTTTACCTCCATACCCTGCTTCGCACTAATATAACCAAGTAAGTCGGAGGGAGCACCCTGCCTTTAAATTACACTCAAAATCCATTTTGTGACTTTAAGTATATGTTTAAAAGAACTGCATATATTTGTTTCTTCTATGTTTGGAGGTCGTGATTGTAGCACCCTTAATTGAGAAAGCTCGTGTGAACATTGTTCTCTTTTATCTCTCCCATACTGAGATTTAGATAATGATAATTTTCAAACAATTATTTCTCAGCATGTTTTATGGCCAACATTGCACAATTATAATATTTTTATGTTAGAAAAGTTCTCCTTTTCCCACTTGAATGTTACCCAATTTTCTTTTAATATGAGTTTTGTAGCCTCAGTATAATTTAGTCACTTAATTACCCTGGAGAGAGGAAGGAGAAAGGTAAGCCTACTTTGGACACTTATAAAGGAAGTTTAGTCATTGAAGGACCTGGTTATAAAAGTTTGAAGCATGGACATCATACTGGAACAGGATCCCTAAGGTAAAACTTATTTATGTCTTATCCCCATAGTTCCATCTTTGGTGTTTGTTTCTTGCCATAGGTGACTGCCTATCTTCAGGTGTTTTCTGATGAAGGAAGCTAAAAATCCCGGATAAATGCCAGACCTATACCTCTCTCCACCCCCAGATGTTGGGGCTGTACCTTTAATGTGAAGGATTGGGTACCTGGAAGAAACTCAAAAGTTTCTGATTATTGGAAGGAGGAATGGTACTCAAATTCTAGACCTCAATACATTGGGGTTTAAATTCTGATTTCCCCACTTCTTAATTTCCCTCTACTCATTAGTTGTTATCTAACCCCTTTGAGCTTTAACTCTAACATCCTTAAAATGACAATCAGACATATATTTATCAAGGAATTGTTTTTCTTTAAAAAAACAAACAAACAAACAGTTTCCTGTATTCCACTCTAGAGATTCTGATTTAATTGGCTTAGGCTTCAGTCTAGACATTGAAATTTTTAAAAATCTCCCCAAGAGATTCTAAGGTGCAACAGACAAATGGCAGGGAGGAGAGGAAAAAGGAAAGAGGGGGAGAGGGGAAGGGAGAGGGAGAGAGTGTGCTACCCATTAACTGTGTGTCTCTTAGGGCAAGTTATTTAACCTCCCTACTATAGTGTGAATGTGTCCTGCAAAAGTTCATTTGTTGGAAACTTAATCATATTTTTAACAGTATTAAGAGGTGGGGCCTTTAGAAGGTGAGGGCCTTTAGGTCATTAGGGCTATACCCACATGAGCAGATTAATGTCATTATCACCAGAGTAGGTTAATGATTTTGGGAGTGGGCTCCTAACAAAAGGGTAAGTCTGACTGCTATTTTTTCACTGTGTTGAGTGCTTGCTTCTGCTTTCCACTTCCTACTTTACGCCCTTCTGCCACAAGGTGAACCTTACCAGATGCAGTTGCCATGTTCTTGGACTTCCCATCCTCTAGAACCATAAACCAAATACACTTCTGTTCTTCATAAATTTTCTAGCCTGTGATATTCTGCTATAGCAGCAGAAAATAGACTAAGACACTCCCTTTTCTTCCATTCCTTTATCTGTGAAATGAGGATAATAATAGAACCTACTTAACAGATTTTTGTAAGCATTAAGTTAACATATTTACAATACATGCAGGACTAGTTTTAAATTGTATTAATAAATAATATTTTACATATGTATTGGGTATAAGTGAATATCTTTTACACATATAGAATGTGTAATGATCAAGCCAGGGTATTTGGGATATTCATCACCTTGAGTATTTATCACTTATATGCATTGGTAACATTTCAAGTCTTCTTCCAGCTGCTTTGAAATATGCAATATACAGTTGCTAACAATGGTCACCCTAGTCAGCTATCAAACATTAGAACTTATTTCTTCTATCCAACTCTTGGTTTGTACCTATTCACCAATCTCTCTTCATTTTCCTCTCCCACCTTCACATACTTCCCACTCTGGTATTTATTATTTTACTTTCTATCTCTATGAGATCAAATTTTTTAGCTCTCACATGTGAGTGAGAACATGTGGTATTTGTCTTTCTGGAAGGACTAGTTAAGTGTTTACTGTTACTATTAATGATTAAAAATATCGTAAACAGATCATATACCCTCTTTCAGTAGTTTGGTATAGCAAATGAGATTAAATTTATCTTTTTTCTAAAACATTTTAGTGAAGTAAAACATACACTCATAAACGTACACAAATCATAATTGTACTGACTGACAAATATTCAGAGGTGGACCCACCACTCAGATCAACACAGAAAACATTTCCTAGAAGATTTCCATGTTCCTCTCCATCATCTTCTTCAAAGATCACCATTATTTTGACTTGTGCCACCATTCATTAGCTTTTGCTATTTTGGATTTTTGATAAATGGAGTCATATTTCCTGCACCCTTTCGTTTTTGTCTTCATTTGTTCAACATTTTATCTACAGTATTTATCTGTAATTGTGTGTCTAACAGAAGTTTGCTCATTGTAATTGCTATGTCATATTCCATCTTATGATTATTACAATATGCTTATTTATTTGTTATACTGCTGGATAATTGGGTAAGCACCAGTGTGGGGCTGTTGTAAAAAATGCTTCTATAAATACTCTTTTCTTTTTCTTTCTTTATTTTATTTTATTTTATTTTATTTTGAGAAAGGTTCTGGCTTTGTTGCCCAGGCTGGAGTGCAGTGGTGTGATCACAGCTCACTGCAATCTCAATGACCTGAGCTCAAGCAGTCCTCCCACCTCAGCTTCCTGAGTACGTGGGGCCTCAGGCACACGCCACTACACCTGGCTAATTTTTAAATTTGTGTAGACATGGGGTCTCACTATGTCGCTCAGGCAGCTCTTGAACTCCTGACCTCAAACAATCCTCCCACGTCAGCCTCCCAAAGTGCTGGGATTACAGGCATGACCCACCACACCTGGTCTATACATATTCTTATACTGATCTTTAGCTCTATTATATTTATTTCAGTAAAGTCTACTTTGTTTGATATTAGTATAATGACATCGGCTCTGCTATATCCCTGGGTATCACTTACCATCCTTTTACTTTCAACTTTTCTATATTTTTATATTAAGGTTCTGTGTCATAGAAACAGCATATAGCTGGTTATTTTTATCCAGATTGAAAATCTCTTTTAATTGGATTATGCAGTCCATTCACATTAAATGCTAGTTACTGAAATATTTATGGTAAAATGTGTCATCATACTTTTGTTTGTACATTCATTTTTTTTTTGAGATGGAGTCTCGCTCTGTCGCCCAGGCTAGAGTGTAGTGGCACTATCTTGGCTCACTGCAAGCTCTGCCTCCTGGGTTTACACCATTCTCCTGCCTCAGCTTCCTGAGTAGCTGGGACTACAGGTGCCCACCACCACACTTGGCTAATTTTTTGTATTTTTAGTAGAGATGGGGTTTTACCTTGTTAGCCAGGATGGTCTCGATCTTCTGACCTGGTGATCCACCTGCCTCGGCCTCCCAAAGTGCTGGGATTACAGGCGTGAGCCAACACTCCCGGCCTTGTTTGTATTTTCTTTTGGATTAATAAATTATTTTTTATTCCATTTTGGCTAGTTTTTAGCATGTTCATATACATTCTCTTACTTTCCTCTTAGGGGTTTCAATAGATATTACAATATACATCACTGACTTATTAAGGTCTACTTGATGTAACCATTTTTTCCTATTTCCCAGACAAAGCTAGACTGTTACAGGAGTTAACTTTTATTTAACATCTCCTATTTTTTATGTCATCCTTGTTATATATTTTAATTCTAAAAATATAGTGAACACTACAAGACAAACTGTGGATGTTTTGGTAGTCAATATTAATTTAGATTTACTTAAATTTTTGTCCTTTCCATTGCCTTTATTCCTTAATGTACTGCTTTTTTTCCCTCTAGGATTACTGTTTCTGTTTTTATTTTTACTTAGCCTCCTTTAATATTTTCTCTAGTACCAGTCTGCTGTAATTAAATATTTTAGTTTTGATTTATGTAAAATTGTATTTATTCTACCTTCATTTTCATGTTGTGTATAGAACTTGCAGTTGACAGTTATCTTCTATCAGCCTTTTAAGAATATTATTGCACTGCCTTCTAGTTTCTGTCATTTTAATTGAGAAATCTGCTGTTAGTCTTATTGGTATCCCTTGGAAAATAATGTAACCCTTTCTCTCTTCTGGCTGCTCTTTGCTGTTTTGTTCTGTGTCTTTGGCCTGCAACAACGTACCCAGATATTTTATTTTGTATTCATTTTCTCTCAGTATTTACAGGGCTTCTTAAATCTGTGGATTGATCTTCCATCAGTTTTGGAAAAATTCCAGTCCTTATCTCTTTAAATATTTCTTTTCTATCTTTTCCGTTTTCTTGTTTTGAGATTCTTAATGCACATTCATTAAACTTTGCTCTCATATCCCTTGGGTCACACCCTTATCTGGTTTTCATTCCTCCCCCTCTCCCCAGGCCTCAATCTGGATAGGTTCTACTTAGTTATCTGTTATTTCATTAATCTTCTTTGCTCTGTCTTATCTTCTCTTAAAATCATTACTGAATTCTAAATTTGAGTAATGATGTTTTTCAATTTTAAAATTTCTATTTCCTTTTTTCTTCGGGGTTCTAATCCTATAATCCACTGTCTCTTTCTCTGTTTTTGGAAATAATAATAATGGTTATTTTAGAGTCCATGTATGATAACTCAATATCTGGATTCTTTCCAAGCTAGTTTCTATTGTCTGTGTTTTCTTAGGGTTTTTAGTCATTCTGCTGTTTCCCAGGATGCCTGATAATTTTTTTTTTTGTAGAATGCTGCATATTTTGTATGAAAGATAGTAGAGGCTCTGGACAATATTATCTTCCTCTACAGGGGATTTATTTTATTTTCTGGCAGGCAGAAAGAGTATGAGCAGATTACCTTGCTTTAGCAGAAGCTAGGCTTCAGTTTTTGTAAGTATTGACTGTATTTCCAGCTTGTACATACTCCTAAAGTGTAACCCCTAATCCTAGGGCAATGCCCATTGACGTTTCAACTCAAAATCTGCCCTGCACCACCACCCTCCCCCGCTTCTCCCTAACAAGCGTCCATTATCTTTGGTATCCTTTGACCTACAAAGTTTATCTCTGCAAATCTAGCTTTTTAGCTTCTTGGCCCATGCTTTCTTCCTGTATTCTCAGCATTTTGCTTGATATGTATGTACATCGCCAAAGTCCCCAAATCCCTTGGGAGAGAATTGTATGTAGAATTTCAGGCTCACTTCTAAGAAATTCTCTTTTTTTCTCTGAAATCTTAGACCTTCATGTTCTGGATGCTTTGGGAGTCTTGAAGTTCATTGCTAAGACAGCTGCAAGTTCCAGGTTGCTGATTTCTTTTTGGCCTCAATGCCATGTACAGTGACTTGGCAAATGCCTCAAAGGGAAACGCACTGGATAATAACACAGGGCTCACCTCAGTAGTGTCGTTATCTCTTCATGATCTTGCCTTATCCACTTCTGGCTGCCTTGGTTGTCCTTCAGTGGTTTCAAGCAGCCTTATTTTTTTTTTCACCCAGATTTTATAGTTATCATTGGCAGAAGATTTAGTGTGATATAAGCCACTGCCCTAGGCAGAAATAGAAGTTAGGTCACATTCCCTTTATTATCTAAATTAAATATCTCTGAAACCTTATACTGTGAGAATATCTTTTTTCCTGTCCTGAGTCTATTCTCATATGGTAATTTCTCATAATACAGGGGTGATTCTACTATTTAAGGAGGCGGGTCTGCTTACCATGATTATAGAGAGAGAAAGAAAAACAAAAACCTTTCTCAGCTGAGGAATAATGTTGTTTTTGGCTTTGATAGTTTTTATTTTCAGATGGTTGCTCTTTTTTTTTTTCGAGACGGAGTCTCGCTCTGTCGCCCAGGCTGGAGTGCCGTGGTACTATCTTGGCTCACTGCAAGCTCCACCTCCTGGGTTCACAACATTCTTCTGCCTCAGCCTCCCGAGTAGCTGGGACTACAGGCACACGCCACCACGCCCGGCTAATTTTTTGTATTTTTAGTAGAGACAGGGTTTCACTGTGTTAGCCAGGATGGTCTCGATCTCCTGACCTTGTGATCTGCCTGCCTCAGCCTCCCAAAGTGCTGGAATTACAGGTGTGAGCCACTGTGCCCAGCCCAGATGGCTGCTCTTGAAACACAGGTTCTCCAGCTGTGCTGGTGTAATTCATAAAGTCTTCCATAAAATCAGCCATGACCTGGGATTATACTACTGCCAAACCCAGTTACCCAGTTTGTTTTCCCATTTGCGCAAACTGTTATTTGAATAGATGGTGTCTCTAGGTGCAGGTCCTAGGTTTCCAAAGCTCTTTAATACATAGATCTCACAATTTAGCTGTACGTATACAGATACACGTACACAGGTACACCCTGCCCCCCCACTCCGCCACCCCCACACACATATACTATTCTCTTTCACTTCCCACCTCTCTTGCAATTATTTTCTTAAGGCAAACCACAGTAGCGGGATAGCTGAATCTATTATAGAAGGATTTCCATCCTCAACCACACAAAGAACAAAGAAACTCTGCTCTTTCAGGCCCAAGACCAACTCTGACCTATTTTGCAATGAATGACATCTTTCTAGAGAAATATTCCAACTCATTACATAACCTATTTAAGTTTGTTACTTTCCCCCTTATGGTTGAAGCAAACAGCTGAGCTGTTTTACACTGTGCTTCCTCCACTGCCCACCCCACCAACTTAATACTCTATCTTGGACACCTCTGTTGAAATATAATATTAGGATGGCGCAAAGTCATTGCGTTTTTTGGCCATTAAAAGTTATGGCGAAATCCGCAATTATGTTTGCACCAATCTGATACATAGGTCTACCATATTCTTGTGTGACATTTGCACAATATCAAGCAATTGAACTTAGTTCTCATTCTGCCCCATCTACTTGGAAAAGCAAGTATGTTTCTGTCTTAGCTCTAGCAATTTGTTTGACCATAAGAAACACATGTCTCTACCACCCAACCCTGTTTGGAAATTTGAAGTTCTAAGCGCTAAGAATAAAATCACATGAGAGATATAGTGCCATAAAGTGGGGGAAAGTACTGGATTTGAAGTCAAGAGATATTTGGTTGATTTTCCAGGTTTATATGATTACTAGTTAACATACCCAAAGGGTGACCTTGGACTTGAATTACTGAAGACCTGGTTTCACAGTCTGTACAGTGAGGATGGTCTGCTAACCTCATTGCACTTATGTGAGAACCTAATATATAGGTCTGAAATATAAGAGTTGGTAGTAGAAACTGAGAAGTGGGCAAAATAATTATATCAGGCTGGTCTTCATCTGCAGAGCTGTTAATCTGGTACGTATCAGTATGATTGTTAGGAAGAAGCCCAATTCTTGGAGCCAGAAGGCCTCAGTTCTAGCTATGAAACTAAGTAGCTGGATGATGTTGGTGTCTCTCTGAGCTTTTATTTCCTCATCTGTAAATTTTTGATGATAATACCTGCCCCAAAGAGTTGTCATGAAGATCAAAATGACATGCCTGTAATCCCAGCACTTTGGGAGGCCAAGGTGGGTGGATCACAAGGTCAAGAAATCGAGACCATCCTGGCCAAGATAGTGAAACCCCGTCTCTACTAAAAATACAAAAATTAGCTGGGCGTGGTGGTGCGCACTTGTAGTCCCAGCTACTTGGGAGGCTGAGGCAGGAGAATCACTTGAACCGGGGAGGTAGATGTTGCAGTGAGCCGAGGTTGCGCCACTGCACTCCAGCCTGGTGACAGAGTGAGACTCCATCTAAAAACAAAAAAAAATCAAAATGAAATAGAATCCAAGAAGGTGTTTTATAAACTCTAAAATTAAAATGTTACAATGCAGATGAAAGAGATCATCCACAACTCCCCACGGTGTTCATGCCACAGAGAGAATAGGACCAAACTTGGTGAAAGGTCTTAAATTTCATTTTGATACCATGGTATAATTTCACAGGAAATCTTACCAGATTTTAAAGAAATACAATAAAATTCCTCATGCTCATAATTTTGGATTAGATTAGAATAATCATTTCAAGAGGCATTTTTCATGTTTGGGGGAAGTCTTGGGGTTCTTATAATGAATGAGATGGTTTCCTGTTTTTTGTTCTGTCACCTCAGAAAATATTGACAATTATAGCTATTTCCTGCTATGAAATGATATTGAGAGTATAGACAGACTGTGATAAAGCTGTGTTAGTCATAATAATAGCAACATATCTGGATTCTTATTATGTGTCAAGCATTGCTCTGAGAACTTTATATGGACTCATTTAATCCCCACAACTGTGTAAAAGGTACTAGTGTCCTTTTAAAGATGAGAAAACTGAGGCATCAAGAGGTTGAGTTGCCCAAATTCTGACTATTTAATGGTGCTAGAACTAGTGTTTAAAGGCCCATCGATTAATTCAGAGTCTTTGTTTTTACAAACAGGACAACTGAGCTTGATTAAACAGAAGCATACACAAGGACTATTATAAGGGTGTAGGGTAGCTCATTGAAACCAAGGGGAAGAAAGTAGATAGACCTTGAGAAGAGGAATTAGAAACTGGAAACCCATTAAATCAGTCAGCCAACATGTCTGATTCTCAATCTCTCTCTTATTTCCCTTATCATCACTTCTTTTGGTAGGCTTACATCCTTCTCTCTCATTCTGTAAACCATCTATCTCAACTTTGATGTCTATGAAATATGATATGGCTGTCTCACAATTTTAGGTATTATTGTTACCATTCCAGTGACTCTTAGAGATTTACTTATAGCTACAGTCCCAATTTTAAATATCTGAGAGAGACACCTACTTGGTCTAGTTTGCTGTCTACCCATTGTCAGTCACCCTGAAGGATAGAGATGGGAGTGGAGTCTCACAGTAGAAGTATCATTCCTGGAGACCTCATCATACGTAGAGGTGGTGGATGGGGGTGCTGCTGGTCCAAGAGAAGGAAGCGATAGTGCGTTGGCTGGCAGGTACCTCCCTCAACACAAGGTATCCATTCAATGGGATTTTTAGTGGCAACATTTTTTAAATGATTGACTTATTGTGTATAGTTCTGTGAATTTTAATAGATAGATTTGTGTAACCCCTACCACAGTTTAGATACAGAGTAGGTTCTCCTCCCCAAAAAATTCTCTTATGCTATCCCTTTGTAATCACATCCCATTCCTCAATTCCCAGCAACAACATATTTGTTCTTTCTCTTCATAATTACAATGAAGGCTTTCTTGAGTGATTCCTGGGTGCCCTGTGTCTGGGTAGAGGATCTTGGCCAAGATGAGGCTGAAAATTTTCTTACAGTTTCAGCCTTGGTGTATATCAACACACTCCTTCATGTGTTCCCCTAATATCAATTCATGAAAATTCATGAAATACAGTCATGACTTAACTATCCCCACCTTTGACATGCTTGAAATGTAGGAAAGGCAGTATTGCTGATTATTTAAGTGTTTAGAAATGCATTCATTCAGTCAATATTTATTGCATTGTGAGCTTATTATGTGCTTGATAATGTTCAAGGTGGGGAGAAACAGTATCACAAATGAGATCCCTGTCCTGGAAGCTTACATTATAGAGGATTCACAGTCTAACTTGGAAAAAATATATAACAAACATCAAGTCATGTATGTCCCACAGAAACTAAAGTCTCCCTGTTACTGAATGGTCTTCTATGGGTTTCTCTTGGGTCATCATCTCCAGGGCCTCAGCTCTTTTTTTTTTTTTTTTTTTTTTTTTTTTTTTTTTTTTTTTTTTTTGAGATGGAGTTTCGCTGTTGTTGCCCAGGCTGGAGTGCAATGGTGCCATCTCGGCTCACCACAACCTCCGCCTACTGGGTTCAAGGGATTCTCCTGCCTCAGTCTCCCGAGTAGCTGGGGTTACAGACATGTGTCACCACTCCCGGCTAATTTTGTATTTTTAGTAGAGACAGGGTTTCTCCATGTTGGTCATGCTGGTCTCGAACTCCTGACCTCAGGTGATCCGCCTGCCTCAGCCTCCCAAAGTGCTAGGATTACAGGCGTGAGCCACTGCTCCCGGCCTCAGTTCTTGGTATTGTGTTTATTCCTTCCAAAATTCAAGGTGGGTACTCAATATTTCACTGAGATCCCTGGCTTATGATAAAGAAAAACTGTCCCAAATCTGGTTGGATACAGAAGTTTTTCATGCTGTAATTCATAACCTCCTACTAGAAAGGAAATTAAGATTTGTGATAAAATGCTTAAGCAGTTTTACATTAAACTTTAATGAGATTACGACCTCCTCTGGGAAACTAGCTACCCACCTACTTAGCTGACTGTCAGTCAAGGGTCTAATGATCTTCTTAACCAGGCATTCTTTTTGCATGTATTCAGTCTAACAGTGATTATCTCATTCTTCTCTTTTCCCAGAAAATGTCCCTTCCAAGGTCAGCAAAGTCTCTTGCCTTTGCCACAAATTTGAAATACAGTGTTGATTCATGCTCATAGTTAAATTATCAGATAGGATAGTTAATTTTTTTTTTTGAAATCTGCTCATTCTCAGAGCCTTTTTAATATTATTATTATTATACTTTAAGTTTTAGGGTACATGTGCACTTTTATCAAAAAGAAGAGATGAGATACAGACTATAGTTATGCGAGTTGTTACCATTGGGAAAAAGTGGTGAAGGATATATGGGATTTCTCTGTATTTCTTACAACTGCATGTGAATCTACAATTAACTCAAATACTTTTTAAAAAGGAAAGAAACCCGTCTTTGCTTTGTTCTTCTGCATCCATATTCTCTGTACTTCCATGGCATTTTTCTTAGCTGCCCAGAGAGACTTCCACTTTCCATTAGGGCCCTTCTTCCTGTTGGTCCTCCTCCTCCTTCCTATCTCTGGGATATTCTCTTATATATTGTAACTATGTTATATACTCATCTCTATGCTTGTATTATCCCATTATTAAGCTTTGGGGCCATAAAAGATCAAAGTTATGCTTTGTGCCTTTTTAGCTCTTGATATGGTTTTGTTGTGTCCGCACTCAAATCCCGCCTTGAATTATAGCTCCTATAATTCCCATGTGTCACAGAAGGGACCAGTAGGAGGTAACTGAATCACGGGGAGGGGCTTTTCCAGTGCTGTTCTCATGATAGTGAATAAGTCTCACGAGATCTGATGGTTTTATAAAGGGCAGTTCCCCTGCACATGCTCTCTTGCCTGCTGCCATATAAGATGTGCCTTTGTTCCTCCTCCACTTTCCACCATGATTGTGAGGCCTCCCCAGCCATGTGGAACTGTGTGTTCATTAAACCTCTTTCCTTTATGAATTACCCAGTCTTGAATATGTCTTTATTAGCAAAATGAGAGCAGACTAAAACGTCTTTTCAAAACGGGGGAAGTGGGGATGGTTAATGGGTACAAATAAAAGAATAAGATCTAATATTTGATAGGACAACAGAGTAACTATAATAGTAATTTAATTGTACATTTAAAAATAAAGAACCTGGCCTAGTGCAGTGGCTCATGCCTGTAATCCCAGCACTTCGGGAGGCCAAGGCAGGCAGATCACAAGGTCAAGAGATCGAGACCATCCTGACCAACATGGTGAAACCCTGTCTCTACAAAAAATACAAAAAAAAAAAAAAAAATAGCTGGGTGTGGTGGCATGCGCCTGTAGTCCCAGCTACTCAGGAGGCTGAGGCAGAAGAATCGCTCGAACCCTGGAGGCGGAGGTTGCAGTAAGCCGAGCTCGCCCCACTGTACTCCAGCCTGGGCGACACAGCGAGACTCCGTCTCAATAAAAATAAAAATAAAGAACCTAATTGGACTGTTTGTAACACAAATGATAAATGCTTGAGGATGTGATTATTACACATTGTATGCTTGTATCAAAATATCCCCTATACCCCATAAGTATATACATCTACTATGTACCCCCCAAAATTAAAAATAAACCCCAAAAAGGAGATGCTCATGAAATATTAGTTGAATTGAATTAAACTTTTAAATACCAAACACTCGTGATGTCTGTACCTGTAAGCTAACATGTAAGGAAGGGGAATCAGGTGGGCCTGGAGCATCCCTTGGTTGCTTTTTGATGAGGAGAATGGATTAGTGCTTCTCAATCTTGACTATATATTGAATTCCCTTGGTGGCTTTTAAGAAATACCAATTTCAGCTGGGCCTGGTGGCTCACACCTGTAATCCCAGCACTTTGGGGGCCGAGGCGGGTGGATCATGAGGTCAAGAGATCGAGACCATCCTGGCCAACCTGGTGAAACTCTGTCTCTACTAAAAATACAAAAATTAGTTGGGTGTAGTGGCGGGTGCCTGTAGTCCCAGCTACTCTGGAGGCTGAGGCAGGAGAATCGCTTGAACGCAGGAGGTGGAGGTTGCAGTAAGCTGAGATCATGCCACTGCATTCTAGCCTGGCAACAGAGCGAAACACTGTCTAAAAAAAAAAAAAAAAGAAATACCAGTGTCCAGGCCCCACCCCCAGCAGTTCTAATTTAATCCATTGAAGGTGGGGCACAGGCATTGGTATTTTTATAAATTCCCTGGTTTAGTCTAGTTTGCGGGCAGGTTTGGGAACCACTGGTCTAGAACAATAATTTCCAAAATTGTTTTTCTTTTTCTTCCCTATATGCTTGAGTGAGAAAACACACTTCCAATCACTAAAGGTGACTGGCCACCGTAAGGCCTTTCATCCAGCAGTAGCGGGTGGCAGTAGCTAAGAAACAGGTGGGTAGTTTGAAAAAAAACTCCCTAGGGATTCCAATATATTCTTCTAGGAAGGTACTCATTTACTTCCTGACCATGTCCCCTACTACTGTGAGCGTTTCTGAAACACTTATTTATTTATTCCACAAGTACTGACCTATCTCCTCTCTTTACAATGGGCACCACTGTGTAAGGTTAGGAGTACAGACTTTGATGTCAGTGTATGGGTTCGAATCCTGTCTCTATCACTCAGTAGTAGAGTTAGCCTGTTACTGCAGTTCCCTATGCCTCAGTTTCCTCATTTGTAAACTGTAACAGTAATAAAATCCATCTTGTAGGATTCTTGTGAGAATTCAATAACAATTCACGGATGGCTTTTAGACTATAATGGGCTTGTCATAATTATGTAGTATATGTAAACTGTTATCTTCCTTTCTCCTTTTTCTTTTTCCTCTTCTTCCTCTTCAGAATCTTTCTCCTTCTCCTCTTCATTATTATTATTATTCTAGGCCTCATGCTAAGTGCTGTAGCATTGAATCAGACAGACTGAACTCTTGCCCTCATGGAGTCCACTGGGGAAGCAGGTGTTAAATGAGTAACAGCACACAGCATCATTACATGTCAATATCCAATAATCTTTGTACCAAACGATGGCATGGAAAGTTTAATTCTCCAAGTGCCACCTTACACAACCCATTGTCATCCTTGCAGGGATTGCAAGAAAAACATCCTGCATGAGACAGTTGGTTTCCATGGGACTTGAAAGTTTGCAGGTTGGTAGCATTCCATTTCACTTCTCCAAAGGAGACATTCAGACATTCAGCCTTTCCAGTCTGGGCTAGGCCAGCTTGACCAGACACCCAGCTGAACTCCCTTCTGTAAATGCAAGCTGGAGGCCACACTGCTGTGTCTACTTTCTATCATTAGCCCAGCACAGCATGCTGTACCATTAAACCACTGCACTTCCTCCCCAGCAAAGTCCCTTGGACTGCTGGGGTGTGATCCATTGGCACATAAATTGAAGTTGCTGTTCCTTTGTCATGAGGCGAAGGGTGGGAACATTTGGGATGCTGTGGAACCGACATCCAGCCTGTTTCATTCTTTATAAGTGTGGCGCAGCGTTAAATTTTTCAGAACGCCGTGCCTCTGTGCAGTCAACTTGGATTTCTCTATCTGAATTTATTGAGAGTGTAGAATCACAGAAGGTGATTAACATAAATTTCAACCTCTATTTCTGCCTGTTGTTGCCTCATAAGTTGAATGGAACCTTTTTTTTTTTTAATACCCACTCAAACTGCTTGGTTTTGAATCCCAACTATGCTATTTGCTGGGGTGGCCCTGGCTCTGTGAATCTCAATTTTCTTATCTGTAAAATGAGTATAATGATAGTATCTATTGCAGGGGTTGTTTGTAGGACTAACTGAATTAATACGTTTTTGTTTTTTTTTTTTTGAGATGGAGTCTTGCTCTGTCGCCCAGGCTGGAGTGCAGTGGCACGATCTCGGCTAACTGTAACCTCCGTCTCCCAGGTTTAAGCACTTCTCCTGCCTCAGCCTCTCAAGTAGCTGTGATTACAGTTGTGCACCACTACACCCGGCTAATTTTTGTATTTTTTTTTTTTTTAGTAGAGGTGGGGTTTTGCCATGTTAGCCAGGCTGGTCTCAAACTCCTGACCTCATGATTCACCCACCTTGGCCTCCCAAAGTGCCAGGATTACAGGTGACAGCCACCACCCCTGGCCCAGAGTGATTTTTCAAAAATGCTAAACTACTGCCAGGCCACTCACTTAGGGTCCCTCAATGGCTCCCCATTGTTCTTAGGCCAGAGCCAAATCCCAATTTAGCTTAAATGCTACTTCCTCAAGAAAACCTCTGATTGTCTGGATTAGAGTGAGTTCCTCTGATACTCACATGCATGTTTCAGCACTATGTTGTGCTCCAGGCAAGACTGCAGCATGTGCAAAGGCTTCTAACAACCTTTCCAGCACCTTCATTCGCTTCTCCTCTTCTCTCCTAGCTCCAACCACACTAGGTTACGCTGTTGCTCCTGACTTAGAGCCTTGGCATATGCCATAGTCTTTGCCTGGAACATATTTTCATTCTCCACCCCACTTGTTAACTGGTTCTCATCTGTTAGTGTTTAGTTTAAATGCTACTTCCTCAAGAAAACCTCTGATTGTCTGGATTAGAGTGAGTTCCCCTGATACTCACATGCAAAGTGCCCTGTAGTTATCCTTTGAAGCATTTGTCATGATTGTAATTGAGTATCTAACTGTATAATGCTATGTTTGATCTCCTTCACCAGCATGGAAACCTTACAAAACTAGACACTGTGTCTTTCATATTCTTCACATGTTAATTTTCAGCCACTTGTGCAGAGTAGGTGTTAGATAAATATTTGTTGAATGAATACATAAACTTCAGGGGCAGATTTAGTTTTTCTCTCCTACAAGAGGCTGTGATCTAATTGGTAAGTTGTATTCTCTTAAAGCAGGATTCCAAAAGTACCCACTATTTAAGCAGGCTTAATCCCATTACCATATATATTTTGGGGGAAATCCCATTAAATCAGGCCATGCATCTTAGTCACTAAATGTGCTCGTCATTACCCAGTTCTGAAAAACAGACTTGTGTGCAATGGCCATTCCAGCTGAATCCCTGCTTCAGGCAAGCGTCTCCAATACGATTATCTTGCTTTAATATGTACGCAAAATCTGCCTCTAACAAATTGCTTTAATAATCGCCATCTGCAGCAGAACAAACCTATAAAGGGGGCATTGCATTTTTCCTTGGTTAGAGACATAAAGTAGACGAATGCCATGACTGGAAGAGGTAGAAATTGGGTGACACTGGCTGTTCTTTCTTTCCAGAGTTTGTCTTGCTTGAATCCTTTCCTCTTTTTAGGTGACAAAACTCATTTCTTTAGTATCCCATTTCTTGAAACACCTGGTAGTAGCCTTGGCCTCCAAAATACATAGGCACAATGAGCTCATTTATCTCCCCTTCTAACTCTCCCCCTCACCATTGTTGCAGTCACACTTCAGTGCTCTGACTGCCAAGAGCAGATTCATCAATGACTGTAAGTAGGGGTGCTAATGTCCACATCATTCACTCCATTGTGATGGTTGAAAAATGCCATTAGCTTGGGAGTCATCATTCTAGGTGGATGCTCAGTGGAACCAACTCATGATTCTTTGTCATTTCTGGTCAAACTTCAGAAGAGAGGCTTCAAGTGGACCTGGTGGGATAAAAACAGACAGATCTGGAAAGTTGAATGGCAGAACCTCTCAACACTTGTAAAACTCAGGAATAAGAAAGGGAGACAGAAGAAAAAAAATAGCAAGCAATATGTATTTTTAAATCCCTGATAGTTAGAGGACTGTGGTGCCATAAAGTACTGGAATACCTATCCTTCAAAGAGAGCACCAGGAGTAGAGATAATGCCAGCTTTGTTCGGCCTCAGTCACATCTGGAAGGTGTGCTCGTCTTGGCCACTGGAGTTTTGAAAATGAACTGGGAATATGCCTTCTTAGAGGGAGGCAGGGATATCTGATATTTACTCTTCTTATTGAGGATTAAACAGTCACAAAAATAACATATTTAAGGAACACTTATTAGACATCATGAGCTAAGTGCATTTTACATCATTATCACATGGAGTTCTCAAATTGGTCCCATGAGGTAGGCTTTATTATCAACTGCATTTTACAGAAAAGGAGTCTAAGGCTCAGATTGGTTCAGGACCTTTTCCATGGACACATTCTAGTGAGTGGGAGTGGCAAATTTTTGATCCATATATGAGGAGCTTTAAATACATGCTGGTAAGCACTGTTTCTTGCCTTTACTTAGGAAAGGATTATAAAGGTGCCAACTAATAAATCAATCTCATCTGTTCAGGGAAGGACCATGTTTTGACCCCCACAATCTCCTTTCTCTAAAGAAAGCTACAGCTGGAAGACAAAAGAACCTCCTTCCCTAGAGTAATATCCTGTTCTCTATTAGCTAAAAGAATGGAGCCAGAGGGATGGTACCCAGAGCTAAAAACCTCTTCAGTTCCTCATGAACTGCAGAACTTGTTAAATCACAAGCTGAGGGTAGCTTTCTCTCTCTGGAATTCAAGGTTGGGTTCATGAGCTATAGAAATGAATAAAAGTCAACAGCCTCTCTTGTGGAACTGATTATTGGAAGGTTGTTTTTTTTTTTTTCTTGCTTAACACTGTTGGATATAATGCAAAACTCTAAAAGTTCATCTCGATAAATATAAGCTGGCTCTTTCCATCTAAGGGGATTCATTTAAAAAATACTATAGAGCTGAGTCTGCATGGTCCTAGACCCTCTGATG
The DNA here is from genome assembly GCF_006542625.1 of Nomascus leucogenys. Classification (NCBI taxonomy): domain Eukaryota; kingdom Metazoa; phylum Chordata; class Mammalia; order Primates; family Hylobatidae; genus Nomascus; species Nomascus leucogenys. The sequence continues at coordinate 86,704,198 of NC_044398.1, read as the reverse complement.
GCAAAGTCACCATTAGCAAAAACTGCTGGGAGAAAAGGAAGCCTGGACTGTGTTTTATGTTAAATTAGCCACCAGAGGGACTGTGTGTGAAATTCAAGCCAAGTGCATTTCCAAATGTAGAGCTAAATAATTCAAATATGTACACCCTTAATGAAAATCAGTTTTCTTGACTTGGGTTTCCTTCATAGAATGAAAACAGAAAACATAATTTTTTTTAAGTATTTGCTCTTCTTTAATCACTAGACAATTCACTTAAGCATAAAGCCTTTAGGAGTTGCAAAGGGAAAATACTGGTCTCTTATGAGTAGCAACGCCTTGCACATGGTCTGAAATAACATCAGTGTGGGTGGTGGATAACTGCCTAATGCATAAAGAGAATTTATTGGTTCACACACTGAAATAGTCAAGGGCTAGACTGAGTTCCCAGTGTAATGTGATTCTGGGCTGAAGTGAAGTAATCAGACCCAATCTTTCTCCATCTCTCTTCTCTGTTTTTCTCTGTGTTGGCTCTAATAAGTCTGCCAGAAAAGACAACTATATGATCTTACGGTATGCTTTTCAAAGTCCTGAGATTGCAACCCATTGGTCCTAATTGTACCATGTTCCCAGACCTGAAATAATAGTAGCCAGATAGACATGATGGCCAGGCTTATATCACATGCCCATTCCTGGAGCTATATTCTCTGAAGACTATGGACAGAGTGAGAAGGAGAGAGTGTATTCCTGGAAAAAAAAAAGTACCATTTCCAGAAGAGAGGAAGTGAATACTAGGTGGTAAAAATGAATAAAACATCAACAAAAGCAAGAAAGTCCATTTGAACAGGGTAAGAGACTGCTATGCTTACAAATAATGGGACGTGTGGATCTGAGGAGACCATCCAGGAATTTTGGCCTCCACCCAGGAATGTCTCATGTATGTAGACAGGGAATCCTGAAGAATTCACGTATGAAAATCTATTAGAACTAATCAGTGAGTTCAGCAAGTTTGCAGGATATAAGAACGATATACAAAAATCGATTGTGTTTCCATATACTAGCAATGAACAATCCAAAAGGAAAGGAAGAAAACAATTCCATTTACAAAAGCATCAAAAAGAATAAAAAAAACTGAGGGTTAAATTTAATAAGGGAAGTACAAAATGTATACAGTGAAAACTACAAAACATCATTGAAATAAAAGAGACCTAAATAAATAGAAATATATTCTCATGTTCAAGGACTGGGAGACTTAATATTAAGATGACAATATTTCCTAACTGATCTACATGTTCTGAGCAATCCTAAAATCCCAGCAGAATTTGACAAACACCTCCTAAAATTGATAGGAAAGTGCAAGGGACCCAGAATAGCCAAAAAAGTTCTTAAGGAAAAAAGACTTGGAAGACTCACGCTTCCTCATTTTAAAATTTACTACAAAGCTACAGTAATCAAGGCAGTGTGGTATTGGCATAAGGATGGATATATAGATCCACGGAAGAAAACTGAGAGTCTAGAAATTAACCCTTACATTTTCTACAAGGGTACCAAGATAATTCAAAGAAAAAATAATAAGTCTTTTCAACAAATGGTGCTGGGACAACTGGATATCCATATGCAAAAGAAAGAAGTTAGATTCCTCCCTAACATTATGTGCAAAAACTAACTCAAAATACATTATAAACCTAAACCTAAGAGTTAAATTACAAAACTCTTAGAAGAAAATATGGGAATAAATCTTCAGGGCCTTGGATAAGGCAATAGTTTTTTAGATATGACAGCAAAAGTATGAACAACAACAAAAATCCAGATGAATTTGACTTAATTAAAATTAAAAATGTAGGCCGGGCGTGGTGGCTCACGCCTGTAATCCCAGCACTTTCGGAGGCCGAGGCGGGTGGATCACGAGGTCAGGAGATCGAGACCACGGTAAAACCCCGTCTCTACTAAAAATACAAAAAATTAGCTGGGCGCGGTGGCGGGTGCCTGTAGTCCCAGCTACTCAGGAGGATGAGGCAGGAGAATGGCGTGAACCCGGGAGGCGGAGCTTGCAGTGAGCCGAGATCACGCCACTGCACTCCAGCCTGGGCGACAGCAGCGAGACTCTGTCTCAAAAAAAAAAAAAAAAAAAATTAAAAATGTATATGTTTCAAAGTTAAACTATCAAGAAAGTTAAAAGACAGCTCACAAGATGGAAGAATATATTTGCAAGTAATATACCTGATAAGGGATTTGCATCTGGAATTAAAAACTCCTATAATTCAACAGTAAAAGACAAATAACCCAATTGAAAATGGGAAAATAATTTGAATAGACATTTCTCCAAAGAAGATATACAAATGGCCAGTAAACCCATTAAAAGCTGCTCAATATCTTAAGTCACTGGGGAAATGCAATTCAAAATCACAATAAGATACCACTTCATACCTGCCAGGATGGCTATAATAAACAAGACAGTGTTGGAAAATGATAATACGGGAAAGGATGTGGGAAACTTAGAACACTCATACGTTGCTGGTGAGAACATAAAATGATGCAGATATTGTAAAAAGCACTTTGGCAGTTCCTTAAAAGTTAAACATAGAGTTACCATATAACCCAGAAATTCCACTCATAGATATATACCCACAAAAATTGAAAACATATGTCCATGTAAAAACTTGTACATGAATGTTCATGGCACATTACCCATGATAGCAAAAAAAAGTGGAAGCAACTCGAGTGTTTATCCATTGATGAATAAATAAACAAAATATGGCGTATCCATACATTGGAATATTACTTAGCCCTAAAAAGGATTTAAGTACTGATTCACGCTACAGCATAGATGGACCTTGAAAGCATTATGCTAAGCAAAAGAAGCCAGACACAAAAAAGGAAGCAGCCAGACACAGATATTTCATATAAATGGAATCATGTGAAATATTCAGAATATGAACTCTGTAGAGACAAAAAACAGATTAGTGCTTGCCAGAGGTGGGGTTAGGGGAATGGGAAGTAACTGCTAATGGACACAGGGTTTCTTCAAGGGGTGATGACAACATTCTGGAATTAGATATTGGGGATGATTACATAATTCTGTGACTATAGTAAAAACCATTGAATTGCATACTTTAAAAGAGTGAGAGCCGGGGGCTGTGGCTCACGCCTGTAATCCCAGCACTTTGGGAGGCCAAGGTGGGTGGATTACCTGATGTCAGGAGTTCGAGACCAGTCTATCCAACATGGTGAAAACCCATCTCTACTAAAAATACAAAACTTAATTGGGCATAGTGGCAGGTGCCTGTAGTCCCAGCTACGAGTGGAAGGCTGAAGCTGGAGAATTGCTTGAACTCAGGAGTCAGAGGTTGCATTGAGCCAAGATCGCACCATTGCACTCCAGGCTGGGCAACAAGGGCAAAACTCTGTCTCAAACAAAACAAAAAAACAAAAAAATCCATAATTGTTTAATATGTGAATTAAAGTTTAATAAAGCTGTTATAAAAGCATATTTAGAGGAGAATCTGATTAGTTCAGTGCTGATTAGAACAATATGTTAAGTTAAAACAAGATGCACGGACAGAGCTTGGAGTCAAATCCTGTCTCCATTTCTGAGGCTCAATTACATCACCTGCAAAATGGGAGGAGGGAGGGTAAATATCAACACCCATAGAGTATTTGTGACGATTAAATGAGATAATGTATATATAGTTCCCAGAACATAACGAGTGACTCAAAAATTGAATCTAACAATAAAGCAAGGCAGGATTCATAACTTTGATAAAGAAAGGTTCACCGATTTTAGAAACGTGATTTGGGGAGACACTGAGTGTTTTGGGTGATAGGTGGCTCCTGGCCTTGAGTACGTTACGGTGGACAGAGCCGAGGGAGCAGCAGCTTCCTCCTGCTGATCCCCAGCCCCTGTTTCTCTGGGCTTGTCTGCAGTCAAAGCCATAATAGGGTCAACAGGAAGGACGGACAAATTCCTTGAGCATTGTAGGGGAATCTGGTCATTGGTTATAGGGCTGAGTCCAAGAAGTGAATCCACAGCCGGGGGTCTGTCTTCCTGCCCTTTCTTCTCAGGGGTCTCTCTCACTTCACAGCAAAGATGGCTTCCTTGCACAGCTCATTGGGGGAAAATCAGAGACTTCACATCCCCTGAATCCTATGCACCACTCAGCCACTTAGACCTGGAACTGTGGACTCTGCAGAGATGAGGAAGTTCAGGCAAGTGCAAGGTCAAAAAAGGCAAAGGAGAAGAAAGGCCATCTAGTCTGGATGGTTCCACCCTCAAGCCCATATCTGTACACCGATATTGACTTGACATTTACTATCATTCTCTTGCTGATTAATTTAATGGTAACTTTTGGGGGAGGGCATGGTGTAGAAAGAGAGATACTATTAAATATGAGCAATCTTATTTTACTCATCAAAAATAGCTTCAGTTTGTCTTTAAAACTGAATTCTTTTTTTTTTTTTTTTTTTTGGAGAGAGGGTCTTGCTCTGTAGCCCTGGCTGGAGTGCGGTGGTGCCATCATAGCTCACTGCAGCTTGGAACTCTGGATCTCAAGCAGTCCTCCTGCCTCAGCCTTCTGAGTAGCTAGGACTACAGGTGCATGCCACAATACTTGGCTATTTTGAAAATTTTTTGTAGAGGCAGGGTCTTGCTCTGTTGCCCAGGCTGATCTCAAATTCCTGGCCTTGGCTGGGTGTGGTGGCTCACACCTGTAATCCCAGCACTTGGGAGGCCAAGGCGGGTGGATCACCTGAGCTCAGGAGTTCAAGACCAGCCTGACCAACATGGTGAAACCTCGTCTCTACTAAATACAAAAAAAATTAGCCAGGTGTGGTGGTGCATGCCTGTAATCCAAGCTACTTGGGAGGCTGAGGCAGGAGAATTGCTTGAACCTGGGAGGCGGAGGTTGCAGTGAGCCAAGATTGCACCACTGCACTCTAGCCTGGGTGTAAGAATGAGACTCTGTCTCAAAAAGAAAAAAAAAAAAAAATTCCTGGTCTCAAGCAGTTCTCCTGCCTCAGACTCCCAAAGTGCCGAGATTACAGGTGTGAACCACACACCTGGCCTTGACTCTGTTTTTTTTTTTTTTCTCTCTCTCTCTCAAAGTCACAATTCTGAGTCAAGGCTCTTCTGAATGGCGTTGGGCTGCAGACGTTCCTGCAGAGTCGTTTCGATGCGCTGCTCTTTATCATGACTCATGCTCCTTGACCTCTCTCATGTTCTTAGTATGGATAATATAATTTTGAGTCAAATGAAAGAATATTGGGTTTTCATCTGCAGTTTCTACTCAGTGAAACTCTCAATCCTTTAATTGAATTAGATGCCACAGAAGTTAAAGGGCTTCTCTGAAAAGTCACCGGAAGCCTCATGATGAATAGATGTGCAGCCCCAGACTAGTCCTTCATGGCCCGTGAATCAATTAACACCAATCTCTCCTGGCTTAAAAACTTTCATGATTTATTAGGCTGTGATATTTGGTGATGTTAGCACATGCTCTGCAAGTGACAAGGTAAAACTTACCTTCTTTGCATTTCTCTGTGGCTTCTCTTGCGGTCTTTTGACTTTCTTGTTTTGCTACTTAGGGTGTAAACATTCTTTTTACATATAGGAGATGCATCCTTTGTGCATCTAGTAGGAAGTACTTTCTTGATTGACAGAAGCCAAAGAGAGCAAATATTCCTTTTTTGCTACCTCCTGGCACCTGGAGGGTAGTTACGTAATGTAGGCTTGGTCAATCGGAAGCTCATGCCTAGGACTTTGCATCTTGAGGATTTAGTCATGAAAGCATCAAGCATCCGGTGGCATTGGTGGTGTTGAGGGCCCAGCAGGCTCTGAGCGTCCCGTAGTGGCTTTGTCAGTGATCGCACCCTTGACAGAAAGATCCTGCAAAGTGGCCTTGGCCGGGCATTGCGTGGCTAAACCTCTCTGGGTTTTGCTTATTTTCTAAGTCTAGGTTCACTGAAAAATCATTGCTATGAAGCAGATTGATAAATAGAAGAAAAGCCATACAAATATACTTAATGCGTATATGTAGGAGCCCTAAGAATGAAGACCCAAAGAGTTAAGGGAAATTGTCTATTTTTATGCTTATGTCCAACAAAATGTGGACAGCCATGTAGAAATAGGATGGGACAAAAAGGGTCTGATCAAATGCTGACAGACGGAGTGGGGAATCCCAGCAAGGCCTGTCTGTCTAGATTCTTCATAGTCTGTCTGAGCATGTATTCCTTCCTCTGCATGCAGGGCAGGGTCCCTGGAAGTGGGGCGGTGGGGGGTGTCCTATGACCCACAAGATAGGTGAGGTAATTTGTTTATGGCCAGTTTTTTTGGTGCAATGTCGGCTCACTGCAACCTCTGTCTCCTGGGTTCAAGCAATTCTCCTGCCTCAGCCTCCTGAGTAGTTGGGATTACAGGCGCACGCCACCATGTCTGGCTTTTTTTCTTTTCTTCTTTTTTTTTTTTTTTTGTGCTTTTAGCAGAGATGGGATTTCACCATGTTGGCCAGGCTGGTCTTGAACTCCTGACCTCATATGTTCCACCCATCTTGACCTCCTAAGTGCTGGGATTACAGGCGTGAGCCACTGCGCCCAGCATGGCCAGTTTTTCGACAGAATATTTTTAGGTTTTATGGTTGGCTTTGGGGAAAGGGGATTCTAGTTTCTTTGACCTGCCTTGGGGAAGAGGGATTCTGATTTCTATGGCTAGCCTTGAGGGAGAATGAGATAGAGAGACAGGAGGGCAGGAGAAGGTCAGAGAAAACGAAGGCTGCTTCTGAGGCCTTCATGTTGGGGTAATGTTTTTCTGAGCCCCAATAATGATTGCCTGCTTTGCTGTTAATATCCATGAGCTTCTCATGATCTTTTGCTACCTAAGTAGGCCAGAGTTGATTTCTATTTGCTTTAAGAGTGTGTGAGATTTGTCTTAGTCAGGTATGGAAGGAAACACAGACGTGGAAGTTTTTACTGACAGTTTGCTAGAAACAGGAGGCACTCCATGCCACACAGGGCTTTAAGGGGAAGCCCCAGGGGTGGGCAGGATGTAGAGGGAGAGAGGGAAGAACATGGGCAAGAGACTTGACTGTGGTTTCTGCTGGAAGAAATGAGTTAGACAGGATAAGCTGCTTTAGGATTGGCTAGTTTGCATAATTTGAGCAAACTCTGGAGTGTAGGGGCTGTCTCTAGTTGTATGGTACCCAGCCCTGGGGTAATACGGGCAGATGGACAGTGACCCAAAGTGTGAGAGTCCCGTTAAGGAGACAGCTGGGGATATGGGCTCGGGTTGGTTGGTTTGCATAGGAAAAGCATGCTTGCAGGTGAGTCATTTACTGTTTCTAAGCATTGGCTAGCCCTGAAAGGGCCTATCCTTCTGAGGTCAGCAAGGCCCTAAGATTGTCAAAGCATTAAATACAGAAACCAGAAAATGTGGTTATTACACTACTGTTTACATCTGAGAACTCTGACTGTACAACTTTGATTTTAAAGAGTTCTGGGGTGGGTGCAGTAACTCACACCTGTAATCCCAGCACTTTGGGAGGCCAAGGTGGAGGGATCACTTGAGGCCAGAAGTTTGAGATCAGCCTGGGAAACACAGCAAGAGCCTGTCTGGTTAACAGGTTAAATCTGGTTAACTCTCTTTAAGACTTACCCATGGGTATAAGTGGTAACAGCCTGATCCACCCATTCTAAAGTTCTTCTTTAGCTTTTCGCCTAATTATTTTAGCTACTATTGATGACCATTTCCTGGACTCATTTTTTTTAATGGGTATAAAGTCGTGATAGTATAACTCTATCATTTGATTAGTAGCTGAGATTTTTCTAAAAGAAGAACTCTGCACTATCAACCCTTTGATTACCTCAAAGTAGAGTTTATATAGGAAAATCAGGTTAAACTTTTTTTTTTTTTTTGAGATGGAGTCTCACTCTGTCACCCAGGCTGGAGTGCAGTGGCGCGATCTCAGCTCACTGCAAACTCCGCCTCCGAGGTTCACGCCATTCTCTTGGCTCAGCCTCCTAGCAGCTGGGACTACAGGTGCCCGCCACGACGCTTGGCTATTTTTTGTATTTTTAGTAGAGACAGTGTTTCACCGTGTTAGCCAGGATGGTCTCGATCTCCTGACCTCGTGATCCGCCCGCCTTGGTCTCCCAAAGTGCTGGAATAACAGGCGTGAGCCACCGCACCTGGCCTTTTTTTGTATTTTTACTAGAGACAGGGTTTAGTAGAGAGAGGGTTTCGCTGTGTTGACCAGACTGGTCTTGGACTCCTGCCATCAGGTAATCTGCCTGCCTCAGCCTCCCAAAGTGCTAGGATTACAGGCATGAGCCGCTGCACCCCGCACGTTAAACTTTTTATGTTTTCCCTTTATCGTCAGTTTTCAGAAAAATAAGTTGGTGTCCTAACACCTCCACAGATGACCATTGAGGTTTCTTTTTTTTGTAAAGTGTTAGTTTGAACTCATTAATGTTTAACATATTTAGTTGTTTACATTTATAGCATATATTCTTTTTGAAGCTAATATTAAGCAACCTTGGGCTAGTAGAAGTATCTTCTTGGGACCCTCTCTTGAATTCTTTTGATGTGACCCCAGTGATCTTTGATAATCCTTTTGCCTTCTGGTACAATAAGATGTTCTGGGCACACCTTTTGTATTTCCTGCCCCAGACCAGGAATTGACTGCTGGTATCCAAGGATCCCTAGTTCCTTTAAGTGGCAAATAGTATTTAGAAACTGCAGTCTGGGCTATGTCATTATTTCTATTAAAAGTAACGGTGGGTGGGCCTAGTGGCTCACACCTGTAATCTCAGCACTTTGGGAGCCTGATCACCTGAGGTCAGGAGTTCGAGACCAGCCTGGCCAACATGGTGAAACCCTGTCTCTACTAAAAATACACAAATTAGCCAGGCATGGTGGCACATGCCTGTAATCCCAGCTACTCAGGAGGCCGAGGCAGGAGAATCGCTGGAACCCAGGAGGCAAAGTTTGGAGTGAGCCGAGATCGTGCCAGTGTACTCCAGCCTGGGTGACAAGAGCAAAACTCCATCTCAAAAATAAATAAATAAATAAAGTAATAGCAAAAACTGCAGTTACTTTTGCACCAACCTAATATGTCTTTTAAATTGACTAAGGTAGGAAATGGAATTTTTTCTTTTTTTTTAAAAGAGAGAATGCATCAGGTATTCATGATGATACCTTCAACTCACATTTTAGGTCAAAAGGTTTATACTGAAGTTTTCTGATTCTACACTTGGGTCTTGCTTCCTAATGACAAAATCCTTGGCCCAAGTAGCATCAATGTAATTACTCACTTCTTTATCCTACCACATTCATACAACAGTTCCAGAGTAACAGCAGCAATATCACAACTAACAATATGTTAACTGAAAATAACTTGCAATTTCTTTAGTTATTTTTAACCTGAAGCTGTATCCCGCAGGGAGATACAGGCAAATTAGTGTATTTTAAAGTAGTGTAACGTAATTTCTCACTGTTAAGCCACGAATTTGACATCGTTTAGTTATTTTACTTCGTTTGGCTTTACGTTTGAAGGAATTGTTTTAGATTGTTATATATAATTTGATTTTATAATTTTGTAGAATATTTACATGCTTAAAAAGTAAAATCTTTGGAACAGATTATATTCAGAGAAATGTAGTTTATATCCACCTCCCCTTCACGTATTTCATACCATTTGTATTAGGTAACTTCTTTTTTAGTTTTTGTGCATTCTATTATTGTTTATATACACATATGCACAAAACTGAATATCTCTTCATATCTGCTTCATTTTTTAGGGAAAAAGCAGCATGCTATATCCATTATTTTGCACCTTATTTTCACTTAATATATCCTGGAGATCACATCTTAGTGATATATAGAGGTACAGGTAATTCTCATTATTCATAGTAGTTTTGTTCTGTAAAGTATCCATGAATACTAGATTAGTAAATCCTGAATTACTGCTCCTAGGGAAAATATATAGTTAGGTTCCTGTGAGTCTTGTGTGACAATATTTTCACCAAGCAATCAACATATAACCTTGTTTTATGTGTGTTTCTGTCTAAAGACACCTGATTTAATATACAATGTTAATTCATTAAGGGTGAACTAAGGGACTATAACTCATGCCTGAACAAAGCTTATATAACATATTTTTTCTCCATAAGGTACTTCACACACAACTTTTTTTTTTTTTTTTGAGATGGAGTCTCACAGTTTTTCCCCAGGCTGGAGTGCAGTGGCATGATCTCAGCTCACCGTAGCCTCTGCCTCCCGGATTCAAGCAATTCTCCTGCCTCAGCCTCCCGAGTAGCTGGGATTACAGGCATGCGCCGCCATGCCTGGCTAATTTTGTATTTTTAGTAGAGATGGGGTTTCTCCATGTTCGTCAGGCTGGTCTTGAACCCCCGACCTCAGGTGATCCACCTGCCTCGGCCTCCCAAAGTGCTGGGATTACAGGCGTGAGCCACTGCACTCAGCCGCTTCACAGTCTTGTCGTGCTTACAAACATTGGACAGCACTTCAGTACTTCACTTGGGGGCCATTTGAGACAGTTAAATCACCATCAAAAAGCACAAAATGCAAACAATGTGGCAGTCCATAGACTGTGTAAAGGATATTTACATTTATAATACGAGAGATTAAGTAAGAAGACAGAGTGTCACCTTGTGTGACCTCACCGGGAAACGTGCACATAAGCACCTCAAATTTTTGCCATTCTGTGCACATGCCTGTCCACAATTGACTGTGAAAGTGCCTTCAGTATTGAATTTGGAATTGCAAATAAATTTTAGCTAGTATGTGAATTGGAAACTGTAGAATCCATCAATAACAAGGATTGATTGTATTCCTCATTTCTTTTTTTATATTTTCACAGTACTCCATTGTGTGGATGTACCATAGTTTATTATACTAGTCCAATGTGGTGGCTTATGCCTGTACCCAGCACTTTGGGAGGCCGAGGTGGGTGGATCACTTGAGGCTAGGAGTTTGAGACCAGCCAGGCCAACATGGTGAAACCCCATCTCTTCAAGAGAAAAAAAAAACAAAAAAAAAAACTACAAAAATTAGCCAGGTGTGGTGGCAGTAATTCCAGCTACCTGGGAGGCTGAGGTACAAGAATCACTTGAAACTAGGAGGTGAGGTGAGACGAGATGACACCAGTGCATTCCAACCTGGGCTACAGAGCAAGACACTGTCTAAATAAATAAATAAGCTCCACTGATGGAAATTTAGGTATTCTCCCATCCTTTGCAAATATTACAAATAGTACTACAATGACTAGGCTCGTGCATTTGCATGTTCATGTTTTTGACAACTTCTCCTTGGAATAGAGTTCTTAATGTGGAAATCCTGAGTCAAAGGATCAATGCATACATAGTTTTTTTTGGTAAGCATTGCCAATTTTCTCTTCATAAGGATTGTACCATTTTTGCATTCGCACCAGGATGGACAAGTGTGTTTCCCCACAGCTTCACCAACAGAATACATTGTTCAGCTTGTGGATATTTGCCGATCTAATAGGTAGTAAATGGTTATCACGATGTCATTTTAATTGGTATCCCTTTTATTCTCAGCGATGTTGAGTCTCTATGCATAGTGCCATGGGGCACTTAAATTTATTTTCTGCAAATTTTTGGTTCACCTATCTTGTGGGAGGCGGCTTCTTATTGGCAGGGAAGATAAGCAGGAATGTAGAATACTGCCAGTGTAGGATTCCCCAGCCAGTGGGCAGAGAGATGAAGAACACAAGCAGTGGGTAGGGTCCCTGGAGCCAAGCACATGGCAGTTTTCAAGTAGAAAACATAGTCATATCCAGAAGACAAGCTTCCTATCATAGGGAGGAGGAATGGTGTGAAAGAAGGCATTGGACTCCTAGCCAGTGCTCTGGAGCTTAAAGCATACTTACGGTTGTGAGGGAGGAGTATGGCAATGAAGGTTAGAGAGGAAAACCTCACATCTAAGGAAAAGTGAGTGTGTTTGTCTGTTCTTCTGCTGTTATAAGGACATACCCAAGATTGGGTAATTTATAAAGAAAAAAGGTTTAATGGACTCACAGTTCCACGTGGCTGCGAAGGCCTCACAATCATGGCAAAAGGTGAAGGAGGAGCAAAAGCACGTCTTACTTGGAGGCAGGCAAGAAAGCATGTGTAGCAGAACTGCCTTTTATACAACCATCATATCTCATGAGACTTACTCACTATCACGAGAACAGCACTGGAAAAGCCTGCCCCCATGATTCCATTACCTTCCACTGGGTCCCTTCCATGACACATGGGGATTATGGGGGCTACAATTCAAGATGAGATTTGGGTAGGGACACAGCTAAACCATATCAGTGAGCAAGGAGAAGCCTTTCTGTGTGGAACTGGTTCAACAGAGTGAAGAACAGAACTGAATGGAATCATTGTAGAGTTGTGAACACTGGTGCAGGAATCATATAATGGAACCCTTTTCTTCCACGTAGTAGCTCTGTATTCTTGCCTGAGCTTCATTCTCCTCCTGACCTTCATTCTTCTCACTGTATACACAGTAGATGTGACCTCCTAGAGTTTCTGTGAAGATTAAATGATTTGTGTGTGTATGTGTGTAAAGGATTTTGCATAATACCAGGTACATCCTAAGGGAGCAATAAGTAATAGCTATTACTATAATAAAGAGGAATTTTCCTACCTTCATGAGGGCATGTTTAAGAGTAGATGTAGGAACAAAGAATGTAGGTAGAAGGCATAGATAGATCTTTCCATGAAGAGCAGGGGCTGCAAGATGAAGTGGAAGGTGCATACACCTTCATCCTGTAGACCATGCTTTCAGAAAGAGAAGACAGCTTATGATGCTCTGTGCAGGAGGAATTTTAAGTGGTTTCCTTAAAGGGCACATTTAACATTTTTCTTTAATATCTGTGTTAAATTTGAACTCTTTGCCACCGGGTCCAAACATGCTCCTGCTTGTACGTATATCTTGATTGAGCTTTGGGTCAATCAGTTCTCCCTGAATTCAATCCATGATTTTGGGTGGAGATGATGTCCTTCTTCCAACTTCCCTAACTGTAAGGGAAGAGGTGTGAAACAGGGCTAAGCGAGTTTATACTTAGATCTATGCATTTGCCTCACTGGTTAGTTCAGGGACTGGGTATGTGGCCCACCCAAACAGAGACAAGGAGGCACAATATATTTTGTGCTTCACCTTCAGGAAAAGAGATTCTCCCTCTTTTCACAAGAAATTTGAAACCAGGAGGATGTAAGTTCTGAAAACAGTGCATCTGTCTTTTGACCATGATGGAAGAAATTGTATAAAAAAAAAAAAAGAGGCTGGGTGTGGTGGCTCATGCTTGTAATCCCAGCACTTTGGGAGGCCGAGGCGGGCGGATCATGAGGTCAGGAGATCGAGACCATGGTGAAACCCCGTCTCTACTAAAAATACAAAAAAAATTAGCCGGGTATGGTGGCGGGCGCCTGTAGTCCCAGCTACTCGGAGAGGCTGAGGCAGGAAAATGGCGTGAACCCAGGAGGTGGAGCTTGCAGTGAGCGGAGATTGCGCCACTGCACTCCAGCCTGGGCGACAGAGCGAGACTCCGTCTCAAAAAAAAAAAAAAAAAAAAAAAAAAGAAAAAAGGCAAAAAGAAAAAAAAAGAGTCCAATATAATCCAATATGAGGTAAGTCAAGTCACAATTTAAAGACAAAGGAAGAGAGGAATTAAATCTTGTTAACATCATTTTAACCCCTGATCAAGCCATGCCTGCAGCTAAACCAGGCCCTCAGTTTTTCCCTTGGTGGGTAAATAAATTCCTTTTGCACTCTGGTAAGTATGGAAAGAGGTTTGTGTTATATCAAATAAATATTAGATGACAGAGTGTACCAGAGTTAATGTCCCACCCAGTTTGCTTATTTTCCCACATAGAGTACCTCCAGTATGCCAGGTCACTGTTTATCTCACTAAGAATTCAGAGCGTCTTCCAGGCTCTAGGGAAATAGCACCTAAACTTTAGATTTTGAACGTCTGGGAAGCAAGCACAGGATGACACTTGTGTACTAAATTTTTATCCAATCAATTCCACTTTGAGAGGTAGCAGGTGTAGCGTTTCATTACAGACACTCTAAAATCCGAGATCCCGTCCCCACCCTCTGATCTGGCTCCTGCCTGCCGGCACTTGCGTGGCCTACTGAGAGACCATTATTAAGATAGAATTTGTATAGATTATTTTCCAGCCAACAAAAGAATTTCCTTGTTATTTATTCACAGGGTCTAGTGTGCAATATAAATTTAGCCAATTTGCAGAGCCTGGCTTGCAGATCTTGTTAGAGAGAGCCAAAGGCTATTGTCTGCTGTTAATACTGAAATAGCAGTCCTACTAGAAATCTCATTTCTAATTGCAGGAGGGTCATTTGAGAATGCAGGGGGACCCCTGTTTCCCAGGCTTATACAGTGTAAGGTAGCAATATGTTCTGAATCCCCAGGGAGTTTAAAACTTCTGCGATGCAATGAAACCGAATGTGTACCTCATCCAACCCCTGCGAAGAACACCTTGGAATCTCTTGCCTAATGCATATGGCAGAAACAAAACTGGGAACTGGCCTGGTACAGAAAGTCCCAGGAGATGGCTCAGAATTGGCCTAAAACTATGCACTAAAAATATGCATGAGATCAGGGGCTCTTTCAAGCTCTGGAATTTGGCGGAAGCTACTGTCCCAAAAATGCCCCATGAGAATGTGTGCTTGTACATATGACAATTTCAGAATGGCAGAACTTTTTTTAAATCATCCCAGAAATCTCAAAGTTACTAACCTATTTAAAAAATTATATCTCATCTCATAATAATGGGTTGTTTTTATATTCTTCTCATATGTTGATTGAAAAAATACATAGTGAATATTAAAAGGCATAAAGCAGAAGTAATGAGACCACTGAAAGACATTCACTATTTATTTGATGTTATGTCCTTCAAGAGTGCTTGGCAGATAGTCCTATCTTGGTGTTAGTTATAATTTTTGTGGTTGTTGCTTACAAAAACCAATGGAAACTGTTTACATTGTCTCATATATTCTTCTGAATATTGAATCCACATTTGTGCCATTAAAAACTTTCATTGCCTTATTCTCAGTGGCAATGTAGTAACTCTCCGTTATGTGAAAATATCTTTATTTACTTAAATCCCTTATTGTTGCACATTTAGGTGTTTCTCTTCCTTTCTCTGCGCTATTATAAAGAGTATTATACCAAACATTATAATAAACACTTTTACAGGAAAAAATAGTTGCATATGTCTTTATGGTTCCCAAGGATAAATGTCTTGCAAGTGACAAATCTGGGTCAAGGGGCCTGAGTATTTATAAGACATTGCCAAAATACCCTCCAGGAACACTTCATTATTTTATACTACCACAAACAGTAAATGAGTAACAGTTTCTGTTTCTCTACACTCTTACCAAAACTATATGAGCTTTTAATTTGCCACCTCTAAGTTATCCTTGTGTGTCTTGTTTTTCAAATGTTGTCATTTCTAGGTGCTCAATGATTCGTGCCATTTTTATTCTTAGTAGAAGAGACTGTGTCAGTGAAATTGCTCTAATAGAAAGACATCAGGTTTTGCAATCATGCTTTCAAAGATAGGCAGTGTTTTGGTGTCTCTTGCTTCACAAAAACATGTCAACACTTAGTAACTTAAAACAATGACTTGTATTCTATCTTGTGTTTCTGCAGGTTGACTGAGCTCACTTGGGTGGTTCCTCTGCTCCACATGCTGTTGACTGAGACTGAAATAATCTGAGGGCTTGATAGGGCTGGAACAACCAAGATGACCCCCTCATAAAGCCGGTAGTTGGTGCTGGCTTTCAGCCAGGAGTTTACCTGAGGCTACTGACAAGAGCATCTCCATTCTCTTCCATGTGGTTTCTCCATGTAGCTTGAGTTTCTTACAATATGGTGTCTGAATTCCATGAAGCAGGGAATAGGAGTGGCCAGTTATCTTAAGGCTTGAGTTTGGAAGCTCAGAATCTCACTTGTGCCACATTCTCTTGGTCAAAGCCACAAAGCCAACCAAGATTCAAGGGTTGGGAAAATATACCTCTCCTCTTCATGTCAGGAGTGCCAAGTGCACAGAGGATGGGGAGGGATTACTGGGCGCCATCTTTGGACACTAGTTAAAGACGGTGTGAGGAGGTGGAAGAAAAGAGAGGGGGAGAGATGGGCACTTTGTGACTGTGTTACTTTAAGCATGTTACTTAACTGCTCTGAGTCTTAGTTTCCAAAAATGAGAAAGAAGAATATCATCTATTTGTAATCATGAGAGTGAAAACACACACACACACACGTGTATATGTATATGGATACACACAACTATAATCCAATCTATCTATGTAATCTATCCTACCTATGCAGCCTATCTAATCTATCTAATCTATGTATCTATGTAATATATCTAATCGATGTGTCTAATCTATGTATCTAATCTATATATCTATAGCTAATCTATATATCTGTGTAATCTATGCTATCTATCTATCACTGTGTATTGCAAGCACAGTGGGGCAGAAACAGTTACTATTACAATTACTGGTGATGTCACTTCCTAGCTGTGTGTTTCAGGGAAGTCATGTAGCCTCTATTGCCTCATCTGGAAAATAGAAAGAAATAATATCTCACAAACTTATTGAGAAGATTAAATGAAATAACACAGGCAGATGTTCTTTGTCACCTCTTGACCTTGTTCTAAATATCTTCTTTCTTTCTTGGGATATGGAAATCAAAAGCAGATATAGGATATCCTATTAAATGTTTCTTTTTATAAGGATTATTGGCTTATAATAGCAGGTCTTCTTCAATTGAAGACCATGATTTTCTCATTTCTTCTATCAGAGTACATAGAAGGCCCATGCTATTTGGATTTTTATGTTCATTTTAGAAATAAACATACACACAGACATGGTAGCAGGATTAGAAAAATTAAAATCTCACCATCTGCTATCAGCATTCGGTCTGGAGAAGAAACTATTACTTTCCAGTCTTCAGTCTTCTACAGGCAGATTATTTTCAGAAGGGTGTTCCCTTTGTGTTTGGGGGATTGGGAGATGGAATACTGAAATGACAAAAAAAAAAAAAAGTCTTGTGTCTCAGATTTGAGATGGTGCTGGGACAGATATAAAGAAAACAGTCCATCTGAGCAGAGAAAAAAGATTCCTAGGAAAAGTATAAATATTGAGAATGATGAGAATCGGGTGAACTAGAGGTGAGGTTGGAATTCAAGATAATGTCATCCAGTTCTTTAGGGAGACAGAGTGGCCCTAGATAATTTCTGTTACTCTAGCAAATGAGGCCATTGTGAATGAGCAGCCCAGGGAGAGACTTTATCAGGGAAGCACATTCTCTGTATTTTTCCTTGTGTCACCCACATGCAAAATCTTTCACTGAAAGAAACCCTCAGTAGAACATTAAACATTACAGTTAAACATTACAGATGGAACATGCCCATTTATCTCCATTCCTCCCCCAGAGACTCCCATTTAAATGGCACAGAAGAGATAAACCAGTATGAATAGAATGAGAAACTAGAATGAGCGAGGGAATCTAGAATAAGAGACAAGACAATATTGGACAAGAGATGTCAACTGCATTTTGAGCAGTAGTATGTGGATCGATGAATGGTAACCAAAGTAACCGAGTGAAGAAAACTGAAATCTAAAGCCCCACTGAGGGGAGATTATAAACCAAAATCAAGGGGAATTGGGTCACAGAACCTCAGAAAGTTTCAGCGAGTGGATGCTTCAGGTACCTCAGATAGCATGAGCAAAGGAGGTGCTCATGACAAGAGAGCTGGTTGATAGATAGAGTCCCAGACACCCAACCCCACCCTGTGAACCCAGGCAGGGAAGTGGAGGTGAAGATTTGGAAAAATCGAACCAGGGCGGGCTCTTTATTCACAAATATCAGACAGTGGGTAATAGGCATGTGAGGTTTGACAATGGGAAGAGTGAATGAAAATCAGTACACTGAATGGTGTGGCTACCCAACCCATTTTCTCTGAGCTTCTGGAATGCTGGAAGCCAGCATTTAAACATCTTGTAGAAATGGGGACTTACTATGTTGCCCAAACTGATCTTGAACTCCTGGGTTCAAATATTTTTTAAGTTTGTTGTAGAAATGGGGTCTCGCTATGTTGCCCAAACTGATCTTGAACTCCTGCCTCAGCCTCCAAAAATGTTAAGATTACAAGCTTGAGCCGCTGTATCTGGCTTAGAAGAATTTTCCTGAAAGTAGCAGAAAGGACCAAGAAAAAAGTAAATATGGATGCTGACATTTGGGATAACCTTAACAGAATGGCTTGGTCCATAAAATTCTTGAATTGGTGAATCCTATCCATAGAGCCTCTGATTAGTGTGAGGGGTGTGTGTGTGTGTGTGTGTGTGTGTGTGTGTGTGTGAGAGAGAGAGAGAGAGACAGAGAGAGAGATTTATCTCACTCAACTATTAATACAAAATAAAGAGGAATCAGGCACTTAAGGAAAGCCTTCGACATGGGGTGAGGAACAAACTAAAACATACAAACAATATAACTAATGCAACTTGTGAAAAGCAGACAATACAGGCAGCAGAAGAAAACTTCAAATAAATGATAATTAAGAGCCTCACAGAGATTAAAGACGATATTCCATCCATGCCATAAGAGAAGGATGCTACTTAAAAAATGAACTGTAAGAGAATAAGAAACAACTCTTGGAAATTAAAAATCAGAAAGATAAGTCATTTAAAAGCATAGTTGAAAAAGGAAATTTGCAAGAAGGCAAAAACATGATTCAAAGATTAAAAACATAGAGCAGATATAAAAAAAGTAGAAGAACAATTCAGAAGTAGTATGTAGGACTCCCAGAAATTGCAAAGAGAGGAGACACAAAATTGCAGGGAGAAGATTATCAAAGAATAAATACCGTAAAATTGTTCGGGAGTCTGTGACGGAGACGGGGTGGGGGGTACTAAATCTTCCAATACCATTTACAAGAAGTTAAAATTGATAAGAAACAACCACATAACCATGTTATTCAGACATATGGAGTGAAACTACCAGAAGTGAAAGATATGAAAATCTAGACTACAGGGAATCACTGAGTATCCAGTAAAATAAATTTAAAAACTTGTAATAAGGTACATCATTCTTAAGTGACAGAATGCTGGAGATGCAGAGAAAATCCTGAAAGCTTCAAGGGAATAATAACAGGTCACATTAAAAGGTTAAGAATAAGAACTGATATTGAATGTCTTAATAGAAATACTAGAAGCTAGAAGACAATAGGTCCATGCTCTCAAACTTATAACCTAGAATTCTATATCCAATCAAATGATTAATCAAGTACGAGGATATAATGAAAATTTTCAGATATGCGAGGACTCAAAATTGTACGTGAAAAGGCTTTGGGAAGATATTCCTCTCCAAAAAGAAAGAAAGAAAGTCAAGGCAGGGCATGGGGGCATGCGCCTATAGTCAGCTATTCAGAAGGCTGAGGTGGGAGAATTGCTTCAGCCCAGGAGGTCGAGGCTGCAGTGAGCTATGATCGCACCACTGCACTCCAGCCTAGGGGCCATAGCAAGACTTCATCTCAAGAGAAAAAAAGCAAATCAAGAGAAGTAAGATAGGAAATCAGAGAAATAGGATTCAATAGAGGAGAGACTTCAATGTAGACCCAGCAGGATGGGAAGGGATGAAGGAGGAAGGAGGTAGATGAGGTGGCAGGTCTAGAGTGGAACGCATTCACATGGGGGAAGATGGCACGCATGTCTCTAAGAGGTACTTCTTATAAAAGGATTGATAGCTTACTGATGAGTTTTATTTATTTATTTATTTATTTATTTATTTATTTATTTAGAGATGGAGTCTCGCTCTGTCGCCCGGGCTGGAGTGCAGTGGTGCAATCTCGGCTCACTGCAAGCTTCACCTCCCAGGTTCACGCCATTCTCCTGCCTCAGCCTCCCAAGTAGCTGGGACTACAGGCACCCGCCACCATGCCTGGCTAATTTTTTGTATTGATAATAGAGATGGTTTTCACCATGTTAGCCAGGATGGTCTCAATCTCCTGACCTCGTGATCTGCCCGCCTCCACCTCCCAAAGTGCTGGCATGAGCCACCGCACCCAGGAGTTTTATTCCATTAAAATTTGTTTAGTGTTCTGTCGGAGATTTCTGGGAAGAATTCATATTAGGTACATAAAAAATAAGTCAAAGGGCAAAAAAAAAAGCATTAACATCAGGAAAAACTAAGTCTATATGAAGAAGAAACTTAATCATTGTATTCTACTTGGATTAATAGCCATAGTAACACATATACTGATTATTGATTTAACAAAAACAATGAGATATCATTAAATTAGCAGGATGTGATAATAGCCATAGTAACATATATACTGATTATTGATTTAACAAAAACAATGGGATATCACTAAACTAGGATGTGAGTGCATGGGGAGAGGCAGGAGCAGGAGGAGGCACTAAATCTTTCAGTACCATTAAAAAAAGTTAAAATTGATCAATTGAGAAATTGACCATGTTATTTAGGTATATGGAGGGAAACTACCTAAGGAATGCCTAAAACTTAAAAGTTACTTCCCCTTAAGAGCAGTAATTAATGGTAGAGAGGGGTGGGAAAGAGGACTGATGTTTTTATTGTTTTGAAAACAACATTAACATTTTAAAGAGAAAACCTCTCAGAACAGGGGCTGGCCACTGGAACGTGAAGATAGAACTTTGGTGAGACACAGCAACTTTCCACTTTTGTATTCAATAATCATTGAATGCTGATTTTGTGCCTGACTTTCCATTACATGTGACATCTCATTTAAGCTTCTGATCAATGCTTTGAGGGAAGCACATTTTTTAAAAAATTTACTTTTTGTGGGTACATCGTAGGTATATTAGTTCGTTTTCACGTTGCTGATAAAGACATACCAGAAACAGGGTAATTTATAAAGGAAAAAGGTTTAATAGACTCAGTTCCACATGGCTGAGGAGGCCCCACAGTCGTGACGGAAGACGAAGGAAGAACAAAGGGCTTTACGTGGAGGCAGGAAAAGAGAATGAGGGCCAAGTGAAAAGGGAAATCCCTTATAAAACCATCAGATCTTGTAAGACTTATTCACTGCCATGAGAACAGTATGGGATAATCCCCACCACACCCCATAATTCAATTACCTCCCACCAGGTTCCTCCCATGACATACGGGAATTGTGGGAGCTACGATTCAAGATGAGATTTGGGTGGGGACACAGCCAAACCCTATCATTAGGTGTACATGTTTATGGGATATATGGGATATTTTAATACAGGCATGTAAAGTATATGTAATAATCATGTCAGGGCAAATGGAGTATCCATTTGAGGCAAGAACTTTTATCCTGACCGGGCGCGGTGGCTCACGCTTGTAATCCCAGCACTTTGGGAGGCCGAGGCGGGCGGATCACAAGGTCAGGAGATCGAGACCACGGTGAAACCCTGTCTCTATTAAAAATACAAAAAATTAGCCGGGCGTGGTGGCGGGCGCCTGTAGTCCCAGCTACTCGGAGAGGCTGAGACAGGAGAATGGCGTGAACCTGGGAGGCAGAGCTTGCAGTGAGCTGAGATTGCGCCACTGCCCTCCAGCCTGGGCGACAGAGCGAGACGCTGTCTCAAAAAAAAACAGAACTTTTATCCTCATTTTATAAAGGCCGAGACTTAGGGAAGTTAAGTAGCTCTGTGGGTGAATCTCACAAGGATTTCAGCACACATTTGTCTGACCCCAGAATTTTGTTTTTCCCATCAGTTCAGGTTGCCTTCTTGTAGTTGGGATCTATTTATGCTCTAAACTTGCCATAGAAGAAGATAATTTTAGATCTAGGAGGGGCTCTTACAAATCTTCTCATTCAAACTTTTCATTTTGTTGGTGAGTAAACTGAGATTATAGCACTTGCCTAAAGGGGTGCTGTTCCTAGCAGCTGATCTGGCTCGAGCTCCACATCTTTTTTTTTTTTTTTTTTTTTTTTGAGATGGAGTCTCGCTCTGTCACCCAGGCTGGAGTGCAGTGGTGCATCCTCGGCTCACTGCAAGCTCTGCCTCCCAGGTTCACACCATTCTCCTGCCTCAGCCTCCCGAGTAGCTGGGACTACAGGCGCCTGCCACTACGCCCGGCTGATTTTTTGTATTTTAAGTAGAGATGGAGTTTCAACGTGTTAGCGAGGATGGTCTCGATCTCCTGACCTCGTGTTCCACCCGCCTCAGCCTCCCAAAGTTCTGGGATTACAGGCGTGAGCCACCGCGCCCAGCCCCACATCTTTTAATCTGCCTGGGACGTGTGTTGTTGGCTCCCTGGGAACTAGGCTCTCGAGGGAAAGTCACCTGTTCTTCCTGTAGGAGTTTCCCGGCATGGGTCAAAACACGAACTGTGTGCTGTTGTCAGAACGTTTGCATCTCCCCCAAATTCATATGTTGAAACCTCATCGCCAGTGCAATAGTATTAAGAGGTAGAGTCTTTAGGGGATGATTAGGTCATGAGAACAGAGCCTTCATAAATGGGATTAGTGACCTTGTGAAAGAGGCCCGAGGGAGCTTTTTCTCCCCTTCTTTCATGTGAGGACACAACTAGAAGGTGTCATCTTTGAAGCAGAAAGTGAGATCTCACCAGACAACAGATCTGCTGGCACCTTGATATTGGACTTCTCAGCCTCCAGAACTGTGAGTGATACGTTTCTATTGTTTATAAATTACCCAGTCTGTGGTATTTTATTATAGCAGCCTGAACAGACCAAGATACTGTGTGACAGTGTCCTGGTGCCAAAGAGGCTGAAAGGGAGGGAACTAGAAGAGAAAAATCTAACGTTTATTGAACACCCACTATGTGCCAGAAATTGTGCAAAGGACTTTATATTAATTATTTTATGTTTGGAACAATTAAGATTAGTACTCTTATTACTCCCATTTGACAGATGAGAAAACTGAGGAGCAGAGAAGTTAAACTTTTAAGAAGGGTCAAGGCTTGAATGAAGGGCAGATTACCTTCACTTACGCTTTTTTTTTTCCTTTCGAGACAGGGTCACGCTCTGTCACCCAGGTGGGAGTGCAATGGCACAATCATGTCTGGGAAACTTTCAATTATTTATTTATTTATTTATTTTTAGTAGGGATGAGTTCTCACTATGTTGCCCAGACTGATCTAGAGCTCTTGAACTCAAATGATCCACCTGCCTTAGCCTTTTAAAGTGGTGGGATTACAGGCATGAGCCACCATGCCCAGCCTCCTGCTCTTACTGTTTTTATTGTTGTTTTGTGTTTTTTTGAGATGGAGTCCCGCTCTGTCACCCAGGCTGGAAAGCAATGGTATGATCTCGGCTCACTGCAACCTCTGCCTCCTGGGTTCAAGGGATTCTCCTGCCTCAGCCTCCTGAGTAGCTGGGATTACAGGTCCCTGCCACCACACCCGGCTAATTTTTGTATTTTTAGTAGAGACGGGGTTTCACCATGTTGGTCAGGCTGGTCTCGAACTCCTGACCTCGTGATCTGCCTGACTCGGCCTCCCAAAGTGTTGGGATTACAGGCATGAGCCACTGCGCCTGGCCTGCTCTTACTCTTAATTGTTATGCTATACAGCGTAGTTTTTTGTCTCTCACCCAAGGTAGCTGTAAAACAAAGCTGACCAATGCAAAGCAAACACTGTAGGCAGATGAACTGTACAAGTGGACTCTCCTCGGCCTCTGGTGTGCTGTTTGCCTACTGTATCCTCATTTCCTGGACCACCCAACTTCCAACATCCTACCTTGCTCTCTTGCATGAGCATTCCACATTCATCCTTTAAGATTAGCTTTAGACATCATTCTGTCTGGAAGTCTTCCTCACACCCATTAGCCTGGGATAGAGGCCCATCATTTTACCCATCACCGCTTGTCACTTACCATGCACAATTGTTTGTGCACCTCTTTCCCACCAAATGAAGATTGCTGCAAGAGCTAGAACCCATTTTAAACCTCTTGACAGTCTGTGCCAGCCTGAATAATGTCTCTCCTCCCAGATATATTCACATCCCAATCCACTCAACCTGTGACCATGTTACCTGATGGCAAAAGCCACTTTGTAGGTGTGATTTGGTTAAGGATTTGAGATGAGGAGATTATCCTGGATTATCCAGATGGGCCTGATAGAATCACAAGGGTCCTTATAAAAGGAAGGCAGGAGAGTCAAAGTCAGAAAAAGGAGATGAGAGGATGAAAACAAAGGTTGGAGTGATGCACTTTAAAGATGGAGGAAGGTTCCGTGAGTCAAAGAATACAGATGGCCTCTAAAAGCTGGAAAGGCTGCGGCCTGTGATCTCAGTGTTTTGGAAGGCTCAGCTGGGAGGATTGCTTGAGCCCAGGAGTTCGAAACCAGCCTGGGAAACTTAGATAGACTCTGTCTCTACCAAGAAAGAAAAATTAGGTGGACGTAGTAGTGCATGCCTATGGTCCCAGCTACAAGGGAGGCTGAGGTGGGAGGATGGCTTGAGCTGAGGAGGCCGAGGCTGCAGTGAGTCTTGACTGCAACACTGTATTCCAGCCTTGGCAATATTTCAAGACCCTGTCTCAAAAATTAAATCAATCAATCAACTATATATATATAATATATAATCATATATATGCCATATATAATATATAATCATATATACGTCATATATAATATATAATCATACATATGTCATATATAATATATATTATATAATAGATATTATATTGTGTATAATATATAATGTATTACATTATACATTTAATCTTCTGATCAATGCTTTGAGGGAAGCACATTTTTTTAAAAATTTACTTTTGGTGGGTATATATATATGTAATATAATACACATATAATGTATTACATTATATATTATGTATGACATGTTATAATATATAAAATATATATTATATAATATATTATATATGATAGTTATATATAATATGTACTATATATTATATATAGTACATATTATAATATATATATAGGAACCTGGAAAAGGCAGGGATATGGATTCTGCCCTGAAACATGCAGAAGGAAGGCAGCCCTGCTGACGACTTGATTTTAGGACTTCTGACCTTTGTGGTAATTTGTTACAGCAGCAGTAAGAAGTGAAAACACAGCTCTAGTGCTTAGATAGAGCTAGGCACACAGTAGGAACTTTTTTAAGTTTCTTCCACTCATGAATATTTGAGCCATTTGCAGTGCAATGTTTGTGTCTCGATTTCACGTATGTCTTCTTGTAAGTCAAGGTTTATGAGTGGTCATCAAATGAAAGGTGGAAGGGACATTTCTCTGAAAGTCTATAGCAGAGATTTTCCTGTCATAGCCAACACAAGCTGGTTTGAGCAGCATTCAGTGTGAGGGAATTCAATAGATTTATTCTGTGACTTGGGAAAACTTGTTTGATCTCTCAGGGTCTCTGTTTTCCCATCTGTAAGAAGAAAAAAGTTAGTCTTACCTTCTTCCTGACGGTGAAGTTCATAAAGACAGATGATGTTATTCAACCAGAGTATTCCTTGGAAGACAAGGTACTATATAAATCCTGGGTAGCCTGATTGTCGCATTAATAATAAGTATTTAAGAAATAAAGCCCACGTTTTCAAAAACAAACCAAGACACCCAGCATCACCTGTCACTTAGGGAAGGTTGTGCTCTCTTCCTGAACTAAAACACTTAGTGTTTTTAATAGCTTCACGTTTTAATATTCTGTAACCGAAGAAATGGAAGGCACAGCTTTAGGATTAAATATTAAAATATTAAATATTAAATCAGACAGCAGAAATTCATCACATGCTTGAATCTGCCTGGTTTACTCAGGGTTTCCTAGGCACTCTAAGAAATCCAAGTACTGTTCTTATTCACTGAGGTCATTTCTTTCCTTTTTAAATGCCAGACACACAGGCACCATATACATCTTTTTACTGATCAATCTCAAAGAGTTGAATGAAATAGAACAAATACTAGCATCTGTACTTGAAATAGTCCATCTGGCATGATGAATCTAGAGGTTGCATTTAATAGACATGGCCAGTTATTCCGAATGAGGAAGCGGCGCATGATTTGTCTCCTTGGCCAATGTCTGTTTCTTCTCGACTCCTCGTACCAGCAGCTTTGTGTAGCCTGCGTTTCAACCCTGGGCCCGATCTTCGTGTAAATTTTGACTGCAACAGTGGCCTGGCAATCAGCTGGGTGTCATGATGATCCAAGCTCCCATACTCAAAGAAGACCAGAGAACCCTGCTAACTTGATTGATGGAATCTGGGGTTTCTCTACCCAAGGAAAACAACTTTGATGTTTATCTTCACTCTATCTGCGTCCCCCGTCTCTCTTTCAAATTCTTGCTCAGAGAAAGTCTTCTGCCCTCCAAAACCCATTTCTGAGAGATGACCTGATGCTAGGCATTTATAATTTATTCTTTAGGTAAGCCACAGGGTTTAGTGAAAAGACAGAAATACCTACTCCCCTGCTTAGCTTGTGACCTTGAGCAAGCTGGTTCACCTTTTGAGGCTATTTTCTCATCTGTTAATGAAGATGGGAGGAATAGTGTGATTGCGTTTACACAGTGGTATGTTACCATTCACAAGCTTGGAGGTATTAATTAAGTCACATTTCCTTTAGTGATTAGATTAACACAACCCTAAGCCTTAATGCTGGCCTGGCAAAAACTCCTCTGAGCCTGTGTGTTGGAGGGAATATATAGTGGGAGAGGGAAGGAGGAGAAAGTGTTTATCCGTAATGATACACAACCACAATTGCTATTATCCTAGGCCCAGTTTCTCTTTTTTATTTTTTTGACACAGGATCTTGCTCTCTCACCCAGGCTGGAGTGCAGTGGCACAGTCTCAGCTCACTGCAACCTCCACTTCCCAGGCTCAAACGATCCTCCCACCTCAGACCCCCAAGTAGCTGGAAGTACAGGTACGCACCACCACACCTGGATAGTTTTTGTATTTTGTGTAGACACGGGGTTTCACCATGTTGTCCAGGATAGTGTCAAACTCCTGAGCTCAAGTGATCCACCTTCCACGGCCTCCCAAAGTAGTGGAATTACAGGTGTGAGCCACTTTGCCCAGCCATCTAGGCCTCAATTACATCTAGGTTCTCAATTACAGGTTTTCAATTTATGCTCATATGCAAAGTCAGTAGCTCAAAATATGACTATACTGCTCAGGTATCTGGGTCCCCTGAAGTTTCCAGGCTCAAGCACAATTTGTGTGCAGAATCAGCTCCTGTGTTGAGATATTGGCATTATGCCAAGAGAGCTGGGCACATTTCCTCTCTATTACAAGGTGAGTCATGGGAGGCCTTCAGTATCTTTCCATGTTCACTGGTTAATAGGGCTATATTTGTCTCAGAGATATTCTACTGTCATTGAAACTCAAAATGATCAGAGGTCAGTTCTCCCTACGGGAATTTACCTGTATCTCACTTCAGCAGCCACTGAGTTCCACATTCCAAGAAATCACATAAGGAGGTGGTGTTTGTGAAGCCATAACCTTGTCCTGATAGCACATATACACCGTGGTACAGTGGCAGATGCATAATCTCCTTCTTATTTCCCTTTTAATACACTGGTACCTTCTTCATTTATCCAATTATCCAAAAACTTACCCATCCTTCCAAGCTCAGGCCAATGCCTCCTCCTCTGCAACACTTCTACTCATCTCCTTTTCCTCCAAATACTTTAATGAGCGAACTCGTCCTGTCTCTCATATTATAGCATAGTTCTGGAGCTAACAAGCCACAAGGACAGTAACAATACTAAATAAACACACAGTGCCTTTTCCATCTTGGACTTTGGATCAGGCTCTTATTTATTTATTTATTTAGAGACAGAATTTCGCTCTTGTCACCCAGGCTGGAGTGCAGTGGCACGATCTCGGCTCACTGGAACCTCTGCCTCCCAAGTTCAAGAGATTCTCCTGCCTCAGCCTCCCAAGTAGCTGGGATTACAGGTGCCCGCCACCACACCTGGCTAATTTTTTTTTTGTATTTTTAGTAGAGACAGGGTTTCACCATGTTGGCCAGGCTGGTCTGACCTTAGGTGATCCACCTGCCTCGGCCTCCCAAAGTACTGGGATTACAGGCATGAGCCACCACGCCCAGCCTCTTTACATATTATTTATTCAGAGTTTTGTTGAGTAAATACCCAAGCATCTGATACTGTGGTGGGTGCTGGGTGCTGAATAACAACACGAAGATATGCCTGGTTGCTGCATGCTTGCAGCGTGCGGTCTTGATCAGCTGTGGAAAACTGTGGCCTATGCCTGCTTCTGTATGGTCCCTAAGCTCAGAATATTTATTTTATTTTTAAACATGTTTAAAGTGTGTGTGTGTAAGACACAGAGAGAGAGAGAAAATATGCAACAGAGACCTCATGTAGCCTGCAAAGCCTAAAATATTTACTACCTGGTCCTTTACAGAAAAAGTCTGCTGACCTCTAAAGATCTCACTCTGTCTATACAACTATCCTGCAAGACAGATTTTTTAAAAAAATTTACATCCATTTTACTTATGAGAAAACTGATATTCATGCAGGTGAATTATCTTGTCCAAGATGATTCACTTAACACTTTGTGAGCTGGAGGTTCAGATTAGAATATGGTTGGTTTGTCTGGGGCCAACAGGCGTGTGGTCATTCTAGACTTGGAGGGAGGAGGCTAGGGTTCTAGTCCTGGTTATACCCCAGTTTAACCATGGAAACCACTTACTCCGCTGCCACCATGTTCATCCTGCAATGCTATACTAGTAATCCATTCTATGGGATGAGGAGGCAGTGCCTTTAAAAAGTCAACTGCTGATAAGATCAAGAAAACAGACTTCCAGGATTAGGAAGAAAGATTGGCAGTCTGAGAATTAGAAACCCCAGTTGCAGTCCTCTTTTGGCCTCAGAATTTCCATACGTAAAATGTAGAAGTTGGATTGCTTGACTTCTAAAGTACCTCCCAATACCTCCCAAACCTGAAAATTCTTTTCAGAGTTCTGAGGATACATTTCCTTTACTCTGGTTGGACTGTACCCATTTTTCTTTATAGTGACCGTATCATAACTGTTGACCAACTGAATAATAATGATTTAATATTTAATTTAAATGTTTTATATTGGGAGCGCGTAAAGTCCTATCCACACCTCTAAGACATCTTGCTTGTTCAATCTGCAGGGCTGTTGGCATCCTCTCATGTTCTATCTAATACTTTGTAATAAGAAAGACAAAGACTCTAAGACAACCAGGCAGAATGGATACTCCTAATGGTGACTAATGAGGCTTCCGCATAGGAAGGCTGCACTCTTTATTCTGACCCCCAACCAAGTTAATCAAATTAACATTGGCTGATCAGAAGTGTGCTCTGCAAATTTGCAATACAGGATGTGCTGGCTGAGGCATCTAACTTGTATAGATGTGACCCAAATTACTTCCACAGAGATGCTTACCCATCTATACTACACAGCCCTTTCCCCAAACCTGGTCCTCATTATTATGCCTGTGTTCTGCTTGTCTGAATCCAGTGGTTTGAGGTATGTTTTGGAAAGTGAGAGTTTGCTATTTAAGAGAGACAGGTGATTTGCACTCCCAAATGTTTTTTTTATTTTTATTTATTTATTTATTTTTGAGATGGAGTCTCACTCTGTCACCCAGGCTGGAGTGCCGTGGCATGATCTGGGCTCATTGCACCCTCTGCCTCCTGGGTTCAAGTGATTCTCTTGCCTCAGCCTCCTGAGTAGCTGGGATTACAGGTGCCTGCCACCATGCCCAGCTAATTTTTTTTTTCTTTTTGTATTTTTAGTAGAGATGATGTTTCACCATGTTGGCCAGGCTGGTCTCAAACTCCTGACCTCAAGTGATCCACCTGCCTCAGCCTCTTAAAGTGCTGAGATGAGAGGCGTGAGCAACCACACCTGGCCTGAGTCACTGCACTGAGCCATGCACTCCCAAACATTTCTGAGGACAGTGGCTGTCTGTCTGGGTTGTGTATTAGAATCATCTGAGAGGCCGGGCGCAGTGGCTCACGCCTGTAATCCCAGCACTTTGGGAGGCTGAGGCGGGCGGATCACGAGGTCAGGAAATCGAGACCATCCTGGCTAATACGGTGAAACCCCGTCTCTACTAAAAATACAAAAAATTAGCCGGGCGAGGTGGCGGGCGCCTGTAGTCCCAGCTACGCGGGAGGCTGAGGCAGGAGAATGGCGTGAACCCCAGGGGGCGGAGCCTGCAGTGAGCCGAGATCGTGCCACTGCACTCCAGCCTGGGTGACAGAGCGAGACTCCTTCTTAAAAAAAAAAAAAAAAAAAAAAGAATCATCTGAGAAACTTTAAGAAATGCCATAGAATCTCATACATAGAGATTCTAATTTAATTGAATTGAGTAGAGCAAACATTTAAAAAGCTTCACTGGATATTCTAACATGAATAGGGGTTTGAGAACTACCATTCTAGGAAAAGGTACATGTAGATCAAATGGCATAGTAGGTAAGGTATCTAATTCTGAATTATCCAATTTAAGACAGAATCAAACTTCTGTGTATTTTTTAAAAATAATATACATGTAATGTTTTAAATATTTGATCTTACAATGTATAAAGATTAAGGTTTTGGAGAGAACTGCAAAGAAGAACTATAGTGTAAAATATGCTTTACTATTTTTTATTAGCTCATTTTGAAATACCCAGGCAAAATTGAGGGTAAGTGGACATAAATGATCACCTTTCAGTATTGCTTCTAATTATTTACAGAGTTAATTCAGTTCTAGTCAAAGCTTTTTAAGCCATACTTTTGCATAACTGTTTCTTTGTTGTTTTAAAATACGGATTTTTGTTATTTATTAACCCTATCAATTTGTTTTTCTTTTCTAGAGACAGAGTGTTGCCATATTGTCCAGGCTGGTCTCAAGCAGTCCTCCCACCATGGCCTCCCAAAGTGCTGGGATTACAGGTGTAAGATACCATGCCCTGCCTTCATGTTTTTTTGTTTTTGTTTTTTAAATACCATCAGCATCATTTCGGTGAACTACACAGCATATAAGAAAAATAATCCCTTGCTTTTCCCACAAGTAACATTTTGTAATGGCAGAAGAGGCAATCCTGGCAGGCTTTGCTATATTTCCTGTAGAACTTCTTAGCAGCATTGGCTAAAAGGATGCTGAAGACCGATTGGGGCAGAGCAAGATTATGATATTGTAGGTAAATGGATTTTGATTCTCGGTGGCGGGGAGGTGGATACCAAGGCTACCTGTGACATCATTGTAGAATTATCTCTAATTGCATTACCCTTGTAATCAGAAGAAAACAAAAGAAAGGAGTAGCCAGCACAACTAGTAGTGTAATTTCATTAGTCTGAAGAGGTGGGTCAAGGGCTTATCGAATAATGAAAACGGCTCTAGTGCCAACCTTCAGTATTGCGCACGCAGGCTTACACATACGTTTGCATTCAAAAGCCCCCACAGAGGGCAATCTGGTTCTGCAGAGGCAGTGATATAATTAGGGGAATGGGATTATTTTTAGAAAAGAGTCCCCAAAGTGGCTTGTGATTTGTGCAAGATGTAAATGCATGGCTGTAAGCTGATTGTAGAATCCTGGTCTCCTGTGGTAAATAGGGCTTAGAACAAATCGATAGGTACCTAATTTTATTCTGCAGATGACATTGTTTTTATTTGATTCAACAAACATTTATTAAGCATTTACTATGTCCCTGGTGCTGAGTTAGATAGTAGGGATATAGGGACAAAATCATAGACCTTGACTTCAATTTGCTCACAGCCTGGTAAGAGAGAAATCTGTAAATCAAGAATTCCAATTCAATGTGTTAAGAGGTGCCCCTGGTGCAAGATGCATGGGAGGGTTGGTTGCCTCTGTTTTGGTGACAAGGTAGGGTTAGTTCAGGATAGTTTGGTTAATGTGCCAGAGACACATGCAAAGGAGGACAAATGAAAAGTGAAGCAGTTATAAAGATTCAGAGGGGGCTGGGTGCAGTGGCTCACACCTATAATCCCAGCACTTTGAGACGCTGAGGCAGGTGGATCACCTGAGATCAGGAGTTCGAGACCAGCCTGACCAATGTGGAGAAACCCTGTCTCTACTAAAAATACAAAATTAGCCCGGCATGGTGATGCATGCCTGTAATCCCAGCTACTCGGGAGGCTGAGGCAGGAGAATTGCTTGAACCCAGGAGGCAGAGGTTGAGGTGAACCGAGATCGTGCCATTGCACTTCAGCCTGGGTGACAGAGTGAGACTCTGTCTCAAAAAAAAAAAAAGATTCAGGGGGAATTTCATTGAAACAAATGCAAATGTAGGAGACATCATGGGAACTGTAAAATCATCAGGAACTCTTACTATGTCTCTGCTCATGTCATGTCCTTTCTCTTTAGTCCAACTTCTCTGCTCTGTCATCTGCTGATATAGAGGTCTACAGAACCTTCCAGTTCAGCACCTAATTCTATCTCCATGCCTCAATTCCAGATATCCGAGAGAGAGAAAGAGAATGTGATTGACTCTCAACTAGAGCCAGATGCTCTGGATCGATCATCTGAGGCCTGGGAGAAGTGTCATAACACAGGTACTGTAGGCTTTTGGCAAGGTTTTTTTATTTTTTTAATTTTTATTATTTATTTTATTTTATTTTATTTTTGAGACAGAGTTTTACTCATTCGCCCAGGCTGGAGTGCAGTGGCACAATCTCAACTCGCTGCAACTTCGTCTTCCCAGGTTCAAGCGATACTCCTACCTCGGCCTCCAGAGTAGCTGGGATTACAGGCTCGCACCACCACGCCCAGCTGATTTTTGTATTTTTAGTAGAGATGGGGTTTCACCATGTTGGCCAGGCTGGCCTCAAACTCCAGCAAGGTCAATTTTTTAAAAGCCATGTAAGGAAGAAGGAATTGAGGGAGAGTCACTAACTGGGGTCCCAGTGGCATTAGCTTTTTGGCACTAGACAAGTTCCTAAACCATAAAGTGTCTGAGTAGGAAGTGGTTTATCCCATGTACATACAGTTGTGCACCCTTAGAATTATTAACCGGTTAACATTCTGGAGTGACCCCCATTCTGGCAAGACTAGTAGGACTAAAGTAACTCTGTTTGCCTTTTGGCTGATAACAGGGCTCAGCAATAGCTCCCCTTACAACAGAAGTATGAAGCAGATCTTGAGGAATCTGAGAAAGATTAGAATCTCTCTCTCTTTTTGTTTTATAGCATAGTATATCATAATGGCACTGGGCATAGTTGATTCAGTTAGCTGTTAATTGAGCATCTACTATGCTCAACACACTTTGGGGGCTATAGGCCAATCAACATGGGGACTATTCTCTAAGAAGCTGTTATGCAAACTCCACTTGAACAGAGTGCAGTGATTGTTTAGAAGATAAGCTTTGACAAATGATTTGGGAACAAAAACAGGCTCCACGTAGTCAGGAAAAAGAGATGTCAGTGAAGTTGGGGGCTCTTTAGGACATTAGGGAGAGAAAAACACAGTCTGTAGACAGTATGGAAGAGAAGGCTTTCCTTAAAAGAAATATCAAAGAGATTTTAGGTTGTTAACTTTGGTGCACAATGTAAACTCATATTTACCCCATGGAATCTTCGTAAATATTACATTATTCACTGATTTGTCAGAGTCAATTTTTGGGGGGTCCTTTAAGAAGACAGGTTAGGGTAGCACATATACAAACTACCCAGGTAGGGGAAAAATGGGTGGACTCATTCTCAAGTTGTTTATAATATGTAGGTGAAGGTCATCACCCTAGGACGGCGACTTTGAAATTCCTAGTCATCTATCAGTCTGCCAATCAGTTCAGCAAAGTATTGAAACAACACCCCATGTGACTATGTGACCATCATAGGACATAAAAGTATTGACTGCCTTGACTAACTGTTTGAACTCTACACTGTTTTATTGTGGGGGGGCACAAAATGAAATGACACAGAACCCCTGCCCCTTGGGAACCCACAGCCTATTGGTGAAAACAGACACATAAACATGTAAAAATATAAGACATAACATGAATCAATATGACACCATAATTGAACTTCAGTAAAGAAATAATCTTCAACAAACATTGACACATTCCAAGGACAGCAGAAACTCTGAACCAAGAGCACTGAACTCAGAAAGCGCCTTGATATGTGATGATTGTTGGACATTTCTGACAGCATCACTATTAGCTGTATTGATAACACTTGGGAAAGGTCAAGTTTTGCAAAGACTTTCTGCCCACCAGGAATAGCAAGGAATCGATTGATTCTGAGCACAAAAACAATGTCAGAAGCTAGAGGGAAATGCAGTGCGATTGCTACTACTGGGAAGCTCTCCTTCTCTCAAATAAATGTCCTGGGAAATCCACATTCAACTTCCTGTAGTTAGACTGTTGGACTCTTTGAATACTCTGGACCTTTAGCTTTTCACTAGCTTGGTCTTTTTTGGAGTCTCGCTCTGTCGCCCAGGCTGGAGTGCAGTGGTGCAATCTCGGCTCATTGCAAGCTCCGCCTCCTGGGTTCATGCCATTCTCCTGCCTCAGCCTCTCCGAGTAGCTGGGACTACAGGCGCCTGCCACCACACCCGGCTAATTTTTTGTATTTTTAGTAGAGACGGGGTTTCACCGTGGTCTCGATCTCCTGACCTCGTGATCCGCCCGCCTCGGCCTCCCAAAGTGCTGGGATTACAAGTGTGAGCCACCGCGCCCGGCCTAGCTTGGTCTTTTGCACCTTCAGTCTGAGCTCATAGGCTAATAATTAAGGATGGCTTCATTGACTATTTAAGGTGACATCCTTCCGCCATCACTGTGCTAACACCACACTAATAATTTATTTTTTTTGCACTTAATATGAAGTCATCTTGAATATTTTAAGTTTGCCTCTTTACCTGTGTCTTGTTCCTCATTCTCTTCTAGAATAAAAGCTTCATGAGTGCAAGAACTATGTAGACAGGGTAGAGGCTAGCCTAAACTAGATTCGTGTGCACCTTTGCGTGAATTAGAAAAAAACACCCTCTCCAAAAAGATGGGTTAGAAAAAGTCACATCTTCTTGGTAGATGCCGGTTGCATGGGTTCATAGCTTTGGCGAGTGGATTTCAACCCCTCGCTTTCCTTCGGCATGTAGTACAAGAACTTCAGAAATATATGTTGCAGCTCTGCTTGTCTACTGCTATTCCGGATCACCCCTGGCACACAGTGAATGAATCAATATGATACCGTAATTGAATAAGAGGAGACCATAATACCCTCTTAGACCTACCAAGCAATCCATGTTATACAGCAATATCTTATATACGAACAACAACAATAAAAAACCTTGGAAAGCCTTCTGAGACCAACCTGGATTCCCTTACAGACCAGCTAGAGCCAGTCAGAGACTCACAGCTGGAACACAACTGCACTTCAGTAGCACAGTAACCAATTGAGGGTGACTTCTGTGACCTTCTGATATTTCATAAATGCACCAGCCGCAGGAACTCTTATTTAAGTACTCCTGTTAGCCTTGTTCTTGCCCACTGACTTTACAGCCACCTGTACATGGCTGGGCTAGTAGGATGGAAGCCTTCCAACTGAGCATCCCTTGCTAGGGGTCCTGTGAGTCCTGACAAAGCCTGTCTCCTGCCTTTTAAGAATAGCAGAGTCAAATAAAATCTTGCCAGTGACTTTGGCCCACGCGTGGAGTGACGCCGACGGATCTGCCTGAAACGGAGACATGAAAGAACTTTGCAAAGCAAAGAAAAACCCACGGTTGCTTCCGTAAATCAAAACTTCAAATAAGAACGCAGCTTTAGCAATTCATTCCCTGCAGAATTAACCTTTGTTTCCTGGCAGGCTGCTTCTAAGAATATGCTTCGTGCCTAAAAGGAAATAGGAGAGCCCTTACAGAATGGGCTTTGTGTTAACCATGCAGGAGGAAAAGCTGAAATGAAAGCAAAGTTGAAAAGGAACCTTGTTTCTAACTAATCCAGCCTCTAGATAGAAGTCCTAAGATGCAAAAGCCATTATCATATACATGAATCTGTGTCCCTACTCACAGATGCACAAATGCCACTTCTTCATCTGCTGTTTCTGTAACTTACTCCTGGCAAGGATAACAGAGTTCTGGGGACTGGAAAAGGACTCATCATCCAGATTCTTTAGGATTCAACTTGGGACCTCCTCCTGGAAGTCCTCCTGGATTTGATAAGTACCCTTCCCCTGTGTTCTCATAAAACCCTATGAATTTCTTTATTATTGAATTTGTCACATTGTATTACAGTTATCTATTCATGCGTCAAAGACAAGGGTATTTTATTTGACTTTAAAAAAATCATTAAAGTCAAATACTTAGCACATTGTCTGGAATAGAATGACATCTCAGTAAGTTCTTAATGAAATAGTCAATGGACCATTCTATTAACAGTTGCCTATCGAACTCATACTATTTTTTGTCACTCTGCCACACACTAAGACTATATACAAGAAATATAACATGTAATAACAGTGGTTGCTATCATTTTTGAATATCTATTCCAAGTCAGGTACTCTGCTAATTGCTTTACAAATGGGTTTCACGTGACTACCTCGCAGCAACTATGACCTTCATTTCATAAATCAGACTGAGACCATAGTAGATGAACTGACTTTCCCCCAAAGACACGTAACAGGCAAGAGGAAGAACCGGGATTTGAACCAGTCTCCAGATCCTCTGATCTATTACCCTATAGGAGTTTGCTTCTCTGACCTTAAGGAACATGGGATATAATGGGGGTTCAGTGGAGTGGTGT
Source organism: Nomascus leucogenys (assembly GCF_006542625.1). NCBI lineage: Eukaryota > Metazoa > Chordata > Mammalia > Primates > Hylobatidae > Nomascus > Nomascus leucogenys. The sequence continues at coordinate 86,667,522 of NC_044398.1, read as the reverse complement.
CGAAAGTACAATGCATTTGAAATGCTGGAAAACCATTAAGTGTCACATGGTAGGGTGGTGCCTTTATGGAGAAACAGGGATCAATGAAGCAGGAGCTCCCTGTGTACTGGATTAATCAAGGAAAGATTCACGGAGGGTCTAGAACTTGAACTGAAATCAGAATGGAATTTACATATATGGAGAAGACAAGATAAAGTAGAGAGACTTATGTTCATTGAGTACAGAACATTGGTCTTGGTAAAGAGATTGGGTTTTGAAACTGGCAGAACCTGGCACTGAATTCAAACCTGCTATTTTAAAGCTGTGAGAACTTTTGCAATTTGCCCAACATTTTGAGCCTCTCCACCACCATATGTAAATAGGCATAGTAAGACCTCTAGTATCAGTTAAGAATGCTTTCACATGCAAGCAAAAGAAACGTTGAAAAATGGGGTAAAACATAAGGACACATATGCATCTCAGGGTTTGTTCAGTAATTCAGTGGTGTTATCAAGAACTCAGGCTCTTTTTGTACATGTGCTCTCCCATGCCCAGCTGTTAACTCCTCATCCTTATGTGTGAAAGATGGCTGCCACAGAACCAGCCATTGCAATCATATTCCAAGGCAGAAAGGAGGAGGACAGGAAGTGCTAACACAACTTGTCCTTTTTATCAGGAAACTAACTAAAGCCTTCCCAAACACTCTTCTTTACGAATTTCTCCCCTTTGATTTCATGGAACAAAACTGGGTCTCATCTTCACTCTGAGCTGCAGGGAGAATCTATCTATCTGCAGCTATCTAGCCTGACTTTATTCTCTCCATAGTAGGAGGTAAGTAGAGGAAAACAGGTTGAGAATGGCTTTTGGGATAGCCACAAAAAATGCAGAAGAACAGGAAGAACTGGAATTCTATTCTCACCTCTCATTGTGGAATCTTGTTTACCTCAATTATCAAATGAAGGCCATCCGCCAGCAAAGGTGACTTGCTCCCAAGACAAATTGTCTTGTGTCCCTCAAGACAATTGAAAATTGAAGATGACCTCGGTAGACCAGTTGAAAGTTCATACCATTTAACCCAGAAACCTCACTACTGGGTTTCTACGCAAAGGAAAATAAAGCATTACATAAAGAGACCCCTGCACTCATACGTTTATTGCAGCGCTATTTACAAGCAACGTCATGGAACCAACCTAAGTGTCCACCAATAGTTGATTGTATTAAAAAAGTGATATATAGGCTGGGCACAGTGGCTCACACCTGTAATGCCAGCACTTTGGGAGGCCGAGGTGGGTGGATCACTAGGTCAAGAAATCGAGACCAGCCTGGCCAACATGGTGAAACCCTGTCTCTACTGAAAATACAAAAATTAGCTGGGCATGGTGGTGCATGCCTGTAGTCCCAGCTACTCGGTAGGCTGAGGCAGGAGAATGGCTTGAACACAGGAGGTGGAGTTTGCAGTGAGCCGAGATCGTGCCACTGCACTCCAGCCTGGCGATAGAGTAAGACTCTGTCTCAAACAACAAAAGTGATATATATATATATTATATATCAACAAAAACAAAAGTGATATATATATTATACATACACATACATGCATACATATACACACCATGGAATATTATACAGCCATAAAAAATAATGAAATCATGTCCTTTGCAGCAAGATGGATGGAGCTGTGGGACATTATCCTAAGTAAACTAACACAGAAGCAGAAAATCGAGTATCACATGTTGTCACTCACAAGTGGCTGCTAAACGAAGGGCATACATGAACATAAAGATGGAGAAAATAGACTCTAGGGACTTTCAAAAGGGAGAAGGTAGGAGGGAGTGAGTGTTGAAAAAATTACCTATTGGGTACCATGTCTAATATTTGGGTGATGGGTGCGCTAGAAGGCCATGCCCTCACCAATGTGAATGTAACACCCATGTTACAAACAAGCACATGCACCCCCCTGAATCTAAAATTAAAAAAAAAAAATAGTTCAAACTTCAATAGGAAGTTCTCCCCTCCCTCACCTTCCATCTCCTTCCCTTCCTTACTTTCCCTTCCTTTTCCCTCTCCCCTCTTCTTCCCTCCCCTTCCCTCTTTTCCTCTCCCATTAATGATGTTATTCAGCATGTTGGTCAAGCTTCAGTGAGGGAAACAAAGCCACCATGATTATTATGAGAGCAAGGATTTGTTACAGGAATTAGACTGCATCTACCTGTGCAAGGAGCTGGGAAGTGGGGGGTCTGGGAGGGGAGCTGGAGCGTCGGAAAAAGTCACTAGCCCACCTGCCCGAAGCACTGGCCCGAGTGGGAAATAGGAGAGTCTAAGCACATCTGGCCAAAGTGAGACCCGAAAGGGGAGCTCGCAGATATTTCTGCAGAGAACCATCCAGAGTGTGTGGCTGTGCTTCTGTGAGTCTGCAGCCAAGCATCTGGTGGTGGCCTGGAGCTTCCTTGGTTAGCAGGGCCAGAGTTTAGGAAGGCAAGCTGGGGATATGGCATGCAGGAGAGTGAGGACCAGCCAGAGCCTCCTGGGAACACCTACCACTGTTCTACCCGTCAGACACAATGGTGTTCTGAGGGCTATGGCTGAGCTTCACTTCTGCCTTTAAAATTCCCCACAAGGGCTGGGCGCAGTGGCTCACGCCTGGAATCCCAACACTTTGGGAGGCCGAGGCAGGCAGATCACGAGATCAGGGGATCGAGACCATCCTGGCTAACACGGTGAAACGCCATCTCTACTAAAAATACAAAAAATTAACCAGGTGTGGTGGAGGGCACCTGTAGTCCCAGCTACTCGGGAGGCTGAGGCAGGAGAATTGCTTGAATCCAGGAGACAGAGGTTGCAGTGAGCCGAGATCGTGCCACTGCACTCCAGCCTGGCGACAGAGTGAGACTCCGTCTTAAAAAAATAAAATAAAATAATAGACAAAAAATCCCCACACGTTCCTTTGTGGGACAGTTTTATACTGGGAGGGGGGTTTCTGGGAAACAGTTGTCAGCTTAAATAAGGTAACAATGGCACAATCAAACATATTCAGTCACAAACATATTCAGAGATTGAGGTCCAGGTGAAATATGAGAGTCCTACTTCTTTCCAACCTTCAGGCTCCATCTAGGACCCAGTTCCTACTCTCCTGTCTGCCTTCAAGAAGCAAAATGAGGCCGGGCGCGGTGGCTCAAGCCTGTAATCCCAGCACTTTGGGAGGTCGAGGCGGGCGGATCACGAGGTCAGGAGATCGAGACCACGGTGAAACCCCGTCTCTACTAAAAATACAAAAAATTAGCCAGGCGCAGTGGCAGGCGCCTGTAGTCCCAGCTACTCAGGAGGCTGAGGCAGGAGAATGGCGTGAACCCGGGAAGCGGAGCTTGCAGTGAGCCGAGATTGCACCACTGCACTCCAGCCTGGGTGACGGAGTGAGACTCCGTCTCAAAAAAAAAAAAAAAGAAAAAAAAAGAAGCAAAATGAGAGGCAAGGAATGGAGTTTTCTGACCTCATCATTCTCCAGTGGAATGTCCCTCTCTCTCACAGTCATTCTCCACAGACACGCTGCTCTTCAGTTCCTCAAACATGCCGAGTTCTTTCTTACCACAGGACCTGTGCACATGCTGCTCCCTTTCCCTGGAATGCTTTTCCCTCTGGTGTATCTTGCCTGACTGAGTTGCCTTCCAACATTCTTCTCTGCCACATCAATTCCTACTTGTCCTGGCGATGGGCTCCCACAGAACCTTCCATTTCTTCTTTAGAATCCTATTGTTCCCCTTTATAATTCTTAAGAGTTATAATCAAATGAATTAAAAAATAGTTTCAAGTACCTTTCTCCCCAACTAAAATGTGAACAACCTGGAGGCAGGACTGTGCCAGTGCCCTTCAGCACTACAGCCCCGTGCCTGGTAAGTATCTGGCATACAGTAGAAGCTCAATAAATGTTTGTAGGATGACTAGATACCAGTGGATAGGTGAATGGAGGAATGAAGAGATGAACCGAAAGGGAGCCTATAAAAGGTGGGCCTGATGATGATTCTCCTATATGCAATGGGCTAGCAGTTGAAAATGTACTGTATCTCTGTGGCTCTGGAGATTTGAACTAGCGTGGGCAGGCTGGGCTTCGGGCTTAGCATAAGAAAGAACTTTTCTTTTTTTTTTTTTTTTGGAGATGGAGTCACTTTATCGCCCAGGCTGGAGTGCAGTGGCATAATCTTGGCTCACTACAGTGTCTGCCTCACAGGTTCAAGCAATTCTCCTGCCTCGGCCTCCTGAGTAGCTGGGATTACAGGCGTGTGCCACCATGCCCAGCTAATTTTTGTATTTTTAGTAGAGATGGAGGTTTCACCACGTTGGCCAGACTGGTCTCAAACTTCTGACCTCAGGTTATCTGCCGGCCTCGGCCTCCCAAAGTGCTGGGATTACAGGCGTGAGCCACCACACCCGGCTGGGAAGAACTTTCTAACGATGAAGTTGGCCTCCATTTTACAGCGAACTCTCTTAAGGTATTCAAGCCAAGCCTGCAGAATGTCTTGCTCAGTATTAACGTAGAGAAAATTCACACATCACATGTGGGTTGAATAAAAGACAGTAGGAGACCTACATGAATGCACAATCTGTGGCTTTATATAGGTACACTGACAGTAGAACGTAAGGGTACAAACAGGATTTGGAATGATGAAGACGTGGGTTCAAATCCCAGTGATGCCTGCTACCAGCTGGGGGGCCCCAAGCTAGTGATTTTTGTCTCTGAGAACCTCAAGGTCTTCACCTGTAGTATTGCGATAATGATGCTCCTCATCTCATGGGGTTGGTGTGAGGATTAATGAAATCATGAAGAGTGACAAGAGCCCACCAAATGCTTGAAGATTATTCATGCTCTTAGACACGTGTTAGCAGCAGGAGCTTTGGATGATGAGAGTAGCCGTTTCACCTTCTGCCACTGATAATGATATTAACGTCAATAGTATGTACCTAAGAACTTTGATGGAGTACCAACCCTGTAGGAAGTAGTGTGCTAAGCAGTTTACATGCATCCTTGAATCTTCTCCAAACTCTAGGGGTTAGGCAGCTCCTCAAGCTCCTGAGCTTCCCTAACTCTCAATTTTCCCATCTGCAAAATGGAGTTGAAGTACCTGTCTTATCAGGTTTTGTGAGGAATGAGCTCTTCCAGGTAGAAGGCTAAAGGGAATGTCTTATTTATACTCCAAAAAAATGGAAGTAATATCAGCACCCCCATTTCCAGGTAGGTAAACGGAGGCTTAAGAGGTTTCCTCAGTCACAAATCTAGCAAGTAGCAGGACCAGGGTTCATGCCCAGCTTGTCTTGACCACGTCTCCCAGGCAGTGATACCTTGGACAGGCCATATACATTGGCCCTGATGACACTCTTCTTGGGGCACAAACTGCCACTCATGCAGGCTGTCACACAGTAACAGAGAAGACAGAAATTTGGAGACCTTAGCTAGGCACAGTCCCAGCCAGAACCCCTCCACAGCCAGGAACAGAAGTCTTTATGAGGATTAGCCATGCCTCTAACTCCCTGAAAAGCCAGGGTGGGTTGGGTTGGGGGGAGAGGAAGACAATCAATCATGCCGAATTATCGTAATTATGCACCCTGCATGGGCCTGCCACCCGGCCTGTGCACGCGAGCCCCAGCAAAATGGCGTTTAGCTCCCTAACGGGATTTGCCTTGCATTCCTATCAGTAGCCTGTTAACAATTCCTTAACAACAATGATTAAAATAAAATGCTGGGGCAAGAGAGATGACTGGTGTTTTAACATGTATTTTAATAAACTAATGTTATCTGGTTCCTAGCACAGAAGTGTCTAAACAGCATTCGGGAGACCTATCAATCAGCTCTCCATAGAGTGAGATCCGCAGACACTGTGCCCCCCTCCAAGGCCCTTCGTTGCTATAGCAACCCCAAACCAGGAGTGGTAGCTGTAAACTTTAAAAAAATATGACTTTTTTTTTTTTTTTTCCCCAGCCAGCCGTGCTTCTCTATCAATACTGAAAACTTTGCCTGAATTCTAAGCTAGTGGGGGATTTTTTCCCCCTCTCTTCCCAGTCATAAGTCTGACTTGGAATCTATAGCAACCAAAATTAGACTATAAATCATCTTAATGGTGCTTTTCAGAGAATTCTTTACTGGATCAATTCAGATCATACAAGGTGGCAAGCTTCTGAGCCCAGTCACTAATAATGGTCCTGTCAGAGATGTATGGCAAGGAAGAAAGGAGTTGGGGTAGATGCTGTTGGAGTTAATCTCTTTGATGATCGGCCACCAAACTTCAGCTGTGCATTTCTTGTCTCAGCTCCATCTCCCTTTCAGCTGCTCTCTGGAGTCATCTCCCCCCAGGAGCTGTCTCAGATTCTTCAGAAATAACCCAGCCCCACAATTCTAGGATCCCCTAGCACATCATATCGTTGTGGGGTTACAGAATGCTATAACTTAGTAGTCAGGAATTCAGCTACCGTACTCCAGCTCTGGTTTAAATCTAACACTTAGCACCTGTTTGATTTTAGTGATGTAACTTCTCTAAGTCTCAGTTTACTCATCAGCAAAATGGGGAGAATAATAGTGCTTATCTTCTATGCTATTTTTCAGGATTTTAAAAATGCTATTTGCAAATCGCCTAGCAGGTGCTTGACATACAGTAAATGCCCAAGAATGATGGCTATTATTTAAAATATATAGGCTGTAAAATATGAACAGTTATTGAATCTAAGTGGTGTTCACAGTACTAAACCTTTCAACTTGTTTGCACGTTTGGAAAATTTTATAATAAAACTTGGATGAAAAGAAATCTAGAGTCAAAATAATAATTTCTGTTTTTAGTTGACAAATAAAAAGTGTATATACTTATGGTATACAATGAGATGTTTATATATATGAATACATTGAGGAATGGCTAAATCAAGCTAATTAAATTTATCACCTCGTATATTTTTTACGGTGATAACACTTAAAATCACCTCTCTTAGCAATTTTCAAGTATTCAGTACATTGTCATTAAGTATATTCACCTTGCTGTACAGTAGATCTCCTGAATGTATTCATCCTGTCTAACTGAAATTTTATATCTTTAACCAACATTTCCCCAATCCCATACCACCCCCTTCACAGCTCCTAAACAGTCTCCTACCCTCTGCTTCTACAAGGTCAACCTTTTTAGATCCCACATATAAGTGGGATCATGAGATATCTGTCTTTCTGCACTTGGGTTATTTCATTTAACATATTTTCCTCTAAGTACATCCATGTCACAAATGACAACATTTCCTTCTTTTTAAGGCTGAATAGTATTTCATTTTGTATATCTACCATGCTGTCTTTATTCATTCATCCTTTAGGGGACGCTTAGGTTAATTCCATATTTTGGTGGAATAACGTTTGGTGTGAATAATGTTTGGTGAATGAAGTTTGGTGTGAATAACGTTCAGTGAACATGGGGGTACAGATATCTGTTCAACATACTGATTTTATTTCTATTGGCTATATACTCAGTAGTGGAATTGCTGAAATACTATATTGAAGGCTTACCACGTGCCAGGCACTGTGTGAGATGCTAAGGTCATGGAAGAGTCTGAGACAGGTGAGGTCTCTGACTCCAAGAAGCCAACATTCTAGTGCGGGAGACAGAGAAATTAACTTAAGGACCTCATACACGACGGGAAAATTATTCCATGAGTAGCAAGCAAAGGTACTGTAGAACAGATGGGGAGCAATGGACTCATGCTGGGGGCAGATCTATGTAACTTGAGGCTTGAAAGATGAGAGACAATGCTGGTTGGCTAGGTAAAGTGGTGTGGGAGAGGCAGGCTAGTGCTGGTGGCAGATGGAACAGTGTGTATAACATGTTCGAGGACCTGAAAGAATGCTTTTCTCTCTCGACCCTGCCCAAATTGGACCCGTCTTTCAAGGTTCAATTTTATTCCATTGTATTCGATAAACACTTACTCTCTGACTGCTCTCTTCCAGGGTCTGTGTCAGTAGAGCGAATTCAGAGTTGAATGGCCGGTGGGTCCTATTGGGCCAACAGTCCATCATTTGCTGACCTCAACTTTAGAGAAGGTACCATACTACTGAAGTGTCCCTCCATGAAGCAGGAGGGTGGTCTCTTGTGCCCTTATATATCCATCAGCCATTGGCTGTGGGCTGCTTCTGGGACGGTTGGAGGGCAGAGCGTAATCTTTTTTGCAAGGTGGTTTCTGTCAGCTGTGGGCAATTTTCTGTATCAGAAGGGCATCTCCAAGCCATATCAGCCAACATTTATGGCAGCTGGATCATGGATGCAGCAGCCCAGTAGAGGGACCTGGATGTGCAGTAACATCATTTATTCCTGCCTACCATGTTCCAGATGTGGGGCACATTGATGGGCGAGACAGACAAGTTCCTTAGCCTCATGGCCATGCTCACTCACTTATGTATCATCTGTGGCTGCTTTAGCACTGCAGTGGCAGAGTTAAGTAGTTGTGGCAGAGATCATATGGCTGCAAAGGCTCAAATAGTTGTTATTTATCCCTTTACAGAAAAAACCTGTCAACCCCTGTGCTAGAGCCCTGCCCATGGGGATCTGGCGAAGGCTAGACTCTATCTGGACCATGTTCTTGGTCTCTGGTCTTTCCTTCTCCTTGTTCCACTGTCCTTCCTTGAGAGGTTTTTCTTGAAGAGCTGTTGTTACTGAAAATGCCAAGGGTTAGGTGTAGGTCCCACTGCTAGATGCACAGAAAGCCAGTCACTCAGACAGCAAGTATTGGCAAGAAAAAAGGCCTTATTCAGGTGTGCAGCTCAGACAGCAAGTATTGCCAAGAAAAAAGGCCTTATTCAGGTATGCAGCTGAGGAGGTGGGAGATAAGTTTCAAATCTGTCTCCCCATCTGACTAAAATTGGGGGTTTATATAGCTGGCAAGGAATGCAGCTACATGCAGGAAAACAGAACTTAGGAAGGGGTAAAGAAGTGGAATTCCAGGTTCTTCGAAGCAGGGTCTCACTTTGTCACCCAGGCTGGAGTACAGTGCATAGCTTACTGCAGCCTCAAACTCCTAGGCTCAAGAGATCCTTGCCTTATCCTGTCGAGTGGCTGGGACTATAGGTGTGCACCATCGAGCCCAGCTAATTTTCTAATTTTTTTTTTTTTTTTGGTAGGGATAGGGGTCTTACCAAGTTGCCAGGGCTGGCCTCAAACTTCTGGCCTCAAACAATCCCCCAGCCTTGGCCTCCCAGTTGCGGTTTCTTGATATTATCCTGAGGGCCTGAAGGTTGGTTCCTAACAAAGGAAGTCAGATAAGACAAACGTAAGTTTCAAGCTTTAAGACTGAGAGGGTTGATTTCAGTGTCGGCTCACTGCATCCTCTGCCTCTCAGGTGCAAGTGGTCAATTTCAATCTTGGCTTACTGCATCCTCTGCCTCTCAGGTCCAAGTGATTCTCCTGCCTCAGCCTCCCGAGTAGCTAAGATTACAGGCAAGTGCCACCACGCCCAGCTAATTTTTGTATTTTTATTAGAAACGGGGTTTCACCATGTTGGCCAGGCTGGTCTGGAGCTTGTGACCTCAGTGATCCGCTGAGATCCCAACGCTTGGCCTCCCAAAGCGTTGGGATTACAGTCATGAGCCCCCGTGCCCGGCCCACTGTTTCTTGATAGATCACCTGCCCCCACATCACCCTCTCAGCCACTGCTTGGAGAAATCCAAACTAAGATGAAGGCATATAATAAATATTCACTGAATGAATGAATATTTTGCTAAGTTGCATGGAGAAGATGACAGGAGATGAATCAATAATTGACAGAGCCTGCCAGAAAAGGCTGGAGAAAGATCACTGGGCAGAAGGGAAGGAGGCTGGGATGGTTTTTGCCCACCCAGATCTCACCTTAGTTCATACACATACCTGGTCCTAGGACAAGAGTTGACTCACACGGGTGGCCAAGGAAGCTATTTTGTGCTACACTGGATAAAAGGACAAGGGAATGAAGAAAAACTTGCTAAGTCAGGAACTTACTTCCTCTGTACCCATTCCCAGTGTTTGGCAGTGGGGATAGGAAGACCCATTTTATTTCGTATCACAAGGAAAAATCCTTGATAAATAGAACTCCATGAGCCAGGTGCGGTGGCTCACGCCTGTAATCCCAGCACTTTGAGAGGCCAAGGTGGGTGGATCACCTGAGGTCAGAAGTTTGAGACCATCCTGGCCAACATGGTGAAACTCTGTCTTTACTAAAAATACAAAAATTAGCCAGGCATGGTTGTGCACACCTTTGGTTCCAGCTACTCAGGAGTCTGAGGCAGAAGAATCACTTGAACCTGGGAGATGGAGGTTGCAGTGAGCTGAGATCGCGCCACTGCACTCCAGCCTGGGCGACAGAGCGAGATTCTGTCTCAAAAAAAAAAAAAAAAAAAAATAGAGCTCCATGTATAGCAGGGTGATTAAGCGTCTTCTCCAGAGTGTTGATGATTTCCCATGGAGGCTGTGGGCACCTTGGAAAATGGGTTTAATTAGCAGCACTTCTGCATCAGGATGTCTGCATGCAGCCAGCCACGAGAGCTTTGCTTCCACTTTCGGATCTGCCAGCACACAGTTCCTTGGAGGTACACTCATTTTCGGTCTCTCATTGGCCTTGGTGTCCCATGTCTGCAAGCTTGCTCAATGCATCCTCACCCTAGCTCCCACGTCCAAGGGAGAAGAAGAGGCTAATATTATTAGAGTGTAAACCCTGGATTGGGCCACGTTGACAGGGGGCCAGGGTCACTGTGTTTTAAGAGATGTGTACCAAGCTAATCTCCCTCTGTGCTGTTCTATCCATGCACCTGTGGATGAGGTGAGCTAGACCAGCCACATCCTCTCCCTCCCTCCGTGTCCTCCTTCCCCGGTATGCACATCGTGATCTATCTCCTGAGTTATATCAGCTGTGCCTCTATCGTCCAGAGTTCCTTTATCACTGCACCCACTCAAGATTCTGATCTAGGTTAAGAAGAAGGTACCTATCAAGTGTCTGCTGCATAGGCTAGCTTTTTCCAAATCGTCCAACATCGGGCTATTGGGCATTGGCCCAGCTAATAACGAAGCGGTGTTTGCTTTCATTTGGCTGAAGTTCTTTCCTTCCATTTCCTTTGGGAACTCCACCAAGAAGAAGATTAAAAGGTGGGACAGAACTGGGGGCACAACTGTCTCCCTACCAGGAAAATATCATCAAATGCATCTTAAATCCTAATAATCTATTTGGTTCAACAGAGCACAGGATGAAAAGACAATGCTCGGAGAATAATATTCTGCTGAAAATGTCACTTGGGGGCCTCCCTTTTGGAGAGGCTTTTCAGCTCTTGTTTTCTCTGTTCCCATGACTTCTTCAGGTGATTAAGCATCTTCTCCAGAGAGTGTTGGTGATTTCCCATGGAGGGTGTGGGCACCTTGGAAAATGGGTTTAAATTAGCAGCACTTCTGCATCAGGATGCCTGCGTGCAGCCAGCCACGAGGGCTTTGCTTCCGCTTTCGGATCTGCCAGCACACAGACAGTTCCTTGGAGGCAAACTCATTTTCGTTTGGAAGTATTTAAAAACAAGCTGTCAGGGAGACCACCCACGCCCTACCCCGGCCTGCTGCAATGCTGATTTTTCTTGGTGTGCATTGGTAGACCTTATAAGAACTTCATTTTAGTGGCCTTCCTCCCTCTGAGGGGGAAGATCAGAAAGTTCGGGGGTCCTTTGGGTCTGGATTGGGTCAAGACAGCCTCTAGATATGGGGGAAAGTCCAACAGTTTCTTATTTTGCTAATGATGATGATGGTGGTGTTCATAAATAATAACAGCCACTGTGTAGATAGATGAGGGAGCAAGTGTTCACAGGACAGGTTTAAAGAAGCATTGGACCATATACTCACTGTCCATCTGTGGCCCTGTTTAAGGGGATAGGAGGACACTGTTCTGGGGACCCAGCCACAGACATCTGTCTTGACTCTGTGACTCTTTTTATTTATTTATTTTTTATTTTTTGGAGATGGAGTCTCGCTCTGTCACCCAGGCTGGAGTGCAATGGCACGATTTCAGCTCACTGCAACCTCTGCCTCCCAGGTTCAAGCAATTCTCATGCTTCAGCCTCCCAAGTAGCTGGAACTACAGCTGCATGCCACTACGCCCAGCTAGTTTTTGTATTTTTAGGAGAGATGGGGTTTCACTCTGTTGGCCAGGCTGGTCTTGAACTCCTGGCCTCAAGTGGTCCACGCACCTTGGCCTACCAAAGTGCTGGGAGTATAGATGTGAGCCACCAAGCCCGACCTAACTCTGTGTAACTCTCAATCACATACAATAAAGAAGGATAAGGACTTTTTGGAGAACAATTATATGCTAGACACTGTGCTAAGAATTTTACACATTACTTCATTCTTGGCATAGAAAAGTGTTATACCCATATTACAGATGAGAAAACAGAATCCTAGAGCAACGCTGTGGCTTATTTAAGGCCACACAGCTAGTAAGGGGGAGAGGTGGGATTTGAATCTGACTTCTGTCCATTTACACAGATGATGATGATGATGATGATGATGATGATGTTATTACCACACCATGTTAGTTCAGTGGTTCTCAACTTGGCGTTACTTAAATGTAGTGGGTAGAGGCCAGGGATGCTACATATCCTGAAATGCAGAGGACAGACCCCTGCAACAGGCAATTATCCAGTCCCAAGAGTCAACCATGCTGAGGCTGACTCTGCTAGGTGAGACACTCACAGCTAATTCTTTTTGACCAGCTCTCTAGTGTTGATTTAATAAAGCTGTGTTCAGGTGGGACTAAGGAGCGCCATCTGGGACAAGTGGGCCCACATGCTGTGTGCGAGAAAGGCAGTTCTGCTCAGGCTGGGCAGGCTGTTTGTTGTGCCTGCACTCTGCCCTGTCCCACCTTACAGGATGGAACCTGGCAAAGGGTGTGCTGTGGTCTCAAAATTTATGTGCCCTTGACATTCTTTTTTTTTTTTTTTTTTTTTAGACAGAGTCTTGCTCTGTCACCCAGGTTGGAGTGCAGCAGCGTGATCTCGGCTCACTGCAACCTCTGCCTCCCAGGTTCAAGCAATTCTGCCTCAGAATCCCGAGTAGCTGGGATTACAGGCGCCCACCACCATATCGAGCTAATTTTTGTATTTTTAGTAGAGATGGGGGTTTCTCCATGTTGGTCAGGCTGTTCTCCAACTCCTGACTTCAGGTGGTCCATCCACCTCTGCCTCCCAAAGTGCTGGGATTACATGTGTGTCCCCCTGAAATTCATTTGTTGAAACCTAATCCCCAGTGTGATGGTATTGGAAGGGCTTTGAGGAGGTGATGAGGTCATGAGGGTGGAGCCTCCATGAATCACACTGGTGCCCTTATAAAAGAGGCCCCAGAGAGCTCCCTTGCCCCTTCCACCATGTGAAAAAAACATCAAGAAGACGGCCGTCTATGACCCGGAATCTGCTGGTGACTTGATCTTGTACTTCCCAGCATCCAGAATGGTGAGAACTACATTTCTGTTGTTTATGTATTTGTTTGTTTTTGAGACACGGTCTCTCACTCTTTCGCCCAGGCTGGAGTGCAGGGGTGCAATCACGGCTCACCGCAGCCTTGATCTCCTGGGCTCAAGTGATTCTCCTGCCTTAGCCTCCAAAGTACCTGGGCCTCGATCTCCCAGGCTCAAGTGATTCTCCTGCCTTAGCCTCCAGAGTACCTGGAACCACAGACATACACCACCATGCCCAGCTAATTTTTTTTATTTTTTTGAAGAGATGGGGTCTTGCTATGTTGTCCAGGCTAGTCTTGAATTCCTAGGCTCAAGCACTCCTCTTGTTTCAGCCTCTCAAATTGTTGTGACCACAGTCATGAGCCATCACACCTGGTCATCTGTTGTTTATAAATTATCTGGTCTATGGTATTTTGTTATAACAGCCTGAATAGACTAAGACTATCCTCTACGGGATGGGCCACATAAACATGATTTTTATGCTTCTATATTGAGAGCAGGTATGTCTGTATATCCATATCTATATATATATTTATAACTGTATGTATCACCAGAATAAGGAGGGCATAGGAAGGCTGAGTCACTTCCCCAAAGTCCACCCACTGTGTGCAAGAGAACTCAAACCCCAATCCTCTGATGCCCAATTCAGAGCATGGCCCCGCCTCTCACACTTACCCAGGCATTTTGAGACCTCATTTCAAGGCATATGGCATAGCCTCTGCCTTCTTCCCAGTCCCGCTGCACCTGCAAGTGTGGTTATTACCTCAGTGGCCTCAGCTCTATCCACACCCCCATGGGAGGCAGGTATGATTGCCATCTCCATTTTACAGATGGAGTCAGTGAGGCTCAGGGAGGTTAAAAACTTGACTCAAGTTCACACATTGGGGACTGAAATCCAGGATTGCTCTACTCTGCTGTCCAGCCACAGTTTCTCAGCCTCGGCACTATGGGCATTTTGAGCTGGAGAATTCTCTGTTGTGAAGGGGGTCCTATATCTTTTAGGGTGTTTAGCAACATCCCTGGCCTCTATCTACTAAATGCCAGTAGCACTGCCTCTCAAGTTGTGACAACCAGAAATGTCTCCAGGTGCTTCTTAATGTCCCCTGAGATGCAGAATTGCCCCAGTTGAGAATCATCACTCCAGAATTGGACCCATTATCCCTCTTCTGTCTCATCTCTAGTAACTAGGTTTCTCATGGTTCTGAGATTTATCACACCCTCTCCTGCCCACATTTGCCCTTCCACATCCTGCTCTCTGGGCAAGGCAACCCACATAATACCATCTTTCTTCAAATGTGTTAGTGTTGATGACTTAAATATACTCAGCAAACTTCCCACTGTTTGCTCCTGCCTCTCACCATGGATGTCTTCAAATAGCTCATCCTTCTGGAAGATTTCCTTATCTTCGATTCGATTATTTAGCTGATAACCCTACTGTCACTCCCAAGCCCACTCAAGTTTCCACGCCTCTCCACCCACTGGTTACTACAGCTCTCACCCTGTCGTCCCTCATGGAGTCCAGCACAGTGCTGAATCATCAACCGAACCACAGGAGTCTTGTAGTCAGATCCTATCACCCCTCCCCTTAAACCGCTTTGGTTGGCGGCTGGGCGTGGTGGCTCACGCCTGTAATCCCAGCACTTTGGGAGGCCAAGGCGGGCGGATCACGAGGTCAGGAGATCGACGGTGAAACCCCGTCTATACTAAAAATATAAAAATTAGCCGGGCGTGGTGGCGGGCGCCTGTAGTCCCAGGTACTCGGGAGGCTGAGGCAGGAGAATGGCGGGTGAACCCAGGAGGCGGGACTTGCAATGAGCCTAGATCGCGCCACTGCACTCCAGCCTGGGCAACAGAGCGAGACTCCGTCTCAAAAAACAGAACAAAACAAAAAAACGCTCTGGTTGGCTTCCATTGCAGTTAGAATAAAATCCAAACTCCTTCCTGCAGCCTACAAAGTCTTGTCTGGGCAAAGCTCTGCCTGCTTCTCAGAACTCATCTCCTACCTGCCCCTGCTAGCTCACTGTATCGCGGTCCATGCACCTACTGCGTGTTGACTGGACACACCCAGCCTGTTCTTACTCCCACATCTTGGCCTTGGTAGGACCCGTCCCCAGAGCACGTTTTCTCTAGATTCTCTTTTAATGGCTCCTGCATGTCACACAATTAAATGTCATGTCTGCAGAGAGGCCTCACCCAATCACCAGTACAAAGTAGCCCTTGGCAGGTCTCTATTGCACCACCTGCTTGCTTTTTTCCTGGGCACCGATTATGAACCTCTGTCCTCTTGTTTGCATGTTTATTGTCTGCCCATCCACCCCACTCACAAGCAGAACTAACCTTCCCAGGAGCAGAGGTCTCACCTGGTTTGCTCACCTGTGCATCCCCAGTATCTAGACCAGCACTAGTTAAGAGGTGAAGTTCAAAAAATACATGTTGAATGAGCCTGTCACGTCAGTTAGCATGCAGATTTCATTAAACAGGGGCACCTTAGGAATTCAAATTATTATGCATACATAAAGCATACAAATACATATTTGGCTCTCCCTGTCCAGTTCCTTTCCAACTCATGAAACACAGCATGAATAATATATTCTGATTTTTTTGATTGAACTGTCAGAATGATTTATTTCATAGCATCTTCTTCTCTCTCCCTTTTGTAAATAATGGTGGGTCTGCAGAGCTTTTTGCTAACATTTGTCTTGCTAATTTGTCTGGGGGGTGGGAGGATGATGGCATTTTTTTTTACCCTCTTATAATGGGTTCGGAGGACACTTTTTTCTGCATAGCGTTGGGACTCTAAAAAATCAAGGTTATACAGTGCATTGATTACTCGCTGTTTTACAAACCAGCTCAGATTCATTTCACAACTTGAGAATAATTCTAATTGGAAATCAGCTCCTTTAAAACCATCAGATTAATGGTATTCCCATTACACTCTCTGCCCAACCATGTGAACAATAGAGCCTGAACTGCAACTGCTAGAATTGTGCATCAAAGTAAATAATGCACTAACGAGACAGCAATTTCATTCCTCCTGTGGAATTCCCCAGGCATTTCTCCTTCAAGAGGCCAAGATGGGTTCAGGGCAAATCCCTCTGGACTGTGCAGGGTGACTGGAATGAATGTGGACCCCTGAGTATGGAAGATGGTGCTTGTAGGATGTGATACGCATTCTTCAATTATTGTATTATTTTTGAACTCTCATAGATAACCACTACGGGGATGAGGAGACATCGATAATTGCTGATGGGCTTGTTAGACTCTCTGGCAATAATATTATATGAGGTGTATACACACATAATATATTTATGTATCAAGATTAAAAAAATGGAGCATCACTTCCTACCCACCCTCCCTCCTCTTCTTTCTCAGCTCCCACATCTCATCAAACACAATTGTCAATTTTAGCTCCTAAAATATTGTTGTTTTGAATCTTGTCCTTTCTCTTCATCCAGAATTCATTTCCCCAGCATGAGCCTCCTGGATGCTATTCCTGCCCCTACACCAGTAGCCTGATTCCTGGCAGTACATTAGGATTGTCCGATGAGCTTTTAAAATATACCGGTGCCCAGACTGCACTTCCAGAGTGCCTGATTTTATTGGTCCAGGGTGAGGTCCTGGCATTGGATTTTTAAAAATTGCTCCCTGGTGAGTCTCCTGTGCAGCCAGAGTTGGGAGCCAGCACTGGTTTTGTGTAGCAAACAGAGGGGTCTATGATAAAGTCTGCCTGACTGTACCATCCCCGGCTTAGAAACCAAGACTGCTTCTGGGTGCCTCCAGCGTGGAGTGCAAGGTCCCTAGTGATCTGACACTAGCTGGCCCCTGGAGCCCCATTGCTCCTCTTCCTTCTCAGGCTTTGTATAGTCCAGCAGAATGGCTGCTTGTCTTTCTTGAGGACAGCCTGCCTGTTCACACCTCATGCCTTTGCACACTGCTGCTTTGCACCTGCAATGCCCTTTCTCCCTGAATCCGCATGCAAGTGGTGATTAATTTTTCAAAACCTGCTTTAGATTTTGCTTCTTCTGAGTCCCTCTTGAGTTACTATCTCTCCTCTGTGCTCTTACAGTTTTGTTGCATATCGGCCACAGGTTATTGTAATTGACTCAAATTTGTATGCGTTTTCTTGTTAAACCTTGAAGACCTTGAAAGTCGGCCACATCTTATTGATCCCTATGACCCCAGCACTAAACACTGTGCTAGGTACACAGCAAAGGCTCTATAAATGCATACGATTATGTCCCAAATGGCAGTCCCAGAAGGTGTGTTCATTCTTTTGCCGTCAAGTAATATTCCCTTTAAAGTTTCCAAAATACAGTTCCATAAAGATGCGTGGAGGCAGACAGTCCGTGAAAAGTGAAATTGAATTATAGTATTGTTGTGAAATGAAAAAAAAAGAAGTAGGTAGCCCTGGATTGAAATCCTGGGTCTACTACTTACTAGCTGTGTGGCCTCAGACAAGTTACTTAACATCTCTGAGCCAGAGTTTCCTCATCTGTAAAATTGACAATCATATCTAATTAACAGGACTGTAATAAAGATTAAAAGACAGAATGTTAGCAACGTACGTACCAAGAAGTCACATCATACAATGGGCAAGTGCTTAATAAAACATAAATTAGGGTCCCTTATCCTTACTTCGTTGCCTAGTTTGTTTGTTTTCTTTTTGAGACGGAGTCTCACTTTGTTGCCCAGGCTGGACTGCAGTGGCGTGATCTTTGCTCATGCAACCTCTGCCTCCCGGGTTCAGGAGATTCTCCTGACTCAGCCTCCCAAGTAGCTGGGATTACAGGCGCCCACCAGCATGCCCGGCTAATTTTTGTATTTTTAGTAGAGATGGGGTTTCACCATGTTGGTCAGGCTGGTCTCGAACTCCTGACCTCAAGTGATCTGCTCACTTCGGCCTTCCAAAGTGCTAGGATTACAGGCATGAGCCACTGTGCCTGGCCTCATTGCTTGGTTTTAATCTTCTTGGAAAAATCAGTGATTAAGAAACTACCCCTAAATCGCAATCATGATCGTAGGCAATAACAGTTAAGCATCTTATTCTTTTCTTGCCATTTTGCATAGGACTTTATGTGCGTAATGCTACTGAATTCCCAGAGAAGCCCCATGAGGTTAGCACTACTTTTATCCCCATTTTATGATTGAAAAAACGGAAGCTTTGAAAAACCCTAGAGGCAAAAGGGAAAGATGGGCATCTAAACCAGGTGGGCAATTCTCTTTCTGGAGCTCATTACACTGCCTATCCCACCCGTCTCATTCTATCAGCTACCTTTCTTCTGGAGCTTTGTTGGATTTTGTTTAGCTAACAAAGAATAATAATAGAAGGGCCACCTGACTGGTTGTCAATCTGAAATGAATCAATTGTTCTTTGTATTTTGTCTTCCCTCCTCCAGCCGAACCTTGAGAACAAGTCTGGAAACATTTTGCACGTACTGGCAAACAGGTTGGTGAATTGACAGCACTTCTTGTTAGTAATTAGGGCATGGTAATGTGCTCCTTTGGTAATTAGTGCATTAATGTAGCATAGATTGTATCGCTTACAGTGATTGAAAGGTATGGCAAGCTCAGAACATTATTAACATTTGAAGCTGGAAGCTGCTGGGAGGTAGTGTAGTGTGGACACTACGAGGGCTGGAGGGGAGTCAGAGGCCCTCGGTTCTTGGCCTGGCTGTGCCACTTATGTGCTGTGTGAGCTTGGACAAGTCACTTGGCCTCTCTGGACTTCAGTTTCTTCGGGGGTAAAATAAACAGATCAGATTCTGGTGTGTGAAGGGAAGAGAAAGAAGAAAACAGGAGATGCTAACAGTAAAGACCTTGGCTAAAAAAAGGGATGAATCTGATTGATCCTTGCTTCCACCCCTGGGAACGCAAGGACTCCCCAGTGGGTGATGCGTTTAATCAGGGTAATCTAGGCTGTGCTGTAAGAACAGACTAACCCAGAAATGTTAGTGGTTTAGCATGACAAAGGCATATGTATCACTCATGCAAATTCCAAAGCTGGTTAGCCAACTCTATAGGACCGTCTTTTAGGTGATGACTCAGAAATGTAAACTGCTTTGATCACATGGCTTCCAGGTTGCTGCCACAATAAAAGGGACTGTTGGAGGGTCTTGCAGTGGCTCATGAATGCATTAGCCAGAAGTAACACGGAAGACTTCCACTCACAATTGATTGGACAGTACTAGTCACACGGCCCCACCCAACCTTGAAAGGAGCGGGAAATGTGGGGAAGGTACAACTCTACCGGGGAAAGAGAGAAAATTAGCACTTACTAAGAGCTTCCTATATACTCGCAATTGATTGGATGGTACCAGTCACACAGCCCCACTCACCTTGAAAGGAGCTGGGAAATGTGGGGAAGCTACATCTCTACCAGGGAAAGAGGGAAAATGAGCACTTACTAAGAGCTTATATGTTCCATTTGTTCTTCACTATCTCTTCTATCATTCTTATTTTCCACGTAAAGACATCGAGTCTCAAGAGCTTAAGTGTAAGTGCAGAAATTTATACTCTTAGGAATTTGCTGACCTGGAGTTCTAGCCCAAGTTGCTGATCTCAAAGCCCAAGCCCTTTGTACCTTTCCACAATGTTTAAATGTAGTTATAGGGCCCTCCTAGCCTGGGTGATCCTGGGACTGCCCTCTTCTCTGAAACTCTGTACCTCTCATGTCCTTAAATGAAATCCCTTGCTAGAACACACAACAAAACAAACCCAATTTCCTTGCTGGATTCATGTGTTATACTATATTCAGTATACTATATTATGGAGGTTTCGTTGATTCAAACATTTTCTAATTGATATGAAATACTGCTTTATGAAAATTCTTTGTGCTGTCCTGTAAGATTAGGGGGAAAAAAAGAAAGCCACACAGCCTGGACGTCTTAATCTCATAGCAGCACACAGTGGGTTAAAACTCGGGGCAGAGGAAGAGTTTGTGATTTTTTTCCAAGTCACAGAGAGATGAGAAATAAAATATGGTGCTCTGGATCCCTGTCCTTTAGTCTGTTTCTCCTGGGATGGGCAGTGGTATCCAAGGTGCTAAAGAAAAAATTTCAAGAAGTGAAAGATGTTGCAGAAGATCAAATGCCACGGACAACTATGGAGATGAAGGGACCCATTGAATGTAGCAATACAGTGGCTATCAGTGACTTTTGCCAGAGCCACTTCAGTGCAGTTGTGCAAACAAAGACCTGATTTAAGGATGCAGAAATAAGAGGTAAGGAAGTAGATAGAGATGGTGGGTGTAGCATATGCTTTTAAGAGACTTGGCAGCGATGAGAAACAGGAACCATGGCAGGAGCTTGAAGAAGAAGTAAGTGCTTAATTAAATTTGTTGATTGAGTGCTTTTTTTGGCTTAGCCAGTTTAGTTCTTAGTTACTTCCTGTCCATTAGTTTGATTGCTACTTAGGGAACAGGAATAGGTTTTGTTATTGGCTATCTTAAGTGGTAATTTATGAAGGTCAATCTGCCGAAAAAAAACCCATATGTATCATAGAGTGCACTGGGGATTATTTGGAAGTTACTCACTGTTTTGGATGATGCAGGACACTGCCTTGAACCATTAACACAGATAATTAAATGCCGGCTCTAACGGATGAGAATTCCATTCTTTTGTTAATCATTAGAGCGTGTGGTTGTAAGCATGCACTATGAACCCTGGTGGTGCAGCATACTAGGCTGTAACCTTGGACACATTGCCTACCCTGCTCTGGGCCTCAGTTTACTCATCGGTTACCTTGGGAAAAATCATAGAACCTGCTGCAAAGGAGTATTGGCAGAATTGGATGAGTTCATGCATATGAAAGGACTAGAAGGGTACCTTGCACACAGTAGGTGCTCAATGAAGTGGTGATTTTGTAAATATTCATTGAATGCCTACTGTGAACCAACATGGTTGGTGGCATTGGGGATGTAAGTGTAAACAAGATAAATGTGATCCTTGCCTTCAAAGCTTTCAGACTAGTGATGTTACAGAGAAGTAAACAGGCAATTCCAATATACTGTGACATGTGTGAAGATGGAGAAAGTACACAGTGCTATGGAGCATATGAGGGGTACCTAAGATAGATTTGCAGAGGTGCAGAGAAGACTCCATCACAGAGGCTGTATCCAAGGTAGCTGTGATGAACCGAGAGACGCTGCTTTGGACCAGGGAAGAAAGGAGGAGCTTACATCCACTCTTGTCCCTCTCCAGCTCATTTCCCACACCATCAGAGGGATCTTTTAAAAATGTAATTTGAGCCTCCTTAGAGTCTTAATAGCCTCCCATGGCATTTGCCATAAATGTGAACATTCTTAACACAGCCTTTAGGATTCTGCATCGGGCTTCTCCTTTCTTGGGTCTTTTCTCTCACTAGCTCTTATGTGCTCTGGGAAATTCTAACCATTTTTATTTTTGAAATGAGTCGTGTTGCTTCCCTCCCCACCCTCTTGGCTAAGTTCATCTCTACCCATTCTTTATATTTCAGAGCGCTGGTACATCCTCAATGGCCTCCAGACCACGGAAGGGGCCCCATCACAACACCCAGCTTCCTTATTATAGCACATAGCTGTTTGTGTACTTGCATGTGTGACTCTACCTCTCCCAGTGGGGTGCGAGCTCCAGACAGACAGGGATCTTTTTTTTTTTTTTTTTTTTTGAGACGGAGTCTCGCTCCAGACAGGGATCTTAATATTTTTATCCATCTTAGACTCCAGCACTCAGCACTACGCTGTGCAGAGTGAGCCCTCCACAAGTTATTTGCAGAAAGAAGGAAGGCTCCTTGAAGGTGAGTGTGATTTTAAACTGCGCACTCCACAAATCCAAAGGCCCGGCAATGCTCATCACAGATTCTGTAGTGAACATCAACATCTGCCTTCTTGGTGCTGCGTTCGTGTGCCCAGACGGTCAAGCACACGGCTACCCACTCTGACCTTGCTGAGAGGTCAAGGGACTCAAGAAGGCCAAGTGCTGGGGCCTCAGTAAAGGAATCCAACTGGAGCTGGAGAGCAGGATGGATGATAGGGAGGCATCCTGGGTCACTAAGTGCACAATTTTAAATGCATAGACCCATGCCATGTGTAAACCAATAGAAGCAGTAATTACTCAGGAACATCTGCAATGAAAACTGAAAAGGTCATTATCTTTGTGTTGAGACAGCATCTGCTTATGGAATTCTAGAAAGATCTAAAGGCCAGGTGAGCTCTAGTAGAAACAGTGAAAACATTAGAATCACACAGTTGAGTTTTATTCATACTAAGTAGAACTTGGAGAAGTTCCTTAGCTTTCTCTGTGTGCCTCTGTTTCCATATCTGAAACACACAGATCATATTTACTTACAAGGCTGTGACAAGGATTAGAAATAACACGTGTAGAGAGGATAGCATGTGGGGGCACATAGTAGGTGCTCAATAAATGGTGACTGGTGACCATTATCCCTCTCTTCCACATTATTAATTTCCTTGGCTTCAGGAACTCAGCAAAATTTAAAAAAAAACAAACAGAGAAGACATTATTATTGCAGAAAATAAGGTTGACAAAAATTACTACAAGCCCTATGTTAAGACTTGGAATCATAATAGTGAATGAGGAACAAAGACTCTGGCCTCATGGAGCTTGGAGCCAGTAATATTTAACTTACGTATAAAAGAATTTTTCCAATTAAAAAAGCAAATGGGGAAATTTTTTTGAAGTAGCAAAAAGTATTATCAGTCGACTCACTTCTTCAAAAACAACCACTGTAAACATTTTGCTGTATTTTCTTCAGTTCCTTACTCTATGCTAATTATTTTTACTTAAATCTATAACCTAAGTATATTCCTTTTCCTGTATTGTTAATAATGCTTTGTGTAAGTCATTTCTTAATGACTGCATAATGTTCCATATAATGAATGAATTTACTGAAGCAATTACCTATTCTTATACATTCTTGCATAAAGTCTTTTTCCCCATATACTTTCAAATGTCTCCTTAGCATAAAGTCTCAGAACTAAAACATCTGGATAAAAAGCTAGCTGGAGATTTTGTAAGGCTCCTGAAACATCCCACACAACTCTTTTAAGCAGTGTATCAGCAACAACCAATTATGCTGTAGAAAATATTTCTTATAATGTCCTTTTAAAAGGAGAAAGAAGATTGAAAATTCTGCAAAGAAGATACTAAGTTAAAACCAAATTAATCATCCTGGCTTAGCTTGGAATGCTAAATATTAATGTTCCTCTTTAGCATGTATGGCATATTATGTACAATTCATCTGAATATAAATAGTCCAGATTGTGACATTATATTATTCATGATGAATCAACTGTCCACGGTCTGTATGGCGCATCACTCAGATATGCAGCACTCTTGCTAATTAATCAGCAGGTAGAAAATGGATTATATTCCCCAGGAAGACGTACTGAACGGGCATAATGTTTATTGAGCATGTATTATGTGCTAGGTGTTTTATATAAATCATCTCACTTAATGAACAGTCCTTAAGGTTGGTAATTGATGTGCTCTAGGCTCCCCTTCCACAGGCTGCAAGAACTCCTCCCTCCTCTGTTCCAGGTCTTCACGTGGTTAATGTGTAATTAACAACACTCCGGTAAAGAAACCAAGAACTATAATGCAACATCTTTGAAAGGACATTATTTTTACCTGTCTACTAGAAAGGTTAGTTGGTAACAATCAGAAACTAAAGAGCTCAGGAGGAGACAAACAGGTCATGTGATTAATTGTCAAGATGAAGATTCTGGTGGTCAGTCTCAACATCCTATTTTGTTCTTTTTTTTGTTTGTTTGGCTCATTTGCGGTATCTTAAATATTTTTGAGCATGACCCTCTCAGCACTACAGACTCCTAAGCTGCATTTGAGGAGGAGCATAAGGGATCCTGCATAGTCCAATCATTCTTTTTTTTTTTTTTTTTTTTTTTTTTTTTTTTTTTTTTTGAGACAGAGTCTCACTCTGTCGCCCAGGCTGGAGTGCAGTGGCGCAATCTCGGCTCACTGCAAGCTCCGCCTCCCGGGTTCACGCCATTCTCCTGCCTCAGCCTCTCCGAGTAGCTGGGACTACAGGCGCCCGCCACCATGCCCGGCTAATTTTTTTTTTTGTATTTTTAGTAGAGACGGGGTTTCACCATGGTCTCGATCTCCTGACCTCATGATCCGCCCGCCTCGGCCTCCCAAAGTGCTGGGATTACAAGCGTGAGCCACCGCGCCCAGCCCATAGTCCAATCATTCTTTGAAAAACATTGAATTAGAATCTTCAGCAATCTTTAGGAATGCAGTGATTTTAGTTCATGAGTACCAGTGTCTATTATCTTTAATTACATCTTTGGTAGCCTGTAGCTATTTAGCCCTTAGTCATATATGAACACATGGAAGTCTGTGGAATTATGTGCCATTTAACAAAAGAAGTGTTCTTGTACTGTTTGATTACGTACAAAGTCATTATATTTTTTGATTAGTTTGTAGCCAGTTGGGAGATTCTCCAAGCTGGATTAGGGAGCTTGGCTGTGTGTGGTGGCTTTTGCTGGATGGGAGCATTGCAGTGAACCAGGTCTCATTTGGTTTTGGTGAGAACGTGTCTACAGCTCATAAACCCTAAATGGGGCATATTAGCATTGTTGTTCTTGTTCTGATAACCCAGAACGGGTATAATGTTTATTGAGCATTTATTATAATCTCAACTTTCCTTTACTTATAAGGCAAAGGAAGAGGATAAATAAAGAATGAGTGTCCCCCAGACCATCTGGGAACCCCACCTGTGCATCTTAAATAAGGAAGGACCAAGCAGATATCAGAAAGAGGTGAGCCTAAATAATTGTGAGCCATAATTGCAGGACTTGGCCAAGAGTGATAGGCTCAGTTACTCCCCTGTGACTCCCCCATTGAAAGCAGCCTCTGGAACATTTTAGGAAGCCCAGAATTTAACCAATCCAGGTAGAAGCTTCTCTGGTTCATTGTGTGCTGCCATGATGGCAGTGGGCGGCGGTGAGAAATTGTCAAGATGGCAGCCAACTTGGGACAGGCTTTGGTTCCCTGAATCCTCCAGCAGAGGGACCTGCTCAGCTAGGGAGCCTTCCAATCTCTTAGTGGACTGGAGTATCACTGACGTATGGATGCAAAGCATCTTGCTACATAAAAGCTGTGATGTTGGCCGGGTGCGGTGGCTCACGCTTGTAATCCCAGCACTTTGGGAGGCCCAGGCGGGCGGATCACGAGGTCAGGAGATCGAGACCATGGTGAAACCCCGTCTCTACTAAAAATACCAAAAAAATTAGCTGGGCGTGGTGGCGGGCGCCTGTAGTCCCAGCTACTCGGAGAGGCTGAGGCAGGAGAATTGCTTGAACCCGGGAGGCAGAGCTTGCGGTGAGCCGAGATTGCACCACTGCACTGCAGCCTGGGCCATAGAGCAAGACTCTGTCTCAAAAAAAAAAAAAAAAAAAAAACCAGCTGTGATGTTTTATGACTATTGTTATTGCTATTGCTGTTCAAAGAGAGGTAAGGCAGGGTCAGTCCTGGCTGCCCCAACTATCAAGTGTATAATTTTTGCCAAATTTCTTTCCTTCAACTTTCTTGTCTGTAAAATGAAATAATAGCGACTATTATCTCTTTTCTTCTATTTACTAGTCTATAAGATAAAATAGGGCCTAGTATCTATCCTACAGAGATGAGGGAGTTTGGAGAGAGAAAGAGAGAGAGAAAAGTGTTACAGGTCTTTGATAACTACATAATGCTGTATAAAATAAGGGGTTATTGTTACAATGTAATTGATCATTTAGGTGAACACATGCGCAACATTTAATGGCAAAGGAAGAAATGTATGAACTATAACCCAAAACTCAATTTCTGTCCCATGAATTTCTGTTAGAGAAACCAGTCATGAATCAATTGCAGCCCAATATCCAACCAAAAGACCAGTTAACTTAGTCATTTACCTTGAGTCTCCAAGTTCTAAATCAATATTTTATTATCCTCACAAAACCAAGTATGTGAAACTAATTCTCAGCCACATAGCAGGGCCTTAGCCGAGTTTCTATTTAAGAGCATACGCTGCCTTTAGGGAGTATCCCAGAAGGTTTGTCCATTTGAAGAATGCTTTCTTATATTTCTGTTTTAAAAAAAGCCAAAGATACTGTTCCCTGTTAACTAACATTTTTTGAATAAGAATGTAGATTCCTACCAAGTTGTCCAGGAAAAAGAAATATTCACCCCTGCAGTTGTATTTGTATGCTATCTTGTATCTGAAAGCAAATGCTGTAGAATACAAGATGTTTCCCCTTCACTGTGGCTTCCGGGAAACAACAAATTCAACCCGGAGCTATAGCAATCAGTTGATCTTAGGTAGCTGGTGACAGCAGCGTGCTCTTTTCCAGATTGATCTCTGATTGTCTTTTCTCTTTGCATTTTGTTAGGTTTAAAAACACAAGGGATGTTGGGGAAACAAGAAACTAACCAGCCTACAGGAGTGGCTGGAGGTAATGCTATAAATCGGTTGGGATATATTCATTTATTTATTGACATAAAATTGTACGAAGACCCTTAAACTTAATGATTGCTCTCAACAGTGTCTAGTATAGTGTTTTTCCTCCTCTCCCAGAATTAGAGATTTTAGAACAAAAAAGGACCTTAGTCCAAGTCCTCATTTTATTGTATGTTGAAGGACATGGGCTTCAAAATCAGACACACCAGGTTTTGAATGCTGGCTTTGCCACAGAATAGCTGTCTAATCTTAGGAAAATTTTCCAAACTGCCTGGACCTTAGTTTTCTCATCTGTAAAGCAGTTGTAATGACTCCTAAACCACAAGACAGTTTACAATAATAACAATAATTTATGAAAGCACTTAGCATAGTATCTGGCACACGGAAGTTGCACAAAACATGGTTGTTACTATATTTAAAGGTGAGGAAATAGATGAGGCACTGGAGGAATTAAATAGACTTCCAGCTACTCAGGAGGCGGAGGTGGGAGCATGAATTAAGTCTGGGAGTTCAAGGCTGTAGTATGCTGTGATGGTGCCTCTGAATAGTCACTGTCCTCCAGCCTGGGCAACATGGTGAGACCCTGTATCTTAAAAAAAAATACTTAATGCGGGGCACAGTGGCTCACACCTGTAATCCCAGCACTTTGGGAGGCCAAGGTGGATGGATCACACGGTCAGGAGTTTGAGACCAGCCTGGCCAACATAGTAAAACCCTGTCTCTACTAAAAATACAAAAGTTATCCAGGCGTGGTGGTGGGCACCTGTAGTCCTAGCTACTCAGGAGGCTGAGGCAGAAGAATCACTTGAATCTGGGAGGCAGAGGTTGCAGTGAGCCGAGATGGCACCACTGCACTCCAGCCTGGGTGACACAGCGAGACTCCGTCTCAGAAAACAAAAACAAACAAACAAACAAAAAACCCTTAATTAGTGAGTGTTAAATACATTATTGGATTAAAATACAAATATCCCAAAGTGAGATTGGTCACGCACATCTACCTACTATAAAACCGGAACAAGTTCACATGTTGATTTTTCAGATTTTTGAATGGAACAATATACAGAGAACAATTGTGAGCTTTCAGAAGGCACACCACAGGGATTACGTATTCTTTAAGTCCATACAATGGGGAGAGGGAAGGATGTGAGTGAAACATTTCATCTACCATACTTACTTGATTCAAAGATATACTTTCCCAGCACTTTATTATCATAATTATCACCATGCAGAAAGGTTGACTTTTACAGTGAACACCTATATACCAACCATCTAGTTTCTATAATTATATTTTACTGTACTTGCTTTATCACATGTCCACCCATCTATCTCCATCCATCCACTCATCCATCCATCCATCCATCCAGCTTATATCTTTGATGTATTTCAAAGTAAGTTGCAGGCATCAACATGTATGTTATTAATTAAAGTTTCCTTGAAACCCTTCCCTGTCAAGCTCTGATCCTTTGTCCTCCAGAACCAACAACTGTTCTTTTTTTCCACCAGAGGTTAGTTTTGCCTGTTGTAGTTTTCTATAAATGGAATCATACAACATACGCTCTTGTGTTTGAATTCTTTCACTTAGCATAATGCCTCTGAGATCCATCTATATGCTGTGTCTGTCAGTAGTTTGTTCCTTTAGCTTATAGAATAGTGCTTCATTAGGCCAGGCACGGTGGCTCACGCCTATAATCCCAGCACTTTAGGGGACCGAGGCAGGTGGATCACCTGAGATCAGGAGTCCAAGACCAGCCTAGCCAACATGGTGAAACGCCATCTCTACTAAAAATAAAAAATTAGCTGGGTGTCGTGGCAAGCTCCTGTAATCCTAGCTACCTGGGAGGCTGAGGCAGGAGAATCGCTTGAACTCAGAAGCCGGAGATTGCAGTGAGCTGAGATCGTGCCACTGCACTCCAGCCTAGGTGACGGAGCAAGACTCCGTCTCAAAAAAAAAAAAAAAAAAACTTCATTGAATGAAGATGTTGCAGTTTGTTTATTGTTCCTCAGTTGATGCGCAACTGTTTTAGCCTTTGATTATGAATATAGTTGCTACCGACAACTTTTCCTTAGGTACAAGTCTTCTGTGAACATATGCTTTCATTTCTCTTGGATAAGTACCTAAGATTGGAACTGCTGAGTCATAGGATAGTTGTGGGTTTCATTTTATGAGAAACTGTCAGAACTTTCTCCAGAGTGGTCGGCCAATTTTACCTTGCCATCAGCAATGTATGTGAATTACGTTTGCTCTGTGTCTTTGCCAATGTTTGGTGTTGTCAGTCTTTTAAATTTTAGCCATTCTGTTGGGTATATGGTGGCCTCTTATTGTGGTTCAAAGACATGCTTTTATTTTTTCTTCACATTTGATGTTATCTCAGATGCGTTTTACAATTTATGTCAATATTTAAGTTAGTTTGTTGTTTTTTATTTTTCTCCTTTCCCCAAAAAAGAATTGATATATACAGTGTATCAATTGTGTTTCCTATAATGAAGAACATTTTGGAATTGAGAAAATGTAATATCTTAAATCTTGCTGCCATGAGCTCCAACATAAGGAGCCATCTCTGTGATGTTAACTGCTTTATACCAAAGGCCTAGGATCATAATGTGTAATATTCTATTACACTTCCTAGAGTCCCCTTTTCTAATTATTCTTTGCAACCCAGATATCCAAAGGGACACATATAATGAATCCCATCTCAGGTCAGTTGCAAGGTCAAAAAGGCCCTGCCTTGATGGGAAATCAAGCAAACTTCATGGAGACATTGAAAAGCCATGTCCAAGTCTTTGAGAGCCAGTCAGTTGGTACTTGGAAATGCTCAAAAGACTGGGAAACTAATCACTTGGCTTTGATCCATTAGCTCAGCTGTAATGTAGCAGAGCTAATGCAGTCATAGGCAGCAGACAGCTTCTCTGGCAGAAAAAAAAAAACCAAGAGTTCCTTTCACTTTTGCAATGAAAATTAAATGTGGAAATAATTTCCTGCTCCTTTTTGGAATATTACTGTGCTATTAACTAGGCTAAGATCATTAAAAAGTAATGACATGAAGTTGCATGCATCATTATTTTAAGAGAGATTGAATGAAAATATACTGTCGATCTTTTCTGCTTCTTGCCTTATCCCTGGCTTAATCAACATTGGTAAGGCCTAGAGTGAACATGTATTTTAATATTAAAGTTATAGCTTTGGACTTGAAGAAGGAAATGTGGATCATCAGAAAATGGACTGACAACCTTCATAACACATCTTTCTGATTTTTTAAATCAAGTTTTTATTAATACAAAATTAAGAGTGACTCTCAAAAAACCGAGTTGCTCAGAAAACGAATAGAAAGTTCACCCCTGGCTTGAAAGAAGTAACTAGGTTTTCCTCACTGCTATTTTCGGGGGGAAAAGTGTCAGTGGCAAATTATATGCATCATGTTACAATCGCTGAGACCTATTTATTCTTCACCACCATGGTGGCTCCTAAGGTCCTGGAGAAACGTAAATTAAGACAAACAGTCCATCCCACTGAAACGCAGGAGATTTGACTGGTTGCCTAGCACATCCCGCACCCAGAATGTCTGTATGTGAGGGAAGGAGGATGCGTGGATCTGGATTCTGAAGAAAAGGCTTTGGTAACGATAGTACAGATTCTCAAATTACAATAACTGCCTTCATCTCCTCCTCTTCCCTCCTTCCAGCACACCCCAGTAGCCACTCCTGTAACACAGGTGAACACTGTGGTGGTAACAGGAAACTAATGAGAAGTGATTGCAATATTATCCATTGTCTTGACAGATGTCATCTGCGCCCAGCCTGAATATATGTATCAGATGGGGTGAGAGAGAAATGAGATGCTTCTCTTCACCCATCTTCCAGGGTTGGAAGGAGAGCTGTAATTGGTCTCAGGTAGGCTTGTTTAACACAAATATTCTAACTGCATCAGCTCGGAAGGAAAGGAACAAACAGAAAATATTATGTCAACAAAATGTTATCTAATGGGGTGAATAGATACAGAAGCAAAACCTGAAAACTTTATTCTCCTTTCAAGTTTGCTATCAAATCTACAACATTAGACCTCTATGTAAATTTGGGTATTATAAGCTGACACATTGTTGTTCATAAATGTTTATTTCCCCCAGGCCAAAGGCAAATATTTTCACCAAGGAGAATTTGGAAAATTCCACAATGTATAAAAAAGGAAAATTAAAAGTCTCCATAACTCCATCTATCAGCAACCATTGTTAGCACTTTTGTGTATTTATCTGCAAGTACTTCTCCTGCTCCCACCTCTCGCTTTTAGATAATTTACATAATGATGATGATACACTATGTACAGTTTCACACCCTGCTGTTTTTTCCTTAACATACTTGCCTAAGGATGTTCCCATATCATTAAAAAATTCTTTATAAAATACAGTCTTTTGAACTGTATACTCTTAGAGAGTTTTGCATAATTTTATTTGCACAAGCAATTAAACATCACATTATTTGTGTAGGGTTTCACTTATATGGGAAGGTCTTAGTACTCACTGCAAAACCCATGTTAATGGCCTTTATGAGTCACTAGACAGCTTGCCCCTTAGTATGTCCAAAAAGATAGCCACAGTAAAATCTCTTATAGACCCTTCTTCAGCAGAGTGTTTTACCCAGACAGAACTGGACTCCGAAGTCAGGGAACTCTTTTGGACTGGAGAAGAGGTAGCTCCTCTGGACCCATAGGCCCAGAGGAGCCTGGGGTAGAAAACTGGATTCCAGGACTAAGGCGACAGAGCAGGAATGGAATAATTTAGGAAGTTTAATGCAGAGTAGTTAGAAATTCCCTGGTCAATTGGTGAAAAAAAAGTCAGCATAGGTCTGTAAAACTGCTTCAATGCCAAGGTGAAAATTTGCCTGCTTTGGAGTCAGAAAGATGTGACTTCTGATCCCACAGTTAGAAGCTGTGTGTGTCTGGGCAAGTTGCTTAACATCTCTGAGACTATTTTTTCATCAATAAAATAAGGAAGATAACTGTATCTACCTGA
Source organism: Nomascus leucogenys (assembly GCF_006542625.1). Classification (NCBI taxonomy): domain Eukaryota; kingdom Metazoa; phylum Chordata; class Mammalia; order Primates; family Hylobatidae; genus Nomascus; species Nomascus leucogenys. The sequence continues at coordinate 86,635,627 of NC_044398.1, read as the reverse complement.
TATGATTGTTGGGAGAACTAAAGGAAATAATGTGTGCAAAGCTTTTAATATGTCATCAAGAAATAGCACTTGCTGTTGTTTACAATTAGGGCTATTATTATTTTTTGTTATTTTTTTCTTGAACTTTCTCAAATTCACCCAATGATGGGTTGGATGATCATACATATATAAACTTCAGAATCGGTCCTTAGTTTAAACCCAGTTCTAGCATGTACCAGCATGTGCCCTTAAGGGCACATTTCTTTCATTTATTTATTTATTTATTTATTTATTTATTTATTTATTTATTTATTTATTTTGAGACAGAGTCTCACTCTGTCACCTAGGCTGGAAGCTATAATCTAGGCTCACTGTAATCTATGCCTCCTGGGTTCAGACAATTCTCCCTGCCTCAGCCTCAGCCTCAGCCTTGTGAGTAGCTGGGATTACAGGTGTGTGCCACCATGCCCCGCTAATTTTTGTGTTTTTAGTAGAGACAGGCTTTCACCATATTGGCCAGACTGGTCTTGAACTCCTGACCTCAGGTGATCCACCTGCCTCAGCCTCTCAAAGTCCTGGGATTACAGGCAGGAGCCCCTGTGCCTGGCTAAGAGTTTATTTCTTAAGCTTCTGTTTTCTTGCTGAAGCTCAGTTGACTTCTACCAAAAGTACACAGAATGAAGAGTATTTTGCTGTGAGGTTGTGAGGAAGATAATATTCTGTAAATAAAAGGAGGAAAGATACTTCACTTAATGAAATACACTGAAATAGGGGTAAACTTACTTGCATGCTAGGGAGACAACTGCAAACGGGGCAAGTACATCTACTCCCATGAAGATCAAATTTGCAAGGGTGTAAGTTGTGTGTGTTTATGTATCTGAATATTTGTTAAAATGTTCAGTTCTGATGAGCTGAATACTTCTTGAAATCTATGCTTGGCACATTTGCAGAGGGATGTGTGTCTTGTCACAGGTAATTAGGACAACCTAGTGGGGGGCTTTGATGGGGCAGGACGATGCACTGTGGATCTGGTCTTGGACTGGAGAATTAGATTATTAGGATTAAGAAGACTTTCCAGAGCAAGTGATATCAACACTTAAGATACCTTATATCCTTTTCCCATAGGGTGTGCACAGCCCTAAGTAATCACAGGGCCTCCATTGCTAATATGGATTTTTCTGGGGACAGAGCAAATTATAATTTGGTTTTCAGGATACTCTTTCTCAGAATCATACATCATCTCTGGATAACTGTCGCTCTCTCAAGAACAAGATCAGGAAAGAGAGAAGACTTGTCTAAACCTGGGGCTTAGCCGAGGAAGAATGGCTGAATAATAAGATGGAGTAAATATTCCGAATGAAATATTCATGGGTGCAGGAAATAGGATCTGTGCCTAATAAAATGATCGCGCTAGGTTTCAGAGCCCCTATGCCTCTCTGCAAATTATCCCCCCATCACCTCTCCCCTGTGAGCATTAAAATATATAATTAATGCTCATTGTTAATAATACATTTCTAATTTCCAGTTGCAAAAATACAGCTTTTCCCTCCATTGGAGGATCACCTATATTTTGTCATTAACATTTTGTCATAAGAGGCAAGAATGACTTAAATGAACAATAAATCGACAGGCAAGCTGCTGATTTGGGCTTAAGCCAAACTCTTTTGGGAAGGGGTTCATTTATTACCTGGGACTTAGTGTAGTTCTTCTGTTGATTTATGTGGAAAGGAATGAGAGACAGACAGTCCTGTGGAAGGGTCTTGTGTCCCTGGGGGATTAGTAATAATAAATAGAGTACCTGGAGCAGCAGCTGTCACAGTCAGAGTAACTCCAGCTGAGGGAAGAATGGAATTTCTGGTTATTGGACCAGTTCTGGAGAACACGTGGCCCAAGTGTTCTGAATATCCAGCTGCCTATTGGACATCTCCATTTGGGTATCCCACTAACACAGGACACTCAACTCCCACCAAACTCTTTCTTCTCAAATGTGTTTTTCTTCCAGGGTATCTTTTCTTATCTACCTGCTTTGTCAAGTCAGGAACTTGGAGGTCACCCAGTGACACCTCCTGCATCTTGCCTTCTACATCCAAATAATCACAATTCTTTTCAAAGCATTCCCTCTTCCATTAGCTCACCAGGTCCCCACAAAAGCTTTGAGATGCAGGAGAAGCAGAATTTTTATTTCCTTTTTTCAATGGAAGAAACTAAGGAACTCACTCATAACCACACTGATAATGAATGACTTTCAGTATTTTTAATCAATGGTCCAGTGTTTTCCCCAGTATACCATCTTGAATGAGAAACTTGTTTTCTTCTTTATGTCTCACTTCTCTTACTTTGTGCCCAATAAATCTTCCTGGGACCTCATAATTACTCTGTCTTCCCAGGTCCTTACAAAAACCTTGAGATGCAGGTGAAGCAGGATTTTTATTTCCTTTTTGGAATGGAAGAAACCCAGGAACTCACCCATAACCACACTGATAGTGAGTGACTGTCAGGATTTAGGTGTCAGGTATGTTTCACCCATTTATGCCAGAGATTGCAATTTTTTTGAATTGCAGACGTGTGAAAAATCAGACCTCGGCGATGACCTTGAGCAGTAGGATATAAATAGCTCCCACATGCTTAGCGTTCCAGTAATGGAACACTAGGCATACATGGGTTTTAATCAACGGTCCAGTGTAAGGAATTCCATTGTAAGGAATTCTCTTCTCTCTCAGGGAGTGAAACACAGACAGTATTCTTTTACCTAGTTTCTATCAAAACTTGTATATCCTATGTCCCGTTCTCTAAGAATCTTTTTTGAATTTGTTAATGTGGTAATTCAATGAAGATAAGCCAACCATGGTTCCATGCACTCATTACCTTCTGTAGATAACATTTTTATAATGACATTTGCTCATCCTTCAAACCTAAGTGACTCCAGGTATTAAGTTTTACTCTTACTCAAGGAGGAAGATGATCTTGAGAGTATGGCCAGTACAGATCTGGGTTAGAGAATTTGATTAAGACTTCTCTAAGCCACATCAGGACTATTAGAATCTTTCGCTTTGTTCTTTTGAGGGAAAGGACACACAAAAAAATGGACATTTAAGCAGTGAGCATGTCGTTTTATGAAAACTCAATCTACGTGGCCCATTGGAGGGATGGTGGTCAATGAATGACCTTCCATTGTGGACTGCTTTGTTGTGCAGTACAAATCCTTGCATATAATTGTATTTGGACTGCATAAAAAACCTGTTCTGTGGCCAAGCATGGTGGCTTACTCCTGTAATTCCAGCACTCTGGGAGGCTGAGGCGGGTGGATCACCTGAGGTCAGGAGTTCGAGACCAGCCTGTCCAACATGGTGAAACCCTGACTCTACTAAAAGTACAAAAATTAGCCTGGTGTGGTGGTGAGCACCTATAATCCCAGCTACTCGGGAGGCTGAGGCAGGAGCATCACTTGAACCTGGGAGGCAGAGGTTGCAGTGAGCTGAGATCATGCCATTGCACTCCAGCCTGGGTGACATAGCGAGACTCCATCTCAAAAAAAAAAAAAAAAAAAAAAAAGCAACAACAAAAAGTCTGTTCTGTGAAGCTTCTTTAAAAAATGGGTGCAGAATCTAATTCAGAACAGAAATAATAACTTATTTAAGATCACACAGAACTCAAGTCCAAGTCCTTTCATGGGCCAGAATCCAGTTAGTTGGATTCTTGGATATACAATGTTGGGGGGAAAATTAAGGTTTTGAGACACCAAAGTAAGAGGTTCCAAAGATGAATGGTGAATCTAGGACTCTTGGAGCAAACTCAGATACACCTTGCTCTAAATATGGTTGCATAGCACGTGAGCCATGAGGTCCTGGGACAAGCTAATTAATCTCACAGACTTTCTGTTTTATCTGTTAAATTGAGATAATAACACCAATAAACCTCCTATTTTTAACCTCACAAGTATTTAAGGATCACCAATTAGTGAAGCTGTGAAAATACTGTGCGAACTGCGAAATACCATGCAGATGTCTGGGTGCAAAAATGCAATTAGAGAATTTTTATTTCTTCAAATGGAGCTGCACATGTTTGTAGGCATTTTAAAGCAACGAGGAAGAAGATGAGATGATGAAAGCTAGGGGATTTTCTTTAGGATCTTGAAATTGTGTCTGTTAAAGGTTTTTGGCTGTAAACAACAGAAACCAAGGCTAAGCAAAAAGGGAAGTTTATAGGAAAATGTGGGGGCATCTTGGGATATGTATGTTCAGTGATTATTTGAGAATTGAGTGGACAAAGGCTAAGGTAAAGTCAGAAGAAGCAGTGGTGGTATGCTGACAAAGGTGGGTAGTTCAGTGTCTTTTTTTCTTAGAGTGTCAAACTTCTTGGGTATCCATATTCCCACTCCTCTTCTCAATATGACTCGAATATCGTCTTCTGTTTTTGCCTTCAGCCTAGGCTGGAAATGGTTTTCCCATCTACAAATAAGCATGCAATGCATGCTTAATAATTCCTTTCAGCCTTAACTTTCCTTCTTAGATTAATGACCCTAGCTGAGAACTTTTCAGCTGAGAATATTTACTTTTGAACCATAATTGAACTTCTCCAGTTGGTCTCAGCTCCCCATTCCTAGAAAAGACTGACAAGCCCCCTGAGTATCTGAGTCCCTTCATGAGCTTGTCTAGCTCTTTCTCTGTTGAATGGCTGTATCTCTCAGATAGACTGATCTGGCCTTCTAGTTCTGAGATTCTGATCTCTAAGTGGACTTCATATGGCCTTTGGAGTCCTCCCTCTGTAAATGAGGTGGTTAGCCTCAGAGGGTCTGTGCTCCAGCTTCTTCTTCTTCTTTCTTCTTTCTTCTTCTTCTTCTTTGTGTTTTGTTTTGAGACACAGTCTCACTCTGTCGCTCACGGTGGAGTGCAACTGTGTGATCTCAGTTCACTGCAACCTCCAACTCCCAGGTTCAAGCGATTCTCCTGCCTCAGCCTCCCGAGTAGCTGGGATTACAGGCATTTGCCACCATGCTCAGCTAATTTTTGTGTTATTAGTAGGGGCGGGGTTTCGCCATGTTAGCCAGGCTGGTCTCGAACTCCTGACTTCGAGTGATCTGCCTGCCTCAGCCTCCCAAAGTTCTGGAATTAAAAATGTGAGCCACCGTGCCTGGCCTCCCAACTTCTTGATTGGACTGATGTAGCAATCAGGCTAAGACACCCCCACCCCACCCTTTGAGTGGAGGGTCCTATTCAAAATGATCTCAGAGAACAGGCTTGTCTAGCATTCTCAAAGTCAGAACGTCTAGTCTCCTGAATAGAACAGTTTGCCCCTCAACTTGTGGGATTTGGATTTCCTAGGGCCCTTATGCTCTATCATGAAGCATCCATCTCTAGACGTAAAATTGTACTAAATTTGGTGAAGGGGCTTTGTTTTCCAAAGACAGTGACTTATTTCAGTTGAGCTATCCTTTAAAGAAAGTTGTAGGATGGAAAACTCTTTTTTTAAGACAAAGCTTATTCATGTGGATTTCTTTTCTTGTTTGAACCTCCAGGAGGCAGCTTCTATTTGGGGCTGTGTTGTAAGGACTCTTGTGGTTCTGTTGTGTGGGCCTCCTCAACGGCTGCGTCTTTGCTGATGCCTGCTCTTTAACGATATATGCTGAAATTAAGACGTTTTGGCTCAATCGATGCTATTTCCAATTGTACTTCTTTTGGAGGAAATAAGCCCTTGGATGTATGTTATGATAGTGGAGCCAAATATCTGATTCCATCTATGCCGATGAAATGAGTAATACAACCCGGTGTGTCGGAGGATCGTGTTATACACAAATACACTTTTCCAAGGCCTTTTGGGGATGAGCTAATACAAGGATTTATAATTAAAACTCGCAGGGAAGTGGGCTATATTTTTATCCACTGGACTTTGAGAGGACCAGATCCACCCAAACCCTTATCTTTAGCTGGTTGCCAAAGTGAGCCCAAAACACAAGTCGATGTTATAAGCCAAGATCTCCCATTTGTGTCTCCCAAAACTTTTAGGCTATTTAGAAACTCATTGGAGGTGTTCTTTGGGAAGGAAAAGCATGTGTGATAGGTTCCAGCTGTCTCAGTCATAGGTCCCCACTCCCCTCTTTATTCAGAGATACTATTTTTATGTGTTAAATATGGAGTTCCATATCTCTTATGTTGGGAGAATCTTAGGTTTAAGCCACAGAAACAGATTAGCTTACTTAGGTGAAAAAGGAACTTAGTAAAGAGAAATGAGGAGATACAGAGAAGTAAAGGGGAAGCTGGACAACCTTACTGGAAGATAGGACTGGGGACAGCTCCTGGATCCACGTAGCAGCAACTAATAGACCAATTTTTCATGGTGCCAGGGTTGGGCTCTAGTGGTTTAGGGACTTTGTGTTAGGAATTCGTTTAGGAATTCAAATTCCCAGGCATAGGAGTCTGATTGGTTTAGAAGTATGACTGGGTTGGGTAAGTGGACTCATTCTTAAAATAATGCATTTTAAAATTAAGTAATATATTGACATCTGTGATGAGACTATATTGAAAGCTGCTGAATAAAGTGGGATCTTGCGATGCGTGGAAAAGGAGCTAATTATAGTAGCTTATGTTTTGGTGTTCATTTTCTAGCAACAATGAAATCTCTACCCACCCTCCTCTTCTTACTCCCACCCCCGTACTCACTGCTGGTATTAGATTATAGCTGGGCCCCTCCATGGCTTTTATCAGGTATCCACTCTGCCCAGGTGAGAGTGGAAATAACTTGACTGAGTTTCCCACCAAGACAGTGTGGGAGGAGTGGTTTCCTGGTGTAGCCATGGATGTCGGATGAGGACGGAAGACCACCCGGACAACAACAATGATGTCATGCACAGAAAGATTTTATGCTAAGAAGAAACCTGAAGACTACTGGTCTGAGTAGTTATGCCAGATATTTAAGGCTAACCAATGGTCTAGAAGAGTGGTTCTTAAAAGTGTGGCCCCTGAATCAGCAGCATCAGCATAACTGGAAAGTTGTTAGAAGTGCAGATTTCTGGGCCCCACACAAACCTTTCTAGTTGGAAATCCTGGGAGTGGGGCCCCAAACTCTGTTAATAAAACCTCCATGTGATTTCGATGTACATTGGCATCTGAGAAACTTTGATTTAGTCAATCATGCAGAATGCTAAGCACATATTCAGAAACTCCTTTATTCCTCTACTTCTAATACTATATTTGCATTTTCTTAGTTCCCCCAACTAGTTCTGCATTCTTTGCTTCAAAAAACAGTTGAAACTCCTTAGAATACAATGCTTTCCCTAACCTCATATGCATTTACAGGACCTATGAAGCTCACCCACTTTGACCCAGCAGCATCCTGTTATCTGGGATGGAGGAAATAATGTTATATTCTAAGTGCCAAAGAATTTTATTTGTATCAGAAAAAAAAAAGAAATTTAGACATAGGCTTGGGAATTTGGAGGGGTTCAGGAGTTGTTTTGACAGGATTAGTTTGTAAAGTACTACCAGATCACTAGGGTGAATGACTTAGAGAATGCTAAATATTCTCTTTACAGGTGAACTTCTAAGAACCTTTAATTAGCTAAAGAGACTCGAGAATCTTCAAGAAGGAAATGCAATGCAATGCAAGTATGCAATGTTACTTAACTCTATCCCATCAGGGAACACACTCTAGGTAAAACGTAGATGTAGACAATATGCCTAGATATTGTGACCCTTCCTAAACTCTTCCCTGTGCATGGTGCTGGGAAGTTTTCTGATGAGCATGTGTTCTGAAATATTTAGTGGTGTCAGTGAAATTTGACATAAGGGTAGAAATGAAGTCATCCATCATAAATATTTAGCTCTTACTTTCCAAATTAATGAATGAGTTCACTGGCCTGAGGGTTGAGAAATTTGGTCTCAGGCCCTGGGTTGTGCATTAGTTTCAAAAATTTGAAAGATCTGGAGATAAGGATGTTGGAAAAAATCTCAAGGGCTCTGTGCTGTTCTAATCCCGTCTGAATGTTAAAATTTTGAAAGAGGCTATCATATTTTATGGCATTCCAATTGCAGCAATTTATCTTTAACATTGAACTTACCTTTTTATGACCATTCCTATTTGACATTTGGAGTGCTTTGGAACATTCCCATACAGCCTTAGCACCTTTTTATCTCAGAAACAAATTTCACTGGACATCTTTAATTGCCTGCTTCTATTCAGAGCAAAATAAAGTAAAATTTGGGATGAAAAACCTCTAACATGAAGCCTCCGAAGACAGTGAATTACCTGATCTATTGTTTTCTTCATAATAAATTTCTGAAGCTCATATCATGCCTCCTGGTTGCCAACTGATAATTTGTCAGATGAGTTATTTGATAAAAGACTAAGCTTAAATTAGGTCCATATTTCAAAAGATCTGACTGCCCTAGGGACTAGCCATACGGGTATACCAGGTGCTCCATTTGGAGCCCTTAGAGGAGGGCCGTGGCTGTTGACTGCACACACACAAAAAAAACTCCTGAGTGCTGAATTGGCTTGTAGACTCACTCCTCTATAGAAGTTGTATTGGCATAATTTGATGCCTATTTTCAAGAACTCACTCTGCAAAGATAAGAGTATAAAATCATGAACTTTAGAGTCAGATAGATCCGGATTCATATTTTATCTCTGATATTTATAAGTTGTCTTTGAAATTGGCCCAGTCGTCCCATAGAACTAATGTTTACAGTTTTTCAAATAACTATAAACATTGACCCTCTAGTCTTAAAACTTGAAAAATTTACATTTATCTTATCTGAGTTCCTTTCTCAGGAAACTGACCATCAGTTCTCCCAGATGGTATCAAGGAATTGAAAATTAACAGATCACTGTATCTGGACAATGACAGGCCAAACACTTCATTCATCATGATTGCTTCCTTACCCCTCCCTAATTTCTGTTTTCCTGTACATAGCTACATTCCTTCCCCACTATATAAACCCCCACTTCTGGTCAGTTGGAGACATGGATTTGAGACTGATCACCCACCTCCTCAGCTGCAGCACCCAATAAAGCCTTCTTCCCTGGTAATACTTGTTGTCTCATTAATTGGCTGTCTGTGTGGCAAGTAGCAGGACCTAGACTGAACCCCTGGCATTTTGATAACATCTTGATGGTTAATAATAACATTGCAAGCTTTGTTGGCAGGGAAATGAGTTTTCTGGAGTGCTAGGGGCAGATATTTTTTTCAGGGACATCTAAGAACCAACTTAAGAATGGACCATGCTTTTCCCCCCATTACATCTGTTAAGAACATGGGTCTTGTGAATACAGAATCTGGGTTTGAGAACCAGGAGAACTTATTTTAAATAGAAATGCATAGCTTGTCAGTGAAAGTCTTTTTGCAATTCTAATGCATACCTTGAGTATACAAAAATCAAAAATTAAAAAAATTAATTAAAACAGCAAAAATCAAGAATACTGGTAAAAATGTGACTCTCTAAATCTGTTGCATTTATGTAAATGTGTACCTTTCAGAGACACTGGGGGCCACGGGAAGCTAAACTGAGACACATTGCAGTGGCCTTTGTTTTATATGGCCACCTTGCATTCAATAAGTTTCTGTATCCTTAGGTAAATAAATTGGTTATATCAGGGAGGAGGGAGGGAGAAAGAGAAATGGAGATAGAAATGGGGAGGGAAAGGGAAAGAGAGAGATTTTTGTGAACCAATAACCCACCCCAAATGTTGAACTTATACATGAGAATCTCTATAACTGTAACCCACATGTAACTTATGTATGAGAATCTATATAACTGTAATCTGCACATAACTAGGACCCTATGTGGCCCTGTCTTATATAATGTCTCATTTTCATCAGAAAATGTTAAAAACAAATCAAAGCTTTCTTCAAACTCTTGAGAAAATGACGAAGGAAAGAATCATTTCTGATGTCCTATGTATCTCTTAAAAAGTTTCTCTGTATTTCCCTGCCTCCAGTCTCTTACACTCTTAGGAATGATCCCTTGCAAACTCTCGCCTCTTTCTCTGTACTGCCCCCAAATACTTCTTCATATATAATCTGCTAGGCTCTTCTGTTTTCCCACTTTTCTTCCTGCTTTTGCATTTTTAAAATTGTTATGTATAGATCAAATACATTTCTATTTCTTCATTTTCACCTCCATTTTAGCACTATTTGGATTCTGCTTGTATTAGTCAGCATTCTGCAGAGAAACAGAAACAGGTGTGTGTGTGTGTGTGTGTGTCTGTGTGTTTGTGTGTGTGTTTTTCTATCCCTCTGTCTGCCTCTCTGTCATCTGTCTCCATGTCTCTCTATCTATCTACCTACCTACCTGCCTACCTACCTACCTATGTATCCACTATAGGGACTTGGCTCATGTGATTTTGGAGGCTGTAGTCAGCAAACTGGAGATTCAGGAGAGCCCATGGTATAAATTCTAGCCTGAAAGCTGGCAGGCTTGAGACCCAAGAAGAGCTGATGTTTCCATTTGAGCCTGAAGACTGAAAAAGGCCAATGTTACAGCTCTAAACAGCCAGGCAAGAGGAGCTCCCTTCTACTTATAGGAGGGTCAGTTTCTTGGTTCTATTTAAGTCTTCAGTGGATTGGATGAAGCCTGTATACACTAGAGAGGGCAGATACTTCACTCAATCCACCAACTCAAATATCAGTCTCCTTCACAAACATCCTCACAGGCACACCCAGAATAATCTTTGACCGAATGTCTGGGCACCCCGTGGCCCAGTCAAATTAGCATATACTTCCTTGTAAGGAAGATCTTATGAGCTGGACCAAGATCTTTTCCCTTTACAGGCAGGGGGTAGGGAGGAGGCTGACTGTAAACATAGTTTAATATCTCAACCTCTTATTCCAGTCACAGTGACCTTGCAAGATCACTACGACAATTAGAGATGATATATGTAAAACAGCTAGTGCATAGCATATGGTAGAAGCTCAAAAGAAGGAAGCTATATTGCTCAATTATTCTTGGTTTCTCTCAGATTTACTGTATGCTGTTATGCTGGATGTGAGACAATACACAAAACACAAGCAAAAGAACAGTGAGCTCTGCTCTCCAAGACACACCCCCTCCAGGTGGTTTTATGGGTGAGTGTTAATGCAGTTTAATGCAGGCAATTGACAAACAATGGTTTATTCTACACAGTGGTAGGACAGCAGTAGACTCTGTGGATACACACAGAAATAAGACAAAGCCTTTTCCCTGGAGGAGCTCACTTTCTAATAGTAAAGATAGTCTGGGAAACAGATGAAAATCAATGTAAAAAGTGCTAATTAGAGATACAGAGTTCCCAGAGCACAGAGGATGGAGTGACAAAACCCATGTGTGACAAAAGGAGGAGGCTTTGATCTGAGTTTTCAAGATAAGTATGTGTTCTCCATACAAAGCTAAGAGAAGGAAAATAAGTTATTTTGCTTATTGTGTGTTAGGCACATCCATATCTTTCAAATTTTCATGCATAAAATGTTTCACTTATTTCTTTTTTTTTTTTTTTTTGAGATGGAGTCTCGCTCTGTCGCCCAGGCTGGAGTGCAGTGGCGCAATCTCGGCTCACTGCAAGCTCCGCCTCCCAGGTTCACGCCGTTCTCCTGCCTCAGCCTCTCCGAGTAGCTGGGACTACAGGCGCCCGCCACCACGCCCGGCTAATTTTTTTTTTTGTATTTTTAATAGAGACGGGGTTTCACCGTGGTCTCGATCTCCTGACCTCGTGATCTGCCCACCTTGGCCTCCCAAAGTGCTGGGATTACAAGCGTGAGCCACCGTGCCCGGCCAAATTTTTCACTTATTTCTAATGAGAGTTCCTAGGAAATATGTACTAGTATCCTCATTGTGCAGATAAGACACTAGGGCTCAGAGAGGTTAGGTGACTTGCTCCAATTTACATAGCAGGGAGAAGGGAAGCCTAGATTTGAACCAAGGTGGGTTTTTTCTGTTTTTTTTTCTTTTGTCTTGTCGTGTCTTTAGAAGCCCTCTATGCCTCTGATTCCTCTGTAAGGGAATGACTTCAAAGGCGTAGAGATGTGGACAAGGCTGGGCACAGTTTGAAGATGTTTTGGGAACACGTGACCAAGGGTCACATTATAGGAATGTTGCTCTTTTCTGGGGATATGTCCATTGATGACAGAGGTAGAGAAAAGAACTGGGCAAAAGATGCATAGTAGGGAGATGGGAATTGAATGATGAGAGGTTTGGGGAATACTGAGGTTTGTCTGTCTTCATACATAAAAGTGAAGCTCAAGCTTGTAATGACATGTCATTAAAAGTATAGTGCTCGGGTGGACCTTCTTTTGAACCCCAGCTCTGTCAACTATCAAATGTGTCACTTGGACAGCTGAGCCTCAGTTTCTTCAACTGTAAAATACAAATAATTATAGTATCCAACCCAAAGGATTATTGAAAGTGAAACTGAAGCAATGCATGTAAATTGCTTAGCAGCATGCCTGATATATATTAATTGTTCAATAAATGTAATTGTTATTATTACTATTATTCATTGTCTTGGCAGGGTGTAGACTCATTTTTCTTGCATGCCTAATTTAGGGAACTTTAAAGACAGTCATCATGCATTCCTGATAGGTTCTGTGTGTATGGGTGCATCTGTGTAATCATATGCTTTAGATACAGCTGTGCCTTTCATGGCTCCTAGTAATTTATGCCAAGCTGCTGGTCTCATGGGCTATTTGTGTTTGTTCTGCTATTACATAATGCCTGATTCTGTTACATGACTATTCTGCAACTCATCTGTAAGACTGATAAAAGCAAATCTCTGTGCGCACCTATGTCTGTAAGGCAGGAGGAGGTGAGTGCTATTGTCATGATGTTGGAATCTTCGGCTAAAGTTGCTTAAGCAACCTCAGTGATAATGCAGTATCAATTCTTTGAAGCACGTTTAATTAGATTGTGTTTTGCATGCACCCATTATTGTGCCCAGTGCTTCATCCAGAACAGCATTATCACAGGCTTTGTGGTCCCATGGTCCCCAGTGCAAATCTTGACACGGCCATTCATTGTGTGCTCATGGGTGGTTTCTTTAAATTCTCCAAACTCAGTTTCTTCACCTGTAAAATGGATGATATTCTACATACCTTTAGGGAAGCTGTGAATACTCAAATAAAGGATCCAGCACCTAGTAGACTTTCTGTAAATTGGAAGTGCTGAAAGTTCCTCCGAACATTCATCCACTAGACTTTAAATTTCAAAAGCAAACAAAACAAAACAAAACTATATCCTGTTAATATTTGTATCCCTGTGTCTATCACATAATAGGCACTTGTGTGTATTTGTGGAATGAATAGTCAACTAAATAGGTATTATTTCCCCCTATTTTACGTACAAAGAGACAGAAACTCAAAGAGTTTAAATAAATTAGCCAAGGTTACCACAGCTACCAAATGGAAGAGAAGGGATTTGAACTTGAGTTATAGTGAATTCCAAAGACCTTTTTATTTCTCTGAAATTTGAGTCTTGGGTTTGCCAGATTTTCTATAAAAAAGAAAAAAATAGAGTTCAATGTCTTAATCTTCTGAAACCTGACCAATTTGTCTTAGAGAAGTGATGTTATAGTTTTTTTTTTTAAATATATAAACATGGACATTGACCCTCCCAGTCTTAAAGCTTGAAACTTACATTTGTCCTTTCTGAGTTCCTTTCTCAGGAAACCAACTATCATCCCTCACAGATAGTATCAAGGAACTGAGGCTTACCAGATCACTATATATGGACAATGAGATGCCAGACTCTTCATCATGATTGCTTTCTTTCTTTTTTTTTTTTTTTTTTTTTTTTTTTTGAGACAGAGTCTAGCTCTGTTGCCCAGGCTGGAGTGCAGTGGCATGATCTCAGCACACTGCAATTTCTGCCTCCTAGGTTCGAGCAATTCTCATGACTCAGTCTTCTGAGTAGCTGAGGCAAAACACCTGGCTAATTTTTGTATTTTTAGTAGAGATGGGTTTTCACCATGTTGGCCAAGGTGATCTCGAACTCCTGGCCTCAAGTAATCTGCCTGCCTTGGCCTCCCAAAGTGCTGGGATTACAGACATAAGCCACCGCACCCAGCCAATGATTGCTTTTTTTACCCCTCCCCAATTCCTGTTTTCCTCACCGAACACCTGCTGTCTGTTAACGAACTTCTCTTCCTTACCACTCCCTAATTCCTATTTTCCCACATGTAGTTTCATTCCTTTCCTGCTATATAAACCTATAATTTTAGTTGGTTGGGGAGGTGGACTTTGGACCTTCCTCTCATTTTCTTGGCAGTAGCGCCTGATTAAAGCCTTCTTCCCTGGCAATATCTGTTGTCTCAGTAATTGACTTTCTGTATGGTGAGCAACAGAACCTAGATGGAACTCCTGGCATTTTGGTAACAGGTTTTGGTTGCCCAACTGGGAACGTGTTGTTTGTGGCTCAGCTGCAGGGGCTAGAAGTGTTTTGGAAGCACTTCTAAGCAGCTGCTTGATCATTTTTGGCCAGAGGTGGGTTTTAGTCTCTCTCCTTGGCTCCATCGCTGCCTGTTCCAACTGTGTTTCTGATCGCCTAGAAAGAACAGCCTTTGAAATTTGACATCTGGGTGTGGATGGGTGAATGTCTTCTGTGGGTACCAGACAGCAGGAATGGCTTCACACATTCCGGCAAATATCAGTGATAGACTGGATAAAAAAAAAATGTGGTAGATATACACCATGGAATACTATGCAGCCATAAAAAAGAATGAATTCCTGCCCTTTGCAGGAACATGGATGAAGCTGGAAACCATAATTCTCAGCAAACTAACACAGGAACAGAAAACCAAACACCAGATGTTCTCATTCATAAGTGGGAGTTGAGCAATGAGAACACATGGACACAGGGAGGGGAACATCACATACCAGGGCCTGTTGGTGGGTGGAGGAAAAGGCGAGGGAGAGCATTAAGACAAATACTTAATGCGTGTGGGGCTTAAAATCTAGATGATGGGTTGATAGGTGCAGCAAACCACCATGGCACATATATACCTATGTAACAGACCTGTGCTTTTCAGCACATGTATCCCAGAACTTAAAGTAAAATAAAAAAAAAAATGATGCTCATGGGTTGGGAGTCATTTCTGATTAAGAAAGGGTTATGATATGGGAAAATATGTTTTTAAAAATTGTGAAATGTTCTCATCTAGAAAATGCTAATATCTGATCATTCAGAATTTTTTGTTTTTCATGTTTTCACTGAAATTTAAGGTTACTAAGAATAAGAACTCTAGTTAATAGATAATAATTCTTTCTGTAAAATGTGCCAAAGAAGATATGCTCTTATTGAGAAAAAAGAGTAGTTTTGTCGAAAATTCAGAAGTTACCTAAAGGTTAATTAAAATCATGGACTTAGAAAGGTTATTTATAAACAAGGTAGAAAAGAACCAGTACGTAGAGGAGAGAGATATGAAAAAGTTAAGATTGGTCCCCTATGTTAGAACAAGGTTATCTTAAAATATTGATTTGACAAGAGATTTTGATTTTGATTCTATAATCTGTTTCTTTTTGAAAATTTCTCACATTCCCACCTCAGAAGTGTAATTTCATTATGTCTTACTAGTGGCTTTCAATTTTTTCCTCCACTTGAAAAGGCCTGAGATGATAACTTTCTCCTTCAACTTTTTTGTCAGCTGCTGTAAACTTTTTACCTCTGGTTCTACCTGCTGCTGTCTAACTACCTGATGCTGAAATGTTTATCTTGAGGGTCTAGAACCGTAATGTTTTCCCCCAGTATAATTTGATTCTGTACATTTGGATTTTCTTGATATGGCTAAAGTGTTCATTGGATTTGACTTTCAGGTTATCTAAGTAGGCTTTTCATAAGGAGAAGCAATCACACTGCAGAAGGTCTGTCTTTGCCTTTTGGCAACTGGTTAGGCCAGTTTTTATGTTTTACCGAGATAATTCCTGTGTCATCATTCTTAGTTTTTTTTTTTTTTTTTTCAAATTGCTTAAGAAAACTAAGATTTCAGGTTTTGTATCCATGTAACTTTCTAAATTGCTTCTTTTTTTTTTTTTTTTTTTTGAGACAGAGTCTTGCTCTGTCACCCAGGCTGGAGTGCAGTGGTGTGATCTTGGCTCACTGCAACCTGTTTCCCAAGTTGAAGCAGTTTTTGTGCCTCAGCCTCCCGAGTAGCTGGGATCACAGGCACGTGCCACCATGCCCAGCTAATTTTTGTATTTTTGACAGAGATGGGATTTTGCCATATTGGCCAGGCTTCTCTCCAACTCCTGACCTCAAGTGATCTACCTGCCTTGGCCTCCCAAAGTGCTGGGATTATAGGCATGAGCCCCTGCACCCGTCCTCTGTGTTGCTTTTAAAGTCCTCATGCCATTAAGTTACAGGGCTTTGACTCCTAAAAAAGGCACTGACTACTCCTAAATCTTGAATATTGATACCAATCAGAGCCCCATTTTCAGACCAGGAGAAGGTGACAGTCAAAATGAACTGATTTCATGAGACACTGGGCCAGAAATAAAAACTATTCAATCCCTCTAGGCCTAGAGACAATTGCAGAAGAGGTGAGCACATCAGAATGTAAGGACTGATTTTTAAGGGCTAAGATTAGTTATGAATGTTGTTTTTTGGTGGTTGTAGGTGTCCTTACACAGATCTTCAAAAGAGATCACCCATTTAGTCCAGTGCTGAAGATGCAACTCAGCTTCGGAGCCTTGGAAGCTGGGACTTCCAGGCTAGAGTGTGATCTCTTAAATGGCAAAGGAAATTCCTTTGAGTCATAAGCAGTTTTGTAAACTTCTTTCTAAAATTTGCCAAGAGACAAATCTTACCTGGGAAAACGTCTTGCCTCTTGCCCTGCCGAACATACAAATAGCCCCCAGAAGTAGGTCAGTAGGTCGGCTCTTAGCCCCTTCTAAATTCTTATCACCCCTTCTCAGCATAAAGCAGACAGAAAGATCAATGACCAGATTCCCCATAATTGAGGAATTGATAAATAGAAAACGGAGACTGAAACCAACCCAATTGTCCCACAGAATTTATATTATTGGATTTTCTTGAATAAACATAGAAATTGACCCTCACAATCTTTTTTGTTTTGTTTTATTTTTATTTTTTATTTTTATTTTTTGAGATGGAGTTTTGCTCTTGTTCCCCAGACTGGAGTACAATGGCATGATCTTGGCTCACTGCAACCTCCGTCTCTCCGGTTCAAGCGATTCTCCTGCCTCAGCCTCCCGAGTAGCTAGGATTACAGGCATGCACCACTATGTCTGGCTAATACTGTATTTTTAGTAGAGACGAGGTTTCTCCATGTTGGTCAGTCTGGTCTCAAACTCCTGACCTCAGGTGATTCATCCACCTTGGCCTCCCAAAGTGTTTGGATTATACACGTGAGCCACCGTGCCTGTCCCTCACTGTCTTAAAGCTTGAAACTTAAATTTATCTTAACTGAGTTTCTTTCTCAGGAAACTGACCATCAGACTTCCCAGATAGTATCAAGGAACAGAAACTCACCAGATCACCACATCTGGACAATGAGACACCAGACCCCTCACCTGTCATGAGTGCCTAATGACAACCTGCTTCCTATTGACCTCTTTCTAGCTCCTCCCTATTTCCTATTTTCCCCACATTTCTTCCCTGCTATATAAAGCCCTATTTTACTTGGTTGGGAAGATGGATTTGAGATGAATCTCCTGTTTCCTTGGCTGCAGCACTCAAATAAAGCCTTCTTCCCTGGCAATACTCATTGTCTCAGTGATTAGCTCTCTGTGCTCTGAGCAGCAGGACCTAGACTGAAACCCTGGCATTTCAATTGTATTTCAACTCTGCTTTCTTAAAAGGATGCTAACAGGGATAATGTTTCCTTAATGTCTATCATGTGCCAGGGACCATGCTAGATATCTTAAAAATGTTATCTAACTTGGAAAATCACTCTTTGTGTAAATATTGATGTTCTTACTGCTCATTTGGGGAAACTGAGGTCTTGAGAGTTCAGATAAACTGACTAGTGTCAAAAAGTAAGTAAGCAACAGAGCCAAGCTTCCAATCCCAGCCTGTCGGATGCCAAGATTATTTTAAAAATCCCCTTCCATATTTTCCTTGTTTACTTTAGCAAGAGTTCTGGGTTTAACGCTGGCCGAGTATTTGGGATGAAGGATTTCCAGAAGACCTGTTACAAGGGTCCAGGAAGACAAACAGTGAAAGGCAGACACTGAATTAGAATCAATGTATATGTGAGGGGCTCCCTGAGATGTGGCCGTTTCTCTACCTCTAATCCCACTAGGATATGGTTGAACTCCATTTACATGCTGGGTGATTGGTATGTCCTAAGGCAGAATGTTTAAACCATCAGGTGCACAAATCAGGTTCTAGTTATTAACAAAAGTACATTGTATATCAACTCCTATAGAAAAATCAAAGAGTAAAAACCTTGATGAATGATTCATGTGTACCTCGGCTATCCTTCACCATTGTTGATATTTGAGAACTCCTGAGGGGAAATTGGGGGTTTATCCTGATAGGAAGAAGTCCTTATGGAGCACCTGAGATGCTTGGAGACAACTGGAATTCAGGGTGCCCAAACAGATTTGCACTGATCATTCAGAGGATGTTTACCTGACATTGATTTACTCTTCTTTTTTATTAAAGAAATCCCATTTTATTCAGGGTAGAAATGTACCTAACTATAACTCTTGATTTCCCAGATTTCTTGGGAGCTAGCAGTAGTTATATGGTATAGATATGACCAAGAATATGATAACAGTTTGCTGGGAGAGGTTTCCAAAAGTTTTTGGTTTCTTGGTTAAAAAAAAAGGACAGCTATATCTGGTACACTCCCTGAATTCATCACTCTAAATATTATCACAGACATCCACACAGGCACACACATATGTATTTCCTGTTTTATGTTACCCAGATTCTGGCCATGATGCCTGGAAGGAGAGCAGACCATGAGGAGAAAGCCATGAGAATCACAGAGATGCTGGCCTCAGGCCATTTGACCACTGAACTAAGGTCAGCAGCCTTCTGGTTATGAGGAAAGAGGGACGTATTTGTTGGCCATTCCGTTACTTGAAGCTAAGAGCAGTCTCAGATGAATTAGATGGATTTGCTGAGGCATGTCTTACAAAACCTGCCACTTACAGGAGCCAGTTGCCTGATTTTCAAAGTAGATCACCAGCGTGTTTCCTCTAGTGGGGCGGGGGACAAGATAGCCTAGTCCTCACCTCCTGAGCTGGCCTGAAAGTTTTATTTTTGGATCTTCTAATGAACCTTAGTTTAAAGAGAGAGCCAGGCTTTCTTGCTCCCTACATTGTACATCTGGGGAGCTATGAGATCATTGGAGCATAAAGTGGACCCATGGAAGGAGAACTCTGACAATGTCTCAGAGATGGAAAGTGTGAGATATTTGTTACCCTTTTAAGAGATGTAAATTTCCCAGGAGGAAGGCAATTGGCTTTTTTTTTCTTTTAACTATGAAGATGATGGATCCAGAAATGAAGGAATATGTTGGAATCCAGGTATTGTCTCTGAGGCAGATGCATCAACAGAACCCAGAAAGACAGCCTGGTTTGTTTTTGGTGTTTTTGTGGTTTTTTTGAGATAGAGTTTTTGCCCAGGCTGGAGTGTGATGGCACGATCTCGATTCACCGCAGCCTCCACTTCCCAGGTTGAAGCGATTCTCCTGCCTCGGCCTCTGGAGTAGCTGGGATCACAGGCACCCACCACCATGCCCAGCTAATTTTTGTATTTTTAGTAGAGACAGGGTTTCACCATGTTGGTCAGGATGGTCTCCAACTCCTGACCTCGTGTTCTGCCTGCCTCGGCCTCCCAAAGTGATGGGATTACAGGCATGAGCCACCGCAACCGCCCTACAGCCTGGTTTTTAAGGCAGTCACCTTGTATTTGAAATCCTTTCTTAGTGTTAAGAATGAAGGTTCTAGAGCTACCACGGTCAATAGGGTAACGGGGTTTGAATCCCTCTTAACTGGCTGTGTGACCTTGAGGATGTTGTTTACTATCTCTGAGCCCCAGTTTCCTTATTTGTCAGGAAATGATATTTACACATAAACTGTGTGGGTTGGGGAAGGTGTAGAGATATTGGGTACATAGTGTCTTGTACAACATCTGACACAGAATTAGACACAGGAACTAGAAATGGTAACAATAAGCACAATAATAATAATGATAGTTATTATTATCACTATTCAATATATATTTTTTAAACTACCAAAATAGCTGTTCCATTGGAAACAGCCACAGAGAAACAGAGTATCCTGTGGTTAGCGGGGAGAGAACACCCCAGTGAGATGAGAAAGTCTTGATCTGCAGAAGTCTGGGGCTGTGTGTGTGTGTTTTTTATAAGATTGACATCTCTAAAAAGAAGTTACGAGACTAGCTACTAGGGGAGAAACTGATCACAAAGCTGAGTGTAAGCAAGAATTACGCTTTCCTTCTGTGCTACAGCGACGCTGCACCCTCTGGGGGCTGGTTTTCATTTGTAATCCTAGTAACTCAGCCAAGTTGCAGACAGCAAACCTTGTATTGATTGGGAGCCCTGCGGGGGAGCTCAGGCACCAGGAGACCTCGGAACCATGGTTTCACTTATTAGTTACCACTTTCTGGAGCACACAGGCGTGTGTGTGTGTCTGTGTCTGAGATCACGCTAGGATACTTCTATGTATGTGTAGGTTCTGGTGAGAAGGCTTCCACAGGGAAAGATGGTTGTATTTTTTTAAACTCTGTTGACAGACAGAAGGTCAAGGGCTGTTTCTCATCTTTTTCTTCCCCAAATGAGTGACTGTCCTAGGCCATGGTAATACAGTGCATAGATATGAAGACCAAGGGCATAAAATGGAAATGATCATCATAGCAACTGCCTAAGGAAGTTGCCTTGAGGATTAATTGAATTAATTGACTGACCTGGAGAAAGAGGGCATTTCAGAGCCCTCCCTCCCTCCCACCTTCTCTTCGAGGATGCACCCTGAGCTCTAGGAATTTCCTAAAAATCTTATGTCTCAGGCCACAGGTTCTTTCCTTTGGGGATGTCAGGGAATGTCCAAGGTGATGCTGAGAGGCATGATGCAGAAATAAGTGTACTGAGCATTTAAATATTACGCCAGATGTTCAGCAAGAGACTCTTCATCCTTCCTCTCAATTAGGCCTTCCAACAGAACTTCTGTTTATAAAGTAAGGGGTGAAAAGCTGAGAGTCATGTTGAGTTTATCTCATTTCCCTCCATTGAAAATGTAGCAGGAAGAAAGGAAGAAAGGAACAAGGGAAGGAAGTGAGGGAGAACGGAAGAAAGAAAGGAATAAAGCAAGAAGGGGACAGAGGAAAGTGGAAAGGAGAGAAGCAGTGACAAGTGACATCACAGAATAAAGAGTTAGATTCCAGGCATGTTAAGGCACCCAGGTATATGCAAGATGAGAGCAGGTGGGATCCAGAAACCGTCTGCAGAGCTCTTGGCTCTCAGGGGCCTATCCCTCCCCTGACACAGTCAGACAACTACCTCCCTTCTCTCCTCTCACCCCCACCACACAGAAATGGGATTTCTGTGGGTAATAAACCAGAAAGACTCTGGAGTCAAGGGGACAACAGAGACAGCAGACAGTGTGAAGAGAAATGAGTCAAGACTGGAGCCTTTCAGCCCTTCTGTCTTCTCATCCAAATGTTTAGAGGATTTTTATCTGGAGAAACTGACATATCCCTGAGAAAAGACATCAAGATCCTGAAATATGGTAGCTCCCAATGAATAGGCTGACTCACTGCCTCATCATCCTACAAGGAATTTAATCAGTCAACAGGCCAGACCCCATGTGCATGGAACTCACAAATGGCTTCTTAGAGTCCTGATCTTCAAGCTGACCAGACCGTGGGGAGGATTTCCAATGCAGAAGAGAGAGACCCAAACAAGCAACCTAAAAAAAAAAAAAAAAAAAAGTGGAGGGATCTAAGAATGGAGAAATCTGCAGTATTTAAATCTGTAGAATATTAAAATAATCAGCCAGAGGAGTTGAGAGCAGCTACCCCAAGGAGTAAGATTCAGGGGTGATGAGAGTTGAATTTTTATTTTTTTATTAAAAGATTTTTATTAAAAGACTTTCAACACTCTTTGATTTTTTAATAAAGCAATGTGTATGCATTGTTTTGGCAAATATAAGACTTATTTTTAAAATAATATTCTTACAAGAAACAATGTTTCCCATTGAACAGATGAGTAAACTGAGGCTCGGAAACGTTAAGTGACTTGCCTAATATCACACAGCAAGCAAACCAAGAGCTGAATTTGAAGCCATAACTGTCTTTCTTATAACCTCAGGCTGTTCCCTTTTTTTTTTTTTTATGAGTGATTCCTTGCTTGCTAGGTCAAATCAGTTTAAGAAAACCAGTTCCTGACAGATAACATTCCTGTTATGAGCCTCCTGTGAGGTCAGTTAGGGTCAGCTGGTTGTTCAGCAGACTCTTTAAGTCCCTTGTTAAGGGGATAAAACTGGAGGCTGGGCGCGGTGGCTCATGCTTGTAATCCCAGCACTTTGGGAGGCCGAGGCGGGCGGATCACGAGGTCAGGAGATCGAGACCACGGTGAAACCCCGTCTCTACTAAAAATACAAAAGATTAGCCAGGCATGGTGGCGGGCGCCTGTAGTCCCAGCTAGTCAGAGAGGCTGAGGCAGGAGAGTGGCGTGAACCTGGGAGGCGGAGCTTGCAGTGAGCCGAGATTGTGCCACTGCACTCCAGTCTGGGCGACAGAGCGAGACTCCGTCTCAAAAAAAAAAAAAAAACAAACAAACAAACTGGAGGCCCTGGGGTGCGTTTGGCCACTCAATGCATAATTCTAGGCATGTTCTTCCTTGCGACCAAGATTGTGAGTGCTGAAACTCAATATGGCAGCCCCTGAGGGCTGCTGGAAGACAAGGAATGGAAAAAAAAAAAAGCGGCCTTAAATACATTATTGATGTCTGCCTGCACTGGGAACTAGGGAATTTTGAGGAACTCTTTTAGTGGTTGAAAAAAGTCCTTCCCTTTAGACAAACAAATAAATGCATACATAAAATTGCTCAATGCTGGAACTCCCAATCTATGATGTGTTTGTCAGAGTTGTGGTTTTCAAGTGTTAGCAGGTTCTTTGTAGTTTGGGAAGCTCCAAGACAACACCAACCTCTTGTTCTCTGTGTCAACATTAAAGGCAGCCATGCAGAGCTGCTGGAAGTTTAGTAGATATTTATAAGTAGAGACCGATAGATTAGGAATGGGCTCAAGTAGCAGGTGGAGGGAGGTTGAGGAAAACATACTATGTCTTACTTCTTTGAGTCTGATAACTCAAGTGCTGTTGGGCTGAGATCTGGGAATCCAAATATGGGAGGCTATTATCTCCTTTTGGTGGAAAGTGTCTTTATGGAGGCCAATTGGGATTACTAGTTCTGTCCGTTGAAATTTATTTCCTCTTGGAAACTTTCTTGACTTCTCACCTTCCTCACCACTGGATAAGTTAGAGCTTCCATAGAAATCCGAATCCAGACACCTATCTACATCGCCTGTGGTGGCACTTAGTACACTTAGTGGAATGTTTGGTTTATTTTCTCATCTCTTCTGCTTGGTTTTTAGCAGCAAGGTTAGGGACTGAACCTGCGTTGCATAATACAGTACCCCATTGTGCCTGGCACACTACATACAGCAGCCATAATAAATATTTCCTGATAGGCAAAAAGAATGAAACATCACAATTCAACAATACATCCTCCCAGAAAGATGTTTTTATTCTATTTTTCTGAATGGCAGAGTTCACTTTCTCATCCCTACTTAGAATAGCTAAAATGTGCCATTCATAATTACTACAATTTTTTTTTGTTTGAAAAAATCCTATCAGCCTTGCCAACATGGTGAAAACCCTTCTCCACTAAAAATACAAAAATTAGCCGGGTGTGATGGCCAGTGCCTGTAATCCCAGCTAGTTGGGAGGCTGAGGCAGGAGAATCATTTGAACATGGGAGGCAGAGGTTGCAGTGAGTTGAGATGGTGCCACTGCACTCCAGCCTGGGCAACAGAGTGAGACTCCATCTCAAAAAACAAACAAAAAAAATCCTAGACAATGTATGGATTGTGTATAAAGTGGGGCAGATTATGTGCATATGTTAGAGCAACTGAGACAACTTCAACTTGGAGAACAATCATCAAGCCTTCAACCACTGCCCCTGAATTCTTTTCTTTAGAGTACTTTGTGTGTGGATATCATGTTTCAGCCTTTCCGCTTTCAGAATCTTGGAATCTGCCAGGAAGTTTCTCTGCTCCATTTTAGTTAATTCCTTGTTACAACAGGATATACCAGGACCTCTGTGTTGATATGTCTGGAATCCTTTCCCATTTCACCTTATGAGAAGCCACCAGTCTCAAGCTTTAGCCAGTTAGAGGAGAAGTTAATTCCTCTTGTCAGCTGCCATTTTGTTTTGCTTCTCCTCCTTTTTCTGAGTTGAAAGTCACTTCCTATGTTAACTGGATTCTTCATGGGATATTCTGTGGTTCCTAGTCATGTTGGATAAACTGTATCCGTAGCTACTTAGTAGTAAATGATTAAGTCTCAGGACTCATAGTAGGGTTTAGCTGGGCAAAAGGTTGTTAAGCTCAATTTTTTTTTATTGGTAAGATGCCAAACAAATATACTTTAACTGGTTTAGAAATAGAGGATGCTGTCATGCTGGGAGGTGCATGGGTCCTTCCTATCTCTTCTCAGGCTCAAGCCTTGGATGTAGGTTGAGATTTGGGAAATAGACACCTCCCAAGCTGCTTCTACTGACACTGAGACTTCCATATCAAAGTGATAGTAGCATAACAAGATTGGAGGGAAGAGAAACACAAAGTTACGGAGATGCAGAGAAAGAGAAGGGGAGAGAGGGAGAGAGGTTGCATTATTATTCCCAAATAACATTAAAATCCTGTGTGGTAGAAGGAATCATGCTATTTACCCATGCCTCATGATGGAAGAGGAGAAAGGTAGCTGAGATTCCATCTAACGGGTTTACTAGGGTGGGATACATTACTCTGAAGGCTATGGTATGTGGTTCCTAGAGCAGGGCACACTGGAATCAGGTATGTCCAGCCCTCCAAACAGCCATTGTGAGGTCAAGTCAGAATCTGTGTCCAGACAAAGTAAGAAAATAGCCCATAAGTTAGCAGCCCCAGCTCTACCATCAGATCCAGATAAAATGACCAATGACCAGAGGGGCACAGTGCATTGCTGCAGGGCACAGGGGAGCCTAAAACATGTAAGAACTCAAGGCTGCCTTCTTCCCCTCTCCCCAGTACCCAGAATCTATCTCAGGAATGATCAGGAGGAGAAGAGAGAAATTGGAAAGACAGCATTATCCAAAAGAGCATGAATTTCCCATAGAGATTATTTTCATCATTGCATAGGACAAAGCTGACTGGATTTAACCAAATTTAGCACCCCTGATCCACCCACCCACCTACCCGAGGGGACAAGGGGATTTCTAAAATGTATGTGAGGCTAGCATAGAAGATAAAGGAGGCACACTTTTCTTTGCACATCTCAGTGTGGTGTGAGAACATTTACACTACAATTACCCAGTTACAATTTTTCAGAACTGAGCTTTCTATCCAGCTCAAATTCACTCTGGTGCTAAAAGTGGCTGCTTACTCAAAGGCATAACTTTTTGGTGAAGCTTACTGATGGGCCACAGAGCTCTCATGGGTGCCAAGAAATAAATAAAAGGGTCATTGATTCAGTATTTTTTGTGAATGACCCACTCTATCCTTGCCGTGAATAACGGGGCATGATGAACAATTGAATGAAGTCTTCTCTTCCTTAGCACCTGGAAGCTCATATTGAAGGAAAACTCAAAGTTACCCTTCTGCCATAATGTCACCTATGACAACAAGCACCATAGCATTGTTCTTTAGTTAGAGAAGAATTTAAAGATGATCTAATCCAATCTTTTCACCTCAAAGGTGGGGAAACAGAGGCTTTGTGTGACAAGGTGGTTTGCCTGAAGCCACAAATAAAGTTAGTGGCAAAAGCAAGGCCAGAACTCATGCCTCTCAATCCCTGGTTCTCTCTGCTAGTCTGCACTACATTTTTCAGCCTCCCTGTGTATAAAATATCGCACCCAAAAGTAAAAACCATCTGGTCTACATGATGGAAGCATTTGCCAATGGTAGCCGGGAGGCTAAGCCCTGATGGTTCCTGGGCACTCTGGAAGCTGTCTGACCTCTGAGACTCAGTCCCATACACTTTTCCCTTGAACACTGGCACATCCAAACGTTGATATCCCCAGAAGAAGCAGCAGCAGCACAGTCACCTGGGACTAGCAAAATTCCAGGAAAACACTGACATGTGGATGGCAGGATTCACAGTGTTCTCTGTCTTCTGTAACGCAATCCACAGGATGCCAAAAAGACAAATGCATTTTTCTCCTCCAAATTATTCCTCCTACAAATGCTAAGTATCTCCATCTGGGAGGCATTTAACATTTCAAACAGCTATTGCTGATCTGTAGGAGGACTCGCCAAGCATCAACTGTCTCCCCAAAATAACTCCTCTTATTGCTGCAGGAGCCGCCAAGATCAAGCCCAGGCAGGAGGAGAAAAATAGTGTGTTTGGGAAAGCTCAAAAATTGGAGGAGAGCAAGGTTAGCCAGCTCTCCTGACCTGTGTCCACCAAGTCTTCCTTCTTCAGAAGTATGCTTTGATGAAACAATGTAGATATGTCATTGCATCCCACTCCTGGAAGAATGTATTTCCAGAAAGAATTTCATTCATCAATTTCTACCCTCCCCCCAACTCAGATGATGGTCTCATGTTTCTCCTGACACTTTAAGTTCATTCGGATACTTATAGTAAATTACACACATTTCCTGGTAGGCCAAGTTAAAAAACATCCCATAAAAAATGGCAGGAAGGGAAATATTTGAGTTCCTAATAAGATCCAAGAACTTGTCTTTACCATAGCTCCTTCTGTTCAGATTTGCCAAATCCAGCCATGGAGGAAATGAACAGAGGACTGACATCTCCAAGGCGCTAATCCTGCAGGTGCCCATTTACCCTAAATCTATTATTAATTTATTGTCTATAATGTGGTGGTCACTGGGAGGAGGACCAGGATAGAGGAGACACATAGTCTCTGAACATCACAGAGTATATCAATTAATGGGGAGGGGCATGTAAAAATATTTCCATGAATAACACTAAGTCTGGGTAGAATGTGGGAAATTTTGATAAAGAACTGTAGTAGTTGGAAGAGGGGGAAGTCATTGATAGCCAAGAGGCCAGGGGAGTTTTCCTGGAGTAGAAGGCATTCATTCTAGAACTTGAAGGATGGAGGTTAGGGTTTGAACATATGGAAATGGGTTGAGAAAAGGGCATCTCAGATGCATGGAACAGCTTAAGCAAAGCCAAGGAATGCAAGGTTGTAAAGGTGTCCAGAGGTGAATTTCATTTATTCATTCTTCATTGATTGAAAGTGATATATATTTGCCAAGCACAAAGTATGTCTAGAACACAGAGCTAGGAATTGGACCTACTGAGATACACAAAAAATGACTACGAAGAGCTTTGGTCTGGTCGGTGAATCAGAGAGGGCAAGAAGAAAGTAGGATGTAGGGTGTCAAGAACAGTAACAAAAGGACCTTAGGAAACTGTGAGAAAAAGGAGGATGGGCATTTGACCCAGGCTTCCTGTGGGAGAGGAGAGAGCAGAATCAGATGCCCAAAATGGAAGAAGGCCATTTGAAGAATTTTTGGCAGGTGCACTGCTCTGTAGTTGCAGACCAGAAGACAACATCTCAGCTAGGGGGTGGCAAAAGAACAGACCCCAATAAAGGTGTTTGAATGTTGGTTAGCAAGGGGAGTTCCTCAAGTCATTCCTCTATTTATACTGCTACGATGGAAATAGAGTTGATTCACACCACCACCGGGAGTCCTGCTGGCAGCCCGTGATGGGTGGGAAGGTGTAACTCTGAAAATGTGCAAAACTACTGTCTAACACTTGTTTGTCAGTGTTCACATTCCATTTTGTGTTGTTGGTTTTCTTTTCTCAATGTGTTGGTCTCGGTGGCCAATGACCTCATCAAGAGCAGGGACTAAGCCCTCTGAACAGCTAGCCCTGGCTGATCTATGTAGTAGATGCTCAGTGTGCATTTGGTGACCAATTGCTGGTGCCGTGTGTGTGTGTGTGTGTGTGTGTGTGTGTAAGTGAAGGGGTGCTAGATGTGTAATTCTGTGGGGGCTGAGATATGGGCTTGTTCTTATATTAATGAGATTAAAATATTTCTCCAGATTTTGCCATCATTGCTGATTCTTTTTTATTGTGCTCAATTCTTTGCTCTCTTCGGTAGGAATAATGGTTTACTAGTCAGGAAGATAAATTTTTGAAAGAAGATAATTCTGTGTAATATATACATATATTTATATGTCGTCAGCGTCAATGACCAGCCACCTAAACACCTGTCACCTGATGGTTAAAAAAAAAAAAAAAATTGAAAAGTATCTGTTTTAAGTGTTTTAAAAATTTAGATATTTGTCAAATCCCTATCATTAAGAAATACTGTTCGTTTATGTTAAATATTTAAAAGCATTAATGAATATGAGAAAGAAAATTTAAATAATAAAATCTAGTATTACTGTTAATATATTGATGAGTATCTTTTTATATTTTGTGCATATACTAATGTGTAATTTTTAGAAATGAAGATTGAGTGCTTATATACTGATTTATATGATGCATTTAAAAATAAATTCACATGTAGACATTAAATTCTTTTACATAAACATAATTTTAATAGCTGCATAGTGTACTCAGAACTTAAGCCTTGAGGAGAAAACAGGTATTAATCCAATAATTCGACAAAAATATAAAATTTCTGCTATGGCAAGTGTGTCAAAGAAGATGATCCAGTTAAAAGCACACTTGGTAGGGGTTTGGCCTGGGGGTCAGAAGAAGCTTCCACAAGGAGGTGATGAATTTGAAATCTAAACAATAATTATAAGATAATGGCTGGTCGGGGATGAGGCAACAATGGGATGGGCAGGGCCTTGCAGTAAAGACAACAGTCTTCAAAATGCAACTGTCAGCAAGAGGCCTGTTGAGGCACTTCTATCTTCTAACCAATTTTCCCTGCTATTTGTATGTATTTAGATGGCCTCTGGATATTTTCTTAAACTCTTGGGTACTTCTAATCATTTATCAGTTGACCTTACCGGGTTTTCTAGTAAAGAAACAACTCATATTTCTGAGCCTAGAAGCAGTTGTGAATTCAGATGCTGCCCTGCATCAGGCATTGTGCCAAGGGGTCTCTCTGTGTCTGCTTATTTTTATTTTATTTATTTTATTTTTTATTTTTTATTTTTATTATTTTTTTGAGATGGAGTCTTGCTCTGTCGCCCAGGCTGGAGTGCAGTGGCGTGATCTCGGCTCACGGCAAGCTCCGCCTCCCAGATTCAGGCCATTCTCCTGCCTCAGCCTCCCGAGTAGCTGGGACTACAGGTGCCTGCCACCGCGCCCGGCAAATTTTTTTTGTATTTTTTTGTAGAGACGGGGTTTCACTGTGTTAGCCAGGATGGTCTCGATCTCCTGACCTCGTGATCCGCCCGCCTCGGCCTCCCAAAGTGCTGGGATTACAGGCGTGAGCCACCGCACCCGGCCTGTGTCTGCTTATTTAATCCTCACTGTCCTTTTACTATTCCTCATGCAGAATAAACTGACTTACTGATTTACCAAAATAGGGCTTAACTACTGGAGAGGGAGGCAGCCAAAATCCAAGCTCAGGTCAAATGGCAATGCCTGTGCTACCAAGCTGGTGGCAAACTACAATTTAGTTTACCTGCTTGTCTTCTTCAGTATCTACAACTGTTGAAAAGCAAGACCTCTGTTTTGTCCATGACTTTAACAGGAGCATTTCTGGTATTTTACAGTTCAGTAAAGTGTCAGCTGTTGATACATGAGAACTATTCTTTACAATGTTAGTGAAACATTCCTCTGTTCCAAGATTTCTGCATTTTAAAGACTAAATCAGAGATGGCGATTGCATTTTGTCAAAGACCTTGTACTATTTGACTATATGGCGTTTCTCCTTTGACCCTTTGGTGTGATAAATGATGTGAATAGATTTCTGAATATTAAATTATTTCTAGTATTAAATCATCCTTGGTTTCTTGGAATAAAATCTACTTGGTTGTGGTGAATTATCCTTCAAAAGCATAGCCGAATTACGTTTCCTTGTATTTTATTTAGCGTGTTTATAGCTATATCAATATGTAAGATTGGATCAGAGCTTCTTCCTTCTTTGGATTTTGTTAGGTTGCAGCAACAGACTCATGCCAACCTCATTAGAGAAATCAGGACACATTTTTTTTCTTCCTAAATTGTTACCTAGCATGGGAATTATTTATTTTTCCAAATTTTGAAATATTGAACATTTAGAATAACTTAGGCCTAGTACTTCCTTCAGAGATGATTTTTACATGACTTATTCAATTTCTCCTAAACTTTTGATATACTCAAATTCCAACTGAGTCAATATCTATAATTTATTTTTTAAGAAAGCCATAAATATCCTTAAGATTTTCAGTTATTTAGCATGAAATTATATGTTTAGTATAT
The DNA here is from genome assembly GCF_006542625.1 of Nomascus leucogenys. Lineage (NCBI taxonomy): Eukaryota > Metazoa > Chordata > Mammalia > Primates > Hylobatidae > Nomascus > Nomascus leucogenys. Next base: position 86,605,101 of record NC_044398.1, on the reverse strand, counting down.
ATATTCAATTACCTTTTAATTACTAATTTATGGCTTTTACCCTCATTCTTTCTTCATATTGAGAAGTTATATAAAGCGTTGATTAGGAGCTTAAGTCATGGGGCATGATGGCACTCTTTTGACTCCGTTCTGTTACTCGCCGCCTGGGTGCTCTTGGGTCCATTGTGGTCCTCTCTGTCTTCCTCAATTTCTTTACTTGTAAAATCAAGACAAAAATTGGGCCCTCCTTGTTTGTTTGTTTGTTTGTTTGTTTGTTTATTTGGAAACAGGGTCTTGCTCAGTCACCCAGGCTGGAGTGCAGGGGTGTGACCATGACTCACTGTATCCTCTCCCTCACAGCTCAAGGGATTCTCCTGCCTCAACCTCCTGAGTAGCTGGGACTGCAGATGTACACCACCACATCTGGCTAATGTTTTTAATTTTTTGTAGACATGGGATCTCGCTGTGTTAACCAGGCTAGTCTCAAATTCCTGACCTCAAGCGATCCTCCTGCCTCAGCCTCCCAAAGTGCTGGGCTTACAGGCGAGAGCCACTAGGCCCAGCCTGTGGTGTTGTTAATAACATACTTAATCACTGTGAGGCACATACTAAGTGCTCAATAAACATCGGCTATTATTCTAACTTCTAAATTGTTAATATTTCTGTTTACAAAGAAAATACCATTTAGATTTATATATTAACTATACAGATTATTTGCTTTTCTAATTATTGGGATTTTAAAATCTGCCCTTTATTTATTCCTTATGCTTTTCTTAGTTTTTACTTGCTCCCTTTGAAGAAAATTCATTGGTGTGCTTTCCTCAGTGAATTTCATTTTTTCTTGTTTAATAATAAAATTTAAGGCTGAAATCGTGGATTATCACATTTTTATATATTGTTTTTCTCAGATCATTAATTTCTAAGTAATCTATAACCAATGTTTTAATTTTCTCTTTGACTACCATGTTATTTAGGAGACAGATTTTCAATTTGAAAGATCTGGAAATTATTTTTAGCTTTTTGAAATTTTGGATGGGTTTTTGGTTTATTTACTTTTTAGATTTTGAAGTGTTTTCTATTATGGATGCCCAGAGAATACTATTTTATATATATATTTCCTATATATCCTTATACATTAGTATTTTCTATATATGCCCAGAGAATGTGACCTGAACCACCGCTTACCAAACTTTGTTGTTTTGAGTGTGTGTGACCTAATGATATATATTTTGGAAATTGTATTAGTTTATCTCTTACAAGAAGTTCAATTATTTTCTTGATATAATGTTTAAAAATCTGTTCAGTCAGTGTTAATTATATTATGCAGATCCACTGCATCCTTATTTATTTTTGTCTGCTTAATCTGTCAAAAACTCTGAGTGTTAAAATCTCACACCATTGATTGTGTTTATGTCATTTGTCTCTTGTATTTCTAGTAATTTTAGCTCTAGGTGTTTAATGATTTCAGCAAGTAAACATTTATGACTGTTGATTTGCCTTGTGAATAGGATATTTATCAGTATAAAACAATCCTGTTTTTCTATTTTAAGATATTTTGCTTGAATTCTACAGTGCCTGACATTCAATTGCTGCCTCTGGCTTGACTTTTGTTTGTACTGGACTGGCACCTGTTTGCCTTTTCTTTTGCATTTAACCCAAATATGTGATTTTGTTTTAGGCTTAGCTAATGCAAACAGTATAAGGTGGGAATTTAACTTTTGATCCAATCTCAGAGTCTCTGACTTTCAAGTGGGAGCTTAAAAGATTTACATTTATTGCCATAACACATTTGTTTGGGTTTACTTTCATCATTTTGTTTTCCAGCTTTCTCAGTTTTATTAATACCCCTTCCTCCCCATTTTTTTTTTTTTAAACTATAGATGGTGTAATATCGACATAGTTTAGGCCGGGCACAATGGCTCACGCCTGTAATCCCAGCACTTTGGGAGGCCGAGGCGGGTGGATCACCTGAGGTCGGGAGTTCAAGACCAGGCTGACCAACATGGAGAAGCCCCATCTGTGCTAAAAATACGAAATTAGCTGGGCGTGGTGGCACATGCCTGTAATCCCAGCTACTCGGGAGGCTGAGGCAGGAGAATCGCTTGAAACCAGAACGCAGAGATTGCGGTGAGCCAAGATCACGCCATTACACTCTAGCCTGGGCAACAAAACAAGAGCAAAACTCCATCTAATATATATACTTATATACATGTATATATATATGTATATGTAGTTCAAAGTAAACCTGGATCAACTTCCAGCTCTATTGCTAACTAGCTGCAGATGTGTGCCAGATAACAAAGAGTACATTTTAAGTCATATTGATTATAAAGAGAGGTGATTTTTTAGAGCTTTGGGTCAGAATTCTCATATGTAGGTCTTAGGAAGTCACAGCTATGATAAAAACAAAAAACAAAATAGACTATGTTGCTGCATAAAGTCATGAGTTCACAATTATTAGAGACATACAAGAAAAAACTGGACATCAGACTGCCCTGGAGTTGATTCATATTTTGAATGGAGGCTGTAACTCATTGTTAGCCCGAATCTTTCAGACTCTGAGGGTCTGTAATTACTTGAGAAGTAGCAACACTGACAAGATCCTAGTGTCTTCTAAATTTGCAGTCTTTCCAACTTCTTAGATGGGAATTCTAATTTTGTATAGAAGTTTCAGAAGAAAATCCCCCACCTAAACATCCCATCTGGATGTGTACACAAGTCTACATAGAGACCGTTCTCAACCCTGGCTGAATGTTAGGATCATCTGGGTGCTTTTAAACCACCACTGTCCAGTTCCCACATTCAGGGAGTTTGATTTAACCTTTCTTGAGGTTGAAGCCCAGATAGCAGCCATCTTTTTTTTTTTAAATAAGCTTCCAGGTGATTTTAATCTGCAATCAGGGTTAAGAATAACTGACAAAAAAACATTGCCATTGATTTTCAGCTGGGCAAACATGGCAAACAACTGTGCTTTGACTCTGGTGCATTCATTTTTTTCATCTTCTGGTTACAGCTTCCTATTTTGTTTGGGAATCCATCACTTCCACTTTCTTTTTCATTTTTAATTATTTTGAATATGTAAGAGTTGTACATAGTTGTACATGTTTATGAGGCAGTTGTGATATTTTAATACAGTCAAATAGTGTGTAATGATGAAATCAGGGTTATTGGGATATCCATCACTCTAGGTATTTATCATTTCCATTTTCTTTTTTTTTTTTTGAGATGGAGTCTCACTCTGTTGCCCAGGCTGGAGTGCAATGGCACAGTCTCGGCTCACTGCAACCTCCACCTCCTGGGTTCAAGCAGTTCTCCTGCATTAGCCTCCCGAGTAGCTGGGATTACAGATGCCCATCACCAAGCCAGGCTAATTTTTTTTTTTTTTTTTTTTTGCATTTTTACTAGAGGCAGGGTTTCGCCATGTTGGCCAGGCTGGTTTTGAACTCCTGACCTCAGGTAATTCGCCCACCTCGGCCTCCCAAAGTGCTGGGATTACAGGTGTGAGTCATCGCGCCCAGCCCATTTCCATTTTCTATCCACACAGTTTGGGAAGGGTTGACTCCAGGATTCCAGATGGAAGAGGACTCTCAGGCTTCAATCAGTACCCACATTCCCCAGGCCAATGAAACAGCATCAGGACTTTGGGTGAAGCTCCTGCATTTTAGCTGGACTTTAACCTAGGGGAATGCTGGAGAAGCTGGGAGCACCTAGGGTCCTAAGAACAAAGCTTGCATGGCAAAAGATAGGATTAAAAGATGCAGAAGTAAGTGAGAGCTAAATAATGCGTACACATGGACATAGAGTATGGAACAATAGACATTGGAGACTTGGAAAGGTGAGGGAGTGGAAGTGGGGAGGGTGACAATCAATTACCTCATGGGTACAGTGTACAGTATTTGGGTGATGGACACGCTAAAAGCTAAGAGTTCACTACTAGACAATATATGTGTGTAACAAAATTGCACTTGTACCCGTTAAATGTATACCATATAAAATAATTATTGATATTTTAAAAAAGAAAGTGAATCTTCACGACATCATTTGAGTCATGAATTTAGTCCCATTTACTATGGTCATCATTATCTCCATTTTATAGATGAGAAAACTGAGGCTTAATGAGGTTAGGTTAGTGATGTGATTTGGCTGTGTCCCCACCCAAATGTCATCTTGAATTGTGGCTTCCATAATTCCCACATGTTGTGGAAGGGACCCGGTGGGAGATAATTGAATCATGGGAGGTGGTTTTCCTAGTATTGTTCTCATGGCAGCGAATGAGTCTCACAAGATCTGATGATTTTATAAGGGGAAACCCGTTTCGCTCGGTTCCCATTCTCTCTTGCCTGCTGCCATGTAAGATGTGCCTTTTGCCTTCTGCCATGATTCTGAGGCCTCCCCAGGCACGTGGAACTGTGAGTCCATTAAACCTCTTTTTTTTTTTAATATAAATTACCCAGCCTTGGATATGTCTTTATCAGCAGCATGAAAAAGGACTAATACAGTTAGTTGCCCCAAATTCCACAGCCTATCAGTAGAAGAGACTTACTTCATGAAGGTCTTATTTCAAAAGTTGGAATTTTTGTTCTACCCTAGTGCTGCAACAAGTAAACATGCCATCATCCCCCATCCATCAGTCTCCCTTCTCCCTCTGTTAAACTGAATACTTATGAATTTTCAAACTGAGTTTGGGCCTGTCAAGGAGATTTTATGCCCTTGGGACAAAACTTGTGTTCTATGCGACCAGAACTTTACCTCCATTTCTCAGAGTAATTCAAGGTTTTTGTTTGTTTGTTACTCATTTTTAACAAAAGAGTCGTAACTATTATAGAAATGCTAATTCCATGTCCCTGAAATTGCCCCTCTCCTGGAGTTTCTCTTTGGGTTTATTCTTGCTGGTTCCCAAAATGTAAGTGCATAGTAAAGAATAAAGAAGGAAAAGAATGCGGTGAGAAGATGAGGAAGAGAGAGCGAGCCAAGAGACCATCAAATGTGTATGGCAGTTCTTTTAAGACTATGTGCTTTAGGCTCTTTTAAGAGCTTCCCTGAGCCATCTCAAGAGAGTCTCAAAATAACCCCGCCGGATGTAGGTAGAGTGGGGAAACTAGGACATAGTAACATGTATGGAGCCCTCACTGTGTGAGTGACAGGGACAGAATTTGATTTCCCAACATAGGTGCTTTCTGTTACACTGCATGGCTGCAAAGTATTTCTCACCCTATCACTGTTCTGCTTTTCTAGTAAGCAGCATCATTATGAATTTTAAGACTTTAAGAGTTATCTGTTCTTTGGGTGACTATAAGAATTTCTGTTCTTTGGGTGATGTTTATCAGCCTAATCTTGAAACTACTCTGAAATGGCAGACAGAATTGTTCCCTAGGACTGGGAGCTATGAGTCAAGCCCAGATATTTCTTTAAACAGAAAAACATAATTAGGCTGGGTGCAGTGGCTCACACCTGTAATCCCAGAACTTTGGGAGACCGAGGCGGGTGGATCACATGAGGTCCGGAGTTCGAGACCAGCCTGGCCAACATGGTGAAACCCCGTCTCTACTAAAAATACAAAAAGTAGCCAGTTGTGGTGGCAGGCGCTTGTAATCCCACTACTCAGGAGGCTGAGGCAGGAGAATTGCTTGAACCTGGGAGGTGGAGGTTGTAGTGAGCTGAGATTGCACCACTGCACTCCAGCCTGGGCAACAGAGCAAGACTATGTCGAGAGAGAGAGAGAGAGAGAGAGAGAGAGAGAGGGAGGGAGACAAGGAAGGAAGGAAGGAAAGGAAGGAAGGAAGGAAGAAGGGAGGGCGGGAGGGAGGGGGAGGGAGAGAGAGGGAGAGGGAAGAGGGAGAGGCACAGGGCAGATACAAAGGGATATATCCATATTCCATCCCTACAGGCTGTTTGCTGGGCTCATCTGGTATTCAACACTGATAGCATCATACTGTGATGATCCCAATCATAGCCCCCTTCGGAGCAGTTGTTATTAAAAGTCAAAGAGGCCTAATGCTAAAAGAGTAATGGTGAGAATCAACACAATACATATGTAACAACCTGCACATTGGCACATGTACCTAAACCTAAGTATATAAAAAAAAATAAAAAAAAAAAAAAAAAAAAAAAGTCAAAGAGGCAAGCCAAAGTGGTAACATGCCATATTTTACAAACCAATTTAGTTAACCTGAGTAGCCATGGGGATCTCTACTCAACTAGCCGGTCAGTGGAACAGTGGAATACCATGGTTAGCCAAGGATGAGAGAAAATTGAAGTTGGACCCAGGAGGCTGAGTCTCAGTTCCCAGCAGAGAGACTGCTCACCTTCTTAGGTCTAATTGCAGCCATCAGTTTAATCCGTAAAGAATTATGTCCAATTGGTTTCCGTCTGTCTGCATTTGTAAATGTCATTCTGCCCAGCATGTGTTTTAAAGATTAGCTGTGCTTCATCGTTTTGTTAGCATGAATCAATAATGTGGGATTCTTGGCTCACTGAATTTTTAAAGTCATCTGTGAATCAATGTAGGCTGTTTGTGCAGCACCCTCTATAACATGCTAATTTTATATTATTGGATAAAATGCCTAGTTTGGGAAGATGGTTATAGAAAATTTTAAGATTCACTTAAAGGTTAGCTGAAGCTATAGAAGAGAGAAGTGATGTTATTTTGCTGATACTAACGTTCATGGATTTTATTCTTAGGAAAGGGGTAAAATTAAATTATCAAAGTTAATGGTAGGTTCTAAACAGAAGTATGGCCAGGAAAATGCAAAACAAAAGCCGCTATATGGAACCTCCATGATGGAACCTTCACAATATCTATCAGTGATTTAAAAATGCGTCTCTCTTGGAAAATGTTGCAGTGATGCTGGAAATTACATCCTATGTGGAAAACAAGGGAAGTGCAATGCATTTCCTGAAAATTGTACTGTAAAGGAGGTTCCTCTTTCCCAAAGTAAGAGAAAAGCAAGTTGTACTTACGCTATAATCCCATAGGTGGTTTGCTACTTTTTTTCCCAGGCAGAAAATTCACAGCCATATTACTTGATGTCTTGGGCTTTAATACAGCCAAACTCTTTGTAAGCCTGTGGAAATGGGTGTTGATATAATGTTGTTATAAATCAGTCAAAAGATGAACTAAATAAATATTCAGCCTCATTAGTTATAAGAAGGGACAATTTAAAAAATGAACCACTTTACCTATCAAATTAGTAAATACTGAAGAAAGTATGAAAGTTGCTGAAGATTGGGTGATTTACTGGTAGAAGGTTATTGCAATCTTCTGAGAAGCTATTTGATAAAAAGTGTCTGGCTGCTATTTGATAAAAAGTGTCCTTTAACCTAGTAAATCCAATTTTAGTGAACGTTCAAAGTTATAGACAAATATTTTTGCTTAAATATGTTTATTGTTGTGTTAATTCAAATAATAAAAATTGTAGAAACCTATCTACCTAACAAAGTGAATGATTAAAATCGTTATAATCAGCCGGGTGCAGTGGCTCATGCCTCTAATCCCAGCACTTTGGGAGGCCAAAGTGGGCACATCATGAGGTCAGGAGATCCAGACCATCCTGACCAACATGGTGAAACCGCATCTCTACTAAAAATACAAAAATTAGCTGGGCATGGTGGCCTGTGCCTGTAGTCCTAGCTACTCGGGAGGCTGAGGCAAGAGAATCACTTGAATCCGGGAGGTGGAGTTTGCAGTGAGCCGAGATTGCACCACTGCACTCCAGCCTGGGCTATAGAGCGAGACTCTGTCTCAAAAAATTAAAAATGAAAAATAAAAAAAAATAAAAATAAAAGGTTGTAATCACTCCCTATGATAAGTTGTCCTGAATTCATAAAACAGAATGTTTGCAAAGAAGTTTTAATTTCCCGGAGAAATGCTTAAATATAACACTAGATGATAAAAGAAAAGAAAATTATTTGCATTATTTCATCTCATCTATGTAAAAAATATCTTTTTGGAAAGATGCTGGAAGTAAATTTACTGAGATGTTAAGTCATTCATTCAACAAACATTTGTTATCAGACACTGTTTTAAGAGCTTGGGATAGAAAGAGGAAGAGCAATAAAGAAAATAAAACACAATGATATACTGGAATAGTATCAGCAGTGAGGGTGAGGGTGGAGGGCTTCAGATGATGTGTCATGGAAGCCTTCCTGAGGAGGTGATATTTAAGCTGATCTGAAGATAGGGAGGGAAAATGTAAAGATCTGGTTGATAGGAAGCGAAAATGTGAAGATCTGGTTGAAGAGTGTGCCAGGTAGAGGGATGAGCAAGTGTCAAGGCAAGGAGCGTTAGGTGTGCTCTGGAAATATAACAAATTGCTGGAGCCTGATGAGTGCCCAGGTAGGTAAAGTGCAAAAAAAGTGGACATTGGAGACTAAAATCAGGCATTTAAATCCGTATACATGCAGCAGAAAGCCACTGGAGGGCTTTGAGCTGGGGAGCAGACTAATGTGATTTACATTTTGAAAAACACCAGTGTAGATGCCCTTGGAAAGGTAATGTAGAAGTCAAGAGTGGAAACAGAGAAATAGTTAAGTGGTTTTTGCATGTTTCCTTTGATTCCGTAATCTTCTGGTAATTTATAATGCAGATATAATGGCATGTATGAGAATACTATATACAAGAGCTTTGCAGTATCATTTGAAATAGGAAAATATTGGAAACAACCCAATTGTCAAAGGATAGATTACCAGTTAAATAAATGTTGTCACAGCCACATGGTGGAATGCTAGGCAACTAACGAGAATGTTCTCTTCAACATCTATGTGGGAAGATCTCCAAGATGTATGGCAAAGTGAAAGGAGCAAGGAACAGAATAGAATGTGTGATGTTTTAACAATTCTGTAAAAACACAGGAGGAATGGACATTTTGTATTTCCATAAAGACTCTTGAAGGAGTCTTTAAAAATGAAGCGAAAATTTGGTTACCTGTGAAGTGTAAAGGTGGGGCCAGAGCAACGGAGGATGGAAGTGTATATATTTTGATATGGTTAGATTTCTTTTTTTTTTTTTTTTTTTGAGACAGAGTCTTGCTCTTTCACCCAGGCTGCAGTGCAGTGGCATGACCTCGGCTCACTGCAACCTCCACCTCCCAGGTTCAAGAGATTCTCCTGCCTCAGCCTCCCGAGTAGTTGGGACTACAGGTGCATGCCACCCCGTCCAGCTAATTTTTTTTGTATTTTTAGTAGAGATGGGGTTTCACCACGTTGGCCAGGATGGTCTTGATCTCCTGACCTCAAGTGATCCACCTGCCATGGACTGCCAAAGTGCTGGGATTACAGGTGTGAGCCACCATTCCCGGCCAATACGGTTAAATTTTTGAATATGTGTACTACCTACTCAATCAAAGCTCAAATTTGAAAAACGAGGCTTCCTAAAAATCCTGGGAAGAGAGGGTGGAGATGCTAGTGGCATGGGAGGTGGAGAGAAGTGGATGACATTGGGGTATATTTTGTAGGTTAAGCCTGTGGAACTTGATTGGAGGATTGGTTGTGAACCATGAGGGGAAATAAAAGATGATTCCTAGGATTTTGGTTTGAGAAACCAAGTTGTGGCATTTTCTGAGTTGGGGAAGACTAGGGTAGGAGGTGATTTTGGGGGGAACATCAAAAGTACTTTTTAATTTTTTGACGTTTGAGATTATAAGACATCCAAGTAGTGATTGGAGAGACAATTGAATGATTGCCTGGAGATATATATAATTGCCTCAACCTGGAGATATAAACTTAGCAAGCATCAACATATGGATGGTTTTTAAAGCCATGGGAATGAATGAGATTGCTTATTGGAAGAGGAGTAGAGTTGGAAAAGTGAAGGCTTCCCAAAACTGAGCCCTGGGACAAAGTATTTTAAGGGGAGTGGAAGAGAAGGGTCCAGGAAAAGGACTGAGAATCTGGGCCAAGAAGTTAGGAGGAAAACTAGGATTTTTGTGGTGACACAATGGTAAAGAGAAAAAAAATAAGTAGTTTAAGAAGAAGGGAGTAGTTATTGATGTCAGATTTGCTGGGAACTAAAACAAGTGCTCACAGAAGCAACCATAGGATTTGTTAATGGGATGATCACTGTTGATTTTGACTTGGTCCATTTTGGCGGCGGGGGGCGGGGGGGGGGTGGTGATTTGAGGAAATAATATAAAATGGGAAGTGTAAACCTAGAAAAAAGGACTAAAAACCACTCATTCAAGGAGAACTTCTCCCTGAAAAGGAGGAAAGGAATGAGAAAGTTATTCAAGGTTTGAATGTGATGGCCAAGAGTCTTGGGTCTTTTCTGTAAGATGAGAAATCCTGAGGCATACTTGTGTGCCAGTGAGAAAATGGTATAGTAGAAAGACTGGAGATGATGGTTCAAGAGAGGGAAAGGTACCTGTGGGAGCCAAGACAAACCAAGTTGTGGAGAAGATGAAGAAAGACTGGAGCCAGAGCCAGTGGTGCAATTGGTCTTTGTAGGAGCCCAGCTGTTCTTCTGTTGTTGATGTGGCTGTCACTGAAAGTTCATGTGAATGGGACTGTTCTTGCCTCAGCTTTCCTCATCTGAAAAATAGGAAATATATAATACATAGCTCACAAGATAAAGTCAATAACGATGCCTGAAAAGTAGCATGCTCTCAGTAAATACTAATTATTTTTGTTGTTTTCGTTCTGTGTGTTTCCCAAATGTTCTATACTAAGCATTTGCTAAAATAATGTTAACATGTATATTAATGCCCATTTTATAGTCCCTGGCCAATATGAGTAATGGAAAAGCATAGTCCTTAGCACTTGAAGACTTTTTCAGCACCAAGGACAGCAAAACTTCATTGTAATCAGCACACACAAGCCTCCACCTTCGGATTGCCTAGGGGCTGGCCGCTCTCATGAATACATAAAGGGGCGGAAGGGACAAATGTAGCAAGCCTTAGATTGAGCCCTGCGGGAAATTCTACTTCCCATTTGCAAAGAACAAGGCTGAGTTCTTTCTTCAGATGTCTCTGCCACATGCACACAGTGCTAGTATTGTGTGTGACGTTGCTCTGTATCTCTTGGGAGCTCATTGTGTTTGTTGGGGCTTAGAGAAAAGCGAGGGAAAGGGGAAAATCAGAATCGGTTTTTCAGAGGCAGGCTTAGAGGACACCTGCAAGGCAGGGAGAATGGCAGATTACATTGGGATGCAACGTGGGCCTGAGTTCTGAATATGTTGACTTTATCTATTAATAACGCATTTCATTAGGAACAGTGGCGATTGATGTACCTGGCAAATGCATTCTTCACAGGCAGCCTTGCTCTTCAATAGTTTCTTAAGCAGAGGAAGAAGCAGCAATGCTTGACAGCTGTTTTTCTTACTAAAAATTGCCCATTTATGGCTCTGGGGAAGGGCGATCAGAAACAGAGTGGAGAAGAGAAAGTCTCTTGGGCTCCTGGGAGAAGGTCTCTAAGTCTCACCAGGCTCCTGTTTTGAGCCAGGCACTTCACATAGTTCAGCTCATTTAATCCTCTCATCTACTTTTGAGGTAGGGATCAGCCCTATTAGTGCAAAGGAGAAAGATCTGAGAGGTTTTGCAACTTACCCAGGGTCACACAGCTAATAAGTAGGCAATTAACATTTGAACTCAATGCTTTCTTCCTATGTTTAGCTCCTGTTCCTCTATATCAGGGTTTTCTCAATCTTTGCGCTACTGACATTTTGAGCTGGATGACTGTGTGTGTGTGTGTGTGTGTGTGTGTGTGTGTAAGAGGTGTGCGTTCCTGTGCATTGTAGGCTACTTAGCATTATTCCAGGTACAATACCATCACCTCCCATCCCCGGTTGTGGTAACCCAAATGAACTCTGGACATTGCCAAATGACCCCTGTGGTACAAAATTTCCCCAGGGTGACAACCACTGGCTCATATCATGCTGCCTAAAGAATGATTCCACAGCTCACAGCCCCGTAGGAGCTTTCTAGATTGTGGTCATAGATCATATTTGTGTGTGCCATGTTCATTCATTCTTTTGTGCATTCACTCCTTCATATGCCCCATCAATAGTTACTGCATGTCTAAGCCAGGCACTGTGCTACATACTGGGGAAAGGCAATGAATGGTGCATAGTCTCTGCTCTTGGGGCATGTGGTCTGAGGGGCAGACAGACACACACAGCAGCAGCTCAGGGAGTACAATGACAGCAACACTTCTGAGAAGAGAGATGTATCCCAGCCTAGGTTGGGTCTTAGAGAAAGAAAAATTCACTTGGTATATACAGAATCCACTGATTGACTTAAAAGATAAGCTTATCTTAGGGATTTTTGCTTAGGGATTATTCTGAGTTCTTGGTGAATGAATCCTTAGTGATCCAGCTGGCAGGATTTGTTTTTTTAAATATTGTATATACATAGAGCAAAGTGCACATTTCTTAAATGTAAAGCATAATGAATTTTCACATGTTACATCCATAGAACCTCCATTCAAGGTCAAGAAACAGAACATTTCTATCACCCCAGAGGTTTTCCTCCCTTAATAATCAGTAGAGCCTTGCCCGCAACAGTAAACACTATTCAACTTCTAGCACAATAGAACGGTTTTACCTGTTCTTGAACTTCATATAAATGGAATTCTACAGTATGTTTTCTTTTGTTTCTGCCTTATTTTTCTCATCATTATATTTGCAAGATTCATCCACACTGTTGCATGAAGCTGTACTTCACTTTTTTTTTTTACTGCTGCACAAAATTCTATTGAATGAATATTGCCATAATTGATTTATCCATTTTCCTATTATTGAACATTTAGGTTGCTTGCAATTTTGTCTGTGTTAATAAAGCAGTCATCAACACATTCATCAATATCTTTGAATGAACATAAACACTTCTGTCGCTTGAGTATATGCCTAGGAGTGGAACTGCTAGATCACAGGGAGGTGTACCCTTAGCCTTAGGAGATATTGCAAGGGTTTTTTTCCCCAATTTGTACCCCCACCAGAAGCTCATGAGAGTTTTGGTTGCTGTCAGGCATCAGAAAGCATCACAGGCTAACATCATGCATAAGTAAGGCAGGAATTGTAACCTCAAGGCTGTAGACAGCAGGGGTGGTGTTGGGAAGAAGAAGGATGGCATCACTTCTGTCCCACTGGCCTAACCTCTGTCACAGTCCCCACATTTGGCCACCTGAGCTCTGGGGAGAGTTTAATGGGCTAGTCCCACAAGTGAAGAGCTGGAGGAAGCTGCTTCCCTGTCCATGTTGATGAATAACAGATGTTGGTGAATAACAGCTGGTACCATGGGGTTTAAGAGAGAAATCAGGCTGGGCGCAGTGGCTCATGCCTGTAATCCCAGCACTTTGGGAGGCCGAGGTGGGCAGATCACTTGAGGTCAGGAATTTGAGACCAGCCTGGCCAACATGGTGAAACCTCGTCTTTACTAAAAATACAGAAATTAGCCAGGCTTGGTGGCGGGCACCTGTAATCCCAGCTACTCGGGAGGCTGAGGCAGGAGAATCACTTGAACCCAGGAGGCGGAGGTTGCAGTGAGCCAAGATCACACCACTGCACTCCAGTCTGGATGACAGAGTGAGACTCTGTTCAAAAAAAAAAAAGAGAGAGAGAGAAATCAGGAACATTCACCAGCCCAACTTCTTTCCTGCCTATAAGAAACAGATCTGAAGTTGGTCATCTAATGCAGCCAAGACACAGAGCTCTTGGAGGTTCCATGATGTTGTGCAAAGAACTCTGAGGCTCCTGCCTCAGTTCCTTATGGGACCGAGGAGAAACACCTTGCTCACCTCCCAGGGTTGTTGAGAAAGCAAATGATAATATATAGATAAATAATAGTGTGTGCATGAAGAGGTGGCTGTCTTCTTCAAGGTTGTGGCCTGGTCCTCTTGGCATCTGGTCACGGGGGTGACAGTCAGGGAAATGCTGTACATTGATGGAAAGAATATGCAGTAATAGTCAGGACCACCGCCGATCACTTACCACTGGACTGGCTTACTCACTTCACCTTTCTGGTCTTCTGTGTCCCCATCTTTGAAATTATGCCTTGGACCAGATCATCGCTGATGGTAGTCCCCTGGAGACTCTGGGCAACTGAGAGTGTAAACAACCTCAAACAAGTCATTATTTACTCAGACCCTATTAGAGACAGCAATGTTGGCTAACTTCTACTGAGTGCCTGGAACTTTCCTAAGCATTTTACATGCATCGTATCTTATAAGGAAGGCATTATGATTCTCATTCTACTGATGCAGAAACCGAGGCCCAGAGAAATTAAATAAAATTTATCTGAAGTCTCATAGCTAGTAAGTGGAGGTAGTATCTCAGCCCAGGCAGACTGATTTCTGAGCCAAGTTATTAAGGCTGTGATATCCCAGATGCTTGCCTCAGGGGTTCTACCATATGGGAAGGAAGGGAGTTTACAGAAACAGTTCAGGAATCAGACGTACCACCTTGCCATTTACTAGCTGTGTGCTCTTAAGCACGTGCCTTAAGCCCACTCTGTTTCTCCAACGTTCACATGGGAGTGATATTTTCTATCTCACAGGGAGAATATGTAGGAATAACATGGTGCCCAAGACAATATGAAATAACTATTAGTTCCTCTTTCTCTATCACTATGTAAGTCAGGTTAGAAATGAAGAATGGTCATTGGAAATGACCTAACCTCCCATCTCCTTGCCATGAGAGAATGTTCTTGGAATAATGCCAAGCTAAAAGCTGAAATGCAATGTAACATGACTGTGTGGAAAGAAAATACCCTTCCCGCATGCTTGTTTTTCTTTAATAGATGAGATCATATTGGGTATAAAGTTTTGCAGTTTGCTTTTCTCACTAAATAATGTGACATAAGCATTTCCTTGTGATAATGACAACCTCTTTGTAATCATCATTAAATGCTGGGTAATGTTTCATTATATCTATCATGATTTACTTACTCCCGTAATGTTTCTAAATTTCTCACTATTATAAGAACACTAACATGACCATGATTTTAGCCATAAAAACTTTATTCGAATCTCAAGCCATTTCCCTAAGGCGTGGACATTTTAAAATTCTTCTGATAGGCACTGCCAAATTGCTTTCCCAAAATGTTTAACTGAGTTATACCCTCACCAAGAGAATGGGATTTTTTCATTGCACCCATGCTAACAATGAGAATTATGAGATCTAGAATCTTTGTTGATTTGATTATTAACCAATTTTCATCTCATTGTTTAAATTTACGGTTCTTTGATCCAAAATATTGTTGATTATTGATTCAAATTACCTCATGGTTTAAATTTTTCTTTATGTCTGTATTTTTTATTTTTCAGTTTTATTTTGACACATATCAAAATAAATATGTGTATGTATAATTTAAATAATAATTAGTAAATATTAATCTATCCATCACTCAGCTAAGAAAATAGAGCATTTCTGTACCTTAGAAATCTCCTGGATATCTCTCTTAATTATTTTCCTCCCACCTTCTGGTGTAGCTAGAGTTCTGACATTTGTGGTCATTGTTTTCTTGATTTTTTAGTTTTTTTTTTTTTTTTTGAGACGGAGTCTTGCTCTGTCACCCAGGCTGGAGTGCAGTGGCGCAATCTCGGCTCACTGCAAGCTCCGCCTCCCGGGTTCACGCCATTCTCCTGCCTCAGCCTCTCCGAGTAGCTGGGACTACAGGCGCCCACCACCATGCCCGGCTAATTTTTTGTATTTTTAGTAGAGACGGGGTTTCACCATGGTCTCGATCTCCTGACCTCCTGATCCGCCCGCCTCGGCCTCCCAAAGTGCTGGGATTACAAGCGTGAGCCACCGCGCCCGGACGATTTTTTAGTTTTAACACATATTCATGCACCTGTAAGCAACGAAGTTTATCTTATATGTTTGTGAACTTACATAAATGGCACAGTGCTATAAATATTCTTCTGTGATTGTTATTAAGATTCATGCATGTTAATGTTTATACTAAAATTTATCCTGTTCCCTGCTTCATAGTATTCCATTGTATGCACATATTTCTCCAGTAGAATTACTGGTGTTTACAGTTTCATCCTTATTTGGTAATACGTTGGGTTTTAAGCTCATTTTAATATATATTGTAAATCTGCCTTCCATATTACTTGATTCCTAATTGTCTCTCTTACCATTAGAAATTATTTTTATTCTAATATATAATTTTTTTTCTTTCGTAACTTTTTCATTGCCTCAATATTTAGAAAGTTAATGGTCACCCTGGCCGGGCGCGGTGGCTCACGCTTGTAATCCCAGCACTTTGGGAGGCCGAGGCGGGAGGATCACGAGGTCAGGAGATCGAGACCACGGTGAAACCCCGTTTCTACTAAAAATACAAAAAAAAATTAGCCGGGCGTTGTGGCGGGCGCCTGTAGTCCCAGCTACTCGGAGAGGCTGAGGCAGGAGAACGGCGTGAACCCGGGAGGCGGAGCTTGCAGTGAGCCGAGATCGCGCCACTGCACTTCAGCCTGGGTGACAGAGCGAGACTCCGTCTCAAAAAAAAAAAAAAAAAAAAAAAAAAAAAAGTTAATGGTCACCCTTAGATCATAACATTTTCCTCATATTTTTCTGTTTTGGTGTTCTTTTCCTTTCTGTCTTCGAATATTGGTGTGTATGTTTAACCCTTTGCACAACTTGGGATTGATTTTGCTTTACAGCAAGAAGCAAAAATGTTTGTTTTTACTCAGTTACCACCTGACTGCTTTCTGTAGTATTATCAAATAAATCCTCTCTGCCAAACATGGTCTGTCAAATCTCAGCCCTATGCCTGTCCTTATGTCTATTCCACTCTACACCACAGCGGGGAACCTGAAAACTGTATTCCCAGAGTCCTTGGTGGCTGGGTGTGGGTCGATGGTGACCAGTGGGGTCGATCACATGAGATTCACAAATGGGAAAAGTGTAGAAATTGTTTTTCTGCTTCTGGCGACAGCATCAGCAGTATTGTAAACTCGTGGCTTCTTGATAACACCTCTTTTTATCATCCAGCTCTAGAGAATGTACTGGCTTCCTACAGGTGTTAATCTCTGGGCAATCTCTACTTTGCTCCTCTTATTTTTCTACACATTTGTACTCAATTCCCTGTATTAAAGTCCCTATCATTTGAAATACCTAGAGTGATTTCTGTTTTCCCAAGGGTACATTCATTGATCTGATGGATGAACCTTCCTCTTCCTATTGATTTACAATGCTGAATTTATTGTGTACATGTGCGTGCCCATGTATGTGTGTGCAGGTGTAGAAGAAAGAAGGGATAGAAAGAAAGAATGTGTACTATTTGTTTTGGAGCTATATATGTTAGTTCATTGATCCTTTTGCCAATTCTTGCTCATACATATTTATCATTACAATTATTGTACCTAAAGTATGCATTTCAGTATCTGACAGTACAAATCTGCCCTCATCCTTCTTTTCTCATATGGTCTTCACTATCCTCATCTACTTATCAAGCTGTGTTTTTAAGAAAAAAAGTCTTAAGACCGGGTGTGGTGGCTTACATCTGTAATCCCAGCACTTTGGGAGGCTGAGGCAGGCAGATCACTTGAGGTAAGGAGTTTGAGACCAGCCTGGCCAACATGGTGAAACCCCATCTCTACTAAAAATACAAAAATTAGCCAGGCTTGGTGGTGTGCACCTGTAATCCTAGCTACTCAGGAGGCTGAGGCAGGAGAATTGCTTGAACCCAGGAAGCGAAGGTTGCAGTGAGCCAAGATCATACCATTGCACTCCAGCCTGGGCAACAAGAGCGAAACTCTGTCTTAAAAAATTTAAAAAAAGAAAAAAGTCTTTGAAGGAGAACTGATTGTGCTCTAGTATAACCTTTTTCTCTGCATCTCGCTGAAGCTGAGGGTGTTGCATAAGAGAAGCTGACATTGCTTCACAGTGGAGACTCACAGAAACAGTCACACGCCATGTCTCCCCATCATGTGGGCTCAGTGGGTGGTTGTGTCTGGGTGCACAGGTGATAAATTAGTGCCATTCACAGTGTCTCTTCCTTACCACTTGGGGATCACCCTGTTTGGAGAAGAGGCTGCAGAATTGTCCTCCCTAACAATGAAAGGGGATCTTGTTTCCTGTGAGTCATCCTGACTAACAATGCCCAAGGTCAGAAGAGAAATTTCCTGCAAGACCTTGCAATTTCTCAATAATCCTATTTGGGCTCATTGGATGAAATGGCTGTGGGAAAATGATCTGATCATTAGTTTAAACATCAGGGCAATCATGTCAGGAGATGCCTCTGAAACATACACCATCCCTGCTTCGGTAACTACTGAAAGGGAGGGGATTGGGGAAGGTGCTCATAGTTCTTTTTTTTTTTTTTTTTTTTGTCAGAGGAGACTTTCATGATATTCTGAAAACACCCCTAAGATCTCCCCTCTGGGCTCTCCTCGTGCTTTTCTGTGAAGCTTGGTTTGGTTAAGGACAAAGACTGCCCCCACTTTGGAAGTCCCAACCCTGGGGAAGCCTCTGGCAGTTTCCCCGGGTGCGGTTGGCTTTGTGTATAAGACCGCTTTGGAACTTGAAAGCACTCATCGTGACCCTCAGGGCTCGGTGCCCCAGGAGTCAGGCACACTGAGAGTGAGTAGCAGTGAAGCTATTTTGGAGGGAACACGGGGACTGTGCCAGGCTGTCCTGGCAGGGAAGGCTGAGTAAAGGGCAGCATGACTTTGTGCAGAATTGGAGCAGAGTGGAAACAGCCCCCCACCTCCCACCATCGTAAGCTTTAGAGCCATAATTGTGTGGGCTTGAATTCTGGCCGCTCTGCCTCCAGTTAGCAGGTGCTTTCTGTGCCTCAGTTCCCTCCTCTATGTACAATGTTAGAAATAACAATGACTGTGTTAAAGGCTAGACACAATTAAATGAGACAATCCATTTAAAAACTAAAAATAGTGCCTGCATGTAATAAACACACCATCCCCATTCCCCACCCGACTCCTGACATTAATTCATTAGGTTAATTGCCTAAACTTTGGAGTCAGACTGCCCAGTTCATATCCTGATTCAGCCAGTTCCTAGCTGTGTGATGTTCAGTGAGTTGCCTAACCTCTCTGAGCCTCACTTATTTGTAATCTAGATTTCATAACAGTACCCCCTTACAGCATTGCTGTGAGAATTTAATGAATTAATTCATAGTAAACTGAAGACAAGTGTGGCCCCCAAGGGACATTTGCTAATGTCTGCAGATGTTTTGGTTGCAAAATTGGTGTGTGTATTATCGGCATATGAGTTGAGGTCAGGGATGCTGCTAAACATTTTACAAGGCACAGGACAACCCCCTACAACAAAGAATTCCCATTTCAAACGTCTCAAGTGCCAAGGTTGGAAAGTCCTTATAGGCCAATTTCATGGCTCAAGGTGAGCCCTGACTATTATTATTTGAGCAACAGTGCTATGCCCTTATGCCATGTCAGGTGCTGCACTGTATGCTGGGAATATAAAGATGGATGACATGAATCCCTGCCCTTAAGTGGCTCAGTCTAGAGGGAAATGCTTTGGGATTGGGGCAGGGAATGGGAGGCAGGAAGCTTGGTCTCTGACAACCAGCCAGAGAAGTTAATCAGAGGAAGACTTCTTTTTCTTTCATTGCCCCTCTAATTGTAGAACAGGCCAAGCTTCTGGTGGGATACCACGCAAATTAATTATTGCAACAATTTGATGACTGCCCTTCTGGAAGGATGTGCAGGATTCTATAGAGCCACATGGCAAGGTCCCCATTCCAGGTGGAGGAGGTGAGGACAGATGTCTTCTCAAAGGAGGGGACGTTTGTTGCTGTCTCATGAAGGGTGAGTAGGGGTAAGGACAATGAACATGGGGCAGGTGCAGGGCAGAGGAAACCTCACAGACAGAGGTTTCTATGTATTCCAGAAATGTTTATTGAGCACCTAATGTGTGCCAGGTGCAGTTCTAGGCACTGGAAATACGGCAATGAACCGAATGCAAAAAATCTGTGGCCCCATGGAGCTTAGAGTGTAGAGGTGGGGTCTACCTCTACAATCAGGCATGACTGACAAGCAAACACATAGGCAGTGAGGCAGGTGGTGACAAGTCCTTTAAGGAAAAAGCAGGGAAAGAGGAGAGAAAGTGCTTGAGAGGGTGGCAATATTAAATAAGAAACTCACGAAAGACCTCCATGAGGGCATGATCTTTGAGCAACAACTTGAAGCACGTGAAGGAGGGAGCCATGTGGATATCTGTGTTCCAAACAAGGGGAATAGCTCATGCAAAGGCCCTGAGGCAGGAGCCTCCCTGGCATGTCTGAGGAGGATCAACAGGAAGATGAATGGGGAGGAGGGGAATTGGATGGCAGTGGGAGCCATAGCCAGGTCAAGAAACATCTTGGGTGCCATGGTAAAGTGGGTGGATCGTCTTCTCTCAGCCAGCAGGGAAATAACCAGACATCTTCTGTGAGACATGGCCCTGTCTGAAGCACATGATACTTGCTCAGACCAAACAGGCTGTCTTCTAGGTAGCTGTGTCCGTTGAGTGCCTCTCTGATTACTCAATACAAATACTATTACCGATTGCCTGCAAGGTATGTTTAATACAGGAGGATTCTTTTTTGTACCCAATCCTGGAAAAGTTTTGTGGTGGCAACTGAGCCCTTAGTTTCAATCCCCATGACATGGCTTTGGGTACAACACTCTTGATTCTCTGGGTCTCAGTTTCCTGACTTAAGGTGTGAGGAGACTCAGCAATCACTAGCTAACTTTCTTTTCAGCTCCGGGATTCTACAAATGCCTCAAAGTTCTTCACTGATGCCTGGATAACAGTTGCTAAAACGTGGAGCATTAACTATATGCTAGCATTGCACTAAGCATTTTACATTTGTTTTTGTCCAGTAAAACTTCATCAACACCCTGGGATAGAAGTAATGTTAGCTCCACTTTATTTGTTTATTTCGTTTGTTTTGTTTTGTTTTGTTTTGTTTTGAGATGAGATCTCACTCTGCTGCCAAGGCTGGAGTGAAGTGGGTGATCGTAGCTCATCTCAGTCTTGAAATCCTGGGCTCAAGTGATTCTCCTGCCTTAGCCTCCCCAGTATCTGGGACTACAGGTGCACGCCATTATACCCAGCTAATTTTTATTTTATTTTATTTTTTTGTAGAGACAGGATCTTGCTGTGTTGCCCAGGCTGGTCTCAAACACCTGAGCTCCAAGGACCTTTCCACCTCAGCTCCACTTTGGAGATGAGAAAACAGAGGCACAGAGGGGCCAAGAATATGCCTTAAAGTTGCATGGCTTGTATGTAACAGATGGACCCAGCTCGGTCTGACTGCAAAGCCCATTCTCCGTGGGCTCCATGAGAGTGAATAGGAAAGACGACATCAGAATGGGGCTTCCAAGTATGTGTAGCTCACCAGGGGAGGAGGATGCAGCCATTATGTTTCTCCTGTCTCTGCCTTCACACCTGTTCTGCTGATGTACCTGAGGGGCTGGGAAGACTCAGACAGGGTCCCTGGGGCCATTCCAGCAAGGTCACAGTTAGAGAGCTAAGTTGTTGAATAAGGGCTGAAGTTTTATCAATTACTTCCCCCTGAGGCAGCTTTGAGCAGCAGGTCAGAGGCTTATTCATGGGGCTGCATGGAGCATCGCAGACCCCTGTGGAGGGTCAGGTAGAACCAGACGTCAGTCCCAGACACCGGGAGACTCAAACAAGATGGGAAACACAGGCTGACACGTTCGCCTTACCGCTCAGAGTTGCCTAGCAACCGCAACTGACAAGCTGCCAACTCGGTGATACAATCACAGCAGGAAGATCAGAGTAAGCCAATTAAAACTTTTTTTTTTTTTTTTTGCATTTTTCGTTTTTTGTTCCCATAGTTTCATTTAATCCTGACTGCCCTCAAACATGGATTAAGAAGCCTGCCAGAGGAGAGTGGAACTCGCACATATGACACAGCCCATTTCCCCCTGCACAGTCAGAAAATATGCTCGTCACGTGCCAGCCATGGAACAGGGGGTAATTTAATTAAAATGTAGGCTTGTCTACCTATTTTACTTAGCTCCACTGTGAAATTTAAAATTTTCCTGGAGTTAGGACCAAATCTGATTTTTATTACTATATCTTAGTGCTTTCCTGCCACCAGTGTTATCGTGGAATGCCTGGCACGTAGTAGGTGCTCAATAAATGCTTGAACGAATAAATGCATGAATGAAACAGACGCTGGGGAGAATGGTAAAGCTAACTCACATAGGTGAGCTTGTCTTTGAGAAAGATAGTTCTAAAACCACAGGTATCTAAAGCGAAAAATAAGCGCCTCCTTTATCTAAGATCTTTTCACGAGCACCTCAAGGACCCAGATGCTCAAACTGCCTAAAGTTCACTCAGGGATTTGGTGAGAGAGCCTGGCACAGACCAGGATTTTTTCAACCCTAAACCCATGCACATTCCACGTGTTTCACGCAAAAATTCATGTATCTGTGAGCAGAGTCCAAGTCTTCGCATCTCATTAACCTACATCCCCCACAGAGGTGACACTTTGGAAAGGAAGTAAATGATCTATGTGGTCAAATTGCACACTTTTGGGATCCTTCAGAAGAGATATGTTATCTTGCTCTCTGAGTGGTGAGACAGGGAACAGTCAGAGAATTGTAAAACTAGACTCACATAGGTGAGTCTAATGACACTGATTTATCGGATGATAAATAAAACCTTCATTATCATTCACTAGATTTTCATTTGTCTTTTTCCATGTTTTCACCCCCTACCCCCTCAGCTTCTGGGTGGATTTTAAGCAGCAAATTACAGGCGGTGGCTCAGGCCTGTAATCCCAGCACTTTGGGAGGCCGAGGCAGGCGGATCACGAGGTCAGGAGATCGAGACCATCCTGGCTAACACGGTGAAACTCCGTCTCTACTACAAAATAAAAATAATAAAAAAAAAATAGCCGGGCGTGGTGGTGGGCACCTGTAGTCCTAGCTACTCGGGAGGCTGAGGCAGGAGAATGGCGTGAACCTGGGAGGCGGAGCTTGCAGTGAGCCAAGATTGCGCCACTGCACTCCAGCCTGGGCGACAGAACAAGACTCCGTCTCAAAAAAAAAAAAAAAAAAAAAAGCAGCAATAGAAGAAGTCAACTTTAGACATGAGGGTGAGGAGTCAGGAAGAAGGCTCATTTCCTACTCTGCACTAATTCTCTCCCCCTTCTCTGAGCTCTGCGTTGCTTCTGATTCCTGATACACTTTTGCCCCGATGTTGTGGCTCTCTGGGTGTTCTCTCTCTGCTCTGACTGTTCCTTGTCTCACCATTCAGAGAGCAAGACAACATATCTCTTCTGAAGGATTCCAAAGGTGTGTAATTTGACCATGTAGATCATTTACTTCCTTTCCAAAGCGTCACCTTTGTGGGGATGTGGGTTAATGAGATGCAGAGACTTGGACTCTGCTCACAGATACATGAAGTTTTGCATGAAACACGTGGAGTGTGCTTTGGTCTAGGGCAGAAAAAAATCCTGGTCTATGTCAGGCTCTCTCACCAAATCCCTGGGTAAACTTCAGGAAGTTTGGAGCATCTGGGTCCTTGAGGTGCCCGTTGGAAGGTCTTAGATAAAGGAGGTGCTTCCTTTTAGCTTTAGATACCTATGGTTTTAGAATTGTCTTTCTTAATTTCTTAAAATCATTATTATTGTTTCCCTTCTCCCAGAGTCAATTTAAACATTTATTCCTAATCATCCCCCAATGAGAAAAAAAAAATTTTTTTGAGAGAGTCTCACTCTGTTACCGAGGCTGGAGTACAATGGCCCAATCTTGGCTCACTGCAACCTCTGCCTCCAAGACTCAAGCAATTCTCATGCCTCAGCCTCCCTAGTAGCTGGGACTACAGGCACGTGCCACCATGTCCGGTTAATTTGTGTGTGTGTGTGTTTTAGTAGAGACGGGGTTTCATCGTGTTGCCCAGGCTGGTCCAAACTCCTGAGCTCAGGCAATCCACCCACCTCAGCCTCCCAAAGTGCTAGGATTAGAGGCATGAGCCACTGTGCCTGGCCTCCCCACGAAATTTTTTTTTTTTTTTTTGAGACGGAGTCTCACTCTGTCACCCAGGCTGGAGTGCAGTGGTGCAATCTCGGCTCACTGCAAGCTCTGCCTCCCAGGTTCACGCCATTCTCCTGCCTCAGCCTCTCCGAGTAGCTGGGACTACAGGTGCCCGCCATCACGCCCGGCTAATTTTTTGTATTTTTAGTAGAGACGGGGTTTCACTGTGGTCTCGATCTCCTGACCTCGTGATCCACCAGCCTCGGCCTCCCAAAGTGCTGGGATTACAAGTGTGAGCCACCGCGCCCGGCCCCCATGAAATTTTTGAAACCAGAGATACACTGGGTGTATCTGTTAATGTACTATATGTATATCTGTGCTTTATACATAAATAGAATAAGATTGTTTTTTACCCTGTCCCCAAAAGAACCAATTTTCACCCCCTTGGGAGCAAGATAAGCTCTTTGGAGAATTCATGTTGCAGGAAAAAGGCCTCTGTCTTTTCCTCTGACTTCTGGAGCTCAGTAAAATAAAAAGTCAGTCTGTAGCCTGTGCTTTAAAGGACAAGACTCACTGAAGAAAAAAGTACATAAACAAATAAAATAAACAATCAAAAACTAACTCCTTTGGAATGAGGTCACTGTAGCCTTTTTATGACGTTGTTTTCAGAATTCAGCATCTAAACTCTCCTGGCTAGCATTACCTTCTTTTGTCTTGAGCGAGCTCAATCTATGCATTCATACTCCAGGCACAGAAACTTTGTGGCTTGAGTGCAGAAACTAATGAGAGTGTGAAGGTTAATTTTATGTGTGACCTTGACTGTGCCACGGGGTACCCAGATATGTAGCTAGATATTCTAGGTATGTCTATGAAGGCGTTTCTGAATGAGATTAACATTGCAATTGGTGGACTGAGTAAATTAGATAAAGCCCTGCCCATTGTGGATGGGCCCTATCCAATCAGTTGGAGGCCTGAATAGGACAAAAAGAAAGAAAAAGAATTCCCTCTGTCTGCCTGTTTTTGAGCTGTAATATCTGTCTTCTCCTGTGCTTGAACTGGAACTTACACCACCAGCTCTCCAGGGTCTCTAGCTTCCCAGTGGCAGATCGTGGAACTTCTCAACCTCTATAATCATGTGTGCCAGTTCCTTATTGTAAATCTCCCACAAGAAAGAAAGAGAGAGAGAGAGAGAAGAAAGAAAGGAAGGAAAGAAAGGAAAGAAAGGAAAGAAAGAAAGAAAGATAGATAGATAAATAGATAGATAGATAGATAGATAGATAGATAGATAGATAGATAGATAGATAGATGATAGATAGTAGATAGCTGTAACTTACTGGTTCTGTTTTTCTGGAGAACCTTGGCTAATATAAGACCTTGGGGACAGAGGATAGAGAGCTTGGTGGAACAACATCATGTAGGTTTGTAAATGACTGTTGTGGAAGACATGTATTTTGCCCCTTCCAAATCTCCTCCAATCCCTTTTAATAGTTCTGTGCATACCTCTGCCAGCTTTGCTGCTAATGGCTGGCATGTGCGACCTTCTACAGAAGATCGCTCTGGGTCTATTGGAACCACCTCACCTATCCTGAGAACTGAGTTGGCACCCCCTGGAATATCCCATAGCAGTTAACCTGCTGGTGGGGAGCACATGTCCCTAGTTTCCTTGTCTTGAGGCAGAACCAACTCAGGTGCAATTTATGCTCCACCACTCCCTCTCGGGTCAGGCTGAGGGTAGAACATGGCCTGAAGTCACATTCTTCCTTACCTTCTCCTTCTCTAACCAGATCTCTTGCAAGCACTTCCTTCATCAATCACATGCACCAAAATCTTTCCTACCTGTCCTATAGGAAGTTACCAGATTCATATAACCAATAGCAGAAGGAACTTTTCTCTGGATATCACCAAATTGTAGCCTAACAATAGGCTATGCAAATATACCATCAGGATACTCAATTTATATTTGTTTTGTACTATCAAATCTACAACACCTCTGTCTAAAAATTGTTTTGTGGACTCAATGATGGTTTTGTGTTCTTACTGGTTTTCAAAGCCATTGTGTGAAATAAGGTAGTTTCTAACTGTCTCAGGACTTAAAATATGCTGGCCTTCCATGGATTGTAAATATGTTTTTAAAATTTCATTTTCCATCATATGAATTTACTTATCACCTCTCCCCATCCTCAAGATCTGCTTCAGGGAGAAGTTGACCAAGCACAATCATAGTAAAGAGTCGGACTTTGTTCTATGAAAAGCGGGAAACCACTGAGTGGTTTTTGTGTGTGTGTGTGTGTTTTGTTGTTGTTGTTGTTTTGAGATGGTGTCTCACTCTGTTGCCCAGGCTGGAGTGCAGTGGCGTGATCTTGGCTCACTGCAACCTCTACCTCCCGGGTTTAAGCGATTCTTCTGCCTCAGCCTCCCGAGTAGCTGGGATTACAGGCACGTGCTACCACACCCAGATAATTTTTGTATTTTTAGTAGAGATGGGGTTTTACCATATTGGCCAGGCTGGTCTCGGTCTCCTGACCTCACAATCCACCTGCCTTGGCCTCCCAAAGTGTTGAGATTACAGGCATGAGCCATTGTGCCCAGCCCATTCAGTGTTTTCAATCCAAGAGTTAAAATGCTTATATTGGAAAACTCCACCCCTTAGTACTAGTCATAGATTGATTGCATCATTGTTTTTGCTGAACTAGTCTTCTTCCCCCTCTCTGGAGTGAGTGGAAAGACCCCTGGAATTTTTCCAATCCCCAGAAGCCAGTTGAGTCCCTGCATACTTGGTTTCATATGTATATATGACCTTAAATGACCCACTCCTAGACCTCCATCTAGTCTACTTCATTCATTCAACAAGTATTTATTGACTGCCTACAATGCATTAAGCACTGCCTCCTATGCATTAAGCACTGCCTCCTATCAATCTAGTCTTTTGACTTCTTGAAGTCCCAAGCTCCCTACTGTCAGAATTGTCTCCTAGATCGGGGCCACCCATGATTCTTTCAGTGTTGTGTTTGACTATGTATACTAATAGCATGTAAAACAGAGTTTTGACAAGGAGTTTCCATGAACACCCACGATGAACCTTGCAGGTGCGTCAAAGAGATTTTACATCACTTTCACACCTTGTGATTGGTTGTCCTATAGGAAGGTACAAGTTTCTTGTCATCAGTACCAGAAAGAACTTTTTTCTGGATATCACCAAAGGGTAGCCTAACAATAGGCTATGCAAATATACTATCATCAGCATGCTCAATTTATATTTGTTTTGTACTATCAAATAAACAACACTTCTGTCTAAAAATTGTTTTGTGGACTCCATGATTTTTTTTTTGTTCTTATTGGTTTTCAAAGGTATTGTGTGAAATAAGGTAGTTTCTAACTGTCCCAGGATTTAAAATATTTTGGCCTTCCATGAATTGTAAATATGTTTTTAAAACTTCATGTTCCATCACATGAATTTACTTATCCCCTCTCCCCGTCCTCGCTTCATTGTTCTGAAATGATGCAATAGCGACCCATAATAAATATTTCCTCACCAAACATTAGCTCTTTCCCATTCAACCCTGATTTATCTTGGCACGTCACCCTCCTGCATAATGATTTAGGAATGTGCAGATTCTGTCTTAGTCATTGCTCTTGTGCCTTCGTGCTGGTAGCTTCTTGTTTTTCAGGGAAGAGCAAAGCATTAGAATGACAAGCCATTCTGACAAGAGTTGACAAATATCTATCAGGACCATGGGGAGAGTGAAATCTTTTTGACAACTCTATTATTTTTCTTTATCTCCAAGTTTTTAGGGGAGCAATCTTTCCTTCAGGAGGATCAAACTCTCCCCTCCTTTTCTTGCTCTACATGGGAGAAAAGGAAAACCGTGGATGATTTGTAAAGATCTTTCAAGATAGGACTTTTTTTTTTTTTTTACAAGTCTTTGCAGTGTACAACCTAAAAGAGAAAAGTCCTGTGTTAGCTATCATAGTTGTGGAAAGCTGTCTATGTCTACAAATAAAGTGGCCCCAAATGCAGGTGATCATCATTTTCTCAAAAAGAAGATTGTTCACCCTTTAAAAATTTTTAGCTAATGTACATTTTTACAGTTGTGAGACATTGATAACATTGCTTCATATCTGGTGATCATAGTAAGTTCATTGTTTAGTTTCACATACATTTGAAATTACATACAGAATTATAATGTGTATATAAGGCTTCTTTTCTTGCATTTCAGTAAATCATTCAAATTTCTCCATGTATTTTCTATATGATTTTGTCTGGCATAACAGGGGGACACTTTTGAGTCATTTTCCTGACTCAAAACCAAGAAACTGACATTGGTACAGTTCCTCCCACAGTTTTCCTGAGCATGGTAATTTCACTTTCATCCAAAGTACATGGGATCTAGCAATTTTTGAGTTCACTAGAAATTGTATTCCAACCCACAAGTACTAATTTGCACAACTTTAGGACACCTTTTCTTATACTGTAAAACAAAACAAAATAGCTGGGTATGGTGGCTCATGCCTGTAATCCCAGCACTTTGGGGAGGCCGAGGCAGGTGGAGCACTTGAGGTCAGGAGTTCAAGACCAGCCTGGCCAACATGATGAAACCCCGTCTCTACTAAAAATACAAAAACTAGCTGCGCATGGTGGCACGCAACTATAGTCCCAGCTACTTGGAGACTGAGGCATGAAAATTGCTTGAACCCAGGAGGCGGAGTTTTCAGTGAGCTGAGATCACCCCACTGCACCCGAGCCTAGGTGACAGAGTGAGACTCTGACTCAATAATAATAATAATAATAAAATACAAAGATATCCACAAAACATGTGAATGGCTCAATGTATAATTATAAAGCAAACACAACTGTCATAACCACGCAGAAAAAGAAATAGCATATTTCCAGGTCCTCAAAAGATCAAAACTCATTCTTTTCCCTGGAGGCAACATTATCTTAAATTTTGTGATAAGAAAACCATGAACAGCTTTTTTAAAAAATTATTTAAGTTCTGGGATACATGTGCAGAATGTGGAGGTTTGTTATATAGGTATACACATGCCATAGTGGTTTGCTGCACCCATCAGCACATCATCTACTTTACGTATTTCTCCTAATGTTTCCCTCCTCTAGCCCCCCACCCCCTGACAGGCCCTAGTGTGTGATTTTCCCCTCCCTGTGTCCATGTGTTCTCGTTGTTCAACTCTCACTTATGAGTGAGAATATGTGGTATTTGGTTTTCTGTTCCTGTGTTAGTTTGCTGAGAGTGATGGTTTCCAGCTTCATCCATGTCCCTGAAAAGGACATGAACTCATCCTTTTTTATGGCTGCATAGTATTCCATGGTGTATATGTGCCACATTTTCTTTTTCCAGTCTATCATTGATGGGCATTTGGGTTGGTTCCAAGTCTTTGCTATTGTGAACAGTGCTGCAGTAAACATATGTGTGCATATGCCTTTATAGTAGAATGATTTATAATCCTTTGGGTATATACCCAGTAATGGGATTGCTGGGGCAAATGGTATTACCGGTTCTAGATCTTTGAGGAATAGCCACACTGTCTTCCACAATGGTTGAACTAATTTACACTCCCACCAACTGTGTAAAAGCATTCCTATTTCTCCACATCCTCTCCAGCATCTGTTGTTTTCTGACTTTTTAATGATCGCCATTCTAACTGGCATGAGGTGGTATCTCATTGTGGTTTTGATTTGCATTTCTCTAATGACCAGTGATGATGAGCTTTTTTTCATATGATGAACAGCTTTTTAAAAAAACATCTGTTCTGTGTACATCTGCTTATTGACTACAAAATACAAGCTCTTAGTCTGTTTCATTTTCAAGTAGCTTTACAGGTTTTATTTATGATGATAACCAACACTTGCAGTGGTAAGGCCATACTCCCAGGAATAATTACTAAATGTGTTAAATTTACCTGCTTCTTTGTTTACTGATTCTGTTGTGGGACCTCTATAAACATCCAATGCTAGCATTGATTGAGGTCGTTTCAGAATAATGTGTTTTCTCCCAGAAGTACCTTGTTCTTTAAAGTAAAGTAATTGGCAAATGTGTCCCATAATTTGAGCGACTATAAAAGGAATGTGTAGAAGGTGACTCACACTTCTCTGAAGTCTACTTTTGAGCCAGTATCTTCCACCATATGCAGACCTATGTGGCGTTTCTTTTTTGATTTAAATTTTCTTTAATAGTAACGCATCTCAAATATGAAAAGCAAAAAGAATGTAGCATGCACCCATGTTCTCGACAATATCCAGATGTCACCCATGATGTTGTTGTATAATCAATTATGAAAACAAGTAAAAAAAACTTCAAAGGGGTGGTTACCTTTCTGATATTTCGTAGGTGTTAGCTTCAGTTGCACCATGTACATTATTCTGAAATGTACCTTTTCATTACTCAGTATACTGTTTTTGATATTTAGCCATATTGTTAAATGAAGATCTAGTTCCTTCTTCTTAAATGCTATAGAATCATCTGTTATAGACATATGGTATACTTATAGTGTATACTATAATTTACTTATTCATTTCCCTACTGGTGGACATTTAGATCAATTTGGTTCCCATATTGACGAAAATTTGCAAGTATACAGACAAATGTAAAGAGTCGTGCATTGAACAACCATATACCCTCGACCCAGATTCTTTAATATTTTGCTGTATGTGCCCTATTACTCCATATATCTCCATCCTTTTATCTATTTATCCATCCATCCATCTTATTTTTTGCTGCTTTGCAAAGTAAGTTGCTATGTCTTACTATCAAATGTAATGTTAGAGATGGAAAACAAAAATTCCAGGAATTAGGGGATGTTCGGAATTAGGGAGATGATTGAGACTGTACAGGGATGCCATGACCGAAATCTCTGTGGTGCTGGAATAGCTCCCTATCTTGGTTTTAAATAATTGTGGTGGTGGTTTCATGAATCTGAACATGTGATCAAATGACATAAAATTATATACATGCACATTGTAGCAATGTCAGTTTCCTGGTTCTGACATTGTTTCAAAGTTGTGGAAGGTGCAACCATTGAGAGACACTGGGTGATTGGTATACAAGACCTCTTTGTACTATCTTTGCAACTTCCTGGGAACCTACAATTATTTCAAAATTAAAATAAAACAATAGCAGCAATAATGAGATCATTTGAAGCCCCTGCACTTGTTAAGGTAGGGAAGTTGTGATCAGGAAGTGAGCAAATACAAAGAAATAGGTCTGAAAGCCAACTGTGGCAAAGCAGAGAAATAGAATAAATCTAAGATCTTGAGATCATTGTTGAGTCAGGAAATTAAACAACTCTTCCAGACCTCTTATGGGAAGTAATACATTTTTCTCTGTATGTAAGCAACAGTATTCTTACTGAAATAAGCATGAAAGAAACCAATTTTTTAGCTTCTTAGAGCAAAACTTTTGAAAGGAAATCAAATTTGACAATGAATAGCACTGTATATGTCTTTGTGTATAGATGTGAGTTTTTCTAGAAACACATCAGGAATCAAATGGCTAGATACAAAAGGGTGAACATCTTCAAATTTACTACCTATTTTATGAAACCTAACAGGCCATCTAATGTAAGTTGCACCCAAAATGTTGTTTAAAATATTAAGAAAGCAGCAATTGTAAGATGGATTTGGATTTAGGCAATGTTAAAATGTGGCAGTGGGGGTCAGTACGTGTGGAGGTGGAGGAGGAATGTCTCAGAACCAATGTAACAAAGCAGATAACTCCACATTCCTTTACAAAATGGTTGTATAAATTTTTACTCCCACCAGCTGTATCAAAACATGAATTTTTCCACATCCTTATAAAGAAACTTTGATAATTCAATGGCTATGAGATGGTTTTAAAAACTGCATTTCCCTAAGCACCTTTTCAAATTGTTTATGGAAGATTTGTGTTCCTTCAGGTGTGAATTGCTATTCACAACTTTGCCCATTTTTCTACTCAGTTTTGTCTTTTTTTCTTACTGACTTTAGGAATTTTTTGTATATTCAGTTTTGTTTACTGCAAACATCATCTTTATTCTGGATTGTTTTCATGGATGTTTTTAACATTGTTCTAATAGTCTCTCTCAACACCAGATCCACACTCATTTATTTAAGTTTTGTAACAAGTCTTAACATCTTACAGGTGTTTCATCTTTGTTCTTCTTATTCAAAATTGTTTTGGCTGTTCTTGGCTTCAACATGTCTTTGTGAATTTTCGGGTCTGCTTGTCAAGTGTTATGAAAAATGATCTGCTTGAATTTTGATTGAAGTATTGGTTGTATAGATCAATCTGGAACATTTCCATCTTTATTATAGCACTTTTTTCCATGAACCTGGTGTTCCTCTCCAAATGATCTTCATTTCTATCCTTTAATTAAATGTTATATTTGTCCCCATAACGACAGGTCTTTCAATACATTTATCCTATAGAAGCTTGTTTTCTGTTTGCTATTATGAATAAGACATTAAAATGATGTTTTCTAACTTATTGTTGATAGTGTTCAAATATGCTAATTTTATTTGACTTTGTATTCATAATGTTTTTTTAAAAAAAGATAGTTTGCCCTAGATAGACTTGATTTTCATATATAGACAGTCATATCAAGTGCAAATTTGCTTCAAATGTTAAGAATTTCTACTACTATTCCTAGTTTGCTAACATTTTTCTTTTAACACATGAATGAATGTGAAATTTTACTGAATGCTTTTTCTGTCTACATGAAGATGATTATTTTTCAACTTGAATCTGGTACATAATAACTTACGTTAATAGATTTTCTAATGTTATACTGTCTGTACATTCCTAGAACAAACTCTATTTGGTTATGGTTATCTGTTTGTTTCTATTCACACTGCTTGATTTTTGTTTACCAATATTTTGTTTAAAACTTTTACACATAAATCTATAAATGAGATTGACGTAACTTTTCTTGCCTGTCTTTGATATAAAGGTTGTATTTTATTACAAAATCAACTCCACCATTCTTCTTTTTCTATTCTTTTCAAAATGTTTTATAAGAAATAGGATTATTTGCTCCTTGAAAATTTATAGATTTTGCCAAAAAAATACCAAATGGCCCTGATAATTGTTTTGTTCTCTTCTTATTCCTGTTATTTACATTCCACTAAACTCTGCTCATTTAAAAAACTCTTCTTTTTTTCAATTTACTGTTTATTTTTTAATATCCCAAGGTAAATGTTTAAATCATATTCTATCTTTATTCCTGACTAATATATGTACTTAAGGTTACACATTTCCCTTCAAGTACTTCATAAATAGAATATCTTAAGTGTTGATATTCATTCATTCATTTGTTCAGCATGCCCCTACTCAAACAAGGTTAGATCTATGTATATGCTGTGGGTAGTACAATGAACATAGCTCCTCGACTTCATGAAGCTTGCATTCATATGAGGAAAGGCAAAAAATGCACAAATAAATTATGTCAGATAGTATATGAATTATTCAGAAGCATGTTTTTAAAACTGCAAATGTATAGTGAGTTTTTCACATAGCTATCAAATTGTTTAGGAGTTGTCTTAGTTCATTTTGTGCTGCCATAACAGAATACCTGAGACTGTGTAATTCATAAAGAACAGAGACTTACTTCTCACAGTTCTGGAGGCTGGGAAGTCCAAGATCAAGGTGCTGGCAACTTTGGTGTCTGTTCTTTCTGCTCAAGATGACACCCGAAATCCTGCATTCTCTGGAGGGGGAAAATATTATGCCTCATGGAAGAAGAGCACAGAGGCAAAGGGGGCTGAACTTGGCCTTTTATTATGGCTTTGATCCACTCATCAGGGCTCTGCTCTCATGACTTAATTATCTCCTAAAGGCCTCACCTCCCAACATGATCACATTGGGGATTACGTTTCAACTTATGAATTTTAGAGAGGACCCAAACATTCAAACCATAGAAGGGGTTTTATTTTTATTTTCCTATATGGTTTTAGAATGTGGCCTAAATTCTACTGATACTTGCTTTATGGCCAATATATGGTCAAATTTTTTAAATATTCCATATGCGATGGGAGAAAGTATATGTTCTAAATCTTGGCTGCAGGGTTGTTAACATTTTGCCTTATTCAATTTATTTCTGCTTCTCCTCTAACAGAGGTGAGATTAACCCATGCCCTGACTCTGTGGGATGCCTTCAAAAACTTCATTGCTTTATTAGTTTCCTAAGACAGAGTAAATGGCATATTGAGCTAAACCAGGAGAGAAAATACTGGGTACATGTAGCACCACGTCCATGGCCTTCATCTGTGGTAAACATTACTAATCAGTTATGGAGATTAACACAGCCGTCCTGACAATCATTTATCAATCAGAGTTGGCATGTGTAATAAAACCTTTTGACAGAAGTGTCTGCTTTAGGGGAAGACCACTTGATAGTTTGCCCTGGAAATCTTGACTTTTTCTTGAAACTTCTGTAAAATATATCTGGCAGGTGTATCAGAAAAACTGTGGATTTTCTTATGCAAGAGTTAGCATTTTAAAAAGTGAATAGATGTCCTAACATATCACCCATGGCAGACATCACTGAACTTTTTCACCACGTTTTCTCATCCAGTCTGAACCCAGCCTCAGAATTTTCTCGCCACAGCGTGCCAGACAACATTACCCATTTATTTGACTTGACATGTGAGATGAAACCTTTGATCATCCCTGAATTACGGGGCTTTGATTTGAATAATATGCTCCCTCTTCATCTGTGCAACTTTCATCCTTAAAATCAATGGTGACCGATTTCCTCTGAAGTAAAAATGGGGACATAGTCTTATAGAATATTCAAAATCTTGAAGAGTTTACTCCTTTTCTCCGTAAGTAATATTCCAGAAAGGGATATTAAGTCACTGTGCTGGAAAGGAAATCTCAGTTGTGTACTAGAAACAACCAAAGACAGCAAAGTCTAATTTCTAAGGATGAGGTTTGAGAAAAGGACAAAATGCAACTTAGCACAGAAGAAGAAACACATGCTTTCAGTTCTCAGTGGTGAGGTTCGTAATCTGAAAGAGATACTGAAGGGCATAAGACATCTGGAAATCAGAATTTCTGAGGCTAAGTTAGGAGCACACCAATTTGCTGGGGCTGAATTAGAGAAAAAATTTTTTTCTCCAGAAAAAGAAGCTGAAGGACAAAAATGGGTATGAAGAAGCATCGCCTTATGGCTCAGGAACAAGGATCTGTCAGACAGGCTGGCTGAGCACTGGCTTCAGGGTTAACCTTTCCCTTTTAGGCAATTTTCACATCAGAGCATCCTGGCTTGGTTTCTAGAACTTCGTTAGGTAATAAAAGACAGAAGGAAGGGTGAAGGGAACACTGGACTCATTTGGGAAGAGGAAATGAAGGCGTGCAGGATCAATGATCTCCTTCACTAAGTACTTAAGAAAGACCACATCAAAAAGACATGATATAGTTGCAGTTTTTCATGAAGGAAGAGTGAAGATCAAAGGTTACTGGGGGTAATCATTCAGTGAAAGGGGCACTGCTTGAAAAATGAGAGCTGAATTAAAGGAAAAAATCTACATCCACATCAACCTCAGGCCATCAAGAGAGGCAGGAGGCAAAAAATACAACCTCTTTCCTTAGAACCTTCGTAGTGCAACCAGAACAGACAATCTCCATAGTCCGGTCTCAGAATTAGATTTATGCGTGGGCCCCCTTCTTCTGTTTCTAGTTTCTCCATATTTTATGATGTATTTTGGGGAAAAAAATACTTTTAATGATGCCAACTTGCCTCCTTTCAGCACATTAAAAAAGGAAACGATTGGCTGAGGCTGTCATGATGATGGGAATAATTTTGTCACTGTGCAATTTGGCTCTTGCTCTAACGTGAAGCGCACATTTTCCTCCAATGTATTTTAAGCCAGAGACTTCTAAGTAAATGGGAGGTGGCTGATTTTATTTCTGTATGCAGCCAGCCTTCACTGGCACGAGCTCTGATTTGGCCCAATCAATTTTGCATTCATGCTGAGAAGCGAGTTGATCAA
Source organism: Nomascus leucogenys (assembly GCF_006542625.1). NCBI lineage: Eukaryota > Metazoa > Chordata > Mammalia > Primates > Hylobatidae > Nomascus > Nomascus leucogenys. The sequence continues at coordinate 86,569,232 of NC_044398.1, read as the reverse complement.
GTTCAAGGAACATCTGTATGCATTTATCTGGATGGGGTGCAAACATCGGAGTCAGCCCTTTGAAAGGTCCCTCAGCCCTCCGGAGACAGGCGCAAGATTCCTAGACAATGACCTTTGTAACTCTGGCAACTGCATTCCATCCTTAAACAACTGCAAGGCCTCTTGAACATGCCACCATCTTTGTAATTTATAGGATTGTTTTAAAGAGTCTAGCTCCGGCAAGTTTGAGAGTTTATTAAGTAAATCTTCATTAGCTGGTTAAATGGCCTCCAAAAAGTTACCCAACGAATGTACAAGTGTCAGAATGTCAACCCATATGTTAGCACACCATTTGCACAGTTACATCTGTCTTGGTCTTCCCCCTTCTTTTTATTTTCCCTTTCCTAGCAGTCATAAATTTCACGTGCCAGGAGCTCTATGACTCAAAGAAGGTTGTAAACATCCTTTTGTTCAATTACATCAGGATTTTTCCTCTTTATGTCAGCAATTAAATTTACGAGGGAAAAAAGTTCACTCTCTAAACCTAAAGAGACACAGTCAAGCTCAAAGTAAATAAAAAGAGAACACAATCAACAACTTACAGTTAAGTATAAACGAGGCAGTGATCTCAGAATCAAAAGATGTGGCTTCAAATCCCGATGCCAACAATGACTATTGCCCAGGCTGGAGTGCAACGGTGTGATCTTGGCTCGCTGGAACCTCTGCCTCCTGGGTTCAAGCGATTCTTCTGCCTCAGCCTCCTGAGTAGCTGGGGTTACAGGTGTGTGCCACCACATCTGGCTAATTTTTGTAATTTTAGTAGAGTTGGGGTTTCGCCATGTTGGCCAGGCTGGTCTTGAACTCCTGACCTCAGGTGATCCACCCGCCTCGGCCTCCCAAAGTGCTGGGATTATAGGTGTGAGCCACCGCGCCCCAGCCCTGAGCTATCCTTACTCGGCAGGCTGTAGCTTCCTAGTCTCCAATGTGGGTTGAATGGTTGCAATTTCATAGAATGTTGGGAGAATTCACTGAGATGTCACATGTGAAGTGAGTACCCCCCAAATGGCCAGTCCCCTTCTCTTTTCCTTCTCCATGTGCATAGGGTGGGCAAGCTGATTGAGTACAGGACCTACGTTGTATATATCTTTATTTTCCCAGGACCTGGAACATAGTAGATGCTTAGAAAATATTTAATGGAAGGATGAGAGAATAAGCCAATTAATGAGAGGCACTGGGTTGCATTTTCACTCTTGGGCTCGATAACTTAGGTCTTAGGATGATGAAAGTGATCTTGTGGATTGGGGCCAGACTATGCCAATGGCAGTCAATGGAATAGCAGCATGGGGAGATGGTTGGAAATGCAGAATCCCAGGCTCCTCCCCAGTCCTATTGAGTCAGAGTCTGCCTTTTAACAAGATCACAGTGATTTGTGTGTGCTTTAAAGCTGGAACCTCTCTGGATTAGAGCGCTTGATTGAAAGGGAGAGTGTGAATTGGTTTGCCACATCAGCCAGTTTGATTGGCACTGCTGACTGCACATCAACTTCACCTTGCATTTGGTCTTTCAGGAAGCCCCGTGTGTTAGCATGGATAAATCAGGGCAAACAAATTCCTTTTCACTGTGAGATGGGAGAAACAACCCTGCTCATGACAGGTCAGTAGTGCCACGTGTCTACCTTCACCTACTCTATAGTAACATCCTCTTAAGTGGCATATCGACATCCAGATCCAGTAATAACCACTTTTCGTATGTAGCCCTTGCAGCAACCCATTTGGCAGCTGAGGCTCTGGAAGGTTTGGTCAGTTGCCTGAGACCACTTAGGTGGTAACTGAGAGCTGAGATTCAAGCTCAGAGCTGTCTGATTTTAAAGGGCTCTCTCTCAATAGCTCTGCTACCTACCCTCCCAACCAGCCCTGCACTCAGCTGCCAGGTACCTTTCCAACAGCACAGCTGGGAGAGATCTACAAAGCAGCGGATGTTTTTCCACTGGTGCATCAGCATTGCAGAAGGCAGACGCTCAACCCCTGCAGTGCCTAGTTGGAAGAGGCGCACCTCCTTCCTCTGACCTGAAACCCTTTTTTGCTTTATCTCCTGCTGTCCTCCTTTGCACATTCCATGCCTCAGCACTTTCCTGAGGAGCCTGGGCTGTCTCCTGCCTCTGCATTTGCTCAAACCACTCCTTCCACCTAAGGGGCCCTTTTCTCCACTTGCCCACCAGGCTAACAAATGCATGTAAGCATTTAAGGGTCTCCCTGAAGTCCCCAAGTAGAACTGAATTCTTTCTCCTTGGATCTCTCGATCAAAACAGGTTTCACACTCTTAAAAAAAGATGATTTCATGGGTGCAGCACACCAACATGGCACATGTATACATATGTAACAAACCTGCACGTTGTGCACATGTACCCTAAAACTTAAAGTATAATAATAATAAAATTCAAAAAAATAAAATAAATAATTAAAAAAGATTATTTCTTTCTCTCTTCTCTACTGACATGCGAGCTTGAAGACCAAGACCCTGTGAGGTAGTGTGCTATCAGCACAGTGTGGAAACCAGACCCACCAGGGATCAAATCCCAAAGGCTGGCCTGGCGCTGTGGCTTATGCTTGTAATCCCAGCGCTTTGGGAGGGCGAGGCAGCAGATCACAAGGTCAGGAGATCAAGACCATCCTGGCTAACACGGTGAAACCCCGTCTCTACTAAAAATACAAAAAATTAGCCAGGCATGGTGGCACACACCTGTAGTCCCAGCTACTCGGGAGGCTGAGGCAGGAGAATTGCTTGAACCCAAGAGGTGGAGATTGCAGTGAGCCGAGATTGCGCCACTGTACTCCGGCCTAGGCGACAGAGCAAGACTCCATTTAAAAAAAAAAAAAATCCCAAAGTTTCCATGATTTTGAGCAAGATAACACATACCTCTCTGTGCCTCAGTTTCCTCTTCTGCAAAATGGAGATAATGCATAGCTACCTCTCTGGAATTTTTTAAATGAGCATGGAATGAATGAACACATGTAAAGCATTTGGAATCATGCCTGATACACAGTAGGTTTCATCTAAGTGTTTGTTCCATAAAATGTTGTTTCTCTCTTCACATCTCAGTCACCTACACAGCAAGCATTCAGAAAGTAATTTTTCAAATGAATGAATGAATACATGAGTTATTTGGGGGCTGTCTTTATTGGTTAACTTTTGAAACTTTAAGAATGGAAAAATGTTTGCAAAAATATTCTCTGGTTTCTCAATATTTCTAATCTCTTCCCACAAATCTTTTTCTTGTACAAGAACCTACCTTTTCATCCCTTCAATTTCTCTCCCTGGTTGTTGATTAATGATGGTATCAGTGTGTTCTAACCAGAATCTCTCACATTTTCCTAAGTCTGTATACAAACATGCAATCTGGGGAGATTCTCCCTTATTTGGGTAATGTCAGCCCTGGCCTATGCATCCAGGGTGGATGGAGGTGAGAACAGAGCCGCCAACTCCAGCAGCTCCTGAAAGAATTGCCTGGCTCAGCTGGCGTGCACACAGGTATCTCGCTCCACTGAGCAGCTGGCCTTTATTTCTGTCCACGTGCCTCTCTTTTCATTTTGAAGGGAAGACAACCTGTCAAACCAAACCCGGAGAGCCTGGCTGGCTGCAAGGATTTGAAAGAGCAGAGTTTTTATTTTTCTTTGCTTTCTTGTGGTTTTCTGAAGAAGCACAAAACTATCTTAGTGTTTGGAAAGAGGCAATATAGCATAGTGGTTAAGTAGTTTGGAGGCGGACACACCTGGTTTGAAACCCAAATCTGTGGCTTATTAGCTATGCAATGCTGGGTAAGAGACAGAAACTCTATGAGACTCGGGTTTTGTTTTTTCTTAGTTTTTTGTTTCTTTTCCTAAACTGTAAAATGGTTCTTATGATTAAAAAAAAAAAAGTTAAGGCTGGGTGAATGACTCATGCCTGTAATCCGAGCACTTTGGGAGGCCAAGGCAGAAAGATCATTTGAGCCCAGGAGTTCGAGACCATCTGGGGTGACATAGTTAGACCCTGATTCCACAAAACATTAAAAAAAAAAATAGCCAGGCATGGTGGTGCGTGCCTGTGGTCCCAACTACTTGAGAGGCTTAGGTGGGAGGACCACTTGAGCCTGGAAGGTCCAGTGAGCCATGATTGTGCCACTGCACTCCAGCCCAGCCTGGGCAACAGAGTGAGACTCTCTCAAAAAAATTATTTTAATTAAAAAACTCATAAACTAATTCATTCAAAATACTTGGCACTGTGCCTTACCCATAGTCAATTCTATTACAGGTATATATTACAGGTATATATATATACATGTGTGTGTATATACATGTGTAGGCCTTTATATATAAATATATCACATGTCCTATTTGATGTCACTTCTTATAATCAATTCTCTTTTATTCAAACACCTTTTGCATAGAAAGTGCACAATGTGTATTTGAACAGATGGATAGGTAGATATATACATTCATTAAATAAATTTTTTTATGTAAATATATATATATTGGTCAGGATAGGCTAAGTTATGCTGCAGTAACAAACAACCCCATATTGCTATGGCTTAGAGGAAGGTCTATCACGAGCTACTGAAGGTTCTCCTAACTCCAGGACCCAGGCCTATGGAATGTCTACTCTGGAGTGTTGCCAGCATGGTAGAGGTAAAAAGTGGATGGAAAAAAAAATCATACATTGGCTGCTAACATTTCCACCTATAAGTGGTATGTTCTATTTCTGCCCATGGTTCATTGGACAAAACAAGTCACATGCTCATGTCTAACATCAAGAGAGTGAAGAAGTACAATTCTGTATGTGCCCTTAGGAGGATCCAACAGCATTTGATAGAGTACTACTTTACTAACCTGTTATACTGTTGTAAACATGAGACCTCAGATGTATTTCTCATTGTCATGACTAGATGGTGTATAGATAACCAACCTTATATTAAGTGTCCTGTGTATATAGATAACCAACCTTATATTAAGTGTCCTGTGTATAAGTGCAGGACACATAACACTGGGAAAAGAGTGATTAAACCATAATGCCCATTCATTGCATTATCTAGGGCTGGGGGAATATGTAATAGCATTATAGCTATACAGAAAGTATCATGGCTACATTTCCCTATGCAACAGGGAGCCTGTTTATAGCTCAGATTTCAAAGAAGAATAACTAACTCTTCTCACCCAAACACAATAACCAGCCCTCCCTGAGTTCCACAGAAGAATATTAATTCTGCATGAAAGACTGTAATGCTAAAGAGGACAGAGGTGCAGCAGCAAAGTACTTGGGTGGGAGGGAGGAGAACCAGAGAGAGGAAACAAGGAGGAAAGGGAGAAAGGGAGGAGAAGGGGTTGTGAGAGAGTGAGCTCAAATCCTGCAACAAAATGCATTGGAAGAAAGCAAGCATCTGCACTATTATGGGTAATTCAGAAGCAAACTTAGGGCTTTAGAACAGAAGCAAAACATAACCATTCCAACATATAGTAAAACCATATGGGAGTCACCGAAGATCATGCAAACCAGACCAGGATGATTCCCTTAGCCACACTGAATGAATAATCCTTGTCATGCCCTTAGCAAAGACCTGAAGGCTGAGATCAAGTTTTGGGGTGCCTGCTCTATCCATATTTCCTTCTTTGGAAGTTCCCTACCCATCCCTGATCCTGGAGTGCTATTTCTACTGTAAAATCCATCCCTGTGGCCACAGCTGAATGGATGGAGTGAGTCATGTGATCCAAGATGCATTAGTGCATATTCTGGACTGAATCAATCAGATTGGTTCTTCACAAATCTAATGTAAAAGACACAGAGAAAATATATAGGCTCTTAATTTGCAACGTAGGTAGAGTTCATTCATTCATTCATTTATGAACTAATGTTTATTGAATGCCCACTTGCAGAAACAGCATCCTCAGATCCTGACTTCACCGTTTTCATTCCCTTGTGGCTGTCCTTAATTTTCTATCCCCGGTTGTTTACAAGATTGACAGGAATGTACTTCAACTAATTGAATGGTTCTTATTCCATAGCAGGGACTCTATTATCCTTAATTATTTTGGCATTTTAAGAAAATTTACAATTAAAAAATTTCTCCAGGTATTACTCTATAAAGACATCAGACTTGAGATGCTTTCTTCTGATTATTTCAGGGCAGGGATCCAGAGGAGAGAAAAATCAGGACATTCCACTGCATCTGCCAACCCCCTTATCGTATTCTGTCTTCATGGGGCTTGTTTATGCCTGGGAGTTCTATATTCCACATACAGGAAAGAGTTCTGGGCTCGCATCTCCCTTCCCTGTCTATCGCAAAGCACATGCAGACACAACTGCTGGCAGATGCTTTGGGTATGTGAGAAAAGCACAGAGACAGACGCTAAATGGCACTTGTGCAAAACTCACTAGAGGGAACACCCCACTACAATTGTCACCAGCTTCCACCCCGGATTTTCGGAGGGAGTCCCACCTTAAAAATAGCCTGTCTCTCTGTCCCCACAGGCACTTATTTTTGGCAGATCGCATGTCCCAATTTTTGGTTGAGAAAACACTACCACTTTACATCTACTGTACCCTCAAATGTACCCTGGAGAGGGTCCCGTTCCAGCTGATCATTTTCACGGCGGTGTGAGAACTTCCATCTTCTGAAGCTGCATAAGAATAAGTGACTGAAGGAAAGAATAAGGGGAGGAGGGGAGAGGCTAGGCTAGGGCACTACTCCCATTTTAATGATCTACAACTTCCAAGAAATAGTCACCCTGCAGTGACTTCTCATAGGATGGTTCTCTAAAGACCCTGAAATTGCCACCTGATTAAAACCTCAGTTTCCAGCCAGGGCTATCAGTGAAAAGAGCACATGTAATGGTTGGAATCATTAGGTAATGCTGTAGGATGTTTCTTTTGAGTTCCTCTGGGTTTTGGCACGTGATAGATGCTCATGAAAGGGCTGATGAGTTGACTGGATGTCAAAGCATAAAACTGAACGTCCGTCAATACAGCAAACCCCACACACAGACTCCATCCTTGCTTTCCTTTGCCTCTGTCTGCTTGAGCATGGTCATCCTTGATTCTTGCCCCTTCCTACCCTTGGCTCTTAACTAAGTTTGTTTTTGGACCTCTGTGAACTGCTGGTCAATGAATCCCATTTTGTAGTTGCTGCTCTTTGGGGTCCAGGGTTTAATACAAAGAAGTCAAAGGTGATTGTGGATGGAAAGGGAGTTCTCATTCTATGCGTAGGGAACCCGCAATGCAGATGGTCTATGGCTTCTGATGCCGTGCTTAAGATGAGCATTTATTTTTTAATTTTTCACTTATTTATTTTTGCATTTATGCAAAATCCAAGGGATAAGCATTTATGACCAAGGCATATAGAAATATATGTGGGGGCATGTATAGCACCCCACATAGGGCTGTGCAATCTTCTCCCAGGAGCAGCCCTCTTGGAAATTTCAGCCCTTCCTCCACCCACATCTCCTTACTGAAAGGCGGGTGGGGAGAATATGATTAAGGTGAATTTTCAACTTCATTTCTGTTGTCTCATGGAGATCTCCTGTGTTCTCCTATTGGGTCTTCAGCCCTGAAGGACTCAGATGGTGGTGGACCTTATAACACATGCATCCAGAGCTTATTAAAATAATTATTTTAATTTTAAAAATGAAATGTCTTTCCAAACAATAGGAATAAGGATTCTCTCCCAGGCACCTTTATTACAGTATTGCCCAAACCTTGATTGCTGTCATTCCATCATCATTAATTTTTGACATATTGCATTCCATAGCTGTTAGGAATTAGTCATTTTTTTAAAATCATCTCATTTGATTTTTTTAAAAATACACTTATTTTAAAAGGAAGCTTTGTTGCACATCTCTATTTTACTTGAATAAACATTTACTTTCATTATTAGGAAGGAAATTTTGATTCAAGACTCCACATGTCAAATCAGTTGCCATGTCAGTGTGACTTGCCATTAATAGATAGAAAGAGAGTAAAAATAAACATAATGATATTTTCACTTATGTTCATCCAAGTTGAATAAAATCTTTTAAAAGAATTTTCTCTGTCGGTCTCAGGATGCCTGAGGGTCTTTTCCACCCTCTCCTCTGTCTTCATAAATTATAAGGCCACATATATATTTAGCAAACGTGTATAGCACCCACTAGGTGCCAAGTACTGGTTGAATGGCTTTATAAAGAGGAACATAGTTAATCCTTTTAACAATGTAACAAAGTGGAATATATTATTATTACTACCCCCATTCTACAGATGAGAAAATTGACATACAGAACTGTGAGGTAATTTACATGAGACCACACAGCTAGTAGGTGGCTGAATTAGAATTTTTTTTTTTTTTTTTTTTTGAGATAAAGTCTCACTCTCTTGCCCAGGCTGGAGTGCAGTGGTGTGATCTCAGCTCACTGCAACCTCTGCCTCCTGGGTTCAGGCGATTCTCCTGCCTCAGCCTCCCGAGTAGCTGGGACTACAGGCACGTGCCACCATGCCCGGCTAATTTTTGTATTTTTAGTAGAGATGAGGTTTCACCATGTTGGCCAGGATGGTTTTGAACTCCTGACCTCAGGTGATCTGCTCGCCTTGGCCTCCCAGGCTCAAGCAATTCTCATGCCTCAGCCTCCTGAGTAACTGAGACTACAGGCATGTGCCACTACACCTGGCTTTTTTTTTTTTTTTCCTTTTTAATAGAGTCTCACTGTGCTGCCCAGGCTGGTTTTGAACTCCTGGGCTCAAGTGATTCTCTTGACTCAGCCTCCCAAAGTGCTGGGATTACAGCCGTGAGCCACCACGCCAGACTTGGATTAAGATTTAAACCCATGTTATCTGGCAGCGGAATCTGTGCTTATCACATGTGAAGCCCAGATTTTGGTTTAAAAATGCCACCCCCTGCTGAAAGGAGCCTCATTCTTTGGGGGAATGATTTACTCTGGGTCTGGGGTAGAGATGTATGAAGCGAGCCTGGGTCATCCAATTGTTTCAGAAAGTAAAGACTTGTCAAAAATGATGGAAATGTGTCAAAAGAGCCCCAAATCCAGGTTTATGGGGCTCGCAATAGCCAAATTTGGGAGAATTTTAGTTTGAGAAATGACAGAAATTGTCTGTTATATGTTGAATGGCTAACACTTCTAAGTCTATAGGGACTTTTAGAAAGAAGAGGGAAAGAAAACGAAAGAACTTATTTAAGAATTCTTTTTTTTTTTTTTTGAGACGGAGTCTCAATCTGTCACCCAGGCTGGAGTGCAGTGGCTCAATATCGGCTCACTGCAACCTCCACCTCTCTGGTTCAAGCAATTCCCCTGCCTCAGCCTCCTGAGTAGCTGGGATTACAGGTGCATGCCACCATGCCCGGCTAATTTTTTTTTTGTATGTTTAGTAGAGACGGGGTTTCACCGTGTTGGCCAGACTGGTCATGAACTCCTGACCTCGTGATCTGCCCTCCTCAGCTTCCCAAAGTGCTGGGATTACAGATGTGAGCCACCGTACCCAGCCAAGAATTCTTATACCAGCTAATACAGAAGGAGAAACAGAAGGAAAGACGGAAAAACTATCATTTTTTAATTTTTAGTTTTTGTGTGTACATATTAGTGTGTATATTTATGGGGTACCTAATGTATTTTGACACAGGCATACAATGTGTAATAATCACATCACAGTAAATGGGGAATTCATCACCTCAAGCACTTGTCATTTCTCTATATTACAAACATTCCAATTAGACTCTTTTAGTTATTTTTAAATTTTTTTTTTTTTTTTTTTTTTTTTTTTCAGATGGAGTCTTGCTCTGTCGCCCAGGCTGGAGTGCAGTGGCACAATCTCGGCTCACTGCAAGCTCTGCCTCCCGGGTTCACGCCATTCTCCTGCCTCAGCCTCCCTTGTAGCTGGGACTACAGGGGCCCACCACCATGCCCGGCTAATTTTTTTTTGTATTTTTAGTAGAGACGGGGTTTCACCGTGGTCTCGATCTCCTGGCCTCGTGATCCGCCCACCTCGGCCTCCCAAAGTGCTGGGATTACAAGCGTGAGCCACCGCCCATGGCCTACTTTTTAATTTTTTAATGTATAATAAATTATTGACTGTAATCACCTGGTTGTGCCATCAAATACTCTTACTCATTTTATTTAACTATATTTTTATACCTACTAATCATCTCCTCCCCCTGCCACTACACTTCCCAGCCTGTAGTAACTATTCTTCTCCTCTATCTTCATGAGTTCAATTGTTTTAATGTTTAGTGCCCACAAATGAGTGGAAACATGCAAAGTTTGTCTTTCTGTGCCTAGTATATTTCACTTAACATAATGTCCTCCAGTTCCATTCATGTTGTTGCAAATGACAGGATCTCATTCTTTTTTATGGCTGCATAGTACACCATTGTATATGTGTACCACATTTTCTTCAACAATTCATCTGTTGATGAACACTTAGGTTGCTTCCAAATCTTGTCTATTGTGAACAGCTCCAACCAACATGGGAGTGGGGCTATCTCTTTGATATGCTGATTTCCTTTCTTGTGAATATGTTCGCCTATCAGTGGGGAAAAGTATCATTTTTAAACTTGCAGTTTAATAATTATTTCAGGCAGGTGTTAGCAATAGATGCTATAACCATTTGGAGAAAGATTGGTGGAGAAAAGAGGTCTTGCCTAGTTCCAACCTCAATCATGGCTGCCTTTGTAAAGGAAAGGAGGGTAAAGTGTGTCTTCACAGTGGGTGACCAGCTGTCACCGCCTTAACCAAGTGACACACTTCTCTTCATTGATAGCGTGACACCCTTATGTTATTTACCTCTGAATGTAGTAATGTAATGCCATATGAAGCGCAGAGTGCCCTCTAAAAATGTTCCTTGCTGAAAAGGTAAAGCATAAATCTAATTCACGAAACTAACTAGAATCGAACCTCGATCTCATTTAGGTTCAAATTCCAGTTTACAGAAAATATGCAAGACAGAGAAAAAAGTCAAACGACAACATGGGAAAGCAATCTGGCAAATCCAGAATGTGGGACATTCTGCAAGACAACTGGACTCTACATAAAATCAGTGTCATAAAAATGTAGAGGGGGTTGTGGCGGGTCTGGATTAAAAGATGCTACAATGACAACTAGTAAATATATAGTGCATGGATCTTGATTGAAGTGTCACAAGAATGCATTTTTAAAAATGTGTTAAAATGCATTCTTGGGACAAAGGAGGAAATTTGAATTTGGATATTAGATGATATAGAATTTTCATTTTCTTAGGTGTGATAATGGTGTTGTGGTTGTAGAAGGGAGAATGCCTTTTTCCTAGAACACAGAAGTATTTAGGGGTAATGAATCATGATGACTGCAACTTCACATAGTGCAGAAAAAATACACAGACATACATCAAGTAGGTATGATAGAGCATTCCTAACAAAATATTAGCTGTTGAATCTAGGTGCTATTTATTGCATTACTTTTACAACTTTTCTGAATATTTGAACATTTTCACTATAGCCAGTTGGAGAAAAATAAAACAGAACTTGTATTTTTTATGGCCCTGTCCTGCTGCCTGGAATTAGAGAAGAGGCTGTGATCCTGGGAGTCCATACCCTAAAGTCACCTCATTTACCCCCTTGTGGTCCCCAGGAGGCCATGCGTCAGGGACACATTGGACCACCATGCTCCAACAGATGAGGAAGTGTGTTTGAGCCGCAGAGTTGAGACACTGTTCTCTCCTCCCAGCCCTTTCTGCTGGAGTTGGGAGGCCAGCATGTTCCCCTTTGTTATGGAAACGCCCTGGTTTGCTGCATTGCACTCACCCACCCCTGCAGACTTCAGTGCCTTCTGTAGACAGTGGCTGCAGGGTTCTTATGCCCACCCCACCCTGTAGCTCCAGCCTGTCTACACAGAAGGTTAGAAACGGATTCAGAATCATCTGGATCCTGAAGCCTCCTTTTTTTCTGAACTATCCTCCTTTCTTTTCCTTTCCTCTGAAGCACAAAGACCAGCTGTGACATTCATTTGCTGATAATATGCTGTAAATCTGCCTGGCCTGAGACCTGCTGCAATGCCAGCCAGCAGGTAAGAGGCCTGCGCCGCAGGGCTCTTGGAATTGGAAGTTAAGGCCTGGTGTCTGCAGCCCGGATGGCTATCATGAATCTTTCTATCAGAACACTTTCTCTGAGATTAGGCTGCGTGCCACCAAGCATATGCCTGCCCCTCACCTGCTCAGTCGGAATCGGGCTGAGCATCTTTCCTGAGCCTCTGATGTCTGGCATTTGGAAATGTACTGCTGGCTCTGCTGAGGACGATGGGTCACAGGAGAGCTGACCCGGTCACAGGGGGCAACCAGCAGCCAACACGGACCTTCCATCCCCAGAGAGGCACTTCGCCATTTCTCCTAGTTGCCTCCTGAACTCTGAGCTTTCTTCCCAGTTGTTAAAGGGCATGCCCACCCGTGCCTGTTTTTCAGCAGCCAGGAAGTCCTGTATGAGATCTAACCTCAGTTGGTTGTGCTGTAGCTTGAATCCGTTCCCTTGCTTTTCTTTGGACTTATTTTGTGCTTGAAGAATTAAACTGTACTGCTTTAGACCTTTCCTTAGGGCGACTGACTCATCTCTATATGCCTAGGACTTTCCTGGTTTTACCACTGAAAGTCATTCATCTGTGAAAACCTCTCAGCCAGCCTGCCTTCCCTCCCTCCCTCCTTTCCTTCCTTCCTTACTTCCTTCCTTCCCTCCCTTTCCCCCTCCTTCCTTCCTTTCCTTTCTTTCTTTCCTCCCTCCCCCCATCCCTGCCTCCCTCCCTTTCCCTCTCCTCCCTCTCTCCCTCCCTTCCATCCTCCCTTCTTTCCTTCCTTCCTCCCTCCCTCCCTCCTTCTTTCCTTTCTTCCTTTCCTCCCCCCTCCCTCCCCTTCTTCCTTCGTTCTTTCCTTTCTTCCTTTCCTCCCCCCTCCCTCCCCTTCTTCCTTCCTCTCTTCCTTCCTTCCTTTATCGTGCCACATTCCAGTCATAATCATTTCAAGCTGTTCTATTTTTCTCCCCATCCATCCCACCCAGGAGATGGTTGTCAGTGTCAGCAATGGTGAGTATTTTGTTTACTCAGGCGGGCAGGGTGCTCCATGCTTTTTCATGCCTCATCTCAGTCAGTCCTCACCACATCCTCTGAGGGAGGTTCCTCTCCTCCGTTTGCAGGAGAGGAAACCAAGACAGACACAGGTCGTGGACCTTACCCAAGGCCATGCAGCTGGAGAGTGGAGGTGTTGAGTTTGTAGCCCAGATTAGAGGGGTTTGACCCCAGAACTATCTCACCAAACCAACTCCAGACACAGATCCCAATTGTCTACGATTTCAAAGAGCTAGACCAGGGTCCATGGGCAAGACCCAAGGACCGGAAGTTAGGGGACCTGCGTTCTAGTCATTCTCCATCTCTATGTGGACCTCACCACAACGCTCCATCTTTGACATTCCCTCCAGAGCTCTTGGTGCCAGCCCTGCCTCCACTTCCCCCAACTTCTTCCCACTCCCAACACCACCCAGGGCCAGTACCTTTCCCAGAAGCCCCAGGCTGCTTCCTGTGGCTGAACAAGCTGCTTCTTCCAAGTGGAACACCTCTTTCTCCCGTGCTGATGTCCATGAAAGCTCAAGCCCTACAGCCCAGGGTAAAACAGGCCAACTGTCCCCAGCCTCTTACCAGCTTGCACAGGCTTCTACCCTTACTAGCTCTGGAGGGCCACAGTCAAACAGTCATGGTGAAACCTAGCCCCTTGCCCAAGTTTCTTACTCTCTCGTGCCTCAGTGTTCTCATCTGTAAAATGGGGACGATGAAGATGATAATCGTGGCCTAGGTCCGTAAGGAAGCTTGCAGGAAGAGCTAAACGGGAGGAGATAAAAAGCAAGGTAATAACAGTTGCAAACACTAATATAGGGCTCACTCTGTGCCAGGCACTCTCCCATGCACATTGCCTTTGTTGGCTCCTTGAATCCACACCAGAATCCTTGAAAGTGTTATCATTCCCAGTTTACAGAAGGGGGAAATGGGGGCACAGAGAGTAAGTGACTGGCCCAAGATCTGCTAGCTATGGAGGAGCGGCTTGGGGATTGGAACCCACATGTGCTGGCTTGAGAGGCCAGGCTCTTAATCACTGTTTAGATAGCTGCTAATACTTGGCAGAAGATGAATGGGGGACTGTGATCAGGCATTGTTTCAAGGGAAGGTTACTAGGGAGGGCCTCTCAGAGGAGGTGTTGCCTGGTTTGAGACTTGGATGATGATGAGAGGGCAGGTGGGGGATCATCTAGCTCAGCAGACCTCCGTCTTAGCTGCTTATTAGTATCACCTGAGGACAGGTTCAAACCTGCAGTGTCTGAACTTCAGCCCAGAGCAATGAAATTCCAACCTCTGTGGGTGAGCCCAGGCCTCAGCATCTTTTTTTGTTTGTTTTTGAGACAGAGTCTCGCTCTGTCGCCCAGGCTGGGGTGCAGTGGCATGATCTCGGCTCACCGCACCCTCTGCCTTCCGGGTTCAAGCAATTCCCTGCCTCAGCCTCCCGAGTAGCTGGGATTACAGGCACCGGCCACCACACTCGGCTAGTTTTTGTATTTTTAGTAAAGATGGGGTTTCACCATCTTGGTCAGGCTGGTCTTGAACTCCTGACCTTGTGATCCACCTGCCTTGGCCTCCCAAAGCGCTGGGATTTCAGGCATGAGCCACCGTGCCCCGCCCCCTCAGCAATTTTTTAAGCTTCCTAGGAGAGTCCCACATGCAACCAAGCTTGAGAACAGCTGATGTGGGGGGCTGGGAAGTGCGGGGGGAGGCATTGCAAGGAGCAGGGACACCCCACCTTTCCCTGGGAGGAGCAATCCCCCCTTCCTGCCTGTGGCCTCCTATTGTTCCCATAGCGCTGCCCTGATGAGCAAACAGAGAAGGAGAGAGGAATTAAAGCTCCATTTAGGGGAAAGGTTAAGAGCAGCTTTCGCCTTCCTAAATTCCAGGGAGGACAGGAAGGGGCTGAGTCGATGCGGCCACCCGTCAGGCCTCCAGATGACAAATGACATTCTGAACCAGTATCTTCTCAGACACTTCTAAGCTGACCCTTGGAGATAGCTAATAAAAGACCAACCTGCCCTCCAAGATTAACGACTCCCGAGTTAGAGGGAAGGAAGGCGGGTGAGGGGGTCTCTGGAATCCTTGGCCGCTCCCAAGTTCCCAAGCCCTGCGCCTGATGGTGAGGAGGAGGTGGAGGAAAAAAGAGGGCTCGGTGGGGAACCTCACGGGGCTGCACCGTGCAAGCCCCCAGCCTAGGTGGAGGTGCTTTTGCCCCGCTGCTGCGGGCCCATCCAGCCGTTCCCTCCCAGCCCCGCCCCTGCCAGCCAGTCTCCCTTTGGCACTCAGCCACATCTATGCCCCTCCATTTCTTGCTTTTCTTTTTTGAAAGGTGTTTCCGTCTTGCTGTGGGTCTCTGCGGTCTCCCTGTGCCACTCCATCCATGCCTTTTCCAGCTTTTCCTCCCTGCCTCCTCCTAACTCACTCTTCTCTCATCTTTTTGTTTCTCTTTCTGTTTTGCTTTGTCTCTCTCAGCCTGTCTTCCCATCTCTCTCCGTGTGTGTGTGTGCATGTGCCTGTGTGTGCGTGTGTTGTGTGTGTGTGTACATGTGTGTTACTTATGTTTCTTGCTCTGTCTTGCTCTGTCCCCCATCCCACTTATTCTTTTTG
Source organism: Nomascus leucogenys (assembly GCF_006542625.1). NCBI lineage: Eukaryota > Metazoa > Chordata > Mammalia > Primates > Hylobatidae > Nomascus > Nomascus leucogenys. Next base: position 86,553,571 of record NC_044398.1, on the reverse strand, counting down.
CTTGTCTCTCTGTCTCTGACTCTCTGCATCTGTCTCTCTGTATCAGTCTCTCTATCTCTGCATCTCTGTGTCTCTTTCCATTTCTGTCTCTGTGTCTCTGTCTCTTTCTCTGTATCTCTCTGTCTCTGTCTTCATGTTCCTGCATTTCTATCTCTGTCTTCTGTCTCTGTGTTTCCATCTCTCTGTTTATCTCTGTGTCTTTCTGTCTCTGTATGTGTCTGTGTTCCTGTGTCTCTCTCCCTCTGTCTCTGTGTCTCTGTGTCTCTAGCTTCCTGTCTCTGTATCTCTGTGTCTCCATGTCTGTGTCTCTGTCTCTGTGTCGCCATCTCTTTATCTTTGTGTCTCTGTCCCTTTGTCTCAGTCTGTATCTCTGTGTCTCCGTCTGTGTATCTGTCTCTGTGTCTCAGTCTCTATGTCTCCATGTCTGTATCTCTGTCTCTGTGTCTTCTCTGTGTCTCTGTCTCTGTGTCTCGGTCTCTGTGTCTGTGTCCCTGGCTTCCTGTGTGTCTCTGCCCGCCTCACCCTTGCAATTCCCTGCCCCCGGCTCTCTGCATGGCCTCCTGTCTGCTCCTTTGCTTTCTGTTGTCCCTGCTTCCATCTGTTTCTCTCTTGGTCCCTGTCTCTCTGTCCTCAGTCTTTCCCGAGTTTGCAGTGAACTCACATCTTTGCTCTCCTCCCTCCCTGTCTGCTTCTCCTCATCCTTGCCCTCTTAGGAGAGGGGCCTCTTCTCACCTTGGCGTTAATCAGGGAGGCCCAGCTGGCTGGGGGTGGGGAAGGGCAGCTGGCTGGTCCTGCTCGCCCAACAATGCCTCAAGTCCACCTTCCGCCTGCTGGGGGGCCCTGAGTCTGAGCTCGTCCTGCTGGTTGAGCTCTGCAGGATCCCCACTGCCTCCAACACTCTAATTCCAGAGAAAAATACAGAGAAGACCCCTCATTCCTTACCTCTTGCCCCGTCATTGTTGGCAAGAGCTGGTGTCCACAACTGAGAAATCCCAAGCCAATTGTGAAGCCACAGACATACTTATGAATTAATAACTACAGCTAAGATTTACTACTTGCATATGGCCTGCTGTGTATTCTGTGCATGCAACTCATTTCCACCAAAATCCTGCAACATTGATATCATCATCCCCATTTTTCAGGTGAGGATGAGAGAGAGGGTCGGAGAGGTTAAGAAACCTGCCCAAGGTCACACAACTAGCAAATGATAGAGGCAGAATTCAAGCCCAGTCTAGGTGGGTGTGAGGATCATGCCCTTTCCATTGAGTCTTTCAGCACTGCACTATCCAATGAGGTAGCTGCTGACCACCGAGGCTGTTTAAATTAATTAAAATGAAATAAAATTAAAAACTGAATCTCTTTGTCACACTGGCCACATTTCAAGTACTCAGGAGTCACGTGTGGTCGGAGACTGCCCTACCGAACATTACAGACATAGAATATTTCCGTGAATGCAGAAAGTTCTATAGGACAGCAGTGTTTTCGATAAACGTAGAAGAGTCTTTTGTGGGAGAACAAAAGAAAACAGAATGATATGGAAATAGCCCTGGGTCGCTCCCTGGTCCCAGCCCTGGCCATGTGTGAAGTTTCCTAGAAGCCTCTGGACTGAAACAGCCATCCTTGTTTCTGAATACCTGCCAGCGGTATCACCTATGCCATGCAAACCTGCCTTTACGACCCCGTTTGTGTCGGAACGACCGCAGAGAAACACGATGCTTTCATCAGGGAGAGAAGAGGGGCAGATGTGTATATTCTTCTAGAAGGCAGAAAAAACACAATCTTAGGCCAGAAATTGAATTTTCTTATTTCAGCTGGTGTCCAGGGCTTTGAACCCTTCCACAACATGAACAGCTTATCTTGTTCCACTCGATCAAAAACATTTCATAGTGCCGGCTCCTTCCACAAGGTCACCTTGAAATCGCTTCCCTCCTCGAAGCATCCTGAATCTTCTTTAGCCTAATAGAAACATTCTTGAAATCGGAGTAAACTGGACTTGTTCAACCCTGTTCGCCCACTCCAAGAAAATTGTATCTCGCCTCTCTGTAACGAGTCATGAAAAAGAGGGAAATATTTACAATTTCTTGCAAGCTCACCAGGCTGGGCAATCGGAATACCCCAGCATCTGCTGGCCCCACCTGCTCCCATCAATAGTTTTGGCCTCGTGCAAATGTCTCTGCAGGCAGCTGGGGTTTCAGTGGTTCTTCCAGGGTTTCTCAAGAATGAGTTCTTTCCTTTAACTTTCAGGCATCCCTGAGCTACTCTTCTAGGCACTAGTCATTCCTGCCATAGAGCTCTCTTCTGCTGGTGGCACGGCCCCCAGCCTGGGCTCCAAAGAATCTCTCTAGCTTTGATGGTTGCCATTCTAAGCCCAAGCTACTGTATGGTGTAGGACAAAACAGAATTGTTCTCTCCCCTTCTTGCCTTATGTTGATACCCAATTAGAAATGATCCAGGGCAATGCTGCTTGGCCCCAATGACTTATGGCATTTACTGGAGTCCTTCTTATGGGTTTTATTTTTGTCTAACATTACAGCAGTATGTGTAGTGGTTAAGAATATTAAAAACAGGTCTGGGCGCAGTGGCTCACACCTGTAATCCCAGCACTTTGGGAGGCTGAGGCGGGTGGATCACCTCATGTCGGGAGTTGGAGACCAGCCTGACCAACATGGAGAAACCCCGTCGCTACTAAAAATACGAAATTAGCTGGGTGTGGTGGCGGGTGCCTGTAATCCCAGCTACTCAGGAGGCTGAGGCAGGAGAATGGCTTGAACCCGGGAGGCAGAGGTTGCAGTGAGCCGAGATCACGCCATTGCACTCCAGCCTGGGCAGCAAAAGCGAAAAACTCCATCTCAAAAAAAAAAAAAAAAAAGAATATTAAAAACAGGCTAGGCACTGTGGCTCACATCTGTAATCCGATCACTTTGGGAGGCCGACATGGGAGGATCACTTGATCTCAGGAGTTGGAGACCAGCCTAGGCAACATAGTGAGACCCTGTCCCTACTAAAAATAAAAAAATTAGTTGGGCATGGTGGCGCAAGCCTGTAATCCCAGCTACTCAGAAGGGTGAAGCAGGAGGATCTCTTGAGCCCGAGAGGTTGAAGCTGCAGTGAGCTGAAAAAAAAAATTAAAAACAAATTATTAATGACATTTGTTAAAGATGTCATTAGACTTTCAAGAAAGACTATTCAAGGGAAGCTACAATGGGGTTTTGAAGTAGGGGAGAAAGATTGAGTCCAACTCCGAATAAAATCAGAAAACAGACGATTTACAGGCAAGGAGTGGGATGTGGGTGGAGGTTGGTGGGTGGAAGCTCACTTAGAAATAGGGTAATTCTTTACTAAACTAACCTAACAGGGTTTTTCTTGAAGGTGGACCAGGGTGATAAGATATTGAGGGTGGGAGATTTTCAATAAACTGACTCAACAGGATTCTTGCTAAAAGTGGGCCTGGAATAAGGACAAAGACCAAGGTCATGACCTATTCAGACAGAGGTCTCTGAGAAGCCTGACTACAGTCAGGTCAAGTTGAGAATCTTTGTCAAGAGTACATGCAATGCAGCCAGGTGACCTCGGTTTGAATTCTAGCTCTGTCACTAGCTGGTTGGGTGACCTGAGGTTAAGTTACCCAACCCCTCTGTGCTTCAGTTTCTTCCTCTTTAAATCAGGGATAATAATATTGACCTTATAAGTATGAAGACTGAATTAGTTGGTTTTGCTTTTTGTTAATATCATCTGTTTGTGTTCTTTGGATACAAAAATGCCTCCAGGAGCCAAATGCAATGGCTCATGTCTGTACTTTGGGAGGCCAAGGCAGGAGGATCGCTTGAGCCTAGGAGTTCAAGCCCAGCCTGGGCAGCATAGGGAGACCCTGTCTCTACTAAAAATAAAAAATTTAGCTGGGTGCTGTGGCTCACACCTGTGGTCTTGGCTACTCAGGAGGCTGAGGTGGGAGGATTGCTTAAGGAGAGCAAGGATGCAGTGAGCTATGATCGTACCACTGCACTCCAGCCTGGGCAACAAAGTGAGACCCTGACTCTAAAAATTAAAATTAGAAATAAAAAAGAAAAGGCTCCTGGCCTGGTTTAAGCCATCACCATCACTCCATGCTCAAAACCTTTCCTCCTCCCCCAGAGGGCTTTGTCCCTGGATATTTGCATTATCTGACCTTTGTTGCCCCATCTTCTAGCAGACTTTTCTAGACCATTCAAGCCCCCAGTACACTTCCTTTCTGGCTGTCATCTATCCTGTTTGGCTGACTCCTTCCCATTCACCCTGACCATCTGCAATCCGCATGTACTTTGCCTTTCTTCCCAGATTTTCCAGCCTCCGTGCAAATCCTTACTCTGAGATCCTGGAACTCATCTTCTGCCCCACCCTACACCACTTCTTGCTGGGCTGTCCACAGGGGCACATTCCTGTTGTTTCAGCCCAGCCTCTTGCTTGGGACCCAGAATGAGCATGGATCCACCGTGGACACACCGAGGCTCAGAAACAGCCCTCCTCCTCCCAGCCTGACCCCAGCAGGATGGAATGACCAGACGCCCTCCCTCCTGGTGTCCATCAGTGGACGGAGATGCCACAGGCATGGACACAGGAGCCCCTCGATTCCCAAGTGTACTCCAATAGTACAAAGTGCTGACAAATTCAAGGAGGGTTTTTTTTTTTTTTTTTTTCACAGTAACCTCTAAATCCCTTTCCAGGCTGCAGGGACTCATGACTTTTTATTTAGTATGTGCTCTCCCTCTCCTTCGGTTCATTGGCTTCAGACTTATTATCTCACATTTGTCTGCGATATATTACCTTTTCCTCTGACCGTCTGAGTCACCCACAATGACCCAGGCCAGCACCATCCCAATCTATTTCTGGGTGTGTGCCTGTCTGTATAGGTCTATTGTTCCTATCAGAGCAGTTTCATGGATGGGGTGGGGTGAAGACAGTGCCCCGAGTCTCAGGCCAGGTTGCAGTTATGGAGGGAGGAGACCTGTTGCTGCAGGAAGAGTATTTCTGCCCCAGTTTCCTGATGTGTAAAATGGGAATGATACTTACATCATGGGGTTATTGTGAGCCAAATCAGTATTCAGAACCCTGCCCTGGCATGTAATAAATACTATATCAATACAGGCTATCATCACTGTTTTTTTTAATATATACATTTTTATTATACTTTAAGTTCTAGGGTACATGTGCACAACGTGCAGGTTTGTTACATATGTATCCATGTGCCATGTTGGTGTGCTTCACCCATTAACTCGTCACTTACATTAGGTATATCTCCTAATGCTATCCCTCCCCCCCACCCCACAACAGGTCCCGGTGTGTGATGTTCCCCTTCCTGTGTCCATGTGTTCTCATTGTTCAATTCCCACCTATGAGTGAGAACATGCGGTGTTTGGTTTTTGTCCTTGCGATAGTTTGCTGAGAATGATGATTTCCAGCTTCATCCACGTCCCTACAAAGGACATGAACTCATCATTTTTTATGGCTGCATAGTATTCCATGGTGTATATGTGCCACATTTTCTTAATCCAGTCTATCATTGATGGACATTTGAGTTAGTTCCAAGTCTTTGTTATTGTGAATAGTGCTGCAATAAACATATGTGTGCATGTGTCTTTATAGCAGCAAGATTTATAATCCTTTGGGTATATACCCAGTAATGGGATGGCTGAGTCAAATGGTATTTCTAGTTCTGGTTCCCTGAGGAATCGCCACACTTTCTTCTACAATGGTTGAACTAGTTTACAGTCCCGCCAACAGTGTAAAAGTGTTCCTATTTCTCCACATCCTCTCCAGCACCTGTTGTTTCCTGATTTTTTAATGATCGCCATTCTAACTGGTATGAGATGGTATCTCATTGTGGTTTTGATTTGCATTTCTCTGATGACCAGTGATGATGAGCATTTTTTCATGTGTCTGTTGGCTGCATAAATGTCTTCTTTTGAGAAGTGTCTGTTCATATCCTTCACCCACTTGTTGATGGGGTTGTTTTTTTCTTGTAAATTTGTTTGAGTTCTTTGTAGGTTCTGGATATTAGCCCTTTGTCAGATGAGTAGATTGCAAAAATTTTCTCCCATTCCATAGGTTGCCTGTTCACTCTGATGGTAGTTCTTTTGCTGTGCAGAAGCTCTTTAGTTTAGTGAGATCCCATTTGTCAATTATGGCTTTTGTTGCCATTGCTTTTGGTGTTTTAGACATGAAGTCCTTGCCCATGCCTCTGTCCAGAATGGTATTGCCTAGGTTTTCTTCTAGGGTTTTTATGGTTTTAGGTCTAACATTTAAATCTCTAATCCATCTTGAATTAATTTTTGTATAAGGTGTAAGGAAGGGATCCAGTTTCAGCTTTCTACATATGACTACCCAGTCTTCCCAGCACCATTTATTAAATAGAGAATCCTTTCCCCATTTCTTGTTTTTGTCAGGTTTGTCAAAGATCAGATGGTTGTAGATGTGTGGTATTATTTCTGAGGGCTCTGTTCTGTTCCATTGGTCTATATCTCTCTTTTGGTACCAGTACCATGCTGTTTTGGTTACTGTAGCCTTGTAGTATAGTTTGAAGTCAGTAGTGTGATGCCTCCGGCTTTGTTCTTTTGGGTTAGGATTGACTTGGCAATGCGGGCTCTTTTTTGGTTCCATATGAACTTTAAAGTAGTTTTTTTTCCAATTCTGTGAAGAAAGTCATTGGTAGCTTGATGGGGATGGCATTGAATCTATAAATTACCTTGGGCAGTATGGCCATTTTCACGATATTGATTCTTCCTATCCATGAGCGTGGAATGTTCTTCCATTTGTTTGTATCCACTTTTATTTCTTTGAGCAGTGGTTTGTAGTTCTCCTTGAAGAGGTCCTTCACGTCCCTTGTAAGTTGGATTTCTAGGTATTTTATTCTCTTTGAAGCAGTTGTGAATGGGAGTTCACTCATGATTTGGCTCTCTGTTTGTCTGTTATTGTTGTATAAGAATGCTTGTGATTTTTGCACATGGATTTTATATCCTGAGACTTTGCTGAAGTTGCTTATTAGCTTAAGGAGGTTTTGGGCTGAGATGATGGGGTTTTCTAGATATACAATCATGTCATCTGCAAACAGGGACAATTTGACTTCCTCTTTTCCTAATTGAATACCCTTTATTTCTTTCTCCTGCCTGATTGCCCCGGCCAGAACTTCCAACACTATGTTGAATAGGAGTGGTGAGAGAGGGCATCCCTGTCTTGTGCCAGTTTTCAAAGGGAATGCTTCCAGTTTTTGCCCATTCAGTATGATATTGGCTGTGGGTTTGTCATAAATAGCTCTTATTATTTTGAGATACGTCCCATCAATACCTAATTTATTGAGAGTTTTTAGCATGAAGCATTGTTGAATTTTGTCAAAGGCCTTTTCTGCATCTATTGAGATAATCATGTGGTTTTTGTCTTTGGTTCTGTTTATATGCTGGATTACGTTTATTGATTTGCGTATGTTGAACCAGCCTTGCATCCCAGGGACGAAGCCCACTTGATCATGGTGTATAAGCTTTTTGATGTGCTGCTGGATTCGGTTTGCCAGTATTTTATTGAGGATTTTTGCATCGATGTTCATCAGGGATATTGGTCTAAAATTCTCTTTTTTGGTTGTGTCTCTGCCAGGCTTTGGTATCAGGATGATGGTGGCCTCATAAAATGAGTTAGGGAAGATTCCCTCTTTTTCTATTGATTGGAATGGTTTCAGAAGGAATGGCACCAGCTCTTCCTTGTACCTCTGGTAGAATTCGGCTGTGAATCCATCTGGTCCCGGACTTTTTTTGGTTGGTAAGCTATTAATTATTGCCTCAGTTTTAGAGCCTGTTATTGGTCTATTCGGAGATTCCACTTCTTCCTGGTTTAGTCTTGGGAGGGTGTATGTGTCGAGGAATTTATCCATTTCTTCTAGATTTTCTAGTTTATTTGCGTAGAGGTGTTTATAGTATTCTCTGATGGTAGTTTGTATTTCTGTGGGATTGGTGGTGATATCCCCTTTGTCATTTTTTATTGCATCTATTTGATTCTTCTCTCTTTTCTTCTTTATTAGTCTTGCTGGCAGTCTATCAATTTTGTTGATCTTTTCAAAAAACCAGCTCCTGGATTCATTAATTTTTTGAAGGGTTTTTTGTGTCTCTGTCTCCTTCAGTTCTGCTCTGATCTTAGTTATTTCTTGTCTTCTGCTAGTTTTTGAATGTGTTTGCTCTTGCTTCTCTAGTTCTTTTAATTGTAATGTTAGGTTGTCAATTTTAGATCTTTCCGGCTTTCTCTTGTGGGCATTTAGTGCTATAAATTTCCCTCTACACACTGCTTTAAATGTGTCCCAGAGATTCTGGTATGTTATGTCTTTGTTCTCATTGGTTTCAAAGAACATCTTTATTTCTGCCTTCATTTCGTTATGTACCCAGTAGTCATTCAGGAGCAGGTTGTTCAGTTTCCATGTAGTTGAGTGGTTTTGAGTTAGTTTCTTAATCCTGAGTTCTAGTTTGATTGCACTGTGGTCTGAGAGACAGTTTGTTATAATTTCTGTTCTTTTATATTTGCTGAGGAGTGCTTTACTTCCAACGATGTGGTCAATTTTGGAATAAGTGCAATGTGGTGCTGAAAAGAATGTATATTCTGTTGATTTTGGGTGGAGAGTTCTGTAGGTATCTATTAGGTCTGCTTTGTGCAGAGCTGAGTTCAATTCCTGGATATCCTTGTTAACTTTCTGTCTCGTTGATCTGTCTAATGTTGACAGTGTGGTATTAAAGTCTCCCATTATTATTGTGTGGGAGTCTAAGTCTCTTTGTAGGTCTCTAAGGACTTGGTTTATGAATCTGGGTGCTCCTGTATTGGATGCATATATACTTAGGATAGTTAGCTCTTCTTGTTGAATTGATCGCTTTACCATTATGTAATGACCTTCTTTGTCTCTTTTGATCTTTGTTGTTTTAAAGTCTGTTTTATCCGAGACTAGGATTGCAATCCCTGCCTTTTTTTGTTTTCCATTTGCTTGGTAGATCTTCCTTTATCCCTTTATTTTGAGTCTATGTGTGTCTCTGCACATGAGATGGGTTTCCTGAATACAGCACACTGATGGATCTTGACTCTTTATCCAATTTGCCAGTCTGGGTCTTTTAACTGGAGCATTTAGCCCATTTACATTTAAGGTTAATATTGTTATGCGTGAATTTGATCCTGTCATTATGATGTTAGCTGGTTATTTTGCTGGTTAGTTGATGCAGTTCCTTTCTAGCCTCGATGGTCTTTACAATTTGGCATGTTTTTACAGTGGCTGGTATCGGTTGTTCCTTTCCATGTTTAGTGCTTCCTTCAGGAGCTCTTGTAGGGCAGGCCTGGTGGTGACAAAATCTCTCAGCATTAGCTTGTCTGTAAAGGATTTTATTTCTCCTTCACCTATGAAACTTAATTTGGCTGGATATGAAATTCTGGGTTGAAATTTCTTTTCTTTAAGAATGTTGAATATTGGCCCCCACTCTCTTCTGGCTTGTAGAGTTTCTGCCAAGAGATCAGCTGTTAGTCTGATGGGCTTCCCTTTGTGGGTAACCCAACCTTTCTCTCTGGCTGCCCTTAACATTTTTACCTTCATTTCAACTTTGGTGAATCTGACAATTATGTGTCTTGGAGTTTCTCTTCTCAAGGAGTATCTTTGTGGCATTCTCTGTATTTCCTGAATTTGAACATTGGCCTGCCTTGCTAGGTTGGGGAAGTTCTCCTGGATCGTATCCTGCAGAGTGTTTTCCAACTTGGTTCCATTCTCCCCGTCACTTTCAAGTACACCAACTGACATAGATTTGTCTTTTCACCTAGTCTTATATTTCTTGGAGGCTTTGTTTCTTTTTATTCTTTTTTCTCTAAACTTCTCTTATCGCTTCATTTGATCTTCAATCACTGATACCCTTTCTTCCAGTTGATCGAATCGGCTACTGAAGCTTGTGCATTCATCACGTAGTTCTTGTGCCATGGTTTTCAGCTCCATCAGGTCATTTAAGGACTTCTCTACATTGGTTATTCTAGTTAGCCATTCATCTAATCTTTTCTCAAGGTTTTTAACTTCTTTGCAATGGGTTCGAACTTCCTCCTTTAGCTCTGGGAGGTTTGATCGTCTGAAGCCTTCTTCTCTCAACTTGTCAAAGTCGTTCTTCATCCAGCTTTGTTCCATTACTGGTGAAGAGCTGCATTCCTTTGGAGGAGGAGCGGTGCTCTGATTTTTAGAATTTTCAGTTTTTCTGCTCTGTTTTTTTCCCATGTTTGTGGTTTTATCTACCTTTGATCTTTGATGATGGTGACGTACAGATGGGGTTTTGGTGTGGATGTCCTTTCTGTTTGTAAGTTTTCCTTCTGACAGTCAGGACCCTCAGCTGCAGGTCTGTTGGAGTTTGCTGGAGGTCCACTCCAGACCCTGTTTGCCTGGATATCAGCAGCGGAGGCTGCAGAACAGCGAATATTGCTGAACAGCAAATGTTGCTGCCTGATCGTTCCTCAGGAAGTTTCGTGTCAGAGGGGTACCCAGGCGTATGAGGTGTCAGTCTGCCCCTACTGGGGGTGCCTCCCAGTTAGGCTACTCAGGGGTCAGGGACCCACTTGAGGAGGCAGTCTGTCCATTCTCAGATCTGAAACTCCATGCTGGGAGAACCACTCCTCTCTTCAAAGCTGTCAGACAGGAACATTTAAGTCTGCAGAGGTTTCTGCTGCCTTTTGTTGGGCTGTGCCCTGCCCCCAGAGGTGGAGTCTACAGAGGCAGGCAGGCCTCCTTGGGCTGCGGTGGGCTCCACCCAGTTCTAGCTTCCCAGCCACTTTGTTTACCTACTCAAGCTTCAGCAATGGTGGGCGCCCCTTGCTGCTCCCTTGCCCCTTGCTGCTGCCTTGCAGTTTAATCTCAGACTGTTTTGCTAGCAATGAGTGAGGCTCCATGGGCGTAGGACCCTCCAAGCCAGGCATGGGATATAATCTCCTGGTGTGCCGTTTGCTAAGACCGTTGGAAAAGTGCAGTATTGGGGTGAGAGTGACCCAATTTTCCAGGTGCTGTCCACAGCTTTGCTTGGCTAGGAAAGGGAATTCCCTGACCCCTTGCACTTCCCCGGTGAGGCAATGCCTTGCCTTGCTTCAGCTCACGCTCAGTGTGCTGCACCCACTATGCTGCACCCACTGTCTGACAAGCCCCAGTGAGATGAACCTGGTACCTCAGCTGGAAGTGCAGAAATCACCCATCTTCTGCGTTGCTTATGCTGGGAGCTGTAGACTGGAGCTGTTCCTATTCGGCCATCTTGGAACCCCCTATCACGGTTGTTGTTATAACGATTGTTCTAGAAGCTATAGCAGATGGAGAGCCAAGATTCACAGAATGATACAATCATGGCCACCATTACTAAGTACCCCTTGAGTTCTAAGTACTGTGGGCTCAGTACTTCATTTTTTCAACAAAATAAAATCTCTCTCTTTTCCTGTCCTGATTTTTTTGATTCATGTTAATTACAGGACGAAAGATCTGTAAAGTGCTAGATAAAACAGGAAAGTATGGGTGGCTCGCAGTGTCTCTGATACATAGTGAGAACTTCATAAATATTAACCAAAGAATGGCAAGTTGAGCAAATGATTAAATAAAGGTCTATATACCATACCCCACCCAGAGCAACTAGTCTTGACATTTTAGTGTATACATTTCTAGATGTTTTCCTATATATATGGTCATATACTTTTTTATTCTTTGACAAAAGCAAGGTCATATTGTACATAATTATTTGTAAATCACTTTTTATTCCCACTCACCTATTTATTGTGGTCATCTTTTCATTTATTGCAGTCATGTTTTCACGGTAGCAACTATGGTAGAAAGAATATACTGTGATATTGAATTATCCAGTGTTGACCATATCAGAGTAGACCCAAGGAAAAGAGTTGTTTTTAATTCACAGAGTTATTAACTGTCTAGTTAAAAATGAGACTATAAAATTTAAGTTTTAAAAACCTCAAAGAAGCATATATCAGTGACTATTGTGTGGTATTTGAATTAAGGTACAGATCACACACACACACACACTCAATGGGTATTAACACCTTTGAATATCTGCATGCTGTTTGAATAAATGGATGTACCGTATTATACTGAATTCCCGCTTGAGGGATACTTAGGTTGTTTCAAAAGTGTGACCAATTTGATTGGCAAGCCTCATGCCATTGAGGTAAAACCAGAAAAATATATTCTTTTCCAATAGCTGCTGTTAACTCTGCCCTTTCAAATTTTTCCTATCCCGTTACCTAGCAGGCTTCCTCAAGGAAATCACTAGCCTAGTTCAGACAGATAGATCCTAGTATTAAAAGTCTCTGTTTGAACTTGATTCTAAAGATTCAGTCTTGGTCATTGGACAGTGTCAATTTCACACGCTATTTAAAGTGCCCTTTCCCCTCATCCATCTTCCATTCCACTTGCAAAGCTGGGACTTGAAAGAAAGTGGTCCTTGTGTCCTATCAGCCTTGTGGTCAGTCTGCACCAGTATTGTGTCCCAATGCCTTCTTATTTAGCTCAGGAAGCACTAACCTGGTCAGCAAGCAGAGAGAGAGAGTCTGGCAGTCCCTTCTTATAAATGTCTCCCAACTTAGTGAGCTATTTGCTTTGTGCATCCCTCATTTTGCAACGAGGAGTAGAACCTCTGGGGAAATAAGCAGAAGTAGGGAGAATCTCTCTTCTGCACCAGCGTTGCACCTCTCCAAAGGATAACTTCACTCTCCCTCCCTGACTTATATGTTCTGTGGAGCTTGCAATGCAAGGGATCAGCATTGCTTCAGCTGAAGTGGCTCCTGTATCCCATCGTATGCTGAAGGTGCTCATATTGGCTTGTGAGGGCCAATTGTTAGTATCTCTTCCAAACTCCGCATTCAGCGAGGGTGCATTGGAAGTTCAGAATCAGCCCTGGTGGTAATATTTACACCATGGAAATTTGTATCATCTGACAACCCCCCATCTCCACCTCCACCCCATAGCTGATTGTTAAACATTTACGAGCACACCACTACCTGAAACCTAACCTTTCAGGGAGAAGGCTGGTCAAATATTGATGGTTACTATACTTAAAACGTGGAATGCTTATTACCTTTTGTTCTCAACCTTTAGAGACCAATTATGGGAAAGATCCCACCATCATAACAAGAATTTCATCTTCATGATGCTTTGATGAGCAACTTTTTACACTTAATCTGCCCTGTTGGAGTGATTATTTTCTTTGGCTAAATTCCTAGAAGCAGAAATGCTGAATCCAAAGGTATGTCTAGTTTAAAGTTTCAGATAGTATGGTTCAAATATCCTTCAGAAAACATGAACCGATCTACACTCCTATCACCAATGTACCTGGTATACTGTACCCTTACTGCAAGTAAATATTATTATTTTAAAATCTATTTTTTCTCTTTTATGCAAAGAATGTGATTTGTTTTCATCTGCATTTCTTTGACTATCAATATGTTAGCATAGTTTTCCGGAACATTAACGAACAGCATTTCCTAAATATCCTTTTTTTTTTTTATACAGAGTCTCTCTCTGTCGCCCAGGCTGGAGTGCAGTGGCACTATCTCCGCGCACTGCAACCTCCACCTCCCAGGTTCAAGCAGTTCTCCTGCCTCAGCCTCCCAAGTAGCTGGGATTACAGGCACCTGCCACCACACCCAGTTAATTTTTGTATTTTTAGTAGAGACGAGGTTTTACCATGTTGGCCAGGCTGGTCTTGAACTCCTGACCTCAAGTGATCCACCCCCCTCGGCTTCCCAAAGTGCTAGCATTACAGGCATGAGCCACCGTGCGTGGCCTTTTTTTTTTTTTAATGAATTTCTAACAAGGCAGGTGAAAATGGCAGCCACAGAGGACAAGGAATGGGAAGGCTACCTGTTGGGTAATACCCAGCCTGCTCCCCACCTGCCCTGAGCTCTGTCTGAGCAGAACAGTGAAATCTGTGAGTCTTGGAGCAAACTTCTTAGAGGCCACACTTTAATTAAAACCTTTCTCACATGATACATTATCTATAAAAGCAATTCGGTTAAAATATTGATTTTGCTCTGTGGTTACAGAACTCCCATAGGAAGTGTTATTCTTTTATCTGTGGCTTTCTGGTCATAGTATCTGCAAACTTCTTTGTAAGGATGTGTACTTACCCACACCCATATGCCTGGACACACACACACACAAACTCACACACTCATTCAGACACATGCATAAACACTCACATGCTTAGACACACATGCACACAGACAGCCATTCAGACTCTTGCACACACACATGCACACACAGACTCACATACATGGAGACACACACACTCACACTGTGCTTAAAAACACAGACACACTCATACAGACACACATGCCACACATGTCCATACATACCAAGATACAAATGCACACACTTGTTCAGATGCACGCTCATAATCACATGCCTAGAAACACATACAGAGACACAATTGTACTGACTCACACATACACACGCATGCATGGACACATATGTACACCCCTCCATACAGCCTTTCCTCCCCTTTGCACACATTGCTGCTGCTGTATTCAATATCCTCCAGCTTTTCAAACGTGCTGTAATTGCTCTTGCCTCAAGACCTCTGTGCACACTATTTTTTCTGCCTGGGACTCTTTCCCCTCTACCTGTCACTTAACCAATTCTTATACATCCTTCATGTCTCGGTGGAAGAGTCACTTCCTTCAGACACCTTCCCTGCTTCCCTGGGCCACCTTGGAGCCTCTTGCCATTCTGGCACTCACTTAGTTTTAGAATCATTACTCCCTGAGGGTGGTAATTGATCTCCGCTCTACTCCTTGCTGTGTCCCATGGCAGGGAACATACCTCACACATGGTAGGTGTGCCAAAAATATTCAATGTGAGTAAACTGAGGCTCTGATTGACTAAGGAGTTGTAGCTGATGAGAAACAGAGGCGGGGCATGTTGACTCCGGAGTCCATGTTCTTTATTTTTTGTTTCGTTTTGTTTTGTTTTGAGGCAGAGTCTTGCTCTGTTGCCCAGGCTGGAGTACAGTGGCACGATCTCTGCTCACTGCAACCTCTGCCTCTCAGATTCAAGTGATTCTCCCACTTCAGCCTCCCGAGTAGCTGGGATTGCAGGCGCCTGCCACCATGCCTGGTTAATTTTTGTATTTTTAGTAGAGACGGGGTTTCACCATGTTGGCCAGGCTGGTTTCGAACTCCTGACCTCAGGTGATCCACCCACCTCAGCCTCCCAAAGTACTGGGATTATAGGCATGAGCCACTGAAACCGGCCCAAATTCTTTATTTTTAATGCATGGACTCTTTTCCTCACTGACACTTCATTTTTCAAGTAATTCTTTTGTCTGATTATAAACACCTGTGTGCACATACACACACACATGTGTGCATGTTTACACACATGAAACACAGGAAAGGTATTTATATGACTTTTCATTTGGGAATTTATCCTTCAGCCCATTCGTCCACCTCTCTCATGCCCCTAAGCTCCATGAAGAAAGACTCTGTCTTATTCACTGTGGGAATAACCTCTGTGCATAGCACAGTGCCCGTCCCTCAAAATTATTTGTTAAATGAACAGATGAAACTGTTCAATAGACAGTTGCTGAACATCCACAAGGCACTGGGCTAAGTGCTAATGGGATTGCAGAGACAAATAAAAAACAGCCCTTGACCTTGAATATATTGCTGCCTAGTTGGGAAAACTATCAAATAAATCTTTGCCCTTTGGGATATGCAGACAGTCTAGTCCTTTTCTGACCCTCTTTCATGTGTATACACAGACAAACCAAAGGCACACATACAGTTGCATATGTGTGATTGAAACGCACACATACCCACAGATAAACACCCAAACGCCCTTTGCACACACACCTGCCCATCTAGGCCCCCTGTCCAAGATGGATACAAACAGGCTGCAGCATTTTTAGCCCCACCTGGTTTGTTTCCTCTGAGTTCAAAGGAGTTTATTAATTTCAGCCCCTTCATGTGGAACTGGCAAAGCCTCCTGTAGGAGATATCCATGGCAACTGTGGGAACCATCTGAAAAGGAAGACATTAACCTTTTGGAGTCTGCTGTCCACTTGTATGTCTCCCTTAGCCCATTTAACGTATTTCTCAGAATCTCTGAAATAACGAGAAGCAGCTGCACTGGGGAGTGGTCAAGTCTAGGATGGGAGATGCCTCCTTCATGCAACAGGATCTGTTCCCGCTGCAGACTAATGTTCTGTGAGCTAAGGGCCAGCTGGTGTTTGAGCTGGAGGTGGAGAGAGGGGCTGGGACGATGTAGGCCTTGGCTTCGGCTTTGCCCCCAAACTGCAGGTGGAACTTTCTGAAATTGTCAAAAGGTGTCACTGGGGGTCCTGCTGCCTCCAATATGACCTTTTCAGTAAAAGTAAAAAAATGCCCAGTGCCTCCTCTTTGGATCCAGAATGGATTGTTTCTTCAAGCAGTTCAGCTCATTTCCTTACCTTGGGCAATCCACCCCAATTTTCTGATCTCTCTATTGTTTGTTTGTTTGTTTGTTTATTTATTTATTTATTTATTTATTGAGATGGAGTCTCGCTCTCTCACCCAGGCTGAGGTGCAGTGGCTCAATCTCAGCCCACTGCAACCTCCGCCTCTCAGGTTCAAGCTGTTCTCCAGCCTCAACCTACTGAGTAGCTGGGGCTACAGGCGCATGCCACCACATTTGACTAATTTTTGTATTTTTAGTAGAGACAGGGTTTCAGCATGTTGGCCAGGCTGGTCTCGAACTCCTGACTTCAGGTGATCCACCCACCTCGGCCTTCCACAGTGTTGAGATTACAGGTGTGAGTCACTGCGCCTGGCGTGATGTCATCCATGGGACAAGGAATGCATTTGATAAAGCCCTTGGCAGGTGGGAGACCTCTAGGGTGCAGCACAGGTTGGGGAGAAGGTGGGTTCAAGCCCTAAGTCCATTCAAATACTTGCCATGTATCTCTAACCGAGTTTCTTCTCTCTGAGCCTCAGTTCTTCAGCAGTAAAATGGGCACAAAAATAAATACTTGACCAACACATTGAGAAGATTGAAGGAAATCATGCCGCAAGCAGTTTAGGCTTTGTCCTTGGTGTATAGTAGCTGCTCAGAAAATAAGAGTTTATTTTTCAATTTTTAATTTTTTTAAATTTTATTTCAATAGTTTTTGGGGAACAGGTGGCTATTTGTTACATGGTTATGTTCTTTAGTGGTGGTTTCTGAGATTTTGATGTACCTATCACCCTAGCAGGGTACACTGTACTCAATATGTAGTTTTTGATGCCTCACCACCTTCACCCTTCTCTCTGAATTCCAAAAGTCCATTATACGCCGCCTTTGCATCCTCATAGCTTAGCTCCCACTCATAAGTGAGAACATATGATACTTGGTTTTCCATTCCTGAGTTACTTCACTTAGAATAATGGCTTCCAAGTCCATCCAAGTTGCTGCAAAGGCCATTATTTCATTCCCTTTTATGGCTGAGTAGTATTCCATGGTGTATAGGTACCACATTTTCTTTATCCACTGGTTGGTTGATGGGCATCTAAGTTGGTTCCATAATTTTTGCAATTGAGAATTGTGCTTCTGTAGACATGCGTGTGCATGTGTCTTTTTCATATGACTTCTTCATCTTTGGGTATATACCCAGTAGTGGGATTGCTAGACTGAATGGTAGATCTACTTTTAGTTCTTTAAGGAATCTCCATACTGTTTTGCATAGTAGCTATGCTAATTTACATTCCCACCAACAATGTAAAAGAATTCCGTTTTCACCACATCCATGCCAACATCTATTAGTTTTTACTTTTGATAATTATTATTATTGTCATTTTTTCTTCGAGACAGGCGGAGCCTTGCTCTGTTGCCCAGGCTGGAGTGCAGTGGTGTGATCTCGTCTCACTGCAACCTCTGCCTCCTAGGTTCAAGTGATTCTCCTATCTCAGCCTCCTGAGTTGCTGGGACAACAGGCCACCACGCCTGGCTAATTTTTGTATTTTTAGTAGAGACAGGGTTTTCACCATGTTAGCCAGGCTGGTCTTGAACTCCTGACCTCAAGTGATCTGCCTGCCTCGGCCTCCTAAAGTGCTGGGATTACAAGTGTGAGCCACTGCGCCCAGCCTTTTTTGATTTTTTAACCACTTTTTTGTTTAACCTTTCCTGCTCTGTTCACTACCCTCCACTCTGTGCCAGCTCCAGACACAGATCTGAATGAAGCTGGCCCTTGTGGGGCTCCCAGTCTAGCAGACCACACAGATAAGCAAACAAACACTTATGAGGCAATGAAGGGAGCAGTGAATTCTGCATAAGGAAGGCAGGGGTCTTCCCGGAAGAGGTGGCATCCACCCAGGATACAGTGACCAATTAGACTAGGAAGGGAATCCACTTCCTGTAGAGCGGTATTCCTCAAGGGGGGCAGTTTTGTCTCCGTGGGACATTTGGAAATGTCTGGAGACATTTTGATTGTCACAGCTGTGGACAAGTGTTACTGGCATCTCATTAGCCAGTGATGCTCCTGACATCTTACAATGCATAGGGCAGCTTCCCACAACAGAGAATTATCCAGCCCACAATGTATATAGCACCAAGGTGGGGAAACCTTGCTGTAAACCATCATAATATTCTTTTCTTTTCTTTTTGTTGGGAGAGAGTCTCACTCCATCGCCCAGGCTGGAGTTCAGTGGTGCAATCTTGGCTCACTGCAACCTCTGCCTCCCGGGTGCAAGCAATTCTTCTGCCTCAGCCTCCCGAGTAGCTGGGATTACAGGCACATGCCATCATGCCTGGCTAATATTTTGTATTTTTAGTAGAGATGGGTTTTTGCCAGGTTGGCCGAGCTGGTCTTGAACTCCTGGCCTCAAGAGATTCACCTGCCACTGACACAGTGAAACCCTGTCTCTACTAAAAATACAAAAAAATTAGCCTGGTGTGGTGGTGGGCACCTGTAGTCCCAGCTACTTGGGAGGCTGAGGCAGGAGAATGGTGTGAACCCGGGAGGCAGAGCTTGCAGTGAGCCGAGGTTGTGCCACAGCCCTCCAGCCTGGGCGACAGAGTAAGACTCCGTCTCAAAAAAAAAAAAAAAAAAAAAAAAGAGATCCACCTGCCACCTGCCTGAGGCTCTCAAAGTGCTGGGATTACAGGTGTGAGCCACCATGCTGGGCCAGGATCATGATATTCTTCATCATAAAAATGATGATTACTACAGATAACTGAGCACTTGCTGTATGTCAAGCACCACAGTGGGCTTTCTGCACGCGTTACCACATTTAGTTCTTACAACCAGTCTGTGGGAGAATTTTCATTGACTTTATTTTAAAGCTAAGGCAACTGAGGCTCACAGAGATTAAGGAACTTGCCCAACACTTCCCAGAATCAGAAGCCAAGTTTGGAATTTAGGTCCCTTAGACTCCGAATCTAATTTCCTTTTTTAAACCTCACCATGCTGTCTCAGATGTCTCCACTGGGGATGTATCTGGGGCTTGCTTTGAGCATCCACCGCACATGTGGCATGGAGGGTGAGTCAAACCAGCTTAAAGATTCGCGGACGAGGGTCTACTGCTGCCTTTGAAGGTGCCCTCTTGGGTCTTTCTTCCAGCAGGGAAGGTTAATGTGGTTCAGCCCAGTAACATGGGCACTTCCATGAGTGGAGTGGAGTATAAACAGAAGAGGAGCAGCTAGTCCTTTTCCTTCACCTCCTTCACGTCATGATGCAAGTTCTGCTAGTGTTGCTGCTGCTTCTGTTACTATGATTATTACTACATCACATATTAATTAATGAACACACCCTCAGCTATGCCTTTTATTCACTTGATATTATTTAAATCTCTTAGCAACCTAGTGAGGTAGTGATGATCACTTCTATTTCACATATACAAAACAAAACTGAGGCCCAGAGAAGGGTCAAACACAAGAGGCAGGGCTAGTAATTGAATCTGTATTATTCTTAGTGGTTCCCAGCTGGGGAGCAAACTTTCCCCCCAAGGGTGGGATATGATTTGGACATCCAAATATCTGGAGACATGACTGGGTGCGGTGACTCATGTCTGTAATCTGAGCACTTTGGGAGGCCTAGGCGAAGATAGCTTGAGGTCAGGAGATTGAGACTAGTCAGGCCAACATGGTGAAACCTTTTCTCTACTAAAAAATACAAAAATTAGCCAGGGGTAGTGGTGTGTGCCTGTAATCCCAGCCGCTCGGGAGGCTAAGGCAGGAGAATCGCTTGAACCCAGAAGGTGGAGGCTGCAGGGAGCTGAAATCACATGACTGTACTCCAGCCTGGGTGACAGAGCAAGACTCCATCTCAAACAAACAAAGAGACAAACAAATATTATCTGGAGACAATTTTAATTGTCACACAGGGGATGGAGTGTGTCATGTGCGCTACTAGCATCCAGTGGATAGAGGCCAGGGATGCTGCTAACCACGCTAGAATGCGCAGGACAGGTCTCCCACTGAGTTTCCTGGCCCCAAAAGTCAGTTGTGCTGATATTGAGAACTCTGGCTCTACCTCAAAAACCCCAGCCTTCTCAGCATGCAATGGGACTGATGGTTTCTGGATTGTGTTGAGTAAATGTTTATATAAAGTTTCCTAAGGACAGAAAACTCTTTGCATCATGCCAAGATACACAGAAGAGCAGCATGAAAGTTAAAAATTTGTTTCTGATTCATTTTTGACACCGGGATGACTTTTGTGGCAAAACTATAAGAAAAGGCAGGAATATGAACGTTGCGAATTCATCTATTTATGCTACGTGACAGCCTTTTTTTTTTAAGATGGAAATTGGGAAGGCTAGCAGTGAGTCCTAGTGAAATATTCATGACCCCCATCTAATTTCTAATTCAATTAAAAGGTGCTAATGTAGTTAACTGTGACAACAATTATTTTTGTTAATGAATATATTTAAATGCTTATCAGCCAAGGTAATAAGGAGTGTCCATAAGACCCAGCCACAAACTTGAATTTCAAATTGGTTTTGAAGTTTAAAGGTTGTTTTCACAAGGTTGGGAACCAAATTCCGAATTTGCAAAATGGATAATTTTAGGATTAGCTATTCAGTTTCAACGGCAGTCTTCCATTTTCTTGAGGATTCAAGACAGGCTTCTTTTAAAGTGCAAGTTCTTCAGCTGCATTTGAAATAGGATTTGATTTATAAAAATTCAAATTATGGTGACTTTGCAAGAACCCAAGGACAAGAAACTGGGCAAATCCCAAGGTTTGTTGCTGAGCAGAGGACAGAGTTTCTCTGCCTGGGATGTTACAACATTGTTCCCGGAAGGGCAGGTTATGTTCTGGAAGCCCCTTTACAGAGGGATTGAATAGCATATCTTCCTAAAAATTCATTTCGGCCTGTGGGGTGGATGGGTGAACACAGACGATGTGTTGGAGCTGGTATACCAGCTGTCTAGACATAGTCTCTCATCCTTACACTGGCATTTAAGCCATGTACTTGATATTGCCCAGTTTCAAACACAGCCATCAAAATGTGAAATTACCTATTTTAAATTTTACAGTGTTTGCCTGACTTTTAAAAGATGCATTTCTAGCTTTTGAAAGAAAAATTTCTCTTTTCATGTTCTAGATTCCTCCTTGTACTGTTCTAGTAGTAATTGATTATGACAATAATGGGTGTGATGTCATCTTTGTGACCAACAAGTCTGGTTTTAATTGTTAGTTCTGACACTCACCAGCTGTATGGTTTGGGGCAAGTTATTTCACTTATCTGAGCCAGTTTTTTACATCTGTGAAGGGAGGATTATATCTTGTATGCTTTTCCAGGTTGTTGGATGGGTTAGAGAGATCAGACATATTAAGTGACTTATAACATCTTGACAAATAAATGCTCACTTAAATGGTGGTGGTAGTGGTGGTACTAGTAGTAGAAATAATAATTGTTGCGGTGGTTGTCAATCCCAAATATTTTAATCTTGAAACACCATATAGAATAGGTGACTGATATGGTTGGGCTCTGTGTCCCCACCCAAATCTCACCTTGAATGGTAATAATCCCCACGTGTCAAGGGCAGGGCCAGGTGGAGATCAATGAATCATGGGTGCAGTTTCCCCATACCTTTCTCCTGATAGTGAGTGAGTTCTCACGAGCTCTGATGATTCTATAAGCATCTGGCATTTCTCCTGCTAGTACATTCTCTCTTTGCCTGCCACCATCCATGTAAGATACGGCTTGCTCCTTGTTGCCTTCCGCCACGATTGTGAGGTCTCCCCAGCCACGTGGAACTGTAAGTCCATTAAAACCTCTTTTTCTTCCCAGTCTCTGGTATGTGTTTATCAGCAGCATGAAAATGGACTAATACAGTGACATTATTTCTGTTTTATTGGTAAGGGGACTGAGACTCAGAGAAGCTTAGCTAACTTGCCCAATGTTGTACAGTTGGTAAGTAGTGGGATTAGGATTTGAACCCAATTAGTTTGATTCTTAAGAAAATGCTCTGTTCCCATGTCATGTTCCTTCCAATCACAATTCATATCCTATCTTCTCCAAAATAGTTTAAAATCTCTTTGCACAACTCACAATGCCTAGCACCTTCAATTCACTTGTAGGTCCTTAATAGACATCATTTAAGAATGACCACTTTCCATCATTGCTTTGAACAAAAATCACTTATTTCCTACATTTTCACAATGATGTAGTCTCTTCGAGATAATGCAGAAAATAGAACAAAAGGTTGTGAAGATGCATTCAGAAGTACTGCCTTTGATGGTTCTTGGAGAAAGGTCTGGGTACTAGTTTCTGCATTTAGACCCACTCTAAACATAGGGACCTCTTGAACAATGCCTGGGATAATTGTTTATAAATCCAACCCTTCTCCTAAGTCAGGACTGGAAATGCTAAGTTATCAGAAAGGTAGGGGTAAGAAAAAAAAAGAGGGCAAAGACGTCAGTGTTTGATTGGTGATGTTGAAACTGAAAAATGAACTGGCAGAGGACTTCTGGTTTATACTCCTGGAAATCCCAGGAGTAGCCAACTCTAGAGCTTTTTCTGGAGATTTCAGGGAAGGGATGGGGAACAGGGAGATGAAGGCTACAGGGTACAGGGCATCTTACAGGTGGTAAAAATGTTCTAACGTTGACTGTGGGGATAGTTGCACATGTCTGCAAAAATACTGAAAATACTGAATTGTATACTTCAAATGTGCAAGTTGTGTGGTACGTGAAGTATATCTCAATAAAGTTGTTTTTAAACATCTCAACAGGCCAGGTGTGGTGGCTCACGCCTGTAATCCCAGCACTTTGGGAGGCTGAGGCAGGTGGATCACTTGAGGTCAGGAGTTCAAGATCAGCCTGGCCAACGTGGCAAAACTCCGTCTCTACCAAAAATACAAAAAATTAGCTGGGGTTGTGGGATGTACCTGTAATTTCAGCTACTCAGGAGGCTGAGACAGGAGAATCGGTTGAACCCAGGAGGCAGAGGTTGCAGTGAGCCAAAATCGCACCACTGCACTCCAGCCTGGGTGACAGAACGACACTCAAAAAAATAAATATAAATAAATAAACATCTCAACAACCCACATGAGCAATTCACTGTCCAGGTCATGCTCTCCCTCTCAGTGACTACCCCTTGCTTTCTCAAAGCCTTTTGTGGTCTCCCTTCCTTATCCTTCCAATCTTAGGCCAATTGATATTATCCATATGGTCCCAGAGTACACAAAATGATAAATATCTTGAAAGCTACAGTCTTTTCATTTTTAGAACATGCAATTTTTCTGCTCACCCTAGTTTGTTTTTGTATATTCCAGATATACATTTGAAGGAAGTTGGTATACCACTGCCACCACCCAACCACCATCTGTTCTCCTACTTTTAAGCCCGCTCTGGGAATCTTTGGAAGTTGGGAGGGGAAAACCACTTCAACATTATGTTGAACTTCCTACTCCGTGTCCTCAAGGGAGACAAAGAATAACACATAGATTGAAGGAGCTCATTTTCTAACAAAATTCAGGTGTTATCACCTGTGATCTGCAGGAAAATGAATTCCCCTCTCTGACTGTGTTTTCCCGTCTATAGCAAAGGATTAATTATGGCCAGGCGTGGTGGCTCGCGTCCGTAATCTCAGCACTTTGGGAGGCCAAGGCAGGCAGATCACGAGGTCAGGAGATCGAGACCATACTGGCTAACACAGTGAAACCCTGTCTCTACTAAAAATACAAAAATTAGCCTCGATGTGGTGGCGGGTGCCTGTAGTCCCAGCTACTCGGGAGGCTGAGGCAGGAGAATGTCATGAACCCGGGAGGCGGAGCTTGCAGTGAGCCGAGATGGCACCACCGCACTCCAGCCTGGGCAACAGAGCGAGACTCCGTCTCAAAAAAATAAATAAAATAAAATAAATAAAAAATAAAAAGGAAAAGGGATAATTATAGTACATATTAGGTTTGTTGTGCAAATGAAACAAGACGATGTCTATAAGTCACTTACCCTGACATTAGTACGTAGGCACTTGGTGAACTGAAGTGATTTATTATAATTGCTATGGTTACATTTCAATTGATTTGTATGAGTATACCTTGGAAATTCAATCTTTTTGAATATCTTAGGGTGTCTATCCTTGAGAATATCCTAGGAATACGCACCTTCCTGAAGGCTCCCCCTTTATTGAGGCGACTGCCGCTTTAGCCTGGCCCAGAATTCAAATAAACAAGAGTTTGCATGTTACAAAGACCATTATTGGTGGCCAGGAGGGGAGTGTTCTGGAGGCTGGAACTTCACCAGGTCAGCCACATCTGTTTAGAATTTGCATAGGCACTGACTATTTGGTATCTAAAAGTTGCTTCTGTAATCCTTTCATCGTTGCATTTTTTTTTCCAGTCCTGCTCCTTCTGTAATTTTTTTTCTACCTTTGCATTTTGATAATTATTTCTGGGAGAACCAAACCAGAGATCTCAAACCAGGGGTCGGGATGGGGGAAATCACAGATGTGTGTTGTTTGTAGCTGCAAGTGTCTCGATTTCTTAATTAGTCACCAGAACCAAATAAATGTCAGACTTCACTTGTTATCTGGATTTGTGACTCCTCTGGAAACACGAGGCACCCATTTCTGCATGCCAGCAACCAGCTAGAACTAAAAAGCAGTGACTTCCCTTTGAAGGGGATGTGCCTGTTCCAGTTCCCCAGTCTCCATCCTTCTTCCTGACTTATTTATGCTATCTGTCTGGTGTCTGGATGCATGTGAGTTCGTAATCCCCAAAATAAGTCTTTATGATCCCCAGGAATGAATTGCTCATGTTAGAAGAGATATTGAGAGTCCTTATTGGTATCCCTAAAAAGATCACAGTCTATGAGGCCAAATACAGGGATGAAGGTGTTTTATCCAGAAATACATGGAAACAGGAGCTCTGCCAGGACTAGAAAGCCTGGTTCCAGTCCCCATTGTAGAGTGGATGAGGCTCGATGATGAAATTTCTAGGACCGGGAAAGTGTACGCCTTCTCTCCAAGTTTAATACGTCACCGTTACATCAAACCCTCTGAGAGATGATGTCAGAGAATCTGCGTTGCTCCCCCTCTCTTCCTTCAAAATGTCAAAAAAAAAAAAAAAAAAAAAAAAAAAGGAATCACTCCCTGGCTGCAGCCACTGCTACAGGTTTCACAGCAGGTCTCTGAGGGCCTCTCTTCCTCTCCAGTCCAGAAGCACATCAGCTCACATTTAAAAATCTCTAATAGAAGCATAAATGAGGTTTATGAACCATTAACCTTAGGTCAGTTTTCTAAAGTCTCAAAAAGCATTTTAAAACAATTAATTACTTTGCTTCACTGGAAACAGATTGTAGATGAGTGCAATTAGGCAGATGCTCGAGATGAAAGATTTCACTAAGATGGACAATAAGCTCCCACCTCAGAACCTGCTGGGGAAGGGGGGAGCCTATTTCTCATATCCATTGCTCTCCCACCCATTCTGCAATGTCATGGTCATTCCTAAGCGGGAACTGCTTGCATTTTCCAAGCCCCTTTCTTCTTACACTTTTGAAGTATACCCTTGATTTTTTTTTTTTAACTGTGCTTGGGGAAAGGACCTTTTGGAGTAAATGAATTTGTAGGTTAAGAGGAAGATTTTTTTAATTATTATTTTACTTTAAGTTCTGGGATACATGTGCAAAACGTGAAGGCTTGTTACATAGGTATACATGTGCCGTGGTGGTTTGCTGCACCTATCAATCCATCATCTAGGTTTTAAGCCCTGCAAGCATTAGGTATTTGTCCTAATGCTCTCCCACCCCTTGCTCCTCACCCCCCGACAGGCCCTGGTATGTGATGTTCCCCTCCCTGTGTCCATGTGTTCTCACTGTTGACCTCCCACTTACGAGTGAGAACATGCGATGTTTGGTTTTCTATTCCTGTGTTAGTTTGTTGAGAATGATGGTTTCCAGCTTCATCCATGTCCATGCAAAGGACATGAACTCATTCTTTTTTATGGCTGCATAGTATTCCATGGTGTGTATGTGCCACATTTTCTTTATTCAGTCTATCATTGATGGGCATTTGGGTGCTGGTTCCAAGTCTTTGCTACTGTGAATAGTGCTGCAATAAACATACATGTGCATGTATCTTTATAGTAGAATGATTTATAATCCTTTGGGTATATACCCAGTAATGGGATTGCTGGGTCAAATGGTATTTCTGGTTCTAGATCCTTGAGGAATCGCCACACTGTCTTCCACAATGGTTGAACTAATTTACACTCCCACCAACAGTGGAAGATTCTTTTAATTTCATTCAGTTCAGTTGAAAATGCCTTTTAAAAATAGGAGTCCCCCATTCTTTTGTATTAGGAGGAGCTTAGAAAAGATCTGCATAAAAGAACAACTACTGTGCTGAACCTAGACTATGCCTGGGCTGAGACACTGACTTTTTTTTTTTCTTTTTTTTGAGACAGGGTCTTGCTCTGTTGCCCAGGCTGGAGTACAGTGACGCAATCTCGGCTCACTACAACAACCTCCACCTCCCAGGTTCAAGCGATTCTCCTGCCTCAGCCTCCTGAGTAGCTGGGATTACAGGTGCCCACTACCACACCTGGCTAATTTTTGTATTTTTAGTAGAGACGGGGTTTTACCTTCTTGATCAGTCTGGTCTTGAACTCCGGACTTCGTGATCTACCTGCCTCGGCCTCCCAAAGTGCTCACAGGCGTGAGCCACTGTGCCCGGACAACATTGACCTCTTATAATGACTCAGGGTTCTTGGAGCAGGGGACAGTGGTCAGAGGCCAGTGTAGGAGACAAGTGACTGCCCTCTTTGTCCAAGCTTTGCCGTTACCATGCTGTGAAGGTTTGTGTGAGTCACTTTTCTCATATGAGTCTCACTTTGTTCATCTATAAAACGAATGGATTGGACTGGATCTCAGATTTTCTTTCCAGCCCTGACATTCTATGATTATTTATAAAACTAATTCTGTAGACACAAAAGCTTAAGAAATAGGGCTACTCCTTTCAGTTCAAGATGGCTGACTGAGCACATCTTGACAGAGGAAATATAAGAGCAAGAATAAATCAATGGCAATGCTGGAAAATGTCACCACCAGCAAGCCAGAAGTTTTGAGAAATGTGTGAAACAGACAAAATATGTGGCATCAGATGAACGGTGATTCCTTAACAGCCTTCAGGAGACCATAACCCCAAATAGATGAAAGAGGAGACAGTTGTAAAACTGAGTTCTTCCAACAGAACTCTGGAGAAAAATCAAGATTGGAGACAGCAGGCTGGGAGAAGCAATGGTCTGTGGGATGGTCTAAGGGTCATAAATTAGAGAACAACAGAACAATTACACGAATTCCCCATTTGAAAGAGAGGCTGGCTGCAGCACCTTGCTCCTAGGTTTTCTGTGAAGTCAGTTTTCTGCATAAAGTTAGGACTGGAGTTTAGGTAGCTGGAGAGGACATGGGTCCCTGCCCCAAGTAACTTGTGCTGAACCCAACTAAGACAGAGCACTCACAATGAGAAGTCAAGTTTCCCTCCCATCATGCAGGGAAGCCCACATGGATGTAGCTCTTCTCCACTCAAGGCAGCTGTAAGAGTGAAAGAGGAAAGAAACATGAAAAGTGGCTTAACAGTTAAAGACAGATTTATTTTAGAGAATAAACCTGAGAGGAGCTTTTGGCCGATTTTGGTTAGGAGCGTGGGGAACTTAAAGTGGTGGTGTTTGTCCAAGATGGCGATGCTCCTGCTCTGTCAGCAGCCATTTTCACTACCTGGAGGACAGTGACTGCCTTGTGTTTGAAGGGAAACCATTTTAGCTGCTAATACTAATCAGTCTAGACCAGCACTATACAACAGGTCAGTCTGTGATGATGAAAATGCTCTACAACTCTGAACTGCCCAACACTGCAGTCTCCACCCACATGTGGCTATTGAGCGTTTGAAATGTGGCCAGGGCACTGAAGGAACTGAATTTCAATTTCATTTAACTTTAATTTAAACTGAAATTGAAATAGCCACACATGGCCAGTGACTACCACATGTAGCTACTTAAATAGCTGCCATACTGGACAGAAAAACCTGGAGTAACTCATAAGAATAACTTCATAACCCAAAAAAGAAAACCTTGGAAATTAGAATATAATTGATAACATTAAAAATTAAAATGGAAAGGCTGACGGCAGAAGTAAAAATTAAGTAAAAGCATTGAGGTTGGGCACGGTGGTGCCTGCCTGTAATCCCAGCCCTTTGGGAGGCTGAGGCAGGGGGATCACTTGAGCCCAGGAGTTCGACACCAGCCTGAGCAACAGAGTGAGACCCCCATCTCTACAAAAAAATTTTAAAAACTGGCCGGGCGCGGTGGCTCACGCCTGTAATCCCAGCACTTTGGGAGGCCAAGGTGGGCGGATCACGAGGTCAGGAGATCGAGACCATCCTGGCTAACACAGTGAAACCCCGTCTCTACTAAACATACAAAAAATTAGCCGGGCGAGGTGGCGGGTGCCTGTAGTCCCAGCTACTGGGGAGGCTGAGGCAGGAGAATGGCATGAACCCGGGAGGTGGAGCTTGCAGTGAGCCAAGATCGTGCCACTGCACTCCAGCCTGGGTGACAGCGAGACTCTGTCTCAAAAAAAAAAAAAAAAAAAAAAATTTAAAAATTAGCTGGGTGTGGTGGCATGCATCAGTAGTCCAAGCTATGCAAGAGGCTGAGGAGGGAGGATTGCTTAAGCCCAGGAGGTAAAGCAAGACCTGTGTCAAGAAAAAAGAAAAAAAATGAACCGACTTAGTGACTTCGTGATATGGAATATCTAGCTAAAGCATTCTCTCCAATAACATAAAAATTACAATGGAAAAGTTGAGAGATGACAGATAGGTCCAGGAAACCCAAGGTTCATTAGAGTGCTTCTAGACAGACATAATGGAACTAAGAAAAGCCAAAGAAATAATAGGGGGAGCATACAAATAGTTGCTCACAATGCAGGTGTAAAATCCCAATGCAGTTATTAAATAAGTTAATAAAATAGGGGATGACATAAAATCAAATAGATAAAGTCCATGCATACCTACAACAAAATATTAATCATACACCAAAATTCTGCAAAATGAAACCTGGGAGACAAATCTCCACGGAGGGAAGAAATGAAAGACTGCCTTTTTAGTATGTGGGTGAGAGTAGGCTTCAGAATATTGATCAATTTTTCAAATTGCTAAGAAAACAGGATTGGAAACATAATTATGCTTGTAAAAATATACATATAAGTTAAAATACAAAAAAGAGGAAGCATTTCTATTTCACTGAAGAAATGAAAGGAAGAAAGAACATTTGACCAATTAGCTAGAATCTAGAAAGGGGAACCCTCAAGAGATGTAGAAGAGCAGACAACATAAATTAAGATGACAGAAAGAAAACTAACACACAGTGATTACAGTAAATATAAATAACTTAATTTCTTCTATTAAAAGACAAACACTATTAGGATTTTTAAAACGGAAATTTAACTATATGTTGCTTAGGAGACCATAGGGAAAAGTCAGAAAGAAAGCTTGAAAGAAAGATATCAATGTTGAATTAGATTGGCAACTATCTTTTCTAAGGAAGAATTTTCTTTGCTTAAAGATACAATGTCCCTCTATTTTTTATTCTTGCTCTATTAAAATACTCTTGTTTTATGAAATGTTAACCTTAGGTCAGTTGCTAAATTATTTTGAAATTTTCACTTTTGTAAAAAATTCTCAAAGTCTAGCCTCAGGGACATTTGGGTTAGAATAAGACATCAAGCTCATGTCAGGAATTCCGAAAATAATAAAGCCTAGTAGTCCAGGGTCATAATTACATTTAGCCATTTTTTTCATATTCTATATCTTTTTAATATTACAATTTTTCATATTCTATATCTTTTTAATATTAAAAGTCAAACTTGGCAGTTGGAAGAAATTCAAAAAGGGGATTGAAAGTTATAAAGAACACATAACTCCTCTCTCTCACACACACACAGACACACACACACACACACACTGCTACCAATTGACTCTTCAAATATTGAAATGTGTGGAGAATCAACGCTTCCTACCAAACATTTCAAATATCCTTTTCCCTTTCTGGAAAGACTTCTTGATACATTTGCTCCAATCCATCTATTTTTCCTAAGGGCCTGGATTCAGGATGTTCTGCCTGTCTCCTCTGACAAAAATCCATATTTGAAACAATAATTCAGTGCAATACCCTAGAATGCCAAAGCTCAAATATCTGCCTCATCTAATGACTTCATTTCATAGATGAGAAAACCTAAATTTAGAGGAATAAAGAGGCTTGCTCCACGTCACACTGTTCGTTTGTGGCAGGGCTTGGACTTGAACCGAAGTGTAGAGCTCTGTATTTTGTTTCAGGCGATAGGGAACCAACCCTGAATGGGTCTTAATTCCTACAGATGAAAATTTGAGGACCAGAACTAGGTTCAGGTGAGGCCTGACCAAGGTGTTCAAACTATGTAATTAGAACGAAGTCTCTCATCATCTGCCAGAATACTTTCTTCTCTATTGGCTTCATTCTCAGACTCCGTGGGATGGCAGGTTTAATTCTAGATTCAAGTACAGCTGTGGAGAACCTGAACCTCCGATCCTTTAACCATGAAATGTGTTTATATCTCATTGGTCCAACTTGAATCATGTGACCATCCCTGAACCAATCACTATAACCACAGTAGTGCATGCTAGGATGGGTCTGGTTGGAGCCACATGCCCATCCCTAGAACAGGAATTGAATTCGATTCCACCCAAAGGATATGAACGAAGAGTCAGAGAGAAGTGATTACATGAAGGAAAACATGGACACTCTAAACAGGAAAAGGATGAATGTCAGCTAAGTGGCCAAGTCAACTCTCCTTCCTCCTGGTCTGGTAAGTTAACAATGCACAATCATTAACGTGTTAATTCCTCCTTTATTAAAGAAAACAACTGTTACTGAATCTAGTCACCCTATTTCAGGGCAGGAACAACCAGGCAAGAGAACTCGGAGTTTGTTGTTGTTGTTGTTGTTTTTGAGCGCTGCCTGAAGGGCAGTAGTGAAGGATCACAACACTGAAGCTATGGTTCATTATTCTGTCATCCTCTAAATCATCCAAATCAGGAAAGGCAGCAGCTGTCTGGAATGACAATCCTTTGATAAATTGAAGCCTCCCAGGTTGCCGAGCACTCACCTTGTTTCAATCATTGATTGTGTAAAATCTATGGAGAATATGGAACCTGAGATAGTAATATTCTCAATTCTATACACATTCAAAATTGGCTACCACAGTATTAAATTCAGGCAGCTGCTGATGCCTCTAGCTGCTGCTGATTACAAGATAGTCTTTAACTTGTGCTGGTCCATTAGAGAGCAATAAATCAGAAGGGTAGAGAGAGGTAACCCAGCCTCTCTTGGACTTTGGAATGTAGTGGGAAATACCATCAAGATAATATTCTCAGCTCTGTATACTTTCAAAATTGGCTTGCCAGAGTATCAATCAAATTCAGACAGCTGCCAGTCCTGCAGATGTTGCTTATGGAATCATGTTTAAGTCTTGGTGGTAGACTTTAGGAAGATACCTAAGAATGGTGATGCAAGATATCCCAGCGTCTCTTGGACCTGGGATTGTAGTGGAAGACCTCTATAGTTTGTGATTTCTTAACACTGATGACCTGGTTCTTCTGGGGAAAAGAAATACCCTCCCTTTCAAATTCCTTATTTATTTTTTTCCTAATTACAGTCATGTGTCTTTCTTTCGGTTTTGTAGCTTGCATTTTCTAAAGTTTTATGTTAATTGATAAATATATAATGGGGTATGATGTGATGTGTCAATACATGTATGCATTGTAGAATGATCAAAAAATACAATCATGTACTTTGAATGAACTTGAAAATTATGGCATCTTGCCTACAGAACATATAGCCCAGGACTGGACGATCATAAATTTCTGTTCCTCCCTCTCACAGTGATTGGACCCAAGCTAGGCCAATCAGAAACGTATCCTGGAATTTTTATATGGAGAGCTGATAGAAAAAAAAAAAATCTCTTTTTTATTCTTTTTTTTTTTTTTTTTTTTTTTTTGAGACTGAGTCTCACTCTATTGCCCAGGCTTGAGTGCAGTGGCACAATCTCGGCTTGCTGCAGTCTCCACCTCTTGGGTTCAAGCAATTCTCCTGCCTTAGCCTCCTGAGTAGCTGGGATTACAGGCACCTGCCACCACTCCTAGCTAATTTTTGTATTTTTAGTGGAGACGGGGTTTCACCATGTTGGCCAGGCTGGTGTTGAACTCCTGACCTCAGATGATCTGTCCGCCTTGGCCTCCCAAAGTGCTGGGATTAGAGATGTGAGCCACTGCGCCCGGCCTATCTTTTTTCTTTAAATGTGAGGTTGTAAAGATTGGATCCCATGGATATTTATTTGTTGGCGATTGTAGGGTGGGGAAGGAATGAAAGAATAAGACCAAGAGAGAAAGAAAAAGCACAGTGCCAAGCACATAGTTGATACTCAGTACTGTTGCCGTGGATATTTTGTGAATGAATAACACATGCTCATTACAGGAAATAATTTGGAAATTACAGGAGGAAAAAAGTCATCTATAGTCCCAGCATCCAGGCAGCTGCTCTGCTCTATGGCTGTCAAATCTTCTCCCATTATTAAGTGAACTTCAACATCAGGCGATAAATCCTGATCAAGAAAAGTGTTTTTAAGGCCGAATTCTTGTACCTAAATAACAGGGCTCTTCTTACAAAGGGAACAAGTCATAGTGAAGTAAATTTGCCAGTGTGAATTGCCTGAATGGTATTTTACGTAGAGTCCCCAACTATCTCCAAGTTAATCAGGCTTAGTTTTCTGAAGTGACAGCTCCCCTAATCCCCACCCCAGCTCCCACCAGTACCCTCACTTCTTCCACCCGGGTGAAAATTTGAGGGTTCTCATTGTTAATGATTGTTGCCTGAAATATATTGAGACTTTGGAACCTGTGAATTCGAGGCTTTAGTCAGTTAAGGAAAGTCATCTTCTGTTGTACCTCTGATTACTGTTTCTGTAGCATTTCTGGCTCTCTGACATGTTAACATATAGGCATATAAAAAGCAAACTCTCTGCATGCACTGCTACAATGACTCATAATCATTGAAATATGTTTCTCAGGAATAGTTCACATTTTAAGATTTTCTATTTACCATCTACTCTCATCCTTGTCATCTTTTTTGTCTTTTTCTTTTCTTCTTTTTTTTTTTTTTTGATACAGGGTCTCATTCTTGTCACACAGCCTAGAGTGCAATGGCTTGATCACACCTCACTGCAGCCTCGACTTCCCAGGCTTAGGTGATTCTCCCACCTCAGCCTCCCTAGGAGCTGAGACTACAGGCATGCATCACCACGCCTGGCTAACTTTTTGTATTTTTAGTAGAGACATGGCTTCTCCATGTTGCCCAGGCTGGTCTTGAACTTCTGGGACTAAGCGATCTGTGTACCTCAGCCCCGCAAAGTGCTGGATTATAGGCATGAGCCACTGTTTGGGCCTTTTATGTCATTTTGTCAGTTTCTTACAGTTTGTCTCCAACATTTCTGATCTCATTTTTCCACATTGTCAATCCTGGTCGTTGCAACATTAAATGTGTTTTTTAATTTTACTATTGCACTTTTAAATTTCCCTATTTTCTAACTACATAAACTCCATTTTTATCACATTCTGTGTTTCAGCTTAACCTAGTCTCTCTCTTGATGTTTTGCTCGTGTTTCATAATGACCGTTTGTCAAATAGTTTTATATATTTGCTTTTCTTTCTATAATAAACCACATTGAGAAAACTCCACTATTTTCTTCCAAGTGTTCATGGTGGCATTTTCTTTTCTGTGTCCTGCAGCAGTTTTTTATGGGCTCATTGTGAATGGCTTTTCTTTTCTTTTCTTGCACTCGAACATGGAGACAGTGATCCAAATTTAGTGCTCACGAACAGAAAGAATTGTGGATTTTTTATAGGTTATTTCTCTCTACTTGGGTGCTGTTGAATCAATTTTCCAGAAAAATGTTTTTTATCTAGCTTGACTATACTGAAGCTTCTAGCATCATCTACTCCACTAGTTCTTAAACATTACTGTTACTAGAATCACCTGATGTGGGAGATTGGTCAGAGTGGTAGGAAAAACTATAGGGAAAGGATGCAAACCTTCTGAAAGGTCAGAAGGTTCTGCAAATCCCTGGGGGAGAATAGTTGAAGGCAGCTGTTCTATAATCCTGAGACAGAGGGCAAGGAGTAGGTACAATGGACTGTGGGGGAATTTATCTTAAACAAGCTTGTTTACTTACGTTGACCAGGAACTGACCTTTGATTATTTGCATGATGTTCTCTGAAAGGGGAACAATAAACGTTAATTACCTACAGGTTGTGTGGGCTCCAGGTTTTTGGCATTGTGCCTGCACTTAATAAGAGCAAGTAGCTCCAGATTCTAAGGGCTGCTCTCTGGCCACTAGAACCAGGCAGTCGCCTAGCTGCTTTTGCACTGCATACCTGTGTTTGAGTACTCATTTCATCCATGGGCCGAGTTACGCAGGACAGACCCAGCAACCTGGGAGGTGTTTTAAACTAGATTGCTAGTCTTTATCCCCAGAGTTTCTGACTGACCAGGTCTGGGGTGAGGCCTGAGGATTTACATTGCTAACAAGTTCCCAGGTGATGCTAATGCTGCCATTGCAGGGACCATACTTTGAGAGCCACTGTTCTGTTTACATTTCTGACCCTCTGACATGTTGAAACAATAAGCATAAGAAGAAAATACAGTTTGCAGCATGTACTGCTACAATGGCTCTATCTGGCTGAGAGTGTGGGGTGTGTGTGTGTGTGTGTGTGTGTGTGTGTGTGTGTGTAGACATATCTATTAGGATTAAGAATGCTGCTGCTCCTACCTTCTGGCCAGTACTTTTCTCCAAGTTAGATTATTTGACTGGATGTAAAAGAATGCTACTGATGATAGCAAAGACTTGGAACCAACCCACATGCCTATCAATGATAGACTGGATAAAGAAAATGTGGCACATACACACCATGGAATACCATGCAGCCATAAAAAAGAATGAGTTCATGTCCTTTACAGGAACATGGATGAAGCTGGAAACCATCATTCTCAGCAAGCTAACACAGGAACAGAAAACCAAACACCGCATATTCTCACTCATAAGTGGGAGTTGAACAATAAGAACACATGGACATAGGGGAACATCACACACCGGGGCCTGTGGGGGTGGGTTGGGGGTGGGGGGAGTATAGGGGAGGGAGAGCATTAGGACAAATACCTAATGCATGTGGGTCTTAAAACCTTGATGACAGGTTGATGGGTGCATCAAACCACCATGGCACATGTATACCGATGTAACAAACCTGCATGTTCTGCACATGTATCCGAGAACTTAAAAAGAATTCTATTGATGGATGTGGCCTAGACAAACACTAAACCAAGTGTCCATTCTGAAGAGTGACAGTTTCTTGGCTTTCTCCTTGGCAAGTACCTTACATGTCTGAGACAGTGGTAAGGTTGGAGAAGAGATATGTGCAGGAGATACAAGGGGCTGTAGGGAGACTGAGTGTCCTACAGTACGTCTAGTGAGACGTCTCCATGCCCATTTTCAGTTTTTATCCATAAGTCTTCTTAGTGGAAGCTTCTCCCTGATTTTGACAGTAGGTTCATACTGAGTCCCTGTGGAGTGGAATAGCCAAACCAGATTTTTCCCTTCTTTAGCTAAAGAAGCTGCCAGCTGCTCTTCATTCTGGTGGGGAAAGAAGGTAATTGAGAGCAGCTGTCTATGCTCTTTAATATGCAGATATAAGCTGAGCAGACCTAGATTTGGAAACTGTTGTAATGGGGTCTTCGGTTTGATGTGGAGACCCTACCTACACACTTCTCTTTGTCTGCAAAGGGGAGGAGGGCACTTTGCATATAGAGGCCAGGGGTTTTCTAAGAAGAAGATGCTAACATTCCCACAATACTTGGTCCTGATTATTTTACTTAAGATGTTCTACTAAGACGGCTGGAGAGGACCTAACTAAGAGTCAGTGGAAGAGCAGAGTAATGGGATAATCATAATGAAAATAATTATAAATGTAGAGAGAAACTAGACCAATGGTCTCTTTTTGGCACTGATCCATAAAAACATAGCAAATGGTGGTTCTGGGCGTCTAAGATACATAGACCTTAGGAAGACTTCTCATCTTGTATGTCTGCAGTTAGCTTATGGCAGGAGGCAGCTGTGTGTTAGCTAAGTGCTAAGGTCCAAAGCATCTAGGTTTCAACCTGTGAGAAGGCTTCAAAGATGTGGATAGGGCTATCACCCCGGGGCCTGTTTTTCACCAATGCTACAGTTAGTAGACTCTAAACCAAGCCATTCTGGGGGTGCCTGAGGATCTCTACATTTCTAATTCCTGGTACTAGTAGACCAAGTGGTGGCCCAAGTGAAACTAGTCCCAACCCAAGGAATCTTAAACTTGCATGAAATGGGACTGGGCCCAATCATGACTACTCCAATCTTTCTCATTTTCTAGAATACAAGGTAAGGGAGATTGTATGTGTGTGCGTAAGTTTGTGTTTTTCTTATTACAGAATATGCCAAGTGTTCAAGTTGTAGTCTATTATTAAAACTTAACAGTTTTTAGTAAACTTTTGTAATCTATAGGGCATGTTCCATAGGGGTTATTGGCTTTTGACGTGAAAACCAATACAGTGTCTGCAAACATGTAAACAAACTTGCCCGTGGGATAACTTTTTGCACTATGGTTAAACTATATTGGGTGGTCTGTGTAAATAAATGGTTAAGTGAGGAAATTAAAAGACTTTTAACCCGAAGGACTGGGCTTTTTTAGATTTGGAATCCTCCTAATCAGCACACTGTCAAATAATTGTTTTTTTCTAAGAAAAGATTTTTGCCTAATACCAAGACTTCTAGAGGACCAATGGCTTCTTCTAAGCTAGTATACTTTGGACATCACCTACAAGACCAGCCTCTACTAAGCAACTAACTTCCCTTGCAATGGTTCCTACACTGAAATCGCTGTAAATTGAACTGGGCTTCTTCATATCAAGAAGGTGGTAATCACATTTTTAGATGCATCAAGGGGAAAGGATTGGGACTTTTGAGAGATACAGATTTGATTTTTGGACTGTCCCACTAATAGCAGCATGTGAGACCTTGAAGCCAGCAACGGTGTTGGAGCCATCTCCTCCTACCAGATTGAGGGAGCTGACCATGCATATAACTTCCCAAATCCAAGCTCAGTGATGTCATGGTAGTAGTTTGAAATCAGGCTTTGTATGGGTGCTTTCTGCATAGAAATTGGCAAATGCTACAGAATCTTGGCTTTTTGTTTCAGAGATCCATCTGTTAAAACATTTATTAGGACACCACTGCCTTGAATATTGTGATATGGGGCCAGACAGGAATTAAGGACTCTGCAGTTAAATTTATGTTTTATTCCTCTCTCCTCTCCTTATCTCTTTTTCTTCCTACCTTCTCCCTCCTTTCCTCTTCTTTCCTTCTTGTGGTGATTTTAATGATATGCATTACAGGCCTGCAGAAATTAAATTAAAATCTGAAGTCTTTCCCTCTTTAAAGTTTTCCCCCTTGCCATCTTCAGAGACTAAGCCTTCAGAATGATCTTTATTCTGTTGTTATTAATGAAGTCAGCTGTAGGGCTAACTGTAAATCTTTTGAAGGTAATTTTTTTCTGACTTCTTTTATGTTTTTCTCTTTGTAGCTAGTATTCTGCCATCTCAGTCTGACATGTCTAGATGAGCGGTTTCGTTGTTTGTTTTGCTTTTCTTCCTGCTGGGTATTTATTGGGCTCCTTGATTCTGTGTTTACTCTCCTGTAATCATTCTGAAAAATTCTCATAATATCATCATAGGTTTGCTTTTCTTCATTCTTTCTGCCTTCGCCTGCTTGAATTCTGATTACAAATACGTTAGAATTCTCTGGTCTGTTTGGGTCATCTCTCAACTGCTGCTTCATAATTTCTTTTGACTTGTCCTCCAATTCCCCAATTCTTCTACATTTGTATCTAATCTGAAGTTAAACCTGCTCATTGACTTTTTTAAACCAATTATATATGTTTTATCTTTAGATTTTTGATTTGTCATCTACTTAATAGTTTTCTGTTTAAGGAAAGCTGTCTCAAGCCTGTATTTTATTTCATTAAACGTCATAATTATAGTACTAAGGCAACACACAGATACAGAAAAACACACAAGTCAATTGTATGGCTTAACGAATTTTTATAAAGTGAACATTACAGCTGGGCATGGTGGTTCATGCTTGTAATCCTGGCACTTTGCGGGGATCACAAGGTCAAGAGGTGGAGGCCATCCTGGCCAACATGGTGAAAACCCATCTCTACTAAAAATACAAAAATTAGCTGAGCGTGGTGGTACGCACCTGTTAATCCAGCTACTCTGGAGGCTGAGAGAGGAGAATTGCTTGAAACCAGGAGGTGGATGTTGCAGTGAGCCAAGATCACACCATTGCATTCCAGTCTGGGCAACAGAGCAAGACTCCATCTTAAACAACAATAACAACAACAAATAAAAATGTAGTTTCAAAATTTTTTTTTTAGTTTAAGGAATATTTTCTTGAAATAGCATTTTCAGGATTTCTTCCGTTCCCTTGCTTTGGTTTTCATCTGCACAAATTCCTGCTATCCCTGTGTTCAGTCTCTGTTGCCTGTTTTCAGTATTTCTTACTCTCTTAGCCTTTTTTCTCTGTTTCTTTCTAATTTTTACTTTTAAAATTGTAACATATTTATTTATTGGTGGCTACAAAATGTTGATTGTCTTACTTTCTTTCAATGGCTGCGGTAACAAATTGCCACAAACCTAGCTATTTAAAATGACACAAATTTATTATTCGAGTTCTATAGGCCCAAGGTCCCAAGTGGGTTCATTGGGCTGAAACTAAGGAGTTAGCTCCCTTAAGAGTCTCCAGGGAAGAATTTGTTTTCTTACCCTTTCCAGAGTTGGGAGTTGGATTCCTTGGCTCATAGCCCCTTCACCCAATCTTCAAAGACAGTAATTTAGCATCTTCAGATTTCTCTGTGCTTTCACTACTGTTTTGTGTTTTGTCTCTCTGATTCCCTCCTATAAGGAACCCTGAGATTACATCTAGCCCATCAAGATCACCTCCCTATCTCAGGATTCTTAGTCACACCTGCAAAATCCCTTTTGCTGCTGTATAAAATAGCGTTCATAGGTCTAGAGATTAAGATTTGAACAATTCAGGGGGCTCTTATTCAGCCTAACACGATGATGTTCTGATGTTACGATTTGTGTTTCACTTATCAGTCAAGCACTTTGACAGAGGCAGTTTATTTTGTTTACTATGTGATTACCCAGTACGTTCACTTGAAAAATGCAGAATATGTGCTTATTTTTCTTTATTTACCAGTTTTCAATATAATGAATTGGTTTCTTGTCATCCCCAAAAGGTATCAGTTTTTTTTTTGTTGTTGTTTGTTTGTTCTTTTTGTAAATTGCATTATGAACTAATAGGCTTCAACATACTGGAATTTTAATCTACTACCCTTATTATCTTTGTTGAAGTTCAACTTCTCCCATCTTTGCCAATGCAAGCCTGTTTGAGTTTGCTACTGGGCCTTTTCTGTGTGACCCTCGTGGTCTTTGACAGCTCTAATCCTATCTGGAATTACACTATATTCCAGGCTAGTCCCGTATATTTCTGATCCCACACCTGGAATCAGCTATTTCTCCAAGAAGCCCTGGTGTCTTTTAGATGAATGGTATTTCAAGACCATAACTTGGGCACTTAGGGATATTCATTGCTGTTGGTTGTTGTCTCTAGAAGTTTTTAAGAAACAAATTATAACATAATATACAAAATATCTCATGGATTCATACTGATATTTCTAATTCTAAGTCAAGATTTCTGAGGTTTTATTTTAAACCTCATTTCTATTATATCAATAAGTACTCTTCCATTCCAAGAAACTTAGTTTTCAAGGACCTAGAGGATGATAAAATTATAATTCCTCATTTTATCCAATTTTAAGTATATAACAGTCCCTGAATAGTAATAATATAATAATAATAATATCATCTCCATTATGATTACTTAAAACATTTAAAATTTTTTGGTGTATGTTCTTCTTATCCCCTTCTTTTTTTTCAAGTTCATTGAGCTAAAATTTAGGGTACAGCAAAGTTATCCATTTTAGGTACACAGATCTTCGAATTTTGACCAACCTATATAGTCTCACCATTCTTTTTTTTTTTTTTTTTCTTTCATTGAGACGGAGTCTTGCTCTGTCGCCCAGGCTGGAGTGCAGTGGCGCAATCTCAGCTCACTGCAAGCTCTGCCTCCCGGGTTCATGCCATTCTCCTGCCTCAGCCTCCTAAGTAGCTGGGACTACAGGCGCCTGCCACCACACCTGGTTAATATTTTTTTTAATTTATTTTTTATTTTTAGTAGAAATGGGGTTTCACTGTGTTAGCCAGGATGGTCTCGATCTCCTGACTTCATGATCTGCCTGCCTTGGCCTCCCAAAGTGCTGGGATTGCAGGCATGAGCCACCACGCCCGGCCTAGTCTCATCATTCTTAATAGCTGTACTATATACACATTGCCAGAGCATATAGCCTTTCATAATATTTCCTTCCCCTCTTTGTTTTCATTTTGTCTTAATTCTATTTACCTTAATTGATTTTTATTTGATGCTCATTAGCAATCATTATGTTATTTACCCTTAAGTTATTTTGATTGTCTAAAACTCATTCTACAGTAGATTACTCAGGAAGGGCTTAGAGAAACAGTATTTCTTAAGTTCTTGAGCTGTGATAAGTTTGTCTATGCCTTTTGTACTTGAAAATCAATTTTTGCTGGATATAAAATCCTTGATGCTCTCTTCCTTTGAGTATCTTATACATATTACTCAATTTTCTTCTGGCATAAAGTATGGCTTTCAATGCCTGATACTCATCTAATTTTCTTTCCCTTAAAAGTTACATGTTCTTTTCTGC
This sequence comes from Nomascus leucogenys, assembly GCF_006542625.1. Taxonomy (NCBI): domain Eukaryota; kingdom Metazoa; phylum Chordata; class Mammalia; order Primates; family Hylobatidae; genus Nomascus; species Nomascus leucogenys. Next base: position 86,512,144 of record NC_044398.1, on the reverse strand, counting down.
AAGATGCTGAAAGAATATTTTAAGTCCCATATTATATTAGGATATGTCTAAATATTAATTATTCCAGGTCAATATTCTCATGTTTGCATTGTGTACTTTAAAAATGTAGCTTCAAATAATTTCTTTTTAATTTTAGGAATATTTTCTTGAAATATCATTTTTAGGATTTCTTCTGTCCCTTTGCTTTGGTTTTCATCTACACAGACTCCTACTATCCGTTTGTTCAATCTCCATTGCCTATTTTCAATGCTTGTTACTCTCTCTTTTTTCCGTCTATATTTCTTTTTAAAATTTATTTTATTTTTAAAAACTATGTTAAAGTATACAATACATAAAACTTACCCTCACCTTTTTCAAGTGTACAGTTCAGTAGTATTAAATACATAATGTGCATCCATCCCCACCATCCATCTCCAGCACTTCTTTGATCTTGCAAAAGTGAAACTCTGTACCCATTAAGCAATACTTCATTTCCTACTCCTCTCAGGCCCTGGCAACCTCTATTCTACCTTCTGCCTCTCTGAATTTGACTACTCTAAGTACCTCATGCGAGTCAAGTAATACAATATTTGTTCTTCTGTGATTGGCTTATTTCACTTAACATGATGTCCTCAAGTCTCATCCATGTTGTGGCATGTGTAAATGCTACATGTAGCATGTAAAACGAAAAAAATTTCATTTTTTAAGGCTGAAGAGTATGTCATTGTATGTATACTGTGCTTTTTAAATTATTTATTTATTCATTTATTTATTTTTGAGACAGAGTTTCACTCTTGTCGCCCAGGCGGGAGTGCAGTGGTGCCATCTTGGCTCACTGCAGCCTCTGCCTCCCGGGTTCAAGCGATTCTCCTGCCTCAGCCTCCGGAGTAGCTGGGATTACAGGCATGTGCCACCATGCCTGGCTAATTTTTTGTACTTAGTAGAGACAGGGGTTTGTCATATTGGTCAGGCTGGTCTCGAGCACCTGGCCTCAGGTGATCCACCTGCTTTGGCCTCCCAAAGTGTTGGAATTACAGGCGTGACATGATGGACATGTGGGTTGCTTCTACCTTTTGGCTCTTGCAAATGATGCTGCTATAAACATGGGTGTACAAATATCTGTGTTCTTCATTTCTTTTTGTCTTCTTAATATTTCCTCCTCTCCACTCTCTATTTCTTTAAGGCATTGTTTCTTTGGTTCTTTCTAGTTGGCTATCTTGGGGTTCACTTTTTTCCAAGTCCATCATATTTTGCTTTTGTAACTTCCTTCTTTCCCGTGTTCTACAGATATCAATACTGTGTGGGTCTTGTATCTGTTGGTGGTCTGTCCCCACCCTGTTGTAATTTGGGGTTCTTGGTTGTTTAGATGTTGGCCACGTGTTTTTAGTTTTTCTATATAACTGCTCTGCTTTCGCATAGGGGTTGAAAGAGATTGAAACACGAAGTTGCCATTGCTCCCATCTTCCAAGAATTTCCCGTGGTTGTTTCTCTATGTCTCTTATGCTCTGCTCATTGTGCCTTTTGTCCTTGTGTGCTTAAATATTTGTTACTGTGTGCTGCTTATTTTCCTTGGATTTTTATATGTGGTCATCCCTTGAGGACTGGGGGAAATTCACCTTCTTCTGAGAGCATTTTCCTTTGCCTCTACTGGACACCTGGGGCAGAGTCTGCACATGTGTTAAACTCCTTCACAACTTAGAGTTTGTTGGACCCTGTGGGTGGCTCATTTTGGGCTGTAACCCCTGTGGTTATGACTTTTTAGAGAAGATGTTTTCCTCCTTGCTCTGCTCATTGCAAAACAAAATTTTCTTATAGACTCTGGGGCTTGGGGCCTATGTCTGGTTCAACCTCACACTGATATTATAACTCTTGAGGTCCCATATTTGGTAGAATCTTGCATTTAACTTCCCACTTTGGAAAGGCTTTAGGCTTGGTAATTAGTCCCTTGTTCCCCGTGAAGTCTAAGTTCATCAGATTTGGGAAATACTTTCAGGACAAAAGTGGATCAGCACTCTGTTTATCTTTCTGAGTTCCTGCATTCCCTTAGATGTAGGCCTAATAATTTCTAACCATCAGCATTTTTAGTTGTTTTCAGGGGGATGGTAGGTCATCCATTTGATTAGAAATGGAAGTCCAAATGATCTTTTAATATGTAGGTTTTTGTAGAAATATTGTCCCTCTATGCAGTCATAAGAATGGCTCCTCTTTCTTTCAAATAGATATCAGGCACCAGGTTGGGTGAGGCTAGGAATCTCACCCAGGTTGGTGCCCGGACCTAGTCTGGGCATCCAAGGGCATCTAAGATGGCTCAAGGAAGCCAGATACAGTCCCAGAACCCAGATAGGATCTACATCCATGGCCAGTCATGTTGGAACAGTCCTTCCTTACCTTTCTGTCACACAGTATGACCTATATCCTGGCTACAGGAGACTCAGGCTCAATATCTGAGCTGATACTAAATGAATTTTTCTTGGCTGATAAATCTTGGACAGGACAAGGGTTCTGGAAAAGACTGCCTGGGTTTGGATCCTGGCTCCCCTGCTTACAGTATTATGACCTTAGCCATGTAACTTCATCTCTCAAAGTCACTTCTCCTATTTTCAAGGGAGATATAAAAATAGTACATATCTTATTGGAATGTTTGAAGGGTTGTCTGTGATAAAGTATTTAACACAATGCCTGGCACATTTATAATCCCTCAGTAAAAATAACTATTTTAATATCCTCAAAATGAAGGTGTTGTGGCTTTTTTTTTTCTCCAATTTCTTTTTCTCCTTGTTGAGCCCTACCCGATCATCCCTCATACCTTCATACCATCTCTTTGGTTTATTACAGTTACTCTTTGCCATCGTAGAAATTTGGAATCAAAGTTTTAAGGGTTGAGATGGGAAAACAATTTGGTACCACGAGGAAAGAGAATTTTCTGAGTGAATGGAGGAGAAAGACTGATGGAGTAATAGAAGCTACAGCACAGGGACCAAGTTCTGTTGCATCCATAAAAATAATGGCGCCAAAAAGAGAGGGAAAAGATGAGGCCGAAATGAGGGGTGGAGGAGAAAGATGGAAGTGGACAAGTCTGGTGCATTTGAGAGATTGAGCTGCTGGTTGACTAACGCTGGAGTATTTACTGTGCTGTTGATTGCAATAATTCTGCAAACAGTAGGATTGAGTAGACTTCAGGGAACTGACCCCTGAGTATCTGGGTTTTCAGGGTTCATGAAATGTGCTTTTGGCTGCTGTCTCTTCTTTTCACTTTACCATCAAGAGACACAGAGCACTTTCGGTAGCACTGCTGTGATTGTCCTGAACAACACAAGTTTTTCTGAACTTCTCCCACAACATCCCCAACAAAACTCATCTGTCTTGAGATCCATTCTTCCTGCGTTTTCTCTGCCTTGCTAATCTGACAAATATATCCATTCTAAAATGTGGTGAGCTGATGGATTCATTTTTTCTCCATCTAGGAACATTCTAATGAGAGTTTCCTGGAAAGTTCCTCGTTGCTTTAGCACAAGGATAGCATATTGATTCTGTCCAGTATGCCAACTCCAATCTAGTGCTCGTGAAAATGTGGAGAAACTGGATCACTCATATATTGCTGATGGGATTATAAAATGGCACAGCCACTCTGGAAAACAATTTGACAGTTTCCTAATAAAGTAAACACACCACTACCTTACAACCCAGCAATGGTACACCTGGGCATTTGTCCCAGAGAAATGAAAACAGGTTTGTAGAAAAACCTGTGCACAAATGTTTATTGCACTTTTTTTCTTAATATCCCCATGCTGGAAACAACTCAGATGTCCTTCAGTGGGTGAATGGATGAAATGTGGCACAGCTGGCTGGGCACGGTGGCTCACCCCTGTAATCCCAGCACTTTGTGGGGCTGAGGTGGGCAGATCACTTAAGGTCAGGAGTTCGAGACCATCCTGACCAACATGGTGAAAACTCATCTCTGCTCAAAATACAAAAATTAGCTGGATGTGGTGGTATGCACCTGTAATCCCAGCTACTCCAGAAGGCTGAGGCAGGAGAATCACTTGAACGCAGGAGGTGAAGGTTGCAGTGAGCTGAGATCACACTACTGCCACTGTGCTCCAGCCTGGGTGACAGAATAAGACTCTCAATAAAAAAAAAAAAGAAGCTTAGAAAACAAACAAAAGAAATAGGCTTAGCTCCTATGATATCCTTAAGTAGTCTTTGTCACTTCATAACTGAGTACTTCCTTTTATCTCCAATTTTAAAGAACAAGCTGACAAATTACAGTAATCAGAGAGAATTTGAGCATAAGTTTGCTTGAGAATCTTCTAAATTGATATTTATCTAAAGCCTAAAGCCCCACCCCTGTAGAAAAGGGTCTATTTCTTAGTATTTAGAAATATGTGTCTGCCGTGACTCTGATTGGGAAAGCAATAAATAAGTTCTGGATATCAACAAAAAAAAAAAGAAAGAAAAGAAAGAAATGTGGCACATCCATATCATGGAATACTACTAAGTGATAAAAGGAACAAACTATTGACGCATGCAACAATCCAAACGAGTCTCCAGAGAACTGTGTTCAGGGAAAAAATGCAGTCTCAAAAGGTTACATACTGTATGATTTCATTTACATACCATTTTTGAAACGGAAAAGTCATTGAAATGGGGAACAGATGAGTGGCAGCCAGGGGCTAAGGAGGGGATTGGGGTAGGAAGGAAGTGCGAGTGGCTCTACAAGCACAATATGAGGGAGCTTGTGATGGAAATATTCTGTATCTTGACTATATTAATGTCAATTTCCTGGTTGCGCTATTGTGCTGTAGTTTTGCAATACGTTGCCATTAGGGGAAAATGGATAAATGGTACATGGGGTTTCTCTAGTATTACTTACAACTTCATGTGAATCTACACTTATCTAAAAATAACAAGTTTAACTTTAAAAAGTGCTAATATCCATCAAATACTCAGTGATTGGCACAAGGCTAAAGCTATTTCAGCATTTGCTGTTATTAGTAGTGACAGTATATTAATTTGTTGGCCTTTTAGGTTTCCAGCTTCATGGATGACAGGAGGTGAAATAATCTCTACCCCCGTGGGTTGAAAGTGAGGCAGTGGTTAGGTGGGTCAGCCCCTGTAGAAGCACCTAGAAGAAGCCTTTCTGACCTCTTGAACTTCCCTGTCTCAGTGTCAGGGAGAGCTCAGACCTTCCATTCAGCTCCTTCTTGGCCTCCAGAGGACTTTACACACTGTTACAAACCAATTTTAGCTTTCTCAGAAAGACACAGATCTCTAAGATGCCAGTTCTTCCCAGGAGCTGCTGTTTGAATCCTGCAGCTACAGGACTTATCTAGCTTTGGGAAAACAAGTCTCCTCCCCAGTTCTCTCCGGAAGGATTTGAGCAGAGCCCATGGCCTCATTTGCTTCCACCTGCACATGGATGATGTCAAGGTTAGACCTCTGACTGGAGGAGAAAGATGTCTCATTCATGTTGCCATGCTTTCCAGATGCCCCACAGTTTCTTTCTTGGTAATGTCACTGGGATACTGTGTGTCCAGTATCTCTCAGCTTTCTCTCTGGAATATCAGTATGGCGCCACATCCCCAGAACCCTCCATTGCCCTCCCTCTGGAATGCCATTAGAATATTCCCAGGTTCCCGTTTGGCCCCCTGTCTGAAGGCCCTCGTGCCTCAGCGATGTTTGCATTTGGGCTAGCGGTTATCAGCGAGGGATGATGCCATCCCCTAGGGAGTGGGATGTTTGAAAACAGTCCCAGACTATTCACAATAGCAGAGACATAGGATCAACCCAAATGCCCATCAGTGATAGACTGGATAAAGAAAATGTGGTACATATACACCATGGAAATACTATGCAGCCATAGAAAGGAATGAGATCATGTCGTTTGCAGGGACTTGGATGGAGCCGGAAGCCATTATCCTCAGCAAGTTAACACAGGAACAGAAAACCAAACACTGCGTGTTCTCACTCATAAATGGGAGCTGGACAATGAGAACACATGGAAACAGGGAGGGTAACAACACACACTGGGGCCTGTCGTGGGGCGGGTGCAGGAGGGAGAGCATCAGGATAAATAGCTAATATATGTGGGGCTTAATATCTAAGCGATGGGTTGATAGATGCAGCAAAACACCATGGCACATGTTTACCTATGTAACAAGCCTGCACGTCCTGCACATGTGTCCCAGAACTTGAAAACTGCCAGATATTCGGTTGTCAACATGAAAAGCCACTGCCTCTGCCACAGTGTGCCTGGCACATAGAAAACAGTATTTTCCTTCTCCTGTTCCTTGGCATTCCTGCATGGAGTGTTTTCCTCTAGCTTTTATCTTCGTTGTAACCACACTACAACATGATTTAAAAAGCCATGAAGTCTAAGCAGGCATGACGGAATGTAGTGTTGACATCAAGAAAAACTTCTAACGAAGGTGATCCAGCACCTATTTAATGATAAGCATCATTGTTGCCATGCTTCAGGGTAATTAGACACACATTGCATACTCTGCATGCTCTTCACATAAATGAAAGCAATTACTCTCTCCAAACGCCAGGCTAAGTACTCCTAGAGTTAAGGGAATGCCGGCTGGGAAGAAGAGATTGGGACTCAACAAAGCCTCCATTCTTGCTGGAGGAAGGCATTTCCCTTCCTGTCTCCATCTGGGTCTGATTCTCACATTCCTTAAACTCATACCAGAACTAACACCAACACGGGGGACTCAACTGTTAACTGTCCTATATATCCTACACTTATACTTGCCTTAAGAACCATCTTAAAATGCAGATTCTTACCCAGTTTAGCCTGGCCTATCTCCAAAATTAGCAAGATTTTATTCTGGTAACGGAAAATTGCCCACATGTGTGGGTTTCCAGCTATAAGTATTTCCCACATTCAGCCCCAGGAACTTGCTCTTCTTCTAAAGTGGTTGGAAAGGACAGTTTAAGCAGATACGAATTCACTCCCACAAGACACTGAAAAGTAGTTTGTCTCTGGAGCTGGAGAGATTTGGGTTCATCTTTTAGCTCTGTCACCTAACACTTCTGTAATTTGGACATGTAACTTACCTCCAAGGCCATTAACTCTCAAATGTGGACATACTCATCTCGCTAAGTTTGTTTTGAAGTTTAAGATCATACATATTCAGCTCCTGGTACCTATTAGACACTTGGTAGCTATCAACTGTAATGATCACAATTCAGAGAGAAGTAGAGAGATGACAGCCAAAGCTCCATGATCATTGCTGACATGTGTAACCTTGATGTCCGCTGGGGTTACCTTGTCCCTTGAAATTTAAGTGAAATTGACTCTACCTCTACTCCATATATGGTGGGAGAGCTAGAGTCTCTTCCCGTCCCTCTAGGACTCTCAGCGGTATGGTGCAGACCAGCTTCTATGAATTAGGCTTCTCGGATCACTCTGCATTTGTGTTTCTCCTTTTGTGAATTAGATCAGTTTTGGGGTCACTTGGCTGTTCTGCAAGCACTGGCCTGAGTCGAGGTTGTATTTGTCAGATTGTTGGTAAAGCTTTAAGGCAACAGAAGAGATTTGTGTGATAATCTCCCTAAAACCTAAACTGGAATATTAGACATGCTTGCAAAAAAAAAAAAAAAAAAAAGCCCTCTGACCACCTTGCCATCAGGAACTTACCACTCTACAGGTGCTGTCTTCCCATTACTTAGTTCCCTTCTCCTTTCTCATTCCTCTCCTTTTATCTCAGCCTAACCATCCTCCACCTGCCTCCCACCAAATTCCTGTTAACCAGAGACAGCCTCTACCTATAAAGCCATCTTCTTCCATAAGGGGTCTTTCTGCACATAAAGTAGCCCATCGAGGCATTTTCCTAATCAAGCTTGGTTCCTAAGAGGGTCTTTGATGCCAAGCTGTTGAAATAACATCTTTATTCCACAATATGTGGAAATTCAGAAGCACAAAAATCTTAGGACTCTGGATCAGGGTTGCCATATATGGTTTTGCAGGTTGTGCACTGAACAAAGATGTCTGGCCAAGAAGGTAAGTAGTGGCCCAAAATGTAGCTGGTTCTCTACTCCCCAAGCCATGTACCCTTTGATATTAGGTACATCCAGAAGGGTAGTTTTTCCTGTGTTAGCCACTGAGGTGGGAATAGCTTTTTCTAATTTTCTACTAGGTGGTGGGGGAGTGGTGATGATGGTACTTTCTTCTAATTTATCTGTCCAGAGGAAGCACCATTTTCTAATTCTTGCAAAGGTGTTGTATGTGCTAACAGTGGCCTTTTTTTGCTAGAAGTCAGTGTGTTTGCAATGAAACTGGGTATATCAAAGCTCTGAGTTGAAGCAACACAGTGTCAGTAACTGAGCACAAACAGCAGTGAGGCTGTGTCATTTTCAGGGAAAGACATCTGCACTTTTCCTGGAGCTGTCACTGGGAGGTATCATTTGCATATTAAACAAATATTTAAGATTAACCATGAAGCAAACAATCAAAAGTGACATCACAAACATCACTCCCTCAAGCAACAGCAGAGACGAAAATGTCCCTCTAGGTATGCTCATCTGGATGGCAGTGGTGTGATTTGAGCCGGGATCAGTTTCTTTGACAGGTGGACTTTTCAGGTAAGAGAGAAAAAATTAGAAAACAGTAGACTAGGATAGGGACTTCTTTATATCCCCAATCTCAGAAAGCTATCTTGAGGGCTAAATACTTTCAGAATAGTGGCTGGCCACTGTAAAAGCTCAATAATATTAGCCGCAACTATTATTCCCAGGATGACAGCCGAAATACTTACAAACTGACCGATCAGAATGGACAACATCTGTACACAATTGGGTTTTCTGATCCTATTATTCTCCCTTGATCAAAATGTATTATTGAAATAATAGCCCAATGTCTTTTGAGCAGGTTAAGAGCTTTACACATTTTATTATATTGTATTATTTATTGTGAGTCCTTTATCCAGAGGGAATACCATTGCACCCACATTACAGATGAGGAAACTGAGGCAAAAAGAGGTGAAGTAAGTTGGCTAAAGGTCACACTGCATGTGGTAGAACTCAGACTAGAGCTCATGTCTTTGACCACTGTGCTATACTGTTTCTCTCCTTCTAGGCATTGTGTAAGAAGATACTCATCTTCTTTGATTTCACAGGAAAGCCCTTTTTATTTTTTCTTTTTCTTTTTTTTTTTTGAGATGAAGTTTTGCTGTTGTCACCCAGGCTGCAGTGCAGTGGTGCAATCTCGGCTTACTGCAACCTCTGCCTTCCGGGTTCAAGCGGTTTTCCGGCCTCAGCCTCCCGAGTAGCTGGGATTACAGGTGCCCACCACCATACCCAACTAATTTTTTTGTATTTTTAGTAGAGACAGGGTTTTGCCGTGTTGGCCAGGCTGGTCTCAAACTCCTGGCCTGGAAAGCCCTTTTGATGATGTAGTCATTGTACCTGGATAAGTAACATTTTTTAACCACTTTATGCTCTTTTCTTATTTTTCAATGGTTCCAACGTTGTCATAGGATTTTTATAGTTGGGAAAAGAGTGATAAATAAAATGTTAGTAAAATTTAAAGAAGAAAATAACTGAGAGCCTTCTACCCAACCCATGGGACTATTGATTTGTGTCATTAATTACAATGCTCTCTTAGGCATGAACACTGCATATCCATTAGCTCATTTCTTCTTCAAGGTGTGCCAGGAGGGAAGGGGGTTCATGTCTATATTTAAATGAGGTTAAGCATCCCCCAGGGGAGTGGGTGCAAGATGCAGGGAGCGTACTGATGAGCAGACTCGGTGCTAGAGCCCCCGGTCCTCCAGAGCCTCCATCATTCATGCTCTCTGTGTTCAGAAGAACCTGCGTATGTAGACAGAGCAGCAGCACCCCGCTTTTGTGATATGAGGTGCCTGTTTATTTTTTCTCCAACTGCAGCAATGTTTATTTTTAATTAGTGAATATAAGAATGATGTCGGGTGCTTGTTTAAAATGTAAATTCTCGCCCTGAAAAATATTGACTTATTTGAAATAGGGTGGATCCCAGGAGTCTTGCTTCCTGTAATGCATCTTAGAAAGTTCAGTTAGAGTTTTCCTATTGGTTTGTTTTGGATGAGGAATGAGGAGATACAGACTTACTATCTTTTCTTTTCTTTGCTTTTTTTTTTGAGACGGAGTCTTGCTCTGTCACCCAGGCTGGACTGCAGTGGCGCAATCTCGGCTCACTGCAAGCTCCGCCTCCTGGGTTCACGCCATTCTCCAGCCTCAGCCTCTCCTAGTAGCTGGGACTACAGGCGCCCGCCACCACGCCCGGCTAATTTTTTTGTATTTTTAGTAGAGACAGGGCTTCACCGTGGTCTCGATCTCCTGACCTCGTGATCCGTCCGCCTCGGCCTCCCAAAGTGCTGGGATTACAGGCGTGAGCCACCGCGCCCGGCCTAGAATCTGATTTTTTATCAAGTGTCCAGGTGGCATCAGATGCACAGACAGGCTTGTTCCCTATGCTTTGGTCCCAGTAGGGCTGTTGCTCAGCTGGTGAGCACTAACACAGTCATGTAACTTAGTTACAGATTGAAATACCTCCATTCTGATTGGTAAATACCTGCTCTCCCATCTCTCTAGTGCCCCCTTCACCTCCTGTATCATCCCAGCCATTCACCCAAGATTTTCTGGTATCTTGCAAATAGAAGGCTGTTGCCTGGGTCACTGAGTCTGCAGGTGTCTGCTCCAGTGCTGGAAGCCATTGTTTGTTCTTATTTGTGGGTGTTCATGACATACATGTTGCCAAGGTTTTTAAATAGCACACTGGGTATGGGTACATCTTCCTCATTAGATTGTCCACCCTAGACAACAGGAAACATGACTTATATATCTTTGCAGTGCAAATGAGGCTCTAGACAGAGTTAAATGTTCGTTAAATTTAGGGTTTTTTTTTTGTTGTTGTTGTTTTTGCACCATGACTATGATTTTTGTTCTCACTGCATTGTAACGGGGGCCTGCATAGAAGGGGCTATGGCAGAGGATGGGGGTGGCGTGGGGAGAATGAGGGGAGAAGGACCCAGAGCTGATTCCTGGAGGCTGCATATCAGGGTGGACCTGGGACATTCAGGACAGGATAAGGTCTCCCTCTAAACTTTCAGGGATATTGGAAGATGAAAAAGCAGTGATAAGGCTGAAAGAGAAAATGGGGTACTTGGCAGACAACAGATCCTCAGAGACATTTGCTCAGTGTTAGGTGAGCGAACATAATGAGAGAATTGCAATTGGGCACACTTTTCATATAATCTACAGAGAAGAAAGGGACCTGTGGGTACAACTATGTCAGTTTCAATTCCACTGTAGCCTGAGCAGGTGGAAAAGACATCAGATTCTCAGGAAGGAACCCATTAAGCCAAATAAATGTCACAGTAGCCAAACATTATTGGCTCCGTGACTTCCACAGATAACTTTGGAGATGGTTATTTCCTTAGCTGAGGAATCATGGCCAGATATTTTCAATGTAAATGAGTTTTGCAACCTCTAACATGTTTGAGGAAAAGAAATATTTTGACACTCCTTTCCAATAATAGATAATGCAGAATAATCTCTTGGGTAAATTAGCAATGTGGAACAATTTGCTTTGTCATCAAATAGCTGTTTTTTCTCCCCCAACCCTTGCCTTTTGTTTCAGTATATTATCTCCCATACTACTCTTGGCACTTCGCAAACATACTAAGAAATTTAGGATAATATACTATACATGCATTTGTAGCAGAGAGTTGTGTTTCTGCCCTGCTGGCATGTCCACCGACTTCCTTGGCACCAGTCAGGTTCACTGATCAGAGTGTTGCAGTGGAATCTGAGAATGTCTATCTAATTAACCCCTGATTATGGCAAAATGAGGTTTGTAATAGAGCAGAGTGTGCCAAGACTACATTTGGGAGACATAGAGGAAAAATGAAAAGTAAAACTGTAACCAAGCCAACTCAGAGCATGAGAAAGAAATCAGGACAGAATGCAAGCAGATGACCAGACGACTCCCCACAGCTCAGGGCCGGGATTTCCAAGTTGAGGTCAACTTTGAAGATAAATTCTCCAACCTGGCCATCGCCTGCAAACTCCTACCCATCCAAGAGCTTCCTGGCAGGAAAATGAATGCAATGTCAGTTGTTTCCTGGAGGGATGATTCCCAAGGCAACTGTGGGGAGTCGGGGAAGCCCCTGGTCCCCAAGGAAAAGCAACAGTGGTAGAGACAGGGAGTTGAAGCCCTACATCTCTGCTTCTTCCATTACTGTTTCCACTCCCCAGTGGAAAAACTAAAAGGTATGAATCATTTTGGCAAGGAAGGTTTTCCATTCTTTGTTGCAAAAATGAGCTGTTTTCATGTCCTTTCCACAGCAGTGGCCTGTTGCTTGAGAATGAAGTCACAGGGCTTGCGGATATCTTTGAAACAACATGAAAAGATTTCTCAACACAGAGCCACCCCTAAGTGCCCAGAGAAACTGATGTCAGGGAGATACTAACTAAAAACAAACAAACAAACAACAACAAAAAAAACAAAGAACCCTCTATTGTTTTATTCCCAGTTCCCCAAAATACCATTGTTTTCTATCTTGAAATGAGCAGAGAATTTGTGGTTTGGAAGATCTGGGTTTAAATCCCACCTCCATCCCTCCTTGCTGAGTGATGCTGGGCAAATCTCTGACTTTATCTGAGTCTCAGCTGTGAAACGGGGATGGCTTTTTCTGATCAATGCTGCTCCAGAGGTCTCACATCAGAAGAGAGAATGGGCTTCTCCCCAGTTGTACCTTATACTTTATCATCTGCCTCTGAAATAGCTCTGAAAATATCCAGAGCTCAAAAATCCCTTAAGACAAGGTAGTTTGTATACTTTTAGCACATGCAAGAAATGTGCAGTCTAAGAAGGGGAAGGTAGACATCAAGCGGTCCCATCCATGGTCAAAGAATTTCTCCTGCTGGCATTTTATCTAGCAACATATCTGCCCCCCCCCGTTATGTTATTCCTTGATTCTAAAACACAAGCCTCCATGTATATCAATAAATGCACACAATTCCTGAAGGGAAAAGAGAAAAAGTTAGAACATCCTGTGTCTGAGAGCAGTTGGCCCAGATGTCCTGACACTTTATCATCATGGTCATCATCATCATAATTATTTATTATTAATGTTTTGGTTGAAAAAATATGCCTCTGCCTTGCTTTTGGCTAAAAACTGTTGCAGAACTTTCAGAGCAAAGAAATGTGTTGATCTTCACAAAAAGTTCCATTCTTCAATGAACACAGAATGAACACGAACGTATTTTATATTTTCACAGTGAATTTTATAAGAGAAGTCACCAGACCAATACAGCATCATGCTGATTAAATGAGAGAGTCTAAAATAGTGATTTTTACACCTGGCTACACATCAGAAACAACTGGAGAGCTTAACAAAAATTTAAAAAAGTCCAGGCACTTTCTCTACCTTGAGATGCTGATTTAATTAGTCTGGGGAGGGCCCCAGGCATCTGTGATATTACAGCTTCTAAGATGATTCTAACATCCAGACAGGGTTGAGAGTTACTGCTCTAAAACAGTATCTGGTGGGGTTTTTTTTTAAAGGTGTCAGATGTTGACATTTATTATATGTAAAGCTCTGATATCCAGCAAAAGTTAACTATAATGCCCTGAGCCCCAAGGAATATTGGATATAATTTCAGATTCAGACAGCCCAACATAGGTAGTAAAGATCATTTAACTGAGAAAGTTGTGCATGCAGATTTGCTGAGCTAATCTGGGTGAATTAGCTCAGCAAATCTGCATTCACAACTTCCTGACATAAATGATGGGCCGTCTACCTTTGTTCATGGCTGCATTCTCTGGTGGCCAAGAAAAGACTAGAAAGGCTCCTTCAAGAAGCAAGAGGTGAAATTGACAAGGAAACACAATCCTTCTGAATCACTGCATACTTCCTTTAAAACTTGACCCTGACATAGCCCAACAGAACACAAATTTAATCATCTCTTGGGCTGGCTATGTTAGATCCACAGTAAGGCGATCTGAGGATCCTTCCAGAAAAGGAAGAAACCTAAGTCTCAATCTATAACCTCTACCATTGCATCTTTACTAGTTTATAACTGGCCTGAACACAATTTCAATGGAATCTTGAGTGATTCTTCCCACTGAGCTACCTTAGAAATAGCCATGGCCCATCTAGTGATGTCCATCAAGACCTGGGAAAAGCATCCCCACCTCCCCCTATTCTCCTCTGCCATTCTCTCATATACCTCATCACCTTGATGGGTGCTTCCCCAGTCTCCTCCAATGCCAAGGACGCTGTCTCACACCTTGCTTCCTTCTTTAGGGTAGGCCCTTATATCGCTGTAAAACAAACTCTGTTTTTCTTTTGGGCCTGTATGATATGGTTTGAATGTGTTTCCCCCCTAAATTTCATGTGGAGATGAGACCTCCAGTGTTGGAGGTAGGGCCTCATGGGAGGTATTGGGTCGTGGGGGTGGATCCCTCATAAATGGGTTGGTGCCATCCTTGTAGTAATGAGTGAGTTCTTGCTCTATTAGTTCATATGAGAGCTGGTTGTTTAAGAGCCTGGAGCCTCCTCCTTTCTCTCTTGCTCCCTCCCTTGCAATGTGACCCACGTGCTCCCTTTTCCCTTCCACTAGGAGTAAAAGCTTCCTGTCACCTCACTAGAAGCAGATGGTGGTGCCATACTTGGTAGTCTGTGGACCTGTGAGTCAAGTAAACCTCTTGTCTTTATTAATTACCCAGGCTGAGGCTGGATGCAGTAGCTCACGCCTATAATCCCAGCACTTTGGGAGGCCAGGGTGGGCAGATCACTTGAGGTCAGGCATTTGAGACCAGCCTGGCCATCACAGCGAAACCCTGTCTCTACTAAAAGTAGAAAAATTAGCCAGGCATGGTGGTGCACACCTGTAGTCTCAGCTCCTTGGGAGGCTGAGGCAGGAGAATGGCTTGAACCCAGGAGGCAGAGGTTACAGTAAGACGAGATTGCGCCACTGCACTCCAGCCTGGGTGACAGAGCGGCTCTGTCTCAAAAATAAATTAATTAATTAAACTAAATAAATTACCCAGTCTCAGACATTCCTTTATAGCAATTCAAAATGGACTAATGCACTAGAGTAGATTTAATTGTTAGTTTAATTACTTCCTCTCCTAGGATAGTATCAGGACTAAATCTACCTTCCTTGCTGTATCCTCGTAGCACACAGTGTCCAAGGTCTTTGAGGTTGGCCGTATGAGTTGGTTTCGGTCAACCAAACTCATATGGTTTGGTTGGTTGAAATATGCTAGTATAAACTTCCTTTTGTCAATGCTGTGACATAAACCTGCCCTGGCTTGCCTGCTGGTCCAAAGAGGATGAGAGATATGTAGAATGGATCCGAACCCAGCTTGCTGTTTGGAGCAGAGCCTAGCCTAGATCTGCTAAACCCCAGCTGGCCCACAAATCTGTGAACAAGAAGAATGTTGTGGTTGGATGCTACTGAGTCTTGGCATGGTTTCTTACCTAGCATTACTATGACAATGACTCTTTAGTACAGTACCCCTCTATCTAAGTGCATAGCCTTTAACCAGCGGACTCTTCTTTATTTGATACATTTAAAAAAATCATCCTTTGGTGCCCTCTCGTTGTTTAGTCTCCATTCTGAGCTGATATCTTCAGCCCTTCCGCTCCACTGGCTGACAGGTCCACGTCTTCTTGCCCTCTGATCCCTGACTGTTGATGGCCTTATCTTGCTCTGTGGAAATGGTGCTCTTGGCTGCCTCTCCAATTCTAATTCCAGTCCTCTTCAAGCATGGATTGTATTTGGTCTGTTGTCTGCTTTGCTGGCATGAGTTAGGCATCTTTTGTGAATACTGTGACTCCACAACTCTCAGAGCCCTAAAGGCAGATCCTGACCTGGACTTACCAATTCCTATGAATGGATCCAAATTCATTTCCATTTTCCCAACTTTCTCTTAAGCAGACAGTGGAGAGGCAGTACAACCTAGTGGTTAGAGCACAGACTCAGGAACCAAGGTGTATGAAGTTAAGCAAGCATTTCCATTTCATCACCTGTAAACTGGGTATGGAAATGAGGATTAATTCATGGAGATCACTTAACACAGCCTGGCACATAGCAAGAACTATAAAAGTTTTTGCTATTATCATCATCATCATCACACTACACCTCCCTCAAACCGCTGCATTCTACATCCAGTTCTCTCAGTATCCTACTCTGTGACCACATAAAACACATGGATATTCAACCAAGAATTCTTGTTTAAGCAAATCATTGAAAAAATAATTTTCCCTGAAATGTAAATGGTGGCTTCATACTTTAGTGCCACACTTCTCAATCTGAAGTATGCACATCCCTATAGTATATATATATATATATATATATATATGTATATGTATAATCCTGTGCTAGCAAGTTCTAGGAAGCCATGGAATAAATATGGTGCAAAGTTCTAGAATGTTCATTTTGCTTGGCAATAAGTTATTAGAAACACTACTTTTGTCTAGTGGGGTTAAAAATGTTTTACTTAATTAGTTTGAGGAGAATCTCTCTTAGGGAAGAAATTGCCTATCTTTTACCCAAAGGCTTGATTAGCCTTGGAGTGGAAAGTAAGGCCCCTGAGCTTAAGAGTCAAGACAAATATAAAAGTTAAGGATCTTTTTGGTTCCAAGTGATTGAAAACCCAACTCAAATGGGCCTTGAAAACAAAGGAGATTTATGCATACTTGTACCTAAAACCCAGGAAGATCTGGTTTCAGGTAAAGCTTCATCTAGTAGCTCAAGTGATTTTACTACGGACCTAGGTTGTTGTCTATTCTGTTTATGTTCTATGGATTTGGCCTCATTCTTGGGTTCTGGTGGCTTCTTTCCCATCAATTCTTAGCTCTCTTCCTGTGATAATAAAATGGATAAAGTTGTTCCTATCTTATAATACATCGTCCAGAGAAAACTCATAGATCTCTTTTAATATTTTCAACTTCAATTTTGAAATTTCCTCTCTCTCATTGGCCCAAATTGGGTCATGTGCTCAACTCTGCACCAATCACTGTGGCCAGAGAGCTGGAACCCCACGATTGGCTTAAACCTGCAGAGTCAATTCCTGTAACTGGAGAAGGGACTTAAATCTACCCAAACAACAGGACTGGGAATGGAAGAGGGATATAACCACCAATGAAAGATCAGCATGCTCTTGATGGGAGAAAAGGACATGGAGGTTTGGGTGGTAACCTGCAATTATCTAGTAATCTAATTTAAAGAGATGACTAAACGGCTTGCAGAAGATGAAGGGAATTAGTTTTTGCACCTGATAAGGAGAAGAACAATTACCACCAATGAGGTGTGAAAGCATGTATATATATCAAAGGACATTTGCTATTCAATATGTTTATGTTGGTGTAATATAAACTCTTGTGGGAGACTGGTAAATGTTTAACAACTAGGTCTCTGGGGAAACATACTTAAGTTTCTTAGAAACTTTACTGACCTAAAGAATATGTAACAAACAGTTCATAATAATAAATTTTACAGTATTCTTTGTCATATAGCCAGTTGATACTTACAGAACACTTTCTTGGTTTTTGCAGAATTCTTATATGTATAGCTGATCTAAGATTGCAATTCAACCATCACTTGATAAAATCAGGCTACAAATCTTGAATACAAGTGTAATTTCAACATGAATGTTGGTTAATGTTTTATGTTAATGAATAAGATACAAGGGAAACAAAGAAAACATATATTAGAACTTCACTCATTTGTCAATGATGTGAATGACTTCTTTGCTGAATCAGAAAAAAGTTTTTAAATGCTGAAAGAATGTCTGCAGTTTTTATACTATGGACAGTGCAGTGGCTATAGACATGACACATTTAAGCTTAATGGACATTATTAACATTATTAACATATTATCCATTAATTTTTAAGTCCAGGCAATCAGCAAAGCAATAAATCAAGCCTAGATTTGTAGCATTTGCCAATTTCTGTGATGTAAATACTCTTGCTATGGCCAATCTCAAGTTACCCATGTATAATCACTAAACACAGAATTTGGTAGAGATGGGCAATAGCAACACATTTAGTTGTATTTCTACTACACAAATACAGTAGATATAAACGACTTCAAGGGCATAGGTAATAATAAAATGTAGTAAAACAACTAATAAGTGATGAGCTGCTAGTACTACCTTTATTAACTGTATAACTTAATTACAACCTTATATAATATTTAATCATGGTTTTGCTTAACAACTGGATTGCAAAATTCCTAAAAATTTAATGGCTGGCTCTCATGTCCCTGTATTAGCCAGATCCAGCACATCACTGCCCCTCACCCATGCATTTCTCCCCAAAATACTCTTTGTTAGAGTGTACTGTATAAAACAATACCTTATGAGAATGGATTTTAGTGGAAATCAAATGCAGGCTCACTTTATGTGCATGAAAAATTAGAGATGATACCCATGAAATGGTGAAAGGATCTAGAAATAGAACAAACAAATAGTTCTGCATGGCTGGGAAGGCCTCAGGAAACTTGTAATCTTGGCAGAAGGGGAAGCAAACATATTCTTCTTCACATGGTGTCAGGAGAGTGAAGTGTTGAGCAAAGGGGGAAAAGCCCCTTGTAAAAGCTGTCAAATCTCATGAGAACGCACTATCGTGAGAACAGCATGGGAGTTACTGCCCCTGTGATTCGATTACCTCCCACCAAGTCCCTCCCATGACATGTGGGGATTATGGAAACTATAATTCAAGATGAGATTTGGGTGGGGACACAGCCAAACCATATCAGGATATAAGAACTCGCACATTCAACCCCACTAGGGATTTGAAGAAATCTTGGGAAAGACTGTTTATGTCCTCTGACTATAGCATGGACTGTTCTAGGCAATGTAACAGATACACATATACACACAATTGTACGTACACGTATATACACACAGATATATGTATGAATATGTATAAGAGTATCTGTATATGTGTGTATATACATATATATGTATATATGTCACCGTTAGAATGGAATCCAAATTATATTAATTTTTAAGACCAATGATAAGATTCCAAAGAAATTCCCCTTTAGGAAGCCACCTTGGCTACAATCTCCAGTTTCTTGGGAGTATGTCTCCTTCTCTGCTATTTGGAATACCTAGTGCATTCCCCTTCCCTGAAAATTAGTGTTTTGTAGCTAGTCTTAATATTTTAATCAGATGACTCCTAGGCATTGCTAGTCATCAGAATATCCCTGAGGGCTTTGAAAAATACAAATTCCAGGATCCCACTCATAGAGGTTCTGATTCAGTAGATCTAGGACTGAAATGAGAATTTGAATTCTAAGCAGCTTACCCAGGTGGCCCAGCCATGTTGGTAGAAAAACTGCTGGGCAGGTCCAGGGTCTAGGTTTGAGGTGTAGTTCTGCCCTGCATCATGTTACCCGGTGGCAGGTCACATCTCCTCCTCGGGTAGTTTACCTTTCAAGGTCTGACCTTCAGGTCAGCAATGTGTGTCTTGTAGGGTAAGAGGACCTCTCACTCTCTGAGTGGGAAGGTTCTTTCCATCTTCACATGATCACAGCCCTGTCTGCATGGCTGGATTCCATTTGACAGGGAGAAAGAATTGAACTCCCTTTTTGCAGTGAGATGTCCTGCTTGGAATAAGCTTTTTAATTTTTTTCTCAAACAAGGAAATCATTGGCTCAATTTGCCTGAACCAGAGGGGCTCTGTGAGTCAGATTTTATTCTAGATAGAAAAAAAGAAACTGGGTGTGAACTTATAAATCAGTTAAAAAAATGATTAATCTGCCTCACGGGATACACCGTACTCTGACTGAATGCAGGGAGACTAAGAGAGCCCCAAGTATCTAATTTAACACCTGCAAATTCCCAAGAATGATTGTACCATGGAAAGAAGACATACTGAGGATTTTAAGAAAAGGTTTAATAAAAAAATGTAAATGCAAAGGCCATAAAATTCAAATGTGGCTCATTCCCCAGGTTATAACAAGCTCTGTGCTCAGACCTTGTTAATAGCTTTTTAAAAAAAAAAAAAATTTTATTGTAGCTTCCATTTTTTCTGTCGATGTAATTAGAGCTTAATTAATTCTCCCTAAAGGGGAAAAAGAGGACAAAATGGTATTTGATCTGAGACATGTACAACGGGCAAAGTAATTAGGACCAGCAAGTTACCTTCTGTTACTTTTTTTCCTCGTTAGCTCTTCCGGGAGGAAGACAGCTCTGGATGGAGACTCCCTGTGTCTCCCCGTGGATCAGAGATTTGGCAGTGTCAGGACAGCCATTAGGGCCAAAAGATTTTATTTACATAGAGACCACAAAATAAAAAAAAAAAGAAAAAGAAAAGAAATCATAGCTGTAAGAGTGCTGCATCAATTCTCTGGTGATAATGAGATAATAACAGTTAAGTTTTGAGTATAAAATACAGTGCAGAGTACCAGAAGCATAACTCACATAGGATTGCAGAAAGAACTTAGTCATAGGACTAGAATCCCGACTCTAGCATTGATGCTGTGTGACTTCCACAGATCTCTCTGGGTTTAGTTTCTTCATCTGAAAAGGAAAATAGCAATAATGCCTAACTGAAATGTTGGTTTTAAGAAGTAAATGA
The DNA here is from genome assembly GCF_006542625.1 of Nomascus leucogenys. Lineage (NCBI taxonomy): Eukaryota > Metazoa > Chordata > Mammalia > Primates > Hylobatidae > Nomascus > Nomascus leucogenys. Next base: position 86,491,579 of record NC_044398.1, on the reverse strand, counting down.
GGTCATGAAGCAGAAAGCACCAGGTATAAGTGGTAGTATATATTTTTTTGCCCTGGTTTCACAATATAGTTTAGTGGAATTAATCTTGAACAGTTCCAAATTTTAGAATTAATTGCCTTCGGCTTGCATGGCAATGACTTATTATACCAAGACTGTTAATGTGACCTCCTGTGGCTCCATAGGCTCAGGAGAAGCCACTGGCAGTACAGGTATACTGCCTAATTAGAGAAAAAATAATGTGCTCAAGAATGTCAGTCAATTCACATGCTAGGGGCCAGCGAACTGAATCCAGGCACTGGTGGGACCCGCTGCGTGGCAGAAACTGATCGGGGTTGGGGTGAGAGTCAGAAGAGGATAGAGAGACAGACATTTGGCTTCCAAAAGCAAGCAAGCAAGCCCCCTGTGACTCCAGCATCATGTCAAGACCTCCAAGATCATGGTGACAAACAAAGATCTCTTCCTCCAATCCCCCAACATGCTCTGGGATGAAAATCTAGAGTCAGGACTGAAAACGGTTTCTTGCTTCCTGGCCTGTGTGTGATGAGTACCTCTGCATGAAGTGTTGACCTCACCTGCTTCATTGAATTAATCCCTCCTTTTTCTTCCACATTTCTGCTCTCTGAGCAAGTCACTCTGTTGTCAACCTCCTCCCCCCACATATTAAATCTAGGCCATCTGTTTGTTATAAGCTCTTGTGTGCCCCTGTAGCACTTTTTAAATAGGAAAGTTTATTTAATTAAGGTCTGTAAGCTCTACTGGGGTAGGGATTGGTTTGTTGCTGTTGTTGCTATTTAGTGAGTTGGTTTTGCTTACCTCCACATCCTCCATTTCCAGCGTAATTTTGTTGAATGGTTAAACAAATGAGAAGATGGAAAGAGAGAATAGGAAAGAATGGGCTGAATCAGCAATGAGAAAAGAGTTTAAGGAGCTGAGATTATTCATTACTTTCTTCCTCTTCTACTTGCCCCTATCTACTCCCTTTGAGACTCTGTCTACTTTATTCCTTAAATATTTCCCAGTTCTCCAGGAAGATTTCTGAGATTCTCCACCTCCTTATTCAGATCAAGGTCTTTTTTCTGAAAGAACAATGGACTTCTTTTTGGAATTCACAAAAGAAGATGCTGAGGCTAGAATTTTACTCTTCATCATCATTTGGAAACATATCCTAGATTGGTAGGGTTCGCATATATCTTCATGGACCCTCCCATGGCCTAACTATGCCTCACTTCAGCGATCAGATTAGTTGAGGTGGGCTTACAGAAAGGGAGAGGGAAAAGAATCACAGTTACTAGATTAACTTCTTGGCTTGCATGGTTTGTGTCCTCTACCTTATCCTTCTGTAAAAAGACAACTTTTCCTCTGTTGATAGCTGCTAATTCTTGTTGATGACTCACTAATTTGTTGTTGTTGTTGTTTGGATGCAGTGCACTAACAGGGATTGAACAAATAGCACACAGACAGTTGTGTCTTTTTTTTTTTTTTGAGACAGAGTCTCACTGCGACACCCAGGCTGGAGTGTAAGGGCATGATCTGGGCTCACTGCACCCTCCGCCTCCCAGGTTCAAACGATTCTCCTGCCCCAGCCTCCCAAGTAGCTGGGACTACAGGCGTGCGCCACCATGTCTGGCTGATTTTTGTATTTTTAGTAGAGACAGGGTTTCACCATGTTGGCCAGGCTGGTCTCGAACTCCTGACCTCAAGTGATCTGCCCACCTCAGCCTCCCAAAGTGCTAGGATTACAAGTGTGAGCCACCACGCCCAGCCCAGTTGTGTCCTATGAACTATCTTTAAAATTTATTTTGAACATCACCAATTCTTCATTCAAACAAGATAAAATAACATTAATAAGATTTAGTTTGAAAACATCTAAAACCAACAAGAACAAAACCAGACACAATATATGCAACAACGAAATAGTCAATAAAGGAAGCCTGGATGTTGGGCCTACTAGGCAAACACTGTAAATAAGCTATCTTAAGTATGTTCAAAGAACTGAAGAAAACCATGTCTAAAGAAATAAAGGAAAATATGAAAGCAGTATCTCACTACAGAGAGAATATCAAGAAAGATCAATATAAAGAATTAAAATTCTTGAGCTGAAAGTAACTGTAACTGAAATTAAATATTCAAAAAGGAGTCAACAGCACATTTGAGCTGACAGAAGGAATAGTCAGTAAACTCAAATCAGTAATAGTATTAATAGTTTAAATGGGCCTATTCAGTCTGAGGAACAGAAAGAAAAAGGAATGGAAAAAAAGAAAGAAAAAAGACTTAGAAACCTGTGGGACACCATCAAACATACCAACATGCACAAACTGATAATCCCAGAAGGAGAGAGAGAGAGAGAGATGCAGAAGGAACATTTAAATGTATCATGTTCTTAATTCCCACACTGTATGAAAAACATACATTTACATCCTTCCACATCCTGGAGATTTGGTGAACTCCAGCTAGGATAAACACAAAGAGATACACACATAAAGCATTATCAAACTGTTAAAAAGACAAAAAGAGAATCTTGAAAGCAACAAGAGAGAAGTGACTCATCACATACAAGGGATTCTCAATTAGATTAACAGTTTATTTCTCACCCGAAACCATGTAGTCCAGAAGGCAGTGAGGTGACATTTGAAAATACAAAAACGAATGTCAATGAAGACTTTTACATCCAGCAAAACTGTCTTTTAAAAATGAAGGAGAAATGAAGACATTCTAAGATGTACAAAAACTGATAGAATTTGTCACTAGCAGATCTGTCCTACAAGAAATACTAAAGGGAATCCTTCGGGTTGAAATAAAACACATTAAGCAGTAACTCAAATCCACATGAAGAAATAAAGAATGCTGATAAAAGTAACTACATAGGTAAATATAAAAGACAATATAAATGTGTTTTTGTAAGCCTTATTTTCTCATATCTGATTTACAACTTTATATAGCAATAATTACAAATCTGTATTAATAGGTATAAAAAGCATAAAGATGTAATTAGTATGATAACACAGCAAAGAAAGTGAACCAAACTAGGAGCAAAATTTTTATGTGCTATTATAATACATTGAGGTTAATCTAAACTATATTATTATAAATTAAGATATTGATTATAATCTCCAAGAGAGCCACTAAGAAAATAACTAAAATGCATGTAGGTATATGTTTATGTGTTTGTGTTTGTGTGTGTGTGGTGGTTGGGGATGTGTAAAGAAATGACAAGGGAAATAAAATATCGTGCTAGAAAATAACAATTTCATATAAGACCGTAATGGAGGAAATCTAAAAACAAAAGACATAAGACACATAAAAACAAATATCAGAATGGTAGGCATAAATCTTACTATAGCAATAATTACATTAAAAGTAAATATTAATATTAAAAAGCAGAGGTTGGAAGAATAGATTTTTTAAAGAGCATAATCCAACTATATGCTGAGAATAAGATACATACTTGAATTCAAAGACATGGTATGTTGAAAATAAAAGAATGGAAAAAGATATGCTTTGCAAATGTGATCAAAAGATAGCTGGAATTGTTATGCTAATATTAGACAAAATAGACTTAAGACAAAAAATTGTTACTAGAGACAAAAATATTTTATAATGATAAAAGGGTCTATCCATCAAGAAGATGTAAAAGTTGCAATACATATATACCTAACAACAGAGACCCCCAAAATACGGTTTAAAACTAATAGAACTGAAGAGAGAAATTGACAGTTCAACAATAACAGTTGAAGAATTCAATACCCACTTTTAATAATAGACAGGGCAATTACACAGACAATCAATAAGAAAACAGAAGACTTGAGCAACACTAGTAGATAGTATAGAATGTTCCACCCCACAACAATAGAATGCACATTTTCCTTAAGTGGAGATGAAACATTCTCCAAGATAGACCATATGTTAGGCAACAAAACAAGTCTCAATGAATTTAAAAGGATTGAAATAATACAAAATGTTTTCTGACTACCATAGAATGCAGTTGGAAATTATTAACAGGGAGAAATTTAGAAATTTTATAATACTTGGAATTTTAAAATACACTCCTAAAACAACCAAAGAAGAAATCACAAAGGAGATTAGAAAATACATTAAGATGAGTGAAAATAAAAACCCAACGTGCCAAAACTTACGGGATAAAGCTAAATCAGTGCTCAGAGAGGAATATATAATATGAACAGCTAATCTTGATAAAAAGGATGTTGTTCAAGGGGAGGAGAAGAGGAGGATGTCCAATTAAAAACCTAACCTTCCACCTTAAAAAGCTAGAGAAAAAAGGAGTGTAGGGATAGAGTCCAAGGAATTTCAGGGCTGTCCATGACAGACAGTAACACACAGGCTTTATAAGGTGGTGCTTTGACAGAATTGCATGGGAGAGGAAGTTGCTGGCAGCATGAGACATTCCAGAGATTTAATCCTAGGAGGCCGCCATTCTAAAGGAAATGGGGGCAAGGTTACTTCTAGGGAAGAAGGGGGTTGGGGAGAAAGGGTTTACATATGTAGGCAACATCCTCAGTATTATAGCAGGGCGTCTTTAGATGTGAAAGCTCCCGAGAGCAGTAGCAGCTTGGAGTCTTATATCTACAAGGCTTTATCTTATCCATTGCTAGCAGATGTGGATATTCATTTGCTAAGGCTGCCATCACAAAACACCACAGACTGAACAGCTTAAAAAACAGAAATGGGCCGGGCACGGTGGCTCACGCCTGTAATCCCAGCACTTTGGGAGGCTGAGGCGGGCGGATCACGAGGTCAGGAGATCGAGACCATCCTGGCTAACATGGTGAAACCCGGTCTCTACTAAAAAATACAAAAAATTAGCCAGGCGTGGTGGTGAGTGCTTGTAGTCCCAGCTACTCGGGAGGCTAAGGCAGGAGAATGGCGTGAACCCGGGAGGCAGAGCTTGCAGTGAGCCGAGATGGCACCACTGCACTCCAGCCGGGACAACAGAGCGAGACTCCATCTCAAAACAAAACAAAACAAAACAAACGAAACACAGAAATATATTTCCCAAAGGTTCTCGAAGTTAGAAGTCCAAGATCAAGATGTTAGCAAGTTTGGTTTCTTCTGAGGCCTCGCTCGTTGCTGGGCAAATGGCTGTCTTCTCACCATGTCCTCACATAGTCATTCCTTAGCCTGTTCTGTCTGTATGTTAGTCTTCTTTTCTTATAAGGATGACAGACATATTGGATTAGAGTAGAGCTTACCCTATGACTTGATTTTACCTTAATCACCACTTTAAAGGTGTGATCTCCAAATACACGTGCATTCTGAGGTATTAGGGATTAGGACTTAAATATATGAATTTTGGGAGGACATAAATTAGCCAACACCAATGCAAAATGAGATTTCATAGGGCATGCAAAGCAAACAGACCCTAAATAGCTACAAAGCTATTCATCTGGGCTATTTTTAAAACAAATGGCTATGTAAAAATTTGAGTTTGGTGCTGGAGGGGTTTTGAGCTAACCGGTCTCAGCCTGCAGTGAAGAAATAAACAACCTAGGGGCTAATATGCAGAGGCCATCTGTGGCTCATTCATTTGATAAAGAGCAAACTAAACCTAAAAAAGCAGAAGGAAAAAAATAGCAAAGATGAGAGTAGAAATAAATGACACAGCATAACAAAACAGCAGAGAAAGTCAATAAATCAAAAACTGATTTTTGGAAAGATTTAAAAAATTGGCAAGCCTTAACTTTGACCAAGAAAAAAGGGGGGAGACTCAAATTGCTGAAATCAGGAATGAAACAGGGAACATTACTACTGAGCTTACAGAAATAAAAAGAATTCAAATATTGTGAACAAATGTATGACAACCGATGAGATAATCTATGTAAAATCGACAGATTCCTTTTTTTAAAATACAAAAATCAACCAGGTATGGTGGCAGGAGCCTATAATCCCAGCTACTTGGGATGCTGAGGCTTATAAAAAAAAAATCCTACAAATTAAATCCTGGGACCAGGTGGTATAGTTTGGGACTATATCACTCTGATATCTACTTCCTCATTACATCTCCTTCTCTAAATCTACCTTCCTTTCTCCCTCTTATAAAAGACACTTGTAATTACACTGAACCCATCAGGACATTCTTAATCACATCTACAATGTTGCTTTTGCCATGTAAGATAACACATTCACAGTTTACACAGTTTAGGACATATACTTCTTGGGAGTCATAATTCTACCTACCACGCTCTCCAAAATGATCTGAAGATTTCATTCAATTCTCACTGATGCAGACAGGAGACAGAGGTAGAAGAGGACAGTTCCCCAGCAAAGGCCCCACCCTCAAGCCTGGAAACCTGTGGCCCAAATGGGAACAGGCATTCCTATTTTTGTACCCAAATATTGCCTCTTGGCCCACCACAACCCTCTATTTCTGTACCCACATAAACCCCAAACCCCAGACTCCAAGGACAGATGAGCAAATGAACAGAAGAGCAGAAGAACAGAAGAGAAGGAGAGAACAAAAGGAATGTCTGAACATCAAGAGGAGTTCAGCTGGGGATGGTCAGAGAGGAGATCGGCTGCTGGACAGCCAATCTGCAGGGGAAGATCATCTTCTCCATCCCCTTTCCAGCTCCCCATCCATCCCACTGAGAGCCACCCCCATCACTCAATAAAACCCCTGCATTCACCATCCTTCGAGTCCTAGTGTGACCTGATTTTTCCTGGATGCTGGACAAGAGCTCGGGATACAGAAAGCTCTCACACTGGCCCTCTGCCCTCGTGAAAAGTCAGAGAGTCTGCTGAGCTGTTTAACACCCACACCATCCATGGATGGCAAAGCTAAAAGAGTGTAGTATAACACATGCCCACTTGGGCTTTGGGAGTTGTAGGCACCCACTCCTAAATGCTACCATGGGGCCAAAGCCCAGAAGTGCTCGCCCCAGCTCCTGCACCTGCCTGTCTGCATACACCCCCTCCCATAAGGGGTTGAACAGAGGTGGTGGCTGAAAAGACGAGTCACACCCCTGTCACAGGTCCTGAGATGGGGTGGGGGTCAGGGAACTCTCCCATTTCATTATTACCAGCTGGATTTTTTTTTTAGAAATTGACAAGATAATTAGAAATTTTATATGGCCCAGAATAACCAAAACAATCTTGAAAGAGGAAAGTTGGACTTAACACTTCTTAATTTCAAAACTTGCTTCAGAGCTATAGTAATCAAGACAATGTGGTACTGGCATAAGGCTAAACATATAGATCAATGGAATGGAATTGAGAGTCCCAAAATAATTTTTTTTTTTTTTTAGTGAGATGAAGTCTCGCTCTGTCACACCAGGCTGCAGGGTAGATCTCAGCTCACTGCAAGCTCTGCCTCCCTGGTTCACACCTTTCTCCTGCCTCAGCCACCCGAGTAGCTGGGACTACAGGTGCCTGCCACCATGCCCGGCTTTTTTTTTTTTTTTTTTTTTTTGTATTTTTAGTAGAGACGGGGTTTCACAGTGTTATCCAGGATGATCTCGATCTCCTGACCTTACGATCTGCCCACCTCGGCCTCCCAAAGTGCTGGGATTACAGGCATGAGCCACTGCACCCGGCCTCAAAATAAACTCTTATGTTTATAGTCAACTTACTTTTTGATAAAGGTGCCAAAATAATTTAATGGGAAAAGAACAGTCTTTTCAACAAATGATGTTGGACAATTCGATATTCACAGGTAAAAGAATAAATTTTGCATACCATATGCAAAAATTAACTCAAGATCCATTATCAACCTAAATACGGGAGTTAATATAAAACTCCTAGGAAGTGTATAGACATATATCTTTGTAACATGTGGTAGGCAAAGCCTTCTTAGATATGACACCAAAAAAAAAAGATGAGTGACAGAATAGATAAATTGAACTTCATCAAAACTAGAAAGTTTTGTGCTTTAAAAAAGACCATCAAAATGGGTAAAAGGCAAACCACAGAATGGGAGATAATGTTTACAAATTCTGTATCAGATAAGGACTTTGTATCCAGAATGTATAATAAAAAGATATCTTTTGACTCAACAATTAAAGCAACTCAATTCAAGAATGGAGAAAGGATTAGAGTAGGCATTTCTTCAAAAAAGATAAATGGCCAATAAGCACACAAGAAGTTCTTCAATATCATTAATCATTAAGGAAACTCAAAACTAAGCTATAATGGAATATTACTTCACACCTGTTATGATGACTGTTTTTTAAAAGACAGACAGTAACAAATGTTGGTGAGAATGTAGAGAAATTAGAACCTTAATTACCGATGGAATTGTAAAATGGTGCAGGAACTTTGGAAAGCAGTTTGGTAATTTCTCAAGCTGTTAAACATGGCTTTATATGACAGCATTTCTACTCCTAGGTACATATCCAAGAGATCTGAAAACATATGTCCGCACAAAAATGTGTTCATAAATGTGTATAGCAACATTATTCACACTACTTAAAAAATTGAAACAACCTAAATGTTCATCAACTTATGAATTAAAAAAGTAAAATGTGACCTATCTATGCAAAAAGGAATATTAAGGAATACAAATAAAAAATAAAAGGAATACAAAAAGGAAAGGCATGAAGCACTGATACATGCTATACCACAGATGAACACTGAAAACATTATGCTAAATAAAAGAATACTGTCTGTTCACTCTGATGGTAGTTTCTTTTGCAACCTACAGAATGGGAGAAAATTTTTGCAACCTACTCATCTGACAAAGGGCTAATATCCAGAATCTACAATGAACGCAAACAAATTTACAAGAAAAAAACAACCCCATCAAAAAGTGGGCAAAGGACATGAACAGACACTTCTCAAAAGAAGACATTTGTGCAGCCAAAAAACACATGAAGAAATGCTCATCATCACTGGCCATCAGAGAAATGCAAATCAAAACCACAGTGAGATACCATCTCACATCAGTTAGAATGGCCATCATTAAAAAAATCAGGAAACAACAGGTGCTGGAGAGGATGTGGAGAAATAGGAACACTTTTACACTGTTGGTGGGACTGTAAACTGGTTCAACCATTGTGGAAGTCAGTGTGGCGATTCCTCAGGGATCTAGAACTAGAAATACCATTTGACCCAGCCATCCCATTACTGGGTATATACCCAAAGGACTATAAATCATGCTGCTATAAAGACACATGCACACGTATGTTTATTGTGGTACTATTCACAATAGCAAAGAGTTGGAACCAGCCCAAATGTCCAACAACGATAGACTGGATTAAGAAAATGTGGCACATATACACCATGGAATACTATGCAGCCATAAAAAATGATGAGTTCATGTCCTTTGTAGGGACATGGATGAAACTGGAAAACATCATTCTCAGTAAGCTATCGCAAGGACAAAAAACCAAACACGGCATGTTCTCACTCATAGGTGGGAATTGAACAATGAGAACACATGGACACAGGAAGGGGAACATCACACTCCAGGGACTGTTGTGGGGTTGGGGGAGGGGGGAGGGACACCATTAGGAGATATACCTAATGCTAAATGACGAGTTACTGGGTGCAGGAAATCAACATGGCACATGGATACATATGTAACAAACCTGCACATTGTGCACATGTAACCTAAAACCTAAAGTATAATAATAATAAAAAAAAAGAATACTGTCACAAAAACTCACATGTTTTGTGATTCCATTAATGTAAAATATCCAGAATAGGCAAATCCAAAGAGACAAAAGGTAGAATAGTGGTTGCCAGAGGGGATAAGAGGAAAAGAAGAATAACTGCATAATGGGTATGGGGTTTCTTTGGGGGATGAGAAAAATACCTTGAAATTAGATAGTAGTGATGTTGAGCAAGTCTGAATTTAATAAAACCCACTGAATTGTACACTTAAAAAACTGAATTTGACAGTATGTGAGTTATATCTCAATAAAACTTATAAAAAGTGAAGTTGTAAAATACTCTTAAGGAATAAGGTTGTAGATGTATGGTGTTATTTCTGAGGCCTCTGTTCTGTTCCATTGGTCTATATATCTGTTTTGGTACCAGTACCATGCTGTATTGGTTACTGTCGCCTTGTAATATAGTTTGAAGTCAGGTAGCATGATGCCTCCAGCTTTGTTCTTTTTGCTTAGGATTGTCTTGGCTATATGGGCTCTTTTTTGGTTCTATATAAAATTTAAAGTAGTTTTTTACTAATTCTGTGAAGAAAGTCAACGGTATCTTGATGAGGATAGCATTGAATCTATAAATTGCTTTGGGCATTATGGCCATTTTCATGATATTGATTCTTCCTATCCATGAGCATGGAATGTGTTTCCATTTGTTTGTGTCCTCTCTTATTTCTTTGAGCAGTGGTTTGTAGTTCTCCTTGAAGAGGTCCTTCACATCTCTTGGGAGTTGTATTCCTAGGTATTTTATTCTGTTTATAACAATTGAGAATCGGAGTTCACTTATGATTTGGCTCTGTATTTTATTCTCTTTATAGCAATTGTTAGAGTTCACTTATGATTTGGCTCTCTGTTTGTCTATTATTGGTGTATAGGAATGCTTGTGATTTTTGCACATTGATTTTGTATGCTGTGACTTTGCTGAAGTTGCTTATCAGCTTAAGGAGATTTTGGACTGAGATGATGGCGTTTTCTGAATATACAATCATGTCATCTGCAAACAGAGACAATTTGACTTCCTCTCTTCCTATTTGAATACCCTTTATTTCTTTCTCTTGCCTGATTGCCCTGGCCAGAACTTCTAATACTATGTTGAATAGGAGTGGTGAGAGAGGTCATCCTTGCCTTGTTCTGGTTTTCAAAGGGAATGCTTCCAGGTTTTGCCCATTCAGAGTGATATTGGCTGTGGGTTTGTCATAAGTAGCTCTTGTTATTTTGAGATACATTCCATCAGTATCTAGCTTATTGAGAGTTTTTATCATGAAGGGCCGTTGAATTTTGTCGAAGGCCTTTTCTGCATCTATTGAGATAATCATGTAGGTTTTGTCATTGGTTCTGTTTATGTGATGGATTATGTTTATTGATTTGCGTATGTTGAACATCTGATCTTTGACAAACCTGACAAAAACAGCAGCGGAGAAAGGATTCCCTATTTAATAAATGGTGTTGGGAAAACTGGCAAACCATATGCAGAAAACTGAAGCTGGACCCCTTCTTTACACCTTATACAAAAATTAACTCAAGATGGATTAAAGACTTAAACATAAGACCTAAAATCATAAAAACCCTAGAAGAAAACCTAGGCAATGCCATTCAGGACATAGGCATGGGCAAAGACTTTGTTACTAAAACACCAAAAGCAATGGCAACAAAAGCCAAAAATTGACAAATGGGATCTAATTAAGGAGCTTCTACACAGCAAAAGAAACTATCATCAGAGTGAACAGGCAACCAACAGAATGGGAGAAAATTTTTGCAATCTATCCATCTGACAAAGGGCTAATACCCAGAATCTACAAGGAACTTACACAAATTTACAAAAAAAAAAAAAAAAAAAAACCCACCAAAAAGTGGCCAAAGGATATGAATAGACACTTCTCAAAAGAAGACATTTATGCAGCCAACAAACATACGAAAAAAAGCTCATCATCACTGGTCATTAGAGAAATGCAAATCAAAACCACAGTGAGATACCATCTCACACCAGTTAGAATGGTGATCATTAAAAAGTTAGGAAACAACAGATGCTGGACAGGATGTGGAGAAATAGGAGTGGTTTTACACAGTCGGTGGGAGTGTAAATTAGTTCAACCATTGTGGAAGACAGTATGCCTATTCCTCAAGGATCTAGAACCAGAAATGCCATTTGACCCAGCAATCCCATTACTGGGTATATACCCAAAGGATTATAAATCATTCTACTATAAAGACATGTGCACATGTATGTTTATTGTGGCATTGTTCACAATAGCAAAGACTTGGAACCAACCCGAATGTCCATCAGCGATAGACTGGATAAAGAAAATGTGGCACATATACACCATGGAAAACTATGCAGCCATAAAAAAGGATGAGTTCATGTCCTTTGAAGGGACATGGATGAAGCTGGAAATTATCATTCTCAGCAAACTAACACAGGAACAGAACACCAAACACCACATGTTCTCACTCCTAAGTGGGAACTGAACAATGAGAACACATGGATGGACACAGGGAGGGGAACATCACACACTGGGGCCTGTTGGTGGGTGGGGGGTTAGGGGAGAGATAGCATTAGGAGAAATACCTAATGTAGATGACAGGTTGATGGGTGCAGCAAACCACAATGGCACGTGTATATCTATGTAACAAACCTGCATGCTGCATATATACCCCAGAATTTAATTTAAAAAATTAAAAAAGGAATAGAAGGAAAGAGAAATAACAAATAGGTCTTATGAAAAACAAACAGCAAGATGAGACATTAACTACATTAATAATCATATTAAATGGTCTGATCATCCTTATTAAAAGGCAGCAATGTCAATGTGGATGTTTTCAAAAGCAAGACCTAACCATCTGCTGCCTACAAGAAGTGCACTTTAGATATAAATACACAGATAGGTTAAACACAAAAGGATAGAAATAGATATGCCATGCATATACTTTTTATAAAAGGCTGGAGTGGTTATATTAATATCAGAGAAAGTAGATTTCACAGCAAGGAATAAAGAAGGTTACTTAATAAGGAGATCAGTTACTTGGAGCTTGAAAATGCATGAAGCAAAAACCAATAGAAATACAAAAAGAATTCTACAATTATAGTCAGAAATTTCAAACTCTTGTCTCAATAATTGACAGAAAAGTCAATGGAAAATCAGCAAGGATATAGAAGACTTCAGTAATACTATTAACCATCTTCACTGAATTAACATTTATAAAACACTCCCTTCCACAGCAGTGGAATATACATTCTTTTCAGTGTGTTTTGAATGTCTCCACAGAGCATTTATCAGTATAGACTATATCCTGGGCCAGAATGCAAAAGCCAAAATACAAGCACCAGTATAGTTAAAAGGATTCAAATCATCCAAACTGTTTTCTGACTATAATAGAATTAAATGAGAAGTCAATGACTGAAAGATCCCTGGAAAAAAACAAATATTTGGAAACTTAATCGCATCATTCTAAATAACCCATAGGTCAAAAAAGAAATCAAAAGGAAAAATGATACCTTTAAGTGAATGTGCATGAAAATACAACAAAAGGTGTACATTGTCATTAAAGCAGTACTTAGGGAGACATTTGTAGTACTAAACGCCTACCTTAGAAATTTATAAATGTATCAAAACAATGACCTCAGTTTCCACCTTAGAAAAATAGAAAGTGAAAAGCAAGGTAAACTCAAAGCATACTAATTCAAAATAAGCAAAAGAATAGATATAATAAATATCAGAGCAGAACCAAATGAAATAGAAATAAAAACAAATAGCTGATTCTTTGAGATCAAACAATTGATAAACATCCAGCTATACTGATCAGAAAAAAAGAAGGAAGACACAAATACCAATATCAAAAATGAGACAAGTAATCTCATTACGGATTCTACAGATATTTAAAAGGATACTTGGGTGAATATTATAAACAACTTTGTGTCTATAAATTCATTGACAACTGAAATTGATAAATCCCTTGAAAGATGTAATGATGAAAGCTCACTTAATTGAAAAAGATCACCGGAATAGTGCTGTAGCCATTAAAGAAAATTAAATCATAGCTTAAAAACTTTCCACAAAGAAAATTTTTGGCTCAGATGGCTTCACTGGTGAATTCTCCTGCACATTTAAAAAATAATTAACAGCAGGCTGGGCGTGGTGGCTCATGCCTGTAATCCCAGCACTTTGGAAGGCCAAGGCGGGCAGATCATGAGGTCAGGAGATCAAGACTATCCTGGCTAACAGTGAAACCCCGTCTCTACTAAAAATACAAAAAATTAGCCAGGCATAGTGGCGGGCGCCTGTAGTCCCAGCTACTGGGGAGGCTGAGGCAGGAGAAAGGTGCGAACCCAGGAGACAGAGCTTGCAGTGAGCTGAGATGGCACCACTTCACTCCAGCCTGGTTGACAGAGCAAGACTCCGTCTCAACAAAAATAATAGTAATAATAATTAACAGCATTTCTGCACAAACTCTTCCAGAAATTTGAAAGGGAAAACACATTTCCCAATTTCTTGTATGAGTCCGGCATTATTCTGATACCAAAACCGATAAAAGACATTACAAAAAAAAATAAACATGAGTGGAATTTAGGTCACTCTTACAATAAAGTGTGAAAATGCAAATATGGAGGATTCATCTGAATAAAAATACTATGGGGCAGTGTTTACGAGGGATTATTTGATCAGCCAAATCTCGGTTCAAAATTCTTTCTCTGCCACCTTACCAGCTGTGTGATCTTGGGCAAGTGATTTTACCTCTCTTTCTCACGCTTTCCTTATCTATAAAATTGGTGTAATAACCTTGGCCTAAGAGTTAGGGTGAAGATTAAATTAGATAATATATTTGCAGTGCCCTTAAGTAGTGCCTGGGACATAATAGGTAATCCAATAACTATTAACTCTAACAAGATAATATTCTTGTTGAGATAAAAGAGCTTTTTGCCTTTTGTGGTATGAATACATGTTTGTACCCAGTTATTGTTTGATCAATGAAGCAATTTTAAAATTGTTATTTTTCTTTGCATTTAAAGGAAGAATTATCCTTTATAACTACATATGAGGCTTACCTCTTAAGAAGCAGTGGCCTTTTTTCTCTCTCTCTCTTTTTTTTCTGTCATAGGAAGAAGCAGGATTTTTCTCCTCCAATCCAGCATAAAAATTCCCTTTGGCCATCTGTTTTTTGGCTTGAGGACCTGACTTGCCCATATAACAGTCACTCAGTACAAGCTGAGATAGAGTCCCAAGAAGTCTTGTTCACTGCTATCTACTGTAGGTTTCTCCAAGACCCTTTGGCTTACAGCCTTACTTAAGGTAAAGCTCTACTTAAGGTAAAGCTGCAACTAGAGCCTTGCCCTCCCCATGGCCTGGAAGACCTTATAAAAATCAAGAAATGACCCTGAGTGCTGATCCTTGTTTATGCTTCACACTCAAGTTACCAATACACGAAAGTACAAATCACAGCAAAGCACTCAGAACTGGTTTGGAGCCCTCACTTTCAGGCCCTTTAAGTTCAGGCTTCAGTAATCAGTGAAAGGCAATCTCCCCTCACTCTTCCTGTCCTCAGCAGGAGTGTCCTGCTTATTATTTTTGCTGCATGGGTAGGCAATAGGATGGGAGAAGGAAGACTTGCTGTGTGCGAGGGCAGACAAGACCAGAGGAAGCCCTTGTGTTTGAAGCTTTGGAAGCACAAAGACAGACCCTGTCTGTTTATTAATGTGCTGCAGTAATAGTCCCAAATCTCCTATGGAGAGGACCAAGTAAATTGGTAGAGAAAGAGACTAAACTTATTGCAATGTTTTTTCCTCCTCTTTGGCCCTAAGTCAGGGTTTCTTAACAGAAGCGTTAGTGTTGATTCGGACCAGATAATTCTCTTTTGTAGGGGGGATGGTGGTCTGTGCATTGTAAGATGAATGTTTAGCTATATCTCTGGTCTCTACTCGCTAGAAGCCAGCATCAATCCCCTTCCCAAGTTGCCACAACCAAAACACCTTCAAGCATAGCCAAATATCCTTGGGGAGATGGGGGAACCCCTTGGGGATTGAAAACCACTGACCTATGCAGATCATGGGGGTAAAGATATTTCTCACTGGAGCCACTCTATCTTTTACTTTGAAAAAAAGGAGAGGAAAATAAATCCCTACAGCTCACACAGCAAAGCAGTGGGAGATGAGAGGGGAGAAATGGGTTTGTAAATGAGGCTTGGGTACACAATCATCTCTTCTGAATTATTAGATTTTGTCCAAGTAGGAAATAAAGCACCAGCTTATCTAGCTGAAAAGTAAAGATTTGTTTTACAGGGGTCTCTGGTAAGAGCTGAGTTAGAGGACACAGGATGATGGAACAATATTTCCAAACATCCTATAAACCTCCTCTCCACAAATGAAGGAGGACCAGGAAAGCAACACAGCCCTGGCAGACACAAGGCAGGTAGGACGAAAAGGAAGTGCCCACAGATGTATATCAGTGCTAAAGGTACTGCTTGCACCTCTGGTAAATAGGACCTTGTATGGTCAAAGGGCAGCACCTCATCCCTTGCCAGCAAAACTAGGAAGGGGCTCTGTTAAAAAAAATAATAATAATAAAATAAAAAAACAAGTTGGAGAAAGGAGACAGAGACAGAGTCCTTTCCTCCTCAGTGGTAGTCATCAGGGATTTGTGAAGGAGCAAAAACAGCTGAAACCTAGCAAATTCACGCCTGAAAGGGTGAAAATATACAACTGTGGTGTGCTGAACAAGGCCCTCCCATGTCCTAATCCCAGGAACCTGTGAATATGTTACTTTATAAGGCAAGCGAGACTGCAGATGTGATCAAGTTAAGAATCCTGAGATGGGGAGATTATCCTGGATTACCCTGTGTACCTGATGTAATCAGGCTGCTTTTTTTTTTTTTTTTTTTTTTTTTGGGGGATTGAGTTTCGCTCTTCTTGCCCAGGCTGGAGTGCAATGGCATGATCTTGGCTCAGTGCAACCTCTGCGTCCTAGGTTCAAGTGATTCTCCTGCCTCAGCCTTCCGATCAGCTGGGATTACAGGTGCATGCCACCACGCCTGGCTAATTTTTTGTATCTTTAGTAGAGACGGGGTTTTGCCATGTTGGCCAGGCTGGTCTTGAACTCCTGACCTCAAGCGATCCACCCACCTCGGCCTCCCAAAGTGCTGGGATTACAGTCATAGGCTTCTTAAGAGAGGGGTGCAGGAAAAGTCAGAGTTAGACAGAAGGCAGTGTAACAACGGAAGGAGAGGGGGAAAGGGAATGATCTGAAGATCCTGTGTTGCTGGCTTTGAAGATGGAGAAAGGGCGTCGTGAGAAAAAAGATGGTGGCAGCCTCTGGAAATGGGAATGGGCAGGGGACTAGAATCCCCTGGGGGAATGCAGCCTCACAGACCCATTTTAGACCTCTGACCTGCACATCTCTAAGCTAATACATTCGTGTTGTTGTAAGCCAGTAAGTTTGTGACAATGTGTTACAGAAGCCATCGGAAACAAGCAGGGGGCCCTACAGAGTCTTGCCATTCAGGGTTAGAGACCCAGCTTTCAGACTAGGTTGATCACCACGTAGCTGGGGCCCTCCCATCATTTCTGAATCACGTTTTCCTAGTCTGTAAATTAGCCAATCACTAGGTACCTCCTGCTCTGACCAATATATTCTGCTCTTTCCTCGCTCAGAAAACCCCCAGTCGGATTGCTGAGGTGACAGAAAAAAACAAGCACTATATATAGTGTCAGCCTCTGCCTTTATGGTATGATGTTTTTTTTAATCTGATATTTGTCCCTGGTTCCTGACACAGAGCTCCTTCAAACACCTTTGGAATTTCTTACGTGTTAGGAGTCTATTTTGTTATTCAAAATGAGTCCCTTTTGACTATACCTAAGTTTATCCTAAAGAGGTGACTCACGGTGGACCCTAATTAGTTTTGAAGGAGAAGTTGGCCATGCCAGAAAGACTAAGTGCATGATTAGAGGACTGGAATTTTCTGCCCCAACCTGTGGTGAGGGGTGGGGAGGTGGAGATTGAGTTCAATCATGTGGCTTATGGTTCAATCAATCATGCCTATATAATGAAAACTCAACAAAAACTCTGGGCAATGAGGTTCTGAGAGCTTTCTGGTGGGTAAGTGTACTGATGTGCTGGCGGGGAGGTGTATTCTGACTCTTTTTTTTGAGACAGAGTCTTGCTCTGTCACCCACACTGGAATACAGTAGCACAATCTTGGCTCACTTCAACCTCCACCTCCCATGTTCAAGCAGTTCTCCTGCCTCAGCCTCCCAAGTAGCTGGAATTACAGGTGCCCACCACCATGCCCAGTTAACTTTTTCTGTTTTTAGTAGAGACGGGGTTTCACCTCTTTGGCCAGGCTGGTCTCAAACCCCTGACCTCAAGTGATCGGCCCACCTTGGCCTCCCAAAGTGCTGGGATTACAGACATCAGCCACTATGCCTGGCTGCATCCTCAATCTCTAACCTCTCAATGGGTTCTTCCTGCCCACTGCACAGGCAAACCCAATTCACTGAGACCACGGCATCACAATAAATAAAGCATTTAGTTAACATAAGGCCGGTCGTGCCACATGCGGATGGAGTTATTACAAATCAAGGTCCCTGAAAATTCAGAGACTGGGATTTTTCAAGGATAGTTTTGGCAGGAACGGGGTCAGGAAGTGGGGAGTGCTGATTGGTTGGGTCAGGGATAAAATCATACATAGTCAAAGCTGTCTTTTTGTGCTGAGTTGGTTACTGGGTAGAGGCCACAGGACTGGTTGGCAGGTCTGGTAGAGTCCTTGGTTATCAGAAATGCAAAAACCCAAAAAGATATCTCAAAAGGCCAATCTTAGGGTCGACAATAGTGATATTATCTGCAGGAATAACTGGGGAATTGAAAATCATGTAACCTCCAGAATAATGGCTGGTAATCATTTATGTCTATATCTCAGCAGAATTCAGGCTCTTCTCAGCCTCCTCACTTGGTCGTCTTTCATTAGCTTTACGAAGATGATTTATTTTGGGGAAAGGGCTATTATCTTTTTTTTTTTTTTTTTTTTTTTTTTTTTTTGAGATGGAGTCTTGCCCTGTCGCCCAGGCTGGAGTGCAGTGGCGCAATCTCGGCTCACTGCAAGCTCCGCCTCCTGGGTTCACGCCATTCTCCTGCCTCAGCCTCTCCGAATAGCTGGGACTACAGGCGCCCGCCACCACGCCCGGCTAATTTTTTGTATTTTTTAGTAGAGACGGGGTTTCACTGTGGTCTCGATCTCCTGACCTCGTGATCCGCCCGCCTCGGCCTCCCAAAGTGCTGGGATTACAAGAGTGAGCCACTGCGCCCGGCCTATCATTTTAACTATAGACTCTATGTCTCCCAAACTTAGGTTGATCCAAGCCCAGGAATTATTAAAGGCAGTTGGGAGGTTAAAGGCAACATGAAGGTTGATTAGGTCAGATCTCTTTTACTGTCATAATTTTCTCACCATTATAAATTTTGCAAAGGCAGTTTCAACTCCACAGCACAGAAACACCTTTATCAGGACCCCTCCAAACCTTGCCACCCTATAGATTACTTCATCCAGTTTGTATCCTTTATAATAAAAGAGCATTTGTAAGTATAGCACATTCTGAGTTCTGCCAGCTATTCTAGTGTGGGGACCATAAGCTCTTGGCCCCTAAAGGTTCACTGAAAAATCACTGACATGAGACAGATTGATTAATAGGAGAAAAGGCATACAGGTGTGCTTAATGTGTATACACAGGAGCCTTCATAATGAAGACCTAATCCAACAATAAGTTACAGAAGTTTGAGATTACAGAAAGAATGTGGACTTAGAGCATGGCCCAAAACAGGCTTAGTGGCAAGACAGGTTTGTGGAGGAAGAGAGGAAGAGACTTGGCTAGCAAAGGTGGTCGTGTTATGTGGAGGAGGCCTCCCTCCAAGAGAATAGATGGTAAAAATTTCTTTTTCGACTTTTTTTTCAAGTTAAAGTTTTTTTTTTTCTTTCTTTCTTTTTTTTTTTTTTTTTGAGACAGAGTCTTCTTACTGTGTTTCTCAGGCTGGTCTTGTACTCCTGGCCTCCAGTTATCCTCCCACCTCTGCCTCCCAAAGTATTAGGATTACAGGTGCCAGCCACTGTGCCCAGCTCTTTTTAGACTTTTTTTTTTTTTTTTTTTTGCCTCAAGACAGAATCTTGCTCTGTTGCCCAGGCTGGAGCACAATGGCATGATCTCGGCTCACTGCAACCTCTGCCTCCTGGGTTCAGGTGATTCTCCTGCCTCAGCCTCCAGAGTAGCTGGGATTACAGGCATGCGCCCCCATGCCCAGCTAATTTTTTTGTTATTTTATTTATTTATTTACTTATTTAGTAGAGACAGGGTTTCACCATCTTGGCCAGGCTGGTTTCAAACTCCTGACCTTGTGATCAGCCTTTCTAGTCTTTTAAAGGTGTCAGACTCACTCTCTCCTACATCTTGGAAAGGCATAGAAAAGACCTGGCTACATTAATGGAGATTCTCTACAGATGCAAATTTACCCCCACCTCAATCTGCTAGCTCTGAGAAAGCCATTTCAAAATATGTCAGAGAAATATATTTCAGGGTAAAATATTTTAATTTGCTTCACTAGCAAATTGTGAACCTGAAAGGGGGTCATGGGAATCCCCAGATTATAGCCACACTGGCCAAGCAGAGCTGCAGGTGGCCCCTGGGGCTTGCGGCAGCATCTGAAGTGCAGGCAGGTTTGTGGTGCTGAGCCCCCTAACGTGTGAAGTTGGACGCTAATTTCAGGTAATTAGTGTCAGAAATGAATTGGATTCTTGGGCACCCGGTTGGTATTGGGTTGTGACCCTTAGCTGGTTGTGTGGCCTTGGGGACATCTCCACGGAGCCCAGGTTTTCTCATCTAAGTGAGTAGATTAGTGGCATTCATGATTTTTAGCAGCAGAAGCCTTTGTTGTATCTTAATATTAATGTTAATAATATCTTACCCCTAAACCTGATATATATAATAAATGATAGCAAATTTCAGGCTGTGAATCCCTTTCAAGCCTTCCTTCCCCTTCCTCTGAGATACCTTTGTGAAGACCTAGGGCCCTACTTAGTGATTGGAAAGCCACCGACCCAGGTGATCTGAGATCCCCTCTCCTCTCAGAAAATTCTCTTATGTGTTCCCAAAGGCTAATAGAGATCAGATTTCCCCAAAGCCGTGAAGGTCTCTTTAGAGAACCCTCACTCCCTCAAGCAGCTACAAGGGGAACCAGCGATGTAGTCAGCATGCCTGTTAGCTCAGTTGGAAAGGAGCCCTTACTCTTGCCAAAGTTCCCAGCCCAGGATCCAAGGTCAAACGTGTGGTGGCAGAGCCCAGCTCTTTATTATCAGAAATAAAATAAACTCCCACTCCTCTCTCTTCTCCCACACAAGGCAGCAGGATGCTCAAGCCCTATCTCTGGTAATATCAGGTTTATAAGAACAGTTTCTCACTTTTATTCATTTGAGAATTGAATTAGCTTTCACATTTGCCTCCACAGCTTCAAAGAACATCTCCCAGCCATCCTTTACCACACTATTAAATTGAGGAGCATCTTGTCGGTACGTCTGCTAATCTGCTTCTGAGTGATGTTTGTGTCGTTTCTAAGCATTTTAGCCAGCAACAATGATGTTACGAATGTGTGGCTGGGCCTTTTAACTACCAACTCAAAAGAGATTTCGACAACTGGATGGAACGCTGGTAATGAAGAGACTAGATTACCTTTAAAAGTCATTATGTTTCAATAGGGCAAACTGGATTCAATATAAGATACTCCCAGCTCTGGCCAAAGTAACATCTTTAGTTTCTCACGTGAAACTAGGTAAAATCTGATGTGGAGGCAACTGGAAATTGTCAAGTCCCAGTAGGTTTAGGATTGTTACCATGAAGTTCTCCATTTAGTTCAACCTTATAGGCAAGACCTGCCAGGAGTGATAGAATAGAGGGTGAACACACAGGGGTTAGACCCGCAAGACTGAGGGTTCAAATTCCAGCTCTGCTACTGGGCAAATTCTGTATTCCTCAGTTTCTGCTCCTGGAAAATCAGGAAAGGTACTTCCCCTCCTACTGCTGACACGATTCATGACCCATTTCTCCTCTCTCATCTCCTGCATAAAATGATTTTTCGGTGAACCTTTAGGGAAGCAAGAACTTAATGGCCCCCACACTAGAATAACTGATAGAACTCAGAAAGTGCTATACTTATAATTACTGTTTTATTATAAAGGATACAAATGAACAACTGGATGAAGTGATATATAGAGGGGCAAGGTTTGCAAGGGTCCTGACATAGATGTTTCTGTGCTGTGGCGTTGAAACTGCCTTTGCAAAAATTATAATGGTGAGAAAGTTATGACAGTGAAAGAGATCTGACCTAACCAACCTTCATGTTGCCTTTAACCTCCCAACTGCCTTTAATAATTCCTGGGCTTGGACAAAGCTAAGCTTGGGAGACACCAAGTCTATAGTTAAAATGATAATAGCCCTTTCCCCCAAAATAAATCATCTTTGTAAAGCTAATGAAAGACGACCAGGTGAGGAGATTGAGAAGAGCCTGAATTCTGCTAAGGTAGACATAATAATAAGAATAGGGTTGTGGAAGGGATTATCTTCGATTTCTCAACCTTGGCACTTTTGACATTTGGGGCTAGACCATTCTTTGTTGTTGGGGGCTGTCCTGTGTATTATGGGATGTTTACTGGAATCTTTGGCCTCTACCCTCCCCAACTAGATACTAGCAGCAAACCCCTTCCAGGATGACAATCAAAATAGTGTCTAGACATTGTCAAATATTCCCTAGGGGGGCAAAATCAGCCCTGATTGAGAACTACTAGTTAGAAAATGTTTGCAAAGCTCTTAGATGGTGCCTGGTGCACCATAAGGGCTCAGTAGCTGGTAACTGTTACTGAGATTTTTTTTAATGCCTGTGAAGAGCCTGCGCTACTCTCCCTAATACTGGATTGAGTGTGCTATTCTTGAGCTTCTGCTATCCTTGGTGGACCAGGAGACTCTGTGACCCAGCTCTGGAGAACGTCAAAGGAGATGTGAATTCTGGTGGCCTTTGTGGGACCTGACAGCCTGAGCTCTCTGTTCTTTGGACTCACAATGCAAAAGTCAACATAGCCACTATTTGCTGAGAGCAGGATCCCTCCGTGGACAAGTGAGGTTGGTCCACACAATGTGTCTTTCATCAGTCCATTTATTTGTTTAACAAACATTTACCAAGTGTCTATTATATACAAGGTTCTGTGCTGGGCATGTGTAATATGAAGAATAAGCCCTGGTGTCTGCTTTCTAGATGTTACAGGGTGACCGGGAGCTTACCTGTAAGCAGAGGTGCTTACAACCCGGAACTACTACAGAAAAGAAAAGAATGTGGTCATCAGATACAACCTGGAATGTCAGAGAAAGAGTCCTCAATGAGGCCTCAGTTTTGGCAATTTAGGACCTGGTGTTTCCCTTCCAAAACTGGTTGCGAGGATCTAGCTCATATTCAGGCTCTTCACTTTTCAAATAAAAAAAAGCTCAGGGACAAAGAAGAGATGACTCTGTTCAAAGAAGACCTATACATTTATACCAGATTTGAGGTTTCCTAATACCGTACGTCTCCCTTTGCAGGCCCGTCAATACAATACAAAAGTGACCTTGGTCAGCTAAACGTTTTATTCTGCAGGAGAAAAGCAAGTGTTTTCTCAATATCTAGTAGAGCATTCTGGCCTCTGTGTGTGTGTGTGTGTGCACACGTGCAATTGCACATATATGTGCATGTGTGTATGTGTGTCACTACTGAGATTGGGACAATCTGTCTGCAATTTGTCTGTGCATTGCTGAATATTTCAAGGAGAGTAGATCTCTGAATGGGAGGAATCATTAGTGTGAAGTCTGCAAGCTCCTGCCCGCTATTAAATGGGACTGAGCACCTCTCTGGCCAAGGCATTGATGGAAGACTATGAGTGGATGTCTCTGTGCTTTAGAAATGTGTCAGCAGCCAGGCGCAGTGGCTCACACCTGTAATCCCAACACTTTGGGAGGCCGAGGCGGGTGGATTACCTGAGGTCAGGAGTTCAAGACCAGCCTGGCTAACATGGTAAAACTGCGTTTCTACTAAAAAATGCAAAAAATTAACCAGGTGTGGTGGCATGTGCCTGTAATCCCAGCTACTCAGGAGGCTGAGGCAGGAGAATCGCTTGAACACAGGAAGCGGAGGTTGCAGTGAGCCGAGATCACACCATTGCACTCCAGCCTGGGCAACAAAACCAAAACTCCATCTCAAAAAAAAGAAATGTGTCAGCAGTAGGAGGGGAGAACTTTGATTCACACTAAACTCAGAAAATGGCAGAAAGTACTTCAGTAAGTGTTTGAATGAATGAATGAATAAGGAGGAGATGAATAAGTGAGTAAAATTCAAGACCAGAGAGTCCTCCTGTGTCCACCCCCAGGAGAGAGGTGTAGCGTTCACCCATTGTTTTGTCTCTCCAACCTGGCTCTTTTTCTGGAAATTCCTCCTCCACCTGCAAATCTGTCTGGTTTTCTTTTGAGGGACCATTTTCTCAAGTAGTCTACATCTCTAGCCAATGTCAATTGGTCCATGAGTAGGCATCCGACCCAGAATGGGTCACCATGCTGCACTGGAAACAGCTGACTGGCCCAAGAATGGGCACCTGACCCAAGCTAAGCCAACAAGTCCCTCCATCAGGACTTCTGGGCTAAGCATCAAGGGAGTAAACTCAATATCCCTCTGAGGAGTGACATCGTAAATAGAAAACTCAGAAGCTACTGGGATCAGAAGAGTCACTTTTTTTTTCTTCTATATAGCCAAAGACCATTTGTGATGAGAGAGACAAAAAAAAAAAAAAAAAAAAAAAAGAAAGAAAGAGACAATTGCTACAAGAAATGGAAAAGAATGCCAGTATGTCTGAGTCTTTGCTTTTATAGTTCTTGAGCCCCACCTGCATTCCTGCCCTTTTTTGGTTTGGTCATTCCATTCTTGCATGAGATTCCTCCATGCCCTTATAATTCTGTTTTTCCTTAGCTATTTTAATTTGCCTGTCGCTTGCAATCTGAAGAGTCGTGGCTAAACAAACAGACCCAGAGTCAAGGCAAGTTAATTTCTTTTGCATGATTTGTCACTTCTTCAGGCAATATTAGGCAGGCAAACACCACCATATTGTAAATCAAACACAAGGCCCTTGGTCTGTAATAAAGCACCATTCTCCTTCAAATGCATTCAATATACCTCCAGAAGAGAAATAGATTAGAAGTTGCTTCATAACAAAGATGCCAATATTATAGAAGCTCAAGATGGGGAATTTACTGGAGAGAGGAGTAGTCTATTGACCTGCTACAAATGTTCTGGCTCTGCTGTTATTCAAATATTTCTATTGCCTGGAGTCCTGCATTTTTTTCTGTATCCTATAAACATCCATCGTAAGCAAATGGGAGAGTCTTTCAACTAAACCTTCCCCACCTGCACCATTTTGAATTAATGCTGCATCGTGGACGTAGCTGTTCATGGTGCAGTTTTTTTGTAGCAGCAAATAGCTTAAGCTGGTGATTAATCTACGTAGTTTAGATGCCTTCATTCTAAGGGAGAAGAACACCAGTCCTTATTCACTGCTGATATGGTTAGGCTTTGTGTCCTCACCCCAATCTCATCGTAAATTGTAATCACCAGGTGTTTAGGGAAAGACTTGGTGGAGCGTGATTCGATCACAGGGGCAGTTTCCCTTATGCTATTCTTATGACAGTGGGTGAGTTCGCTTGAGATCTGATGGTTTTATAAGGCAGTTTTCCCTGCTTTTGCTCACACTCTCTCCTGCCTCCATGTGAAGAACGTCCTTGCTTCTCCATCACCTTCCACCATGATTGTAAGTTTCCTGTGGCCTCCCCAGCCATGTGGAACTATGAGTGAATTTAAACCTCTTTTGTTATAAATTTCCCCTTCTAGGGTATTTATAGCAGTGTGAAAATGGATGAATACAATGGCCAACCACTTTTCTAGGCACTGTCCAAGTATTGTTTGTTACTTGATTCTCACAAACACATAGGGAGATAGTGGCATTGCCGTTTTGTAAAGGAGGAAACTGAGGCTCAGAGTTGTTAGGGAAATTATCTAACTGGTCAGTGGTTGGGAAAGGATTGGAAGTCAGATTGGACTGGCTACACAGCCCGTATTCTTTTCTTGTTGAGTTTCTTCAGGGACACAGAGAGACCAACTAGGAGAATGTCTTGACTTCCTAAAGTTTAAAGGAGTACTGATTGACTTACCCAGGTTCTTCTTACTGAAACACAGGCAGCTGCAGGCAGGCAGGGATCTATGCACAATATGCAGGGCCTGGAATGATGCACAGCTCTTTCCACTCTCTTCCCAACATGGGGACCCTGTGCCCAGAACGTAAACGTTTTTGTAAAATGGGAGAAAATGTTCAAAGGCTTCTTGTCCCTAACTCTGGTCACTGGCTGCCTCTCTGCATTGCTGCTCATGTCACATTTCTCTTTCCAATTCAGGTGGCGTTAAAGCCTTGGAAACATTTCGCCAGCTGCTCTCTTCATCCACATTTCTGTTTTATATTTCACAGCAAAAAGGAGATCTGAAAAAAAATGTAAATCTAGATGATGCTTCTACTTTGCTTAAACCCCTTCTCTCTGTGGGTTATTCCGACTCTTAGCAGAAAGTCTAGAATCCTGAACAGGGCTTACGAGGCGCTCCACCATCCTCCTGGGCTTCTCTTGCTCATCTGTCATTGTTTCACTTTGCTCTTGACCCTCCCCTATCCAGTTCTCTTTTCCTAGTTCCGGTACCTCCCTCCCTCACTCTTCCAGTCCACCCCCTCCCCTGCCGGGAGGTATGCTAACTTGCAGCTGCTTCCCTCTGAGAAGTGTTTTCTGAACCCTGAGACTAGGGGAGGCACCTGCTCCAGCCTGTGGAACCTTCTGCTTCTCCCTTACTGACACGACATTAGTAACTGTTTTTCACTGTCTGTCTTAGTTACTAAACTAAGAATGACAGGGACAAGGCTGTGTCCCCAAAAGGCAGTCTCTGCACTTGTCAGGGAGTATAATCACCAGGTTATCTTCCTGTAGGGAATCTTTGGTATTTGTTGTTTCACTTTTATTCTCACCACTCTCAATTATTTCATATAATGCAGTTTATTCCCGGCTCTTTCCACCCTGGTTTCTTTTGTGCTGGGTAACACACTCGACTTCTTAAAACACTGCTTTGAACTTGAGGCATCCTTGCTCTGAAATTTTTGTTGGCTTTGCATTGCTTACCCCAAGCTACAACAAAATGATACTCAAAGCTCTTCAAATGTGCTCGCAACTTAGGCCTCCAGCTTTCATTACCAGGTTCTTTTTGTGAGTCCTCGTCTAATGAGAAACATTGGTTTTCCCTTCTTTGGCTTCTCTTCCTTTTCTTTCCTCCTTCTTTCTCTCCCTTCTCTGCATCTCCTCCTTCCTCGTCTCACCCCCTCACTCTCTCCATCCCTCCCTTATATTCATTTAAGAAAGCTTCTAACCATGGATGCCTACTTCTGAGATTACCAACCCTAGCTGCACAAGAGATGTACTTGGGAAGTGTTCTGCTTTTTTATTTTTTATTTTTCCTTTGGATGCCTGGGCTTCAGTCTCCCCACTCCATCCTTCTCAGAGATTCCTATTTATTTGATAGAGGGTCAGCAGAATGTTTTCAAAGTTCTCTTGTGATTCTACAGTGCAGCTGGAGTTGAGAACCTCAGGTCTGTGTTTATCTGGCGTTGGACAGATTTCTTTCCTCATGGACTTTATAGTATAGATTATACAGCAGTGGTTGGGTGCAGTGGCTCATACCTGTAATCCCAGCACTTTGGGATGCCAAGGTAGGTGGATCACATTAGGTCAGGTGTTCGAGACCAGCCTGGCCAACATGGTGAAACCACTTCTCTACTAAAAATACAAAAGATCAGCCTAGCTTGGTGGTGGATGCCTGTAATCCTGGGAGGCTGAGGCAGGAGAATCACTTGAACCTGAGAGGTAGAGGTTACAGTGAGCTGAGATCTTGCCGCTGCACTCCAGCCTGGGCTACAGAGCGAGACTCTGTCTCAGAAAAAAAAAAAAAAAATTATACAGCAGTGGTTTTCAAGGTGGGAGAAGCAATGTTACTCACCTACCCAGGGAGATGTTTGGGAAACGTCCAGAGGCATTTTTGCTTGTCACTGCTGGGGGAGGGTGTGCTACTAGCATCTAGGGGATAGAAGCCAGGGATGATGCTAGACATGCTACAATGCACAGGATAGTCCCCCCAAGCACCCCACGTTCTCCCCATACAAAACAAAAAAATGACCTGGTCCAAAATGTCAATAAAGTTTGAGAAACGTTGTAGAGGAAAGCATCATAATGAAATAATCACACAAATATTTATTCACTCACTGAAATAAAAGCAATAAAGAAAAATATAGGGTGACATTGTGTGGGCTTCACAAGGAAACTTGAACTCCCTTAGGTGAAATCGCCTTCCCTATGGGGGTATCTGCAAGAAGGGCACCAACAAATCACCCTGCAAAGGGACCGGGGATGGGAGGAGCATTTCTGGCAGTCTCCATGGCGAATCTGAAGCTTTGGAGAATTTGTAGAACTTAGAGAAGAGCAGATGGGCTGGCGTGACAAGGGAGAGGATGCTGGAGAATAATTTTAATCTTGATCATCAGAGCAATGGGAAACTCACTGAGAAGCAGGGAGGGCATAATTCTCACCAAATTTTCATTTGCCAAATATCCTTCTGGTTGGCAAGTGGAAACTGCATTGGTGTAGAGCAAGGGTGGACGTCCCAGAAGTTTGGGAGTGACATTAGACTTGGCTGGTGGTGAGAAAGCTGGGGAGAAATACGCAAGAGATATTTAGGGGTAAGTTGGATCAGCTCTATGCATACCTCATACTTGTCAGCCTCTGAATGTTTGGTGACACCATTCTTTTTTTTTTTTTTTTTTTTTTTTTTTGTGGTGGAGTCTCACTCAGTCACCCAGTCTGGAGTGCAGTGGTGTGATCTCGGCTCACTGCAACCTCCACGTCCCAGGTTCAAGCGATTCTCCTGCCTCAGCCTCCCCATTAGCTGGGATTACAGGTGTGTGCCACCACAGCTGGTTAATTTTTGTATTTTTGGTAGAGACGAGGTTTCACCATGTTGATTACGCTTGTCTTGAACTCCTGACCTTGTGATTCACCCACCTTGGCCTTCCAAAGTACTGGGATTACAGGCATGAGCCACTGCACCTGGCCTGATGACACCATTCTTTAACTAGAACTACTCTCCCTATTTCAAACCCTCACCATTCTCTAAGCACCACATGAAGTTAATACCACCAGAAACTTCCCTGGTGACCAGCCAGTATCACAGCCTTTGAAATCCTGGGGTTCTCTGTCCCCTTGAAACAAGCTCTTTCTTGTGACATATAATTTGTATATATTGGCTTTATCTTCCTTACAAAATGGTAAGGTGCTTGACCACTGAAATCTATCTTACTCATTTTTATTCCCCTCCCTCCCCCTCACATACACATAGCACTTTGGACACCTTTTTCTAGATATTTAGTCAAGAACTGTTTGGTGTCAAAAACCGGAAAACTGCTCAGACTAACTTAAAACAAGAGTTTCTTTAAAGCGGGGCTGGGACATGGCAGATGTTCCTGCTCTTTCCCTGCCGGCATTCGTTCTCTGCTAACAGCATCCAGCTGTCCCCTTTGAACAGTGTTCCTTTGCTTTCTCTTAGTCTCCATGGCTGGGTAGGGCCTCACTCACTCCCCAGTGAGTTCTGAGGGTAGATTGACTGGAGGAACATAGTGTCTTGGTTCATAGGTAGATAGATGATCCAAACCATCCAGTGAGCATCAGCCTCCCAGTTTTTCTAAACCTACTTGCAACATGGGGTGTTTTCTCCATTGCTGTTACAAAGCCAGAACTTCTGGGAGCTTTTAGTGAGCCCCCCACTTGAAGAATGAAGCCAACTCAGAGGAAAACAGACAGACGAGATGGAGGAGAACCACGAGGACATGGTCTGGGCACCTGCAGCCATTTGTGCCTGGTCTTTGCAGCTCTGTCAGCCATTCAACTAACTCCCTTGGGACTTAGCTAGTTTGAGTTATGTGGATTTTTTTGGCACTTGGAACCAAAAGCAACCCAACAAATACTGTAGACAGCCTTCAGAATTCAGGGGCAGGAATTTCAGCCACATCTCCCAGGAGGCTGGAATTGGGAATTCAGAGGCCAGGAGTACACGGCCATCTTAGGGGCATGTCTCCTTCTGCCTTTCTGCATGCACGTCTGCTTCTTTCCTCTCTCTCTGCATATCGTCCATGTCCGGTTGAGTGGGGCAAGCCTCAGAATTGTCCGCTTTCTCAGTCAAGGGCCCAACAGCAACTGCGTGGAGCTCCTGGACCATATTCTGCATCCCCAAGCGATACCTTGGTTCTCCCAACTCAGATTTCAATTTTGTTTCTATCCTTCGCCCAACCTATGGGCAAGAAGTAGAACCAAAGGCTCATTACACACTCAGCAGGCTCTATGGAAGCCCTTTCAGAAATGGGTTGTGGGGCCAAGCATACAAAGTGATGAACATGCCAGTTACATAACTGACTCCTATTCACCATTAATAAGTACAGACGGAAATCATACGGGGTGGCACCCACTTCAGCTTCAGGGCTCCAGCCAAGCCCCTGGTGGGAAGAAAATATCAGGTAACCATTCCTGCAGAAGGGAGAGCTGTGTTCAGACACTTTTTCTTTTTTTGAGACGGAGTCTTACTCTGTCACCCAGGCTGGACTGCGGTGGCATGGTCTCGGCTCACTGCAATCTCCACCTCCTGGGTTCAAGCGATTCTCCCACCTCAGCCTCCCGAATTGCTGGGACTACAGGCGTGTGCCACCACACCTGGCTAATTTTTGTATTTTTAGTAGAGACGGAATTTCACTCTGTTGGCCAGGCTGGTCTCTAACTCCTGACCTCATGATCCACCCGCCTCAGCCTCCCAAAGTGCTGGGATTACAGGCATGAGCCACCGTGCCCGGCCCTCTGACACTTGTATTGTTTTCTGTGGGCTGAAATTATGACTCCATAGTAAAATGTAATTACATCTTCCCTTTGCCTTATCTGAGATGCACAGCATAAAGTCTCTCCCCCATCCGTCTGTGGACATGAGCACCCCAAGCCAAGTAGGATTCCTCATCACGGTGCTTGGACCAGGGTCTGTAGTCCTGTCCACATCCTTCCTGTTGGAAATGCTGTTTTGCTTTGCTCTTGGCCCTCGCCACCATTCAGTCCTCCCCGCCATTCAGCCGGAGCGTTGCTCAGTTTCATTATCTGAAACGAGAGCTAATAATTATATCTATATTGCAATGGGCTTGATGTAAGTTTTAATTAGAAAATTATTTGGAGCCCTGGGAATATAGTAGCCCATCTGTAAATGTAAACACCCTACCCCTACATCCCTTTTCTTACTAATACTTCATGATTCTACCTTGATTTGACTGATCACTAGGAACATTATTGAGGTTTAGCAGGGACAAAATAGGATGCCAGGGTTTTATTCTCCTTTTGCATGGAGAATTTTGCTTGCCTTCTTTTTTCTTTATCCCTGGAGGCTGTCTGGGGGTCTAGCACATATGGACCAAATTTTTATTTCCCAGTCTGCTTCAAAGACTGCTGAAGAGTCCGGGCACGGTGGCTCACGCTTGTAATCCCAGCACTTTGGGAGGCCGAGGCAGGCGGATCACGAGGTCAGGAGATCGAGACCACGGTGAAACCCCGTCTCTACTAAAAATAGAAAAAAATTAGCCGGGCGTGGTGGCGGGCACCTGTAGTCCCAGCTACTCAGAGAGGCTGAGGCAGGAGAATGGCGTGAAACCGGGAGGCGGAGCTTGCAGTGAGCCGAGATTGCGCCACTGCACTCCAGCCTGGGCGACAGAGCGAGACTCCGTCTCAAAAAAAAAAAAAAAAGAAAAGACTGCTGAAGAATCTGAATGGAGGGATAGAGGACCCGGGATGAATTGCTAGTCTCTAAAGTCAATACCTGTTCAGAGGCTACCCTGAAAGTGAATGATTACTGCTGGGGAGGGATAGGTTGCCGACATGGGCTGATGAATTGGGGCCCATACAGTCACAATAAAGATTGCAATGCTGTTGGAGACCAGATTAGATTTTTCTGGACTGCAATAGGCTGCAATCGTCTTGTTATGTCACTTTGTTTATTGTTTTGGGGCCCGACTTACTTTCTCGGTGCAGGTACATTCAAAATAACCGCTGTGACAACTCATATCATTTGGGTAGAAGAAATTTAATCCCACTGGTGTTCCCCCATTAATTAGCAGCTGCCCTGGGGGAATGGTTACCTAGTATTGTTCAGGAATGCTTTATCATGGCGGGAATTTCCCACCCAGTAAATTGCTAATGAAAATGTCATTTTCCTGCTGAGTTTACCTGACATACTATTTATCTTTCCACTGCCATTGGAGATAAAATTACGGTCAGATTTACTACAAAAAAAAATGGAATTGATTTTTAATTAGGATTTCTAGAACTAAAGGTTGAAGGTGGGTTAAAGAAATGAAAGTGTGGTTTTCTCTTAAGTATCCCCAAGATTGCTGGCCACTGCTTAGTATAGTCCAGAGCTGCTATTTGCAGTAAGCATGCCTCACAGTTAACCCTTCTTACTTTTGTTTGGAACAAGAATGTGGACAAATGCCTGCCCGTCCTTGCCTCCATCCCTTTTGCAAGCCAGGAGTGTCAGAGTGTCAAAATAGAACAGATTGCTTTGGTTTGTGTAACAAGGGTCGCTAAAATTGCAATCTTACCTTTGCAGGCGACTCAGGGAATACTCTGATAACCTCATGCAGGCATTTCATATACAGGCAATTATAGGGAGATAGATTAGGGTGTCCAGAAGAATCATAACTTCCCTTTGCCTGATTTATAAGCCATATCCTTATTTTTTCATAATACCATTTATAATATCAGCACCATCTAGACAGATGTCTGTGGGAGTTGGTTTCTCCAAAGCATATGCTGGTGCCTGGCTGGCATGGGACACAGTTTACTGGAGGCAAGCTCCTGAGAAGAACCCATCCAAGGAGAGGTTATGAGCTCAGGTTCCAGGGCCAGGCTTGGGTCCGAGTCCCAGCTCTACCACTCGTGAGCTGTGATCGTGGGCAGGTGGCTCACCCTCTCTGAGCTCTGATTTCCTCTTCGTTAAATACAGGGTAACAATGGTTCTTAAGCTGTAGGATCGTCACCAGCAGCAAATGAACTGAGTCTTGTAAACGGATTAAAACCGGACCTCACATATAGCACTCAGTAAATACTAATTATCGTTAGAAAGGCAGATTATGGGGGACTCTGCTCATGATTTATTCACCCAAATGTCTGTTGGTTGTATGATATTACTAGACATCCACCCCTAATGCTACCTTCAGCTATGGACTCAATTGTGTTGGTCACGGTAGGGAAAGGTGTTTTCACTGACTGTTCTTCCATCTTGCTTTCTTGTCCACATGGCCAGTATCTGCCTTTCCTTTCTCACGCTGGTGTTCCATCTGCATGAAGCCTGGGCTCCCCATTATCCCTCCCTTTAGTCCCCAGCCTAGGACATTGAAGGTGAGAGATGGAAGAAGACAAGGAAGATCCACCATCTTCAGGATCATGAGTTGGAAAGTACTGATGTCCTGGCACAGCAGGAATACCAGAAGGGTCTCTGAGTGGCATTTTAGCTTGCTTCCCGTAGGCAGCCACCACGTGCCCCTCCTGGTAAGTTCTTTATACCTTAAAAGAGATGATTGAAAGGAAAGACATGAGTGTCTCAAAGTGGTATTTTGGTACTAAAGGATGTCTTAAAATAGCAGCCCTATGTTTTCCACCGGGGCAGAAAGGAGAGAGAGAACACGAAGCCTCGAAAAGCCAAAATGATCACTGAGCATTATCTTCCCTTGATGGGTAAGAGGGCTCTCTGCGAGAAGCAGCCGTGCACTTCGACTGATGGGCTCCTGCGGGAAGAAAGGAGCCTCCTGATTATGTGAAGGTGGGAAAAGCCCTCTCTAAGGACGGCAGCGGTGACACTCAGCTGGCTGGAGGCCATTTAGGCTGGAGGAAGAGGAGGAGGAGGATAGGTCTGTGTTGTTCCTTTGCAAGCCTGACCTGAGACCCAGAAGACAATCAATTGGCTGGCTGTAAGTGACCAGGTGACAGCTGCTTCCTTGTTCATGAGCCTCTTCTTCTACATGCTCTGTCTTTTCAGACAGGTATGCTGAGTTCCACCAAAGAATCCCTGACTCACAAGCCTTCAAAGCCAATGCACATAACACAGATTCTCTGGGGGATACTGAGGAGATGTGTTACAGGGTACACTCCATTGTAAGCAACTTAAAAATCCATGCTAGGTGGGGCGTGGCAGCTCACACCTATAATCCCAGTACTTTGGGAGGCTGAGGCAGGTGGATCACTTGAGCCCAGGGGTTCAAGACAAGTGTGGGCAACAAAGTGAGATCCCCGTCTCTACCAAAAAATTTTAAAAAATAGGCTGGGTGCGGTGGCTCATACCTGTAATCCCAGCACTTTGGGAGACTGAGGCAGGCGGATCACCAGAGGTCAGGAGTTCAAGACTAGCCTGGCCAACATGGTGAAACCCTGTCTCTACAAAAATACAAAAATTAGCCAGGTGTGGTGGTAGGTGCCTGTAATCCCAGCTACTTGGGAGGCTGAGGCAGGAGAATTGCTTAAACCCAGGAGGCAGAGGTTGCAGGAGCTGAAATTGACTCCATCTCAAAAAAAAAAAAAAAATAGCTGAGTGTGGCAGTGTATGCCTGTGGTCCTAGCTACATAGGAAGCTGAGGCAGGAGAATTGCTTGAGCCCAGGAGGTTGTGGCTGCAGTGAGCCAAGATTGCACCATTGCACTCCAGCCTGGGTGACTATGCAAGACCCTATCTTAAAAAAAAAAAAAAAAAAAAAAAAAAAAAAATTCATGCTAGTCATGTCTGTTCTCCAAATTCCAACTCTGAGGGCTTTTTTGTCTTTCCTTCTACATAAAAGATCAGCAAACTTTTTCTTAAATGGCCATACATGATAAATACTTTAGCCTTTGCAAGCCAAGAGCCAAAATTTAAGAAATTAGATAGGTACCCAGGCCTGGCGCTGTGGCTCACGCCTGTAATCCCAGCACTTTGGGAGGCCAAAGCTGGTCGATCACCTGAGGTCAGGAGTTCAAGACAAGCCTGGCCAACATGGTGAAACCCTATCTCTACTAAAAATTTAGAAAACTAGCCAGGCATGGTAGTGCATGCCTGTAGTCCCAGCTACTCAGGAGGCTGAGGCAGGAGAATCGCTTGAACTGGGGAGGTAAAGGTTGCAGTGAGCCAAGATCATGCCACTGCACTCCAGCCTGGATGACAGAGTGAGATCTTATCCCCCCCCCCCAAAAAAAGGAAATTATATAGATACTCGTATGACCATCTAAAATGTAATAATTTTTTTAAAATGCAAAACTGTTCATAGTTCAGGGGTGTTACAAAAAGAGCTGGATTGAGCCAGTGGACTATAGCTTGCCAACATCAGTCCTACATAATCCTCAAAGTTCTGACTCCCCATTTTGCCCTGATATATGCAAAGCACTCAGATCCTTCAGCTGTGCCCCAGTTAGTATCCTTGAGCCCAACCCAGTTCACAAAAACAGACAGATGCCACAACAAGCTCTTCAGGGGTTCTCAACGGTTGACAGAGGCAAACTTGCTTGAAAATGATCAGGGTTATGGATAGCTATTGTTTTTCCTGTCATATGAGGGAAGATTAGGGACACTGGTGGAAAGGGACCAGTATTCAGGGTTTTTGCCCGTGAGTCAGTGAAATGAGATCATGTTTCAGAGTAACGGTAATGCCTCTTGGTCTGTTCTGAGGGGAACTGGTCCGGTGATTTGTGGAAGAGAATGAAACCCGTTACTGCTATATCCGTGTTTATGTCCAGCTCCACTACGAGGTATGTACCTACATCGGGTGAGATAAGGCGTCTTAATGCTGGACTTATTTTTCTTCAGAAACCTTCCAAGACAAATCACCCGGCTACCAAACTACACAGAAGTCTGGATTTCTTTAGACACAGCTCTCAGCAGCAACTCAGTTATCATTTCTTTATTCATTTGTTCAACAAACGTTTATTAGACATTTACCATCTTCAGAGATAAAATATGCAGCTAATAAATGGAGCTCTCATCTAGATAGGGAGAAAAATTGCATAAATGGACAAATACAAAACAGTGTCATGAGTGTGGAGATAAACATCTACTCAGACTAAAATGGTAATGTATGGGAGCAATACCTCCCTAGACTGAGCAGGATAGGGAGACTTTTTTTTTTTTGAGACAGATTCTCACTCTGTCACTCAGGCTGGAGTGCAATGGCACAATCTCAGCTCACGACAACCTCTGCCTCCCGGGTTCCAGCAATTCTCCTGCCTCAGCCTCCCAAGTAGCTGGGATTATGGGTGCATGCCACCACACCTAGCTAATTTTTGTATGTTAATACAGACAGGGTTTCACCATGTTTGCCAGGCTGGGCTCGAACTCCTGACCTCAGGTGATCTGCCCGCCTCAGCATCCCAAAGTGCTGGAATTACAGGCGTGAGCCACCGTGCCCAACCGGGAAGACTTTCAAAAAAGGGGCAATTAGTATAGGTAGCCCAAAAGGCAGGGATGGGGAGAGGTATTCAGGACAAAGGCAAGAAGGTAAAAGTCCCAGGAGAACCCCGCATGTAAGAGAACTAAAAGTGTTTGGGATAGAAGGACTGTTTGGAGGGAATGCATCTGTGTGTGTGTGTGTGTGTGTGTGTGTGTGTGTGTGTTGTGTGTGTGTTGAGTTGGGCACAATACTGGAGCAATGGCAGAAAATTAGGCTGACCAGCTAGGCAGCAGGAAGAAAATGAAAGGTCATCTCTCCTTTTCTTAGTGTTCATTCTTTATGCTTAAAACAATGGGAAGCCACTGGGAAACAAACACAAGAATGATGTGCTCAGATTTGTGTTTTTAAGAAATGAAACATGCACATGTCCTGTTGTCCATTATGGCCCCAGGGGTCTCTAGAAAGAAATTCAGACTCCTGAGCCTGCATTCAAGTCCCTTTGCAAACTAGCCCTTCTTGGCATTTCCTGTTTCCCTTGTTTTGGGGAAAATATATGGAAAATGTTAAAAAATGTAAAACTGTTCATCACTCAAGGGTGTTACAAAAAGAGCTGGATTGGGCCACTGGACCATAGCCTGCCGACTTCTGTGCTACGTAATCCTCAAAGGGTTTTTCGTTGTTGTTTTTTTTTTTGAGATGGAGTCTCGCTCTGTCGCCCAGGCTAGAGTGCGATGGTGCAGTCTCAGCTTGCTGCAACCTCCACCTCCCAGGTTCAATCTATTCTCTGGCCTCAGCCTCCCAAGTAGCTTGGGATTACAGGTGTGCACCACCACACCCAGCTAATTTTTGCTAGATGCAGGATTTTGCCCTGTAGGCCAGTCTGGTCTCGAACTCCTGACCTCAGGGGATCCGCCTGCCTTGGCCTCCCAAAGTGCTGGGATTACAGGTGTGAGCCACCATGCCCAGCCTCAAAGTTCTGATTCCCCATTTTGCCCTGATATATACAAGGCACTCAGATCCTTCAGCTCTGCCTCCATTTGTATCCTCGAGCACATGTGCCCTCCTCTGCCATGCACCCCAAACACCAGTCATTCTGGACCATTTACTTTTTCTCTCAGTAGGTCATTCATTTTTGTCTTTGTTATCTATTGCTGCATTACAAATGCCCCAAAGCTCAGTAGCTTAAAACACAGATATTTATTATCTCACTCAGTTTCCGAGCATCAGGAATCCAAGAATGGTTTAGCTGGGTGGCTCCGGCTCGGGGTTGCACATGAGATTGCAGTTAAGACATCAGCCAGCTGGGGATGTCACTTATCTGAAGGTTCAACTGGGGACCAAGACTGGAGGCTCTACTCCCATGACAGTTTACTCCATAGCAATGGACTGTGTAGCTTGGCTCCTCACTGACTGTAGGCAAGAGGCCTCAGTTCCTCACCATGTAGAGCTTTAGGTCTGTTTATGTATTCTCATGATGTGGGAGTTAACTTCCCCTAGAACCAGCAATTCAAGAGAGAGGACAAAGAGAAGGCCAAAATGCCTTCTATGGCCTAATCGTGCATGTACCTTTTGTGTCCGCCATATTCCATTTGTTAGAAGCAAGCCACTAAGTTCTCCCCATACTCAAGAGAATAGGAATTGGGCTCCAACTCTTTAAAGGGAGAGTATCAGAGATTTTGTGGACATATTTTAAAAACATACATACTTAGAATGTTGATGCCCATTTGCCTAAGCCGGTGGTTTTTGACTGGGGGCGATTTTGCCCTTTTCCCCTCGGGATATTCAGCGACATCTGAAGACATTTTTGACTGTTTCAAGTGGAGTACAGTGTGCTACTGGCATCCAGTGACTAAAGGCCAGGGGGATGCTGCCAAATATCCTACAATGCACAGGGTGGCCCCTTGCCCCCAGCAAAGAATGATCCAGGTCAAATATCAATGATGCTGATGCTGAGAAGCCCTGGTCTAAGCTGCTAGTAGCTGTGTGACTTTGGGGAAATGAATTACTCTTTGTAAACTTAGTTCCCTCAGTTGTAAAATGAGGACACCATATAATCCACCTGGTAGAAAAAAAGATAAAGCATGTAAAGCACTTAGACAATCATTCAAAGGTGTACCTACCCTGTGCTAGGCCATGTCTATGCTAGATACAGGGAACTTGGAAATGAACTAGGCAGGCACAGGCCCTGACCTCACAGCATTTTGCATTTGGAGAATTAATCATAGCATCAGTCTGAGTTTTTGTTTTAATTTATCATGCATAGGTCATTGTTCCATTTGCCTGTGAAAGTCACAAAAACAACATGTCTGGCCTACCTCAGTGTTTAGCAGCATGCTTGGTACTAACAAGATAATCAATGCTTGTTGAATTGAATTTCACCTGCTCACTCCTTAAGATGAATACTTTTTGTGTCATTTTGAGGTACCCAAGATTGTACAATGTACAGTGTATTTAGTGACAGCTTTCAATTTTGCTAAAAGGATTTGGGGAAGAGCACTCTATTCAACATATTCTTCAATTGTGAAATAAATCCTAATGTGAGAAATGTTATAATTTGAAAAACAAATATGCATAATAAAATTGAAGAAATATAGTAACATCATTTGTTTGTATCTTAGTCTACTAATTTTGAGCAAAAGAAGGCAGTGTTCCAATTCCTCTATTATTTTCCCACAGATATGGCTTCGGTATCAATGTATTAGTTTTCTGTTGCTGCTGCAGCTAATTACCTCCACCTAAGTGGCTCAAGCAACACAAATGTATTAGCCTGACAGTCATGAAACTTAGAAGTCCAGTAAAAATCTTACTAGGCTAAAGGCAAGGTGTTGGCACGGCTGCTGTCCTTCTGGAGGCTCTAGGGAATAATGTTTCCTGGCCTTCTTCAGCTTCTAGAGGGTACCAGCATTCTTTGGCTTGTGGACCCATCCTCCTTCCAGCAATGGAAAGTCAGTGCTCCTTCCAGAAATGGAAAGTAAAGTTCTTTGCACATTGCATCACCCTGACCTGCCATAATCTCATCTCCATCTGACTTGCCTCTTCTGTCTCCTCCTCCTATTTTTAAGGATCCTTGTGATTACATCAGACCCATCTGAATAATCTCTGTTTTCAGGTCAGCTGATTAGCAATTTAATTTTATCTGCAACTTTAATTCCCCCTTTTCCATGCCACCCAATGTATTCTCAGGTCCTAGGGATTCAAACATGGACATCTTTAAGATGGGATGGTGGGGAGGACATTGTTCTGCCTACCATGGCCTGTGATAGCAAAGGAACTACAATACCCCACTAGACTTGTAAGGTAATCCAAAATACATCTTGTAACATAGGGAAGGTTGAACATGAGTTACGTTATCTAGCTGGAAGGATGAATTCCAGCCACTGCTTTGAAATGGTAAGATCCAGAGATACTGTACTTCCATGCTTCCTGTCACTGGGTAAAGTGAGACTCAATCACTTTCTGCATAAGCAGATGGAACCTGTAAACCTCAATTTGGCTAGTCCACCATTCCAACATAACGTTGCTCAGTGCCGTGAAACATGACTCTTCAAAAATGTATTATGTGACAAGCTGGGTGGTTTATGACACAAATATTTTATTTTACACACTTCATTTGCAGTTAAATTATTGAACATCTGACAACACAGGCCATGTTCTGCTTCTTAGTGCAAATCCATTAGAGGGTTTTTTTTTTTTTTTTGGTTGTTGCTGTTAAATTAGGGCTTTAACATTTCTAGATGTGAAGAGTGAATTTATTCCACAATGATTAAAAATCATTTTGTAATTAGATTTGAATGAATAGGGAGTTATTGGAAAAGCCAGGCCTAACATTCAGCTTCTGAAGGAACAACCCCAGTGCTCACATTTTGATGGTATTTTCTGTTGTGCCATTTGGCTGTTTCATAATAAATGAAATTAAAGGTCAAAGGGGGAAAAGACCAATGAGAATTGAGACCAGGAAGATAAATCTCCAGAAAGGTTTTAATTTTCGTTTTCATTCTGAGATAGATCAAGCTTTGGATTTTTAAAACCTTGGCTTGTCCCATCCTCTCAGTGATTAGACTATTTATTGCCTACAACAGAGGTCATAACATTGAAGTCCATTAGGGCTAGGCAGTTAATGGGAATGAGAGAAATGAGCTTAGTGTATTAGGGAGGAGTGGGGACTGTGGAAAATTGGAGAGCATATGCCCTCTCTAAATGTGTAGCTGCTTACTCAGCTCCAGTGGATTTTTCTGAAAGGGAATGGGAGCCCAGTCTTAGCAAATTTCCCAACTTTACCCAAGAAACCAAAATTTTGGATTTCTATGTAAAATCTTCAGTTTTCAAAATATAGGCTATGAGTACAGAATTTAAAAAAGGAAATTACTCGGGTTAAAGAAAACACGTATACAGTCCCAAAGTAGGTCAGAGGCCATTCATTTGAGATTGATTTCTGGGCTCCGGTGTTGCCAAACACACTGTTTGCAGAAGGTCTTCCAATGCTACAAACTTTGAAGGAAGCAGTACCATCTAAGGGTGGTACAATGAGGTGTGATTTGCAGAATAGACTCTTAAACAGTCTATAAACAGAAATGCCTGCTTCTGCATCTATTAATGGTTAATGACCTTAGGCAAATTACTTAACATCTCTGTCTCCATATTGGTTTCTTCTTCCTATAAAATGTGAATGCTATCTATTTCATAAGGTTATTTTGAAGATGTAAAATCACTTTCTGTTTGATTCCAGTGGCTACTGGATATAGGAAATACTTGTGGTGTTGTTACTGATAAAGAAATTAAGGCAACTCATATTTGGAGTTCAGATGACTTTGTCCAAGGTCAAATAGTAAATGTGGTTCTGTACATTGCCTGGTTATTGGTGAAAGTGTCAATGACTATCTCACACTTGGTATAAAAGTGGGAAAAAAAATGAGGTTCATGAGTTGGATGCTAAGATACTCAAGGCTTATTTCATTAATACTTGATAAATATGCCACATGAATACTGAGAAATGTCATGCGCTTCTGACTCAGCGGAATGGCTTATTTTCTCATTGTTGGAGCTTGGAGCAAGATTAAAAACACAATGATGTCACTTCAATGGCTTCCTACTGCCCTTGGGCTGAATCCTGATTATTTAGTATAGCTTTAGGGTTCTTCATGTCTGGTCTTTCCTTAACACTTCCTGCCTTATGTTTTTTGTCCCAACCCTACTGATCTCTCTCCATTCCAGAATGTATCATGTCCTCCATTACTTCCGCAAGTTGCACATTATTCCCTCTGCCTGAAACACTTCCATTTTAATTGATTGTTTGTTTATTTATTGGATCTCAGGAGCATAAGTTGAGCTAATCAAATTTCCTAGCCTATGGTGCATCATATATGGTCAATTATTGTCTTGTTTTACTATTCATTTATTTCTTCCTCTATATACCTAGTCCCCAATTTCATTTCCCTTCCCATCGGGGAACCCTTTCTCATGTGTTAGACATGTGTTTGTAAATATTATAAAATATGCAGAGTTACTTTTATGGTGAGTGTTTTTAATTAACATAAATAGCACTGTGTTGGAAACCCCATTCTGAGGCTTTCTTCATTCAGCATCGTTTGACGATCTATCCAAATTGCTTTCTGTATAATTCGCTTTCTATAAAATTGCTTGTGACTTCCTTGTGCTGTATGATTTTCTATAATGTGCATCTATCACACTTTACTTAGCCAATCCCCTAATGATGGACACCTGAGTTGCCTGCAACTTCTTGATGCTACAAAGAAAGTTGATGCCTTAAATTCATCCTTTTATGAGTATGTGAGCATTCCTCTAGGGTATATACCTAGGAGAGAGATTAATAGGCAGTAAGGCACACACACACTTATGTTGATCAAGACTCACCAGATAACTTTTCCAAATGGTGTTGCCAGTTTACATTCGCACCAGGAAGAAAGGAGAGCTTACAGCTTCATGCTTCTTGGCATTTGCCATCTTTCTCCTGTTTTGTCATTCTGATGGGTAGGAAGTAGTGCCTTGTTATAATTTGCATTTCTCTGGTTATTAAAGAGGTTGAGCATCTCTTCATAGGTCATAGAGCCATTTAGGTTTCTCCATATCTGAATCATCTGATGATGATTTTTTTTTGTATCTTTCCTTTGGGTTTACTTTGGTTTTTTTCCTAATTTAGAGGAGTTCTTTATATATTCCAGATAGCTATGCCGTGTTGCTTCTGGATGTTGTAGATGTCAAGTAGGGTCTGCCAAATGCAGACCTTCCTTTTCTTTGTCTGGCTAGTTTCAACTCATTCTTTGGCATCAGCCTAGATATCCTCCCTGGATTCTGTTACCCATCTTTGGTACATCCTTACTGGCACCTGTACTTTACCTGTTACCACATCTATCATATCATCTGTTTGAGTCCCAGTTTCCCCAGAGTGATTTTGGGCTTCCTGATGCTATCACATCTTGTTCAGTGTAACATCTCCAGCTCCTATTTCAGGGCTTAGAATAAAGAATTGGAACAAATATTTCTTGAAACAATGAGAAGTAAACTCATTTGTTAAATACTTCTTATGCACTGGACCTGACATATGTGCATTACAGGGAACAATCTATTCAACCAGCCCAAGGACTGTGCAAGAGAGGACTTGTAATCCCAATTTTACAGATGAGAAAATAGAGATAAAGTGTGGAATGTGCAGAAGAAGGGATAGGCGATCACAGACAAAAGCTGGTTCCCTCACTCATTCTACATATAAGACCCATAGCCCAAGCTACCAAATTAGAGTTTTAAAAGTTCTTGGTGAAAGACATGGAATCAACCAAAATGCCTATCAGTGATAGACTGGATAAAGAAAATGTGGTACATA
The DNA here is from genome assembly GCF_006542625.1 of Nomascus leucogenys. Classification (NCBI taxonomy): domain Eukaryota; kingdom Metazoa; phylum Chordata; class Mammalia; order Primates; family Hylobatidae; genus Nomascus; species Nomascus leucogenys. The sequence continues at coordinate 86,448,530 of NC_044398.1, read as the reverse complement.
TACACCATGGAATACTCTGCAGCCATGAAAAGGAATGAGATCATGTCCCTTGCAGGAACATGAATGAAGCTGGAAGCCATTATCCTCAGCAAACTAATGGAGGAACAGAAAACCAAATACTACATGTTCTCACTTATAAGTAGGAGCTGAACAATGAGAACACATGGACACAGGGAGGGGAGCAAAGTACACCGGGGCCTGTTGGGGGAGGGTGGAGGTGGGAGGAGGGAGAGCATTAGGAAAAAGAGCTAATGCATGCTGGGCTTAATACCTAGGTGATGGGTTGATAGGTGCAGCAAACCACCATGGCACATGTTTACCTACGTAACACACCTGCACATCCTGTACATGCATACACCCTGGAACTTAAAAAATTTAATTTAATTTAAAAAAAGTTCTTGCCAAAAGCATAATCATTTATTTGCCCTCAAATGTTTCTTTTGTTCTTAACATGGCTACAAGAATCTGATGTCTGTGCTCCTGCCTGTCCAGCCTCATCCTCCCCACCTCCTTTCTGAGGTTTCAGGAGTACCAGTTTTCCTACAGTTCCTCGAATACTCGTGCCTTTCTTCAGAGGAACAATTCTCAGCCTCCAGCGCAAGTATCAATCACCTAGAGATCTTGTTAAAAATTAAGATTCTTCATTAGAAAAAGGCAAATCAAAACCATAATGAGATGCCATCTCACACTAGTCAGAAAGGCTATTACTAAAAAGTGAAAAAACAGCAAATGGTGGCGAGGCTGCAGAGAAAAGGGAATGCTTGTACACTGTTGGTGGGAACGTAAATTAATTCAGCCACCATGGAAAGCAGTTTGAAGATTGCTCAAAGAACTTACAATAGAACTACCATTCGACCCAACAATCCCATTGCTAGTTATATACTCAAAGGAATGTAAATCGTTCTACAGAAAAGACACATGCATTTCCATGTTCATAGCAGCACTATTCATAATAGCAAAGACGTAGAATCTACGTAGGTGCCCTTCAATGGGAGATTGGATAAAGAAAATATGGTACATATACACCACGGAATATTACATAGTATATGGTACATATACACCATGCATATGGTACGTATACAACATGGAATGTGTACATATACACCATGGAATACTACATAGTCATAAAGAAGAATGAAATATCTTTTGCAGCAACATGGGTACAGCTGGAGGCCATTATCCTAAGCCAATTAATGCAAGGACAGAAAACCAAAAACTACATGTTTTCACTTATAGGTGGGAGCTAAAAATTGGGTACACATGGACATAAAGATGGCAACAGTAGACACTGAGAACTACTAGAGAGGGGAGAGAAGGGAGAGCAAGGGTTAAAAAACTATTGTGTACTATGGTCACTACCTAGGTGATGAAATCATTCATACCACAAATCTCAGTATCAACCAATATACTCCTATGTAACGAACCTGCACATGTTCTCCCTAAATCTAAAATAAAAGTTGAAAGTATATTTTAAAATTTTTAAGATTTTAGGCCAGGTGTGGTGGCTCACCCCTGTAATCCCAGCACTTTGGGAGACTGAGGTGGGCAGATCACCTGAGGTCAGGAGTTCGAGACCAGCCTGGCCAACATGGTGAAACCCCGTCTCTACTAAAAATACAAAAATTAGCCGGGCATGGTGGCACACACCTGTCATCCCAGCTACTCGGGAGTCTGAGGCAGGAGAATTGCTTGAACCCGGGAGGCAAAGGCTGCAGTTAGCTGGGATTGCACCACTGCACTCCAGCCTGGGTGACACAGTGAGACTCCACCTAAAAAAAAAAAAAAGTACATATTACATCTGAGGCAGGGCTTGAGCATCTGCATGTCTAACAAGTTCCCAAACATTGCTGATGCTGCTGGTCTGCAGATCCCCCTGGGCACCCAGGGTTTAGAACACTTCTCCGGCAACCCTCCCCTCCCCACTAACAGCTTATGCTTCTGAGCTCAGCTTAAATATCACTATATCAAGGAACTGTTCCCTGACACAGAGTGGACTAGGAAATAGGTCCCCATTTCACATCCTCCTTGGTTTTTGAAGCTCCTAACACCATCATATCCATGAGTCACTGGATGAATTCTTTAATATCTGTGTCCCCAACTAAAATATAAGGTCCATGAAGGAAGGATTCACCAGTGTAATCCCTGTCCCTGACCCTGATGTGCCCATAGTAGGAACTCAGTATGTGTTGAATGAAGAAGGACTGAATGGGGATGACTATCCGAACATATTTGACTTTGAGACCCCATGTGATGTGGTTTGGCTCTGTGTCCTCACTCAAACTTCATCTTGAATTTAGCTCCCATAATTCCCACATGTTGTGGGAGGGACCCAGTGGGACATAATTGAGTCATGGAGGTGGTTTCCCCCATACTGTTCTCCTGATAGTGAATAAGTCTCAGGAGATCTGATAGTGTTATCCCTTTGGTTTGGCTCTCGTTTTTCTCTCTTGCTGCTGCCATGTAAAACGTGCCTTTTGCCTTCCACCATGATTGTGAGACCTCCCCAGCCATGTGGAACTGTGAGTCCATTAAACCTGTTTTTCCTTATACATTACCCAGTATGTTTTTATCAGCCACGCGAAAACAGACTAATACACCCATGAGAATCAACTTTTAACCTCTTTGGTGCCACAGATCCCTTTGAGAATTTGAGGGAAGCTCTCCCCAGAAAATCCTCCCCCAGAACATTGGAGCATATAAACAAAACATTGCCTAACGATTTCAGGAGGTGAAGAATCGCTGCCTTGTATAAATATAATTATAATGCATCTCCTCCTTCCACAAGCACCAGGAATTCATGAGGTCTTCCCTTCCTCCCTTTCAGTTCAGTGTCATCTGTTGTCAGTTGCACGGGGGCAGGGACTCTTAGTAGTTAGCAGCAATTTCACCTCTAACTCACTCACTGCGTAGGCAGTGGCAAAGAGCAGGTAAATGTGCCCTGAACAAGGCAGGGGTGTGTGTGTTGATGGGAAAGGACTCAGCCCTGCAAAATGAACAAACCAACCAGCCAGCCTTAAATGAATCAAGACTTGACATGAGCTAGCCCATGAAACTGGTCTGATCTTCAATTTGGAGGCTCTGGCAAATGAATCCTATCACAAAACATGTCAGAATCCTACCTCTCTCACCATCGTTTCTGTGTCCCTATGTCTGGAGACAGATACGTCTCATTTAATAGACTTCTGTGAACTGTAGTGACAGAGGCACCTGCTTTCACACCATGCTCAACAAATATTATTGCTTTTCAGGCCTGTGGGCAAGAGAGTTAAGTGTCCTGCACCTCAGCTTCCTCATCTATGAAATGGGCCCCGGGAGAGTATCCTCTGTAGCCTGAGGATGTATTTTCAGTCTTGAAATAGCAACTTCCATTTTCATTGTTCTTGCTTTTTAAGCAGAAGTTTCTCCACCCCTATTTTACAAGCCCACCTATAAAAAAGCCAGCTTAGAGGGGCTTGATTTGCCCTTTTAGACTGATTATCTAATCGTCCTGCTCATTTCTCTCCTCTCAGGCTTCTGGGGATATAGTACTTTAAAGTCTGTTATTGGCACAGCTATTTATTTGGAACCAGGGACATTTTATTCTTTTCCAACTTGTACGAACCTGGACTTGGCTTCCATCACAGCCAGACCTAGAAATTATAATGCATTACCAGGTAAGTATTCATTTCCTGGTATTATTCTAAAAGACTTCTGGGGCTCAAGAGATTTTGAGTAGTGAATTTGAGGAAGACACGCTGTAGGTTGCAGTAAAACCTGTGTAGGTAATATTTAAGGGTTGTTTTTTTTTTAAGCCGTTATATTCTTTTAGAGGTTCAATTATTTACCATGCTAGCTTCAGGTGGAGAGTAATTTGAATATCACCCTCTGTGAGGGAAGGGTGGAGGAGGAGAAGGCAGCCATTTGCAAGTCACACAAGCCAGCCTTGGCTTTGGTGAATGCCACCAAGATGCAGAAATGTCGGCTTGCATTATATTCCCTGTTATAGTTTATTGATTGTTTTCAAAAATGTACACAGGTAATACATCCCTGTTGTTAGAGGTGATATGCAGAATTCAAAGCCAGATTGGCAGGGGGTCTAAGCCTTAGGCTGGAGTTGGAATCTGGAGACCACTGGGAAGCCAAGATATTAACCCTTTTTTTGCTAGACCATGGGGATGCCTGGAGTAAGGGGCTGAGCCTAGGGAAGGACTTAGAATAATCAGAATAGTGGGGGACAGTCTTTACCAGCTGGTGTGAAAATACTTTAGTATTCTGACAATGACTAGAGCCCCAAGGTTGCCTAACTGCAGGCTGTCAGCTGTATTAGCACCCTTTCAATAGTAAGAGTATAATGATGAAGCTTACCAGGGACAGCTCTAAGTACTTTACATGAGGAACTCATCTAATTGCCCCAGTAATTTTCTCAGTTGACAGATGAGGAAACTGAGGCACGGAGAGGTTAATTAGCTTGCAGAGCTAACAACTGCTGAAGGAGAGAATTGAATCCAAGTAGGCTGGACTTAGAAACTTCATTCTCAGTACCAGGAACTAAACTAAGCTAAGTCTGTTACTCTGTACTTTTTGTTATTGCTTTGGGATTGTGGGTTATTTTTTGCATTTTACTTACTATCAAATCGTTGCGCTTCTTCCATGACAGTACACATAGATCTGACTTATTCCTCTAAATGAACACATCAGTTATCTCAAATATTTATCCTATTTTATTAACGCTTATTGCTTTTAATTTATTCTAAATATTTGTTGAGAATGTCTCCAGTTTTCTTCTCTGTCTCTATCTCCGTCTCTCTCTGTCCGTGTCTCCGTCTCTCTCTGTTCCCATCTCTGTCTCTCTCTCTCTCTCTGAGTCTGCCTCTGCTCCCTCTTGCTTTTCCTTTCCTTTTCTCTCCTTGGAAGGGGACACCATAAGCAATGCTACAATACATATACGTGTCCTTGTACAAATAAACCTCTGTATAGCTTTTATTTATCCTATACATGCTTCAGAAAAGGGAATTGCTGGCTTAATGATAAGAATCTTTTGAATTTTAATACATATTGCATTAATTGTGTTGCAAAATAAATTTGCAGTTTCAGCCATTTGTTGCTGTGATGGCCATTTCTCCACATCTGTCAGGTTCCAACCCAAGCTGAGATCGAGGGGAGTTGGTGGACAGGTGGTGGGTAGTTGAAAGAGCACTCGAGTTGGAGGGAGCTTTAGGCAGGTGAGAGATGGCTTAATTATGCGACCCCCTCTCACAGTGTTAGTGATGTATTTATGCACCTCACGAACAAAAGTGGCTCGGAGACAGGTGATGAGCCCACCCATAACATGGCTCCGTAGCTGTGATGATGTAATGCACGGGATTGTGAGCCTGCCCGCTAATCACACTGTGTCATACCGTGCTGCACGTTTACCTCGGCCTCCTCTTGACTGCAGCACAATCATTTCCCTTGCAACATCCTCACCAGCAGTGGAGGTTATGAGTTTTTTTAAACATTTTGCCACTCTATTGGGAGAAAAATGGTGCCATATAGGTGCCTTAATTTCCATTTTCCCACTGATCAGTGTTTTCATGGCTTCCCGTTAATGTATTACTGGGTCATATATTTTCTCCAATTTTAAGCTGGGTTATCTTCTTCCTTCAGTTTGTAGGAACCCTTTAGTTATTGGGAATATTAACAGTTTGAGCACCATATGTACTGCAGATGTTCCATCCCAGTCTGTCATTGTCTTTTGTTTTTCTTTGGTCTTTGTTCGAACAGATCTTATTTATTTATGTATTTATTTATTTATTTATTTTTGAGACCTAGTTTCGCTCTTGTTGCAGAGGCTAGAGTGCAATGGTGTGATCTTGGCTCACTGCAACCTCCGCCTCCCTGGTTCAAGTGATTTTCCTGCCTCAGCCTCCCAAGTAGCTGGGATTACAGGCACCCACCACCACACACAGTTAACTTTGTATTTTTAATGGAGGCGGGGTTTCTCCATGTGGGTCAGGCTGGTCTCGAACTCCCAACCTCAGGTGGTCCACCCGTCTCAGCCTTCCAAAGTGCTGGGATAACAGGCGTGAGCCACCACACCCGGCGAGTCAAATAGATCTTAAAATACATTGTAATCAGTGTTCTTTTCTTTTCTTTTTTCTTTTTCTTTTCTTTTCCTTTCTTTTTTCTTTCTTTCTTTCTCTTCCTTCCTTCCTATTTTCTCTTTTCTTTCTTTTCTTCTTTTCTTTCTCTTCCTTCCTAACTTCTTTTTTTCTTTCTTTTTTTTTTTTTTTTTTTTTGAGACAGGGTGTCACTCTTGTCAGCCAGGCTGGAGTGTAGTGGCATGATCTTGGCTCACTGCAGCCTTGACCTCCCAGGCTCAGGTGATCCTCTCACCTCAGCCTCCCAGGTACCAGGGACTATAGGTGTGCACCACCACACCTAGCTAATTTTTGTATTTTTAGTAGAGAAGGGGTTTCACCATTTTGGCCAGGCTGGTCTCAAACTCCTGGACTCAAGTTATCGGCCTGTCTCAGCCTCCCAAAATTACAGGTGTGAGCCACCACACCCAACCTGTTTGTAACCAGTTTGTGAATCATTTATTTCGTAGCTTCTGGACTTTCTGTCTAGGTTAGGAAGGTCTTGCCGCATTCTGGTCCTTTAAGATCTGTTCAAACAAAGACCATATAAAAACAACTCTTTATGTATAGAGCCTCTTATTTTCTTTCCTGTTTCTTTGTACATTTACATATTTAATCTCTTCAGAATTGATTTTTGTATCTGATGTACAGATCCATGGTTTCCTCCCAATGGAGAGACAAATAGACCAATTCTGTTGACTAAATAAACCATAGCCTTCCCCATGGGTGGAGATGCTACAGTTGGCTCTGAGTACAGAATAATAGGACTGAGTTCATTCTAAGGAAGTCAGAGTCAAACCATGACAAAGACCTCCTGAGTCACTCCTCACTCTCCTCCTTGACCACATGGGTCTCTTGGAAAAACACTTTTCACAGCCACCTCCTACTTTAAAAAAAAAAAAAAAAAAAAAAATAGGCAGTGTCCAAACTGAGAACTAAAGAAAAGGAGGCAGCATCAGCTCAACAAAAGGATGCGTTACTCCATCCCCCGAAATACACACAATTTGGTCCAGATCATGAAGGCTGGGCCCTTGAGCTGGCCTCTGCTAAGGAGAAAGCCTGAAAATCAAATCACAGCCTGGATCACACAGCAACCTGGTGAAGGGCAGCAGATCCCCGCAGAGCTTGATTTATGCAGTCAGTTCCTGCCTGCTGTTTGAAATATGCATTGACAGCTAAAAACTCACGCACAAATAAGCTGGCAGCGTCTGCTGCTTTACGTGGGAACTAATATAAGCAAAAACTTTGGTGCCTTACTTCTAGACACGTCTCAGCATGCAGATATGTGTATAAAAGTTGAGCCGAAGGCTAAAAGTGCTTGGTATTTGCCAACTGAACTGGACAGCTGGAAAACTAGTCTCGCCACTTCTTTTCTTTTCCTCTTTTTTTCTTGGCTTCCCTTTTCTCCTTCCTTTCTTCCTCCCTCCATCCTTTCCTTCTTTTCTTCCTCCCTCCCTTTTTCCCATCCTCTGTCTGCTTTCTTTTCTCCCTCTCTGTCTCTCTCCATTTGTGAGATGATACCAAGATGATCCCGCAGAGGGACTCATCTCCAAGGCAGAACATCCGCATCCTGGCCTGTGTTTGATCAACGCTTGAAGTGGCTGTAAATACTCTCACTTCTCATTTAAATTTGTATCGATCTCCCAAATGGGAAACAGGCAACCAAAATAAATTATATAAATAGAGTTAATCAGGATGGAGCCAGTGCACAAGAGGAATCTGGTGCTGGCACGACGGATTTTGCTGATGTGGAAAAGCTGCCAGATGAAATTTGTATGCTTTGGAGGGAGAAAAATAAACAAAAGCCGGTCCCCGAGAAGTCAGAATTACTGAGAAGTGAACCAGGGTCTCCTTGAGCAGAATTGCTCTATGGCTGCAAGACCCAGAGGTGGGAACACACGGTTCATTAACGGCTGCCTCCTTCTTGGAAATAGGCTGCAGAAATCCTGTATGGGTAAGGGAAGATCTGCTTATAATAGGTATAGGGGCTCTTTTCAAATCAACCAATTTCAAGCTAAATAATGCATGACTCAAGGAAAAAAAAACAGTAGGAAGCTCAAGTGGTATTAGTCTTTTTGATTTGTGCCTTGTAGCAGACACCTGAAGTTTTTCTTTGTTTTGTTTTTGTGGATTTTTTTTCTTTCTTTTTTTTTTTTTTCTTGAGATGGAATCTTGCTCTTGTTGCCCAGGTGGGAGTGCAATGGCACGACCTCGTCTCACTGCAACTGCCTCCCGGTTCAAGCCTCCCGGTTCTCCTCCCCCAGCCTCCCAAGTAGCTGGGATTACAGGCGTTTGCCACGATGCCCGACTAATTTTTTGTATTTTTCATAGAGGGGGGGATTTCACTATGTTGGCCAGGCTAGTCTCGAACACCTGACCTCAGGCGATCCAACTGCCTTGGCCTCCCAAAGTGCTGGGATTACAGGTGTGAGCCACTGCACCTGGCCCACCTGTAGCTTTTGTCTGATTTCTTCTGATTGTGACTTAAGGAACCATGAGAAGGGAGGTGGACGTGTGATACAGGTTGAGCCCACTTCCAATCCCTACCTCCCAGAAATTGGTTGAAGGATGGATTAAATCTAGTCCATGAAGATGTTTTGTTTTGGCAACACTGTTTTTGTTTGTTTGCTAAGGTGATTTAGTAAGCGATTAGGATATTTTACATAAAATCATGGATTTCTGGCTTCTCTTTAAAAATCAGATGATCAGGTAGCTCTGAGCTGACCCTCCCTTGTGGCAACAGTGAGCTGGAATTGAACAGCGGCTCTTCCCTCCAGAAGGATGTGAGCTTTCCAGTTTGCCACATTCCCCTCCCAGCTCTTACTGTTCTCTTTCTTCATTCCTACATATATTTGAGTTTCTAACCTGGTCTAAGACAGCAGTTTTCTAATTTCATTGCACACCATATAATAATAATGATGAAGACCCCAGACACTGTTTGACCCAGAAAAAAAAAATATATATATATATATATAGAGAGAGAGAGAGAGAGAGTCTCAAAAAATTATATATATATATAGAGAGAGAGAGTCTCAAAAAAATTATACATACATACATATATATATATATAGTTTTTTTTTTGATACGGAGTCACCCAGGCTGGAGTGCAATGGCGCAATCTCGGCTTACACCCTCTGCCTCACAGGTTCAAGCGATTCTCCTTCCTCAGCCTCCCCAGGTAGCTGAGACTACAGGTGTGTGCCACCGCACCTGGCTAATTTTTGTATTTTTTAGTAGAGGCAGGTTTCGCCATGTTGGCCAGGCTGGTCTCAAACTCCTGACCTCAGGTGATCCGCTTGCCTTGGCCTGCCAAAGTGCTGGGATTACAGGCATGAGCTACCTCCCCTGGCCCAGAATAGTTCTTTATAAATGGGGAAAGTAGGGTTCTGATAAGGGAAGTTGCCTAAAGTCATACAGCAATTTGGTAGAATATATTGGAAAAGAACCCGGTGTATATTTATATTAACTTTTAGGATCTGACAACACTTCTTCCATTTCCTGCCAGGGGAAGGGCTAGTTCCCAAGGATGCCTGCAAAGGTGATATTCTACGATGTAACCCATCAAAGGTGATAATGTTGGGGATTGCAGGTCCTGTAGGTGATAGATATTTTTAGACAGCAGGACTGAGTGTTCTCTCTCAAATTGCTTTTCACAAGTGGTTGCCAACTTCTCTTATGACCCGGGTTGAAGACTGCCTATAAAAAAACATTTTTTGCCTGATTATTAAAAAGGATACACCAACATCCCCCGGCCTTTCTAAAGCATATGTGATGTATAAGCTTACAAATAGGGGAAGAAACTGACTTTATTTCTTCATTGGTTTATCTATCCTACATTTTCTGAACATTCACCGTGTGCCATGTGCTATGCCAACTTTCAGAGACACAAAGATTGGTCGCTGAAGCTCTTCATTGAGCCACAAGTTATAATGTTGACACAAAGGAGAGATGACTTCACCAAGGAGGTGTCCCCTATTGGGTAGAGGTCAAGAGTCAGCAGCTAGCATCTAAGAGCTCAGGCCCACTTTGGTAGGCCTTTAACATTTTAAAAGTCACAACGGAGTATACCATATTTAAAAAATATTTCAGATAAAATTTCAGATTTCCAGCTTCTCCTGAAAAGTAGTGGATATGAAAACAATGAACCCACATCCCTTCATGGCAACAATTAGATATTGCTGGGTGGTATAGCTGCCCCTCATAGAGGGGCAGTTTTTCCCACTCCTCACCACTCCCTATCGCTTTACTCATGGCTCTGATCGTAAAGTGATGCAACCTGCCTCTCTCCTCTGGGGCTCTGAATCTGATCTAGCGTTTCAAATAATACAAGATGGTCATAGGGAGGAGGTGGAGGAAAATGTGTGGGCAGAGGCATCGAGGTGGGAACTGTGGAATATATTCAGAGAACTGCAAGTAGCTTCATGTGGCAGGCAGATGCTTACAAAGTGGGGCAGAAGGTAGGTGGATATAAAACTGGTCAGATTGCACAAGAAAGGTCCTGTGAATCAGGAAGAGAACTTTGTCCTGAATCTTGGGGGCAAGGGGGAGCCTTGGGATTCTTAGCAGGGGACTATTGTGATGACATTTGTGTTTTTCTCTTTTTTTGAGACGGAGTCTCACTCTGTTGCTCAGGCTGGAGTGCAGCCACGCAATCTCCACCGACTGCAACCTCTACCTCCCTGGTTCAAGCGATTCTCCTGCCTCAACCTCCCGAGTAGCTGGGACTACAGGCACACGCTATCATGCCCGGCTGATTTTTATATTTTTAGTAGAGACAGGATTTCACTGTGTTGGCTAGGCTGGTCTCAAACTCCTGGCCTCAAATGATCCACCCGGCTCAGCCTCCCAACGTGCTTGGATTACAGGTGTGAGCCACTGACATTTATGTTTTGGAAAGACCAGTGTGCAACCATGGAGAAAATAAAACTGGCAGAGGCAGTGAAGGAGGCTGGGAGACCACTAGAACAGCTGTGTTGTACAGGTCCAGGATACAGATGAGGGATCCAGTAATCTTTAATTTATACTCAGTGTAGGTACTTGGCAAATGTTTGTTAATGATTTGGGGATGAGGGATAAAGTCTCAAGGGTCCCTTAAACCTTAAGTCAACCAAGAGTCACCCAAATGGCCCCCTAGATTTCCTGTGGCCAAAGTTAGGCATATGATCATAGGGAGGGCCAAACTGAGTACTTTCTGTAAAATGCTTTTTGACAAAGTACATAGGAATTTAGACTTTCTTAGTAGTAATTACATTATAATGCCCCAGGTGCCCCCAGGGTGTACTCAGAGAATTAATGGGCCTCCCAGTCTCATTTACTTCTTAGGATCCCAGGGTCTCCTGCCATAAATGAGCATTCCTAGTGCACTGAATGAGGTCCTGGAGGACTAGAAGAGTGATTACTTCTCTCAAAGGTGAGCTGGAGGTGAATATCTGCCCCTGGAGTATGTCTTTGGCCCATTGATTGGGAACTACTGTGGTGACCGAGGCAGAAGACGCTTCAAATGCAAAGAACATTGTTCCAAGCAAACAAGGGAACCCAGCAATTATTTCCACTCAAAAGTTGGTAATGAATAGGCACGTTATTTATTCATTCATTAAATGTAGGCAAACAAGCAACCAAAGAGGAAGCTGTCTGGCCATACTTTTAATGAATCTGTCCCATTTCTGAGTGAAATGTTGGCTGTGCAGATGAAATGCTGAACTTGGGAGATATATTACCCACTCAGGAAGCCATCCTTCCTGCCTTAATTAAAGAAAATCAACTACTCTCGCTTGAAGTGGATGATGATGGAAATCAAACTGGGGGACTTAAATACAGAATTGCCAGGAAGGCTGGGCTGGGCTGGGCTGGGCTGGATTTGATTCACAGAAGCCTGGAAACCTCATGAGTCTATCTGAAATATTATTCCTTGAGTATCCAGAAAGTCTATGGCACCAGCAGCAACCAAGACATTTCAGGAAATTGAAGTCATTACAGGACATCAAATTCTTTTTGATGAAACTTTGGTGATTCATTCATTCAGATTTTTTAATTTTTTCATATGCTTACTCATTCATCTACTCTGTAAGCAGGTATTGAGTGCCTGCTATGTGCAAATACTATGCCATGGAGATTAAATGCTAAGTAAAAATAAAGATTGTCTCAGTTATATTACTCTTAAATTATACTAGAAGAGATGTTTATTAAGTAGATAATCACACACACATATTTATATGTAATTATAAATTGTGATAACTCAGAGGGAAAAATAAAAGATGCTATGCAAACATGTAACAAGGAGCTCTGAACTAGCCTTGGAAGATTAAGGTAGATATACCTGGGGCATTGACTCTTTGGCCCGACTTCTAAGGAAGTGAGGCATTAACTGGGTGAGGAAAAGGAGGAAGGGAAGAAGGTAGCACAAGGCAGAGAGGGGAATCAGCACGTGCCAATATTCAAAAATGGAAGAGAGCCCTGCAGCCTAAGAAAATGCCCCTTGGATAGGTTTTTATCTCACTTTCATATACCAAGTAATGGGACTTTCTCGATAATTAAATCAGGAGACACCTGTGGGCTGAAAGCTGTCATGATGACATTAGCCTTGGTGTGAGTGTGTTGGTTTAGATGCTGAGTAGACATGAGCACTCTAACTTCATCCTATTAACTTTTGAAAAGAAGAATTGAGCTTTCCACTTGAAACCCTTTCATGCTGAAGGAGCATGATCTTTCAATCTACTGTCATTTCAGCACTTACTGCCAGGTAGGCTGCCTCTACCTTGACTGTATCCACAAGGAAACTGAGGCACAGTGAGTTAAGTGACCCACCCAAGTCACACAGCTTACAAGCAGCAGGGCCAGGTTTTAATCACATAATCAGTCTCCAGAGTCCATACCCTCGTTGTTACCACACTCATGGAGGGAATAGGCACGGGAGTGCCCTCGTCTCTGCAAACTGAGCTATGTGACCTGGGGTGAGTCACTTAGCCTCATTGTGACTCAGTTTCCTTATCTAAAAATTGGGTGTGATAATAGGCCTACTTAGATCAGAGGACTATAATAAGGAAGAGACATATGGAAGGCTCTTGGAACATTGTCTTAGAGGAGGGGTAACATATGTGCTTACTATTGTGAGTACTTAAGGAATGCCTCTCATTCCCATTTCAGGGGAAGGGGCAAGAAAGAGAGTTTGTGTGTTTGACACGAAGGTAGGTGGATGGATGGGTATGTGTGTATGTGTGTGTATGTGCGTGCACTCTATGTTAGGCAAAACTGACAGATAAACACTCATGAGATAGAAATGTAAAAGCTGTGTAACTCAAGTCATTGCCTTTGGTCGTGTCTAATGCAGGGGTCTGTGAGAAACAGTTTTGTAAACTGTTTTGTAAACAGTGTGGCTGGAGCCCAGAAGACTCATATTACTGTTACAGGACTGAGAGGTGTATAAGCCTTCTGTGCAGTAACAGACCCAAAATCTGAGACAGCAGGGTTTGCAGCAGAGAAAGTGTTTAATGATCACAGGGCAACCAGGCAAGGAGAAAAGGACTCTCCAATTCACTTCCCTGAGGAGTTCTGGGCTGGAGCTTTTAAGGAGACCATGAGGCAAGGGGCTGGAAAATTGGAGTTGTTGATTAGTGGGGGTAGAAGGGATGAAACTATCAAGATATGGAAACTGCATTCTTTGGTGAGTTAGCTTCTTGTGAAGTCCTTCAGAGCAGCTGATGTCAGTAGTTTCACTGGTGTGTAGGACCTGAAAGAATATCTCAAATGAAAAACATAACATTTCACAAGGAATGATTTGTTATTTATAGAGCAGATAAGGGGAGCTATTAGGTTGGTGCAAAAGTAATCATGGTTTTCGCCATTACTTTATTTTATTTTATTTTTTTGAGACGGAGTCTTTGTTGCCCAGGCTGGAGTGCAGTGGCTCAATCTTAGCTCACTGCAACCTCCACCTTCCGGGCTCAGGTGATTCTCTTGCCTCAGCCTCCCGAATAACTGGGACTACAGGTGCATGCCACAATGCCTGGCTAATTTTTGTATTTTTAGTAGAGGTGGGGTTTTGCTATATTGGCCGGGCTGGTCTTGAACTCCTGACTTCAAGTGATCCACCTGCCTCAGCCTCCCAAAGTGCTGAGATTACAGGCATGAGCCACTGCACCTGGCCTCACCATTACTTATAATGGCAAAACTGAGATTACTTTTGCACCAACCAAATATAATCTTGTCACAGGGTCTATGTGATTCCGAGGCAATAGGCACCAAACAGCTGTGAGGAAGCAGATCCGAGAGCAAGCTCCCTAATGATTAATGCTGAATGTGCTGTAAGCTCCCTCCTTTCTTCCCTAATTAACTGTATAAACTTTAGAAGGGCAGTTTCAATGTTTCAGTAGGATTCTGCTGGTGGCATCTGGGCAGCAGCTTGGGACTGTGTCTTCAGTAAGAATGAGTGTTCCTGAAAGATGATGATCCTTAACTCTTCATCTCTTCAGCAGCCCCACTCACTTTTCAGGCTTAGTGAATCCTGGTGTGCTGAGTTCCAAATTGAGTATAGACTTCTTCCCACTGCCATGCTTATGCCCAAGCTTTCTTTCTGCTCAGAAAACCCCCTTTTTCTCCTGCTTCCTCTCTCATCCACAGACATCAGGCAACCTATTCAACTTCCAAGACTTGGTTTATGCATCATGCCCTTAAAAAGTATCTCCTGGACTCTTATTTCACCCCCATCCTCATAAAGTCAGCCATTTCCTTCTTTATTCCTGACTGAAATGTATGCACAGCTCTGTGTTGCCACCTGTAATTCTGTATTGTCTTATTAAATATATAAGTCTGTCTCCCCAATTTATTTATTTATTTTGCCTTTTGAGACCAAGTTTTGCTCTTGTCACCCAGGCTGGAGTGCACTGGTGTGATCTCGGCTCACTGCAACCTCTGTCTCCCGGGTTCAAGTGATTCTTCTGCCTCAGCCTCCCAAATAGCTGGGATTACAGGTGCCCGTCACCAAGCCCACCTAATTTTTATGAAAACCCTACATAACAGAGCCCTGTGTGTCTCTTGGGTGCTCACCATCTAGCACAGTGCTCAACATGCGGTTGGTACTTAATAAATGTTCATTAAACTAATGAACAAATGAAAAAAATGTGCAAGTCTGTTTTGCCATCCCTTGAATAGGAAAGAAATAAACTACTAAAAATAATTGTTTGGAAATGAGATGCGTAGTTTCTTCAAAAGTTTGTTTATGGAATGCAATTCTGATACAGGCAACCAACCTATTGGATGGATCTTGAGAGAATTACACTGAGTGAAAAAAGCCAATCTCAAAAGGTCACGTACTATACATTTCCATTCATAGAACATTACTGAAATGGCAACATTATGGATTTGGGGAATAGTTTAGTGGTTACCAGGGATTAGGGAGCAGCACGGAGGTAGCAGTGGATATAAAAGTAGCAGGAAAGATCCTTGCAGTGACACTGTTCCATACCTTGACTGTGATGATCAGTGACTCTACACATGGCAAAACTGGTGAGATCTGACTGAGGTTAGATTCTATCAACATCAATTTCCACATTGTGATATTGTACTATAGGTATGCAAGATGTTACCATTGTGAGAAACTGAGTGAAGGGCATATGACATAGCTCTGTATTATTTTTTACAACTGCATGTGAATCTACAATTATCTCAAAATAGAAATTGCACACACACACACACACACGCACACACACACATACAAAATGAGATCCTACTACACACCCACCCAAATGCTAAAATTAAAAAGACTGACAACATCAAGTGCTGGCAAGGATATGGAGCAAGTAGAATGTTTATGTACTGTTACTGGGAATATACATTGGTACAAACCCTTTGGAAAAATGCTGGGCAGCTTCCACCAAGGCTAAAACTGTACACATCTTATGATCCATTTCCACTCCCAGGAACACAACCCAACAGAAAAACATGTGATTACCAAAAGGCATGTATTAGATTTTCTATGGCAATGCATTTCATAATAGCTCCAAACTTAAAGGTGCCAAACGCCCATCAGCTGTGGAATGGGTAAATCAGTTGTGGCATATTTCCATTGTCTTGGTCAGTTTCGCATGCCATACCAAAACCAAAATATCATAGGCTGGGTGATCTATCTTTCCTTTTTTTTTTCGTTTCGGGGTCTCTCTTTATTGCCCAGGCTGGAATGCACTGGTGCAATCTTGGCTCACTGCAGCTTCAACCTCCCAGGTGCAAGCAATTCTCTTGCCTCGGGGGGCCCCCCCGGAATAGCTGGGATTACAGGCACATGCCACCATGCCTGGCTAATTTTTGTATTTTTAGTAATGACAGGTTTTCACCATGTTTGCCAGGCTGGTCTTGAACTCCTGACCTCAAGTTATACTCCTGCCTCAGCCTCCCAAAGTGGTGGGATTACAGGCATGAATCTCTGCACCAGCCTGGGTGGTTTCAATAACAAACATTTATTTCTCACAGTTCTGCAGGCTGAAAAGTCCAAGATCAAGGTGCCAGCTAATTTGTTGCCTGGTGAGGGCCCTCTTCCTGGTTTGCTGGTTTGCAGACAGTTGTCTTTTCTTATGTCCACATGGCCTTTATTTGGTGCATATACAAGCAGAGAGAGAGAAAAAGAGATTGATCTCATGTCTCTTCCTCATTTCATAAGGGCATTAATCCCATCATAAGAGCCTCACCCTCATGGCTTCTTCAAATCCAAATTGCCTCTCAAAGGCACCATTTCCAAATACTATCACATTGCTAATTAGGAATTCAATCAATGAGTTTTGGGGGAAAACAAACATTCAGCCCATGGCACCCGTGATGGAATACCGTATAGCAATGAGAATGAACAAGCTGAAAGTACATGCATCAGTACAGATGGAGTTCAGAATTCTAATGTCAAATGGAAGATTATAGTCACAAAAGAATATACCCTGTATAATCCCAAAAGCAAAACTAGTGTGTGCTGTTAGAAGTCAGGACAGTGGTTATATTTGGAGGATAATGATTGGAAAGCGGTGGGTACAGGATTTCTGGCGTTATATTATCGTGTTTCTTGATTGAGGTTTGGGTTTTGCAGGTGATTTTGAATTTGTAAAAATGTATCTAACTGTTTAATTAGGATTTCTGCACTTTTGAGCATATAGATTATTATATTTCAATTAAAAAATTAAAAGGAAAACAGTTCCATTCATTTTGCTCTTTAGTCAGCATTTATTAGGTGCCTTCTCAGTTCTAGACACTAACCTATGCTCTGGGGAGACCCATAAAGATAAAGGAGACCTGTCCTGGGAGACCCACAGTCTATGGGGAAATCACTTATTTTATTTTTCTTTCTCCTTCTCTTGTAAAGGGTTCTAAGTAGTAGTAGATAAGATCAGGAGACACTTTGCTGTTAGTGGTGGTTGTGATTTTAATTAGTTATTGAACTAAAAGAACTTGCATAAGGGGTACTTTTCCTTGTCTTTACAGCAAGGCAGCAGAGATTTCTTTTTTATAAAATACTTATTGAACTCCAAACCTTGAGCCACAGCATTCCTCAGATGAATCCTTTTAAGACCTCCTCAAACTAATGTTCAATGAAGAGAAGAAAAAATAGTCAAATGTAATTGCTGTAAAAGAAGAAAAGAAACCTTATTAGGAAACCTATCACTGCCGTCAGTAATTCAAAAACGAAAATGTTCAAGTGAGAAAAATATTTACATTGCTTCACACAGAAATAGCTGAGAGAAAATTCTCCATCAGTGTTTGCGGACCTCGGACCTGAGTGAATGGACCCCCCAGGACAGATTACCTCCATCCATTTAAATGAAGGACAGTTCATGGCTTTTGCCACGATTCGGTAAAAACGGTGTTTTTTTATTTTTATTTTTTTGGTCATTCCATCTATAGTAATCCTGTAATTTGCAAAACACAGAAGGCATTAAAGCATGGATAATATCACCTTCCCATGCCAAAAATGGAAAAGAGAATTAATGAGATCAATAAAGCTACTCTCACAGGAAAAATAGAAACACAGATGGGAAGTGGTAGCTGAGTTGGCAAGCCTTCGAGCTTGGGGGACTATTTGCAGCCGTATCTGAAAGCCAGGTCTGCTCCATGGAAGCTGTTAGCCGACCTCACCTCCACACCTCCAGCAGAGCCCCACATTGACCGTGCTCAGAGTTCTGGCCAGAATGGGAAATCAATCAGTGGGTCAGCAGGTATTGATGGAGCACCACCATATGCTTGGCACCAGGCGAGCATCAAGGTGACGCAAAGAATTGTGAAATATTGCCCATTTATCAAAGAGCTTATGGTCTACTTTGAAAGAAGTTCAGATGCCCTTGCTGTTCTCATACCACCACTTAAGCAAACATGAGGTATGGGGCTAGACATCTGACCAGTACTTAAAAGTGGTATTAAAGTTGTCCCAGCTTCCCAGTGAATTGAACACACAGGATAGGGAGATAGGAGTTATAGTCATGGAGAAAGGAAATATATGTATCCTAATACATGCATTAGGTCCCTAAACCACCATTAGAAAGACAAACATAATTATACCCAGTGTTCAGATGGAAACACTGAGGATCCCAAGTTTCCCCAGCATCCTACAGCAGGTAGTGAAGCCAGATTGGATTGTACTTAATTCATATCCTGTACTTTCTCACCCCAGCAGTGTTTCTTACACAAGAAGTGTTGCCGCTCACAAGAGGCAAACCTATGAGGGAAAATGATTGGACATTTTATGTTGTGTAGACATGTGTTTATGTTAATATTCCTAAGAAAAAGATCCATAACTTGTGTAGAAAAGCCTTGGTTTCACAGATGTTATTGCTTTCAGGTGAGGCCAAAGTATTTGAATTTAAAATAACGGAATTTTTGGCCGGGCGCAGTGGCTTACGCCTGTAATCCCAGCACTTTGGGAGGCCAAGGTAGGTAGATCACCTGAGGTCAGGAGTTCGAGACCAGCCTGGCCAACATGGTGAAGGCTTGTCTCTACTAAAAATATAAAAATCTGCTGGGCATGGTGGTGAGCACCTATAATCCTAGCTACTTAGGAGGCTGAGGCAGGAGAATCGGTTGAACCCAGGAAGCAGAAGTTTCAGTGAGCTGAGATCACGCCATTGCACTCCAGCCTGGGTGACAAGAGTGAAACTCCATCTCAATAAATAAATAAAATGGAATTTTTAATTGCAAATATATGGAACCAACCTAAGTGCCCATCAGCTAACAAGTGGATAAAGAAAATATGGTATATACACAGCAGAGAATACTACTCAGCCATAAAAAAGAATGAAATAATATCATTTGCAGCAACTCGGATGGAGCTGGAGGACATTTTTCTAAGTGAAGTAACTCACGAATGGAAAACTAAATATAGTATGTCCTCACTTATAAGTGGGAACTAAGCTGTGTGGACTCAAAGGCATAAGAATAATATAATGGACTTTGGGGACTCAAGGGGGGAAGGTAAGGTGGGGGAGTGAGGGATAAAAGACCACATATTTGGTACAGGGTACCCTGCGCTGGTGATGGGTGCACTAAAATCTCAGAAATCACCACTAAAGAACTTATCAATGGAACCACAATCCATCTGTCCCCCCAAACTATTGAAATTTAAAATAATTTTTAATGCAGTTTTTTAGAGAGTACTATTAAGTGAATATGCAGGTGAAAAGTGTTTACAGAAAAAAAATATATAAACCACTGAAGTCGGGACAGTTTTGCACCATAGAAAGCAACTCTGCCTATCATAGAGATACTTGAGAATGTCATGTGGAAGCCTAGACAGGTGAGGAAATTGGAGGATTGGTCATTCCTGCCTGCGGCAGAGGGGGATGCTGGATTGCGAAAAGGTAGAGTTAGAGGATGTCCGTGGTGTAGAGTTGGAAGAACACCAGAAGAGAGGAGGTGCCACATCCAGAGGGTCTGGTTAGTACCTATATCAAAAAACAAAAGCTGGCCAGGCGTGGTTGATCATGCCTGTAATCCCAGCACTTTGGGAGGCTGAGGCAGGTGGATCACCTGAGGTCAGGAGTTTGAGACCAGCCTGACCAACATGGCGAAACCCTGTGTCTACTAAAAATACAAAATTAGCCAGGCGTGGTGGCGCATGCCTGTAGTCCCAGCTACTCAGGGGACTGAGGCATGAGAATCACTGGAACCTGGGAGCAGAGGTTGCTTTGAGCTGAAGATGTGCCACTGCACTCCAGCCTGGGTAACGACTCCATTTCAAAACAAAACACACACGCACATACACACTACACACACGCACGCGCACGCTCAAGATTTTCGCTGCCAAGTTGAGGAGACAAATAAATACACATGATTTTTGAGAACTTAAAGCCAAGGAACATTAGAGTGT
This sequence comes from Nomascus leucogenys, assembly GCF_006542625.1. Classification (NCBI taxonomy): domain Eukaryota; kingdom Metazoa; phylum Chordata; class Mammalia; order Primates; family Hylobatidae; genus Nomascus; species Nomascus leucogenys. Next base: position 86,428,103 of record NC_044398.1, on the reverse strand, counting down.
CACTGGACAAGGAGTGAGCAGGAACACCTGGGCCATTCACTGGGGACAGTCTAGTGGCTGCTCTTCTTGATGAGCCTGGCAGCTGATTTAAAGGGCAAGGGCAGGGGAGATGCAGCCAGGCAGCAGCAGGTGCGTGCGGGCTTCCCAAGGCAGATTCTAATTTCTCCCCGGGCAGGCAGAGCGATGGCTCCTGGTGTGTCTCTGCCTCTTAGGATTTCATACTTTGAAGTCACAGGGAAAGGAGGGGACAGGAAAAGTGAAAGGAGAGAAAAGGGAAGGTCAGAAGAAGAAAAGAATGGTGGGAAGAAAGGGAGAAGGGGGAATAGAGAAGGAAAGGGGGGAAGTATGGAGGGGTAAGAGAAGGAAGGAGAAAGGAAGAAAGGAAAGGAAAGAATAGAGCTGGGAGGTGAGAAAGGAGAGAGGAAAGAAGAAAAGGAGAGAAAAAAGAAAGGAGGGGAGGAAGGAGATAGAGAGAGGAGGAGAAAAGAAGGGAGGGCAGGAGGATTTAGCCTGGGCAGGTCTGCCTCACCTCTTCAATATTCGCTTTCGATATACTTTTTCCCTTCTCTTCCCCATCACCACCTCTGAGATTAGCTTCTCATTAGCACTTCCATGTTTCCTTCCCACTAATTTTCTTTTTGATATTTTAATTTATTGCATTTTCATTGGGACCTCTTTCCCTTTAAGGCATTGTAATTAATGGCCCAGTCTGATTTCCTCTGAGACAACATTCTTAATTGCCGTAATTCTCACTTATGTCTTTTAGGCATCCCTGTTGGTGTTGATTCATTTGCATCTGCATTCTCAAACTCTTCAATTATAAATACGCCGTCAACACAGGGTGACGGTTTTCCTTCCATCCGCCACAATGATGCGTGGTGTGTGGAGGCTTCAGGGGTTCTGTCTACCTTTTAAAGTCTCATTTATAATTCAAAAGCCTCTCAGTCTTGACGCGTATAGGGATTTTTATGAACTTCTGCAAAGAGGTTTGGTTGCTTTTTTTTTTTTTGGAAAGTAAATACTGTTTTTTAATAACCTTTTTCAGGGGTGAGTTTAAAGTCACTTTTGTTTCCCTTTAAAAAATTTTTTTAAACAGTGTTAACAGAATATGACCTGGGCAGTCAACACAGAGGTGCCCAGGGTGACCCAGAGGTAATAGTGAGGCTCCCTTCTTTACCCAAGAAACTAACACTGGTGCAATGCTATTGATGAGCACAGCCTTCCCCCAACCCTAACTCTGGAAACCACTGATTGGTATAATTTTGGCATTTCGCTGTAACTTTGACATTTTGAGAATGTTATATAGAGAGTGCCTTTGTACTTTTGGTTGTAGTTTTTGGATGTGCCTGTTTTCCCTGTTATGACTACTTATTTTCAAGCATCTTTAAGCCAACTTTTACATTATATATCATATCATTATATTTTACTTTTTTATATTGTTTTATTCATCACAAACCATGTTACTTTCCTTCCTTTAAAGGAATCTGCAAAATAGTTGGGGGACGTGAGACCAAGAAAGACTAAAAAGCAAGAAGGCAATCCTTGAAATCTCTAAAAAGGGTTTCCAATCCTTGCAGCCTTTGCTCTTCAGTATTTCAAAGACACAGAAAAGAGGTTTGATCATAGCAGGAGTAAACTCAGCAGTTTCCACCATAAACTGTGCGGCCACAGGTGATTTATTTCACCTCTCTTAGCCTCACTTGCCTTATTTATAAAATGGGAATGATAATAGCGACTTCATAGGGTTGATTAAGAGGATTAAGTCAGTAAGAATAGGTAACAGTGCCTGGCACACATGCACCGTCTATGTATTTGCTGCTGTCACCATCCTCCTCATAATCCTCCTCCTCATCCTCATTGTCCTCCCCATCTTTCTCATTCTCCTCCTTCTTCTGCTCTTCCTCCTTCCCTTCCTCCTCCTCATGCTCTTCCTCAACTCCTTTTCTTCCTCTCTGTTCTCCCCGCTTTTCTCCTCCTTTCCTGTATGATTGGAGGCTGGTGCAGCTATGTTTTTCAGTTCCTATTGGTTAAATTCCCAAGTTGTCAATATTAGTTTGATAAGGTTCAGCTGCAAATAACTGAAAACCCTAAATGGCCATGGCTTGGACTCTCAAAGGCTTACTGTCCCATGAAAAGCAGTTCAGAGGTATGTTGCCCAGAGCTGATATTGTAGTTTCTACCCCTCTTGTTGTCTCCTCTGGCATAACTGAGCCCACAGCAACTCCATCTTCAAGATAGCTTCATGGTCAGACACAGTTGTTAAAGTTCTGGTCATCACGGTTACTTTATTGACAGCAGGAAGGAAGGAAAAAGAGAGAAAACCCTGGAAAACATAGTTCTCACCCCAGTCAGCTTCCTTTAAGAAATATTCCTTGAAAAGCCACACAACACTTCTATAAAGGTCAGAATTTAGTCAACATTGTCATACCTTACTACAATGAAGGCTGGGGATATAGACCTTTAGTTAGGTGTATTGCTTCTCTGAATAAAATCAGGGCTCTGTTACCAAGAAAGAAGTGGAGAATGGAGATTGGACAGGCAATTTACATATCTATCAAGATCTCAGGAGTCTGAATGTTGGAGTGAAACACATTCCCCAAAACACTGTTTGTAGTTGGGACTCATGGGAAGAGGCCATGCTTTATACTTGACATAGACTGTAAGATATGTTATTAATCCCATGAGAATATTTGGAATGATTGGATTCATTAGATTTTGAAGTTGAAATGGCCCAAAGCACAATGTTTCCCCACAAGCACTGGTTGAAAATATGCACACATTTGCGTCACAGATTTCTTGCAAACTGTGCTTACATGAATGAGATGGGAATGTGTTTATGTGTAAACATTGTTCAGTCTGTGATTGGGGTGGGACCCTTCCTGGAGGAAGGGCAGACATTTCATTATTCCTAGAGTATTTGTCTAAGCTGAGAGCTAATGGTTTTGCAGCAGGAGGGAAGGAAAATATTCCGGAATGAACAGCAAATGCAAAGGCCAATGGACTAGAGATGAAACGAACAAAACGTTCGGTAAATCTGCAAAAGGTGGATGGGAAGGTATGCAGAGTCTACGTCGTGCGGAGTCTTGTTCTACCCACTGAGAAAGTGACTTTTTGGAGTGATTCATACAGTGGTTACAGGTGCTTTAATAGGCTGTAGCTGGGGAGACATCTTTCGTAAAAAGACATTTAATTCATCTCACATTACCACAATAAAATAATATTAAAATTTTCAATTGGATAACTTTAAAGCTGGAGAAGAAGCAATATGTGTGTGCGTGTGTGTGTGTGTGTGTGTGTGTGTTGGAGATGGGTGAAAAATGAAACATCCTACCGTGTCTTTTGAGTCACTCAATCTATGATCATGGTATATAGCTCCCCATTTATTTAATGTCCTTTAATTTCAGGAATGTTTTATATTAATAGGTCAATTTAAAAGTTTCATGTATGTTTTGTTAAATGTATTTCTAAGTATTATATGTTTTTTGAGGCTAAGTGAAAATTTTAATTTCATTTTCCAGTTGTTTACTGCTAGTATGTAAAATCATAACTGATTTTTGTGATATTAATTGTGTATCTTGGGATCTTGCTAAAATGCTTTATTATCTGCAGTAGTTGCTTTCTAGAATCCTTAATATTTTCTACATAAACAATCATGGCATCTGCAAACAGAAGCAGTTTTATATCTAGCATTCAACTTTATGTCTTTTATGTCCCTTCCTTAACTTACTGAAATGGCTATAACCTCTAGTACAATGTCAAATAAAAGTGGTAAGATGGCCTTGCCTTTTTCCTCATCTTTATTGGAAAAGTGTTCAGTCTTTCAGCATTAAGTGTGATGTTTAGCCATAGGTTTTCCATTGGTATCTTTTACCAACTTGATTAAGTTCTATTATATTCCTAATTTGTGGAGAGTTTTTATTCATGAATGTGTGTTGAATTTTGATAAATGCTTTTCTGAATCCATTAAAATGATTATATGATTTTTATCCTCCTTCTGTTAATATGGTGAATTACCAACCTTACATTCCTGGGATAAGCGCTACTTGTTCATGACATATTATTATTTTTTATATATTATTGGATTTAATTTGTGAACAATTTGTTAAGCATTTTTTTTGTTTTGAGAAGTATTCATAAATTATATTGATCTGTAATTCTGATTTTTTTGTGATACCTTTAGCAAGTGTTGGTATAAGGGTTTTGCTGTCTTCATAAAACTAGTTGGAAAGTATTCTATCCTTAATTTTCATATAAAGTTTATGTAAGATTATTATTATTCTTTCCTTAAATGCTTAATAGAAGTCACTAGCGAAATATCTGGGCCTCAAGTTTTCTTTGTGAGGATGTTTTTGAAACGAACTTAATCTCTTTATTAGGTTTAGGACCATTCAGATTTTCTGTTTCATCTTGTGTCAATTTTGCTGAGTTTTATTTTTCAAAGAATGTCACCATTTCATATAGATTATTGAATGTGTTGTCAATTATTCCTAATGTTTTCTTCTTAAACTTTTAATGTCTGTAGGATCTGTAGTTACAATGTCTCCTTCATTCCTGATACTGGCATTTTGTGTTTTCTCTTTTTTGTTTCAGCAATCTGAGAGTTAATCAATTTTGTGGGTCATTTCAAAGAACCAACTTTTGCTTTTATCTGTTTGCTTTTTTATTTCTTTATATCAGCTCTTATTTTTTGTATCAATTTCTTCTATTTATTTTTGCTGTAATTTGCTTATCACTTTGTAGACTCTTAAAGTTAACCATATGTTTAGAAAGTCTAAATCCATCCTACACATTTTTATCTGGACTGAAGTGTTCTTGGAAGCTGCCATCACACTGTCTGCTTTATCTTCCCTCTGCTCCTCATTCATTTCCTCATTCACCCTTTAATTCATTGCATTACTCAGGCCTCTGTTCTACCTAAATGCATCTCCCGTCGCTTTCTATACCTTTTACCCTCCTTTATTTGTTCTTCATAACAGCATTACTACTTAGCATCATATTGTGTATTTGTTTGTTACTTATTCATTGTTTTTCTTTGACACTATAATTAAATTTCAATTTGAGTAGGAAGCTTGCTCTTTTTCAACACTGTGTCTCCAAAATTAGGCACATATTATATACACAATATATGTTGAATATGTTTGAAAATATTTGTCAAATCATTAAATCAATCCATTCAGCCCATATTTATTACCATTGATATGGCTAAAGAACATAGGCAGCTGAATCAAATGTCTTGTCTGTGGGAAAGTGGCCATTCTCTCACCATAAAGATTACACTTAATTTGTTCCTACAGTCTTCCAAGAACTGAATGCATATTATCTCATTACATGTCATAACAACTTGGCAGGATTAGAGCTATTGCTACCTTCATTTATAGCTGAGAAAACTGAACTCCCGTGGAGTCAAATGATTATCAGAGGTCACACAACCAGTAAGTTAGGAAAGCAGGATCTAACCTCTAATGCCATATCATGAGTGCTAAACCACTAGTTTAGCATCAATACTAGTTTATGGTACCATTTTCCCCCTTTTATGGGATATTTTACACAGTACTGCTTTGGAAGACCAGTGACAATTGTTGCTATAGGGAGGGAAAGTATTGCCCCAGCTACAGCACTTCGTTCCTATCTAACACCACCTCCCCAACTTTATGAATGTGAAGCACACCTCCAGAAAATTTTATGTATCTTTGAATTTCTGTTCAGAAAATGGGGCTGTCTATAAATTTCTGGCCATAAAATGAACAATGATTAGGCAGATAAATTTGAATTCCCAGATAAATTCTAGATAAATTTATCTACATTTTAGAATTTCAGTAATAATTTTTGCCCTGCCAGATTCTTGGGTCGAGATTGGAATATATCCAATATCCCTAATAAATGTCACCAAGTCTAATCCCCCAGAGCCAGATGGATCTGGTCACGACTTGGACTAAGCATTCAGGTGGAGAAGGTTAGCTAGGGTACTCAGAATGAGAAGACAAGGGAAGGGAGTTCACAGAAAGGACAAAGAGGCTGAATGACATCCAATAAGCCACCTAGCCCTGCCATTTTTACCTTCTAAGTATTTCTCAAGTCTATTATCTCCTCTTCATCTCTGTGTGTAATGATAGCCCCTTACAATTTCTACACCAAGCCTAATGTCATCCTTCTAAAATGCAAAGCTGACCACACTACCATTTTGATCAGAAAGCTTCAGTGGCTTCCAACTGCCCTTAGGACGGGGTGCAAACTCCTTGGCATTGTTACAGGAAAGGGGCCCTGATCCAGACCCCAAGAGAAGGCTCTTGGATCTTGTAAAAGAAATAATTGAGGGAGAGTCCATAGAGCAAAGCAAAAGCAAGTTTATTAGGAAAGTAAAGGAATAAGAGAATGGCTACTCCATAGAGCAGCCCCCGAGGGCTACTGGTTGCCCATTTTTATGGTTATTTCTTGATGATATGCTAACCAAGGAGTGGATTATTCATGTCTCCCCTTTTAGACCATATAGGGTGACTTCCTGACATTGCAGTGGCATTTGTAAACTGTCGTGGAGCTGCTGGGAGTGTAGCAGTGAGGATGACCAGAGGCCTCATCACCATCTTGGTTGATGGTCTCATCACCATCTTGGTCTTGGTAGGTTTTGGCTGGCTGCTTTACTGAGACCTGTTTTATCGACAAGATCTTTATGACCTGTATTTTTTTTTTTTTTTTTTTTTTTGAGATGAAGTCTCACTCTGTCACCCAGGCTGGAGTGCAGTGGCGCGATCTTGGCTCACTGCAACCTCCGCCTCCCAGGTTCAAGCAATTCTCATGTCTCAGCCTCCCAAAGTAGCTGGGATTACAGGCCTGAGCCACCACACCCGGATAATTTTTGTATTTTTAGTAGAATTGGGGTTTTGCCATGTTGACCAGGCTGGTCTTGAACTTTTGACCTCAGGTGATCTACCCACCTCGGCCTCCCAGAGTGCTGGGATTACAGGCGTGAGCCACCACGCCCGGCCATGACCTGTATCTTGTGCTGATCTCCTACCTCATTCTGTGACTTAGAATTCCTAACCATTCGGGAAAGCAGCCCAGTAGGGCTCAGCCTCATTTTACCCAGCCCCTATTCAAGATAGAGTTGCTCTGGTTCAAACACCTCTAACACACTCAGCCACCTAGCCCTGCCATTTTTGCCTTCTAATATTTCTCAAATCTATCCTCTCCATCTCTGTGTGTGATAGCCCCCCACAGTTTCCACACCTAGCCCAAAGGCATTCTTCTAAAATACAAAGCTGACCACACTACCCTTTTAATCAAAAAGCTTCAGTGGCTTCCTGTTGCCCTTAGGACAAGGTATAAACTCCTTGACATAGTGTAAAATCCCTTCTGTGTCTTAACTTCTGCCTCGCTTTACAGCCTTATCTTGACTGTGCATGTAATTTTTTCACCATTTATGAACCCCAGGCTATCTTTATTCACACAACACTTCTGCTTGCAATGTTCTTTACTCCTTATCATTGGGGATATCTCCTATTCATCTTAAAGATTGTTTGGGACTGCTTTTCCAGCTACATAGAAAAAACAGTGATGTTTTTGTCAGAGGCATTTGAACCAGAGTGACTCCATCTTGAGTGAGGGCTAGGAAAATGAGGCTGGGAATTGCCAGGCTGCATTTCCAGGAACTTAGGTATTCCTAGCCTCTGGATGTTTACGGTTAAGGGAGCAGATTGAGAACCTTTGCTAAACAGACCCAGACTCAGGAATGCTGTGATACCCTGATATCTTGAAAACAGAAATGTTACCGGAAAGGGGTCCCCAATTCAGACCCAAAGAGAGGGTTCCTGGATCTTGCCCAAGAAGGAATTCAGGGCAAGTCCCTAGAGCAAATTTGAAAGCAAGTTTATGAAGAAAGTAAAGGAATAAGAGAATGGCTACTCCATAGAGCAGCCCCCGAAGGCTGCTGGTTGCCCATTTTTATGGTTATTTCTTGATGATATCCTAAACAAGGGGTGACATGTTATTCATGCCTCCCCTTTCTAGACCATATGGGATAACTTCCTGATGTTGCCATGGCGTTTGTAAACTGTCGTGGCGCTGGTGGAGTGTAGCAGTGAGGATGCGCAGAGGTCACTTTCGTTGCTATCTTAGTTTTGGTGGGTTTTGGCTGGCTTCTTTACTGCAATCTGTTTTGTCAGCAAGGTGTTTATGACCTGTATCTTGTGCCAACCTCCTGTCTCATTCTGTGACTTAGAATGCCTTAACCATCTGGGAATGCAGCTCAGTAGGTCTCCGCCTTATTTTATGCAGCCTGTATTCAAGATGGAGTCGCTCTGGTTCAAACGCCTCCAACAGAAGCCTTCCTAATTTTGCTTTAGAGATAATAATATTGATTCTTGTAATATATATTAATTAAGAAAATTAACGCTTTATCACAAACCCTTGTAGTAGAGCACATCTCCCTGCGATTTTGTTGTTGTTATCCCATATATAAGCAAGCATTGTACCTAGGGTGGCCAAGTCTCTCCTCTTACTTTCAGGAACGCCCTCCTCTGTTGATGGAGTAGCTATTCTTTCACTCTTTTACTTTCTTAATAAACTTACTTTCACTTTGTACTGTGGACTTGCTCCAAATTCTTTCTTGCGCGAGATTCAAGAACCCTCTCTTGGGGTCTGGATCAGGACCCGTTTCCAGTAACGTTTTTACCAAATCTATGTCCTTTCCTCCTGAGCACTCAATCTGACTGTATTTTCCGGCCTTATACTTAGATATGGCCGTGTAAGACTTCCGGTCAGTGGAAAGCAAGAGGAAGCATTGAGTGCCACTTCTAATCCTAGCCCTTTAAACTTCCCAGTGGCTCTCTTTTCTCTTTTCCTTCTGTTGACGAAGAGTCAAACTGTAAAATATTTGAAAGGATTTATTCTCAGTCACACATGAGAGACAAATGGCCCGGGCACAGCCCTCAGGTGATCCCAAGAACACCTGCCCAAGGTGGTCAGGCCACAACTTGGTTTTGTACCTTTTAGGGATACATAAGGCATTAATCAATACATGTGAGATATACATTGGTTCAGTCCAGAAAGGGGGGACAACTGGAAATGCTGGGGGTAATGAGGTAGGAATTGGTGCTTCCAAATGATAGGTAGATTAAAAGACTTTCTGATTGGCAATTGGTTGAAAATGTTATTATCAACAGACAGGAACGTGTGAGCTGGGCACCGTGACTCAAGCCCGTAATCCCAGCACTTTGGGAGACCAAGGTGGGCAGGTCACTTGAGGTCAGGGGTCTGAAACCAGCCTGGCCAACATGGTGAAACCCTGCCTCTACTAAAAATACAAAACTTACCTGGGTGTGGTGGCACATGCCTGCAGTCCCAGCTACTCAGGAGCCTGAGGTGGGAGAATCCCTTGAACCCAGGAGGTAGAGGTTGCAGTGAGCTGAGATTGTGCCAGTGCTCTCCAGCCCGGATGACAGAGTGAGACTCTGTCTCAAACTAAGGAAGGAAAGAAGAAAGGGAAGGAGGGAGGGAGGAAGAAGGAAAGGAAGGGAAGGAAGGAAGAAAGGAAGGAAAGAAGGAAGGAAGGAAAGAAGGAAGGAAGGAAGGAAGGAAGGAAGGAAGGAAGGAAGGAAGGAAAGAAGGAAGGAAGCAAGGAAGCTAGCTAGCTAGCTGGCTGTGTGTTATCATAAGGGATTGTGGAGACCAACATTTTATCAGACAGATGGAGCCACTGGGTATAAGGCTTCAGAAAGAATAGATTGTAAATGTTTCTTACTAGACTTAAAGAGTCTGTTCCATCAGTAATTGCAAAAGGGAGGAAGCTACAATGAGGCATGTCCCGATCCCGCTTCTCATTGTGGCCTGAGCTTGATTTTCAGGTTAACTTGGCCCTTGGCCTAGATGAGGGGTCTCTTCAGGTGGCTGGGGGGCCTTAGAATTTTATTTTTGGTTTGTACTCTATTCATTAAGTAGGGGTGAGGCCTCAGAAAATGACAGAGACCCAGGATGGGAGAAGCTTCAGTTCTCAAATAGCAGCTTGGGACAGACACCCTCTATCATCTCAGATCTGATGTGATCTTTGTGAAGAAAAAGCAAATACACACACACACACACACACACACACACACACACATGCATTTTTCTACTGCGTTACAGCCATTGAGATTTGGAGATTTATTTGTTATAGCAGCTAACCACACCTAAATAATACATGCCACCAGGCTGGATTCATTTTAATTCAATTCAATTCAGCAACTAATTATTAAATATCTAAATGCCAGGCATGGGGCTAGGCAGCAAAGTTACAACACAGCATAGCATAAATACACTTCCCATCCTCATAGAGCTTTCAGGCTAGGGGCGTGTTGTACTGCTTCTGGGATCTCACAGCGTTCTATGCTTCTTCTACCTTATGATAGACACGCTTTGTCATCACTGTGCATTTATTTGCCTGTCTAGCCCTACAAAAATTCGAGCTGCTTGAGAGTAGGTAACATGTCTTATTTGCGCTTTTATTTTATTATTATTATTATTATTTATTTATTTTTTTATTTTATTTATTTTTTATTATACTTTAGGTTTTAGGGTACATATGCACAATGTGCAGGTTTGTTACATATGTATCCATGTGCCACGTTGATTTCCTGCACCCATTAACTCGTCATTTAGCATTAGGTATATCTCCTAATGCTGTCCCTCCCCCCCTCCCCCAACCCCACAACAGTCCCCGGAGTGTGATGTTCCCCTTCCTGTGTCCATGAGTTCTCATTGTTCAATTCCCACCTATGAGTGAGAACGTGCAGTGTTTGGTTTTTTGTCCTTGCGATAGTTTACTGAGAATGATGTTTTCCAGTTTCATCCATGTCCCTACAAAGGACATGAACTCATCTTTTTTATGGCTGCATAGTGTTCCATGGTATACATGTGCCACATTTTCTTAATCCAGTCTATCGTTGTTGGACATTTGGGCTGGTTCCAACTCTTTGCTATTGTGAATAGTGCCGCAATAAACATACGTGTGCATGTGTCTTTATAGCAGCATGATTTATAGTCCTTTGGGTATATGCCCAGTAATGGGATGGCTGGGTCAAATGGTATTTCTAGTTCGAGATCCCTGAGGAATCGCCACACTGACTTCCACAATGGTTGAACTAGTTTACAGTCCCACCAACAGTGTAAAAGTGTTCCTATTTCTCCACATCCTCTCCAGCACCTGTTGTTTCCTGATTTTTTAATGATGGCCATTCTAACTGGTGTGAGATGGTATCTCACTGTGGTTTTGATTTGCATTTCTCTGATGGCCAGTGATGATGAGCATTTCTTCATGTGTTTTTTGGCTGCATAAATGTCTTCTTTTGAGAAGTGTCTGTTCATGTCCTTCGCCCACTTTTTGATGGGGTTGTTTGTTTTTTTCTTGTAAATTTGTTTGAGTTCATTGTAGATTCTGGATATTAGCCCTTTGTCAGATGAGTAGGTTGCAAAAATTTTCTCCCATTCTGTAGGTTGCCTGTTCACTCTGATGGTAGTTTCTTTTGCTGTGCAGAAGCTCTTTAGTTTAATTAGATCCCATTTGTCAATTTTGGCTTTTGTTGCCATTGCTTTTGGTGTTTTAGACATGAAGTCCTTGCCCACGCCTATGTCCTGAATGGTATTGCCTAGGTTTTCTTGTAGGATTTTAATGGTTTTAGGTCTAACATGTAAGTCTTTAATCCATCTTGAATTAATTTTTGTATAAGGTGTAAGGAAGGGATCCACAGTGCAATCAAACTAGAACTCAGGATTAAGAAACTCACTCAAAACCACTCAACTACATGGAAACTGAACAACCTGCTCCTGAATGACTATTGGGTACATAATGAAATGAAGGCAGAAATAAAGATGTTCTTTGAAACCAACGAGAACAAAGACACAACATACCAGAATCTCTGGGACACGTTCAAAGCAGTGTATAGAGGGAAATTTATAGCATTAAATGCCAACAAGAGAAAGCAGGAAAGATCCAAAATTGACACCCTAACATCACAATTAAAAGAACTAGAAAAGCAAGAGCAAACACATTCAAAAGCTAGCAGAAGGCTAGAAATAATTAATTGCGCTTTTAGCCCCATCGTGCCTGAGACACAGTAAATGTCTAATGACTAAATACACCGCCTGCTGTTCTCACATTGAGCTGCCTTAGCCCTGGTCAGTGGGGAAGGTCCCTGCTCTGTGTCCTTTTGGTACCCTGTGGCTTTGCTGATGCCTTCCAGTAACACGTAGTGTTCTCTTCACCAGCAAGACAGATTCATGGAATCCTAAGGGAAATTTTATGCCTCACACAATGACTCCCCTCTCCAATGAGAAAATAAAATATTTGGCAATTTTCTCCGTTGTCCTCCTACTTTCCTCCGAATTGGGCTGCAGTTTGCAGTGTTTCTCCTGCTCAGAAATGATGAATGCCCTTTAAACCAACACAGTGTTATTTGCAAATGAACTTAATGGGGAACAAAATTGCACAGGGCCGAAGCGGGCCCCATCAACATCTTGGAAAAACACATTCTTCAAGGTACCAGGCAAGAAGAATTTATCCAATTTAATTTTCAGGTAGGTCTATAAAATTAATAAGTATTCTGACTGAAAAACATAATTAAACCAACAGTGAATGTAAATGAGGAAGGGAAGTATCGTGCTATGACTGGAATATTGTTTTGCAACCGAATGGCCCATACCAAGAAAACAAATTATTAACACAGCCTTATTTCTTGAGAATATTCTGAGAAACAGGCAAGCTCTCGCCGCTCTGCACAATCATCTTCTTGGGAATGTATGAGCCAAGAGAAGCAGGCACAGCTGGAACAAGTGGCAGTTTTCACAGTACTGAAGTCAAGAGGTAGCTGCCATTTTTCACACTCAGAAGGAGGTTGTTTGAATAAAACCCAATCCCACCTTCCACCCTGTGTCAGACACTGTTGGTTGTCTACTGAATAGTCAGCCCTCCTGCCTGACAGAATCTCAATCTCATTTGGGGCAGGGCAGGGACAGGGTGCAATATGCAAGCTCTAGAATGAGAATCATGATCGATCTGAGCCATTCATAGCACTCCTGTTTCCCCTTACTTGATCCCTAATTTTCCAACTCCCCCTGTGGTTAGGGATGGCCACATAGGACTATTTAACCAGTGAAACAGCAGCAGCTATCTGCTGGGGAACTTTGGGAAATATTTCCTTCCTAATATAAGGAGAAAGAAATTATATAATCCTTTCTTAATGTCCTGAATTTCCCTCCTTACCTTCTCCTTTTTGTCTTTGAATATAGTCATGATGCCTGGAGCAACAGCAGCCACCGTGCAACTATGAGACAAGCAGCATGAGTATAAAAAGCTGATATGCTAAAAATGGAAGTCCATATTAGAATGGAACTGGGTCTTTAGGGGCAAAATCAAGTTGCTGAAAGAACCTTGGGGTGTCTGCCTGCAGTCTTCTTGTCAGTAGGATAAGAGATTGTTTAGACTACCATTGATTGCAATTCTATCACTTACAGCCATGTGTAATCCTAACTAAATCACATCCCCAAATTCAGTGTGTCTATAGTATCTCTGGCTGCCATCCCCAACTCAAGCATGGTCTTGCTGTATTGCCGAGACTGGACTTCAACTCTTGAGCTCAAGCAATCTTCCCACTTTCGCTGGGACAATGGACACATACTGCTGTGCCCAACTTTGGAAAAAGATTTGTTATGTTTATCCCAAGTGCAACGAGAAGCAGCTGAAGGGTTTCAAGAAGATGGAGGTGACAATGATGTATGTCTTTATGTATTAAGAAGGTCACTTTTGGCTCAGATGAGAAGATACTATAAGGAAACAAAAATGAAGTGTGAGGGATGAGTTAAGTGTCTTTCAAGAAATGATGGCATCTTGCGTTGGGGTGCTGTCAATGGGGCTGAGAGGAATGGGAAGATTGGGGGGAGTTTTAGGAGATAAATTTGCACAATTTGGTGATAAGCTGGATGTGGGGGAGCAGACAAGTCAGGGTTGCAGGTGCACAGAGCTGTTTCCACCTTCCTGCTCCTGTCTCGCTGCCTCTTGACGTCCCTTGGGGCATCAGGCCAGGGGTATCTGCCTTTGAACAGCTGCCAGACCTCATCCCAAGCAAACCTGCTTGTGGGAACAAGGTCAAATAAGGGTTTTCCTTCTAGGAAAATCAATGAAACTCATAAACCAGAAGAAAAAATATTAACCCTGCCTACCTTTCTTTGCACGCACCTGTCCCTGCAAAAAAAGCTGCATGTGACATTTCCCAATAATTACATCATATGATTCAGAGGAGATGCAAGAGATCATTTAATTCTCCAAAGCCTGTTTCCCCTGGAAGGTGTGCCTCAGCTTCTTCTCAGGCCCCCCACCGGCGTGAGGTTTGTGCAAATTACCATAACCTCCTGCTGGAAGGCCTGCATCTTTGTTTTTGTGGTTTCTTTCCTCTGACTCAGGCTCAGGCAGGACTTCCTGCCATGAACTCTCAGAGCCCCTGCACCTTACAGCACTTACCAGTCAGTAGTTAAATAATTCATTATGTAAGTAGCTGTTTAATGTCCCATTAGGATGGGAGAACATGCGTGGTTTTATTCAGTATGCTTTCAAATTTCAGATTCGTTTAACAGCACAAAATTAACTCACCCTCAGGGGATGATCCAGACATCTGACCATCTCCTCCATCTCTGTTTGTGCTTATGAAGTGCATTCCAGACCCCAGACAGTACCTCTGGCCCACTGGCTCAGAGGAAATTCTTCTATCACAAATCTCAGCTCTAATGCTTGTAAGCTCTGTGACTTTGATCCAGTTAACTGTGCCCTCTTCATGTCTCTGTTCCTTCTTTCTTAGAATTAGGGCAATGCCACCTGCCATAAGATAGTAGTTAGGACCCTGGAGTCAGAGTGGCTCAGGTTCAAATGCCACCTCTGCCACTTCTTTGCTGTGTGACTTCGAGAAGGTGACTTAACCTTTCTGAGTCTGTGCCTACTTCTCTAAGTTGAGAATTGTATGTATCTTATATGGTTGCTGTGAAAATTGGATGATGCATTTTTAAAGTAGCCCTAAACTTGGCATTTATTAGTTGCTCAATAACTGTTCAGTGTTATCATGATTATGGCTGGTTTATCATCACACATAGTTGTTTTAAGGAAAGCACTTTAGTACAGTGAATAGATGTTCAAATGACAACATCATCAACAAGAGGGACAATGACTGATACTGAATGCTTGCTCTGTGCCAGACACATTCCCAGTGGTTTTCTTAGGTTAACTCTTTCCATTCTCACAACAGTCTTGAAAGGGGCTGTTAATAGTATCCCCATTTTAATATAAGGACGCTGAAATAACTCAGTAAATATTAGATAATAATACTATCAATAAACGTTGGATCAGCATTTACTATCTGCCAGATACTATGCTCAGCCTTGAGAATACAAACATTCTTTCCTTCTAGAAATTCATAGACCAACAGAAGAGGTAGATAAACGTGTAACTAACTTAACGTGCTATGCTCACAGTATGAATAAAATCGTATGCAAATATCGAGTGAATAAGCAACTTTTTCTGAGGCACTAGAGAGGATTAAATCTAATGTATAGGAAAAAACTGCAAACTTGAAAGCACACCAAAAAGGAAAATATTATCACTAGCAATTAAACATGGTGCCTCACCTATCTACCCAGCTGAGAAACGGCATGCCTCAGGTGTGAGGGGAAGAGGGCCAGCCTAGGTCCATGCTATTACCATTGTCACTGCCTTGGTTGGTTCAGTAAAAAGGCGTGAGATGGCCCATATTAGTTCATGCATGAGTGTGGGATGATCTAATTATGTGCTCATTATGAAGTGGCAGCTTCATGTGCTAACAGTGGATCCTGTGGTGTTTTTAAAGTAAAGAAGCAGTTTTATGAGAAGCCAACCACTTCATTCATTCATTCATTCATTCACTCAACAAATTTGTTTTTCTTTTTTCTTTTCTTTTTTTTTTTTTTGAGACAGAATCTCACTCTGTCGCCCAGACTGGAGTGCAGTGGCACGATCTCAGCTCACTGCAACCTCAGTGTCCCGGGCTCAAGTGATTCTCCTGCCTCAGCCTCCTGAATAGGTGGGATTACAGGCATCCACAACCACGCCTGGCTAATTTTTGAATTTTTAGTAGAGACGGAGTTTTGCCATGTTGACCAGACTGGTCTCAAACTCTTGACCTCAAGTGATCCACCTGCCTCAGCCTCCCAAAGTGTTGGGATTACAGGTGTTAGCCACTGCACCCGGCCCCTCAACAGATATTTGCTGAGTGCCCAATTCTAGGTCCTAGTGCTACATCAGTCTACAATCTAGGCAAAGTCTGTGCATCATAACACTTATATTCCAACACAAGGGGAAGGACCATAAACGAATAAAACAAGTATATGTTTGGTGTATCTAATGGTGATGAGTGGATCCAAGAAAAATAAAGCAGGATAACTGGGAAAGATGAGTGCCGGGACGGATAGTGGAATTATTTTACATAGGGTGGTTAAGGGAAGCTTCACTCATAGGATTTTATTTGACCAAAAACTGGAAGAGGCCAGGCCCAGTGGCTCATGCCTGTAATCACAGCACTTTGGGAGGCTGAGGCAGGTGGATCCCTTGAGGTCAGGAGTTCGAGACCAGCCTGCCCAACATGGCGAAACCTCGCCTCTACTAAAAAAAAAAAACAAAAATTAGCTGGGCATGGTGCACACCTATAATTCCAGCTACTCAGGAGGCTAAGGCAGGAGAATCGCTTGGAGCTGGGAGGTGGAGGTTGCAGTGAGCCAAGATTGTGCCACTGCACTCCAGCCTGGGCAACAGAGGGACACTCTGTCTCAAAAAAAAAAAAAAAAAACAAAACAAAAAAAACTGGAAGGGTATGAAGGGGAATGAAGGGCATGCGGGAAGAGTGTTCCCACAGAGGAGCAGCATGAGCAAAGGCCCTGGAGTCGGAACTGGCTTGGTGACTTTGAAGAATTACTAGAGGCAAAGTAACTGGAGCTAGTTGAGTAACGTCAGAGGTATTAGGGTTGTATGATTCTCGTAGTCCGTGGTCAGAAGAGTGAATTTTACTCTTGGTGAAAAGAAAAGGTTTTTGGAGAGTTTGGAACAGAGGACCTCACAGATTGTATCACTTATTTATTTATTTATTTACTTATTTATTTAGAGTTGGGGTCTTGCTCTGTTGTCCAGGCTGGAGTGCAATGGTATAATGACAGCTCACTGTAGCCTTGGATTCCTGGGCTCAGGTGATCCTTTTCCTCAGTCTCCCTAGTAGCTGGGACTACAGACTTGTGCCACTATGCCTGGCTAATTTTTAGTATTTTTTAAAATTAGAGATAGGGTCTTACTATGTTGCCTGGGTTGGTCTTGAACTCCTAGACTCAAGCAATCCTCCTGCCTCAGCCTCCCTAGTAGCCAGGACTATAGGCATGCACTACCATGCCTGGCTTATTTTTTATATTTTTTAAAAATAGAGATGGAGTCTTGCCATGTTGCCCTGGCGGGTCTTGAACTTCTGGGCTCAAGTGATCATCCTACCTTGGCTGCCCAAAATGCTGAGATAACCGCTGTGAGCCACCATGCCTGGCATTTAGTTTTTTGAAAGATTACTCTGGCTGCCACGCTGAGAGTAGACTTGAGGGAGGTGTAAGAGGAGGAGGGGGATAATTAAGAAGCTATTGCAATCATTTAGGTGAGGGGTGAGGGGGGCCACTCCCGAGGGGGTAGCCCTGAGGTGGCAAGAAGCAGAGGTGGGGCATGGATCTGTTTTGAAAGCAGAGCTGACAAGACTTGCTCATAGTTTGGATGTAGGTGAGACAGAGAAAGGAAAGAGTCAGACTCCAAGTTCTTTGGCCTGCACACCCCCAGGAGGATGGAGCCCCATTTACTGAAATGGGTGAGACTGCAGTTGGACAAGTGTGATGGGGGGAGACTGAGACCCATTTGGACACATTTAGGATGAGATAACTGCTTTGATCTGAATGTTTGGGTTTCCCCAGAATCAAGATGTTGAAATCCTCATCTCTATGGTTTTAGGAGGTGGAGCCTTTGGAGGTGGTAATAACAGTGGCTTTTGGTGAATAGAATAACTGTCTTTATAAAAGAGATCCCAGAGAGATCTCTCGTCCCTTCTCCCATGTGAGGGCACAGCA
This sequence comes from Nomascus leucogenys, assembly GCF_006542625.1. NCBI lineage: Eukaryota > Metazoa > Chordata > Mammalia > Primates > Hylobatidae > Nomascus > Nomascus leucogenys. The sequence continues at coordinate 86,409,974 of NC_044398.1, read as the reverse complement.
AGAAGCCACGATTGGTGAACCAGGAAGTGAACCCTCTCCAGACACCAGACACCTGGATCTTGGACCTCACAACCTCCAGAATTGTGAGCAATAAATTTCTGTTGTTCATAAGTAACCCAGTTAATGATATTTTGCGGTAGCAGCTCTAATGGATTAAGAGAGCTGCCTGCAAGATTCTCAGGCTGGGCACGGTGGCTTATGCCTGTAATCCCAGCACTTTGGGAGGCTGAGGAGGGCAGATCTCCTGAGGCCAGGAGCTCAAGACCAGCCTGGCCAACATGGCGAAACCCCCGTCTGTACTAAAAATGCCAAAAAAAAAAAATTAGCTGGGTGTGGTGGTGGGCACCTGTAATCCCAGCTACTTGGGAGGCTGAGTCAGGAGAATCTCTTGAACCCAGGAGGCAGAGGATTCAGTGAGTCAAGATTGCACCACTGCACTCCAGCCTGGGCAACAAGAACAAAACTCTGTCTAAAAAAAAAAAGACTTCCATGCTGAGCTGCTCTTCAATGGGAATTTCTGGAAAGAGTTCCAGAAAGTTGGGACTCATTAGCATATAAGCAAATACATTTGAACCCAGGAGAGTGGAAGCTAGAGTGGAAGGAAGGAATACAGACATTGAAGAGAAGGGGCGTGAGGAATTGGTCGTTGTGTCACTCCAATATTGAAAATAGAGGTTTCTAGCCTGACCTGCCAATAGAAGTCAGGAAGGTCATAAACTCAGAGAGGAAAAATAAAATGCGTCTTCATTCTCACGAACGTCTAACTGAAATTTGACATGCCCCTCAATTACGAATGAGGGAATAAACCACAGCAGTGGTGATGTAGCTGGTACTGTGTCCCCAGTAGAAACCACAGATAATTATCACATTACAAGTGCTGCAGGTATTTCAAAATATCATTTACCCTTATTGCTATTTCACAATTATGAAGTCTTTACATATGCCATTGGATCTTTTTACTTAATGTGTTAATAAAAAAGCTCATTCGTTACCATTTCACACATTTGTTTTATTAAATATTTTGATAACTATTTTTCAATGTAATTAGTTTCTTTGAAATGCAATGTATTTCATGTATTTTTGAAAATATGTTATTCTGAGAAGGTATCCACAAGTTCCATCTGTCTGTCAAAGGGGTCCAAGCCACAACAGAAGGTTAGGACCCCTAGTTTAAAGGTTGAAGTAGCAATGAAGGGGGTGGTGATGTGGCTGTCTTCTATACTGACTCCACAAACCTGGCGTCTCTCCCTGCCTTCACCCTTTCTCCCTTTTAAGCAAGTCCTATTTGCCCGATCTTGTGCTCAGTGTAACTTGGACTCTAACATGAGCAAGCCGGAGCGTCTCCCTCCAATGACCTTGTTGTCCAAAAGGGGCGCAAGTATCCAAACAGGTATCAAACATATCACAGATTCTTGCAACCTATAAAAAGTACTCAGCCACACTGCACAAGTTCCGAAAACTATCATTGCATAGGATTCAAGTGCAGGTTTTTGCAGCCGGAGAGCAGAAAATTGACACTGCCTTTGTATTCTTTTATGGTTTTCTTTCTTTGAGAAGTATTGGACTCAGAGAGAAGATCTCTTTAGAGAGCATATTCTGTCTGCGTTGATTCCGTCACAAGAGGAACACGTCCCTCAAAGAACATATTATGCCTCGAAAGGCCACTCTCAGACAACAAGTTTCTTTCTTCTGGTGACACCATCTGTTTTCCTGTGGCCCATTCAAATCCTTCCCAGTTCCAGGCTAGAGTTTGGGGGGAGGGGTAGGGGACCGACAGTAAGAGCTATTATATTTTGATTTTTTTTTCAGGGTTTCCATCAAAAACCTCATAGGTGCCATCTATCCCACTGCTCTTCTTAAAATAGAAGTACCAGAATATTCAGATCTGCATCTGGGGCCCCATCGCCTGGGGCCTTCTATCTCAGTGGTACCATTTCGGGATGTAACAAATGGTTGGATAGATTTGCTTGGCTCACACCCACTGTCTTGAAGCAACAGTCAGGCAGGTAGAGAATTTCAGAGCATCAGACGTGACCCAAAAGGAAACAAAACGAGTCGGAAGGCATCATCCCGCCTGAATTGCTAGGGAAAAACTTCATATCTCGTTTTCATAGTCTCCATTAGAAAAACAGAAAAGAGTTTACTGAAAAAACTATGCATCTATTAATGGGCTTTAGGAAACATTCTGGACCATCCCTTTACTAATAAGTGCAGCTCCATTTTTTCCCCATTGGTAAAATGGGAAAATATTCCCTACCTAATTTAAAAATGTATATGTATGAGGTGAGAATTTTACTATGAATTTGCCTTTGTAGGGAGGGGACTATCTTTTTTTTATGAGAAATATTTTAACAAGTGGTTTTGGGTTAAAGGGCAAGTGTAGAAGGCATGAGTCTACAGAAGCTCTGGTGACTGAAGACTTGGTGAAACTTCTTTGTTTAAATGTGGACAAGAATTAGATAAGAAATAGACATATCCTTTCATAAATAATGGGAACTTAATTTTAATAAACTTGAAGTGGGAAAGACCTTTCTAATTCAGTTATTCAACACATATTTGCAAGTGTCAAGTCCTGGGACACCCAGAGGCACCCCTATTTGTCTTCCAGATGGCTTCTCATAAATATAGATGGGAGTTTAGAGCATTTAGAGAAATGTTTGCAAAAACAAGACTTTAAGATCACTAAAGGACTCTCAGCGTGGTGGCTGACAGCAAAGGCTTTGCCATCCGCTAGACCCACCTAGGTTCAAATCTCAGTTCTCCTATTTACCATTCATGGAATACTGGTCAAGTTACTAAGTTCTCTGGGCCTCTGTGACCCACCAAGTTGTTATAAGAACTAAATGATAATGATATAGAACACTTAGCATATCACAGGCTTATAATATGTACTTCACAATGATAGCCGTCATTATTAAATAAGACATCTATGTTATTAAATAAAACCTTCCTTCCTATATTTGTTCCCAAAGAATGTGATTTGCAAAAGTACACTTTTATAATAAGCTGGTCTTATTAGTAAAATTCAGCCTTTGAAAATGCTGTATTCTCTGTTTCCCTAGAATAAGAGATATCATTATGTTCATCTGTCACCCTCTCATTCAATCAGAAAGTCATGCATGTTGGGGACAGTTTGGGTTGTGACAACTGGGGTTGTGGGTAGAGGCTGGGACACTGCTAAACATTCTACAGTGTACACAACAGCTCTCACAACAAAAAGTTCTCTGGCCTGAAATGTCAATAGCATCCAGGTTGAGAAACCCTGGTCTGGAAGGAGTTAGCATTACTCTGATCTATGCATACTCTCATTCATTCATGCTTGCATCCATTCATTCATTCAAATAGTTGTTGAGGCCCAACCATGTGTCAAACACTCTTGTAGGTATTGGAAATAGGGTGGCTAACAAGAGGGACATGATCCCTGGTCTCAAGGAGATTGCATTTTAGCTGAGGAGACAGAGATGAAGTAATTACACAAATAATTACTTATTGATTACAGTACAGGTCACCAAGGAGCACGTGATGAAGTGAGAATGTGTGATAACAGGAATGATCCCAGCATGAGAGCTGGACAAGACTGCTCTCTGAAAGTGGTGTTCAGGCTGACGCTTGAAGGATTTTGCAAGATTTTTTAAAAAATTTTTTATTATACTTTAAGTTCTGGGATACATGTGCAGAATGTGCAGGTTTGTTACGTCGGTATACACATGCCATGCTGGTTTGCTGCACCCATCAGCCCATCACCTACATTAGGTATTTCTCCTAATGCTATCCCTCCCCTAGCCCTCCACCCCTTCACAGGCCCCTGTGTGCGATGTTCGCCTCACTGTGTCCATGTGTTCTCACTGTTCAACTCCCACTTATGAGTGAGAACATGCGGTGTTTGGTTTCCTGTTCTTATGTTAGTTTGCTGAGAATGATGGTTTCCAGGTTCATCCATGTCCGTGCAAAGGACATGAACTCATCCTTTTTTATGGCTGCATAGTATTCCGTGGTGTATATGTGCCACATTTTCTTTGTCCAGCCTATCATTGATGGGCATTTGTGTTGGTTCCAAGTCTTTGCTATTGTGAACAGGATTTTGCAATATTTTAACCCATGACCTTGGTGCTCTGATAATTCTGTGTTGGATCACTGAACTCAGCAGTCACCTGGCATTGCTATTTGTGAAAATCATAGACAGACTGAATAGCATGGCAGTTAAGGACATAAATTCTGGAGCCAAATTGTCTTGGTTTGTAACTATCTTGGGTGACTTCTCTGCCTCAGTTTTCTCATCCATAAAATGGGGATAAAAATAATGCCTGCCTCTGGCTTGTGGTGAAGACTAAGTGAGTTAAATAATGCAGTGATATAATGTAAAACACTCATAAAGCAAACACTACATAAGTATGAGTAATTATTAGAGTTAATATTTCTATTAGGAATGAAGGGGATTGTTTTCTCAACTAGAATCTGTTCCATGTGCCCAGGAAATGGTGAGAACTCACACAGCAAAAATGGGCTGGTTAATGCACACCATCACATTTTCTGTTGATTTTGGCCATCTTTGTTTGAAAGTGACAGCATTTGAGACTAGATATTGAAGTTACATTCTTCTTACAAAAATAAACAGTGAGAAAGTGTCCTCTTGTTCGCTACTCTGTTTCCAACACCTAAGAGAGTGTTTGACAATAGTTTGGCCTCAACAACTATTTGCTTAAAGCATGCATGAATGAATGAGAGTGTGCATAGATCAGAGTAATGCTAACTCTTTCTAGACCGAGGTTTCTCAAAGTTTCTTTGGCATCATGTAAAACAAAGACAAAGATGCAAAGTACAATTGCTATTCATATGCTGGCATTTTTGGACTCACCTCCATAGTCTTGATTCTTTAAATCCCTGGTAAACTCATCCAAATCCTCTCTTCTAAGGAGCTTCCACTCCATAAAAAAGAGGTGAAAATGTTATTTTTATAGCTGGGATAAAAATACTTCTTAGGCGATTCTGGTTTTTCTTTTTTTAAGAAAAACACCTTAATAATAAGCTTCCAAAATGTAAGGACAATAATACAAAGAATTAGGTGACCAGGAATGTACCCCAGAAAATTTGGGTTGGGAGAAATAGGGAGAGGAATAGGGAAAAGTCACAGGAAAGCATCCTGCAAAAGGGGCAGGAATGGTCAATTTTTCAAAAAAAAATCATAAATAGAAATAGCTGAAGGATTTTTAAGAACATGTGTGCCTAAAAATCAATTTTCAAGTTGTGGGCTGGGTAGAAGTCGTTCATCACCTCAGATCTTCCTTTAAGACTGTTTCATACCTAAGTAAATGCCTTTTGTAAATTCTGGACTCACAAAATTGAAAAAAGGTTTCTGACATCCATATCTATGTTGGCATCCCCAGAGTGAAGTTTTGGTGAAATTAACAATAAATTAGAATTAGAGGTAATTCTAAGAATGTAAGATGCTGAAATCAGCAGAAATGTTGGAGCAGAGATTAAATTTTCCAGCTGAGTATGAATCTGGGGACTTGAGACGATTTTAAGAAAACAGAAGAGTGTTCACAGCTGACTTGCGGATCACATGACCTGATCTTTATAATGTTTCCTGCGGCAGTGCACAGATCCAGCATCTTTAGATGGAGCTGCTTCTTACTGGAGGATCTAGGCTTATAGACCATTTTTATGATCGGAACAGATGAAGATACAAAAGACAGTGTAGGAAGTCATTCAGTTCTCAAAACAAAGCAAACAAAAACATTAAAATCACAAACTAAAAGATTATAAAAGAGTCTAGCTAACCTAAAAAATAAGAAAAAAACTGTCTTACAGACTAAAACAAAGAAGTCAATAAAAAGGTAAAAATGTGGATATTGTACTGATTTAAGATTCACTTTGCCTTTTAGATTAGAAAGGTGTATTTAAACTTATATTTGCTTCCCCAATGTCGCTAGTGTGAGCTTTGTACTGTTTTGGGATATAGTAAAGTGGATTTTAGAAACAGTCCTTGGAAGTGTCTTTTGCTTGAGCTGATCCACCCTGGCCTCTACCTCTTCCTGAGTTGGGAAGAGAAGGAAACAAGAAAAAAAAGCTAATTAAAAATGCAAGTACTTTTGCATGTTTAACATGACTTGATTCAATCATCAAATATTGAAATTCTGGGCTGGGCATGGTGGCTCACGCCTGTAATGCCAGCACTTTGGGAGGCCAAGGTGGGTGAAATGCTTGAACCCAGGAGGTTGAGACCAACCTGGGCAACATAGCGAGAACCCATCTGTAAAAAAACAAAAAAACAAAAAAAAAATTAAAAAATTAGCCTAGTGTCGTGACACACGTCTATGGTCCCAGCTACTCGGGAGGCTGAGGCAGGAAGATCACCTGAGACTTGGGAAGTTGATGCTGCAGTGAGCCATGATCCTGCCACTGCATTCCAGCCTTGGGGACAGAGTGAGACCCTGTATCAAAAAAAAAAAAAAAAGAAAAGAAAAAAGTTGACATTCTCTAGAAAGAGCAGGGACGATCAATTCTGGCTAAACTGGGTTTGGTTTCTGGGTCTTTATGATCATTGGCAAACTGCCTGGCTTCCCAGACCCTCAGTGTCCTCATCTGTCAAGTGGGCATAATAGTACCTACCTTACAGGTTGCTGGGAACACAAAATGAGACCAAAAAAGTGTGTGTGTGTGTGTGTGTGTGTGTGTGTTTCTGTGTGTATATTCTCATTATTTGCTATAATTAGGTTCAATAATGTCTCCACAACCACTGAGTTATTAAATACTGAACCATTACTCCGGGGGGGAAATACAGGTTTGGTTCTTTTGAGCCTCCAGTCATGACATTTCCATCAACTGATCAATACATAACCTTGTTTTATATATTTCTGTGTAAAGACACCTTATTTAATATGTATTGATTCATTAACAGCCAACAGCACTATACCTCATGCCTGAATGAAGCTTATCTAACACATGTATATTTTTCTCCGTAAACCACATCACAAAGGGCAACTGCACTTCGCATCTTTGTCTTTGTTTGACAGGGTACCAAACAAAGAAACCTTGAGAAACCTTGGTCTAGAAGGAGTTAGCATTACTCTTATCTATGCAAACTCTCATTCATTCATTCAAAATTTTTGAGCTTAGGAACTCTAGATAGCCCTTTAACACTAGGCTTGGGGGCCATTTTAAACAGCAAAAACCACCAGCAAAAGGCACAAAAGTATGTAAAGTATAGCGCCAAGTAAACTTCAAGACGCATACTCATTTATAGTATCAGAGTAGAACCAAGAAAGCAGATTCTGGCCTTGTTGAGTCTCAGGTGGGATAAACACAATGGGTGACTCAACTTTTTTGCAACTCTGCACATGCCTGGGAATAACTGCAAAAGCACAGCAGATACTGATTTTGGGATTACGAATAAATTTTTGTGAATAGGCAAAATCACCAATACAAAATCTGCAAATAATGAGAATCAAGTGGAAAAAATTTATGTATATACACAAATGTGTGCTTGGAACAAAATAAATGCTTAGTTTCTCTCTTTTCCTATTTTCCAGTTATGTGCTGGACATTCTAGAGAAACCAAAGAAGTTTAAGACAGGCAATCTAGAATCTCAGTTTGTCAACAACAACAAATTCTGTCAAATTGCAAGATACAAAATCAACATAAAAAAATCAGTTGCATTTCTAGAGACTAACAGTGAACTCCCTGAAAAAGAAATAAAACAATCCTATTTACAATAGCATCAAAAACAATAAAATACTTAGGGATGAATTTAACCAAGAAGGTAAAACATCTGTATGCTGAAAACTATAAGGCAGAGATGAAAGAAATTGAAGAAGACACAAATAAATGGAATGATATCTTGTGTTCATGGAGCAGAAGAATTAATATCATTAAAATGTTCATATTACCCAAAGTAATTTATAGAGTCAATGAAATCCTAGCAAAATTCCAATAGCATTTTTTCATCTAATTTTTTAAAAAAATCTTAAAATTTGTTTGGAGCCAGACAACTCTGAATAGACAAAGAAATCTTGAGAAAGAAGAACAAAGCTGGAAGCATCCACTTCCTGATTTCAACATATATTACCTAACTACAGTAAGCAAAACAGTATGGTGCTGGCATAAAAACAGACCTAGAGACCAATGGAATGGAAACAAGAGCCCAGGACTGGGCGCGGTGGCTCACTCCTGTAATCCCAGCACGTTGGAAGGCCAAGGCGGGCAGATCACGAGATCAGGAGATTGAGACCATCCTGGCCAACGTGGTGAAATACTGTCTCTACTAAAAATACAAAAATTAGCTGGGTGTGGTGGCGCATGCCTGTAATCCCAGCTACTCAGGAGGCTGGGGGACGAGAATCGCTTGAACCCAGGAGGCAGAGGTTGCAGTGAGCCGAGATCGTGCCACTGCACTCCAGCCTGGTCACAGAGCAAGACTCTGTCTCAAAAAAACAAACAAACAAACAAAAAAACAACAAGAGTCCAGTAATAAACCTATGCATAAATAGTCAATTAATATTGGACAAATCTGCCAAAAATACACAACTGGGAAAGATAGTTTTCTTCAATAAATGGTGCTGCAAAAACAGAAGATCCCTATGAAAAAAACAACAAAACTAGGTACCCCACCTTCCATCACTCACAAAAATTAACTCTCAATGGATTAAATACTTAAAACCTTAAGCTGTAAAACTTCTAAAAGAAAACATAGGAGAAAGCCTTCTTGGCACTGATCTTGGCAATGATGTTTTGGATGTGACCCTAAAAGCACAAGCAACAAAAGTAAAAATAAGTGGGGCTACATCAAACTAAAAATCTTCTGCACAGCAGAAGAAACAATAAAATTAAAAGATAATTTATGGAATGGGAGAAAGTATTTGCAAACCATATATCTGGTAAGGGGTAAATCTCTGAAATATATAAGGAACTCATACAACTGAATGGCGAAAACCAAAACCAGACAAACACAAGTCCAATTAAAAAATGAGCCAAGGGTTTTTAGAGACTTTTTCCAAAGAAAACATACAACTGGTCAACAGATACATGGAAACGGTGCCCAACATCTCTAATCACCAAGGAACTACAAATCAATACGGCAATGAGATATCATCTTACACCTGTTGGAATAGCTATTATTGAAAAAAAAAAAAGAGAGAGAGATAGCAAGAGTTGGTGAGGATGTGGAGAAAAGGGAACCCTTGGGTACTGTTGGTGGGAATGTAAATTGATAGAGTCATTATGGAAAATGGAGGTTTCTCAAAAATTAAAAATAACCATATGATCCAGAAATCCAACTACTGGGAATTTACTCAAAGGAAACAAAATCCATCGCTGATGGAGCTATCTGTACTCCCATGTTCTCTGCAGCATTATTCACAATAGTCAAGACGTACAAACAGTCTCAGTGCCCATCAGTGGGTGTTACTCAGCCATAAAAACAAAAGAAGGAAATTCTGCTATTTGCAACAACATGGATTAAACTTGAGGGCATTATGCTAAGTGAAATAAGTCAGAGAAAGATAAATACTGTATGATCTCAATTACATGTGGGATCGAAAATAGCCAAACTCATAGAAACCGAGAGTAGAAGAGTGGTTGGTAGGAGTCGGGGGGGAAGAAAACAGGGAGATGTTGGTCAAAGGGTACAAAGTTTTAGTTAAAAGATGAATAAGTTCTGGGGATTTAATGTACAGCATGGTGACTATAGTTAACAACACTGTATTGTATGCTTGAAATTTGCTTAAATGTTCTTGCCAAAGAAAAATATGTAAGTGCGGTGATAGCTGTGTTAACTATCTTAATTGTGATAATCATTTCACAATGTATATCAAATCATTGTACCATACACCTAAACTTATACAATTTTATTTGCCAACTACACCCACTAATGGAAAATTAATTAATTGATTGATTACAAATAAAAGACCCTATGAAAATGGTTGACATATGAGCGTACTGCCTGTGGTCAGCTCCTCTTATATAGGCACTCAACTACCTTCTATGCAAAATAAGGGTAATAATAAGAACTACCTCATATACCTCACAGAGTTGTGAATCACAACATGAAAAGCACAGCGAACAGGACCTCGCTAAGCAAGGTCACAGTAAAGACCAGCCGTTAGTAATAATCACAACAAGGACAATGGTGATGATATCTATAGCAATGAATGCAATCAATGGTGACGGTGTTCGCTTACTTCCAGGTCTGGAAATAGTAACACCCGTGGATGCTTAGACTCCAGCAGGGCAGTCATATTTCCGGGGCCCCCATAAGGAGCCAGGAGTCATGCCAGCTCTTTTTAAGCATCATTTCATGACCTTTGTTCTTTCTTCCAGGCTTTCTCAATGTCAGCCCTCCTGACATTTGGGAAACAAAGAATTCTTTGTTGTGGGTCTGTCCTGTGCATTGTAGGGTGTTCAGCGACATCCCTGGCCTCTCCTCTCTAGATGCCAGTAGCAACCCCTCCACCCCCATCTCTGCAGTAATCAACAATATCTCCAGACATGACAGAATGTCCTTGGGGGGAAAGTCTCCTCCAGTCAAGAGTCTCCGGTCTTGTCAAAGTTGATGTTCTTATATGCCTCTTCTGCAGATGAAGCAAATGAGGATTAGTGAACCTCGCAACCTGCCCCCTTACTAGGAAGTGAATTTATAACTAGAACTTCTTTTGCATCCCAGGGTTGGGTTATCATGAATTACTGATGTCTGTGCCTTTCCCCTGAGCCTTTGAAATTCTCTGTTGGATGACTATGGGGCTGCCAGGAAGTTTCTATGAGAGAGCTCCCTGCCTCTCCAACTCTTCCAGCATGCTGACAGCCCCATGGAGGACCACTAAGCTCTGTGGTTACCCAGTCTACCTGCCTCTCTCTGTTCCCAGCTTGCTGACCATGACTTTTTTACTTCATTCAACAGTGGCTGTGTTCATTTCCCAGCCTGTGGAACCTCCACCCTGCAGAGGCCACCAGTGATCAGGGGTTGACATTTTTCTTCCCTTGCATCCAGAGGACTCAGACAATAGACAGACAACCTCCTTGCAGTTCCCCCAGGCTGGCTGGCAGAATCTTTCCCTTTGCTCTGCAATGGATGGGACAGCTCTTGGAGATGCCAGACCAATGACTTTCAATCTGACCTGATCCAATGGCTGTTTTTCTAGTAAACAATTTGTAATATCTTCCTTACTGTTTTGAAATGAAAATCACAGCTAATAGAACCTACTCATAACTATTTAAAAATGCCATGTTACATTAAAAATTGAAAACTAATTTATTATCATATGTATTTTTCATCACCAGAGACCCATGGTTCCTAACTCACATACGCAGTATCAGGGCATCAGGGCGACTAACTGCTGAGGCATGATTACAACGAGACTTAATGGAATAATAAAATGCATGAACCTGAGTGTAGAATCACCACAGCTGTGACAACTACAAACGCAGGCGGAAATGGGGGCAGATAGGGTGATGCAAACACCATGACCGGTGTTGCCATGGGTAACATGATTTTCCAAGATGGTGAACCACTCTCACTGTGGTCCCAAACATATAAAGTACCAGTTTGCCTTGATTTTCATAGTATTGAAATTTCTGCAAATTTTAGTGTGTATTAAAAGTGCAAAAAAAAAAGTCTTACGTTTATGTGTAGAAGAGTTCACCTAGATAGCAATAGGCTTAGAGTAATGAATAGATTTTTTTTACCTATGCAAATTCTCAGCGGGCATTTGAACTCCGCACAGGCTGGCAGGAGTTTTTTGTTTGGGTCAGACTGCCCCAGGCATTACCAGATGTCTGGTATCCTGGCTCTTGCCAACTAAATGCCACTAGTGCCTCCTGCCATCATGATCATCACAAAAACATAAAAAACATGCCCACCCCCAACTCCCCAGATGTCCCCCTAGGAGGCAGTACCGTTAATGGAAAGGCTCCCAGTCAAGACCCCAAGAGAGAGTTCTTGGATCTCACGCAAGAAAGAATTCGGTGGGAGTCCATAGAGTAAAGTGAAAGCAAGTTTATTAGAGAAGTAAAGAAACAAAAGAATGGCTACTTCTTAGGCAGAGCAGTGGTATGGGCTGCATGACTGAGTATACTGACAGTTCTCTCTTGATTATGTGCTAAACAAGGAGTAGATTATTCATGAGTCTTCTGGGAAAGGGGTGCGGAGTTCCCAGAACTGAGGGTTCCTTCCCTTTTTAGACCACATAAGGTAACTTCTGGACATTGCCATGGCGTCTGTAAGCTGTCATGGCTCTGGTGGGAGTGTCTCTTAGCATGCTAATGCATTCGAATTAGCATATAATGAGCAGGGAGGATGCCCAAATGTCACTTTCATCACCACCTTGGTTTCGGTGGCTTTGGGCTGGCTTCTTTACTGCATCTTGTTTTGTCAGCGGGGTCTTTGTGACCTATATCTTGTGCAGCTCTTCCATCTCACCCTGTGACTAAGAATGCCTAATCTCCTGGTCATGCAGCCCAGTAAGTCTCAGTCTTATTTTACCCAGCCCCTATTCAAGATGGGGTCTCTCTGGTTCAAATGCCTCTGACAGTACTAACCTAAGGAGAGCCACTGCTCTAGATTGTAGGGGGAGTTGTCCCAGTTCTCTGCCTTTCGTGAGCCTGAATTCACTTCCCATTTCTGTGTTTGAACCCCAGACCACAGTCTCCTAGCCCATAATCAGATCTCTGAAACTCACACACCACCCCTATAGCCTGGCTGTCATCTCTGGCCCCTGAGGAGTTCCTTCACTGACTTTCAGGCTTTTCTGTTTTTTTGTTTTTTGAGACAGAGTTTTGTTCTTGTTGCCCAGGCTGGAGTGCAAAGGCACGATTTTGGCTCACTGCAACCTCCACTTCCTGGGTTCAAGCAATTCTCCTGCCTCAGTCTCCCAAGTAGCTGGGATTACAGGCATGCACCACCACCCCTGGCTAATTTTTTGTATTTAGTAGAGACAGGGTTTCACCAGGTTGGTCAGGCTGGTCTCAAACTCCTGACCTTAGGTGATCACCCACCTCAGCCTCCCAAAATGCTGGGATTACAGACGTGAGCCACCACATCCAGCCTTTGCTGGGTATTTTGATGGGTTTACGATGTCGTGTCCATCTATGTTTGTAGCAGGAGGGGGTGCTGTCTGCCTCAGTTTAGCCTGATAACTTGCTAAAATCCTGGGTGCTTCTGTTTTCTCTCCCTCTCACTACAACGCCTGCCCCCAGGATGATGCAGTTCAAATCTGTCCATCAGAACAGCACCCTGTACTTCCACTGTGCACTGACCCAAGACTGATGCTGTGGTTTCTCGGGTCTGTCACTTATGGTCATCTCACCCCATCTTAACACAATGTCTGTTCCAGATTTTTCATCAAAGCAGGCCATGGTTCCTAACTTGCATCTGGAGTATTAGGGCATCAGTTTCTAGAAAGGTCCCAGCCATGGCCTCACACTCTCCAGGACCAACCTCCCTCCCAGGACAACCTAAGCCTAGTCTCCTGTGTCCCAAGTCCACCTCTCTCTTCCACTGCGGTGAGTCCCCCTCTGTTGTCCCTCATGGTTTGTGCTGCCAGCTGACCTCAGTCCCAGCCACATGAGTCAGCAGAGATATCAGATAACCTTGAACCTCAACGATGAATGGGGTCAGCTCCAGGGGAAGATCTGTCTCCCTGCCCTCTCCAGCTGTTAGAAGCTATCCTCAATCCTTGGCTCATGGCTATGCATTGCATCACCATTCCCCCTCCTGCTTCCATGGTCACTTCACCTTGTTCCTCCCCTGACCATCTTGCCTTCCTCTTATAAGGATCCTTGTGATAACATTTAGAGCGAACCCAGATAATTCAAGATAATCAGTCTCTCTCTCTCTCTCTCTCTCGATCCTTAACTTAATCACAGCTGCAAAGTCCCCTTTTCCATATAAGAGAACAGTCACTGGATCTACAGACTAGAACTTGGATATCTTTGGGGATGAGATCACGGAAGGGTCATTAATCAGCATACTACACCCTCCATCACTTTATAACGGTGCATAGCAGTATTGAGCTTATCAAACTAAAAGAGACGGGAGGCTGAGGCAGGAGAATGGCGTGAACGCCAGGGGGCGGAGCCTGCAGTGAGCCGAGATTGCGCCACTGCACTCCAGCCTGGGCGACAGCGAGACTCCGTCTCAAAAAAAAAAAAAAAAAAAAAAAAAACTAAAGGAGAAAAATGTTTGCGTTCTGTTGCATGCACCATTTCTTCATACCTAGTAGTGCCTCCCTGGATTACATTCATGAGACTAAAGAGATCATTGAATTGGTCTTTAGTGATTCAGAGATTTCTCCTCTAACAGGATGTGGCTGACAATATTTAATTAGAAATTTATTTTCCTGTATTAGTGAAATTAAAATGATGTATTTTACCTGAATCCTGCTGAGAAAGTACAGAATTCTAATGATAAATGGAAAACATACTGTACATACACCCTATGCCAAGTCCTTTATGTGCTTTATCTCATTGGATCCTCCTCAAAGACCTTTTGATGGGTGCCATTATTCTCCCTATTTTCTGGATGAGCTACCTGAGGCTCAGAGAGCCTAAGTGACTTGCTCAAGGTTCCTCAGTTAGTAAGAATCAAACCCAAGATTTGGAGCCAAACATTCACATTCCAAAGCCAAACGTTCAGATTCCAGAGCCAAACATTCAGATTCCAGAGTTGAACAGATTCCAGAGCCTGTGCTGCTAACAATTGCAGATTATTCTGCTGCCCAATCTTGCACTAACTTGCTGTGTGATATTGAGTAAGCCACTTTTTGCCTCTGGATGTTGGTCAAAGCAGGAGCATTGAGGTAGTTTGGATTTCTCAACCTTAGCACTACTGACATTTTGGAGCAGACAATTTTCTGTTGAGGAGGGCTGTCCTGTCCCTTGTAGGGTGTTCAGCGGCATCCCTGGCCTCTACCCACTAGCTACCAGTAGTAACCTTCCCCACTCCACCCAGTTGTGATAAACATAAATGTCTCCAGACATTGCCAAATGTCTCTCGTGGGTGCAAAATTCCCCCTTGTTGAGAACCACTGAACTAAGTAATCCATCAGCACTTGCCAAACCTAGAATATTCTGGGATTTCTTTCACTCTTACTTTGGCTTCAAGTTAGGTGATTGCGTTATATTCAAGAAACTCTCTAGGCAGGCAAGAGTTGAAATGCAATGTGTGAGCTAACCAGTCTTATAAATTATCACAAACATATGTCAGTGGTAATTAATTAAGTACCTCCATTGCATCACTAATAACATGGGCTGAGGAAAATATTACCACTCAAAGTGCACCGTCATGTGTTTCTCAGTTTCTCCTCGCATGAGGTAAGAGAATAAACAGTTTGTTTAGGGATTTAAACAAAAGTTGTTGCTTTTTTACTTTGAGCGAAAGGAGAAATCTCCTAAAATAGAAATAGAGTCTTCTCACCCTCCATTCCTACCACATTCTGCAAGATTTTCTCAGGGAGCCTACTTAGGCACAGTGGACAAAAGGGCTGGTCCTCAGTGTTGGTTTTTCTTGTTCTTTCTCTCTGTGATCTGTACAGAGAGAACCAACCCAGATAATTCAAGATAATCTCTCTCTCTCTCTCTCTCTCTCTCTCCATCCTTAACTTAATCACAGCTGCAAAGTCCCCTTCTCCATATAAGAGAGCAGTCACTGGATCTACGGATTAGAACTTGGATATCTTTGGGGATGAGATCAGGGAAGGGTCATTAATCAGCATACTACACCCTCCAAACTGTGAGTTTGCCTCTCTTAGCTTCCATTTTTTCTATCCCATTATTATACAGGAACTCCTCAGCCCAAATAAGTCTAAATGGTATATAGATGTTGTTTTCATCTTATTTGACATTATCTACCATTTAAATTAGGTTTTTTGTATTGACTAAAGTCAGGAAAAACATAGACAAATACCTTATTCTCTATTCCAACTCTACCTACAAGTTATATGATTCTGGGCAAGAGGCTTAATATCTCTGAGCCTCAGTTTCATCATCTGTAAAATGGGAACAATGATACTTACGAATTGCCATAAAAATTACATTCAATCATGTATGTTCAGCACCTAGACAGTGCTTGGCATGTAATTGTTGTTCCCTTCTGACAGTGACTAGTCAATAGGCAAGTAAGTGACTTTGGGCTTTTCCTTTAGTTTCTTGCAGTCACTATTGTCTTCAGCTGTGATGTACATGAGATGATTCAAATCCATACTGAGAAAGAAAGAGGTGGAATAATCAGCCCCTGAATGATGAACATCTGACTACGTATAATTACTTTGGGAAGCACAACTCTTAAAGACAGAGTCATCCAAGCTTTAAGCAGGAACATGTGTCCTTCTGACTTGGGCACAGCGTGAGAAGCTTCACACATGCACACACACACAGACACACACACACACACACACACACACACACACACACACACACTCTTCACATGCACATAGACTGCAAAGATCAGATCCAGTGAGCCGTCAAACTCCTGAATCAGCAGAAAGAGCAGGGCTAATATATCATAGGATTAAGTTGGAAGAGTTAGCATTCAAAAAAAATCTCTGGCTGCTGTTATAATGTTTAATGACCAGCTTTTGAGTTAGTGGCTGTTCTCACTTCCTATGTCAGTTAGTTTTTGCTAGATGACACTGTGTAACAAGCATCCCCAAAATTTCAGTGGCTTACAACAACTTGGGTTTATTTATCTATCTCATCATATGCTGGTAGTCACAGCTCAGCTGCAGTTCTGCTCCATACATCTTCTGATTCCAGGATCCAGAATGAAGGAACTTCCCCTATCAAAGACATGGCATTCATGGGGCAGAGGGAAAGAGAAAGAGGGATGATTAAAAACATACAATTATAAAACTTCTGCTTGAACTTGGTTTGCAGTACATTGACTTATATGCCATTGGCTAAAACAAGTCACAGGGACAAACCTGACATCAGTGGGTCAAAAAGTCTACTCCCCCCTCAGAAAGCAGCCCAAGCCCCATTACAATAGTGGAGAGTTGTATGATTCTCTTACAGAAAGAACTGGCGAATACTTGGGAGCATACCTCCAATGGTGGGTGAGTTATGCTTTAAGCATTCCCAGGCCTCCTATGATTTCAAACTAATTTTCAATCTTTAGAAGACAGGCCAAGTTAAAGGCTTCTCATACACACTTTGTGGGTGTCGAAGTTCAAAGTTCCTCTTGGAGGTTCTTAGGGTCCATGGGCTCCAACTAAGCCTTGTCTAATGGATTTCCAACAGATATTCCCCTAAATGCATTTAGTTAGACCAGGAATCCATTTATGAGAACAGTAATCCATGGTAAATCATCCCTTTGAGGCCTCTTTATGGCTTTTAGGTATTTTCAGCTGAGAAAATCACAATTTCTGTCCAGAATTGCTATAGCTATGATAGGGCGCCCATAAATAAAAGCTGAAAGGATACAGAAAATGAGATACGTATGCACCTTTGAGGGGTGGGCCCTTAGGGAATATAGAAATGCTATTACCAGATGATGAAAAGGATAGTGAACAGCCAAAACTACAAGAGTTTAAAGAAAATCAGTTCTTCCATTTGGTGTCTGAGGTCTCTTCCACACCTGACATATTGCAGGTCTAAGTTCAGAAGTCACCTTCTCCATCCAGACTTCAAACCAATTGCAGCATCATTTTCTAAGTATTATTCTGTTCTTCACATGACTCATCCTCTCCACTGCCTCTGGGAAGTAAGTTCCCAAGCTGTCCTCCTTTAATTCTTCTATTTAAGCCTAGGGCCCTTTTCTTCCTATTCACCAGCACCCCCCAAATCCTGTCACTCATATTCTTAGTCTTCTGATTTCCCGCTTTTTCTCAGACTCTGCCTTGGAAAAAAAGTGCTGTCTTGGATGTCTCCTCTCTTTGCATGTCTAGGCAAGTATTCTATAACATTCTTGCAGCATCAGTATGAATACAGACAGTGCCTTGTTGTAGGCTCACATTGATATATGTACATTGATATGGTTTGGCTTTGTATCCCCACCCAAATCTCATGTTGAATTGTGATTCACAGTGTTGGAGGTGGGACCTGGTGTGAGGTGATTGTATCATGGGGGTGGTTTCTAATGGCTTAGCATCACCCCCCTAGTGCTGTCTCATGATGGAGTTCTCACGAGATCTGTTGTTTGAAAGTGTGTAGCACTTCCCCTTTCTCTCTCTCTCTCTCTTCTGCCAGCCATGTGAATATGTGCCTACTTCTCCTTTACCGTCTGCCATGATTATAAGTTTCCTGAGGCCTCCCTAGAACCAGAAGCCTGTACGCTTTGCAAAACCATGAGCTAATTAAATATCTTTTCTTTGTAAATTACCCAGTCTCAGATATGTCTTTATAGTACTGTGAGAATGAACTAATATACACACCAAAGGAAAAAAAGCTCACCCATCTTCTTTGTTATCACCAATAACAATAACGTTAGCTATTTATTGAGTATCCTATAATCCTATAATGTTCTAGGCACTGTGCTTCATCATATTCATTTATTATATGCAGACATGAGTACAGGAGAAAATACATTATTACCCCAGTTGAAGAGATGAACCAGTGGAGGCTCAGAAAGGTGGAGTGACTTGCCCAAGGTCACAGAAGCTAATAACTGGTAGAGGAGGAAGTCAAACTCAGTTTTACCCAAACTCAGTGTCCAGGTCTTCCTGCTACATTATACTTCCTTCCCCCAAATACTTTATGAAGCAAGCAGTGTGAAGTGCATGCCACATTGGGCCTGAACAATGCCCATTAAGTAGAACTCACACCTACCTTGTTCTTACTGCACACTTCGATCCACTCAACAGACTGAAGAATGGAAAGGGAGACACTTATTCCTCTCCAGACAATAAATCATTGGCTTTCTATCTGTCACCAGCTTGATTTTCTAAAGATTTGTTTTCGTCAGTTTAATGAATTATTGGATCACCTGGAAATTGCTCAGAATTAACCTGTGGCTGACATTAATGGATCTGCAACACAAGTGTCGAGATCTCTCTAACCAGTCCAATCCATCCTTTTTGAGGAGGCCAGCTGCCTGGCACAAGGAGATTCATTTATTTTGAGGCTGCATCTGCCCGTTTCTGCAGCAGTGGTGCACAGGCCCCAGGACAAGTCTGTCCGGAGCAAAAATGGCTGCCTCTACACCAGTGGACCTGGGTGGGCACTGCAAGCTGCCTCAGCCCTGCCTGTGTGGGCAGGTCAGAATCGTAATATATCTTACTACAATTTGCGATGTTCTTCTTGGTTCTTTTGGAAGTAAGGTTTGAACTTCTTTATTAGGATGTATCCTCATGATCCATGAGTCCTCTTAGCTCTAACCCTAAACATATTCCAAATCTAAACAGTTCTCTCTGTCTCTGCTGTTATCAGGCTAGTCAAGCTACTATCATGTCTTGCCTAAATAACTGCAGTAACCTCCTCCTTATTCTCCATGCTCCCACCCTCGCCTTCCAATTCTTCAATCTTCATAGAGCAGTTAGAGTGATCATATTAAATATGATAATGACAACCCCCACTTTGCCTAGAATTTCTCGGTGGCTTGCCATTTTACCTGGAATAAAATCCCACAGTCTTCCACATCCTGGCCCCTGCCTCCCTCCCTTGCGATCTCATCTGATATTGAGCTCCAGGCTCTCAGTAGCATCAATTAAGCAATTAATAGCCTTCTTTCTGTTCCTCCTATATTCCACACTCATTTTTTATTTTGTTTTGCTCATAGCTCTATCCACAGCACCTATGACAGAGCATGGCATACAGCAAGTAATTAATATATAGTGATTTATTAATTGGTTATTTTCAAAGTCCTAATAACAATGTGGAGAATTGGGAGATGGAAGGATGCTGATTACTTGTGAGTGGTTTTTAAACAAAGTCTACCTGTTGGCAGTTACATGATTCCTGTGCTCCCCTACCATCTACTTAATGCTCTGGTTTTCAATTTCCAACTTATCTGTCAGTTGACTCTCTAGACCAAGGATTGGCATCCTTCTTTCACCAAGGTCTAGATAGTAAAACATTGTAGGCTTTGAGGCCATTGGGTCACTGTTGCAGCTACTCAACACTGCCCTTGTAGTGCAAGGGCAGCCAGAGACACTACCTAAAGGAATGGGCCTAAGTGAGCCAGTGAAACTTTATTTACCTGTAGCATGCTGGATCTGGCACAGTAGTTGTAGTTTGCTAAGTCCTGCTTTAGACTATACATTTCTTGCATACCCTAATACATAGTTGGCCGTCACTTACTCAGGGCCCACTGAAGAAGTTCCATTGTGGTAGAAAGAAGAATTTACCCACTGCGATGAAAATCGAGAAAGCCACAGCCTTTCATTTCTAGGACCAGTTTCTGGCATCATGGATACTAGAATCAGGTCTGTATTGCACTGTGCCTTCCCCACTGACAAATTGTGCAACCTTAGACATGGTAGCAAATCATTCTGTGCAGCAATCTTTTCTTCTACAAAATGGTACTAAATAATCTCTTGGGGTTGTTTTAAAGAGCAAAGAAGGTAACAAAAGTGAACCCGGATGAAATGCGAACCACCCAGCACACACACACAGGCACATGCACATGCGTACACACCCTACAAAAACAATTTTGATCATCTGTTTAATTAACAACTGGACTTTTTCCTCCTGAGGGTTGTTTACAGTCTAGAGGCACCACCATTGAATTGCTCAGGCCAATAGGAAACACTTCTTTGTGATGCTTTTTGGGGTAAGAGGAGAGTGAATAATGAAGCCACTAGCAAAAAGAAAAGACTTGAGGATTAAAAACAAGAAGTTTTAAAGGAGATGTTTATGTTGTGTGGTGTGTGATGTAAAACCTCTCCCTTCAGTACCATAAGATTGCAGTACAATATCCATTTCTTATTATTACATTGGGGAATTTGTATCTGTGTGTCTTCAGTGGAGGGTAATCTGCTGAAGAGGTGAATTCTCCTTTATGTTAGGTATGAGCTGAGAACAAAGGCTTCTTTGACTGGTACAAAGGCTTCTTTTCCTGGAGCTTAGAGGACTCATGGATGGTGAGGATGCATCCTAACACCTGCTAGGTGTTCAGTAAATGATAGTTCCATCCTCATTCTACTTTAATAATTTCATCTTTACAAAAAAAAATAAATCTCAGCAATTCAGACTCAGTGCCAAAAATCAGTAAATCCCAGGTACTGGATGTTTACTAAAGGAAGAGAGTAATTCAAATGAGGCTTGTCATGTAGAGATACCTCAAGGATACACAAAAATGGCTTACAGTTAGCATATTCATTCTTTTTATATAAATGGATTCTACTAAAGTGCTGCTTAAAAGCAATTTGGTTATAAGCAGTTTAAGCATTCTTTTTGCAACCTTTTCCCCACTCTGTTCACACCATCTTTGAGAAAATTTTCCCAAGAGCAGGGGAAACTAGAGATCAGTCCTTGCCTGAATTGTCACAAATTACAAATGAGTAATTGTCCTAGCACTCCTTGGGAGAGAGAACTGAACTTTGAGTTTAAAAACCTGGTTTCCAATTGTCATTTTTCCATTTCTAAGCTGTATGATCACGGATAGCTCTGTTCTTCTTTCTGTGTTTCATTATCCTAGATAAACGGAAAAACATCCTGTGTTCATGGGCTGGAAGACTTAATAATATTAAGATGTCAATGTACCAAAAGAAATTTATAGCTCTTCCTGGCATTGTCTGATAACTGAACTGTGATTCAACTCCTGAATGAAGGTGCTCTAAGAAGTTATTGTCCTCATTGTTACTACTACCCTGATTCTGGAATAAGCAAACACACCCACACACACGTTTGCACACATATACACATTTATCTTTATTTTTCCTTTTTTTGCTAGTGCTTTTGGTATCATGTCTAAGAATCCATTGCCAAATCCAAAATCATAAAGATTTACCTCTGTTTTCTTCCAAGAGTTTCATGATTGTAGCTTTTGAATCTAGGTCATTGATCTATTTTGAGTTCATTCTTCATATGGTGTGAGGTAGGGATCCAACTTCAGTTTTGTGCATGTGGAAATTCAGTTGTTCCCTCACCAACTGAGACTATTTTTTCCTCCACTGAATGACTGAACAAACTTAGCATCCTTGCCAAAAATCAATTGGAGATATATATATATATGATATATATATAGGATATATATATGATATATATATAGGATATATATATGATATATATATAGGATATATATATGATATATATATAGGATATATATATGATATATATAGGATATATATCATATATAGGACATATATATATACAGGAGATACTTATATATGAGATATATATATAAATAGAAATATATGTATATATCTGTACTCTCATTTTTATTCCACTTTTCTATATGTTTATCCTTATGTCAGTATCATGCTGTTTTGATTACTACAGATTTGTAGTAAGTTTTGAAACAGGAAAGTGTGAGTTCTTCAACTTTTTTCTTCCTTTTTAAAGATTGTTTTAGTTATTCAGGGTCTCTTGTCATCCCATGTGGATTTGAGGACTAGCTTTTCCATTTCTACAAAAAAAAAGAGGCCATTGCAATTTTAATAGGCATTGCATTCAATCTGTAGATTACTTTTGGTGTATTGACAGTTTAACAATCTTGCATCTTCCAATCCATGAACACAGGATGTTCTTCCATTTATTTAAGTCTTCTTTAATTTATTTCTGCAATGTTTTGAGTTTTCAGTGTACAAGTCCTTTAATTCCTTGGATAAATTTGTTGCCAGGCATTTTATTCTTTTAGATGCTGTTCTAAATGAGATTGCTCCCTTAATTTCCTTTTCGGATTGTTCATTACAGGTGTGTGGAAACATAACTGGGTTTTGTATGTTTATCTTGTAACTTGCAACATTGCTGAATTGTTCATTAGCGCTAATGGCTGTTTTATAGATTCTTTGGGATTTTCTATATATAGGATCATGCCATCTGTGAACAGAGATAGTTCTACTTCTTACTTTCCAATTTAGGTGCCTTTTATTTCTTTTTCTTGTTTAATTATGCTGGATAGAATTTCCAGTGCAGTGTTGAATACCACTGGTGAAAGCAGGCATTCTTGTCTTGTTCCTGATCTTAGGGGGAAAGCTTTTAGTCTTTCACCTTTAGGTACAATGTCAGCTCTGGGTTTCTTAAAATAAAGGTCCTTTATCATGTTGAGGAAGTTCCCTTCTATTCTATCTTTTCTGAGTATTTTTATCCTGAAAGGGTGTTGTATTTCTTCAAATGCCCTTTTTTATATCAATTGAGATGATTATATATTTTTTCTTTATTTTATTAATGTGACATATTAGATTGATTGATTTTCTTATGTTGAACCACCCTTGCATTCCTAGAATAAATCCCACTTGGTTATGACATATCATCCTTTTAATATGCTGTTGGATTCAATTTCCTGGTATTTGTTGATTTAAAACAATATTTTTGATAAAAGTCAAATCCTCCAAAAATCCACTGTAATTATAATAATGGATATTAGCCTTCTCTTTCCTGTCTACATATAATTTGTCTTCATAGTACTATCACTAGACTTTCACTGTGATGATATATTTGCTTCACGGAGGGTAGCTTAGCTAAATAATGAGATTCTGCATCTTTAAATGTGTGTGCGTGCGTGTGTGTGTGTGTGTGTGGTGCGCGCGCTTTGGAGTCAGAGGCTTTGGAGTCAGCAGGATCTGCATTCAGCTCCCAGCTCTGTCACACACCATCTGTGGGAACCTGGACAGTGTCTTAGCTTTCCTGAGCTCCAGTTTGATCACAGGAATAATTTAATCTCTAGCTCTCAATGCTGTTAAGAAAAAAAGAGCAGAGGAGACACTGTATGTAAAACACTTAGCACACTTCCTAGCGTAAAACAGTCTCGATCAAAAGAGCAAATCGTTGAGCTTATTGGTATTATTTAGATTTGACAAATTACAAATATGTTTTGTTCATGCATTTTTTTTCCAGGCAGTTAGTTTTGCTAGGAAGAAACTGTTCAGTTAATATGAGCCTGTGGTGGTGGCTGTGTGGTTGTATCTATCCAGCCAGATGTACTGTGAAAACAGTTTCATCAACTAACCAGATGTGTTCACAGTGAAGACTGAAGGGTTTTTGTCCAGATGCTGGTGCAGTTCCTCAGGGCTCAGTGATTTCCTTACTTTCAACTTTACCAGCCCAGAGAGGGTTTCCTCCTCCTGACCCAGCCTGGCTTCCCCTGCCTGGTCTCCCTCCCTGGCTGAAAGGAGTATGCGATTCCGCATTCAGTCACTAGATGGCGTTTGACTGTTTCCAAGAAGGGAGCTTGACTGAGTGGGCGCCTTCAATCAGAGGCTGCTGGAATTTAAGGTCAGGAATTTCAGCCACAGCCTGAAGTCGTGGGCAGATTACAGACCAGTAGGAAGAGAAACTGCTCGTGCTGCTGCTTCGTTTATTTCTCTTCTTTTTCTCAAAAATGATGCTATGGTGAGGGTAGAGTCACCAAAAATTTTCAAAATACGGATATAGAGTGATTTCAGTATCCATCTATGCGAAAGAAAAAGCCATCTCCTATTCCAGGAATGAGGCGGCAACCTTACAAACTAAAACATGCTCAAACAATCACCATGACAGAAGTTCATCACAGAGGGTGAGACTGCCTGCTGGTTAACAACACCTCTCTGCAGTCGGACTGTCTCCACTGATAGCCAGAAGTTCCCGCTGGTGACCTACCAGCTGTGTGATCTTGGGCAAGGCACTTAATCTCTCTGTGTCTCAGTTCCCTTATCTATAAAATGTAAAAATAATAAAACCTAGCTGTGGGCTTTCGGGAAGAATAGATGAGACCATGTACAAAACTCTGAGAATAGCGCCTGGCATATGGTAAGTCTTCAGTAAGTGATAGCTATTACTCATTTAGCCAACATTTTGTGAGAGGTCAGAACAGTACCCCCTTCCAAGAGTGGTTGTGAGAATGAAATGAGATAACACAGGCCAAGCGCTTAGAATGGTGCTTGGGACACAGAAAGAGCTCCATCAAGGTGTGCTATCAAAATATTAAGAAGAAAAAGATTAAAGGCTACGCACAGTGGCTCATGCCTGTAATCCCAACACTTTGGGAGGCTGAGGTGGGCAGATCACTTGAGGTCAGGAGTTTGAGACCATCCTGGCCAACATGGTGAAACCCCGTCTCTAGTAAAAATATAAAAATTAGCCACGCATAGTGGTGCGTACCTGTAATCCCAACTACTCAGCAGTCTGAGGCGCAGGAGAATGGCTTGAACCCAGGAGGTGGGGGTTGCAGTGAGTCAAGTTCGCACCACTGCACTCCAGCCTGGGCAACAGAGGGAGACTCTGTCTCAAAAAATTAAAAAATTAGGAAGAAAAAGATTTCAGCCTGGGCGTGGTGGCTCACTCCTCTAATCCCAACAGTTTGGGAGGCTGAGGTGGGAGGATCACTTGAGCCCAGGAGTTTGAGGCCAGCCTGATGAGACTCCATCTCTATAAAATAATCATAATCATACAAATATTAGCGGGGTGTGATGGCACATGCCTGTGGTCCCAGCTACTTGGGAGGCTGAGGTAAGCGGACCCCTTGAACCTGGGAGAGAGAGGTTGCTGTGAGCTATGATTGCACCACTGCACTCCAGCTTGGGCAACAGAGCCAGACCCTGTTTCAAAAACAGAAAAGTTTACAAAATACTGATGTAGAGTATGATTCCATATTTAAATTAAAATATGTGAAGAGATGGAGGAGTGGTATGTGATCTCTTTTTCCTCTTTCTCCTTCACCTCTGCCGCTAATCTGAAGAAGCTTAAATACATACAGTAATGACAGATTCCACGCTGGGGCACTACAGTGAGCATTTTGCTGGACGGGTGAGACGGCTTCAAGGCCCCCCACAAAAAAAGAGTTTCCTGGTGATGGGATGCCATGCACCTTCACAGTCAGTGCTGGATCATGACCTTTACTAATGACCCAGGTCTCCTGGAGAAGGGGTCTTAACACTTACAGGGTCATGGTGACTTTTGCAGTCTGAGGAAGCCCAAGGACCCCCTTCTTAAAATGATGTTTTTAAATGCATGCGAAATAGACTACATCCGATTTTACAAAAGACGTCTGTAATCTATTATAAACTATCTGTAGTTACCATAGGTGCAAAGTCATTAATATTGCTACTGTCATTTTTGCTTATATTCATAATTAACTGAAACGCTGCATTTGAGGTGGAAATTAGTTAAAACTGATACGCACATTTTCCCCATCCAAGTCACACGGCCCTGAATTTTATGCACAGGTCTTGTGGGTCAGGGAGCCCCGGGTAAAGAAGCTTGGTAGGACAAAACACGGTATTCCTACCACCTTAGGCATGCTGGCCGAGTACTCGAGGTTGTGTTGTTTATTTCAGGAACAACAGACGTTCCATTATGCTCCTAAAAATCTAAGTGAATTGATTCAGAACAAATAGCTTATCACCTTTTTTTAATTATGAGATTGAGGAAAACTACAACTGCACCTTATGTTGAGGGAAAAAAAATCCATCTAGCTGACATTGGATAGTATCAACAGCTGACTTTTTTTTTCCTAATACAGCTATTCAACATAAAGCAAATTGGTTTAGATGATCAAATGGAAAGAATACTGTTTTAGGGCTTAATGGAAACAATTTCTCCTTCCCTTAAAAAGTTCCCAGTTCACAACTGGATTGATGTGCCTCTTATAAACCAGTTTGAAAGTAGTGTCACATTGCTTTTCATTTAAAAAATAAAATAAAAACCTTTCCTGAAAACTTTAGGTCCCATGTGTGTATGTGCGTATGTGTGTGTGTACACATGTATGCATATATGCACATTTTATCACAGAATTCCAAGACTAAGATAAATCATTCCATACTGGATAGAGAAAGCCTTTTTGAGATTGTTTCCAGCAAGAAACAGCTAGAACAGGCGGAGGATACAACAGGCTAGAGAGAGAAAGAAGGCAAAAAGATACCTTCTCCCTCGCTCCCTTGAAACAAATGTGTTTCTTATTTATCTTCCTTTGTGAGATCAGTTATGGTAATTTTGTACTATCAGGGGAACTGCCCTTAGAACATTTATCCCAGTTTCAAGGATCAAAAAAAATAAAAAGGAGTATAGAATGTTCCTCCTTTGATTTTTCCCCACCTATGATTACCTGTTGCTTCTCAAAGCAGAGCCCAGAATATACTCATTTCCCAGCATTCCCGCAGCACATGCCCAATGCAAACACTCTTCCTTAAAAGAATCTCTATAATAATCCTTAGCTAACAATTTGATAAAGTAAGGGCATATCAGAACAGCCTGGTCTAAGGTTGGGCTATGATCATTTCAACACAAAACCAAGCCAAGAGTTTGATTGGTCAAAACAGCCAATTCTAAGGAAAGAAAAAGGAAAAGAACTACCTATTAGGGTGAAGAATCCACGTCTCATTCTTTAAGCAGAAGCTGTTGGTGTCTTTCAATGTTATCTTCCAGGACAGTCTAAACAACATGGAAAGCTTCACTGAATTTAGATCAAGAAATTTTGTTTACAGGTGTTTGCTTCATATGTGTCTACAGTTGTGTGTGTGTTTACATGTTTATTTCTTGCATTGTATGTGTTTGCTTTTGCCTATCTGTGTGTTATGTTTGGATATGTGTTAATGTGTTTATATGGCGAATATACCGATTATGCATTGTGGGTTAAATGACAGGCTAGATACTACTTCCTTTACTGGACTGCAGGATTATGCTTTGCATGATGTTGAACAAATGCCATCAAAGAAAACTCAGTCATTCTTAGTTGACTCAAGGGCCCTTGATGTAGAGAAAGCCCTGGAGAGGGAAAGCTGAACCACTGAATCTGTGGAGCTTCCTGACCACAAAGTTGTGCTAAAAGAGTTGCAGAAACAAGAATGTTCTTTTACTATTCTCCCAAGCAAGACTATCTAATGGGGTTGAATGCAAATTGGAATGACTTAGATAAAACTGGACACATGTTGTTGGGTGAATGTATACAAAATGGAAGACTATTGGAAACATAGCTATAAAGGCTGACTTGTGTCAGGCTGGGCAGGGCCTTGAATGCCAGGTTGATGCAAATGGCCCTGGGGACACCATCTGTGGCTTTGGTCAAGCTGCGACCTAACAGGAGGCAGGCATCCCATCCCCAGGGAGCTCCTGGCACCGGCTTCCTTGTAAACGAGTGTGGGCCTATTATAACAGGTACAGGGTGGGGTGGGGGGTCCTTATGGAAATGAAACCGAGTGAACTTTAGCCCCAATTCTCCATAGATTGCCCAACTTAGACTATGCCACACTTTCAGCTTTTCAAATTGCCAAATGCGCATTTCTGTTTATTACTTTATCAGTTCATTTAACACATGTTTGTGATGGGCCTGCCATATCCCAGGCTCTGTCCTAGGCACTGGGGATTTAGTACAGAATGGAATAGACCGAGGCCCTGCCTTCATGGAGCATTCATTCTAATTAGAGACAGATAGATAAGGCACAAGTTAAACCAGTAACTTATATACTGCATTCAGTAGGAGTAAATGCTTAGGTGGGAAGAAAGTAAAGTAGACCAGGGAGTTAGGAAGCCATGGGTGGTTTAAAAACGGAGGGCTGCCAGGGAAGGTAATGCTCCAGGTGGGATCTGAGGATGTGCATGTATCTGGAGGAGGAGAATTTCAAGCAGAGGAAACAGCAAGTTTGGAGACCCTGAGGTGGGAGATTGTCTGCTATGTTCAAGGGATTATGAGGAAGCCAGAGGGGTTGGAATGGAGGCAACATTGGGGAGGTGAGGTCAGAAAGGTGATGAAGGGGTTGGGTCATGCAGGGTCATCGAGATCACGCCCAAGGCATTGGTTCTCTTTCTGAATGCTGCGAAGAGTGAGCTATGGGGGTTCAGAAACAAAGCTTACCTCCTTCAAACCAGCATCTGGACTTGCATCGACAAAATAAAGACACAGTGGCTGGCATGTTTTAGAAGAGATGCTCAGAGCCAATTGTGGGTGGGAATCACACTGACAAGCTGTAGCAGTGAGCTGGGCTCCCTATTTAATTTCCAGATGGCCTGGATTCAGGGCCTTTTAAAAGGCAGAAGCCAGTTGGTTGCAATCTCTCATCACATTAGAGACTCTGAGGTCCACGTTCAATATCTGCAAGCCCTTTCTTTCCAGAGGATGGACTTAACATCCACTGTGGATGGAATCCACCAGGCACTGAGAACCCAGAGGGAATGACAAAAAATATCCAAAACTTTGTTTTGAGGAAAACAATGAGACGCAAGCTCCCCTTCATCCTACCCTTGTCTGGCTTCGTTTCAAACCCGTATGGATTTAAAAGGAAATTGAAACCACATGCAACAGATGAGTAACTGACATTGAATACCTAGAATGGATTTTGCACAATTCGTTGATGTATTTCAGTCCCTTAGATCCAATATCTCTTCTTCCTTCCATCCCTTTCCTTTTAATTCTCCTTCTCCTTCTCTTTCTTCTAAGTATTCATTCTATGGGCAAAGAGAGAAAGTGTTTTTTGCTTTGTAGCTTTGTTTTGGTTTGGTTTGGTTTTTGAGTTTTTGGCTCACCTGACGCTTGAACTGCAACAAGGCTGGAGCCTCCCTCTTCTCACTGACACTGCTTGGATTATCCTCCAAATTCATCCCACTGTGGCTTCTCATTCTGGCCATCCTCTCCTTTGCCAGGATGCAGAAATTTCTTGCCATCTTTCACAATTACAGGCTCACATCTGCTGGAGTCCCTACAAAAGAGAGAATAAGTGGGACCACTGTGTCTCCCTCCAGGAGGAGTTATAATTTGGCACAGAGGATTTTTATCTTTATTCTGCAAATTGCCTTGAAAGAAATGTCAATTAAAGAAAGGCGGTTTGTTAATAAAGCCCCACAGTATGGAACAGGCTGATTCCAGCCACAACTTGCTTGCCATGCTCAACTGCTATTTGAAGAAAAATACTTCTTGCATCGCAAGTGTGTTTTGTCATGGTGTATAACAAACATCTAGAAACCCCGAATTAATTCAGTTTGGCATTACTTGAGAGAAATCTGGTTTGAGATGATCCAAGAGCAGTTATGGGTTTGGACTAACCAAACCTGGAGGGTTAGATTTGAGGGGAAAGTAAGGTTGTCCTTGCCAGTAATATCTTCTTTATCATCCTAATACAATGATAACTTTCTTTGCTCCTTGATCTCAGAGTGCAAATATATTTATATCTTATTTTTCTTTTCTTTTTTTTTTTTTGAGACAATCTTGCTCTGTCACCTAGGCTGGAGTGCAGTGGTGTGGTCTCAGCCCACTGCAACCTCCACCTCCCAGGTTCAAGCAATTCCCCTGCCTCAGCCTCCCGTGTAGCTGGGATTACAGGTGCGCCAGTAGGCCAGGCTAATTTTTTTGTATTTTTAGTAGAGACAGAGTTTCACCATGTTGGCCATGCTGGTCTTGAACTCCTGACCTCATGATCCACCCACTTCTGCCTCCGAAAGTGCTGGGATTACAGGCATGAGCCACCGTGCCCGGCCTCATTTTTGTTTTCAGTTAAACATTTGGACATTCTTACCAGCGAGTTGTTGATACTCCATTTAGGACCATCCTCCGTGGTCCTCACACTTAAAGGGCTTATGTAGTCTAAAGGGAACCAGGTGTCTTCAACGATGAGCAGAGAGTAGTAGAGTTTGATTGCTCTGTCATTGCTGTTGCTTCTTGCAGCCACATGACATCGCTGTTAAGACCGGTTCTGTGCAGTTCCACCACACTCCCCTTTGTAACCTAAATCCCAACAGAAGTTGCACTTCCTTGGGGTCCAGCATACCCAGCAGTGTTTTGTGCTTGACCTTGCAAGATTATAACTCTAGTACTCCTGCAATCAGTCATTGTTCTCTGGAACACGAGTATAGTATTAGGGTATCTGTGCCTGCTAGAGCTTTCTACATCAGCCAAAATATACCCAAAATATCTCTTCTCTGTGAAAGCATAGAATCTATTGTTGAGTTGAGTACTATAATTATCCTAGGTCTAGAACACAGCTAGGACTCCCTTATTCTTTCATCTTATTTCAGGGGTCTTGTTGCCCTTCCCTGCCTCTTTGCTTTGGTCAGACCCCCTGGTCAACCTGAACACATCTTGTTAACTTTACCAAGTTCTTCTCAGGGAGAAGAAATGGAAGAGATTTGCTTCCTGTTGAGTATCAATCCCACAGACTTACACTTAAGTCACAGAGGCATCCTGGGCCCAATGGAAAAACTACATCTCCCAGCTCCCCTTGCAATAGGAACAGCTAATGAGATGGGAGTGGAGGCCATTCTATGGGGTTTGGGAAATGTCTGTTGGCATCTTCTTTTTGCTTCTATCTGGAGGCCAGACTTAGGCTGGCAACCTTTACCAGGAAGTGACCTTAAGGATAGAAAGCATGAGGTAAGTATATTGGAATGGGAAGATAAGAAGGGTTTCGGTCCCTGGTGGACAAGGAGCTACTGTACTGTCTCTGGACTGCCTTTAATTCATCTTTTAGCCAAATTTCTCAAACTTTCATGTGCACATGTCACCCAAGGATCTTGTTAAAAATGCAGATTCTGTTTTATTAGGTCTGGGGTGGAGCCTGAGTGTCTGCATTTCTCATAGAATTCCAGGTTAGGGTTACCAGATAAAATACAAAACAGCCAGTTAAATTTGAATTTCAGATAAACAGAAAATAATTTTTTAATATAAATATGTTCTAAGTATTGCACAAGACACACTTCTGCTTAAAGATTTCAGCGTAAGTATGACCCAGTTATTGCTCGGTGAGCCAGCAGGTGAGCTTCCTTTTACGTGTGGCAAAAATGCATAGCAGCAGGGCCTTAGAGTACACTGGAGCTGGTGAATTTCCAGTGGTTGGAGTTTTTTAGTATTGGTGATAAGGAAAAAAAATGTCACTCAGTCTGAGTCAGGTTTTAAAAAAACGAGTCAATAGAAAATAAAGGAAAAGTTGCATGAGAGACTTGGGCTCCAAACAAGATACACAGCAGGTGGCTGAGCGGTGGCTGGGGCACTGGTACAGTTAGGACAGAGACTCTCTCTGCATCTTGGGGTTGGTTTTTATCCTGTCTTTGTTTCTGTCTGCCTATATGGCCTATTCTACTCCCTGTGAACCAGCTTCTCCCTTTCCCAGTCCCCGGTTTCTGATCTTGTATGTTTCCAGGTTGCCTGTGGTTTTGCCATTACACCAGCCCCAGTCCCAGTTCTCCTGCAATCACTGGAGAAATAAGGTGTCATAACTCAAGGCATGGACTCTGGATTCACACGCAGGTGCTCCACTGTTGGTACAACCATGGAGAATTCATCCTCCTCTCTGTGCATCAGCTTTCTTGCCTGTAAAATGGGGAGACGATATCCACCGCGTAGTAGTGCTGTGAGCTTGAAATAAGGTGATATATTCAATGGCCTTAGAACAGGGCCTGGCACAATGTAAGCACTAAATAAGTGCTAGCTGTTATCATAGCATAGCTTCTGACTTCAAGTTCCCACAGGCTCTGGGAGTCTCAGTTTAAATGGGAGGAGAAGGATCTGGTTGGTTCAGCTCTGTAAGGCTGCCACAGTACAGGCTGTGAGGAGGATAATGATGTCTTTGAGAAGAGAAGGGAGACTTTGGCGTGATGGGATCCCAGAGAATTTACAGCTGACCTTTAAACAATGCAGAGATTAGGGATGCAAACCCCATACACGGTTGAAATTTGACATGTAACTTTGACTCCTCAAAGTCTTAACTATTAATAGCCTACTGTTGACTAGAAGCCTTACCAATAACATAGTCAATTAATACATACTTTATATGTTATATGTATTACATACTGTATGCTTATAATAAAGTAAGCTAGAAAAAAGAATTTATTAAGAAAGTCATAAGGAAGAGAAAATATATTTACTACTCATTAAATGGAAGTGGATCATCATAAAGGTTTTCAGCCTTGTCATCGTCACGTTAAATCAAGGAGCAGGAGGAAGAAGAGGAGTTGGTCCTGCTGTCTTGGGTGGCAGAAGTGGAAGAGGTGGAGGAGATGGAAGGGTAGGCAGAAGAGGCAGGTACACTTGGTGTAAATTTTATTGAAAAAATTCAATTATAAATGGACATGAACTTCAAGCACACTCCAAGCCTGTGTTGTTCCAGAGTCAAGTGTATTTGGGAACAGCACCCTAGAGAGATGCCACTGAGCATTTGGAAGAACACACAGTCCATTTCCAGGTGAGAAGGGGTGAGATCATTCCAGGCAGAGGGAAGACTTCCAAGCAAAGGTAATGAAAAGTGTCAAAGAGCTTGCTGTCCTCTTGGAGTGTCAAGATAGCCCAGAAGTATAGAGGTACAACGAGAAGAGGATCAGAATGAGAAAAGGGTGAGAAGTCAATGGGCAAGATGAAGAAAGCCTTCTATTGCCAAACTCAGGAGCTTTAACTTCAATCTGTGAGCTATTGATCCCAGCCTGGAGCCCAGGAACCTCACAAGATCCCTGATTCTTGATCCGAGGTCTGTGAGTTCATATTGAGGACTTTTCTTAGAAAACTTCCGCACACATGGTGAGTGACTCAGGACAAGTCAACATAACCTCTCTCAGTGTCAGTTTCCTCATCTGTTTTATGGCAATGATACTAGTGCTGGCCTTACAGAGTGGTGAGGATGGAATAAGTTATCACAAGCCAAGTTCTTAGAACAGTGCCTGGCACATAGTAGTTGCTCAACAAATGCTAATTATTGTTATATTCTTTTTATTTCATTGATAGTTTTTAAATTAATGTAGGCATTTTTAGTTTATTTGGGTGGCCTATTTATAACCTGACACTGCAATGGGTTTTCAGTGCCATGCTTGCATGTTTATTTATGATACCATTGGTGCCAATCAGTATGTCTTTCAGCATCATGGGTTAATGGGAAACTCTTTGCCAGGTGCCCCCTCTGGGAGTGGCCAGGAACTTGGGAGTAAAACCGCCAGATGTCCTATTAAGATAACCAGCTCTTTTCATGCCCTGGGCCTGCATGGCTGTTAGGGTGACCAATCATCCCAGTTTGCCTGAGACTGTCTCAGTTTAGCACTGAATGTCCCGTGTCTTGGGATATCCCTCAGTCCAGGAAGGACTGACTACATAATTTGCAGGGTCCAGTGAAAAATTAAAATGCAGGGACCTTCTTCAAAAATGATGAAGATTTTCAAGATTGTGATAACAGGGTGTTAAACCAAATAAGGTGCCATTTTGAGCATGGGGACCTGTGTGTCGGCACAAGTTACACACTCAGGAAGCCATCCCTGGTCCCAGGCAACCCGTGACAGTTGCTAACTCTACTCCCTATACAGAGATCCAGAAAAAAATAATGTATTGTTAATTCCACGAGGTTGTTGGTTTCTTACGGAAACATGTGCTGAGACAACAGCTCTTGCTCCCATCTTTCTATCCTCCCCACACCGATGCCAGAGCTTTCTGAAATACGAAATCATGGTACGTCCCAACTTAAACCCCTCAAGGCCCTCCTGCCATCATATTCTCAAATGTGACTAATAATAATAATACAGATTGGAGACTCCTAGTATTGACTTCAGTTATTTTTACTATACTGTTGCTTAAGTATGTGCCAACATAAAACTCGGCATAAACTTTGTATGCTAATAGCTCTTATACAATGGTAAAACCACACTTAAAACTGTAAGACTGTAGAACCAATAAAATTCAAATGAACAACATTCATTTAATGGGATAGATGAGTTTGTTTTGCCAAAACTAAAATGCCACTCGCAGAGTGATCAGAGGTGGATTTGATCTACAAAGGGTGATTTTGTATCACGTAAGGTTCAAAGAGTGTCAGGTCATGGTGTTCAAACAAACCTATCCCAGCTGGGGCCCAAGTAAGGATCTAAGCCATGCGGGGACCACAGCATGAAGAAGCATCTCCATGAAAAGTAACTCACTTTGCTGCAGCCAACCCGAGGTCATAATCACTCTGCGAGCGGCATTTTAGTTTTGGCCAGACAAACTCATCTGTCCCATTAAATGAATGTTGTTCATTTGAATTTTATTGGTTCTATAGTCTTAGCGTTTTAATTTATAAGTGTGGTTTTACCATTGTATAAGAGCTATTAGCATACAAAGTTTATGCCGAGTTTTATGTTGGCACATACTTAAGCAACAGTATAGTAAAAATAACTGAAGTCAATACCAGGAGTCTCCAATCTGTAATATCATTATTAGTCACATTTGAGAATATGATGGCAGGAGGGCCTTGAGGGGTTTAAGTTGGGACGTACCATGATTTCGTATTTCAGAAAGCTCTGGCATCGGTGTGGGGAGGATAGAAAGATGGGAGCAAGAGCTGTTGTCTCAGCACATGTTTCCGTAAGAAACCAACAACCTCGTGGAATTAACAATACATTATTTTTTCTGGATCTCTGTATAGGGAGTAGAGTTAGCAACTGTCACGGGTTGCCTGGGGCCAGGGATGGCTTCCTGAGTGTGTAACTTGTGCCGACACACAGGTCCCCATGCTCAAAAGGGCACCTTATTTGGTTTAACACCCTGTTATCACAATCTTGAAAATCTTCATCATTTTTGAAGAAGGTCCCTGCATTTTAATTTTTCACTGGACCCTGCAAATTATGTAGTCAGTCCTTCCTGGACTGAGGGATATCCCAAGACACGGGACATTCAGTGCTAAACTGAGACAGTCTCAGGCAAACTGGGATGATTGGTCACACTAACTGCCATGCAGGGCCCAGGGCATGAAAAGAACTGGTTATCTTAATCAGTGGTTTTACTCTGGCGGTTTTACTCCTAAGTTCCTGGTCACTCCCAGAGGGGGCACCTGGCAAAGAGTTTGTGCTGAGCCCTAGGCCTAAATGATGTGCCCAGGCCAGGCTCAGGGTGCTGGCCTTGACAGGGTGTCAGAGATGAAGGCTAGGCAGTTTCTAAGGGGGCTGCTTCCTGCAGAGATGGGGCTAGAGACACCTGGGGAAGCAGCTGAAACTCATTTTGCCTTGAGAAGGAGCCAGCAGGATTGGGGTGGCGATGGTGTGGCTCTTCATAAGTTGTTGTGACGCACAGAAGAAAACAGTATCAGGACACGTCTCCTGGCAGGTTTGCTTTCTCTAAGCATGAGACATTCACAGAAATTCCCTGCCTACCTTGAGAAGTCAAAGTTGCTGCTTCATCTGCAGCAAAACCCCAAGCAAGAGAAGGGCCTGGTACCTTCCTAGCCAGCTCTCAAGTTCAACCCGGATTTACAGCCTGCTGCTTATTATTTCAATGAAATTATAATGGAAATAATTCCATTTCAATTATTTCAATGATAGGCAGGTCAATTCCAGGTTATGGATGAAGTCAATTCCAGGTCATGGATGAGGCAAGGAAGATGAGGAAAAAAATAGCTAATCTGTTAGTTTCAAGGGGCAAGATCCAAGGAAGCTGCAATGAACAGAGATGCCAGGGTCGTGGGAAGCAACAGACGTAGAAGCCCCAGGCCAACTACTTCTCTGTCATTGCAGTGAAAATGCATTGCCTTTCCCGAAAGATCCTCATAGCCCCGCCATGTGAGCCAGAGTCAGTTATCTTCTGAGGTTAGACCAGTCTCTAAAATGGGGATGGGCAACTTGGTCCAAGAAATGCTGGATGAAAACCATGAGAATTTCTACTGAATTTTACTTTCTTTAATCTCATGCTTTCAGTCTCTTTTTTTTGGCTTGTGCATTATCATATGAAGAGTATATAATTCAATGTTTAAATATGAAATCAGTCTAATACTGGGGTGCCCATTCACTTTTTTGGAGGGAGTGTTCAGGATCAAAAATATTTGGAGACCCTTGGCTCAGAGGCTTTAAGCCTTGAAAGCAAAAGAGGCTTTTCAAGCTGTTTTTTCCTCCGCACAATTCAGCAGACTATGTGCACTGACTGTGTGTCAGACGTTGCACAGGTACAGTGAAGAGCCACACACATGACCTGCATTCCCCCCATCCCCCCAGGAAACCTCCAATTGCTTAATATTTATTAAGCACTTTGTATGCACATCCTGGTCTCTTTCATGTCCAATCCGATGTATGAGACCAGGACATGCATAAAAGGTGCTTAATAAACGTTTTTGCATAAAATATTGAGGGTGGAGTTTGAAAGATAGGTGAGGAGTTATTGGACAGATACAGAGTGAGAAAGGCATTTTAGGCAAAAGAAAGAATTTGAGTGAAAAACATGGAAAAATAGTATTTACTATGTGGTTTAGAGAAAAACCTGAGTAATGTGAGTGAAGTTGAGGTGGTTTGAATGGCAGATGACTTAGTGAGGAACGGAGGGAAGATAAAGGAGGAAAGGTATGTTATTGCCTAGAGCAGTGCCTGGAACATGTTGGTGTTTAATAAATATTTGCTGAATGAATGAAGAAGGAGATGAATTAAATGTGACCATAAATGCCAGGCTAAGGAATTTAAATTTAACTCTTGGCAATGAATATACATAATAGTAATACTAGCTAGCATTTCTTTCTTTTTTCTTCTTTATTTTTTTTGAGACAGTGTCTCACTTTGTCACCCAGGCTGGAGTGCAGTGGCGTGATCATAGTTCACTGCAGCCTCGAACTCCTGGGTTCAAGCAATCCTCCTGCCTCAGCCTCTTAAGTAGCTGGGACTACAGGCACATAACACCGCATCCAGCTAATTTTTTAAAATGTTTTTGTAGGGACAGAGTGTCACTATGTTGCTCAAGCTGATCTCAAATTCCTGGCCTCAGGCAATCCCTCTGCCTTGGCCTCCCAAAGTGCTGAGATTACAGGCATGAGCCACTGCGCCCAGCCACATTTATTATCTTAACTAGTCTTGAAAATGGAGGTGATCTGCCCAGACCTTCACTTTGAGAAAATAGGGTGATGGTGCATATTTTGGGTTAGAGTGGAGGGATACTGAAGTCCAACACAGTCTCTGCTCCAGTGGAATTAAATTCCATTGTTGGAGACGGTCAAAGAAACATAAATGTGCAGAAAAAGAAGAAAATATAATACACAATCAGGGCCATGAAGGAGAAAACATTGTCCTATGAGATATATAAATATTAGGAATCTATCAAGAATGGGAAGGTTTCCCTGGAGAAATCATTGTTAGGGCAAGAATGGAAGATTTAAAATAAGTTTTCCAGGCAAAAGGTGAGGGAAGGCGCTTTTGAGGCAGAGGGACAATCTGATGCAGATGCCCTGAATTGACAAGGTTTTGGCAAACTGGAGAAACCAAACCAAAATAAAACAACAGCAAGACTTATGTGTGGGAACCTTGTGAGTCATATGGGGAGAGTGGCCCAGGTTGAGGCAAGAAGCAGGCAGGGACCAGTTGGGCCAGGCCTGGAAGGTCTTGCCAAAGATTTTGACTCTTATCCAAAGAACAGGTAGGGCTAATCAAGGGATTGGCAAACTTCTATTTATCCTAGATCTCATCTAAGCACATGTGTGCAGATGGCATGTAAGTGCATGTGTCTAGATGGTTTGTACCTGGACCACAGGTCTGTCTATCTTTCTTTCGTTAGGAGAGTCAGAGGATGTGATTTTGTTTGCCAGTAAGAAAACACTAGAGTAAAAGTGGATAAACAATATTGATTCATTTTTATTCTCACTTAAGAAGCAATTGAGAGATAGGTGGCTCGAGATTATTCGACAGGTCAGCAGTAGCTTCTTAATTATTCTCTTGGTCCTTTCCTCATGGTTACAAGGTGGCTGCCACAGCTCCAAACATCGCATTCTTGCATGACAATATACAAAGCAGAAAGAGAGATGGCAGCTTTCTCGCATCTCTCCCTTTTTACCAACAGGGGGTGTATTTCCCAGAAACCCCTCAGCAGATTTTCCCTTTATGGAGATGAGGTTACTGGCCATGCCGTGGGGAGGCTGGGAATATGAGTAGCCCCCTTTTCAGACTTCTATTATAGGAGCCAGTCCCTGCTAACATAGGATCATTAAGCAGGCAAGCAAGAGTACCTGCCATGCCAGCTTCCTTTTTTTTTTTTTTTTTCCTTGCCCAGGCTGGAGTACAGTAGCATGATCTTAGCTCACTACAACCTCTGCCTCCCAGGTTCAAGCATTTCTCCTGCCTCAGCCTACCAAGTACCTGGGACTACAGGTGCCTGCCACAATGCCTGGCTAATTTTTGTATTTTTAGTAGTGACAGGGTTTCACCATGTTGACCAGGCTGGTCTTGAACTTCTGACCTCAGGTGATTGGCCCGCCTCAGCCTCCCAAAATGTTGGGATTACAGGCCTGAGCCACCGCACCCGGCCCCATGCCAGCTTCTTGATGGGATGGTTACTTTCTCTGATCTTTCTGAGACTTTCTGATTGAGTCAATGAAAGGAAGTTTCTCTTTTTTGCACTGAAGGCGGGCAGAAACCAGACTATACTCTGAGAGGCAGGCAACATGAACAACTTGAAAGAAGGTATCCGGGGTGTTGGTAAGGCTGTAATCAGGGAAGGAAGGAAGCAAGGAAGGGTTACTCAACATTGCGTTTCACCTCTTCCCAAGTTGCACAAGGGAGATAATTACCCTGTTTTTGGACAGCTCACCGTAGGGGAAAGAGCACTGAGTCAGGAGTCGCAAGGCTTATGTACATGTCCAGCTCCATCCTGAACCAGCTGGGTGTCCTTAGGCAAGGTACCACTTTTTTATAAATGAAACATTTCTGTTAAGAAGAAAAAAGTATAAAATAATATAACCCCCTCCCTGCTGCAGAAAAACATCACAGGAACCACGGAGACCCCTAAGTCACTCCCCTAAAGTATCATCCAATCCCTTCTACCACAGTTTTGAATTTGGTGTATGTGATTCCTTGAATGTGAGCACTTTGTAATGACATAGTTGTATCCTTAAATAAAGCACAGTAGTGCTTTGTGTTTATTTTTGCTTTTGTTTTGAGATGGGGGCTCGCTCTGTTGCCAAGGCTGGAGTATGGTGGTGTCATCTCAGCTCACTGCAGTCTTGATCTCCTGGGTTCAATCGATCCTCCCACTTCAGCCTCCTGAGCAGTTGGGACCACAGGCATGCACCACCATGCCCGGCTAATTTTTTTTGTTGTTTTTTGTAGAGACAGGGTTTCACCGTGTAGCCCAGGCTGGTCTCAAACCCCTGGGTTCAAACGATTTGCCTGCGTCAGCCTCCCAAAGTGCGGGAATTACAGGCATGAGCCACCACTCCCAACCATAGCAGTGTTTTGTGTATTTGTAAACCTTGATATAAAATGGTGTTACACGAAGGCATTTTTTGGCAATTTGTTTTTTCCTTCACACTTATTGCAGGTGATATGTGCACCTCTAGTTCATTCACATTTATGGCCACACTATTTCAGTGTTTAAATGTTTCAGTTTTTTTACCCTTTCTCCCCCAATACACACGTGGGGTTGCTATTTGTTTTGCTAGTACAAACAGATACTTTTTTATACCTTTCCCTGCATGCATGTATAAGAGACTCTCTGGGGTCTCTCAGTGGGATAACTGCTGTCTGGGAAAAGCACGACATTTCGAGTGAAACACATGAAGTCTGGAGTCCAGTTCTATGACCCTCCAGCTTGGTGACTGTGATGGATAATATTGTCAACTTGATTGGATTGAAGGATGCAAAGTATTGTTCCTGGGTGTGTCTGTGAGGGTGCCGCCAAAGGAGATTTGAGTCACTGGACTGGGAAAGGCAGACCCACCGTCAATCTGGGTGGGCACCATCTAATCAGCTGCCAGCACAGCCAGAATAAAAGCAGGTTGAAGAACATGGAGAGAATAGACTGGCTGAGTCTCCCAGCCTCCATCTTTCTCCCTTTCTGGATGCTTCCTGCCCTGGAACATTGGACTCCAGGTTCTTCAGCTTTGGGACTCTTGGACCTTTGACCTCAGACTGAAGGCCGCACTGTCGGCTTTCCTCCTTTTGTTGTTTTGGAGCTTGGATTGGCTTCCTTGCTCCTCAGCTTGCAGATGGCCTATTGTGAGACCTCACCTGGTGATTGTGTGAGTCAATACTCCTTAGTCAACTCCCCTTTATATATACATCTATCCTGTTAGTTCGGTCCCATTAGAGAACTCTGACTAATACAGTAACCACGGGTGAGTCTTCCAACTGTTCTCTGTCCTGTGTTCTGTGTATGTAAACTAGGGAATAATGATGCTTCTGTCGTTATGATAATAACGATTGTGAAAATCAAAATAAATCATGTCCATCAAATGCTAATGGAAAATCTGAGCACATAATATGTTCTCAGGCAGCATTTCCCCCTTCTACTTTTCCCTCCATTCTTCTCAGTCTAATTATTTATTAAATTGTGACTCTATTCCTCATGGATCAAAGACGATAATGTAATAGGTAAAGCCTTGTGAAATTACTGTGTTTATCACACAAAACCAATCGAATACGCATACTACCACACAATTCAACATGATATATAAAAGTGCTTTGGAAAGTGAAAACCAGCCCTCATTCTTTCATCGTTCATTTATTCACTCATCAGATATTTTCTTAGGACCTGTTTTGCATCTAACACTGGACCGTCATGAGGTTGAATGAACAGGCACAGACAGAGACTCCCTCTTCATGTAAATTGTCCATTAACCAGAAGGAAAAGTGGTGAGCAATTAGCATTGCAACTAAGTACAAAGTGTGATAAGTGAGAGGAAGGAAAATAATAGCAAATAATAATCTTAGCACTGTGTATCCTGCACTGAAATCATTTTAATCCTCACAACGTATGAGATAGGGACTATTATTATGTGGATCAGAGTCCTGGTAGGTAGCAGATGACACAGTCTGAGCCATTGCTGAGGTTAGTGCGGCGAAGGGACGATTTACAAAGGTGTGGGCCGGGCCCAAGGAAACCAACAAGGGACAGTGGAGCACCGAGGCGCTGGCCACGTCAGGGAGCTGTTACCACCCTTGGTGCTGAAGGAGCACCAGAGGGATGTTTTCATTAAAAGTAATGGCCAAAGGCCAGACACGGTGGCTCACACCTGTAATCCCAGCACTTTGGGAGGCCAAGGCGGGTGGATCATCTGAGGTCAGGAGTTCCAGAGCAGCCTGGCCAACATGCGAAAGCCCATCTCTACTAAAAATACAAAAATTAGCCTAGTGCATCCCAGGTGCCTGTAGTCCCAGCTACTCAGGAGGCAGGAGAATCACTTGAACCCAGGAGGCAGAGGTTGCAGTGAGCTGAGATCACACCATTGCACTCCAGACTGGGCGACAGAGTGAAACCCTTTCTCAAAAAAATAAATAAAAATAAAAAATAAAGTAATGGCAAAGACCACAATTACCTTTGCACCAACCTAATAGAGCCAAGAACACAGCTGTCCATCAGAAAGCTTGAAAAGAGGAACTCAGCACCGCCCAACAGGTAAGCATGTAAGCCCAGGGGATCAATCAATAGTCCCATCTCCTCTCTGCCTGCCTCTCATTGATTGAATCCAGACAGAAGACATGAGAACCAACTGGTCAGCCAAAGGAATGTAGAACATGGTAGAAGAGTTGACCAAATAGAGCACATTCTGCACGATTGTTACCCCACTTACAAAGGAGGAAGCTGAGGCACAGAGAAGAAGAAAGAATCAAGATAAAAGACCAGGTGCAGTGACTCACACCTGTAATCCCAGCACTTTGGGAGGCCCAGGCAGGCAGATCACTTGAGGCCAGGAGTTTAAGACCAGCCTGGCCAACATGGTGAAAATCTATCTCTACTAAAACTACAAGAATTAGCTGGGCGCGGTGCTACTCAAGAGGCTGAGGCATGAGAATCGCTTGAACCTGGGAGGTGGAGGTTGCAGTAAGCCAAGATTGCGCCACTGCACTCCAGCCTGGGCAGCAGGGCAAGACTCTGTCTTTAAATAAATAAAAGGTAAAAGACAATGAGGTAGGGACAACCTCTTGATATTATGATATTATGGGATCTAGGAGGGCTTCCTGGGGAGGTGAGTTGGACAGCAAGAAGGGAACTAGTAGAAGGAAGAATGTTCTGGAGAGAAGGATTTGCCTGTGTCAAGGTCCTGTGTAAGGAAAGTTCCAGGTGTGTTGGAGAAAGGAAAATAAGGTTAGAGTGGCTGCAGTGCTAGAGCAAGTTGGAGAGAGGCGCGTGAAAAAGAAAGCACTTATTATTCCAATGGGTAGAATCTGTGTCCCCGAGAGAGTGGCTGGGATGCTCCTCAGGGGTTGGCCCCCTAATCTTGATTCCCATTCCCAGGATGCAGACACCAGGCTGCTTTCTCCTCATCAGGTCTCCCTACCCGTGCCTAGAATGGCCACTTCACAGCTGAAGGTTCTTGGCAGGATGCCCCAACCGGATGAACCAGCTGAGCTTGCTGCTGAGTCCGGAGGCCCCTGCAACTCTGCCTTCAGTCCTGTGAATGATGAGGACGGCCTAATGGTGCGGAATGTGTTTAAAATGCAATCCAGGTGCCTGTCCTATTCTGCATGCATTACCATTAGGGAGACTCCCATATCCGCAAGGGCACCACTGACAGTGAGATGGCACTGAAATTGACTTTGGAGGGCAAGTGAGAAGGAGCAGACGGAAGGGAAGCAAGGGCACCTGTACTCTGGGTGCCAGGGGATCCCTCCAGGTCTCAAAAACTCTGCTGTTCCAAGCTCCTGCCCACGCCCACAAGGAGTGATGAACACTTGTGTGGAAAGAACAAAGTCTTCTTCTAGCTGGGTTTGCAGGCTGGAACCCGGGTAGGGGCATTATGTAATTTACATATATATTTGTAATAATGTTTACCTCATTGATAAAGTGATTTATGCCAAGTGCAGAAACTTGAAGATTACTGAAAACTACAAATAAAACATTACTCACTATGAGTGATGAGATATTCCAGCTGTCTCTCCTTTCCTTCCTTCCCACCTTCCTTCCTCGATCCCTCCTTTCCTTCCAGTTTTTTCTCCCTCCTTCCTCTTGCCATCTTATTATCCACCTCTATCAACCCATCTATTTATACAAGTATCCAATCACAAACAGCTAATTATGGAGTTAGCATACATTGAGCACTTAATTCAATAAATGGTTCTAAGTACATTAACCATTTCGTCCTCACAAAAGCACTTTGAGTTAGGCATTTTAATGATTCCCATCTTAAGATGGTGAAACTGAGGCACTGAGTGTTTCTTTAATTTGCCAGAAGTCATCATACAGCTAGTAAGTGAGAGAGGAAGATTTGAACATAGGAAGCCTGGCTCCAGACGAAGGCTGAAAGAATAGTATAGTATAATGACCATCTGCATATCTTTTGCCCTAGATTCAAAATTGTTGACACGGCAATTTCTGCTCTCTCAAGAGCTCGCTGTCTCTCTCTGTACACACACACACACACACACACACACACACACAGTGTTCTTCTGAACCATTTGAAAGTAAATTTCGTATGTCATGATGCTTCACCCCGAATACCTCAGCATGCATCTCCTAAGAATAATACATTCTCCTAAAATTCTGTAGTCTGCTGTTCCTCCATTCTTCACAGTAATTTACCCTGCCATTTGACACACCCGTCCTGGATCAATTTTTGGAGGGATGTAGTGGCAGTAGCAGTAATAAATGATAATAATAATATCAATAAGAACTGTTGGTTGAAAGTCTACTGTGTGCCAGGTACACTGCTGGACACTTAGTCAACGATGTCTTTGATTCACGGCAATTCCAAGAGGTAAGTGTAATCTTCCCAATGTTCCATATGGGGAAACTGAGTCAGAGATATTAAGAACAAGTTCAAGATCATGCAGCTAAACGTAGCAGAGCTGGCATTCAGACTTCAGGCTGAATGGATTTCTTGAAATGCCCAGGGATCACTGTTGGGCTGGAGAGTCTTTGCTTGTGAAAGGACTTTGTCACAGGGGGAATGTCCTAGCTTTCCCCAACTCATCGCCTGTCCAAACCAGCTTCGTCTAATTCACATTTGAATAAATCCCCGTCAGCAGCACTTAGAGCAGCGTGGTGCTGCT
The DNA here is from genome assembly GCF_006542625.1 of Nomascus leucogenys. Classification (NCBI taxonomy): domain Eukaryota; kingdom Metazoa; phylum Chordata; class Mammalia; order Primates; family Hylobatidae; genus Nomascus; species Nomascus leucogenys. The sequence goes on along the minus strand of NC_044398.1, from coordinate 86,365,084 downwards.
TCTTCAGCTGACAGATCATGAAAAGCCACTACTTTCCAGGAAGTGGGAACAAGTGCGATCAAATCCATCCCTTTTGAGGCCACAGCAACTGGAGTCTAGTTCCATGCTGCCATTCTTATTGTTATTACGCAGTTAAGTCACACAGGCAATAAGTATGTTATATATTAATATCATATTTCATTAGTTTTATCGATGTAAGATGTAATTGGCTTTAATTGTGTGTTTCAATTTAAATGCTTTTAGTTGAGGCATGCATTCCTTAGTCCTCAGTGTCCATTGTTTGCTGTTGCTCATGTGTTTCAGATAAATTCCTCCCTCTCAAGGCATTTGCATTCTCAACCCTTAATAACTGCAGAGAGCCCCACCTTCATTCAACTTCTTTTTAGCTAATGACCAGTTAAGCCCTCAGGGAAAGGTGGGTCTTAAGTGCTGGGGCCACTGGGGGAGACTCAGGAGCTGTGAGCAGGAAAATAATCCCTTACAAGAAAAGAGAAAGAAAGGAATGCCCACTTTTGCAGAAAGTAACTGTCTTCAGCTGAGGATTCTCCACTTCTCACCCTGATTATTGAAACCTGCATGATGGTAAATTTCAATTTCACCTTCCACTTCTCTCTCTTCCACCTTGAAAATTCAGCTCTCTCTGACAGCTGGCAGATGCAAATATCAGACACCCCTCTGCCTCCATGGATTCGTCTGGAAAGTTCTCTGTCACTGCCGCAAGGCCACTCAGAACTGACTCAGTTTACCTCCTGCAGTATCTTTTTCATTTTCTCTGACCATGAGTGGAATATTTTTCAGGTCCTATTTGTTGTTTGTTTGTTGTTCTTTTCCTTGCCCCAAGCCCATTCGCTTGTTCCTGGTCGGTGGAGGGAAAGCCAGTCTTTCTGACAGCTGGGTAGAACTAAATAGCTCACAATCCATAATACGAACCTACAATAAATAGTTGTATTGCTCTGAGCGATGGTGATACGGTTTGGCTCTGTGTTCCCACCCAAATCTCATTTCAAATTGTAACCCCCACGAGTCAAGAGGGGGACCGGTAATCCCCGCGTGTCAAGGGAGGGAGGTGACTGGATCACAGGGGCAGTCTCCCACATGCTGTTCTCATGATAGTGAGTGAGGTCTCATGAGATCTGATGGTTTTATAAGAGTTTGGAAGTTAGTCCTTTGTGCCTCTCCCTCTCTCTCCAGCTGCCTTGTGCAGAAAGTACCTGCTTCCTCTTCTGCCATGATTGTAAGTTTCCTGAGGCCTCCTGAACCATGCAGAACTGAGTCAGTTAAACCTCTTTCCTTTAGAAATGACCCAGTCACAGAGAAGTTCTTTATAGCAATGTGAAAACGGACTAATACAGATGGCATCTCTCAGAATGAGTTATAATGTTGGCCAAGGTATTCACAGGACATATTGGTGTACCGAGCTCCTGCTCTGCAAGTTGTAGTCCACAGGGAGCATTCAGAGCCAAAATATGGTATTTTGCAAAGTTCAACAAGAGATACTTGTGCAGAGTTCTAATGAAATGTTCTTTCTAAGGCTTGCATGGGAGCTTTGAAGATGATAATAATTGCAATAACAATGAAAGCTACCATTTACTGAGCTCGCTGTATGCCAGCACTATGCTAAGAAGTTGATGTACATAGCTCATTTAACCCTTACAGTGGGTCTCTGAGATGCAGGTACTGTTTTTATTCTGGTTTTAGGAATGAGAAAATTGAGACTCAGAGAGGCTAAGTTATTTACTCCACCCCCAAAGTTTCCAATTCAGTATTTTTCTTGTGGTCGGGGTAGGGTGGGGGACACCTGAAAATGTGCATTTCTAGCAAGTTTCCTGACGACGCTGCTGGTCCTGGGGTGCTTTTGAGAACTGCAGAGTTACTAAGCGACTGTTTGAGGCTGGTGTTTCACCTGTTCACCTATGTTGAACCTCATCGCAACTTAGCCAGCTAAGCTTCATTACCCTCATTTAAAATCTGAGGTCCAGGCCGGGCGCGGTGGCTCACGCCTGTAATCCCAGCACTTTGGGAGGCCGAGGTGGGTGGATCAGCTAAGGTCAGGAGTTTGAGACCAGTCTGGCCAACATGGTGAAACCCCATCTCTACTAAAAATACAAAAATTAGCCAAGTGTAGTATCAGGCACATGTAATCTCAGCTACTCGGGAGGCTGAGGCACGAGAATCACTTGAACCCGGAGGTGGAGGTTGTAGTGAGCCGAGATCATGCCATTGCACTCCAAACTGGGCAACAGAGTGAGACTCTGTCTCAAAAAACTGAAATAATAAAATCTGAGGTCCAGAGGAAGGAAACAGGGTTCTCAGAAACACAGGTCTGTCTGGCTTCGCATCTACTCTGTATACTAAACTGCAGCCACCTTCTGAACAAAAAAGATTTCATGAACCCAGGGACACAGAGGGCTTCAAAAATGAATTTATACAGAGGATTCTTGGACATGGCTTTTAAAACTAGTGGGTTAAACAGAGAATCCTGGTTGAGGTTGGCCTGTTCCTCTTGGCTGTCCCAGGGTTACTGCAAGAGCATGCGTCAAGACTTAGAGTCACTTCTGATGCTTCATACTCCGGTCTGGTATTTTTCCAGACAGAGCTAGAGAGGAAGGTCTTGGACACTTACTTCTACCTGTGTGTTTATGGTCTACGGCTCCATGTGCCCCAGGCCGTGAAATGATAACCCTGTCCCTTTCCTAGCGCTGTAAATGGCCCTCTGGTGGACTGAAAGAGTTAATGCAGTTCCCAAAAGCTTTAACATGGGAAGCACAGAGATTTAGAACAGCCTCTGCGCGTTGAGAACATCTCAGTCCTGGCTGTGTGTGCATTAGAATCACCTGAAGCAGGTGAAAAACACCGATGGCCAGCCTGAATGCCAGAGCTTCTTATGCACTTGGACTGGGAAAATCTAGCCTCCTAAGCATCCTTCATTAAAAAGCATTCCGGGTGAATTCTAAGATCAGCCAGGGGTGATCTGAGAACTGAGGGGCGGGGGGATGAATCAGAAACTCCTAGACAACTTGTGAAAACACAAATTTCAGAGCTCCTCCCTGCAATTCTGATTCACTGGTCTGGGGGATCCCGAGAATGAGCATTTCTAGCAAATTCTCCGGTGATGCTGATGCTGCTGTCTGTGACCACACAAGGATGCTCATTCAAGTCACTTCCAAAGAACCAAACTTGGGCCACTCCAAGTCATGCAGCCAGGGACTGGCACATCCAGGAGGGGAACTCAGGTCTTTTCACTTTGACCTGACTTGCTTTGCTGCTCAGTGTAGAATCTCTATTTTTTTTTTTTTTTTTTTTTTTTGAGATGGAGTTTCACTCTTGTTGCCCAGGCCAGAGTGCAATCGCACTATCTCAGCTCACCGCAACCTCCGCCTCCTGGGTTCAAGTGATTCTCCTGCCTCTGACTCCTGAGTAGCTGGGATTACAGGCATGTGCCACCACACCTGGCTAATTTTTTGTATTGTTTTTAGCAGAGACGGGGTTTCACCATGCTGGCCAGGCTGGTCTCGAACTTCTGACCTTAGGTGATCCGCCCACCTCGGCCTCCCAAAGTGCTGGGATTATAGGCATGAGCTACCGCTCCTGGCCCCAGAATCCACATTCTTCTGTTCCGCAGACATTAATTAAAGACCAAATAAGCACTTGGGGCTATTCTAGGTGCTTAGAGAATTGGGATGAGAAAGACAGACACATTTCCTGTCCCGTCAGCTTATGGTTTAGTGTAGTGTTTCAACCAGGAGCAATTTCATATCTGCCCATACCCAGGGACACTAGGCCATGTCTGGAAACATTTTTGATAGTCACAACTAGGGGTTGAGGAGGGCTGCTACCGTCACCTAGTGCATAGAGGCCAGGGGTGGTGCCAAACATCCCACAGTGCACAGGACGGCCCCCCACAGCCAAGAATAATCTGGACCCAAATGTCAATAGGTCAGTAGTGCTGAGGCTGAGAAACCCTGGTGGTGGCGATAAGACACAAACGCAAATAGGTAATTACAATACACAGGGGGAGATGTCTATGATGGAGGAAGTTGAGGATGCTCTTGGCTCCAGAGGAAGGCTATGGCATCTGGAAGGATTCCAGGCAGAGGTCAAGATTCCAGAAGATGAGTCAACTAAGAGAGCAAAGAATTAGGGACAGAAAGAGTAACCCTGACAAAGGAAACCACATATACAAAGAGGAAAAAAAAAAAAAAAAAAAGCACCTTTGAAGAGTAGTGCTGGCCGGGGGCAGTGGCTCAGGCCTGAAATCCCAGCAGTTTGGGAGGCTGGGGAGAGCAGATCGCCTGAGGTCAGGAGTTCGAGACCAGCCTGGCCAACATGGCAGAACGCTGTCTCTACTAAAATACAAAAATTAGCCAGGCATGGTGGTGGGCGCCTGTAATCCCAGCTACTTGGGAGGCTGAGGCAGAAGAATCGCTTGAACTCAGGAGGCGGAGGTTGCAGTGAGCCGAGATCGCACCGTTGCACTCCATCCTGGGCGACAAGAGTGAAACTCCGTCCCCAAAAAACAAAACAAACAAACAAAAAGTAATGCAAACGACCAATCTCTGCCAGGCACATGAGCTTGCACCAACCACCATCTCAGCACTGTGCAGTCATTAATGCATCTATAGTCACAGCTACATTACAGGGCAAGTACTTCCATGATTCCCATGTTATAGATGTGGCCACTGAGGCCCAAAGAGTTCACATGACTTGCCACAGGTCACACAGCTGATAAACGGTGGAGGTAGAGTTAGAAGCAGGCACCCTGGCTGCCAGAGTCCATGGCCTCTATCATGCTGCTCCATGCAGATCATAATTCACTATAGTTGGAACATGAAGGAAAGGGAGTTGCCGGTGGTTGGAGGAATTTGGGGCCAGAGAAGTAGGTGAGAGACTGGCAGACAGGGCCATGCCAGCCACCTAAGTGGCTTAGGCATATCTTAATGGCAGTGGGAAGTCATTGAAGGGACTTAGCTGAGAAAGGGATAGAATTTAGATATTTGGAAAATAGCAGAGGTCAAGGAAGAGCTCAGATTATGAGTGAATCCAGGTCGAGAAACCTTTCAAATTGATGATCCTCGAGGAAACATACATTGGTTCCCTTTGTATTCCGGGGAAAGGTGTGAAATTCTAGGTTTCTTAAAAAATCTTCCTGGACATCCCTCCGGCCTCTCTCCTGGCAAGAGTCAGCAGGTCACCCATCAGCTGGGGACAAAATTAGAACAAAGTAGGAAAAAATGGGCATCATCGCTGCATTTCAGAGGGAGTCTTCTCTGTGGCCAGCCCCTGAGTATTATTTAGCCAGCTCGGTATAGTTAGCTTTAAAATAACAGAATTGTTTAGTAGCAGAAAAATACAGTTATTAGCTCTGATTATAGGGGAATCCGATTGAGCCGCGAATGTGATCTGCCTGTTTTGTTCCTAACTGGTAATTTCAAACGGCCTCCTTTCCCCAAATTTTAGGAAAGGAGGAACCCAAACCTTGCGAGCTGCTCTGCATTGTTTATCTGTTATTTTTAAACAAATCAAACGGAAATTGATCTGCCTTGTTGGGAACGCAGTTGCTGCCAAATGGCCTGGCTCTCCTACAGGTTTTTGTGGGAACACCATCAGTTAGCCGTGATCGCTTCAATTGTGAATAATCAGGGAACTAATTATGGGCCTCATGGAGTTGTCATCACCAGCAGGTAGCATAATTCACTGCTAAGTGGGGTGAAAATGAGCCTTCCATGCTTTGAAGCAGGGAACCATTTACCTTGCTGGACATTTTGACACTGGTCTGTTTCAAGCATCCCAGAAGGAAGGAAGCTGGGGTCTGGTGAGCTTCAACTTTGCGGACAGCCCAGCCCATCTACCCATCCCTTCCCCTTCTTGTCAAATACTTACCAAGGACCTAAGTTTTCACACACTTCCAGAAACAGCCTACAGCCTAGCAGGTATCCTAGATAATAGGTAACTTTAAAAGATCATTTTTGTTGTTTTGTTCTATTTTTGACAGAGTCTAGGTCTGTCACCCAGACTGGAGTGCAGTGGGGCGATCTGGCTCACTGCAACCTCCGCCTCCCAGGTTCAAGCAATTCTCCTGCCTCAGTAGCTCCCGAGTAGCTAGGACTACAGGCGCGTGCCACCACGCCTGGGTAATTTTTTGTATTTTTAGTGGAGACAGGGTTTCACTGTGTTAGCCAGACTCGTGGCTCAATCTCCTGACCTCGTGATCTGCCCGCCTCGGCCTCCGAAAGTGCTGGGATTACGGGCATGAGCCACCGCGCCTGGCCAAAAGATCATATTTTAATGACGATAAAGGTGTAAAGGAAAGCAGTCAACAAGTTGCCTTAGAAGGAGGTCCAGGGACACTTCTCTGAGCAGGCAGCATCTCAGAGAAAGCTGAATGATGAGAAGCGTGTGGCCTTGCAAAGACCTAGGGACAAAAGATGCCAAAAAATGGAAAGACCAAGGAAGTAACAAGTTCAGTGCCTTCAAAGGGCAGAAGCCAGTGCAGCCAGGGTAGAGTGAAGGAAGAGGAGAGAAGGCTGGGCAGCTCATTTCAGTCTTACAGTTGTAGTCATGAGCTTCTGTATTCTGGGGCAGAGGGAAACCTCTTCTAGCTCACACCTGTAATCCCAGCACTTTCGGAGGCTGAGGCGGGTGGATCACCTGAGGTCAGGAGTTTGAGACCAGCCTGGCCAACATGGTGAAACCCCGTCTTTACTAAAACTACAAAAAATTAGCCGGGCATGGTGGTGCACACCTGTAATCCCAGCTATTCGGGAGGCTGAGGCAGGAGAATCGCTTTTACCCCAGGAGGCAGAGGTTGCAGTGAGCTGAGATTGCACGTTGCACTCCAGCCTGGACAACAAGAGTGAAACTCCATCTTAAAAAACAAACAAACAAACAAACACTTCTGCACTTCCCAGAAAGGGGAAGGCGGGATTAGATATTTCAGCTTCTGTGAGGCCAAAGGAGAGAAGAAACTAAGAGTAAAAGCAGAGAGATCAGTGACCACGCTGGCCTGCTGGTGGCATGGAACAACGTGCTTGCATCAGAGATGGAGGGTCAGGAGGTGGGGCGGAGGTGGGGGTGTCCAGGAACACTCTGAAGGTACAGCCCAGAGGCATTGGGTGATGGTGTTCAGATTTTGCCCCTAGATGCATCTTTTATTTCCCCTTCAGACCTGTGGACAGAAGAGGTGCAATTCCCTAAGCACCTGCTGTGTGCATGGGTTGGAGGTCTCTTTAAGTGTTCTGTGCACTGAGATACTGATACTAAAAGACAAGAGACTTTTCTTCATGTAGAAAAAAACTGCACTTTCCCAAAAATGTGCCATACACAGATGAAGTCGTGTTGGTTCTGGTTTATTTCTGATTCCCAAGGACCTCATACATTCTCATGAGGAATGATGTGGACTAACTCCCAGCAAAACACACATGCTCACAAAATCATTCATACATAGATCCCTCAAAAACTATTCTCAAATACTTTGGGGCCCTGTGGATCCCTGTATAGGTTGCCTCCTATCAAGTGACTGTGTACTGACCTCTGTGATCTGGAAAATCGTTAAATATTATTCTCAGCATAAATGCCACCCAGTCACAAGCCATAGAGCAAGGGACATTGTTCTCAAAACTATATATTACAGCATCCTTTATTTATTTATTTATTTGTTTGTTTGTTTGTTTGTTTATTTGTCTGTTTATTTCAATATGAAGTCTCACTCTGTAGCCCAGGCTAGAATGCAGTGGCATGATCTCAGCTCACTGCATCCTCTGCCTCCTGGGTCCTGGTTCAAGCATTTCTCCTACTTTAGCCTCCCAAGTAGCTGGGATTACAGGCGCATACCGCCATGCCCAGCTAATTTTTGTATCTTAGTAGAGGTGGGGGTTTTACCATGTTGGCCAGGCTGGTCTCGAACTCCTGACCTGAAGTGATCCACCCGCCTCAGCCTCCCAAAGTGCTGGGATTACAGGTGTGAGCCAGTGTACCCAGCCAGCATCCATTACTTTTTTTTTTTTTTTTTTTTTTTTTTTGAGAAGGAGTTTTGTTCTGTCACCCAGGCTGGAGTGTACTGGTGCGATCTCAGCTCACTGCAACCTCCTCCCACTGAGTTCAGCTATTCTCCTGCCTCAGCCTCCCGAGTAGCTGGGATTACAGGTGCCCGTCACCACGCCCAGCTAATTTTTGTATTTTTAGCGGAGACGGAGACGGGGTTTCCCCATGTTGGTCAGGCTGGTCTCAAACCCCTAACCTTAGGTGACCCACCTGCCTCAGCCTCCCAAAGTGCTGGGATTACAGGCGTGAGCCACCATGCCTGGCCCAGCATCTGCTTTTAAATAGAGATAAATTGCCATTGTTGAACCAAACCAGGTCATGGGGCAAAAAGAGTCAAGATTCAAGGAGTCAAAAGTCTGTCTTAGCCCAGCACGAGTTAGCTTTGTGGTTACAAACATGGCCTGGGGAGAGAGGCAGTGTGGGTTCAAGACCCAGTTCCAGTACTGTCTAACTGTCTGAGCTTGGGTCAGGTAGCATGTTTCCTAAGAGTTAGTTTGTTTTTCTCTAGAAGGGAAAAGAACACAGCACTTTCTTATGTTTTGGGGGAGATTGAATAAGACTGTCTATCCACACATGGCTGAATTCCTGATCTGTGGTGGTGGCGGTTATAAGCTAAGCAGGTTTGGGCAAGTCAGGACATTCCGAAGCCTCAGGTATGAATGGTCTTGACCTTCCAGCTGGACTGCTTAGATAATCAAATGCGCCATTGTGCATGAAAACCTCTTTACAGCCACAACAGGCAACACTTAAAGTACTGTTGCTCCACGTGTGTGTGAAGACGTGGTGCGGAAGGTCTCCTGTTCACAAAGGGGAGGTTTTATGATTTAAAACAAAGACTTGCTTTTTACGCTACTGCCACATCTTTTGGGATAATGAGTGATATCCTGGGAAACTGGAGTTGGACGCTTTTTGCCTACATTCATAAAGCAGGTTGAACAAAATAATTGTTAATGGCCGGGTGCGGTGGCTCATGCCTGTAATCCCACCGCTTTGGGAGGCCGAGGCGGGCAGATTACAAGGCCAGGAGATCGAGACCATCCTGGCCAACATGGTGAAACCTCGTCTCTACTAAACATACAAAAATTAGCTGGGCTTGATGGCGTGTGCCTGTGATCCCAGCTTCTCGGGAGGCTGAGGCAGGAGAATCGCTTGAACCCGGGAGGTGAAGTTGCAGTGAACTGAGATCGTGCCACTGCACTCCAGCCTGGTGACAGAGCAAGACTCTGTCTCAAAAAATAATAATAGTAATTGTTGCATTCAGGTGAGCAACTGATGAGTGGACCACTTAGAACTGGTTTTGTTCCAAAATGTGGTCAAATCTTCATGAACCAGAATGCCCGGGGGAAATTCTGATCCACTGACTCTTATGTTTATGTGAAGTTTTCCTTTTTGCTCTTGCCCATGTGTTTGAAAGAATTTTCACAGAACTTGAGTCTACTGTATTTTTCTGTCAGTAGCAACTAGCAGGGAGCAGAAGATTGGGTGAGTTTGGAAGGTACCCAGCATCACAGTTCTCAGGCTGATGGCTGCTGTCACTACACACGGCTGGACAAGGCCACGCAGCAGATTGCTTGTTCAGTGTGACAAAGATGGACGCGGGGACATTTGTACATTTACAAAATGTAATATTGTGTAGCCAGTAAAAACAGTGTTAGATGGCAGGTGAGGCTGTTATGAGTTGAACCGAGTCTCCATCAAAAAAAAAGATATGTCCTCTGGGTGTGGTGCCTCACACCTGTAATCCCAGCACTTTGAGAGGCTGAGGCGGGTGGATCACAAGGTCAGCAGTTCGAGACCAGCCGGACCAATATGGTGAAACCCCTTCTCTACTGAAAAAAAAAAAAAAAAAAATTAGCCAGGCCTCGTGGTGTGTGTCTGTAGCCTGAGCTACTCAGGGGGCTGAGGCAGGAGAATTGCCTGAATCCGGGAGGTGGAGGTTGCAGTGAGCTGAAATCGTGCCACTGCACTCCAGCCTGGATGACAAGGCGAGACTGCATCTCAGAAAAAAAAAAAAAAAGGCGAAGTTGTGAGCACCAAAAATTTGAGACAGGCCTCAGTTAATTTTGAAAGTGTATTTTGCCAAGGTTGAGGACGCGCCCGTGACACAGCTTCAGTCAATCCTGACGACACGTGCCCAGGCTGGTCACGGCACAGCTTGGTTTTATACATTTTAGTGAGACATGAGATATCAGTCAATATATGTAAGAAGTATTTTGGTCCTGTCCAGAAAGGCGGGAACAAAGGGACAACTCAATGCAGGGAGGGGGCTTCCAGGTCACAGGTAGGTGAGAGACAAATGGTTGCATCCTTTTGAGTTTCTGATAAGCCTTTCCAAAAGAGGCAATCAGAATATGTATCTATCTCAGTGAGCACAGAGATGACTTTGAATAAAGTGGGAGGCAGGTTTGCCCTCAGCAGTTTCCAGCTTGAATTTTCCTTTTAGCTTAGTGATTTTGGGGGCCCAAGATACTTTCCTTTCACAAAGTCCTAGCCCCTAGTACTTCAAAATGTGACCTTCCTTGGAAGTAGGGTGGCTGCAGATGTTTAGTGAAGATGAGATTTTTCTGGAGTAAGGTGGGCCCCTAGTCCAATATGAAAGGTGTATTAGGGTTCTCTTAGAGGGACAGAACTAATAGGATATATATATAAAGGGGAGTTTATTAAATATTAACTTGCACAATCACAAGGTCCCACAATAGGCCACCTATAGGCTGAGGAGCAAGGAGAGCCAGTCCGAGTCCCAAGACTGAAGAACTCGGAGTCTGATGCTCGACGGCAGGAAGCGTCCAGCACGGGAGAAAGATGTAGGCTGGGAGGCTGGACACTCTCTCCTTCTCAAGTTTTTCTGCCTACTTTGTATTCGCTGGAAGCTGATAGATTGTGCCCACCAGATTAAGGGTGGGTCTGCCTTCCCCAGGCCCCTGACTCAAATGTTAATCTCTTCTGGCAGCACCCACACAGACACACCCAGGGTTAATACTTGGTATCCCTCAATCTAATCAAGTTGACATGCAGCATGAACCACCACAAAAGGTGTCCTGTGGGAAGACAACCATGTGAGGACAGAGAGCCACAGGGAGAATGTCAAGTGACAAAGGCTGAAACTGGGGTTATGCGACTGTGAGCCAAGGGAAGCCAAAGATTACCAGTGACCACCAGAAGCCAGGAAGAGGCCAGGAAGGATTCTCCTATGGGATTTAGAAGGAATGTGGCCCTGCAAGCACCTTGATTTTGGACTTCTAGCCTCTAAACCTGTAATACATGTCTGTTGTTTTAAGCCATTCACTTTGTTTTGGCAGCCCTTGGAAGAAAACACAGAGGCTGTTAATGCTGTATTGCCAACTAAAAAAGCAACTAATAAAGCAGTGTGCAGGCTATGATCCCATTTATAGAAAAGTCGTGATTATGTAATTTTAAATGACAGATCATACAATAAAATAGTAACAGTTATCACTAGATGAAAAAATTGCAGGTTTAAATTTTTGTTCATTTTTTAAGTCTGTTTTCTCAGTCTTCAAAATACATAGATGATAAGTATAACAGGAGAAACAGGTCATGCTTTTGCAAGAGAAGTAATTGCAGCTGGAAATATGTTCCCCACATAAACATCTTATACCAACAAATGGCATATGGAATTTGCTTCCTAAGGGTTCAGCCTTGAAACGTTCTTTCTCATCCACATGTGCTCAGACCATGGCTCTGTACTCAGAAAGAAGCAAAGGGAGGGGGATTTATACCCTCTCCCTTTTATAATCAGTAGCTCCCCAGTACCATCAGGATGTAATCCACATGTGATCTGTCATGACTTAGCCTCCACTGGTGTCTTGAGTCTCATTTTCTACTCATAGTGATCCCAGTGGTCAGCTGTCACCACGCCTGCCCCCAACCCCTCCACGCACACACCCATGTAGTATTCTGTGTCGTTCCTGAAGGGCTCTTGTGGCTTCCCACATGAAACTCTGCAGTGTCATGCCTTGTGCCTTCACTCACCCTGTTTTCTTTGCTAAGAGTGCACTTCCCAGCCAAGTCCCAGGCATCCTTATATTGTCAGCCTGAACACCAATTCCTCCAAGACGCCCCCCTTGGAGGGCTTACCTCTGCCTTTATTAGACTTTGTCAAGGCCTCCACCCTTGCCCTCTTGGCATCTGTGTATCTGCTGTCCTATCCTGGTCACAATTGTCAGCTTTCTTCTCTCCATCCACCACTGCAGTATCAGCTCCAACAAGGGAAGGGAACATTCAGTGGTCATCCCTGCACCCAGATTGTCTGGGCTTGGTATTCAGTAGCAGCTCACTAAGTGTCTGTTTCAGTTCGCCATTGCAAAAATATGGAACCAGCCCAAATGCCCATCAATCAACAAATGGATAAATAAATTGTGATATAGAAAGAAATTGTGATATATATACAAGCCATGGAATACTACTCAGCTGTAAAAATGAATGAAATGATGGTATTAACAGCAACCTGGATGGGATTGGATACCATTATTCTAAGTGAAGTAACTCAGGAATGGAAAACCAAACATTGTATGTTCTCACTCATAAGTGGGAGCTAAGCTATGAGGATGAAAAGGCATAATAATGATACAATGAATTTTGGGGACTCAGGGAAAGGGTGTTGGGGGTGAGGGATAAAAGGCTACACATTGGGTACAGTGCACACTGCTTGGGTAATGGGTACACCAGAATCTCAGAAATCACCACTAAAGAATTTATTCATGTAACCAAACACTACCTGTTCACCAAAAATCTATTGAAAAATTTTTAAAAGGTGCCTGTTGAATTGCACAGAAGCCCACGTGATTGAAGGCAATAGGATTGTTGGACTGTGTTATTTAGATGATACAACTTTCAATTTCTGCTTTTGCTCCCTCCAGTCCATCTTCCATATTCCAAAGTAATCGTTATAACTTAAATAAGATGAAGCTACCCTCAGATTAAAACCCTTACATAAAACCTCATTACTGTTAGAATAAAATTCAAATGTTTGGTCATGGCCTATAGGCTCTGCAATGAAAATCCCTGACTTCAGCTCATAAAGTGCTAAAATATTTGTTAATTGATGAAATGGATGGATGGTTGGATGGATGGATGGATGGATGGATAGACGGATGGATAGAAGGAAGGATGGATAGATGAATGGATGGACAGACAAACTGATATATCAATGGATTGATGGGTGGATGGATGGATAGATGGATGAATGAAGGGATGACTTCTTCCTTTTATGTAAGTGTAGATTTATAGAGTATAGCTTGGGCATTCGTTTGTCTCTCCTTAGAGAAGTGCTTCAGAAACATTCTATAGCAGGAGAAAAGTGGAAAGGACATTTGATTTTTGTTTTTGCCATTACCTCTTTTTTTTGAGACAGAGTCTTGCTTTGTCACCAGGCTAGAGTGCAGTGGCACAATTTCGGCTCACTGTAACCTCTGCCTCCTGGGTTCAAGCAATTCTCCTGCCCCAGCTTCCCAAGTAACCGGGACTATAGGTGCATGCCACCACATCCAGCTAATTTTTGTATTTTTAGTAGAGACAGGGTTTCACCATGTTGGCCAGGATGGTCTCTATCTCCGGACCTAGTGATCCGCCTGCCATGGCCTCCCAAAGTGCTGGGATTACAGGCGTGAGCCACCGCGCCCTGCTTGCCATTATCCTTTTTGCAAGCATTTTGCTGCGCTGGGACTGAGTTTCCCCACACCTTTTCACAGGGAAAGGATTGAAGCCAGAGGATTCAACAAAGTTCACCAGAAATTCTTCACTAGCTAATGGCCCTCAGACAGTCACATTTTGTCACTGGATGCCTCTCTCACCTCCTGTCTCTTCTATCTTTCCTCCATACTAGGGGAAATTCTGGAATACCATTAAAACTTGATTTTCCTGGACTTTGTTTTTAATTGACAGATGACTTCAGGGTTTCATTTTCCTCCCAGATACTTATGAAAGTGTCTTCCTAAGCAAAGCCAGTTTGGGCCCCAAGAGAGATTTTCAAGCTATCTGGCAAGGAAATTTTCTTTTTTTCTTTTTGAGATGGAGTGGTCTGCCTAGCCTGGATGTTTTATATAAATGGCATCATACCCTGTTGATAGACATTTGGGTTGTTTCCACCTTTTGGCCTTTATAACTAGTGCTGTCATGAACATTTTTGTAAGAGTATTTGTTTGAACACTTGTTTTCAATTCTTTTGGGCGTCTACTTGGGAGCAGAATTGCTAGGCTCTGTGATCATTCTTTAACTTTTTGAGAAACTGCTGAACTATTTTCCACACTGGCTGCTCCGTTTTACATTCGTACGTACTGCCATTGCCTGGGGAGGAGGTGGCAATGGTTGAGACTTCATCTGCAGAAGTAGATGGGGGAATAATGGAAGCGGATAGATGTGCGATTGTTTAAAGAATCACCTGACCTGAGAACTTCTAGATGTGGTAGAATTCTAAATGTTGGAAAAAAATTGTACAAAGACAGCTGTGGTCTGACTTTGAAGTGAAAGATAGTGGGGAGATTTGAGTCCTGGAGATGGGAACAATTTTTTGGACAGTCTTTGCTCAATTGTTGTTATGTTTTATGGAGTAATAAAATTTCCATTATCATACAAAATTAGCTGGGCCTGGTGGCGCACGCCTGTAATCCCAGCACTTTGGGAGGTCGAAGTGGGTGAGTCGCTTGAGCTCAGAAGTTCAAGACTAGCCTGGGCAACATGGCAAAACCCATCCTACAAAAAATTATCCAGGCATGGTGGCGCATGCTTGTAGTCCCAGCTGCTCGGGAGGCTGAGGTGGGAGAATCGCTTGAGCCTGGGAGGCAGAGGTTGCAGTAAGCCAAGATCACGCCACAGCACTCCAGCCTGAGCAACAGAACGAGACCCTGTCTCAAAAATAAATAATTAACTTTAAAAGCACCCCAAATATGGAAATCCATAGAGAAGGAAAGCAGATTAGTTGTTGATTGGGGCACAGGAAATGGGGGGTGACTGGCTATGAATACAGAGTCTCCTTTTGGGCTGATGAAAATATCCTGAACAAGAGAGGGAGTAGCTGCACAACACTGGGAATAAGCCAAAGCCCACTGAATTGTCTACTTCAGCACGGTTAATTTTATGTTATGTGAATTTCACGTCAATTTGTTTTTGTCGGGGTTTTTTTGTTTTTTGGTTTTTTTTTTAGATAGAGTCTCACTCTGTTGCCCAGGCTGGAGCGCAGTGGCACAATTTCAGCTCATTGCAACCTCCACCTCCCAGATTCAAGTGATTCTCCTGCATCAGCCTCCTGAGTAGCTGGACTTACAGGCGCCCACCACCATGCTCAGCTAAATTTTTTGTATTTTTAGTAGAGATGGGGTTTCGCCATATTGGCCAGGCTGGTCTAGAACTCCTGACCTCAAGTAATCCACCCGCCTCCGCCACCAAAAGTGCTGGGATTACAGGCGTGAGCCACCATGCCCAGCCCTACATCGATTTTTAAAAATGCAAATCATTATATGTTCTCTGGTTGTAACTCTCCAGTGGCTTCCCCTGAGATCTGAGTTCAAATATTTGTACAAGTTTCTGACCTGTCAGGGAAGTTTCCAGGATCCAGCTCCTGTCTACCTCACATTATGGGCTCTTGTCGCATCCGCCTTTCATCACCATGCTAGCACCCAACTGGCCCACCTCACGCCTGCCTCCCAACCTTTGTTCTTGTTCTTCCTCCTGCCTGCAAAGCTCTGCCCCAATCCTTGTAAGGTTTTCTCCCATGGGTCATCAATATCTCCTCAGTGTCGCCCCCTGGTGGAGTTCCTCTCTGACCATTTCACCAACATTGCCTGTTGACCCTTCACCTCATTACCCTTTATAATTTTCCTATTAACTCTTATTATTGGAAATTATTTTATTAATCTCCATTTTTGTAAATTGAAGTAAAATTCACATTACCAAAAATAACCATTTTCAGTGTACAATGCAGTGGCATTGAGTCCATTCACAATTTTGCATACTCACCACTGCTATCTAGTTAAAAGATGCTTTCATCATTCCAAAAGAAAACCCCATACCCATGACACAGTCTCTCCTCATCCCCCCTCCATCAGCCCCCAGCAACCACCAATCTGCTTTCTGACTCTATGCATTTACCTATTCTGGATATTTTCATCTAAATGGAATCATATAATACCTGACCTTTTACATCCGGCTTCTTTCACTTCGCATGATGTTTTCAAGGTTCATGCATCTTGTAGCATGTGTCAGAATCCCATTCCTATTCATGGCCAAATAATATTCCCTTGTAGGGATATACAGCATTTTGCTCATCTGTTCATTTACTGATGGACATTTGAATTCTTTCCACCTTGTGGACTATTGTGAATAATGCCACTGTGAACATGTGTATACCATTTGTTTGAGTATCCGTTTTCAGTACTTTGAAGAATGGAGTTGCTGGGTCGTATAGTAATTTGGTTTAACTTTTTAAGAAACCACAGATGTGTTTTCCACAGAGGCTGAACCATTTTACATTTTGGCTGTATTTTTAATATATTCCCCTCTAGCATCCAAATTTTGTTCACTGCTCTAGTCTCAGCATCTAGAAGACTAGCCAGCACCCAGTAGGTACTCAGTAAATACTTCTAAAACAAAAACAGCAGTAGAAATAGGGCCAGGCCCGGTGGCTCACGCCTGTAATCCCAGCACTTTGGGAGGCCAAGGCAGGCGGATCACTTGAGTTCGGGAGTTCGAGACCAGCCTGACCAACATGGAGAAACCCCATCTCTACTAAAAAAAACAAAAAAACAAAAAAACAAAATTAGCTGGGCGTGGTGGCACATGCCTGTAATTCCAGCTACTAGGGAAGCTGAGGCAGGAGAATCGCTTGAACCTGGGAGGTGGAGGTTGCAGTGAGCTGAGATCGCACCCCTTGCACTCCAGCCTGGGCAACAAGAGCAAAACTCCATCTCAACAACAAGAAAAAAAAAGGAAAAAAAAAAGTAGACATAGCTCTCAGGCTTATATAATTAGATGAGAATAGCAGTCTGCAGTTCAAAGCAACAGCCCTTTTGCAAGCAGCCTTTACCTGCAACGGTATCCTTCCAGTGTAACTTAGGCAAAGTTCACTCCCAAGACTCTTTCAAAATATCTCCCTTCCTGGAAGGAAATCAGATTTATAGGAAGATGTTTTGGCTAAACTGCAAGTCTTGGGACTCGAGAGAGAAGCTTGGCGGGGGTGTAGACATATCCCATGAACGCATGGCCATGATGACCCGTGCCTAGCTCCACGGAGCCCCCACCCCACTTCGCCTTCATTTGTCCACATATTCCAGGAAAGGACGACCGTACCCATTTTAGGGTTAAAGCCATGGCAATCTGAAATGTCTCCAAGGTGACAGTCACCCTCAGGAACCTAATTTCCTGGTGGATGAGAACAGACTTAATGACTCCAGGACCAGAAGCCTGAGCTAATAAGTGCTTTGTGAATCTGGCGAGGGAACAGATCACTTAGTCCAATTATGTTCAAATATGTGTAAGTTATATCAGTGGTAATGGGTTCAGTATGACAACTTGAGCAGAAACAAAGAGATAGACATTTTATGATTAGATATTTACCCTGTCTCCATTTCTCTTGGCAGCACCACTGTTCTGCCTGCACACACGTGCATATGCATTCACCCCTTAAATGGAACCAGGTGATGGTTTATTCTTCAGAGAGGCCATGAAAAGAATATGAATGCTTTGAAGTCAAACAGAACTGCGTTAGGATCCCAGCTCTCTTCCACTAATTAGCTATGTGACCTCAAGCAGCTTACTGTACCTCTAGGAACCTCAGTTTCTTTACTTATAAAATGGGAACCTCAGGCCAGGCATGGTGGCTCATACCTGTAATCTCAGCACTTTGGGAGGCTGAGGCGGGAGGATCAATTAAGGTCAGGAGTTTGAGACCAGCCTGGCCAACATGGTGAAACTGTCTCTACTGAAAATATAAAAATTAGCCGGGCATGGTGGACACACCTATAATCCCAGCTACTCGGGAGGCCGAGGTAGGAGAATCGCTTAAACCCGAGAAATTACAGTAAGCTGAGATCACACCACTGCACTCCAGCCTGGGCGACAGAGCGAAAATCCATCTCAAAATAATAATAATAATAATACATTAAAAATGGGAACCTCAATAATATTGTGCCACTCACCATGACTGGCATGACACATGTAAGGTGCATGCCTACCATCTGGAGAGTAACTAAGCCTCTTTTCTTTTCCCAAAGAAGCCTCCTTGGCAGTCAGAGGAGAGGGCCCTAGGTTGAGCATGATTTTACATTTTTGGAGTGTCATGGTAGCCATGTCCTGGGAGAGCCATGTCCTGGGAGAGCCATGTCCTGGGAGAGCCATCTCCTTGGAAATCGGGTCAATTGCATGTGTTTGGTGATAATTAAAAATCACAAAGAACAACATGTAACCCAGTATTCTTTGAAATACCCACTAGCACAAACCGTTAAGGAAAAAGCAAAGATAGCTGCGGCATAATTCAGCACTTGATTTCAGGCTGACATGCTTTAATCTAGCTTTTAAATTTTTAATTAAGTTAATCTAATTTTAGACATTAATGAGATTGTGGTGCACAGTATTTATTTCCATTTCAGGTTGTTTTCTTTCCTCTTCAGTTACCCACTCTTTCAAATAGTTCAGGGCACTGGAGCCAGCCAGCTTCCTCGGCATGATGGGAGTTGCTTTTCAGTGTACATCTGCCTGGTTACTCAAAGTGTGGTCCACGGACCAGCACAGGCATCTCCTGGGGACCCGTTAGCAATGCAAAATCTTAGCCCCACTGTAGATCTAGAATTTGCACTTTTAAAAGATCCTCCAGTGACAGTTTTTGAGCACATAAAGTTGTGACCAGTGTGCCATTCAAGGACCCTGTAGATACCATGTGATGTTTCAGTGAACATAGCTGGTCCATGGGTCCTTGGGCTGTGATGGGCTCCAAACCTAGGCAAAACCACCCAGCATCCCTCCAGAGTTTTGGCAGTTGTTTTTTTCCCCCCCACCCCCCATTTCAATACCTGGCTTGGGGACAGGAGAGAACACACCATCCTGAGAAATCCAAAGCCCAGAGTAAAACATCAGTCGTTGGTTGGATCTTTCACTGTCAACAGTAGCAGTCTCAGCTAAAGGGTCCCTTATAAGAAGAAGCACAGCTCACTGTTGCTCCATGTTGACTTTGTGCTGTGTCCCATTCTCAGTACTTTACACATAGCAGCTCATTCAATCCTTACAGCATCCCTGGGATGTACCATTATTAGTCCCATTTCACAGATGAGGAAACTGAGGCTCACAAGTGTGGGTGACTTTCCCAAGATCTCAGCTAGTTAGTCTTAGAAACCAGGAGTCTGAGTTAGAGTCTGAGCTTTGATCGGTTGACCTCAACCAAAACGAGACCCTGATTCCTTTATTTGCAAATATTTACCTACAAAATGCCAGGGTTTTGAGAGGCACTGGGGAGAGAATGATGAACAGAGACGGAGACTTTACCCTTGGGGAGCTTACAGTCTAGTAGGGAAGAAGGACATTAACTAGACCATCACATACACACATACAAGTGTCCTTACAAATGGGGACACTGCTATAGGAAAGGGATGCAGAGAGTGCTAAGAATGGCCAGCAGGCAGGAGGATCTGCCTGGGATGGTGTCAGGCAGGCCTCCCTACATCTTCAAGCTCAGGGCTTTGAGCTCAGGGCTCATGGAATTATTAGTTAACAGTGGGGCATGTTAGCTAGTATTGCTGGAACATTCCAGAAATGAAGGAAAACATTTGAAAATATCCTGAGGGAGGGGGTCAATAGGATGTGTGGGGCATCTGAAAGAAGAGGTCCAGGGTGTGAGGGGCTGGATTCAGGTGCTCCACAAGCGCCTTGAGAATTCCCTCTCTCCATCTTTGGACTCTACCTTCCCGGGTTGGCTCATCTCCAATGAGTTCTGTTCTTTTTTTTATTTTGAGGCAGGGTCTCTCGCTGTGTTGCCAGGGCTAGAATACAGTGGCGCAATCATCGCTCACTGCAGCCTCAACCTCCTGGGCTCAAGCAATCCTCCTGTCTCAGCCTTCAGAGTAGCCAGGACTACAGAAATTTGTCCTATGAACAGCTGATTTTTAAAAAATTTTGTAGAGATGGGAGTCTTGCTGTGTTTTCTAGGCTGGTCTCAAATTCCTGGGCTCAAGTTGTCCTCCAGCCTCAGCCTCCCATAGTGCTGGGATTATAGGCACGATGAGGTCTTTTCATATGAAGGCAAAGATGACCCCCTCCGTCTCTGATCTTTTATTGGCTTATTACCAACCAAAGAGAGGAGGGTCTTTTCAGATTGTTCTAAGGTCTTTCTAAGAAGGATTCCTAGTGGCTGTGCCTATCCCTGGATCAATCGCTCCAGCCAGCAGGAGCTAATGCTAAGGTTCACCAGACCAGGGGACCACCTCTGGAGCCCAAGGCATCTTAGGCTCCTCAGAAAGAGTATGAATGGTGGACTTTTCAGACATCATGGGCATGAGGGCATTGGAGAGAGAGGAGCCCTACAGCTGGCTTCTTGGTACCCTTCAACACTTCCTTTGTAGCCATTCTTTACTCTGTTCCTATGGTCAGGGTCTACTGAGTCAGTCTTAGAGGAATTTAAGAGGCATTATAAAGAAGCACTATAAAATGCCCTCGGTTATTTAAAAAATATTGTATTAAATGTAAACTTTTATCATAGAACCCACGCTGGCTTTAGAAATGTCCCATGATAAGGGCAGCATCTTAGAATCAATAAGATGGTACTGAGTGCTCTCTCGGGCATGAGTCTTGGATGAGGCACCCAGGAAATGTTGAGTAATGAATTCTCATCTCATTTTCCCAGAGTTGCTATGTACCACTTCCTCAGCCCTAGCATTGTTGCTGATAATCATTAATAAGGATATATTGATTGCCTACAGGGGATGGGATTCTGTATCTTGGGGTGGAGGAGAGAAAAGGGAAACAGACAGACAGAAACAGCGATTGACAGACACGTAACTAGAGAGGGCAGGAAACCACAAATTCATAGAGTAGGCTTACAAAATAGTTGAGGGAAATACTCAAGCACAAGTGTAATTTTTCTTTTTTTTTTTTGAGATGGAGTCTTGCTCTGTTGCCCAGGCTGGAGTGCAGTGGCGCGATCTCCACTCACTGCAAGCTCCGCCTCCTGGGTTCACGCCATTCTCCTGCCTCAGCCTCCCAAGTAGCTGGGACTACAGGTGCCCACCACCACGCCCGGCTAATTTTTTTGTGTGTTTTTAGTAGAGACAGGGTTTCACCGTGCTAGCCAGGATGGTCTCGATCTCCTGACTTCATGATCCACCCTCCTCCTCGGCCTCCCAAAGTGCTGGGATTACAGGCGTGAGCCACCTCACCCGGCCCACAAGTGTAAAATTAATTGAGATTCCATTTGTGATGAGATAGGGCTCATGGGTCAAAAGGCAGGATGCACTTTGACCTGGAATCCTAGGAACTGTGCTGGCCTCCTTACTATGCCTGAGAGAGGAGAGGAATGGCCGGGGAATGGGGGGAGTTTGAGATGGAGGAGGGGCCCTCTCCTGGGAGCTTTCTCTTCCCCACTGAAACACTGCAGGCAAACCGCAGCCAGCATCCGCCTCCCGAAGGAACCGCCATGGCCCACGCACGTGGCATCTGCAACCAACTCACACGTCTACCCCCATGCTGTTGTTGATAAGACGTTTACAAATTCAGCGAGAGAAAAATGTGGTCATTTATACCTCAGCGTTGTAAAGCTTGACATTAGTGGAGCTATTGGAGCCCATGAATCACAGAAGGAGGTAAAAATTCAAATGGATATAAATGTCCATTAATAGTGGAAAAGTTAAATAAATTATACTTCATCCACATCGTGGAATAATAGGAAGCTATTATAAAAATGCAATAGACCTCTATGGAGTGCCACAGAAATCTCCCAGAAATGCTAAGTTAAAATAAAAAAAGCAAATTGCAGAACAATGCATAGAGTCTGATTCCATTTATTTATGGTAGAAAAAATACCTGTGCCTGCAAATGCGCTGATAAAGGATCTATGCCAAGTGAGACTAATGATTACCTCCTTGGAGGAGCTAGTGTGAATGGGATCGAGATTCCCACATTTTCTTTATGTATTTATATTCTTTATATATTTCCTGTTAGAGCCTTTTTCCATGAAAATAAAAATATATATAAATTGCATCACTAACAATGAAAGTTAGTGACTTGGGACCAGGCACAGCGGTTCTGTCTTTAATCCCAGCACTTTGGGAAGCCGAGGTAGGCAGATCACTTGAGGTCAGGAGTTCGAGACCAGCCTGGCCAACATGGTGAAACCCCATCTCTACTAAAAATACAAAAATTAGCCAGGTGTGGTGGTGTGTGCCTGTAGTCTCAGCTACCAGGGAGGCTGAGGCAAGAGAATCGCTTGAAGCCGGGAGGTGGAGGTTGCAGTGAGCCAAGATAGCGCCACAGCACTCCAGCCTGGGTGACGGAGGGAGACTGTATCTCAAAGAAAAAGAAAAAGTTAGTAATTCTTGGAAAATGGGAAAAAAAAGTCACTTAATTTCCCTTTGACCTCATTACTCATGCTCTCACCCCAGCAGCGGCAGGGGTCCTCTGGCTCTGACCACAGTGGTAATTGGCGGCTCTCCTGCCACCTTGCCTTTGCCCAGCTAGAATACACTCCTCTCCATCAGTCTCCATGCATAAGGCTGTTTTCATGCAGGTGCAAGCAGTGACACTAAGTCCCGTTCATGGGATGATTAGGCTTCATTCAGAACAAAGGCTTGAAGAAGGTGAGGAATTTGGAGAAGCAGCTTTCTGGGGAAGAGTATTGCATGGAGAGGGAACAGCTGGAGCCAGAGCCTGGTGGTAGGGCCATGACTGGTGCATTTAGTGAACATTCAAGGAACATCAAGGCAGGTGGGAGGTGAGAGCTGGGGAAGGGATAGAATGAGGTGGGAGGAGGGGTGGGAGCCAGATCACCTAGGATCATGTAAGGACTTTGCTCCATTGAAGGGACTTTGGCTTTTCTTTTTTTTTTTTTTTTTTTTTTTTTTTTTTTTTTTTTTTTTTGAGATGGAGTCTCACTCTATCGCCAGGCTGGAGTGCCGTGGCGCGATCTCAGCTCGTGGCAACCTCTGCCTCCTGGGTTCAAGCGATTCTCCTGCCTCAGCCTCCTGAGTAGCTGAGACTACAGGTGCACCCCATCATGCCCAGATAATTTTTGTATTTTTAGTAGAGGCAGGATTTCACCGTGTTGGCCAGGATGGTCTCAATCTCCTGACCTCGTGATCTGCCCACCTCAGCCTCCTAAAGTGCTGGGATTACAGGCGTGAGCTACCGCATCTGGCCAGGACTTTTGAGTTGAATTCCATGGTGCCCTGGAGGGCTGTGAGCAGAGAAGCAACATGAACTGGGGGTCTCTGGGTTCTAACAGGGTGGCTCTGGTGGCTGAGTTGAGAAGATAGCAGAGTGGGGGCGGGGGTGCTTGAATCCTGGGGTAGCAGTTAGGAGGCCACTGCAGTCCCAGGTGGCTGGGGCCCAGGTGATAGAAGTGGAGGAAATGAGAAAGAATATGATTCTGGATACGTTTGGAGGTGGAACCCCCTACCCAGACCCCTCCCCATTTCCTCCACCCCCAAACTCTTTGTTCTTCCTGCCACAAACAACCCAGGTCAAGAGGGAGCCACCATCAGTGTCTCATGCCTAAGCTCGGGACATCTCAGGAGCCTCTACTCAGTTATTTCTTGAAGGGCTCTCCATTTATTAACACCAGCTGCTCCTGCCTCTCAGGGCATGAAAGCAGGTCTATTAAGCTCAGATTGGCAACCTGAGACTGGGTGGAAGGGGACCACAGGACAGAGATGACAGCAGCAGCAGCAGCAGCAGAAAGCAAGCTATTCTATGAGAAGGGTCTCTTCTCCCAGTCCTCTCCTGCTGCTATTTTTGGAAAAGC
Organism: Nomascus leucogenys; assembly: GCF_006542625.1. Classification (NCBI taxonomy): domain Eukaryota; kingdom Metazoa; phylum Chordata; class Mammalia; order Primates; family Hylobatidae; genus Nomascus; species Nomascus leucogenys. Next base: position 86,341,092 of record NC_044398.1, on the reverse strand, counting down.
TTCCTCTCTTGAATCCCACATACACCCCCTTAAAGTCCTGGGAGACTTCCCTGGCTCCCTGTTCTCATGCAGGCAGGGATCTGGGTTGTTCTTTTTTAAGGCAGTTAATATATCCTTATTTTCATGTGTTCATTCATCTGGCAAATATTTTCTAAGGGCCAGGTATTCCGATAAGCAATGAAGATACACAGTGGGCCTAATCAGTCCAGTCCCTGACTACATAGAGCCTAAATTCCAGTAGAAGAGGCAGACATAAAATAACTAATCAATCCCATAAGCTGTAGAATGTTGTTGAGGTCAAGAGGCAGCAGAGACTTACAGTGCAGACTACGGAACTAGACACTTTGCTGAGTGATCTTGGGCAAGTTACCTAGCCTCTCCGTGCCCCAGTTTTCTCATTTGTGGAACAAGAGAGACTAAGAATGCCTACTCCATAGCTTTGTTTTGTTTTATTTTGTTTTGTTTTGTTGAGACAGGGTCTCACTGTGTCACCCAGGCTGGAAGGCAGCGGCACTGTCTCAGCTCACTACCATCTCCACCTCCCGGGTTCAAGTGATTCTCCCACCTCAGCCTCCCCAGTAGCTGGGACCATAGGCATGCACCATTACGCCCAGCTAATTTTTGTATTTTTTGGTAGAGAAGGGGTTTCACTATGTTGGCCAGGCTGGTCTCGATCTCTTGAGCTCAGGTGATCCTCTTGACTCGGCATCCTAAAGTGCTGGGATTACAGGTGTGAGTCATCATGCCTGGCCCATTTGTTGATGGATTAAAAAAATTCACATGTACAAAGCTCTTATGAAAATATCCAGCACATAGGAAATATCGTGTGGGTGTTAGCTACTATTATAAGCATTTAATTCAGACTGTGTTAGTTCCATAAGGGAACATATAGGGGATGTAGCGCGCCAGAGAAAGTTACATGGAGGGCGTGGAGACTAGTCTGTCCATGGAGGTGAAATTAACATGAGACCTGAGAGATGAGGGGGAGCTAGGTATGCAAAAGTGTAGGATGAGAGGGTGCAGGGAAAAGTGTTCAAAGTAGAGGGAAGGGTATGAGCAGAGCTTCTGGTGCAGCAAAAGAGGCTGGCCCTTTGGAGAAGTGCAGAAGGGTACATGGAGCCCCATGAGCCAACGGGCTACCTGGTCCTTCCCTGAGACTTAGATGTCAAGAATCAGAAGACAGTGCACCAACCTGAAATAGCCAATGGCCAGCTGAATGCCCCAGAGGATTCTGACTTGGATCTTTGTCAAGTGGTCCTTCCACAGATTGAGTCTTTGTCAGTCACCACATGTTTTTGGCCTCTTTTCCTGGCCAATTATTTCCCCTGGGAATATGGAGTTGGACTTGGTTGTTCTTGCCAGTTTTTGGGGGGCACTAGTACTGAGAGGACATAAATAAAAGTGGGGTGGCCACCTTTGGGCCTTTGGGTTATGGGCAAAAGAGGCAGAAAAGGCCACTCTGCAAAGGAAGAAACGAAGCGAACTAGCTGAAAACACCAGAGCAGAGAGAGGGAAGAGTTGCCTTGGACCCTAATAGGTCCAGTTTCTGATTCTAGACCCTGTGAGCCCAGCTATGCTCTCTGTCTTTGTGCTCCAGGAAATACGCTTGAATACTTCCAATAAAGCCTTGACTGATTTGCGTCAGTTTCTTGGGCTTGCAACCAAACACCCCTGAGAAACCCCTTCATTTCCTTGACCATTCCATGAAATGTCAAGACAGGAGCCATTACATTGTTGAACTTCCCAGGTCTGGGTGGTGGACACAAAATTTCACGAATGGTCTGTAGAATCTTCCACTTGCATGAACCCTTTCAGGTAGAAAATTCTCATCGGCAAACATGGGTGCATTCCAATAAAGAAGAAAGCCCAGCTCAATCTGTTAGCCCTTTGTACATAGGTCTGTACACATAGCAGTAGTTTTAGGTGGTTTATCCTTAGAATTTCTGCATATCTGAGCATCTAGGTGAAATGTGACTCAAACATTTGAAGGCACATAGATCCCTTGGACATGGTAAGGGCAGATCTATCCACAAAGTGGCACTTAAGGGTTTTTTAAAAACATAAGTTCTTGACTGATTCACTAAGAAACTAATAATAGTCAATATTTGTTAATTATTACATGCTAGAAGTCATGTTGAGTGTTTGACATGATTGAACTTATTCGATTATCCTTGCAGTCCTGTGAAATACGTATCATTATCCCTATTTGCAGATTTAAAAACTGAGACACTGAAAGATTAAAGAACTTACCCAAGGGCATTTGCTAGCAAATGACAGTGCTGGAGTTAAAACTTTACAATCCAGGCCGTGCGCGGTGGCTCACACCTGTAATCCCAGCACTTTGGGAGGCCAAGGCGGGTGGATCACGAGGTCAGGGGATTGAGACCATCCTGGCTAACACAGGGAAACCCCATCTCTACTAAAAATACAAAAAATTAGCTGGGGGTGGTGGTGGGCACCTGTAGTCCCAGCTACTTGGGAGGCTGAGGCAGGAGAATGGTGTGAACCCAGGAGGCGGAGCTTGCAGTGAGCCGAGATCACGCCACTGCACTCCAGCCTGGGTGACAGAGCGAGACTCCGTCTCAAAAAAAAAAAAAAAAAAACAACTCCACAATCCATACAGCTGGTTCTGTAGCTGATTTCTATAGCATCGTGTTTCTGACAGTTACTATTTTATTCTTCTGAGATGCTATAATAGAAAGTCTCTGTCCCCACCTTCTCTGCTACCAGCTAACTCTCCCACCACCCCCAGATATCTGACTAGATGTGGCGTATCTACCAAAAGTCATTATTGGCATGTGGGGTGGTATAGCCACTAGGAAAATAATTCACCAAGGAGATAAAAATGATAGTTGGCATTTATTTGGTACCTAATGCATGCCAGGCTATTCCCTTTGTGTTCATTATTTCATTTAATCATTATCCCTATGAGGAAGATAGATCTCCCCCATTTTGCAGATGATAAGACTCAGAGTTAAAAAGATTGTGTGACGGCCGGGCGTGGTGGCTCACGCCTGTAATCCCAGTAGTTTGGGAGGCCAAGGCCAGCAGATCACGAGGTCAGAAGTTCAAGACCAGCCTGACCAACATGGTGAAACCCCGTCTTTACTAAAAATATAAAAATTAGCCAGGCGTGGTGGCACGCACCTGTAATCCCAGCTACTCAGGAGGCTGAGGCAGAAGAACCACTTGAACCCCGAGGCGGAGTTTGCAGTGAGCTGAGATTGCACCAATGCACTCCAGCCTGGGCAACAGAGTGAGACTCCATCACACACACGCAAAAATAAAAAGTAAAAAAAGATTCTGTGACTTAGCCAGCCAGGGTCGCAGAGCTCAGTGATATTTGATTCAACTGGAAATTTTTGGAATATCACAGTCATTCAACCTTATCTCATAACCCTTCACCTATGGTATCCTCATCCATAGGGGGCAGTGCAGAGCAGAAAGAGAATGGCAGGTGTCACTGACGCCCAAACAAACCAGAAATGCAAGAACAGGTGAGACATTGCCCTAGGGACTCCTAGACATCGTGGGGGAGTGATAGTGATGAGCTTTATTTAGGTGGAGATTGAAATTACTGTCATTGTAGTTAGAATGGAGGCAGAGAAATATGGCACCATGTCTAGCAGGATCAATTGAATTTTGTCACCTTTTGGTCCATTAAACTCTGATTACACACCCATCAAAACAATACAGCTTTATAAACCAAAAATTCATGGAGCACCTATCACGTGCCAGACACTGTGGAGTACAGCACATGCACTAAGAGACAATACATCCACAGATTTAACTGAATTCAAGATGATGCTATTTAGATAAGAGGGATGACAGCAGCGGCAAAGGAATGTAAGATGTCTTCACATATTCACATACGCCAATACTACGCTAAGAGCTTTACTGAATCTATTTAATCCTCACAAAACAGACAAAAAAACAAGGCAGGCATTAATATCCTTCAAGGATGAGGAAACTGAGGCTCAGATAGGTTTTTAAAAAATCCTCAAAATCACACAGATGGTAAGCAGTGGTATCAGTTTTCAGTTTCTACCCATATCTCTCTGGCTCTGAAGCACATGGGTGTAACCACTATGAGATATTGCTTCTTGTGTTTGTCATATTGTCATTTTCTTGCTCATAATAGGCTCCAAGAATTCATGGAAAGTTTCCCGTGGAGAGTTCCTTTCTCACCCCCACGCACCGACATCACTGGTGCAAGACAGTTTAGGAGACATCACTGTCCCTCCTGAAGTTTTCTAAAGGCTTATGCATGTTCTGTAGGTTTCTATGGGTGAGTTTGCTCTGGTTTTTATTTTTTAACAAAGCCATAAATAGTTGATGTGACTAGGCTGACCACTCTGCCAGCTTCCCTCCACTCTTTGTGGTGGGTCTGACATCCCAATCTCTTAGGGCCAGAAGACATGTTTTAACCTAAAAGAAAATGTCTCAGCCACAGAGCTTCTGACATGGGAGTTCCGTTCTTTTACTCCGAGGCAGGAGTCAAAGTGAGCAGAAGGGAAGGCAGAGAGTTGTGCATGTCAGCTGGAACCAAAGTCTCACACTTATGCCCCCAAGCAGGACTGCATTCCAGACATCTTGTCCTCTTTGGTGGCCAGGAATAGAGAGATAGGGTGGGGTCCATGTCAAGCTTCTGTTTGACAAAAAATAAAACAAACCAATTCAGGCTGGTATCAACGAAAAGGAAAAAAATAAGTATTAGAAGTTATTAGTGGCTAGGTGCGGTGGCTCACGCCTATAATCCCAGCACTTTGGGAGGCCGAGATGGGTGGATCATGAAGTCAGGAGATCGAGACCATCCTGGCTAACACAGTGAAATCCTATCTCTACTAAAAATACAAAAACTTAGCCGGGTGTGGTGGCAGGTGCCTGTAGTCCTAGCTACTTGGGAGGCAGAGGCAGGAGAATCACTTGAACCTGTGAGGCCGAGGTTGCAGTGAGCCAAGATCACACCACTGCACTCCAGCCTGGGCGACAGAGTGAGACTCCATATCAAAAAAAAAAAGTTATTAGTTAGCTCACAAGATCTCTAGGAGGTGGCATAGGGGGAGGGACAGTGGCCTCCAAAAAGATATGCCCATGTCCTAATCCCTGAAATCTGTAAATATGGCTTTATTTGACAAACGGGGTCCTTACAGATGGAAATAATTTAAAGGTCTTGAGATGAGGAAATCACTCTGGATTATCCACATGAACACTAAATCCAATGACAAGTATCCTTGTGAAGCAGAAGTCATTATATGAAATAGACACTTGCACATGCATGTTTATAGCAGCACAGTTCACAATTGCCCATCAACCAACAAGTGGATAAAGAAAATGTGGTATATATAGATACTGTGGAATACTACTCAGCCATAAAGAGGGACAAAATAGTGGCATTCACAACAATCTTGATGGAGTTAGAGACCATTATTTTAAGTGAAGTGACTCGTGAATGGAAAACCAAATATTGTATGTTCTTACCCATAAGTGGGAGCTAAGCTATGAGGATGCAAAAGCATAAAATGATACAGTAGACTTTGGGGACTTAGGGGTACATTGGGAAGGGGGTGAGGGATAAAAGACTACACACTGGTTACAGTTACACTACTCAGGTGCACAAAAATCTCAGAAATCACTACTTAAGAACTTTTCTTTCTCTCTCTCTCTCTTTTTTTTTGGAGACAGAGTCTTGCTCTGTTGCCCAAGCTAGAGTGCATTGGCCCAATTTCAGCTCACTGCAACCTCTGCCTCCCGGGTTTCAAGCGATTCTAATGCCTCAGCCTCCTGAGTAGCTGTGATTACAGGTGCATGAAACCACGCCCGGATAATTTTTTCTTTTTTGTATTTTTAGTAGGGATAGGGTTTCACCATGTTGGCCAGGCTGGTCTTGAACTCCTCCCCTCAAGTGATCTGCCCACCTCAGCCTCCCAAAGTGCTTAGATTACAGGCATGAGCCACTACACCCAGCCCACCACTAAAGAACTTTCCCATGCAACCAAACACTACCTGTTTCCCCAAAACTATTGAAATAAAAGTAAATATTTTAAAAAATAAATAAAAATGAGATTTTTAAAAAAGTGAAACAGAAAGAGTCTTAATACCATCAGAAGAGAAGACACAGAGAAGAGAAAGAAACTTGACCATACAGGTAGCAATGAGAGTGATGCAGCCAGAATTCAAGGAATGCCAGCAGCCACCAGCAGATGAAGAAGCAAAGAAGGAATTCTCCCCTAGAGCCTCCAGAGGGAAAGACACCATTGAGGGAAATACCAGCTTCCATGGTGAAGGCTGGAGCAAGCAAGCTGATTGGTGGAAATGAGGTCACGTGCTTTTACCCTAGCTGCAAGGGAAGCTGGGAAAAGTGGTATCAGCTTCTGTAGGGAAAGGTGGGAACAGAGGCCAGGAGGATTCCCCCAGCATAGGTAGGTTCTGGGCAGTCAAAAAGGAGGAGAGATGTTCTCTAGAGATGGCTAGCAGAGCACATCTTCATCCTGCACTCTGACTCCTCCTATTAGTTGGAAATAATGGAATCCCCTCCTTCTCCAAGTCTAAGCAGCTCTGCAGCCACCTTGCTGGGTGAGCCAAGTCTCAGGAGTCTTGCTCCTGTGTTTGATGAACTATCGGTTTTGCTTGCCCAATTCCATTACTGTAGCAGCTGGGTTTTAGTTTTGGTTTTGGTTTTTTCTGAGTTAACTATTCTTTCGTTGTCAGTGCTTGCATCCTGTTGAAGGCTGCTCAGCAACGCAGGCAGTGTTACATAATCTGGCCTCACCACTCTCCCCAGTATCTCTCCACTGCTCCCTGGGCTCCAGCCACAGTCATTTCCCCCACTGCTTCTGGAATATTCCAGGTACCCTGCTCATCAGGGCTGTCACTCACTTGCTCCCTTCTGCCTGGAATACACCTCCCTTCCACCTGCCGTGACTTACTGCTTCATTTGATTCAGCTCTTTGCCCAAATGTCACCTCTTCCAAATGACTTTTCCCAGCTGCTTGATCTAAAACAGTAGCCCCTTCTCATCACTCTTCATCTTTTACCTGCTTTACTATAAAAGCACTTAGCACTAGCTAGTACTGATTATGCATTTATTCGCTTATTTTTTTATTGGGCACTTTCCTCCTGCTAGAACACAAGTTCCATGAAAAGAGAAATCTTTATATTTTGCTTGCTGCTGTATCCCTAGTGTCTAGAATAATTCTTGAAACGCAAGAGTTGCTCCGCATGTACTAGTGGAATGCATAAATGATATTGTCACTAATAGTTTAAATATTTCCCCTTTTTAACTAGGATTTAGTCATTTCTAGAAAATGATTATTTCCATCATTCTGTCTGTCTTCCAGAGCCTAGCAGAGTGCCAAACGCATAATGGGCCACAGGGAATATTTATGGGAGGGATGAACGAATGGGTGAGCACATTTAGACTCTTGTTAAAACCAAACACTCGGCAATAAAATGCAAGATTCTCAAGTTGCGATTTCTTCTAATGGTATTTCCCAACTTTAAGCTGGCATCCAATACAATCATTTCTGTCTTTCTAGAGCTGTACTCACACATATAGACAACTTACGTGGTTTTGTACGCATGGAATCTTATTCTAGTAAGAAGTGATAAACATTTCTCTACTTTGTATGTTTATTCATTAGCATAATCTCTTCTCCCCTCCACCAGACAAGAACTGATGTTGAACACCATTCTATGGAACAGATAAACATGGATGGTTTTGGCCGGGGGCCCAGATCATTGTCCACATCACCTACCCTTGTGTCATCACAACTGTAAGCTCTGGGTCTCTCTAGCAGCCTTGGAAACACCTGTATTGAGAAGAACAAGGAGTGTGTTTGTCTCTTTCAGATTCCACACAAATACCCCTTATTCCCTTTTTCTTCTTTTGTTTGCAATGAAGATTCTAGGGGTGTGTCCAGGTTCAGACAGCCTCATGGGAGGTTGCAAGCCTGGGTAAGGGAATGTGAGCAGAATAACCAAGACAGCCTAGATGGAGATTTCTGTCCTCATGGTTTAATTCCCTGTTTTTCCTTTTGGCTCAATCTTGGGCCATTAAAGGAAAAGGCTTCATTTTTTATATATATATATATATATGTGTGTGTGTGTGTGTGTGTGTTTATTTTTATATGTATATATAATTTATATAATGTGCTATGTACTATATTACACATTGTATATACTGTGCTGTGTACTATTAGGTTGGCACAAAAGTAATTGCAGTTTTGCCACTTTTATGAGAAAAAAATGCAATTACTTTCGCACCAACCGAGTATATTAGAGCATTATGTGGATCTCCACACATTGGATGGTAGGGACGAGTATCATACCTATTTTACAGATGGAGGAATGAAAGTTTCGAGAGATGATCGTATTTACCTAGGACTGCAAAGAGACAGAGACCTTGAAACTAGATGTGACTGTCAACCTCTACCTACAGAGGAAAGGAGGAGGGATGACTTCTTTCACAATCCATTGGTGTTTTTCACCAATTGCTTTTGAGAGTTCTAAGATCCACGGCCGGCAGCAGGCCTCTCAGCCTCATTGGGCGCCCAGGGGGCACTCTGGCAGGTCCCTGGGAAATGGTGCCCCAGCCTCTTGATTTATTGAGATTGCAGCTTGGCTGATGGCTGGCCAGCATGAAGTGCATGCTGATGAGGAGGTGCCGTGGGCCACGTGGGCCTTGGAGGCTGCTCTGCCTGGGAAGTGGCTTTTTTTTTTTTCTGTCTCGTGATGGATGGTGCTGGGACCTAGCCAGACAGTGTCAATCAATTCACAATTCCTGGGGACCTGCTCTGAGTCAGGCACTGTGCTAGGTGCTGGGGATACCATAGGTCGTATGACAGCCAAGCCTTGCCAGGCCAGCAAATCGAAGGCTAGTTTTAAGCCCCAACTGTCCCCATTGCTAGATCCCTTCATACAGTGCATATAAGGGCAGCCCTGGTCCCTGTTCTCATGGAGCTTCATGAAAAGGTGGAAAAATACACAAGCCTACTGAATATGTCATTATATCAGTATGATAAGGAGGGCATGGGACTGTATAGATAAAGGAAACTGAGCCAGGTTGGGCAGCATCAGGAAAATCTCTCTAGAAATAATGTTTGAGCAACAATCAGAAAGATGAACAGGAGTGAATAATGTGGGTTGTGTGGGTGTATAAGGGGAGACACATGAGCAGAGGCTGGAATCCAAGCTGTGGGAAGAACTTGTGGGAAGCTGCAGTGTGATACTTAAGGTCCTAAGAGAAGTCTAGTGCAGTGGGGGCCCAGGGAACAGAGTGGAGCGGTGTGTAACCCCAATAAAACCAGGCTGCCTGTAGTCCAGTCTTCATAGGACATGTGCCAGAGAGAAACAAACCAAAACCCAGAGCAGAGCTAGAAGGGGTGACATGTATCTTTCCCGGATAACTCTTAACAGTACCAGACTAGGGACGGTGAGTCAAATCTCCAAAAATTTGACTAGGGACGGTGAGTCAAATCTCCAAAAATTCTTCATCAGCCATTTCTTCCCCAGAGTCCTAAGAGGTGCTGTGTAAGAGGTGCTGTGGAGGAAACCAGGCTTTGACTGTAAATGGAGGATGGAGGAGGAAGGATGTCTGCATGATTCTCCTCTTTTTTGTTTTCATTATATCTGAGTGTTTTTACAACAAATCAGACCTTTCTTGCTCTTTCAGGATCAATCTGCTAATAACCCTCACGGAGCCTACATGACAGATTCATTTCTCGCCACTTCCTCTTTTCCCCATTGTTTGCAAGTAGAGCAATGACAGATTATTTTTAAGTGTCCTTTTCTAACCTTTTTCATTAACTTGACATTGAAGGGAGAGTGCTCAGATCAATGTCCCTTTCCTAAGTTCTGGTTTTGCTCTCCTTCCTGCAGAAGATGAGGGAACTATATACACAGGGCCTTGGCGACTGTGTTATACAGATTGGACTTTTTCTTAAAAACAATAGAAAACCAATACAGGGTTTTTATTTTTTTTTATTTTATTTTGAGAAGAAGTTTCCCTCTTGTTGCCCGGGCTGGAGTGCAGGGGTGTGATCTCGGCTCGCTGCAACCTCCGCCTCCTGGGTTCAAGCAATTCTCCTGCCTCAGCCTCCCAGGTAGCAGGGATCACAGGCACACACCACCATGCCCGGCCAATTTTTGTATTTTTAGTAGAGACAGGGTTTCACCATGTTGGTCAGACTGGTCTCAAACTCCTGACCTCAAGTGATCCCCCTGCCTTGGCCTCCCAAAGTGCTGGAATTACAGGTGTGAGCCACTGCGCCTGACCCAGGGTTTTTAAATGTTAAATAAAAACCTGTTTCTTTTTTTATACATTTTTATTATACATTGAGAAATTATAGGTGCATTTATTTATAGGGTACAAGGTGGTATTGTGGGTTTTTATAGCTTTTGTTTTGTTTTGTTTAGAGACAGTGTCTCGGTCTGCCCCCAAAGCTGGAGTGTAGTGGCACAATCATAGCTCACTGCAGCCTCAAACTCTTGGGCTCAAGCGATCCTACTGCCTCAGCCTCCCAAGGAGCTGGCACTACAGGCATGCAACACCATGCCTGGCTAATTTTTTTTTTTTTTTTTTGTAGAGATAGGGTCTCACTGTGTTGCCCAGGCTGACCTTGAACTCCTGGCCTCAAGCAATCCTCCCATCTTGGCTTCCAAAAATGCTGGGATTACAAATGTGAGCCACTGTGCTTGGCCTGATTTTTTTCATACGGTGTGGAATTATTTTAAACAGAGAAGAAATGTGATCACATTTGTGATCCTAAATGAGAATATTTCACCTTTCTCAACTCAGCATGAACTTTCCCCCAAGTCCGGCAGAAACTGTCTTTCCTAACACAGCCGAGATCACTTCTCCTAAGTGGACACTGTCACGTGCCTTGGCCCCTTGCTCTCTACCAGGTTTTTCAAGCTCAGCACTATCAACAGTCTGGACCAGTTCATTCCATCATGTGGGAACCGTCCTGTGCACTGCAGGAGGCTTAGCAGCATCCCTGGCCTGCACGCATTAAACGCCAGTAGTGTCCCTCTCATTGTGACAACGAAAAATGTCTTTTTTTTTCTGAGATAGAGTCTCACTCTGTCACCAGGCTGGAGTGCAGTGGCATGATCTCAGCTCACTGCAACCTCCACCTCCCGGGTTCAAGCAATTCTCCTGCATCAGCCTCCGAAGTAGCTGAGACTACAGGTGCCCACCACCATGCCCACCTAACTTTTTTGGTATTTTTAGTAGAGACGGGGTTTCACCATGTTGGCCAGGATGGTCTCAATCTCTTGACCTTGTGATCCGCCTGCCTCGGCCTCCCAAAGTGCTGGGATTACAGGCGTGAGCCACCGCTCCCAGCCTCAGAAATGTCTTTGTATTGCCAAATTGCCCCTGTTGAGAAGCACTGCTGCATGGTTTAATATTCTTATTGTTTCTTACCATATCACTTACAATACCATATTGTTCTTACCAGGATCATGTAAATGACTTCTTTCCAGTATACACAGAAGGCTTGATGTCTGTGGATATTGACATCTGGGCCCTCTATTTACGCCCTTGAGAATTTGTGTCTTTAATCAATAAAATTCAAGGTTCTTGCTCACCCTTCAATCACATTCTGAGCATCTTGTCAAGCCCTGTCCTCTCTGCCTGGCTGGCCTCCCCTTAGTTTGAATGGACTGCCTTTTCCCATAGCCTTGTGGGCACCATTCAGAATGCTGTGTTTATATAAAGCCTTGGCCAAAGAGGGCACTGGATAGCCATGACAAAACAAACACCTATTCCTGTGCTTGGAACGGGTGAGGTCTTTTATGACTTGCTGGAGATGTCTCCTAAATTGTTTGAAATCTTTTTTCAAAATGGACTCCTATATTGTTTGAATTTTTTTTCAAAATTGACCTTGAACAGAAATAAACTTTGGATGACAAGCGAGAGAAAGAATTCATGTTTCTAAAGCAGAAAGCCATCCCGAGAGCTTTCTGAAAGGAGGTCTATTGTGTTCACCGGGGGAAAAGGAAGTTCAGGCGTACCCCTGTCTGACTACGTGATTCATCTCACAACTCTAAAAAAAAAAAAAAAAAAAAAAAGGCACCAGGCTCGGGATGCTGTATTTCCAAGCTCTCTGTGTTCGCTGATTTCTCTTCAGAAGACGAGCAGGTGGCCTGGCTGCCACAAAGTACCTAGGAGGGAACTTGTTGGAATTCAGTTCATTGGAACAGAAATGACAGAATGTCAATTTACCTCCTAACTGCATGTCATCGTCAGGAATCAAATAAGCAATTACATGAAGCTAAATTGAATTCATTTCAGATTCAGATGGACAGCCTGCCCCTAGCTTGCTCCACCGAGGGCAAACAGCCTTTCTGACTGCATATATAACAACAACCCGTGGGTGGACGCTACCTCCGTCCTCCTTAGGGCCAGCCTGGCTGAAATTGTCACTGACAGCTTCCCACCTGGAATTTCCATGTCCACCCTCCACATCCCGTGCCTACGCCAAGCCTAGAGATGTGAAACATGGCAGGAAGTTGCCTCTAATGGTGGAACTTTAGGCATCAGTGTTTGGGGATATGTCCATATAAGATCAATCCCTTTCATCAGTGACTTCTCCCAGGGGCTCCATATAGCGTCTTTTCAATTGGTCCAGCCAGGTAATATGGTGATCTTTGAAGTAAAACGAAAGAGGAAGAGGATGAAAGAAAGGCTCATTTCAAAAAAGAAGTTACTAGATGACACAATGGATTAACTTACTTAATTCTAAAAGTAACTCTCTGAAATAGGTGTTATTATGTCTCTCCATATTTTCAAAATCTTAGAGATGGTGCTTACCTTATATTCATGTTCTCACTTATGTTTCCTGGCCTTCCTGGATATTAGTTTGGGGCCATGAGACTCATTCTGGTGAATGGACTGTAAGCAGAAATGGTAGGTGTCACTTTCTGGCCAAGGTAGTTAAGAGGTCTCCTCCTTCTTTCTCTTCTCCTATTGCTACAAACATGCAGGCCACAAGGTCCTCATGGTGCAGTACCAAGATGGAAGATGTTAATTGCACTCATATGTTAAAGAGTTTTTAGAAGGCTGATAGTTGCATCTTCTCCAATATCCTGCCAAGTTCTCTCCCACCCTCTTCTTGCCCACTGTCAGTGATAAGAAACTTGCCACCTCCTCAGCATCTAATTTTTTTAATTTTTAATTTTATTTATTTATTTATTTTTGTTTAGATTTATTTTTTTGAGACAGGGTCTTGCTCTGTTTCCCAGGCTGAGTGCAGTGGCACGATCTTGGCTCACTGCAACACCCGCCTCTCGGGTTCAAGCAATTCTCATGCCTCAGCCTCCCCAGTAGCTAGGATTACAGGCGTGTGCCACCAAACCAGGCTAATTTTTGTATTTTTTAGTAGAGACGGGGGTTCATCATGTTGGCCATGCTGGTTTCGAACTCCTGACCTCAAGTGATCTGCCTGCCTCTGCCTCGCAAAGTGCTGGGATTACAGGCATGAGCCACCATGCCCAGCCCTCCTCAGCATCTTATATGTGGTTGATCTTGGTGTCTGGCAGTTCTCATCCTGTCCTTTGGAGCCACACAGATCAACTAGTGTCATGCAGTATCCTTGCTCTTAAACCGAACACCTTTCTCAGTGTTTGTACATAGGTTACCTGTCCTCCATAATTTTTCCTTTTCCCAAGCTTAGTTTTTTAAGTCGTTCCTTTCATTTGCTTGGTGTTGAGTTCCCTTGCCTCTTATATTACAAACAGGAAAACGGATGCCCACAGAAGGCAAATGGCACGCAAAGCACTAACGGCTCCTTCATGGCAGAACCTGGCACTGAACTGTCTAAGCTTCACAAGGGAGAAGATTGATATCTGGTTTGCTCACTGTTGTATCCCGGAGCAGTGCCTGGCACATAGTATATGCTTAGTTAATATTTGTTGAGCAAATGAATGAACCCAAGAGTCCCAACTCCCATTATTTTACAATGTAAAGAAATAGTCAATCATAAATTTTATGCTGAACCCATATCGTGGAACTAACTGGTGGGCATAAAACACTATAATAACACAGCTATAATTCAAATAAGGCATTTATCAAATAGTCTTGGGCTTATAAGACACCTAAACTTGGCGCCTGTAGCCCCAGCTAATCGGGAGGCTGAGGCAGGAGAATGGCATGAACCCAGGAGGCAGAGCTTGCAGTGAGCTGAGATCGCGCCACTGCACTCCACCCTGGGCAAGAGAGCGAGACTCCCTCTCAAAAACAAAAAACAATAAACAAAACAAAACAAAAAAATAGCTAACCTTGATCCAAAAAAATCACATATATGTAGAAATTACTAAAGATGGAGGTGAAGACACATTTGACCACTCCACTGCTCGTTCCCACACCTTCAAACTTTGTTGACCTCTACTTAAGCATTTTTCATGGCAACTGTTTAAGACACCCTGCATCCTCATTCTGTCCACAAATATTGTGGTAATTCCTAAAGCCTTATTAAGATGCTGATCCTTGGGGCATATTTCAATAGTTAGGGTAATAGCTTTATGGAATAGGGCTCAGAGCCATAAAAAATGGACCTGGCTTTACCATTAAAATTGTTATTTGCATTCATTTCTGAGATGTAGCTTTATAGTGAAAGTAAACTTATTTCCTGAAAAGATAGATATGATACTGAGATGAAAATGAATACTGGTTAATAAAACTACAGATAAGTATACCGTTGCATAGAATGCCATTGCGTTTAGGCAATAATTCACGTACATCTGCCTTGCCAGCAATCTCCTATTCCCCACCTGTTGAAGCAACATCTTCCTGAGAAACCTTTAGTTGCAGGGACTGGGTGCAGAGCCCAGCTCTGGCATTAGCTGTTGTGATCCACCTTTTCACAATGTGTATAAATTGAGAATAAGGCTAAATTCATTTATTAATTTACTTTTAACAGAGGAGTTTTAGAACTCCTAAGATATGCCATGCTCTGAACATATAATTGCTTTTACAATAAAGGAGCAGGCAGGCAGTCACTAGCTGGCTAGTTATCTGAGTGGCTAGGTGGTTGGGTGGATGGATAGATATGTAGATAGGTGAGTGTACGGATGGATGAGTGGATGGATGGATAGATATGTAGATAGGTCGGGGAAAGGTTGGATGGACAAACACACAGACGGATGGAGGAACACACAGATGGATGAATGGCCAGAAAGAAAAGATGATGAAGAGTCTTTGCGTTTTCAGGATCACCTGGCTTCATTCAGTAATCCTGACTCTCTATCCATATGTCTTACGTTAATCTGGCCCTATCCTTGACCAGTGGACCCATTGTGGCCAATCAGACCGTTGAGATGGATTCATGGTTAGGCAGAGCCCATCAGCTCTAATTCCAAATCTGGAGCAAGCATGGCCTAGAGGGAAGCAACTCTTTCCTACTGGGCTTAAATTTGGGAGGGTGTAAGCCTGGCTCTGCTGGCTGGGTGGTGGGTGCACACACACAGAGCACACCTGGCTTGGGAGTGAAGCCACCAGAGAGGAAAGCAGAATGGAGTAAATGGAAAAGTAGGGTACCGAGGACATGGCTTAAACATCTGAATTCTGCCATGCCTAATGCTAACACCTTGGCTTTTGAATTCTTGTGAGACTTTGTACCTTCAATTTTATTTTTCTTTCAGACTTTGCAACCACAAAGGCTCTAAATAAAACAGATACCTAAGCCAGAAAAGGATTATTGTGTGCTGTGCTGTAGAGGATCTAGAATGAAACCAAGCACAGCTTCCCACTCACTACCTCCACCATGAACACCAGCAGCCTGGGAGCCACGTGTGTTCTGCCTAAACTTTGGGACACAGACCACCACCTAATATTAGATTGAACAATCTGAAAACTACCTCCATGGAACTACTTCCCAAAGATACCCCAATATTTGCATTTTAGTGGCCCACAAGCAATGCTAAGTTTTTAATCAATGGCCTTCTATTCCATCAAACAGGTGAGCTGGGTTTTGAGAATGTCCTCCCTCCCAGCCAAGGAACTCAATAAAACTGTTTTCACTATGAATGAACCAAAAGAATGTGGCGAGTAAACCATGTTTATTTTCCCCAAAGCAGTGCTTGCGTATAAAAGGTTGCTCAACATTGTTCTTGATAAATGATATCCTCTGAGGGTTATTCTAGCTTTGAACTTTGTGATTGCATACAAAGATCAGTGAGAAACTTCTCTTTGCAGCACCATGTAATCTCACCCTAGCTCAGCACTATGGCTGGCACAAAGGAGGTTCCCCGTGTGTATCTGGTGAATAATTAATGAATAACTTTAGACCTAACCATAACCTTCATCCCCTAACTGCTCAGAAGGGACCCCAGTAGAGAGTAACTTTAAGAGGCAATTAGATTCTAAAGGTATCACATAAAGAAACGATCACATAGTCAGAATTTTCCTTAAAAGTCCTCTTAAGTCACCCATGCTTTGAAGAAGCAGATAGTCATTCAATGTGTCCAACACAGTCCATTTTCCCTCTATCTTGAACAGACCACTGTGTTTTGGGATGAGCATCTGATGAAGAGGTTGACTTGTGTTTAAGGGATCATACTGAATAAAAACAGCTGTCTGGCACCTAGCAAGAATAGATGCTCATAGTATGAGGGACAAAAGAGCAAAGGAAGGGATCTCTAGAATCAGATTTTCTCAGGCTATGAGTGGGAGGGTGGTTGAAATAAACTATATGATTGGAAAGTTTCATCCTCACCTTCCCCTACCTCCTTCTCCATCTTCATCCTCTCCCTCTCTCCCCACTCTCTCTCTTGTTCTTGCATCTGCTCGCCTCATAGTATATAATTTAAATTACTAACACATGCTTCTGATGCCACTATATTGTATCCTTAAACCTTCACAGGCCAATGAATGTCCCAGGTAAAAGTCACAAAAAAAGAGATCTCTCTCCGTTCTCTGATGCCCATCCCCAGCACAGAACCTTCTATGGCTGATAGAATTCTTTGCACTCATTCTCTCTCCATATTCAGATGATCTTGAGGAAGCAGAAAGATCAGAGGAAAATGCTTCCAGCAAGCTTCACGTTAGATTCTAAAACCCTATGATTCATTCCTTTTCCATCCAAATAAAATCCCTGTCTTTACAGTAAAGGTGATGAATGGAAACGGCATCCTCAGAGGTTTATATACATCTTGCGGACTTTTTCCTTGCCTCCTTTCCCTTCTTTCCATCTTCTTTTCATTTTTGCAGTGCAACAAAGTTTCACAATGAAGGATTCTATAGAAAATCCATGTCTAGGGATTTATCTGAGCCTTTGTCATAAATTATGGCAACATAGAACCTGGCTGTTGCTATACAATTCCACATATTTCAACAAGGTGGTTACGATAAATTCCACGACTCACTTCAGCTGGAGTAGGACTTGTGAGTGTGCAGCTGCTGTCCCAGATATGAGGGACCCAAATGTGGATACAAAGACTTCCTTTGATGAGATGGCAAAGCTGAGTTTTGGAAAGGAAGGCAGTCTTTTTCCCCCCAAAGAATACTATGTTGAAATAGAATTGTCTTTTTAAAGCCCAGATCAGCATCTATGGAGCATGAAGATGACAGCATCCAAGACTAAAGAGTTTCCCTGGATGAGAAATGACCTCATCCCTTGATTCATCTTTGCAGTTAATATAATGACCTTTAAAATCGAGTTGCTGAGAGCTGAGAATTGAACAAAGTTAAAAAAAAATCAAACAAGAAAGCCCAGAAAGATGATGAGGGATTGTTTAAATGCCTGCTAAGCAGGCACTGTGCCACCTGTGACCTACCACGTAAACCAGAGGAGTAGGCCAGCCACTTTGCTCACCGCATCTGGATAAAAATCTAATGTGAGAATTAAGGATCACTTGGATGATCAGTTCCCATTCTGAGCCCAATCTCTGTGGCCCGTCCAACCTTAGAATCAGTCTCTGCCAAGGTCACTGGGGATGCTCAGTGGTCCAGCTGACCATCTCAGGAAGCCCGGGGTTGGTGATGGGGAGTGTCCAAAAGTCTCACATTCATCTGTAAATCTGCCCCAGAGCTGGAGGCCCTGACTTTGGGCAAGGTAACTTAATGCCTCTTTTCTTTTAGTATAAAAACCCCAACATTTTTCTCCAAGAAAATGCCCATTCTTTATTGCACATGGTCTTAATGAGAATGTCAGTCAAAACATTCTGCCCTTCCTTTGCCTTGGATGGTAAATGATTCATACTGAGTCAATTAGATACCATCGCGCAGAAATGTAAACTTTGGATGGAGTGATTTAAGGGCAGCACATAGTTGGAGCTGATTTCTCCTGACAGTGGGATTCGCAGCAAGGGACCCCCTCCTCCCTGTCTGGGTTCAAAGTGCTTTAATTCCTTATTGCTCAGCCATAAAAAGAAATGAATTAATGGCATTTGCAGCAACCTGGATGAGATTGGAGACTATTATTCTAAGTGAAGTAACTCAGGAATGGAAAACCAAACATCGTATGTTCTCCCTCATAAGTAGGGCCTAAGCTATGAGGATGCACATATATAAAAATGACACAGTGGACTTCGGGGACTTGGGGAAAGGGTGGGAAGAGGGTGAGGGATAAAAGACTACAAAGTGGGTGCAGCATATACTGCTCGGGTGATGGGTGCACAAAAATCTCACAAACCACCACTAAACTTACTCATGTAACAAAATACCACCTGTTTCCCAATAACCTATGTAAATAAAAAATAATTATAATAAATTTTCATAAAGTAAAAAAAAAAGCCCAAAGTGCTTTACTTCCTGTCCTTGCTGGGGCTGGGTTCTGTACTTCTCCTTGGATTCAGGGTGCTTCCCCATGCATACCCTAGTAAGTTCAATTTTTTTTTTTTTACTTAAGTGAGCCTGAGTTGGCCTCTGATGTTGGCAAGCATGGAACCAACTGACACAAGTAGCTTAGTGCTTTGCTACGCCAGGTGTGATCACAGACTAATTGTGTCACATGAGAGATTATGACAAATACAGTATCTTGGGTTTCACCCTAGATCTACTAGATCAGAATCTGCTTTTTCTTTTTTTTTTTTTTGGTGGCAGAGTCTTGCTCTGTCACTCAGGCTGGAGTCCATCTCAGCTCACTGCAACTTCCGGCTCCTGGGTTCAAGCAATTCTCATGCCTCAGCCTCCCAAGTAGCTGGGACTATCGGCATGCACCACCATGCCCAGCTACTTTTTGTATTTTTAGTAGAGATGAGGTTTCACCATGTTGGCCAGGCTGATCTCAACCTCCTGACCTCAAGTCATCTGCCTACCTCAGCCTCCCACAGTGCTGGGATTATAGGCATGAGCCACAACGCCTGGCTCAGAATCAGCATTTTCATATGGTTCCCAGGTGATTCCTGTGCATGTCCAAGTATGGGAAGCACTGGTTTAATAGAGAACCATGTGGACTCTGGATTGGAAAAAGCTGCACCTTTGTCCTCAGTCTATTTCTTCCCTGGGTCGTCCTCATTTCTTCACCTCCTAAACAATGATACTTTCTCTGCTTCATTAGTTTATTTATTCCTTCACTCACTTACCAAATATTTATTGACCCAAAGATGCTATGCTAACAACTGGAGGTAGAGAGTTAAATGAATTTAAGTTTTTCCCTCGAAACGGTGACAGCCTAACAGAAGAGAAAAAGGTGGAAACATCTGCAAACACTACATACTCCAGTTTTCTCATTTTTTTTTTTTTTGTTGAGACAGTCTTGCTCTGTCGCGCAGACTGGAGAGCAATGGTGCGATCTCGGCTCACTGCAACCTCTGCCTCCTGGGTTCAAGCGATTCTCCTGCCTCAGCCTCCTGAGTAGCTGGGATTACAGGCGCCCACCACCATGCCTGGCTAATTTTCATATTTTTAGTAGAGACGGGCTTTTGCCATGTTGGCCAGGCTTGTCTCAAACTCTTGGCCTCAAGCAAACCACCTGCCTCAGCCTTCCGAAGTGCTGGGATTACGGATGTGAGCCACCGCGCCTGGCCTCTCAATTTTAATATGGGGATAGTAATGGTACCTACTTCATCACGTTTTCTAAGGGTTGCCTTTTTACAAATCCATGTTAAAATGAAGCACAGTGGCTACACATAATAACTAATCAGTAAGTGTTAGATATTATTAGTAAGTATTTCAAGCACCAAGACTGAGATATGTAATTCTATTGGCATACATTTCTTAAGTGCTTACAGTTGACCAGGTATGGGTCTAAAATCTTGATATATATGATTTGATTTAACTCTCAGATCAACCATAGGAGGTAAGTATTATCAATATCCCCATTTGAGAGAAAAGGAGGCGCATGAGGTACCATCTGTAGCACAGGTTAGAGGTGAGAGTGATCAATGCTCTTTGTGTTTTGGGGGTGAGGGCATATACAGAAGGAGGAGCACTTGATCCAGATTATGAATGATGAAGAGTACATCAGGTAAACAGAGGCACCACAGAGAGGGAACGGCAGGTGCAAAGGATGAAGGCATGAGGAGTGAATAAATAGGATGAGAGATGTGGCTGGATAAGAAATGTCACACCAGCTGGGTGCAGTGGCTCACACCTATAATCCCAACACTTCGGAAGGCCAAAATGAGAGGATAACTTGAGCCCAGGAATTTGAGACCAGCCTGTGCAACATAGCAAGACCCTGTCTGTACAAAAAAATTTATTTTAATTAGCCAAGCATGGTGGTTGTGTGCCTGTAGTCCCAGCTACTCGGGAGTCTGAGGCAGGAGGATCACTTGAGCCCAGGCATCCTAGGCTGCAGTGAGCTATGATTGAGCCACTGTGCTCCAGCCTGGGCAACTGAACAAGACCCTGTCTCAAAAAAAAAAAAAAAAAAAAGCTACCCAGATGCATTGTGTCTTGACTCGGAAATACCAGCTTATGAGGCCTCATGAGCATTCCTTGCACACGTACATAGTCTGAGAACTTGAGCCGGGCCTTCAGCAACACCACTCATTTCCAACAGGCAAGTCATTTAAGAGGTTGCTGCCTCCTACCTGGAAAAAGACAGGAAATCTGGGAAAATAGAGACAATAACTAATGCTTTTGCCTATCCCCTCTAGGGGCACACAGACATAAATGGTCTCATCTGGGCAGAGAACTATGAACATTTTTTGATCGACAGCTCTGAACAGATGCATGAACCACGCGGTCTAAGTCAAGGTGCCGGGGTGAGGTGCTCTGCTCTGCTCTGCCTTTAGCCTGTGAATGGCTCAGACTCTTGGACTGTTCCTGGCTTAGCTCGGTTTCCATGGCCCTGCACAGAGCTTGGCATGACAGCAGGTACTCCAAACATGCCTGAACAAGTTGTGTTATCTCCATCCATTAGATGATGCCATTTGTTCAATTCAACTTTGACTAGAACCTGCGGGTCTTTTCGATTCCAACAGATTACATGGTATCTGCAGAAGGCTGGATCTTCTTTGTCATATTCCAACACTACTGTCACCTTCTCCAAATGTCCCTCCTAACCATTTGATCGAAAGAATCTTCACATACCCCAGTCACCAGCTACTATCCTCTCTGCTTTATTTTCTTCACAGGTTTTAGTATCTGTGAAACTATCCCCCCAGGGTTGACAAGCATTGCATGCCAGGTTCTGTACATAAATGTAGTATAATTAAGCATTAATCAGGCTGCACTTTGACTCAATTTGTTTTTGTTAAAAGTCACGTGGCACTGGATACTAACCATTTGCATTCCCATTGTTCCTACAGAGGGATTTCTGACATCAGCGTCAAGAGATTGTTTAAGAATTGATTTGCATCCCCTTCATTCATATAGATAAGATCTCTGACATTAGAATCATAAAGCTTTGGTTAAACATGTTTTTCAAACCCTGAATTCCAGCAACTTGTTAGAAGACCCCCCACAGAGGAAAGGGATCAGAAAGGGAATATGGCTCCTTTTCTGTTTTGCTTTTTTGAAACAGGGTCTCCCTCTGTTGCCCAGGCTGGGGTGCAGTGGTGCCATCACAGCTCACTGCAGCCTGGACCTCCTGGGCTCAAAGGATCCACCCGCCTCCACCCCTCACAGTGCTGGGATTACAGCCATGAGCCACCGTGCTCAGCCAGAATACAGCCTCTTCATCTCCTTATACCATGACTTCATCCTGCACTTTTCCACCAATCAACGATCTCCACACATCAGCTCACTCCAAAACCCTTAAAAACTCTAAGCCCAAACTTCTCAGGGAAATGGATTTAAGGTTTCCTCCCATCTCCTCATTCAGGGACCCTATGATTAAACCTCTTTCTCTGCTGCAACCCAGTGTCTCAGGATATTTACTCGTTGCATGCATCAGCCAATGAACCTACTACAGTTACATCTATACTTCCTCACCAACGTATTTATTTACTTGTATATTGTCAGTCTGCTCCCATAGAACGTAAGCTCTGAGAATCTTTGTCTCCTTCATCATAATGTTCACAATACCTTGAACAGTGTCTGGGACACTGCAATTGGGCAAAAAAAAAAAAAAAAAAAAAAAAAAAGGATAAAGAAGTGGCTGAGGCCAGGCGTGGTAGCTCACACCTGTAATCCTAGCATTTTGGGAGGCCGAGGCAGGTGGATCATGAAGTCAAGAGATCGAGACTATCCTGGCCAAAATGGTGAAACCCTGTCTCTACTAAAAATACAAAAATTAGCCGGGCGTGGTGGTGTGCACCTGTAGTCCCAGCTACTTGGGAGGCTGAGGCAGGAGAATCACTTGAACCGGGGAGGCCGAGGTTGCAGTGAGCCGAGATCGCACCACTGCACTCCAGCCTGGCAACAGAATGAGACTCCATCTCAAAAAAAAAAAAAAAAAAAAAAAAAAAAGAAACAGCTATCCTTTCTAACCATAATTTTTACACATGTACCTCATTTCATGGAGATAAAATAAATGAAAATCTGGTTTTATATTCTTCAATAATTTAAAAGATACTTCCACTTGAAATTCCACAAAAGAATTCTACAGCCAGCTCAATGAGGGCATGAAGAGACAATGTCACCCACTGTCTTTCAGGAGCGTGACAGGTAGAAAGGAAGTGTGCAGTGACTTTGTGAACTACCTACACATCTGTCCCAGATTGCATCCTCTGGAAGACGTTGAATTAGAATCTGGGTACAAGTGTTTATTCGGGAATAATACCTGGGAAAAAAGGATAAAGCAGTTTGGGAATAAGTAAGTCATGTAAGGGGTTGTTGCCTCCTTGCTAGAAAAAGACAGCAAATCTGGGGAAAGAGAGACTGTAACTGTATTTTATAACAGGAAGAACCTCATGCAACCTGGCAGGGAGCTCTGCAGCAAGTACTGGATTATATAAGAATGACCCAAGTGGGGCCGAAGTGCCCAGGCCTTAGTTTATACCCGTTTCACTAAGTCACAGGCTGAGGTTGCCCCAAGAAAGGCATGACCTGGAGCAGCAAATCTTTGCAGCTCAGAAAGACGGTGAAGGACCTGACAGCCGACAGCCACCTGCAAACCACACTTTCTAGAGCTGGGCAGCAAGTCTTTTCCTTGAAGGGTCATCAAGACAGGGCACTCCTGGGCACTTCAACTCTGTGAATTTCAAGCTCAAACCAAGGCTCTCAGAAGGCTGGCTACCGGGTGTCCACTGAGTTCCTGCTGTCTTCTAAGATGTGCCACAAATAGTCCAATTCCTAAATTAGAAGTCACGTCCTGTAAGTGCTTGCTGACTTGGCAGTAGCAACACTGACATAATTTCACAAATAATGATGTTATCCGAGGCAAAAGTTGCATTAGATCAATTACCACTCTATTTCAGTGCCATCTGAGTAGCTCTCAGTGTTTATTTCAGTTCACCTATTTTTAAACCAAAGCTCTCAGGCTTCTGAACCACAACCATGAGCATACCTTCCTTTTCCAGTCCTTGACAGCAACTGTCTCTCATTCTGAACTAAAAAGAATGATGTGGATATCCTCCCCTCCCCATTTCTCTTCTCAATTTCCTTACTTTCTATACTTTAATTGGAGGAGGAGGAGTGGTGGTTCTGCTATGAGGAGAGTCAAAAGCTTAAGGCTCAAAATAAATAAATAAAGGGAGGGGATATTATTATTTCAGGAGAACGGAAGATTAACTTAAACTGTAACAGGAGAAGGGTTGGGTTTGACTGAGGAATATTTTCCTGTTGGAGAAAGATGTCAGATGCAGGTGGAGCTGGACTATTAGGAAAAATCATTAAACTTGAGGTGCATGCCCATGTGGCCGGTGTTACAGGTTGAACTGTGTTCAAATTTATATATTAAAGTTCTAACCCCTGGCACCTCAGAATGTGTCCTTATTTGCAGACAGGTCTTTACAGAGGTAATCAAGTTAAAGCAAGGTCATCAGGGTGGATCCTAAACCAGTAAGACTGGTGTCCTTATAAACAGGGGAAATTTGAACAGAGACAGACTTGCACAGAGAGAAGACAGTGTGAAGAGACAAGGAGAATATGGCCATTGTTATGAGCTGAACGTACCTCCTCCCACAAATTCAGATGTGGACACAGTTGCATGCCTGCATCCCCAGTTTGATGGTATTAGACGGTGAAGTCTTTGCAATAATGAGGTTTACATGAGATCATGAAAGTGAATCCCTCATGAAGGGATTCGTGCTGTTATAAGAGGAGGAAAAGGGAGAGAGATATTTCTCTCCCTCCACGAGCACCCATGAAGGAAAGGTCATGTCCAAAGACACAGCAAGAAGGTGGCTGTCTTCAAGCCAGGAAGCAAGCCCCCACCAGACAGTGAATCTGCCCATGCCTCGATCTTGGACTTCCCAGCCTCCAGAACCACAAGAAATAATTTCTTTGTTTATAAGCCATCCAGGCTACAGTATTTAGTTATAGCAGCCCAAACAGACTAAAACAGCAATCTACATGATGAGGAGAGAAGCCTGGAAATAGATTCTTCCCTTATAGCCCTCAGAGGAGACCAATCCTGCTGATGCCTTGATTTGGACATCTGGTCTCCAGAACTGTGAGATAATGAATTTCTGTTGCGTAAGCCACCCAGCTTGTGGGACTTTGTTACAGCAGTTGTAGCAAACTAACCCAGCTGGATTAGATCAGGAGAAGACTAAGTGATCCTTATCAACTGTCCTCCCTCCAGGGTGGAAGATTAGCTGACTCTCCTAAAGCAGAGAAATCTGGAGGCCATATCCCCACTGAGGAGATTCAAGAGGAGGTGAGGAAAACATTCCCTCTCACTTCTGCCTTCTTTCTTGTTTTTTTTCCTTTCCTTTTTTTTTTTTTTTTTTTTGAGACAGAGTCTCAGTCTGTTGCCCAGGCTGGAGTGCAGTGGTATAATCTCAGCTCACTGCAACCTCTACCTCCCTGTGTGTCCAGAATTGGTGGGTTCTTGGTCCCACTGACT
Source organism: Nomascus leucogenys (assembly GCF_006542625.1). Lineage (NCBI taxonomy): Eukaryota > Metazoa > Chordata > Mammalia > Primates > Hylobatidae > Nomascus > Nomascus leucogenys. The sequence continues at coordinate 86,315,749 of NC_044398.1, read as the reverse complement.
TCAAGAATGAAGCCGCAGACCCTCGTGGTGAGTGTTACAGTTCTTAAAGGCGGCGTGTCCGGAGTTTGTTCCTTCTGAAGTTTGGATGTGTTCGGAGTTTCTTCCTTCTGGTGGGTTCATGGTCTCGCTGGCTCAGGAGTGAAGCTGCAGACCTTCACGGTGAGTGTTACAGCTCTTAAGGCAGCACGTCTGCAGTTGTTTGTTCCTCCCGGTGGGTTCATGGTCTTGCTGGCTTCAGGAATGAAGCTTCAGACCTTTGCCGTGAGTGTTACAGCTCATAAAGGCAGTGTGGACCCAAAGAATGAGCAGTAGCAAGATTTATTGCAAAGAGAGAAAGAACAAAGCTTCCAAAACGTGGAAGGGGACCCCAGCGAATTGCCACTGGGGACTCAGGCAGCCTGCTTTTATTCCCTTATCTGGCCCCACCCACATTCTGCTGGTTGGTCCATTTTACAGAGAGCTGATTGGTCTGTTTTACAGAGAGCTGATTGGTCCGTTTTGACAGGGTGCTGATTGGTGCATTTACAATCCCTCAGCTAGACACTCAAGTTCTCCACGTCCCTACTAGATTAGCTAGATACAGAGTGTAGGCACAGAAGTTCTCCAAGTCCCCACCATAGTAGCTAGATACAGAGTGTCGACTGGTGCATTCACAAACCCTGAGCTAGACCCAGGGTGCGGATTGGTGTGTTTACAAACCTTGAGCAACATACAGAGTACCGATTGGTGTATTTACAATCCCTTAGCTAGACATAAAGTTTCTCCAAGTCCCCACCAGACTCAAGAGCCCGGCTGGCTTCACCCAGTGGATGCTGCACCGGGGACGCAGGTGGAGCTGCCTGCCAGTGCTGCGCTGTGGGCCCGCACTCCTCAGTCCTTGGGTGGTTGATGGGACTGGGTGCCGTGGAGCAGGGGGGCGGCGCTCGTCCGGGAGGCTCGGGCCACCCAGGAGCCCAAGGCGGGGAGGGGAGGGTCAGACATGGCAGGCTGCAGGTCCCAAGCCCTGCCCTGTGGGGAGGCCGCTAAGGCCTGGCAAGAAGTCGAGCACAGCAGCTGCTGGCCCAGGTGCTAAGCCCTTCACTGCCCAGGGCTTGCGGGCCGGCTGGCTGGCTGCTCAGAGTACAGGGCCGCCACGCCCATGCCCACCCAGAACTCGTGCTGGCCCGCAAGCGCTGCACGCAACCCCAGTTCCCACCTGCGCCTCTCCCTCCACACCTCCCTGCAAGCTGAGGGAGCCGGCTCCAGCCTTGGCCAGCCCAGAAAGGGGCTCCCACAGTGCAGCGGCAGGCTGAAGGGCTCCTCAAGTGCCGCCAAAGTGGGAGCCCAGGCAGAGGGGGCACCGAGAGCGAGCGAGGGCTGCGAGGGCTGCCAGCACGCTGTCACCTCTCACCAGGTTCAAGTAATTCTCCTGCCTCAGTCTCCCCAGTAGTTGGGACTACAGGTACACGCCACCACACCCACCTACTTTTTGTATTTTTAGTAGAGACAACCAGGGTTTCACCATATTGGCCAGGCTGGTCTCAAACTCCTGGGCTCAAGTGATCTGCCCACCTCGGCCTCCCAAAGTGCTGGGATTCTAGGCATGAGCCACTGTATCTGGTCTCCTTCTGCCTTCTAACATCATCTTCATCTTTTCCCTGTCTACCCTCTGATCTCTCCCAGAGTCTCTTAAGCAGTGGATGTGCTGGTGGTGACATGGGGCTCCCTACATTTCAGTGTCCTTGTGTATCAAATGGGAGTTATAAAATAGTTGCTGTAAAGAAGTGGTGAGAGGAATCCATGGAATGACACATGGGAACGGCAGGCGCAGAGCAAGTGTTCCACTAACTGAAACCATAACCAGCCTTAGTGTGGAAGGCAAGAACTTCACATTATACTTAATCATTATATGAATCACTATAATTAATGATTATAAATTATATGTAATGGGTGACTAATTATTATTATTGGCAAATGAAAGCTCTCTGCATCTCTCTGTCACTTGTGGGATGTGTGATGAATCACAGAAGCCTGGGTTCAAAGCCTGGCTTTGCAGATTTACTGGCGGTGAGACCTGGGTAAGATGCTTTAGGAGTCTGAGAGGTGGAGGTGTTAAACAGAGGGTCAAAAAGTTGCTGAAAACCTTTCCAAGAGGACAGTGAAACAGACCAGTCCTGATGAGAGAGGAATAAATGGGGAAAGAGTACAGGAGACACAAGCTGGGTGGTTTTAAAATATCTGGGTTACTTTGGTGAAGAAGCAAGAGCTTTATTTTGTTTGCTTTGTGCCCCCATAGTTGGTTAGTGTTGAAGATGGAGCCCTTAGTCCCTAGTACCAAGTACAGCATCCAAGATAGAGTACCAAGATCCTTACCTCTTACCTTGTTGGAGATAAAACCATCTTTAAACCTACAGGGGCCAGGAAGTATGCCAACATTTGTTATCACAGTAGCTTGTTGTTGTTTGTTGCTTGTTTTTGAGACAGGGTCTCCTCTGTTGCCCAGGCTGGAGTGCAGTAGTGCAATCTCTGCTCACTCATCCCCCACCTCCTGGGTTCAACAGTTCTCCTGCCTCAGCCTCCCAAGTAACTGGGATTAAGGCATTTGCTAATTTTTGTACTTTTAATAGAGATGGGGTTTTGCTATGTTGGCCAGGCTGGTCTCGAGTGATCCACCTGCCTTGGCCTCCCAAAGTGCTAGGATTACAGGTATGAGCCACCACACCTGGTCTTGTTGTTGTTTTGAGCCCTACTCTGTGCCAGAAACTTTGTTAACCACCATGGATATGTTGTGTACGCTGTTAACAATTTCATACATGGAAGTCAAATATTGAGATGAATCTCTAAAATTAAAATGTTTTATTTGGGAGGAAAGGATTGCGATTCAGAGCATATATGCAGACCAGGTGGTCTTCAGTACATCCAAAGAACAAAGAGAAGTTAGAGGTGTTTTAGAAAAGGAGAAACGTTACATGTTGTTCTTCGAGAAAGTTCATTGGCAGTGGTAAGGCTGTGGGAGCTGGCAAGCTCTATTTGGTGAGTGATGGCAGTGGGCAAAACTTGTCTTAAGGTCACAGCAGGTTTTTCCAGTAGCCGTTAGATAAAACTGGCGTCAGGTTCCAGCAGGCAGTTCCAGCAGCCAGGCTCTCCGAGAATTACTTTCTGGAAGCCATGTAATGTGGTCTGACTGCTTTCCCCCCCACTCCCCCGGCCTCTTGACTCTGTTTTAGTTGGCTATAACAAGAATGACCCAATTCTAAGACCAACTTTCACACAGAATGCAGACTGGAATGTTAACTTAGAGATAAGGAAACCTAGGCTTAGAGAGGTGGAGTAACTTGCTCAGGGTCTCACAGCTCATAAGTAGCAGAGGCAGGACTCAAATCCAGAAGGTTGTGTTACCAGTGGAGAGTGTCCAGGTTCTTGGTGTCTTGATCAAAGAATTGGATGAAATGCACAAACAAAGCAAGGAAAGAATGAAGCAACAAAAGCAGACTTTATCGAAGACTAAAGTACACTCCACAGAGTGGGGGTGGGCCAGAGCACAGGAACTCAAGAGCCCCGTTACAGAATTTTTGGAGGCTTTAATAGCCCCCAAAATTTCCATTGGTTACTTGGTGTATGCCTTATGTAAATGAAGAGGATGGAGGAAACTTACAAAGTCATTTATTTGGCTTACGCCCTGTGTAAATGGAGAAGATATTTTCTGTCACAGCTGAAGTGTTTCCATTTGATTTAGTTCTAGGAAGTCCTTATGTTCCTGGCCTCCAAACCCTATTCTCCTGCCTCTGTTGGAATGCATGTGGGGGCTCAGGGAACCCCTGTATTAGTTGACTAGGGCTTCCATAACTTCCATAAGGACCACAGACTTAAACAACGGAAATTGACTTTTTTGCAGTTTTGGAGGCTGAAAGTCCAAGATGGTGGTGAGAGCGGGGTTGGTTTCACCCGAGGCCTCTCTCCCTGGCTTGCAGTTGGCCCCCTTCTCACCATGTCCTCACGTGCTTTTCCTCTGCATGCGTCCCTGCTGGCCCCTGTCCACATTTCTTAGAAGGACACCAGTCGGATTGAATGAAGACCCACCCTAATGGCCACATTTTAACCTAATTACCTCTTTGAACGTCATCTCTCCAAATACAGTCATGATCTGAGATACTGAGAGCCCTCAATTAGGCAAGGACTTGAAGGTATGACTTTCTGGGAAACACAATTCAACCCATAACGAGCCCCATACTGGCATTTCCTGAGGTATGAGACACGTACCATCATTGAAGCATTATGGCTTCAGGTATAACCTGAACACTAACAGCAATGACTTATCTCCAGATAAAGTGATTCCCTTTTCAAACCTCTTTCAGTTACTCTGACTGCACCAAGAAGAACATCTTGGCTCGGTGCTAAGGACTTGTAACACTTCTCCAGAGCTGACAAGTCTCCCCTTTGAACAAAGACAGCTATCTAGCTAACTAACTAAATTTAATAGCCTTGGTTGTTTGTTGTTGTTGTTTTAGTCTGGTTTATTTTTATTGCATTTTTTCTTTTTTCTTTTTTCTTTCTTTTTTTTTTTTTTGAGATAGAGTCTCTCTCTGTTGCCCAGGCTGGAGTGCAATGGCACGATCTCTGCTCACTGCACACTTGGGCTCCCGGGTTCAAGCAATTCTCCTGCCTCAGCCTCCTGAGTGGCTGACTACAGGTGCCCGCCACCATGCCCAGCTAATTTTCGTGTTTTTAGTAGAGACGGAGTTTTGCCATGTTGTCAGCCTGCTCTCGAACTCCCGACCTCAAGTGATCCACCCACCTCGGCCTTCCAAAGTGCTGGGACTACAGGCGTGAGCCACTGTGCCCAGCTGCAGTTATTTTTCTAGTGATCTAGTCAGGGTAAGGAAAAGCAGACTTTTCATTTCAGATACTGACGTAAAGTTTCCCTTTTATTTATTTATTTATTTATTTATTGAGACGGAGTCTCACTCTGTTGCTAGGCTGGAGTGCAGTGGCCTGATCTCAGCTCACTGCAACCTCTGCTTCCAGGGTTCAAGCGATTCTCCTGCCTCAGCCTCCCAAGTAGCTGGCATTACAGGCATGCGCCACCATGCCCAGGTAACTTTGTATTTTTAGTAGAGATGGGGTTTCACCATGTTGGCCAGGCTGGTCTTGAACTCCTGACCTCAAATGATCCACCCTCCTCGGCCTCCCAAAGTGTTGGGATTATAGGCATGAGCCACTGTGCCTGGCTGCGTTTATTTTTCCAGTGATCTGGTCAGGGTAAGGAAAGGCAACATTTCGTTTAAATAAATATGTTTTGTAAAAGACTGAGTTCATTAAAGCAGCAAAAGTAGTAAGCAAATCAGAGTGAGCGGTCCATGGATGTGACAGCCTGGGTCGATAGTCCTACGATGATGGGAGGTGGGGAGACACTGCAGCCACAGGCACTGCTGAAACAAAGAATCCATAGGTCAGAGCCTGAAGAGAAAATTTCTTGCAAGGACAAAAAAACCAAACACCGCATGTTCTCACTCATAGGTGGGAATTGAACAATGAGAACACTTGGACACAGGAAGGGGGACATCACACACCGGGGCCTGTTGTGGGTGGGGGAGGGAAGGGGGACAGCATTAGGAGATACACCTAATGTAAATGACGAGTTAATGAGTGCAGCACACCAACATGGCACATGGATACATATGTAACAAACCTGCACGTTGTGCACATGTACCCTAAAACTTAAAATATAATAAAAAAATAAATAAAATTTAAAAAAAAAAAGAAACTTCCTGAGGGATGTCCCAGCTGGGGATTGCATGAGGGATCTCAGGCTAAGATTTCGGCGTTTTGTTTTGTTTTCTTTTCTTTGTTTGTTTGTTTTTTGAGACAGGGTCTTGCTCTGCGGCTCAGGCTGGAGTGCAGTGGTGCAACCGTAACTCACTGTAGCCTCGAACTCCTGGCCACAGGTGATCTTCCTGCATTAGTTCCCCAAGTAGCTGGGACTATAAGTGGGAGCCACCACACCTGGCTAATTTTTTAACTTTTGTAGAGGCAAGGTCTTACTTTGTGTCAAGGCTGGTCTCAAACTCCTGGCCTCAAGCGATCCTCCCACCTGTGCCTCCCAAAAAGTTGGGATTATGGGTATGAGCCAGCATGCCCAGCCTGGAGTTTTAAGTTGATGCTATCAAGTTGATTAACTATTTCCTGCTTGAGGGGTGGTGCCTACCTCGGGAATCTCTTCCTTTTCAACCCCTGTCCCTTTTTCTCCCTCTCCACCCAAGACAGGTTAAGAGTTTGCCAGTTTCAACAGAGCCTTTCTTTTTCTTAAGCCATCCTGTCGATTAGCACTAGGATATTGACTTTGGTGGTTAATCACTGTTCACCTTTTCCTTCCCATAAGCTTTTTGGCAGATACTTAGTGAGACAGACTTTGTTTGATTCCAATGCCAGCTCCATCATTTAGTCACCGTCAGTACTTGAATGGGGTTTCACAACCTCCCTGGGCCTCAGTCTCCTCATCTGTAAAATGGGATTAATAATAAACACCCAGTGAGGATCAAATGGGAAATAAATTCTAAAGCTCCTGGCCCCTGTAAGCACTCAATAAATGGTAGCTATTATTAGCTTCCTCCAAGGCAGAGAAATGTAAATGTGTACCTGCCAAGGATTCTGGGAGTATAGCCAAAATCACCCCACCTCAGACATAAAATTTCTTCCAAGCCTTAAATTTGAGGTTCTACTCTGTAATATATCCACATTTGTTTTAATGTAAAAATAATGCTTTAAATTACCATCAAGGACAATTAGTGCTCCAGGAAAATGGACTTTAAGTATTCTCTGCCATGGGCCTATCATTCTCTTGGTTATATATAATTTGAGCTCTGAAAAGCATGAAAAATTGCATCCCTTTAACTCAGTGGCTCTCAACAAAGGGTGATTTTGCCACAGGGGACATTTACAAAATATCTGAAGACCTTTTTGCTTGTCACAATTGTGGGAGGTGGTGCTACAGGCATCTAGTGGGTAGAGGCCAGAGATGTTGCTAAACACCCTTCAAGACATTGGACAGTCCCCAACGCAAAAGAAGTATCCAGGCTGGGCGCGGTGGCTCATAATCCTAATCTCAGCGCTTTGGGAGGTCAAGGCGGGCAGATCACTTGAGGTCAGGATTTGGAGACCAGCCTGACCAACATGGCAAAACCTTGCCTCTACTAAAAATACAAAAATTAGCCGAGTGTGATGACTACCACAGGCAGTAGCGAGGAGCCCTGGGGACTGCTAATCCTAACCAATGCCCTCACAGCAAAATTCTGCTTTTCCTTCCATGGCTGGCCCAGGATGTCAGAAGGATGGACGTCATTGCCCATGTGGCCGTTCTACACCAGAATCACAAGCAGCTGACCATGGGTTAAATGGAGTTGGCAGATGCATTTCATTTGGCCCAAACAAGCAATGTTTTTAAAAACAGAGCCAGCTGTGAAACATCTAAGGATTTTGCACACAAAAATAAATGCTAATGGCTTCCTTCTCTTGAGACTCAGAGAGATTGGGCAACAGTGAGCCTGCATTCCCACAGGACAGTAATAAGCTGGAGTGGGGCAGCCTGTGCTCTCCAGGTCACTAAAGTCCCCAGTGCTGCCTTTTCTCCTATAGCTGGCCCCTTCCATTAGCTTCGGTTACCTGCTGGAACCCTGGAGGCTTGAGTGGGCAAGTCCTGGCTACACATTTACTGGAAGCACCAGCAGAGATACACATGGCATCTACAAACAGCATACTTTGCAGCTGGTAGATTCTAAGATAAGGCTCTTATAGATTCTGAAATCATGGGAAAGTGGGGCTGAAAGAATCCTTTGCAGGGCAAGAATCCAAGTTCTTCAACTCCTCGTGTGTGTGTGTGTTTGTGCATATGTGCGTGCATGTGCACATGTGTGTATGGGCGGGGAGATAGAGATAAGAGAGAAAGTTATTTTTTCCCTGACAGGCGAATTTTTCTTTTTTTTCTTTCTTTTCTTTTTTTTTTTTTTTTTTTTTTTTTCGAGGCAGGGTCTTGCTCTGTCCCCTAGGCTGGAGTGCAGTGACACAATCAAGGTTCACTGCAGCCTCAAAATCCTGGGCTCAAGCCATCCTCCTACCTCAGGCTCCTGAGTAGCTGGGATTATAGGCCCATGCCATCCCAGCCAGCTAATTTTTGTATTTTTTGTAAAGATGGGGTTTCACCATGTTGCCCTGGCTGGTCTCGAACTACTGAGCTCAAGTGCTCTGCCCACCTCAGCCTATTTTTTTCTTTTTTGGAGACAGAGTCTTGTTCTGTCACCCAGGCTGGAGTGCAGTGATGTGATCATGGCCTTGACTGCCCAGGCTCAATCAGTTCTCTTGCCTCAGCCTCCTGAGTAGCTGGGACCACAGGTGCATGCTACCACACCTGGCTAATTTTTTTATTTTTTACAGAGATGGGGGTCACGCCATATTGCCCAGGCTGGTCTTGGACTCCTGGGCTCAAGGGATCTACCCGCCTCTGCCTCCCAAAGTGCTAGGATTACAGTCATGAGCCAATACTCCTGGCCCTTCTTTTCTAATCTAATATTTTTATTATTCCAAAGAATATAAATTTTCATCACCACAACCTCTACCTCCTGGAATTATTCAAAAGGAAGCTTCTATCCTTCCCTTCACCTGGTCCCTGTCTTTTCTACAAGAGTGGAGAAATCATGTATCTGATAAGAAAAGATTGGAAAGATGAAATCTCAGGATGGAGGGCATCAGTCCCTTGGACGTTCTTTTGGAGCTCTGGGCTTGTCCCTGGATGAGGGTGTCATACGTGGCATCAGCATGCCTGGGTCAGGGCTTCATGCTGGCCTTGTAGAGACAGGAGTAGACATCCACTTCTTTCTGTCTCTACTCCTGGGGCCCAGACTAGCTCCTTTGCAGCTGCCCTTCTGCTGTTTCCCTTTAGCAGATTTTAGGATCCAGGCTCAGGGGTATGTATCAGGGAGCCACACTGTGGTTGTAGGTATAAGCCTTACCTTCTGGCCCGGCATTACCAACAATAAAGCTGGTATTTTGGCCAGTTATTTGTTGTTATGCTTATTCCTCAATTTGTTCACAATGCAAAAGAAAAAAATGGGTGCTCCTGAGTAGCACATGACAGGGATCCCCAGAGGGACAAGAGTCAAAATTCTACTCTGTGGGTTGGTCCAGAGTCAAGGAGCAGAAACAACTTGGAGAAATTGACCTTCAGCAGGAGGCTGAAGTCTGTTTTGTGTGAGACGATGTGGACCACATCCCACATCCCACATCTTATTTGCATTTATCAGTGGTTGTTTCTGCAGACGGTTAGTCATGAGCCAATTATGCCTTGTGCATGGGGAATTTTAACCAGTTTACCCAACAGACACAAAGTCTGTGTGAGAGGAGGCTTCAGTTTCCTGGATGATGGCTCTTCTGGAGACAAAAGGTGGTTGACCAGTTGGCCAGCTCTTCTGCTCTAGTTGCCTTCCATTAATTTTGTATCAATTTCATTAACATCTACAAGGTTTGGGAAAAGTATAAAGGGATTGGCAAACCTGAGAAGAAACCGAGATCCCTTTGTACATCAGTCACTCCCAAAGACTGATCCTCTTCACCTCCTGAAACCATCAGAAACTATTTGATCCCCATTCATTTCCATGCTGAGGCTGATGGTTTAATGGGCCTCAAAGCCTCTTAACCCACAGCTTGCTGCCTGCTAGTCCTTTGTATGCAAAATATTCCTTCAAAATACATTCACTCAAAAGCTTGTATAAGCAAATGCATCCTGGGGAAGATGAGATTCCACAGTGATCAGGGGGTGTCTCTTCATTGCCACTTGCATTATAGTCATTGTTTGTTTCATCTAGAACTTTCCCACCTCCCACATGGAGAAGTCACTTGCTAGAAGTTACTTGCCTACCCTTTTTTATTTTTTTTCATTTCTACAGTGTTATCCATTTGGAGAGGGACTTTCTTATTTACACAGAAGACCACATATTGTATGATTCCATTTATATAAAATGTCCGGAAAAGGCAAATCCATAGAGACAAAGTAGATTAGTGGTTTCCTGGGGCTGGGAGTGAAAATGTGAAGTAACTGTAAATGGGTATGTGGGATCCTACTGGGTGATGAAAATGTTCTAAAAATAGATGATGTTGGACGGTTACACAACTCAGTAAATTTGTCAAAAGTTGTTAAATTATACACTTAAAATTGGTAAATTTTATGATCTATAATTTGCACCTGAATCAAGTTTTTTTAGACACCTTTATTGAGATATAATTCACATTCCATACCATTCACCAATTTAAATTAATTCAATCGTTTTTTTAAATTATACTTTAAATTCTAGGATACATGTGCACAATGTGCAGTTTTGATACATAGGTATACATGTGCCATGTTGGTTTGCTGCACCCATCAACTCATCAAGTTGTTTATTTAAAAGAAGTGCCAGGTGTGGTGGCTCATGCCTGTAATCCCAGCACTTTGGGAGGCTGAGTGGGAGGATCACTTGAACCCAGGAGGTGATACCAGCCTGGGCAACATCTCTACAAAAAAAATTTAAAAAATTAGCTTGGCCTGGCAGCATGCACCTGCAGTCCCAGCTTCTTGGGAGGCTGAGCTGGGAGGATGGCTTGATCCCAAGAGGTCGAGGTTACTGTGAGCTGAGATTGCACCACTACACCTCTGCCTGGGCAACTGAGAAAGACCCTGTTTACAAAAAATAAACAAAAAATGAAAATTGAAATTAAAAAGAAAGTGAAGGTTGACTTTGCAGTTGTTGCTGCCCACATTTCCTAGGCCCTCATGTTTCTACACAGGCTCACTGGCTTCAGCCTCCAGTCCTAGGGTTCTTTGCCGAAGGGTACTTTCTGGCCACCAGCATCCACTCTCTCCACATGTGTGGCAGACTTGAAGTGCCAGGGAATTCATATTCTGTGAGAACAGATCTCAACCAATAACTACTAAGAAAGGGTGGATAAATACTTCAGCTCCCTTGATTTGGGGTTACATTTAGTACATTGTTACCCAGAGTTCTCCAAGCAATACTAGACTCCAGTTTCCCATAGAGTAAGTTGCTTGATGAGATAAATTCTCTTCTCTTCCCTGTCTCACTCTTCCAGTCCCCTTCTGGTGCTTCCTGAGATCTCTACTCAAATATATAACTTCCACTGAAATTATTGTCCTGAAATATGTGTCCTTTCCTCTAGGGAAGACCTACTGGAAACTAGCCAGAACTGGAAGTTGATTAAACAGTTTAAACTGAAGTTATGCCATAGACTTTGAGGTCTGATGGCCTGGGCTGGAGTCTCAGCCCTACCTTACTAGCTCTGTGACTTTGACTAAGTTTCTTGACTCTAAAGTTTCATATTTTTCATGTGCCTAATCAGGATAATGATGGTACCTCTGTCACAGAGATAGTGTGAGGATGCAACACCATAGTGCAGCTGGAGCCCTTAGCAGAGGAATTGGCACTTAGTAAATTTGTAATTATATGTAATTTTATGAGATCATGACTGCTCCACCAAATAATCACAGACATTTGAACCACACTGAAAAACAGGGTCAGTTGAATTTGCTGGAGCTCATCCATAGAGTGTGCAGTTGTATCCAGGATCAAAATGCTCCGATGTTGCTGCTTGGATGATATGAGTACCACCCTCTTTGAAGGACACTAGTGCTTGTCTGTATGGGAGTGGGCAGAAAGTGAAAATGGGTTGGGTGCGGTGGCTCACGCCTGTAATCCCAGCACTTTGGGAGGCTGAGGCGGGCAGATTACGAGGTCAGGAGTTCGAGACCAACCTGGCCAACATGGTGAGATCCCGTCTCTACTAAAAATAAAAAATAAAAAAGTAGCCAGGCGTGGTGGCACACACCTGTAATTGCGGCTACTCCAGAGGCCATTTCCCTTTCTGCAAGAATGGCAGACATTACTAATCAATCATTGCTCTTCTCACTTGAGTTTGGACCCTGTCCCAGAATCTTTTCTAGGAGGGCACTTGAGAGCACCACTATCAACCCATCAAATTAGGCATACAGGATGAAAGTTATTTGCGAACCCCTAGTGTAAGCTTAAAAATAATGGAGTTTAGCACAAGCTCTGCTTCTCAATAAATACTTAATAAATGGATGACTAAAGGATAAATGCAGTGAGGATATTTAATGCTGCTATCATCTGTGTCTTCATCAGACAGTCTTGTTCAAAGATCAAGCCCAAATTCCTCCAAGTTCCTCCTCCCAAAATGCATATCTTCTTTTAGTAGTAGAAGGCTTTGGAGGTTACTTGGAATGCTCATAAATTTAGGTACAAAGGAACCTTCTCTGGAAATATCCTTGGGTTCTACATCCACAGATTTAACCAGCCACAAATCAAAAATATTCAGGAAAAATATATAACAATATAACAAAAAATCAGGCAAGTGAAAAAATACAGTATAACAACAATTTACATAGCATTTATATTGTATTAAGTATCATAAGTAATCTAGAGCTGATTTACAGTATACTGGCAGATGTACATAAGTTACATGCAGATACTATGGCATTTTATATAAGGGGTGTGAGCACCTATAGATTTTAGTATTGGAACCAATCCCCCACGGACACCGAAGATGACTATATATTGATATATTGTCATCTTGGGAGATTAAAATTCCATTAGTGATAGCATTTTTATCCAGTGCTGGCTGCACAGAAACTTTGTGGAAGTTTAAGTTATCCAAAGAGCTTATTCTGGTGATGAAGGAGAAATCCTTAATTGGTAAGACATAGCCGACTATTTTCTGACCAGGAGGTGCATCTCAAAACTGTATGTCAGGAGGCTTCAACAGAGCTGTAATGCCAAGCCTGATGGTGATCTCCTTAGGAAATTGGTTTTAGCCATAGTAATGACTGCCCTTTTAAAGCAAAAAGACCAGCATCTGACACCAAGTCTGCAATTGCAAGCATCCCATGCTATTAATCACTGCAAGATTGATTCCTGGTCCAATGTTTGCTTTTTGCTATTGTAAACTTAAAAGTATTAGTTATGTTTATACAATTATGAAAACCAAATTTATTTATTATAAGTGCAGAAAATTTGAAAGAAGAAAGGAAAATCCTCCATAGTTTCACCACCGAAAGATGGTCAGTATTAAAGCCTGGGGCATTTCTCTCATCATTTTAATGCATATTTTAATATAATTATGTTTGCATATCACATATAAAGAGTTTAGCTCCTGATTTTTTTGTTTAACTTGTTGACATAGCATTTCTCCATGTTTTTGCAAACTCTTCATGAACATTTTAGTTACATAAATATTCCAATTAGTGGATATGCCATAATTTACTTAACCATTAGACAATATTGTTGAAAGTTAGATTGTTTCAGATGTTTTGCTATTGCAAACATGCTATGATGACTATCTTTGCATATAAGGTTTTTTTGTGTGTATATAGGAATGTTTCCTTGAATTAGATTCTGATCTTTCTCTGTTTCTGAAATATAAAACATATAAAGTATATACAACTTAAGTATAGAGCTCAGCTAATTTTTACACATGTATACACCAGTGTACCACCACCCAAACCAAGGTTATATATCATTTCCAGCACCCCCAAACAGTTCCTTCTATGTTTTATTGATTGATTGGTTGAGACAGGGTCTCTTTCTGTTGCCCAGGCTGGAGTACAGTGGTGCAAACATGGCTCACTACAGCCTCAACCTCCTAGGCTCTAGCGATCTTCTTGCCTCAGCCTCCTGAACAGATGGGGCAACAGATGTACTTGTTAGCTCAGCTATTTTTTTTTTTTTTTTTTTTTGAGAGACTGGGTCTTGTTAGGTTGCCGAGGCTGGAATGACATGATTTTTAAACAAACATGTAACAGCCTACAGAAAAACACATCTCTTTCTTTGGCCTAAAAAATTAGCAGTGTCTTATCTGACCCAGAACCCTATCACTGTGTTAGATTATAGCAGTATGAATGATAGCTTCCTTAAGCACCACTGTGACATCTCAGCATGCTGGATGTCCCTCCCAAAGTAAGCTTTTCAGAACTGTTTCCACTGCCTGTAAAAGGAACCGTTGTGGGTGGGGGGCGGTGCGATTCCAACACCACAAATGGAATGGAGTCCTCTTCCCGCCCCCGTCCTAGGTATACTGATGAGAAAGTTTAAAGATAGCACCTATTTTCCTCCCAGTATATAAATGACTTTGGCAATAGCCAGCAATTTTCTCTCTCTCTAACAATTTTGGAACTTTTACATGACAACTTACCATGGATAATACTGTGAATTTTAAAGTAAAATGTCCATATATGCAAATATATCCATATAAATAAAAGGTAATACGAATAAAAATAAATACATCTCATAAGACTCCTCTGATCCTTTCTCTAATCCTAATCACTACCACCACCGCCACCACCATCAGTTTTGTTGAGGTCCTACTCCCTGCTAAGGATTATCTGTTATTGACACACATCACTTCACCTCATTCTCACAACAACCCTCTCCCTATTTTACAGATAGGGAAACTGAGGCCATGTGCCACACAAGGAGTAAGTTTTGGAACCAAGATTTGAACCCAGCATGGTCTGACCCCAGAGCCGGCATATTTCATCGCCATGTGTACCTTTGCTAAGCTAGTCACATGCCCCTTTGAAGTTTTAGGTGATGGCAGTTTACTGATCTCCCATTTCAATTTCTGACAGTTGACCTATTTGAAATGGTATGTACCCATTCACACACAGACACACAAAGTCTGTACTTGATACTCTTGGGGGAATAGGACATCCTATGCTTTGCATAGTTAATAAATGTAATTGTAGTGGCATTAATATTTTCATGGCTTTATTGAGATATAATTTACATACCATAAAACTCACCTGCTTTAGTGTATTTATAGAGTTATGCAACCATTACCACAACCTAATTTTATTTAGGTCATTTCCATCAACCCCAAAACAAACAACGTACTCATGGCAACCATTAGTCTACTTTCTGCCTCAATAGGTTTGCCTCTTCCGGACATTTCATATAAATACAATCATACAGCATGTGGTCTTCTTGTGTCTGGCTTCTCTCCTGAGCATAATGATGTTTTAAAGACTTGCCACATGGTAGTGTGAATCAGTACTTTATTCCTTTACTTTGCTGAATGGTAGTCCAGTGTCCACTGTGCTACACTACGCTATGCTGCACATCTTAGCACAGGTCCAATATGCTACACATGTTTCTCATGCTTCCTCAGTTGATAGGGCTCACGTTGTTCAAAATTGTCTTCCCCTTTCTGGTGCCTCTCATAACCTGCACTACCTCCTTTCATAGTTTATTCCAAAAGTGCTGCCTTTTTTTTTTCTCTATCACCTCTGAATTCTTCATCGTTTGTTTTTTTTGGTTACATGAATAAGTTCTTTAGTGGTGATTGCTGAGATTTTGTTGCACCCATCACCTGAGCAGAGTACCCTGTACCCAATGTGTAGTCTTTTTCTTTTTTTTTTTTTTTTTTTTTTTTGAGACAAAGTCTCGCTCTTGTCACTCAGGCTGGAGTGCAATGGTGTGATCTCGGCTCACTGCAACCTCTGCCTTCTGGGTTCAAGCAATTTTCCTGCCTCAGCCTCCCCAGTAGCTGGGATTACAAGCACGCACCACCATGTCCGGCTAATTTTTGTATTTTTAGTAGAGACGGGGTTTCACCATGTTGGCCGGGCTTGTCTTGAACTCCTGACCTGAAGTGATCCTCCTGTCTCAGCCTTCCAAAGTGCTGGGATTACAGGCATAAGCCACCGTGCCTGGCCCCACAGTGTAGTCTTTTATCCCTCACTCTGCCCCCACCATTTCCCTGGAGTCCCCAAAGTCCAATGTATCGTTCTTATGCCTTTGCGTCCTCAGAGCTTAGCTCCCACTTATGAGTGAGAGCATATAATGTTCGGTTTTCTATTCTTGAGTTACTTCACTTAGAATAATGGTCTCCAATTCCATCCAGATTGCTGCAAATGCCTTTATTTTGTTCCTTTTTATCACAGAGTAGTATTCCACGGGGTGTGTGTATGTATGCCACATTTTCTTTATTCATTTGTTGATTAAACCAAATATTTTATTTTTTAAAATAAAAACCCCCATTGTTTTATTTACATTAAGATTTTACTCCATCTAGATTAACACAAATTTTTTTAAATGTTTTTTAATTTTTTTTTTTTTTTGAGGCCGTGTCTCACTCTGTCGCCCATGCTGGAGTGCAGTGGTGTGATCTCGGCTCACTGCAACCTCCACCTCCCAGGTTCAAGCAATTCTCTTGCCTCAGCTTCCCAAGTAGCTGGGATTACAGGCATGTGTCACCATGCCCAGCTAATTTTGTTGTGTTTTTAGTAGAGATGGGGTTTCATCCTGTTGTCCAGGATGGCCTGGAACTCCTGACCTCAGGCGATCCACCCACCTCAGCCTCCCAAAGTGCTGGGATTACAGACGTGAGCCACCATGCCCAGCCTGGATTTTTTTTTTAATATATAGTATATTATAGGAGTCCGACATTATTTTCTTCCAATGGAAAATCAGTTGGGCTAGCAACATACTTCAAATAAACCATATTTCCCTACCAGATTCAAATATTGTCTTTGAGTTCTGTTACATTGATCTATTTATTTCTAAACTAGCAACATATTTTTTGTTTATAGTTGACTTTATGGTATATTCTGATATATGTTAAGGAAAGTATATGTCTGCCTTGTATACATATATGAGTGTATGTTTGTATTTATTTCCATTTGGTCACTCAGTGGAATTCCCTCCTCCATTTGTTTAATCCAATCTCCCTTTTCCCCTCCACCCACCATTAAAAGCAAGCTGCTGATATTTTATTGATATTGGAACTTGAAGTTAATTTTATTGATTTTTGTTTAAGATTTATGTTTTATATCAACTTGCCCATGCAAGACTTAGCATTTATTTTCATTTGTGTGGATCGTGTTTTATGAAATTCAATGAGATTTTTGGGCATTATTTTATGAATAGTTTTCTTATAATTCCCAAGTCTTTTTTCTTAAGTGGTCCCAAGTTATTTTATAGTTCATGCTATTGTAACTAGAATATTTTTCCATCTAATTTCCCTCCATATCCATCTCAAGGTTCTTATTGCTAGTATAGAGAAAGGTTATTAATATTTGTATATTTCTACTGTTTCCAGTTCCCTTACAAATTCTTATTGATTCTAGTAGGGTCTTTTTTTATTTTTTACTAAAGTCTGTCAGGTTTCTTTAGTATATGTGATGGTAAATTTTAGGTGTACCCTTGAATAGATTAAGGAAGGCCTAGAGGACTGTTAAGGCATTGTTTCTGGAGTGTCTGTGAAGGTGCTTCTAGAGGAGGCTGGCATGTGAGTCAGTAGATTCACTGGGGAGGATCTACCCTCCAGGTGTGCAGGCACCATCCAATCAGTGGGGAGCGCAGGTGGAACAAAAGGTGAGAGAGGAAAGAATTTCCTCTCCTTTTATTGGAGAAATGGACAGTCTCTCCTGGAGAAGGGAACACTCTCCTCCTCTCCTTCTGATATGGTTTGGCTGTGTCCCCACCCAAATCTCACCTAGAATTTTAATAATCCAGATGTGTCAAGGGTGTGGGGCCAGGTGGAGATAATTGAATCATGGGGTGGTTTCCCCCATACTGTTCTCATGGTAGTGAATACGTCTCATGAAATCTGATGCTTTTATAAATTGGAGTTCCACTGCACAAGCTCTCTCTTGCCTGCTGCTGTATAAGACGTGATTTGCTCTTCCTTGCCTTCCACCATGATTGTGAGGCCTCCCCGGCCATGTGGAACTCTGAATCCATTAAAGCTCTTTCCTTTATAAATTACTCAGCCTCAGGTATGTCATTAGTAGCAGCATGAGAACAGGCTAATATACCTCCTCTCCCCTCTCTCTCATGGAGGTGGGCCACTTTCCTCCTGCCCTTCAACATCAGAACTCCAGGGTGTCTGGCCTTGGGACTTCACAACTTACTCAATGCCCCTTTCGTTTCAGGCGTTTGGCCTTGGACTGAGTTACACCACTGGCTTTTCTGACACTGAGGCTTTGGACTTGAATGGAGCCATGCTACTGGCATCCTAGGCTCTGCGGCCTACAGACAGCCTGTCCTGAGACTTAGCCTCCATTATCATCAGAGCTAATGCCTCTAGTAAAGCCCCATCTCATATATCTGTATCCATATCTATCTCTATTTATATCCTATTGGTTTGGTATCTATGTAGAACTCTAATGTAGCATACAAGCAAACCAACAGCCAAAAGAGAGTTTTAGTTTTTCTTTTGCAATACTTACAGATTATTTTATTTTCTTAATGCATTTACAAGAACTTTTAAATCCTTTAATTTTTGCCATTTTGAGTAATTTTTTGTGCATTAGCCTGCATTATACTTAATTTCCTTCTATTAATGGTTTACTTAGTGATTTCTTAGGAATGACTTCCAAGTGTAATCAAATGGTTTCTCAGCTTCATCTTTAATAGAGTAATGGAATTGGTGGATTATGTTGATACCTTACCTGAATCAACCCAGACTTAAATTCCTGGAATAAACTGCTTGGTCATAACACATTATTCCTTTGATGCTGGTAGTTTATTCAAAAGATTCATTTTTATTCATAAGTAAAGTTAACTTATAGTTTTCTTTCTTGGTGCTACCTTTACCAGAACTGAGGGTATTGTTTTGTTTTGTTTTGTTTTAAATTGAAAAGTTCTGCATTCCTTTCTATGGCAGGGGTTAGCAACCTTGTGATAAAGGAAAAACTTCAGGCAAATTAAATTTAAAGGAGTTTAATTGATCCATGAATGATTCATGAATTGGGCAGCCTTCCCAGCCAGGGTAGGCTCAGAGACTCCAGCACAGCCATGGGGATGGAAGAAGGTTTGTGGACAGAAAAAGGCAAGTGATGTACAGAAGATGGAAGTGAGGTACAGAAACGGCTGGATTGGTTACAGCTTGTGTTTGCCTTATTTGAACATGGTTCAAACAGTTGGCTACATTTGGTTGGCCAAAACTCGGTGATTGTCACAAGTGGAGGCTATGGTCTGTTTACACCTCCACTTGCTATAGTTCACCAGATACAGAAAAACCTTTAGGCCAAACTTAAATACAGAAGAAGACAGCTTTAGGCTACACTTGATTTAACATTTGGCTTGCACATTTTATCACCTGCAGAACTGTTTCAAGATGCTGATAGCTGGCACACCCCACACCAGCTGAATAGATATTTCTTGGGGTGGGATTTGGACATCATTAGTTTTAAAAATCTCACCGGGTGACTCCACCATGCAGTCAAGTCTGAGAACAACTGTGTACAACTTATTCCAAGTAACACTGGAGCAATCCTTTTTATTACACATAAGGTTGTATACAACTCAGCTTTGAACCTCTCTGATCTGGTAAATTTTCCATCTCTTTCTGGTCATTGGTTTCTCCAAGTTTTCTGCCTCGTCTTGGGCCATTTTTAATGTTTATTTTTTTCCCAAGAAATTAGCCACTTAATCCAGGTTATCAAATGTATTGCCATAGAATTGCATGTGATATTCTCTTCAATTTTGTTTTACTTCTGTGATTTTGGCTAAGTTTTCTTTTTTACATAGCTATACTTTTATTTTTATTTATTTATTTATTTTCTAAATCAGACTTGCCAGGGGTTTAATCTGGTGTTTCAAAAAATGAGCTTTGGAGTTGATATTTTACTTTCTGCTGTTGTTTGTGCTTTCCATTTCATTACATTCAGCTTCAGTCATTATTATTTTTTATAGAGAATTTCTTTTATTTTCTTATTCTAACCTCTGGGCTCATACGTTTCTTCATTGTCTTATTAGTCATTCTTTATAATGAAGGTTTTACAGTCTATTAATTTTCCTCTGACTACAGCTTTTGTTGTATTCTGTTGATTTTGTGATATTCTCTTATTTATCACTCTTTTAAAAAAGATTAAATTCCATTATCTAGGGTGGTGTTTCTCACTTTTTAAGTTATTAAATCAAATCAAATATTTATAATATTGGATTATGATTAGAGAGAATTTGGCTTGAGAAAAATCTTTTTTATTTGTAGAGGTTTACTTCATGTTTAGGTATGTGACAGATTCTGTGGATATTAGAAAATAATATTTACTTTCTGTTAAGGTGTTTCTCTATGTATCTACTAAATTGAGTTTGTAGGTTGCAGTGTGCAATTTCTCTATGTCCTTACTGATTTTTCTTTCTATTTATCTACCTGCTATGGAAAAGAAGCATATTGATTTCTTCAAATACATATGTATTTATTTTATCAAGTTCTCATTGTTTTTCTAACAGTTTTCAGATCTTGTATTTGATGTTACTATGTGCTGAGTGCTGCTTCGAGTGCTTTTTAACATTAATTCATATATTTAAGCCCCCTGACAATCGCAGGAGGAGGGTACCATGTTCCCCCAGTTTTGCAGATGAAAAAGAAAGGAGAAAATGAAACAATCTCTCCAACACGCCAGAGTTAGTAAGAAGTACGTGGGAGATTCAAACCCAAGTGGTTTGGGTCCAGGGTCTTGTTCCGCCACTGTTGCCCTGCTCTGACATCAACAGCACAGTTGGTGTCTCCCCTTCTTGCCAATGGCTTTTTCATTACATGGTTAACATCGGTTCTCATTTCTTCTTCCTGTTTTTTGCTTTTTTTTTTTTTTTTTTTTTTTTTTGAGACCCTCTGTTGCCCAGGCTGGAGTTCAGTGGCATGATCATGGCTCACTGCAGCCTCAACCTCCCAGGCTCAAGAAGTCCTCCACTTTAGCCTCCTGAGTAGCAAGGTTGCAGGTGCACAGCCAGCACACCCAGCTAGAATGAGTTCATGTTCTTTGCAGGGACATGAAGGAAGCTGGAAACCATCATCCTCAGCAAACTAATACAGGAATAGAAAACCAAACACCACATGTTATCACTCATAAGTGGGAGTTGAACAATGAGAACACATGGACACACGGAGGGGAACATCACACACCGGGGCCTATCGGGGGGTGGAGGGAAAGGGGAAGGAGAGCATTAGGACAAATACATAATGCATGCAGGGCTTGAAACCTAGATGCTGGGTTGATAGCTACATCAAACCACCACGGCACATGTATACCTATGTAACAAACCTGCATGTTCAGCACATGTATCCCAGGACTTAAAGTTTTTTAAAAAAGAGAAAAAATTTAATTTTTTGTAGAGACAGGGTCTCACTATGTTGCCCAGGCTGGTCTTGAACCCCTGGGCTCAAGCCATCCTTCCACCTCAGCCTCCTGTTGTGCTGGGATTATAGGTGTTAGCCACCACACCGGATCCTTCTCTGTCTTCTTATGCGACTCCTTTCCGTAACTCCAGTCATTGGGCCCCAGGTGAGTCAGGATAATCAATGCTGTTTTCTGCAATGTCTTTGGACTCTGACTTCAACTTAAATTCATCAACAAACATTAACCGAGCTCTTACCATGTGCCAAGCACTAAGCAGTAAGCAAAGCAGACAAAACCTTGCCCTCATGGGCTTTATAATCTAATGGGGTCAGACATACAGACAACAATAAATAGAATAAGTGAACAAGGTGGTGAGTGCTCGGAGAGCAATAAAACAAAGTCAAGGCAATTGTGAGTACTGGCTGAGGCACTGTGATTCCATTGGGATAGTTGGGAAAGGCTTAAATGAGAATGTTACTGGCGGTGAATTCACAGGGGTCTGCAGCAACTTCAATTCTGGCCTCCATAGAAGAAAGAATTCAACTGAGGAGCATAAGGCAGAAGGAGAGACTAGGCAAGTTTCAGAGCAGCAGTGAAAGTTTACTAAAAAGTGTTAGAGGCCAGGTGCGGTGGCTCACACCTGTAATCCCAGCACTTTGGGAGGCCCAGGTGGGAGAATCATGAGGTCAGGAGTTTGAGACCAGCCTGGCCAATATGGTGAAATCCCATCTCTACTAAAAATACAAAAAATTAGCTGGGCGTAGTGGCAGGCGCCTGTAATCCCAGCTACTCGGGAGGCTGAGGCAGGAGAATCGCTTGAACCTGGGAGGCAGAGGTTGCAGTGAGCTGAGATCTTGCCACTGCACTCCAGCCTGGTGACAGAGTGAGACTCAGTCTCAAAAAAAAAAAAGTGTTGGAGCAGGAATGGCCGGGCGTGATGTCTCACGCCTGTAATCGCCGCACTTTGGCAGGCCAAAGCAGGTGGATCACCTGAGGTCAGGAGTTTGAGACCAGCCGAGCCAACATGGTGAAACCCCGTCTCTACTGAAAATACAAAATTCTTTTGTGGTGGTGCGTGCCTGTAATCCCAGCTACTTGGGAGGCTGAGGCAGGAGAATCACTTAGCACCTGGGAGGAGAAGGTTGTAGTGAGCCAAGATCAAGCCACTGCACTCCAGCCTGGGCGACAACAGAGCGAGACTCCATCTCAAAAAAAAAAAAAAAAAAAAAAAGTGTTAGAGCAGGAATGAAACAAAAAACGGTACACTTGGAAGAGGACCCAGCAGGCGACTTGAGAGATCAAGTGTGCTGTTTGACCTTTGACTTGGGGTCATACACTGGCATACTTCTGGGGTCTTGCGTCCCTTCTCCCCTGATTCTTCCCTTGGGGCGGGATGTTATCTGGACCAGTGGCCTGCTAACGCCTGGAGAGAAGCATGCTGAGTGTGCTTACTGGAGTTGTACGCATGCTCAGTTAAAGCGTTCTTCCCTTACCGGTCAAATGTCCCCAGGTGGTCATATACCAGTTAAACTCTGCCTTTTTGCCTCTTAATGTGCATGCTTGAGCCTACTTGCCCAACTCTTGAGATCTTATCGGGAAGCTGCTGATCACCAGTTTCAGGTGTTTCTGTTCATTGGGAAACTGCCTTTCCCTGGTGCTGGCTGCAACCAATTATTATTTTAGAGAGACAGTTAACCGCCACCTGACCATGGTTGCCTGACATTCCTGGTGGTGGGGGAGGAGTCCTCTCCTGCCCTGTTCATGTCTGACTAGCTAACTACTGTAACTAGAAGATGACACCTTCTTCAGAAGCTTGAAAAAGGCAGGGAGACAAGGTAAGGGAGGGAGACAGGCAGATATCTGGGTGCACAGCATTCCAGACATAATGAACAACCAGGGCAATGCCACCAGGTGAGCACCTGACTGGCGTGTTTAAGAAACTGAAAGGAAGCCAGGGTGATGGACGGGTGTGAGGAAAGGGCAGGAAAATAGCTTGTGCAGGTGAGAGAGATGCTGGGGGCTGGATGGTGGGGGCCATGCAGGCTCTTATAGGAACACTGGCTTTATTTCTAAGAGAAATGAGGATCCCCTTGGTGCTGCTGTTAACTAATGAATGACAACGCTGCAGCTACGTTTAATCAGGTTTTCTCTGGCTGCTGTGGAGAGAACAGAGCAAGGTTGGAGGGCAGGGCTGTGAGTTAGGAGGTGACTGCGGAATCAAGGGAGAGACAATGTGGCTTGGACCTAAGTGATGGCCGTGGGGACAGTGAGATGTAATCTGATTTGGGAAATATTTTGAACATGAAGCCAACAGGATTTGCTGATGAATTGGGTGTGTATTACGAGCAAAAGACAGGAGCTGTAATGACTGAAAGCTCTTGATATGGAAAAGCTTTTGGTGGCATGAGCTGGGAAGGAAGTTCAAGAATTCCATTTTGGATATGATAAGTTTAATACTGTTAGGAAACAATTCTCCATGGGCTGTTTGTATTTCTGCATATTGTGGCTTTCTATTCTGGATGACCTTTTTTTTTTTTTTTTTTTTTGATACAAGGTCTGACTCTGTCACCTTGGCTGGAATGCAGTGGTGCAATCTTGGCTCACTGTAACCTCCACCTTCGAGGCTCAAGCCATCCTCTCACCTCAGCCTCCTGAGTATTTAGGACTACAGGCACAACCACCACCTCCATTTAATTTTTTTTTTTTTTTGAGATGGAGTCTCTCTCTGTTGCCCAGGCTGGAGTGCAGTGGGGCAGTCTCGGCTCACTACAACCTCCACCTCCTGGGTTCAAGCAATTCTCATGCCTCAGCCTCCCAAGTAGCTGTGATTACAGGTGTCTGCCACCACACCCGACTAATTTTTTTGTATTTTTTTCTAGAGACGGGGTTTTGCCATGTTGACCAAGCTGGTCTTGAACTCTTGGCCTCAGGTGATCCACCCACCTCGGCCTCCCAAAGTGCTAGGATTACAGGTGTGAGCCACCATGCCCGGCCCCAGCTAATTTTTGTATTTATTGTAGAGATGGGGTTTCTCCATGTTGCTTAGGCTGGTGTTGAACTCCTGGGCTCAAGTGATTGGCCTGCGTTGGCCTCCTAAAGTGCTGGCATTACAGGCATGAGCCACCATGCCTGGCCTCTGGATGATCTTTTCAAGACATCAAAAGGCATATAAGCTTTATATTTATATTGCGAACAGCCTTAGTAGGCAGAGATAGTGTCTCCCTTCTGGGCAGAGGGCAGATTTGTTTGCTGTTCAGGCTAATAAAGATAATGCCTCCCTCTGGGGCAAAGGTTGAGCAGATTTGCTTGCAGCTCATTATAAAATACAGGGTTTTTCTAAACTCCAGGCTTCTCAGTCATGTGTAGAGCATCTGCCTTGACCCCCTCTGCACCACCCCAGAGACTTGGTGAGGGATGCAGGGAGGGAACTGATGCAAACATGAAGCTCATGCTGCCGCTATGAGGTGGGTAATAGGATCTTTTGTCTCTGATCCAGGAGTCTCATGTCTTTTGCCAGAATTCATGAAGCTGTTGCAGAATACCTTGTTAGTTTGGAAGTACGGTCAAATCCCCAGCCCCTTTTTCAGTTCTTGACAGAGATGTCTATTAGACATCCAAGTGGCGATGCTGGGTGAGCAACTGGGTGCATGAACTTGGAGTTCGGGGAGGAGTACAGCCTGGAAATATAAACATGTGAATTAGAGGATTTTTTTTTACAGCCATGCATCTGGGTGGTGGAGAAGAAAAGTTATGGAATTAAAGCCTGGGAAAAGCCAGCACAGAAAATTGGGGTAAGGAAGGAGAGAGGACAGCTGGAAGAGAAGGGATTAACCAAAGAGGCTGAGAAGGAACAGCTGTGAGATAGGAGAGAACCCACAGAGTAGCATCCTGGAAGCCAAAGAAATAAATAAGGAGGAAGGAAGGGATAACTGTGACCTTTGTTGCAGTAGGCTAACTATTGAATCTGGTAATAAGGAGGTCACTGATGAGCTTAAGAGCAGTGTGTGTGTGTGTGGGGGGGTGTGTTAGAAGGACTTAGGAGAAGATGGAAAGGGAAGAATTGGAGATATGGTGAGCTAGACAATGCTTTTGAGGAGTTTTCCTGCAAAAGAAAGAGAAACACGAGATTGAAGCTGTAGAGGGCTGTGGGGCCAGGAAAGAACTTTTTTTAAATTTTATGTTTTTTGAGATGGAGTTTTGCTCTTGTTGCCCAGGCTGGAGTGCAATGGTGCAATCTCAGCTCGGCTGAATCTCAGCTCACCACAACCTCTGCCTCCCGGGTTGAAGCAATTCTCCTGCCTCAGCCTCCCAAGTAGCTGGGATTACAGGCATGTGCCGCCACGCCCAGCTAATTTTGCATTTTTAGTAGAGACAGGGTTTCACCATTTTGATCAGGCTGGTGTCGAATTCCTAACCTCAGGTGATCCACTCGCCTCAGCCTCCCAAAGTGCTGCGATTACACGCATGAGCCACCATGCCCGGTCAGAACTTTTGTTTTTAACCAAAGAAATACCAGGGAATCCAAATACTAGAGGAAATTCTGCTCTCAGGAGGAAGAACTGATGATAAAGGAAGGAGAAAAGGAAAGTGTTGGAGTGATGTCCGCAGATAGGTAAGACAAGGTGGGGTCTCTGGCAGATGGAGGAGTGGGTCTCAACCTGGAGCCTAGAAAGTTTGTTCACGAAAACAGTCCGCAACACCGATGTGGAAAAGTAGGGAAATTAAATGGCAGGAGCTTGGTGGGGACTCTCTTCTGCTTCCTTCCCCCTCCCTGGTCAACCTAGGAAGCAAGGTCCTCAGGCAAGTGGGGAAGGAGGAAAGTCGGAGGCAGGAGGGGAGACAGAGCTGGTGGCTTCATGCCTGGGAGAGTGACAAGACCAGCAAAATGCAGCGATTGAGACAGCATTGAGGACCCATTTGCGGCTCATGGCCTTAGAGGGAGAACCTGTACCTTTATGGTGGCTGTCAGTGTGGCACTCAGAGCTGTGGCAGTTATGCTTCTTACCCTGTGGACGGCATTGTTCTGCCAGGAGGGAGCAGAGCAAGAGATAAAGAGGGCGACTTCTGTGTTTTGGTCCCCGGTTCCAGCTCTTCTCAAATCCCACCTCTATCCCTGAGCTTCTTTCAGTTAGACTGTTTCATTCTATCAGACACGTCATTGTACCAGCTATAGAGACAGAAACCCAGCCTGAGTGGCTCCAACTAATATGGGGCTCATTCTTGGGTGTGAAGAAAAGTCTAAGGATGGGCCGCAGACAGCAGAGCACCAGGAACCCAAGCTGCTTCTTTCTTTCTGGCTCACCACCTGTAGTACTGGCCTCTGTCCTCATGGTCACAGGGCAGCTGCTGGAGCTCCAGCTATCCTTTCTACATTCCAGTCCAAAAGAATGGGAATGATGGCTGGGCACCGTGGCTCATGCCTGTAATCCTAACAGTTTGGAAAGTCGAGGTGGGCGGATTTCTTGAGCTCAGAAGTTAGAGACCAGACTGAGCAACATGGCGAGACCCCCATCTCTACTAAAAATACAAAAATTAGATGTGGTATCGTGTGCCTGTGTCCCAGCTACTTTTGGGGCTGAGGCAGGAGAATTGCTTGGGCCTGGGAGGTCGAGGCTGCAGTGAGCCGAGATTGCACCACTGCACTCCAGCTGGGGTGACAGAGTGAGACCCTGTCCGAAGTTAAGAATAGAAAAAAATAATGGGAATGGCAAGGCACAAAGGGCACTCAATCCCAACTTATTTGGGATCTTCCCTCCCACCCCAAAGGATTTCTTGGGAGCTCTACCAATTGTATCTGCTGTCCTCTTTCCAATCACTCCTAACTTACAGGAAGGCTAAGAACCGTTGCTTTTAGTTTGGGCTCATTATCACCCCAACTAAAATCAGAATTCTTGACCAAACAAGAAAGGAAGAATGGGTATTTGAGAAGCAGCTAACAGACTCTGGCATATCAAACAGGCTTCCAGTGAACTCCTGTTTTCCTTGTGGAAGAGAGTTCTTAGAGGTGCAGGTGCAAGGAGAGACTTGCGAGGGTAGCACAGAGGCTGTGAGTCCTCAGAAGGTCAAAGTGCTGGGACAAAACAAAGTCAGATCATTTCTTAAGCAATGCGGTGCTTTCTGATTTTCTTCCCTCCTCCCCATCTCCCACCCCGCCCCAACACCCTACACTTAGCCCTTATGGAACAGAATTCTTAGGAGTGCAGGTAAAAGAGATTTGAGAGACACAGAGAGAAATAGCAATAGGTGCAGGATGGGTTGACATTGGGGTACAGAGAAGAAGCTACAAACAAGATGGGAGAGGTGATTTGGGGACTATGGGGCTGAGCCTGCCGACTTAAAGATACAGGGGCTAAATAGAAACATCTGTGGCATACAGAACCTTTGAGAAGGGTGAGGAGGGTAAAGTTAAGAAATTTGAAAAGTATTTAGACCAAAACTATTTGAGATCTAATACATCAGTTGCTCTCAATTCTTCTTTGGTAAGATGGATATTTTTAACTCTTTTCTTTTTTGGTGAACTTTTTCCTAACCCATTCCATAGCTCCCATCATGACCATGCAAATAGTTATTACTAATCACTTTAAGAAAATCCAAAATGCCCAAAGAATGACAATGAGTTTAGCATCATTTGTACATCACACATTTGAAAAATGGGCCTACAGTTATTTGTTCAGTCAATAGATGATGCTTGATGCATAAATGGAATAAGAGTTGTTAAACAGTCGCATTTCTTGAGAAGGTTATGAACACTCCAGTGTCATTGTCTGGGTAAGGTCTGCCCTGACCAACCTGTTCCCCCTTGTCCTATTTTAGTCACTCTAGCAAGTCAGCTTCCTTTTCTTTTTCTTTCTTTCTTTTTTTTCTTTTAGAGACAGGGTCTTTATCTGACACCCAGGCTGGAGTGCAGTGGTGCAATCTAGCTCACTGTAGCCTTGAACTTCTGGGCTCAAAGAATCAAGTAGCTACAGGTGAGCACTACCACGCCTAATTTTTAAATTATTTTTCTTTGTAGAAAAGAGGTCTGGCTATGTTGCCCAAGCTGGTCTCAAAGTCCTGGACTCAAGCAATCCTCCCACCTTGCCTCAGCCTCCCAAAGTGCTGGGATTACAGGCATGAGCCACCATGCTCAGCCTCTTTTTATTGTTTTCATAGCACTTATCACTCTCTGATATTACTTGTTTATATATTTGTTTGTCTTGACCTGTCTGCCTCCTTAGAATGCAAGCTTGATGACAGGAGGGACTTTCTGTGTCTTATCCGTGGATGAATTCCCATGAATCCCTGGCATGAACACTGTCCTAACTATTGAATCAATTCTCCACAAATATTTGGCGAATATGATTTGTTTAAGTCCTCAATATACGGCTTGGCAGCTAGTAAGTGCTCAATAAATGTTCGCTTTTATTGCCGTCATCATCATCATTGTCTTCCTTGTTATTGGCACAGTCATAAATAAGCCTATGGCCCCAGGGGTTAGATTAGGCACCCATAACATATAATCAACTTTTTTTTTTTTTTTTTTTTTTTTAAGACGGAGTCTTGCTTTGTCGCCCAGGCTGGAGTGCAGTGGCACAATCTTGGCTCATTGCAACCACCACCTTCCAAGTGTCTGGGACTACAGGCATACCCCATCATCCCCGGCTAATTCTTGTCATTTTAATAGAGACAGGGTTTCGTCATGTTGGCCAGGCTGGTCTCAAACTCCTGGCCTCAAGTGATCCGCCTGCCTCGGCCTCCCAAAGTGCTGAAATTACAAGGCATGAGCCACCATGCCCAGCCCACAATCAACAAGAAAAAAAATGTCTGCCAGTGTAGTCTGAGACTTGGACTGCACCCCCTTTTCAAACATCAGAGCCTTGCAAGGGTAGCATAGAGGCCGTGAGTCCTCAGAAGGTCAAAGTGCTGAGACAAATTCAGATCATCTCTTAAGCAATGTGCTGCTGTCTGATTTTCTTCTCTCTTTCCCATCTCCCACTCCTGCCCCAACACCCTACTTTTGCAAATTGATGTGATTTTCTTCTGCACACATGATAGGTGCCCTCTCCACATAGGACCTCGCTTTCCTTTGCTGTCTCCAGATTTTTTTTACAGGAAACTCTGCAGTCAGAGGAACGTTATTTACTACCTAGAGCTCCCTCTGCTGATGCATTGGGTAGATGATTAGCCTGGAAGCCTGCGGATTTCAGCAGAAGCACAGCTGGGCTCGTGGTGGGGTTTGTCACCTGCCTATGCCTGTGGTCTGATCAGAGGCTGTTTCTTTCTCTTGGACTGGGGAAAGAGGTACAGGTGATGCCTCTCTGTCTATGACCTCGCATGCTGTGGGTGGGGCTCCAGGGACGTTCGAGGTCCTGGCTCCTCTGACCTCCATGTGGAATCCCTGTGCTTGCAAATGCTTATTGGAGAGACTCTGGGATTCCTAGTGGGCTGGGAGGGTGTTCAGCGTACCACTCACTGACACTCAGAAACAGGTGACCGACCTGTTCATGATTTCTGTCTCGATGCAGAAGTGAAACCTAGGGGGAATTTTTTAATTTTTCAAGAGCAAAGTCAGGGTCAATTTGTAGAGTCTGGGTAAAAACAGGCTCTAATAAACCAGAAAGAAATAAATGCATGATCGAAATTTTAAAAAAGAATGTATTTGGCTAAATTTAACTCTTAGGCTGAAGTTTATTTAAATGCTGAAGGCATGTCCAGCCCTAGCTCTCTGGCACCTGGGGCAGGAGCATTGAGGCAAGGGGAGAACATTGCTTTACAGACCACCCTGCCAATGCAACCAGGCTAATATTCCTTCAACACTGCAATTGGCCGGTGCTATCATTTTATATAAACTATATGACACTCTGCTATATACACTGCCCCATTTCCCTGCCTCCAACCCCCCAGCCTTAAAACATACGTATTATTTTTCTTCACTACTTACAGCTGAGAGTATCGAGGTTTGGTGACATTAAGTAACCCGCCTAACATCACCCAACTAACAAGTTGCCAAGATGGTGTTTGAACTTGGGTTCCTTGAACTTGTAAGCACGGGGTTCCAACCTGCCAGCATCCCAGGATCATTCCTACCTGCCCCATAGATCAGTGTTCATTCCACTACCAAAATTTATTCAGTGCCCTGTACTGTGCAAAGCACTAGAAAAAGTAGAGATGAATGGTCCTAACCTGTGGGGGTATGTGCAATCTTCTATCCAAGTCGAGGATGAGGTTTTAGTACTACTTTCTCCAGGCAGCCCTGGATACCTTTGGACACTCATAATTGGCAGTGCCCTACTGTTACTAATAAAAACTAATAAAAATTAAAATAAATAAATAAAAATTAATAATAAAAAATCAGTGGGTGTGGTGATGTGCACCTGTAGTCCCAGCTACTTGAGAGGCTGAGGCCAAACAACTGCTTGAGCCTGGGAGTTTGAGGCTGCAGTGAGCCATGATTGTGCCACTGCACTCCAGTCTGGTCAACAGAGTGAGAACCTGTCTCACATAAATGAAGAAAAATAAATAAGACACATATCATCTAACATTTACGGAGCACTTACTATGTGTCAGTCACTACAGGAAAAAGCGTTTCTTACGGATTATCTCATTGAATCCTTATAAGAAACTTACGAGAATGGCCCTTTTATCAGCCTCATTTTACAGATGAGAAAACTGAGGCCTCGAGGTAAACAATTGATACTTAGAAATCCGAGTCAAAAAGTAGCAGAGCTGAGTAAACCTGGGAAATCTGGCTCTTAACCGTTTTTGCACACTGACTTGGCTGTGGCTGCCCCCTCCTCTGATCCCAACCCACGCCTGTCTTATCCCCTGACCTCTTTTGACAGCTCCTTGAGAGAGAAGAACCCTGTGCCCCTGGCCTCCCACTTTCTCTCACAGCCCCCAGCTCAGTGCTGGGCACACCTAGGAGCTGAAAACTACTGATGAACTGATTTACTCCCCACTTCACTGGAAAATGACGATGAAACAAGATTTGGGGTGGAGATGGGGAGGGAATCCCACAGATCAGTCTGGGGCTTCTTTACAGCTCTGGCTCTTGGTCAAGTGAGATTAGGAACGATATTTTAAGAGCAGAGTTCCTTAGGAAATCTTCTACACGCCTATATTTTGCTTGCCTAGCGTGATGCCCGGCACATAATAGGGTCCAATACATCTTTGTTGAATGACTGAATGAGCTTTAAAAATTCTAAGGAGGCCAGGCGCGGTGGCTCACGCTTGTAATCCCAGCACTTTGGGAGGCCGAGGCGGGCGGATCACGAGGTCAGGAGATCGAGACCACGCTGAAATCCCGTCTCTACTAAAAATACAAAAAAAAATCAGCCGGGCGTGGTGGCGGGCGCCTGTAGTCCCAGCTACTCGGAGAGGCTGAGGCAGGAGAATGGCGTGAACCCGGGAGGCGGAGCTTGCAGTGAGCCGAGATTGCGCCACTGCACTCCAGCCTGGGCGACAGAGCGAGACTCCGTCTCAAAAAAAAAAAAAAAAAAAAAAAAAAAAAAAAAAAAAAAAAAATTCTAAGGAATCTCACTGCTGTTGCTAGGGCTGCCGCTGGAGTCTCAGGCGGTGCTTTCGGCTCTGTCTTATACATCAAGCTCTGCCTGTCTCGCTTTTACACCACAGTGGAAACCAAAGGCAGGGCCCCTTCGAATGCAAAGTGGCTGCTTTTGCTTGGTTTGGCTTAGAAGACATAATGCCCGGCCCCTGCTCCCAGGGGGTTCTGGCACCGCCCAAACCAACTGCGCCTCCTGGTACTGAGATATATGTGCATTTCAGATTCGTCAAAATTCACGCCCTTCTCCCACTCCAAGCCACCTGCTGTTCTGATCTCATCTTTGCCTCACCTCCTTACCCAAAGATTCTTGAGATGCAGGAAGACAGCTCCAGTGACCCCAGAAGCTTGCCTTCCTATTCTCCGAACTCGGGTGATTTTTCATCCTAAAACCATCACATAAGCTGTTTATCGCATCCATAACCCGCCTGGAGCCTTTAAACCTCTTTCTTGCGTGGCTTTTTATGAGTCTGAGATAAACAAACAACTCTCTCTCTCCAGGGACTTGGAGCCCAGATCCTTAACCTCACTCCTTAAGCCCATGGCCCCTGAGGGAGCGGAGCCAGAGGGTGGGCCCCAAAGGACTGTGGTTAAATGTGCGATGTGGAGGAAGCAGATAACATCATTGCTGCTAACGGGGAAAATGCGGCCAGAGACCTTGAAGCAAAGATGAGCCAGAGGGCAGGGTTGCCAAGAGGCTCCAGAGCAGCCTCTGCTGGGTTGAGAAGCTCAGCTGAGCTTCTGGCAACATGTCAGATCTTGGAGGCTGTCTCCTCCAACCCCTCATTTGGCACTAAAGAAATCTAAGTCCTGGGAGGGGAGGTGGCTTGGCCAAGGTCATATAGCCTCGGGGAGGCTGCGTGGAATAAATGACGGAATCTGTTCCCTGCACCCACTTCTTTCCCATCAGACCCTGATCTCTATAGGGCATCCAAGTCGTTACAGGGAGGCTGGCTTCACCCCAATGGTGGAGGTGAAATATGGGATCCTGGCCAAGTTGATCGGCATTTTCTAACTCCCTGGCCACATTGATTGGTCTCGGAGTGACCCAGAACTTAAGGCTGGTCTAATCAGAAGAAAAATCTCTGAACCTTTGAGGAAAATCCTGGGAAATACTGGCCCTCCTTTCCCTGGGCTAGAAATGAACACAGGATACAAACTGGTTGCAGCAGCTGAGGCCAGACATCGTATGACATCAAGAGGGAATAAGATAGACTCCATGGAAAGCAGAGAGGAGACATGGAAAGAAAAGGAATCCCAGGTGATAGTTCTGAGTTGCTAGATCAAACCTTACCTGAAGCCTTTCCTCTGCAATGTTCAGCTACATGATCCAGTAAAGTCTATTTTTAAGACAGACTGGGCTGGGCACAGTGGCTGATGCCTGTAATCCCAGCACTTTGGGAGGCTGAGGCAGGCAGATCACCTGAGGTCAGGAGTTTGAGATCAGCCTGGCCAACATGGTGAAACCTCGCCTCTACTAAAAACGCAAAAATTAGCTGAGCGTGGTGGCACGTGCCTGTAATCCCAGCTGCTCGGGAGGCTGAGGCATGAGAATCACTTGAACCCAAGAGGCAGAGGTTGGAGTGAGCCGAGATCACACCACTGCACTCCAGCCTGGGTGATGGAGTGAGACTGTGTCAAAAAAAAAAAAAAAAAAAAAAAAAAAAAAAAGACTAAGTCTTATTACTGTTAGTAATAGATGTTCTTGCTTGTAAACAAAATATCCCCAACTGATAAACAGATGACTGGTGGCCCTAGAAACTTGCCTCTGGTCTTTTACTCCTGGTTAGGGGTGCTGGGCCCAAAGGGAAGGCCTCTATGCCTGGCTACATGCCTGGCTAAGCTTTAGATACAACTAAGGTTGACTGGTTTGGAGTTTAGAACCCCCACTAGCAGACATTTTGTACTTCCCTTGTTCAGGCAAGTGGGTTGGCTAATTACATGGGTTCAGAAAGCATTTTCTTGGCGCTTACTCCTGTCCTGCCCTCATGAATCCTTAGCATTTTTGCACATCTCTATAGCAATGCTTATCTCACCATATATATATATATTTATATTTTATATATTTACGTATAATATAAATATATATATATTTATATGTATGTTTTTTAGATGGAGTCTTGCTCTGTCACCCAGGCTGGAGTGCAGTGGTGTGATCCCGGCTCACTGCAGCCTCTGCCTCCTCGATTCAAGCGATTCTCTTGCCTCAGCCTCCTGAGTAGCTGGGATCAGGGGTGTGAGCCACCACGCCTGGCTAATTTTTGTATTTTTAGTAGAGACGGGGTTTCGCCATGTTGGCAAGGCTGATCTCGAACTTCTGACCTCAGGTGATCCGCCTGTCTTGGCCTCCCAAAGTGCTGCGATTGCAGGCATGAGCCACTGCGCCCAGGCCTATCTCACTATATTTTAATGATTAACATCCACATCAGGCTTCTCTAGACCTCAGGCTTGCTGAAGATGACATTAAACCTCATTCACCTTCAGATGCGTGCACCTGGCCCAGTGTCTGACACAAGCTTTGTATTCACGGATGCTTCTGGAGTGGATGAAACAATCTCTTCCCGCTCCCTGCCTCTTTGTCTGATGAGCCTTCATTACACTCCACTTTCTTCCCTTTGTAAATTAGGATGAGGTGAAAAAGCACAGCAGACAAGATGCGAAGCATTCACGCCAAGTCCTCAATTCACAAACTGAGGATTTGATCTGCTGTTGTATTCCCAGAGTGCTAGGTCCCGTATGGGACACCAACTCCATCCCATATGCTCACTGTTCTGCGCTGCTGTGTATAAAGCCCTGGGCAAGAGGACAAGGGAGGGAAAAACCGGAAAGACTGAGTCAGGGAAGGCTCGGGATGAAATTTGAGTCCGTTGGGATCATTCTGCCTAAACGACAGAGGAGAGAGCTTGGGCCCGGGGAGGAGTCCCCCTCCTCCTGGCTCAAGGTCACCGGGACAGACCAGTCAGGATGGGAAAGAACTCCACTTTCAGGAGCAAGACCTGTTTCCCCAGGAACTGGGCCCTGTGCAGACAAGAAGGCGGACTTCAGGATGGACGGGGAAAAGGACACGCTGGGAGGCTCCCGGGCCAGCCTCTGGGGCTTGCATCCTGAGAAGGTTTGAGTAACTCCACGGGTCTCCCTGTTGCCGCTATACCACTTGCCAACTGGGTTTGGAGTCTCTTGGCTTGTGAGTCCTCAGGGACCAGAGAAGTGACTCAGTGAACACTTAGTACATCCTTGGCACCGGGGATTGTGTGTGATTCAGGAGTCACTCACAGAGCTTGTGCTGATTAACTCCAGAAACTCACCCAAAGCCTCCTCCCCACCCCTTCTAGCCCAGGATGAAGGGATCAGACTGTGGCTCTGACACTCCTAAAATGTTTCTCACGTGTCCACCTGCCAACTGGTCTGGTACCGACAGAAGATCCCTGGACCGCGAACTCCGGGGCTAGGAGCTTCCGCCACGCACTGCCTCCTTCCAGCGGCCCACAGGGAAAACAGGACCTCGGGACCCCCTCTCTTCCTGACCTCCCCTGGATTCTGACCGGGCCCACCCTCAACCAAAGCTCCCCTGTTTCGCTGCCCCCGCCTCTCTTTTTCCGCCTTGGGAATTGTGCCCCTCGCCCCCCATACTACTCCCACTACGTCCTGGGGGGTGTCTGTCTTCTCTGATCGCCCCCACCCCCTTTCTTTCCCTCCTGCTTTTCCTCCCTCGGCTCCGCCCCCAGGCCCCGCCCTCTCCGCCCCGGCCCGCGTCCCCCCGGCCCCTTCCCCATCACCCTCCCCTCCAGCGGGGACGGGGGTGTGGGGAGGGGGCACCGCGCGGGCCAGGCGCCCGCCCCTCCCTGCGCGCCCCGTCCTCGAGCGCGCGCCCGGCGCCCCCCTCCGCGGCCTCCCGGCTCCCGCCTCCCCGCCTTCTCCTCCTCCTGGTGACGTCCGGGTCCCTGCCCGTCTGAAAACTCCGCGCCGCGGCGGTGGAGGCGGCGGCGGCGGCGGCGGCAGCGGCGGCGGCGGCGGAGGAGGAGCAGCGGCGAGCCGAGGCGGCGGCGGCGGCGGCCCGAGCGGGAGCCCGAGCGGCAGCCGGCGGCCGCGGAAGCCGCGGGGAGCGCGGGGGCGGCCCGGAGCGCGCCGGGGTCCCCGCGTCCCGCTCGCCGGCCGCGCTCCGAAGATGGTGGCGGCGCCGTGCGCCCGGAGGCTGGCCCGGCGCTCGCACTCGGCGCTGCTCGCGGCGCTCACGGTGCTGCTGCTGCAGACGCTGGTCGTGTGGAATTTCAGCAGCCTCGACTCCGGGGCCGGGGAGCGCCGCGGGGGCGCAGCGGTCGGCGGCGGGGAGCAGCCGCCCCCGGCCCCGGCCCCGCGCCGGGAGCGCCGGGACCTGCCTGCCGAGCCGGCTGCAGCCCGAGGAGGAGGAGGAGGCGGCGGCGGCGGAGGAGGAGGACGGGGGCCCCAGGCGCGGGCGCGGGGAGGCGGCCCCGGAGAACCGCGGGGACAGCAGCCGGCCAGCCGGGGGGCACTGCCCGCCCGGGCTCTGGTAAGATGCCCTTTCGGCTCGCGCCCCGCGGCGAGGGAGGGAGGAAGGCAGCCCGACCCCACGCCCCCCTAGCCCTTGAACTCGGTCATCAGACTGGGACTCTGCAAGCCTACCGACTCCACATCGCCTCTTGCCCCAGGAAGCCGGGTGGGGTCCCTGCCAAGGGTCAGGGGTCGTGGGCTGCCCCTTTCAGAGTCTGAACACGGACCCCTTGGGGTCTGGGGGAAGTTGTCTCCAGTGGGGGCGCTTTGGGGGTTACCGGAGCCTGGCTGGGCTCCTGTTCCCCATCACTCTTGCTGGGGACCCTAGTTGACTTGTTCCGTGCGTGTAGGTCTTGGTGCCTGGCTCCCTGCCTGAGTGAGTGGATCGCGCCGGATCCTCAGCCGCTGCTCCTGGGCGGTTGTCGCAGCAGCATCTCTTTGGTTTTTGCCGAGCTGGGTGCAGACAGATGAGCCCTCTGTTCGTCCTGGCCTGCGATGAGGGCTGAGCTGGGCGTCCCAAGTGCCCGACCATGTCCCTGAATCAATACTCAGTCCGGGGTGTCTGGCCTTACTTTGGGTCTTCTGTTGGGTCTTCTGTTTCTCCTCTCTGGATGTTTGAGCCTTCCGTCTTCACCTTCTCTGTCTCTAACCTTGCCGTCTCCCGTGCCCTCTGTGACTTTATCTCCTCCCCATCTCCAGTTGCAGGGCATGGCTCCTTCTCCTAGCTGGTTGTGTCTGTCTTTCTGTCTTGTTGCGGCCGGTTCGGGTCACCAGCTGTGTGTCCGACCACACCGTCAGGGCTTCCACTCCTGTGGGATTACTTTGCCCTTCGTGGGTGTGAGCAGTCAGGGCTCTGAAACCGTTTCTTCCGCAGATCTGGGGCCATCTGGGTGGCTGGGTGGGGAACTGACTTGTCTTCCTAGCCTGTCCCTAACTTCTGCAGGGATACCTTTCCCACCTTCTCTGGGCTGCCTTGCCCAGCCTACTGAGCTAGGAGCAGGAGCACATGGGGCAGGAGGCCGGAGTCCCCAGTTCAGAGCCAAGGTCTCAGTTCCCCAGGGGCGTGAGTTCTGCCTTAGGGCATAGCCAATGTGTTGTGTGTCTGTCTGTTTCTTCATCACACTACTTGTCTGCAAGGATTTGCCTAGCCTCTAAAGGATATTAGACACCAGGGGGATGGCTTCAGGATCCTGAAGACCGAATGCATATCTCTATCATTTGTGACTTTGGAAGTCCTCACTGAAGACTGCCTTCGTACACAGCGTGATGCTTTCTGAGCTGCTAAACTTCTTCAGAGTCTGTGCGACCCTTTCTTCCGGAGTGCAGCTCTTCATGCCTGAGAGCTGAGCCATTCCCAAGACGTGATGTGATGGCATTTCACGTTGCTGTGTGGGTAGCAGGGAGAAGTCTTTCCCTCATTTGCGGGGAGAATAGTGGTGTGAACTGCCTGATGGAGAACCAGAGCATTCTACTGTCCTGCGATCTCTTCTTTACAGAGAGGGGTACTCTGAAACGCTGCCTTTGAACTCCTGGAGTTGATAGTGATGGGTTCCCGCAGAAATGCAGTTAGAAGTTCTTTGTGCATCCAGAGCCCAGGAGGTGGGGTGGGAGGGTTCTGTGTCGTGTGCTGCTGGTCCAGTGTAGGAACGTGTAGGGGAGACATGGTGGGGGAAGCCTGGGGCTTACTGTGTCCTTTGCATCTGGGGGTTCATAGTGGGTTCAGGAGGTACCTTTAGGATGCACATAGCACCTGTTGAAACAAACGAAGAGAAGGAAGGAGGCAGGGCTAGTTGATTTCTTCATAGGTCCCCGGCATTGTAAGCATCCACCCCCACCCCCTCTCTGTGTGCTCGGCTCAGTGTTTTACTCTCTCACACCCAGCTCAGCCTCTGAGAGATCTGCGGTTGGGGAGGTAGGTGGGAACACACTATTTTCCTTTTCACTTCCTTTTGGAATTTCAGTTCCAGCAGCGGAGTTGCTTTGCTTTTCTGAAACTCTGCGTCCAACTGCAAGTTCAGTTACTCTCCCCAAACCTGCATGTCCTAATGTCTCAATTTCTTTACCTTCCAAGATGGACATTTGTGTATTTTTTTTTCTTTTGGTTCTCTTTTTTGTAGCTGTGTACCATGCTGTTGACTGTTGTCGCTCGGCGCTTTGTATTTTATTTCATTTGCTTGACTCTCTCCTTTCTTTCCTCTCCCCCCACACCTACTCCATGGCCTGCTAAATCCTGAAATCACAGTACAGACAGGCTGGCTGGAGCCCGGGGTCCGTCCTACTCTGACTGTGCCCACCCAGTTCCTGCCCTTCCATGGAGCTCCAGCAGACCAGAAGGGGGCAGGCTGTTCCCAAAGTCTGGTATAGCTGGAGCTTGGGTTGCAGGCAAGGAGAGGACCAGACCTTTTCGCAAGCAATACAGGCCCTTGAAATGTGCAGTTTGTTTCCAAACCCCGCCGAGGCTGCCAGGATGATGCTTTGGAGGGAGATTCAGCAGTGGGACATTTAAAGAAACAAATCCCCGTGATTTTCCAGATGGCTCTTGTAGAGAGCTGGTTAGACACATGCTTCGAAGAAGATGCTTTAGCTCGGTGCTCTGTTGCAGGCGGGGATGGGGTGGGTGGACAGCCTTGGCTCTTGCACGTAGAGGGAACCTGTGTCCTGGGTTGCTGGTGGGTGTGTTACAGAGAGTGTCAGGCAGGCATTGTGTATAGGGCATTTCCGAAGCCAGATCTTCCTCCTTCCTGATGCCCACAGCGTCAGAGCATTTGTCCTTTTTATGTTTGGGGAGCTGCGCTTCGGTAGAAGGCCCTGATTGTATTTTTGGTGTACTTAAGAAGCCAAGAGGAAACACCCCGTTTCTCAAGTAGACAGAGTCAGAGGGCGTGTCCATAAAAGATCTGCAAGCTCTCCTTTTCCTCTCAGCCTCTTTCAAAGCTCTTAAATATTAGAATTATTGGGTGGATTGCAGCTGTTTTGTGGCTGACACTGATTCCTTCACTGGGTCTCCGGTGAGCTGTGGATTTTACTGTCATCTCAGAATTTAAGAAACAGATGGACTCCCTTATAAAGGGAGGAAAAATATGGGGAGAGCTGTCACAAGGATCAGCCTACAGGTTCTGAATAGATTTTGGAGAAAATGAAAGAGAGCTGTGTGTGTTAATGTAATGAATGCTTATTTTCTTTCCCTTAGTGACTCTCTTCTTGAAGTCCCCACATTTATTGCTCATGTTCTTAGATAAACTGTTACTCAGTAAGTTTCATTTAAGAAATCTAATTTTTTATTACCCTTCCCACC
This sequence comes from Nomascus leucogenys, assembly GCF_006542625.1. Classification (NCBI taxonomy): domain Eukaryota; kingdom Metazoa; phylum Chordata; class Mammalia; order Primates; family Hylobatidae; genus Nomascus; species Nomascus leucogenys. Next base: position 86,276,245 of record NC_044398.1, on the reverse strand, counting down.
CCCTGCCTGCCGCCTTATATAAGCACACAAAGTAGAATGGGGTTTCTGTATTATCCGACCCCTTTGAAATGTTGATTTTTCGGCAGAAATTCCTCATACTTCACATTACTCAGATAACTCAGGACTCTTTTAGACATCAGCAGTGACTTTGAAAGATCGGTTCACTGGCTTTAGATCACCTCTGCTTCTAACAGCCTTGGAGGCGTAGCTTTTCTTCCTTTCCAGATGTTCTGAGACCACAGAAAACCGGGTATTTTATTGATGGTTCGTTTTTTTTTTTTTCACACTTTCAATGGAGTTTTATTTTGTTTGAGCGACGCATTACACTTTGTATACAGAAATATGCATCATTGAATAATATTTATCTTACTGCAAATGTTGCCATCTGTTTAAATCATATACTGGAAAATGTTAAAATAGATAAGTAAAAGTAGAAATAATATACATAGGTATAGATATGTTTGTAATATAAATTCTAACATATCTGTTTATTCACTTTCCTTCCGGTCTTTTCACACTTCAGACGTTCTCTTCAGTTTATCAATTCATTTTTTAAAAATCTTCCAGAAGGTCAGGTGGTCAAACGCTTGCTATTTTTCACCTAGGAAGCCAGCCATGGCATAAGTTCTTATTTACTGGTGACTGTTCAGTTTTGATTCATGGTTTTAATAGAAGAGAAAATTTGGTGGCTTGAGTTAAAGCAGAGATTTGACATCATCACGTCATTGTGTATGTGTGTGTGTATCCTGAGAAAGCAAAGATATCCTTAGGGATATCTCTGAAATAAGAGTCTGCCCCCCTACACCCTGCTCCAGAGCTGTTTATGATCCATAAGGTCATAAATCCATCTATATGAGTGTTTCAGTGCAGAAGAACTTCACACGCACACCTGTTGGACTGCACAGGTGAGGTTGAGAGTCTCTATCTTCTGACCAAGTGCTACCTTAAGAGCTGCCACTTATGATCTCTCTCTTTCCTTTTCCTTTGTGTTTCCCCATTTCTACAGATCCAGATCCCCATCTACCAGAAACAATAAGAAAATTTTCTGCCTTGGGGAAAATAAAAAATAACTAAAAAACAAACTCAATCTCAACAAAGCCTACATTCTAAAGAAGGCGTGTGGGAACGGTAGAAAACGACCCAAGAAGTATGTGCGAGGCCCCAGCACCAATGAAAGAGGCCTCTGTTGAGTACCCTCAGGCCTGACATACCTGGGTTCACCTCCTGGCTCGGCTCTTTCTCATGCCCCTAATCTTGGGCAAGTCACTGTAATTTCGGTCCTCTGTGAATGTGAGCTACCTCATAGGGCTGTATGAGGATGAAATGTAGCAATATATATGAACTCATGTGGGCCTGTTCCTTAATCAGTGCTCAAAAGTGAGCTGTTCATAAAAGGAAATTCTTGGTATGTTTGAAAATAAGGAATTTCTTGCAGTTATTCATTTTCCCGCACAGTGTAGGGTGCGAGTAAATCCAAGGCAGTAGAATGAATATAGCTGTTTCTGTGTGAGCAGGACGGAATGTGGTAGAGGAAGGAGTACTGACATTTATTGAGTGCCTGCTGTATGCCAGGCATCATTTAGGTATGTTGCATACATTAGGTTATTAAATGCTCACCACCCCCAGAAAGAAACACAAAAAATTTCCAGGAAGGAAGACAGTATTACACAACTGATAAAAAGTTAAAACTAAGGACACCCGGCTAGAAATCGCTGGTCTTATGATGGCTTGTTATGTGGCAGGAATAATGGAGGGATTTGTAAATATTACCTTGCTGTCTTACTGATTTCTCCCAACTTTGTGGGGTAGGACTTTTGCTGTCCCCAGGAGGAAACTGAAGCTTAAAGAAGTGAAGCTGCTTGCTCGTGAAGTTCACAGAGCTGGGGAGTAGCAGAACTGAGATCCAAACCTAGGCCTGCCCGTTTCCAAAGATGCCACCTTTCTGAGTTGTGTTTCTTTTGCATGGTTTGTTGAAAAACTCTAAATGCAACCATACCATTCCCAAAAATCTTATTTTTTTTTTTTTTTTTTTTTTTGAGACAGCGTCTCGCTCTATCACCCAGGCTGGAGTGCAGCAGTGTGATCTCGGCTCACTGCAACCTCTGCCTCCTGGGTTCAAGCAATTCTTGTGCCTCAGCCTCCTGAGTAGCTGGGATTACAGGTGTGCACCACCACGCCTGGCTAATTTTTGTATTTTAGTAGAGACAGGGTTTCACCATGTTGGCCAGGCTGCTCTCGAACTCCTGGCGTCGTGATCCGCCTGCCTTGGCCTTCCAAAGTGCTGGGATTTTAGGCCTGACCCACTTTGCCCGGTCCCCAAAATCTTTATTCTACTTTTCTCACTTCTTGTTGCAGATTCCTAAAAAGTTACCAACCTTAGAAAAGCAGCAGACATGCAATTTACGTTGAATCAGACCCCTAACTCATGATGTAAATACAAGGGTAGTAATAATGATAATAATAATAATAATAATAATAATAATAATGGCTGCATAGCAGTTATGATGTGTTAGGTGGTTTTAAAAATGGATACGTAATAGTTTTACATATTTTGGGGTACATGTGATATTTTGATAGGTTCATATAATGTGTAATGATTAACTCAAAGTAAGTGGGATATTCATGACCTCCAACATTTATCTTTACTTTTTTGTCAGAGACACTGCAATTCTTCTCTTCTAGCTTTTTTTTTTTTTTTTTTGAGACAGTTTTGCTCTGTTGCCCAGCCTGGAGTGCAGTGGCGCAATCTTGACTCACTGCTACCTCTGCCTCTCAGGTTCAAGCAATTCTCCTGCCTCAGCCTCCTGATTAGCTGGGATTACAAGCACCCGCCACCACACCTGGCTTATTCTGTTTGTATTTTTAGTAGAGATGAGGTTTTGCCATGTTGGCCAGGCTGGTCTTAAACTCCTGGCCTCGGGTGATCCGCCTGCCTCCGCCTCCCAAAGTGCTGGGATTATAGATGTGAGCCACTGTGCTCGGCTCTTCTAGCTATTTTGAAATATACAATAGATTATCGTTAACGATAATCACACTACTGGACTACCAGACAGTAGAGCTTATTCCTTCTATCTAACTGGACTTTTATCCTTCCAATCAACATCTTCCTCCTCGCTCCCCTAATCACTTATCTACTCTCTATCTTCTCGCCATCTACTTTTTTAGCTCCTACATAGGAGTGAGAACATGTGATATTTGTCTCTAAATGCTTGGCTTATTTCAGTTAATATGGCCTCTGCTTTTTTCATGTTGCTGCAAATGACAGGATTTCACTTTTTAACAGCTGACTAATATTCCACTGTGTGTGTATACCACATTTTCTTTATCCATTCATCCATTGATGGGCACTTAACTTGATTTCATATCTTGGCTATTGTGAAGAATGTTGCAGTAAGCATGAGAGTGCAGATAGCTCTTCGGTTTATTGATTTCCTTTCCTTTGGATAATTAATTCCTTTCCTGTGTAGACACAGTAGTGGGATTGCCAGATCATATGGTAGTTCTGTTTTCAGATTATGAAGAACCTTCATACTCTTCTCCATAGTGGCTGTACTGATTTACCTTCCCACCAACGGTGTATGAGGGTTCCGTTTTCTCACGTCCTCACCAGTGTCTGTTACTTTTTGTCTTCTTGATAAGAGCCCTTTCAGGTGGGGTGAGATGATATCTCATTGTGCTGTTGATTCACAGTTCCCTGGTGATTAGTGATGCTGTGCATTTTTTTATATATCCATTGGCCATTTGTATGTCTTCTTTTGAGAAATATCTATTCAGCTCTTTTGCCCGTTTAAAAAATTGGACTACTTCTTTTTTTGCTGTTGAGTTGTTTGAGTTCTTTATATATTTTGGTTCTTAATCCCTTGTCAGATGGGTAGTTTGCAAATATTTTCTTCCATCCTGTAGATTGTTTTAACTTGTTGATTGTTTGCCGTGCAGAAGCTTCGTAGCTTGATGTGACCCTGTTTGTCTGTTTTTGCGTTTGTTGCCTGTGCTTTTGAGGTCTTACCCAAAAAAAATTCTTGCTCAAGGTCCTGAAGTGTTTCCCCAATGTTTTTTTTCTCTAATTGTCTCATAGTCTTGGGTCTTAGATTTAAGTCTTTAATCTATTTTGATTTGGTTTTTGTATATGGTGAGCGATGGGGCCTAGTTTCATTCTTAAGTTTATCCATAGGTAATGGTTATCCCATTTTTCCAGCACTACTTATTGAAGACTTTCCTTTCCCCAGCGTCTGTTCTTGATGCCTTTGTCAAAAAGAAATTGACATAAAAGTGTGGATTTATTTCTGGGTTCTCTATTCTATTTGCCAGGCACTGTTCTAAACCCTTTTTGTGCATGAACTCATTTAATCCTTCAAGCTGTGTACTGTTATATTTTCAACAGTCAAGAATTGAACTTGAAATTGGCTAGAGAGAGGAGTCTTGAATTCAGCTCTCTCTAACCAAGGGAGAAAGGGAGGAGGGGGCAAGAGGATATTGTTCAGGGTTCTTTGGCCAGGGAAAATGGCCTTTCTTTCAACCACAGCAGACTTCCTGCTGCTCCATTCCTTAAGACTGCTCTGTGGTTGGCCCACTGAGGAGCCCACCACTTGTACCTGAGAGCCTGGGTCTGCAGCACACTGGAGAGTTATCTCAACAAACATGCAGTGCGGATCATCTTGTGGACACTTCCTTCCGCCTGCAACAGAAACTACCTGTTTGCCCGCAGATGCTCATCAGATGGTGCCCATGTGCTCTCTGGGTTCGGTTGCCCGCTCCCTGATTGGAAGCCAGAGGCATCACAAAGAAGATGGGTGTGGGGTGGGGTGTCACCTTAGCCCTGAACCTGGACACTGGCATTACTAGTGTCAGGAACTGCAAACCCAGACACCCTGCCAGATGAGGAAGGGGTGGGACCCATTCTCAAGCTTTGTGTGTGTGGACGAGTGTGTCTTATCTTTCAGGGCCACCTAGGGGCAATGAATGGATTTGTCCTGTCCCAGGCCTGGTTTGTCCCAGCCAGGTGACTACTGCTTATCTGGACATCTAATCCAGGCTAATGTGTCAGTGGATGCTAATAAGGTAATGTGGTAAGAGGTATTTGTTTCTCCTCCCAGGGCACGCCTTGCCATAATTTTTGGCCACAAGGCGTGTGGTTTCAGTTTAAGATGAGTTTGTGGGGCAGAGAGGTTGATGCAAATGTTGCCTACCCAGGAGGCACAAACACTGCAACTGTGGTGATGATGAGGTGCATTTATCGAATGCACCAAACACTGTGGAGGGACTAAAAAGACATGCTTTTATTGAATTCTTATAACATCTGGCAAGTTAAGAGCTATTCTTTTCATCTCTGTTTTACTGACTGAAATAATAAAAACTAAGGCAATAAGTTGGATGAAAATTAAGCAGATGTGAAGTGTCCAAACTAGGAATTGAAGTTGGGTGGTGTCTCCAAAGGCTGTGTTCTTAGTCTACCCAGTTCAGAGTCAGTAATTCCATTGACTCTAGCCCCTCATTTTCCCCTTCCCTCCATCCATTTTTGCATGCATTTGTCCATCCATCCATCCATCCATCCATCAGTCCATTCATCTATTTATCTGTCTGACCATCCATCCATCCATCAGTCCATTCATCCTCTGTCCATTCATCCATCCATCTGTCCATCCATTTACCCATCCATCCATTCATCCACCTATCCAGCCATCCTCCACTCCTGCAGTTAGAAGGTACCAGTCCCTGTGTCCAGCACTGGAACTACCTTGGTGAACAGGACAAATGTGCCTCCTGTCCTCCAGGAGGACCAGTCTAGCAGGCAAGAGTTAGAGCCCGTGCTGATAAGTGGTCGATCTCTAGGGAGATCACTCTCACATCCTAGCCTGGTTCATTGCCTATGCCCTTTCCCATGGTGACCTCTTGAACACACAAGGGAGTTGTCCTCTGGGAAGGTCAGGGCAAGGAGTAAGTAGTATGATTCAGAGCCCTGGGAGCCCTGAGGTCTCTGCCATTCCAGAACTGTCCATGAGGCCTGGGCTGCTCCGCTCATGGGGCCAAGCTCTTCTTCTTGTAGCTGATGAAACAACCCTGGAAATGATCCAGGGGAGCAGATGGGCAGATGCTGTGGGGCCTGGGAGGCAGGTCGTGTGATGTTGAGGAAGAAGACAGTGGTCTGACATAATCGGTGGTACGGCACTTTGCCTCTCTGGAGCTCAGTCTCCTCGTCTGAAGCACAGGGGCCATGAAGGCACCTACCTGGCAGGGCTTGATGGTGAGGCACAGCTCTGGGTCATGGTCAGTGCTCTGCTCTGCCCCCTGATGCAGGCACATCATAGGAGATGTTTGCTAGAGCCAGGAGGACTTTCAAATCCATGGCCTGTGGGTGGGTTTGATTTTGTCCACATGGTGTGTTAGAATAAATAGGCCCTGGAATTTAAAGATTAGGATATGCCATGAGACAGTGTAGATTTTTGGAATTCTTTTAAAAGTCATAAGATCCGGCAATACAGGGTCCATGGTGGTTGCTTGGTGTTAAACAGCCAAGCTGAGGAATGGTGACACTGCAGACCTGCTGGGTCCCCAAGAGTCCCCCTTAGATCTCTCCTGTCACCTGTGCCACCTGGCTGGCCCCTCTTGGCTGTTGAGTTTGCAGCCCATTTGGAAGACCTCCGTGTTCACTATGAAGACATAAAAATGAGCATCTGTGGTTACCCTATTCCCATGTGGCTTATTCACTGCACTTATTTGCCTCTGACTGCCTGTGCCTTGCCCTGGCGTGATGGAGTCTCCCTCCCCGCCTAACTGGTGGTGGAGACCCAGAATATGCAAATGCTTATAAGCATGAGGCCATCCTGAAGGCAAATGTCCCTGACAGAAATAGAATCATGCATTCCGCAATTTGATAAACCTGTTTCCCCTCTGCAGGGAGTGTGAGTGACAGCCTCCTTTGAGTCATCTGCCCCTCACTCTGTGTTTCCCGTGACCTTGTCCCCCAATAACACGCACTGGGAAGTTGGGAGTCTTTAGAGACAAGGGGGAGGTGGAAAAGTAGAACATTCCTGAACACCTTGGCTTGGTCCCAACACTGTCAGGGACGGACCGTGACTTTCATCTCTGTGTCTTTTTGGCACTTCATCAGATGATGCTAATAAGCCTGCCTCCCTCCCCGGGTTGTGAGGATTAAATTTGATAAACAGATGAGAAAGTGCTTTGAAGCTCAGAAAGCCCCATGCGAATGGAAGACGGGGCTCATGTCTTCAAGCAGCACAATGTGGGGAGTGTTCAAACGGGGTTGTCTGTGTTGCTTCCTCACAGCGTCTTGTAACCCATGGGGGACAGGGAGAGAATGAATGAGTGAAATCCACTGGAAATTTCACACCTACTCATCCATTCATTCATCAGGTATTGGTTGGGGTCTGCTGTGTGCCAGACCTTATGCACAGCGAGGGGAAAGACGGATGTGACCCTGCCCTCATGCTCTTTATGGTTTGGGGGCAGGATGACCTCCCAATAAAAACAAACAAGAACATTACAAAAAATCAAATTGTTACAAGTGCAGTGAAGGAAACCATTAGGGAGCTGAACGAAAAGAAAGAGCTATGGATAAGCGTTTGTTTTGGATGGGTGGATTTATTTTACTTATTTGGGGGTAAGGATTTATTTTGGATCATGCCTTTTGCCATAGTAGTCCTAAATGAGCCTCAGGATTCCAAAATATGATATAGACACCAATCGTGATGCACCAGTGGTTGGAGGTGCTACAAGGGTAGGTATTCTGTAAAAACTCTTTATAAAAAGTGACTATTCATGTCTGTACAACATTTATTCACTTCTTAAATTTATTTGTTAATTTATTGAGACAGAGACTCCTTACGTCACCCCGGCTAGAATGCAGTGATTTGATCTCAGCTCACTGCAACCTTGACCTCGCAGGCTCAAGCAGTCCTCCCACCTCGGCCCCCTGAGTAGGTGGGGCTACAGGTGTGTGCCACCATGCCCGGCTAATTTTTGTATTTTTTGAAGAGGTGGGGTTTTGCTATGTTGCCCAGGCTGGTCTGGAACTCCTGGGATCAAGTGATCCTCCCACCTCAGCCTCCCAAAGTGCTGGGATTACAGGCGTGAGCCACCACGTCTGGCTCACTTCTTAAATATTGCCTGCGTTCTTTTAGTTGCTTTTTTCCCAACAAAACCATATGATATAAACATTACTCTAAATGTACGACTTGATGAATTCTCACAAACTGAACACATCCGGGTATCCTAGACCAGGAAGAATCATAGCACTGACAACATCCCAGATGCACTCTCTTCTTCTTGGGTGAATATTTAAAGAAATTATTAATCGCTGTATATTTCTTTAAATGTATATTATAGAAAATACAGAAATATAACCAGCCAATCAAAACGGCAGCTTCAACACTATTCTTGTTTCACATGCAGGTAAAGTGGCATTTAAGTAAGAAGAAGTGGGTTAACAAAATGAAAACACACAAGCAAACTCTAACTGGATTTCAAATCCTGATTGCAGCTTGGTTGGTTAATGATGGTCAAGGAAGTGCTGAGATGGCCAAGGTTTGGTCAGTGTCAACTTAACCAGTTTGAAGAGTCTTTGCCCCTCTGGTAAACAGCTGTGCTGTGTTGTTCTGAAGTTCAAGCGGGAAAGATTGAAGTTAGATATTAGGAGGAACTGTGTTCTGGGTCCATTGGAAGGGAATTCCCCATTGGAGGCCCTCTCCGATGTCTGCATTGCTCCCACAGTTCTGGAAAGTAATGGCCCCAGAGCTCCCCATGCCTGTCTTCTGTGACTGAGTTCCGGACATTTCATGTGCATCTTTTGGATTCACTGTGCATTTGCTTCACGTTGAGTATTTGTACTCTATTCCCCCAAGTGTTGGACATGAAATTAGCGTGATGAATGGGTCCCCAAATGGGCCAGTAATGACTACATTAACTTAACCCTGAACCAAAACTCTCTTATTCAGAACCAGGGTAACAGAACCGCAGTACAACGTTAGCAGCAATTCAAAAGGGCAATGGAGACAACTAATCATTTCATAATGAGCGAGGGGAGAAGCAATAAAAGCCGGGAGCCCAAGGACGGCATGATAATTTTGCAGAGTCTCAGCTCTCAACCAGACTCACGTTCATAAAATAAACAAATGTTTTTGGTAATGGAAAGCTAATGTATACATTATTTAAGGATAGTATTAAAACCAGATTAGATGGATCAAGTAATACAGCAGTTACCTCATTAAGCATCCTTTCTTTGGGGATGTGAAAAAGTTATTCTTTTTTTTCTTCTTCTTCTTTTTTCCTTTTGAAATGGGGCTTTATTAATTAGAGATGTAATGGGAAATCTTATTTTTTTTCCCAGACTAGTGGCTGTTTTCTGTTTATTTCTTAATGGAGGACTATGCTTTGCAGATGTTCTCTTTGAAATGAAAGCCTATTCATTGTCTCTCTTTTGCACTTTCTTTTATCCCAGCTCAAAAGGGGCAGCTGTTATGAAAGACACTGAGAACCCCGTTTGCTTGTCATCAAGTATTGCAGATGATTCTGTTGTCGATGTAAAATGCTCTCATTGCCTGCTTTTTCATGTAATCCTACTGAGGGATAGTTTTCAAATTGTGACATCTGATTTTCTCTTGTTTAGAAGGTGAGTTAAAGACAGAAAGCAGGGAGAGATGTTAAGCTAAACATCTCCTAAGGAAGGATGTTCAGTGAAAGACTGGGTGGTTTGGAAATGGGTAGAAGTTAGGTTATTCATTCTTCTTTGGCCTAGAGTCTGACTGCTGTTTGGCTTTCTTTTAGAATTAAAGCAAACAAAAAATGCACAACAGCAACATTTGGAGGAAACTGACTGTTTATTGGAGTGAGCAGGCAGATACAGCCCTCCAACGAAAGTGGGTGCTAGAAAGCAGCGATGGGGAATACGTAAGCCAGAAGGAAGCCTAGAGCTTTGTGAGTCAGGTCTGTGCTCCAGATGGAATAATGGCAGCATAGGGTCCTCTTCCTCCTTCTTTCTTAATTAAAGAAAAGGTAAATTTTAAAAATCAAAACTTGAATTAGTAGCCAAAATCAATGATTTCCAATCCAAATCAAATTTAGAGTGCCTGTTAGGAAATTTGAAATTCTGGTCTTCATTCCCAGAGGTAACCATTTGAGTGAGGGAGGATGTGGCTGCCCCTACTACAGGCCCACCAAGTCACTTTGCTTATCTGTGTTACCTACAAGATAGCTGTTGGGATTTGAGTTTGCAACTTTCAGAATGATAATAATAATAATTGCTATTATCTATTAGATGTCACTACATGGCAGGCACTGTGCTGTACTGAGCAGCGTCTCCCAGATTATCATTTTAATCATTATATCAGCCTTATGATGTGTCTGCTGATAGTATTCCCATCTACAGATGAGGAAATTGAGGCATAGAGAGGGTAAGAAATCACCCGCAGTCACAGAGCAGACTTGGAATTTCAACTCAGCCAGCGTGACTCAGGAGCTTCTGTGTCAAATGCCATGCATGTGCCGCACAGAAAGATGTAGCAACTCCCATTAGGTTTTCTTCAGAAGGACACTGCCAGAAAGTTGGTACTGTTGCTGGGCGTGGTGGCATACGCCTGTAATCCCAGCACTTTGGGAGGCCTAGGTGGGAGGATCGCTGGAGCTCAGGAGTTCAAGACCAGCCTGGGCAACATAGTGAGACCTCGTCTTTACAAAAACATAAAACAATCAATCAGCTGGGCATGGTAGCATGCCTGTAGTTCCAGCTACTTGGAAGGCTGAGGTGGGAGGATCACTTGATCCTGGGAGGTTGAGGCTGCAGTGAGCCGTGATCACACCACTGCACTCCAGCCTGGGTGACCGAGCAAGATCCTATCTCAAAAAGAAAAAAAAACGTTTGCACTGTTTGCCCACTGCAAAGATGGAACCACTGACACCCAGCAGTGAGTGAATTGAATTGCCCAAGGTCAAAACACCACGTAAAATGCACAGAGTGACTTATTGCCTGTAAAAAAAAAGGTCGAGTGGGAAACTGACTGTGGACGTGGGCATCTATGAAGCTGGAAATCTGGCTCTGGTAGAAGTACCCTCACCCTGATTCCCATCCTCTGTGTGCACAGAGCGAAGCTGGGGTGACAGCCTCCACCTTCCATCCATAGTCTTGCAGCAGAGAGGTAGCACCTGACACGTAATATTTTGATAAGTTGCTGATTTGTATTAAAATAATAATTACAGCAATAATTACAAGCACAGATTTCACTGAGACTCAGCTGCTGACGGTGAGAAAAAATAATTAATTGCATATTCTCTGGAAATCAAATGGAAGCCAGACCTGGCCTTTTTCCTTTGTGAGAGTCCAGCGCAGGTTTTGCTGTAGGTTGAAGGCCATGTATTTTGCCAGATGCTGTTTATGTTAATAGTATTGATGGCAGATTTCCATGCGAGGAGTCGCTGGTAATTGGGTGAACATCATCTTTATGCACAGACGCTGCAGAAAATAGCCTGGCTGGATTCTGACGGTAGCACCATCCCTTAAACCATGAAACAAACTCCACCCTGGAAGTAAACACAGTAATAGCGGAAAACAATTTAAATCTACCTTTTATTCTCTCTTCTTTCTTTCTTTCTTTCTCTTTCTCTTTCTCTTTCTTTCTTTCTTTCTTTCTTTCTCTTTCTTTTTCTTCCTTTCTTCCTTTCTTTCCTTCCTTTCTTTCTTTCTTTCTTCAGATGGAGTCTCGCTATGTTGCCTAGGCTGGTCTTGGACTTCTAACCTCAAGTGATCCGCCCACCTAGGCCTCCCAGAGTGCTGGGATTACAGGTGTGAGCTACTGTGCCCAGCCATTATTATTAAGTATTCTTAAGTACTCTAGCATTGGCGGGTACCTGGCCATCATGAAGAAGTCATAGCTAATTTAATTTGATTGCTCTCGTTCTCTTTACACTTCTGTTTTTGAAGCTGATTGAATTGTAAGCTACTTTATTATAAAAACTTGCTAAACTTCTCTTGAAGTAGAACATGCATGAGAAAGAAGGCAGAAATAATGAATAAACAGCTTCAGAAAGGGATCACGCCCAACTAACCAGCACCTGAATTCAGAGCCCACCAGCCCCCGGGATCCCGGCCATGTCCACTCTGACCCCACGCCTCCAACGGTAGGGTCTCTATCGTGACTTCTAACCCCACCAGGTACTTTTGCCTCTTTTTAGAAATGGAATCATACAGTCTATAGTCTTTTGTGCCTGGTTTGTTTTGGTTAACATTGCGTCTGGGAGTTTTACCTCTATCTAGGGTTGGCGAACCCCAGCTTGCAGGCTAAATCTGGTCCTTTGCCTGTTTTCATATGGCCTGTGAGCTAAGGATGGATTTTATGTTTTTAAATAGTTGCGGGGCGGGGGGGGAGGAAAGAATGATATTTTGTGATGTGTGAAAATTATATGAAATTCAAATTTGTTTCCACAAATTGACTGGGCGTGGTGGCTCATGCCTATAATCCCAGCACTTTGGGGGGCCGAGTTGGGTGGGTCACTTGAGGCCAGAAGTTTGCTACCAGCCTGACCAACATGGTTGAAACCCCATCTCTACTAACAGATACAAAAAGAAAAAAATAGCTGGGTGTGGTCGTTGATACCTGTAGGCCCAGCTACTCGGGTGACTGAGGCAGGAGAATCACTTGAACCCGGGAGGCAGAGGTTGCATTGAGCCAAGGTTGTGCCACTGTACTCCAGCCTGGATGACAGAGTAAGACTCTGTCTCAAAAAAAAAAAAAAAAAAAAAAAAGAAAAGAAAAGAAAAGAAAAGAAAATTGCGACCATAAATAAAGCTTTATTGGAACACAGCCATATCCATTTCATTTATATATCAGCTATGGCCGCTTTTGTGCTGTGACAGCACAATTGAGTAGTTGCAACAAAGACTGCATGGGCCCTAAGCCTAAAATATTTACTATCTGGCCTCTTACCAGAAAGTTTGCTAACCCTATATCTATATTGTTTCATAGAGTTGTAATTGTTCATTTGCATTATTTCATTGTGGAATATACCACAATTTACATATCCATTCTGTTTTATGGGCATTTGGGAAGTTCCCAGTTTAGGGCCATTATAAATAGTGCTGCTGTGAACATTCTTGTGCATATCTTTTGGTAAACATATGCACACATTTCTGTTGAGTATATACCTAGGAGCGGAATTAATTTAACTACTTTTTTTTTTTTTTACCAATTGATTTGACAATTATATTTTAATTTAGAAGTCTTACCTTTCAGAGTAGGAAGTAAAGCGCAGTAATACTTTCAAATGCTGAAACTCTGTAACAAGGCTTATTTTCCTAATTAGTCTTGCAAAATTCAGAGTCCGTAGAAACAGTTTCTTAATTGTCCATTGTTCTTCCATTCTCAGTCCCTTCCAGGCTGTTGGGAACAAGCTCGATGTCAACTGCTTTAGTTGCTTTTGGGAATGGTGCCATCGTTTAATTTCTTATACCAAAGCCATATTGTCCACAGCGCTCTTATCTTTATATCAGCAAAACAGGTTTGGCAGAATTAGGCGTTTTTTTTCTAGATGTCACTTTCTGCTTTGATTGACTTCTGTTTTTCTCTGGCTTTCTGGTTTTCTTGCTGGGAAGCAGATGAATATAGCCCTGCGTCCCCAGTAAGATCTCTAGCCTGCAGTAGCGTGTGTCATTTTACATTGAAACTCTGCTGAAATATCGCTTTGGGGACTGCATATGCTGTACACGGCCACAGCATCGGAGCACGGCGACTTCCCCAGAGGAGCTGCCTTGGTGTGTGTTGTCAGCATTGTTTAGAAATGCAGGATCCTGCGTCAATTTCTGAATGCCAGTCACTTCCCATTTGCTGCTTTACTTTTTGGACACTAGCACTGACAGGGTTGGGAGAGTAACATTAGGATACCCTAGGATCCACCCATCTTTCAGGTTTGCTTGGTACTGGCTGAAAAATGACTTAATATCCTTTCTGGGGCTTGTCAAAGAGTCCTGTCGGTTCTCTCCTAAGCCAACCCACTTTACCAGGAGTAAAGCCCTAGCTGTTCTAGGAGCCTGTCTTCTGATTCTGCCTGGTGCAATGAACAAACTTAAGGAATGTCACAAGAGAAGATGGTCAGCTGCTGTTTTAGTATTACTTTTGGAATGAAATTTGAATTTAGTGCAGAAAGGATTCGTGGACTTGAAATCCTTGGTCTCAGCTAAAATCTTTTCTATCTGACTCAGGATCTGGAAGCCTCAGTTTTCGTCTTTAAAATAGGGCTGCAAAGCTGCAATGCTATTGTGGTTATGATTCCAGGGCTTGGAATTCCCAGATATGGGAAACTTAACCCTTAAATTCTGGTAGTTTGCCTCCTTTCCCTTTAGCTTAATGTCTTGTCTTTTTCTGCTGGAATATTTACTTTTGATAAGGTAAGACTTTAGAACTGTATATTCATTGAAACTCTTTACAAAGGTGTGTGTGTGTGTATGTGTGTGTGTGTGTGCGTGTGTGTGCATTCTAGGGGAAGAATTTCTCTTTTTAAAGACTACTTTCTAGATGTTCTAACATGTGCTAATTACAACTGATAGTTAACTTGGTCTAAAAAGAAACTTAATTGATTTCAAAAGTAGAAATCTTCCAGACTTCCTTCATAAAACAATAAGATATATTGAAAATTAGCCTCTAAAAGACAATCACATAGAAATTTAAACAATCGAAACTCTTCTAAGTAATTCTTAGATCAATGAATAGCTTAAATTTGACATTTCAGATTATATATTGATTAGCGAAAATGAAAATACTTCATATCAAAACTTGAGATAAGGTTAAAACTGTGCCCAGAGGAAAACTGGTAGTCTATTTTAAAAGCACTTTAGGTTTTGACATTAAATATGAAAGAGTAAAATAATTAAAAGTCCATTAAAAAATAATTGAGGCTGGGATGGTCTCGAACTCCTTGGCTTCAAGCCACCCTCCTGCCTTGGCCTCTCAAAGTTTTGGGATTATATGTGTGAGCCATAGTGCCAGGCTTGAAACCCTGTCACTAACAACAACAAAAAAAAAAAAAAAAGAAAGAAAAGAAAAGAAAAGAAAGAAATAGAGAATAAAACAAAAGAAAGTAGGAAAGGGACATTAATAAAAATAAAGGCAGAAATTCACAAAACAGAATGCAAACACGATAGTATTAATTCATGAGAACCTTTAATGACCCAACCATACAAAGTGCTAATTTCGTTCCTCTTAGGGTTAGAATCTATGAATAAGCTATAGGTTCCTTAATTCTCAATGCTTGCTCAATGCTTCTCTTATAGCACTTGAGTAAGGGAACCTGTCAGTAGCAGGAGGCACCACTGGTTTCATGTTATTAGGATGGGCGGGTTAGGGGAAGTTATCACTTAGCCTGCCCACATCAAAGCAAAGCACAGTGCATGTACCTTTTTTCCGCTGATCAATTTCCTCTCATTTTTAAGAATAGTTAAGAATGGCAGGGTAGCTTATCATTTTGTAGAATACCTTTCGTGTCCTGCAGGTTCCCAGTGAACTTTCTCCCCAGTTTTCATGCCTTCCTGTGTCTTGTAAAGCCAGGGTTCTCCTCATTACTGAGTGCCTTGTTGGGGTGGGTTGAGCTCTGGGGAGCAGGTCCCTGGGGTGATGGGCAAGAGTCTTCTATCTCGCTAAGCACAAGGCTACTCCACAGCAGAAATGGGAAGCCGACCTTGTTGGTTTGGAATTGACTTTGATGTCCTCCCAGCAACAGCCATTGATAATCTACTGTGTCACATAGTAGAAGTTTTCTGTGAGTGCACTGCTTTATAGATGTACCCAGGATGTTTGCAGATACTTACTCATTCACTCAACAGATTTTACCAAGAGCTTACTAGGTGCCAGTCACTGCACGGGAGCTGGGGTTGGAGCAGTGGACAAAATGGGGTCCCTGACTTCCTGCACCTCAGGTTCCGATGGAGGGGACAGTGAGTCAGGGAGAAGGGGAGGGTCATCTGGGAAGGCTTTTCCAATAAGGTGACATTTAAGATGAAACAAAGAGAAGATAGTCGGGCATGGATTGAGGGGAGAGGAGGTAAACAATGTGGTCATTATGAAAAGGACATGAAAGTCATTTGGGAAGAAGGACAGGAACAAGAGACTGCAGGGGCTTCCAGGCCACCGTTAACTGTTCTCTGGAGTGAGGTTCCCAACAGGCCTGCTAATGGGTTCGTCATCTCTGTTTTATTAAAAACCTAGAAAAGTTGACTGGTTTAGAAATTACATGATTTGGAGGTGGAACTTGAACACTTGCAAAAAGTTGATCACTTTCTTTGAAGACAAAATCCCTCTGTCCAACAACCTTCCCAGAGTGCCTCTGCAGTTATTATCACTCCACCTCCAACGAAAGAACATTTGTCCTTTGCATGCAACGGCTTTCCCGATTCCCCACCTGCCCCTGCAGAATGATGATGTCCCCAACTCGGAACTTCTGTCCCTCATCCCCATGTCAAAACTTACCTGTCTTTGGTCCTGTCCTAAGGTGTTTGATTTTGAGGGTGGTGGTGTCTTACACTCCCCTCAGCTTGGTAACACTGATCTAGAGAGATGGTAGATGGGGGCTGCCTGGTCTGGCAGCAGTGTCTGTCTGTGATGGTGGGCTGTGCTGTGCTGGAATGTCTTAGTCTGTTTACAAAGCAAGACAGAGTGATCTAGACTTTCAGGAGTCAGGATACCTGGATTCCAGAACCTGTTCTGTGTCTTGCTTGGTGTGGCTTTGGGCTGCCTGCCTTTCAGGGTCTCTGTTTCCCCGTCTTTAAAATGGTCTGAGGGATTCTAGGTCGCTTGTGCTGTGAACTTTTGGGTCTCTTGTGGTTACCTGTGCCCTGATTGCACGTGTCTCTTCTTCCAGCCGTGTGTGTGACCCACGTGTCCTTTCCCACCTCCATGTGTACGTGGCTGTTTTGGTGTGATTGTCTGCAGAAAAGAGTCCTTTCCTCCCAGTACCTCCCCCTTCTTCCTAATAATAAACTCTAGAATCCTTCTCACCATTTTTTTTTTTTTTTGAGACGGAGTCTCGCTCTGTTGCCCAGGTTGGAGTGCAGTGGCTCAATGTCTCAGCTCACTGCAACCTCTGCCTCCTGAGTTCAAGCGATTCTCCTGCCTCAGCCTCCTGAGTAGCTGGGATTACAGGCGCCTGCCACCATGCCCGGCTAATTTTCGTATTTTTAGTAGAGGCGGGGTTTCACCATGTTGGCCATACTGGTCTTGAACTCCTGACCTCATGTGATCTGCCTGCCTCGGCCTTCCAAAGTGCTGGATTACAGATGTGAGCTACCGCGCCTGGTCCGTCTCGCCTTTTATTAGTAACTGCCATCACCATCATAGCTGGTCTTGGATTCATTAACTCCATCAGGTTATTCCCAGTGGTGGAAACAGTGAATGGCACACAATAGGTGCTCAGTAAATATTTTTGTTTCCTTCAGAAATTGCCTGAAAGATCAGATGAGGAGATGTCTTAAAAGTGAGAGCTATGGAACCCCACTTTAAGATGACATTTTAAGATCCAAAGGCCAAAGATATTCTAGAACGAGGAATCATGCCTTGTTCCATGGGTTCTTGTCAGCTCCTCACCCATACTGATGGCACCTTAAGGTCCACCTGTGTTCTTAGTAGTTGATGCGTAGTCCTGTTGGTGATGATAAATAATAGTAATAGCAGCTACCATTTATTAAGCACATACTACATGCTAAGCATTTTGTATTTAATGCTTCCAACACCTAGTGTTGTGAGCATTGTCAGAGTCACTGTTTTATGGACAGAGGAAGTGAGGCACAGCGAGGGGAAGTAACTCTCGCAACGTTGCACAGCTCCCCGCAAGCCCGTGTGCATAACCACCACGTCACTTGATGCTAAGTCCCCTTGACGGGACTGAAGACCAGCCAGACAGGGGAGGCGCCCTCTCCCAGGTGCTGGGCCTGCCCCGTCCCCACAGCCCACAGGGGAAGTGTCCACAGCTGCAGGCCTGGCAGACACCCAATCCCCTCCTCCCCTCTCCAGGGGCTCCTGTTCTCCATGCCTGTGGAATTGCTGAGATCCTACAGACAGCAGTGAGAAGCTGGCTGCTGTGGTCAGAACCTTTCTCCAGGACGGGGCTGCAGACTTGGCCCCAGCCCTCCTTTGGCTGGCTTAGCTAGCCTGGGGCAGCAGGAGAGAGTGGAAGAGAGGCACGAACTTGCTTTCATCAGAGGGAGCCCAGGGCGTGCTCTGTGGGTTCAGAGGAACTTCCTTGGGCGTGTGGGTGAGACCAGGCATGGCATGACACTTATATGCCACTTCCTTCTCCACCAAAATGTCCCTCTTTGTCTCAGTTGGGGAATGAAGTACAATGCAGTAGAGAAGCACGGGGACTTGACACCAGGGTGCTGGAGTTCGCAGCCTGGCTCTGCCACCCAGCAGCTGTGTGACTGAAGTCTTTGTGCCTCAGCTCCTTCATCTGTAAAATGGGGATGATGATGAACCCGCTTCAAAGGGTTGTCAGGAGAAATAAATCAGTTAATATATGCACTTCATTTAGCACAGTGCCTGGGCCTATATTAAGCACCATAACATGCTGCTGCTGCTGCTTCCTCCTCCTCCTCCTCTTCCTCTGCACTCCTCCTCCTCTGCCCTCCTTCCCCTCCCCCTCCCCCTCCCCTCCCCCTCCCCGTTTTTCCTCCTCCTCCCCCTCCCCCTCCCCTCATCCTCATCTTCCGTTATTATCATTACTGTTGATTCTTGTAGGAGGAGGAGGAATTGGATGAGGGAGAAGATTTGCCTGGTCAACTCTGCCTCTTCCTCTCCCTCCTTCCTCTGGAGCTGTGTGGGGACTAGATTGTGTTGCTGGCTGTGTGGCCTGAGGTCAGTCACATAGCTTCTCTGTATGCATTTTCCCACCTAAAATGAATACAGCAATTGTAATAATGATAATAATGATAATATGCTTCATTTTAACATGCACATTTTTTACTGTGTCTCCCGGGCTCACAGCCATTTTATTTTATTTTATTTTTGAGACGGAGTCTCGCTCTGTCACCCAGGCTGGAGTGCAGTGGCGCAATCTCGGCTCACTGCAACCTCCGCCTCCCAGGTTCAAGCAATTCTCCTGCCTCAGCCTCCCAAGTAGCTGGGATTTTAGGCATGTGCCATCACGCCTGGCTAATTTTTGTATTTTTAGTAGTGATGGGGTTTCACCATGTTGGCCAGGCTGGTCTTGAACTCCTGACCTCAAGTGATCCACCCACCTTGGCCTCCCAGAGTGGTGGGATTACAGATGTGAGCCACCACATCCGGCCAAAGACGCACATTTTTAATATTTAGTAAATAGCATTTCTGAAATCTGGGATGAATTTTACAATTGATGTGTGTGTTTCCTTAATGTTTCAGCACACACCCTTTTGCCCCCAAATTGTTATTCAATCAGTGATGCATGTGACAAGCGACAGGGTCTTACAATGAAGCACAGAGGCCACAGTATCCACAATGTGCCAAGCAAGGTTCTGAGTGTTTTTTAAATGCCTTATTTTTTAAAACCCTTAGTGCAGCCACAGAAGTAGGTACTCATATTCTCCCATTTTACAAATGTGGACATTGAGGCTTAGAGGGTGAAAAAGTGGCTTTGGTGGAAGGTCGCTTGTTCACACAGCAGAGCTGCTATCCAACCACCCTCCATGGGTCTTACGACACAGGCTGAAACTCTTTTTCCAAGAGCATCCCATAAGCACCTCTCTCCTTCTCCCTGAGATGTAGGAATATGTTCCTAAAGACAGCTTCAAGCTTTTGGGATGGAAATGCTAGTGGTGGTCTTAAAATATGAGCCCCTGCCAAGTTCCAAATATCTTTGACCGTGAACTCAGCAGCAGGATGGCATGTCTGGGAGACCCTCCCAAGTCATGCTTTGTGCAGAACACAATGTTTTCAGAGCCTAAAGCGTTTTATAAAATAATGTGGGATTTGTCCCAGAGCCTGGCGCAGGGTCTAGACTGCTTGAGTCCTGTTTTCCAGTTGGATTAAACTAAAGTCAGACATTCTGCCCCGAGCCTGAAATGTATCACACGGGCTGGGAGCAGCCCCTGGCTGTCAGGTCCCTCCCAGGCTGCAGGCACCCAGGGACTTCCCATCCGTCTCTCCGTCCTGTGTTGAGAGTAATAGTGGTTGGTGGGCTTTGGGAGGGTCTTAGGGAAGACAGGAAATAAACAGCAGGCCACCTGACAGTTTAGAGCAGGGCTGTTGGGCAGAGTCCAGAAATTATCTTGCTAACAGTGACAGTCTATGAGTCTGTGGGGAAGCGAGGTCGTAAATAATTGATTGCTGCTAACTGAGTTGTGAAAACCATTTTCCGAGATTCGAATGTGGAGGCTTTCCGAAGGAGAGAGGGATGGAGGGGAGCGGGATGGGTGGGAGAGTAGACAGCGTTGAGAGTGTCCTCTTCCCTTGAGTCCAGGGGTCCCTCTGGGGCTCCCCTGTGTCTGGTTCAGTGAGTTTGGCTGCAGTCCCCCGCACTTGGAAATGGCTTTGGCTGACCCTGGGCCCTGTGAAGGCAGCGGGTGGCCTCGGCTCTGTTTGGGTTGGGCTGTTCCCTGCTGAGGGTTGGTGGAGTCTCCAGGCTGAGTGGGAGTCCCCAGACTGTCACCAGTTCAGAGCAAATCTTTTGAGTCTTTAGAAGGAGTTCCTTGTAATGCAGACCATGGGGTCTTCTGCCTCCTTCCAGCCTGATCACCTGCAGAATTGAGGGGAGACATGGGTGTTTCTGAAAGCAAGTCTCACTCCCAAGACTGGGAGGGGCACTGTGTTTTCTGAATATGACACTTTGGGGCTTGTTAAGCCATTTTTTTTTTTCCAGAAGAGGCAGCATCACCTGTTGATGGGAACCAAGAGCCTGGGTTTGAATCCTGGTTTCACCCCTTCCTAATTGGATGAGCTTGGAGCACTCAGGTTACCTCTCTCTGCCTCAGTGTGCCATCTGTAAAGTGAGGATGACAGTGGTCCCTAATTTGAAAGGTTATTGTGAAGATTCAATAAGTGAGCATTTAAAGATGAAGTACATAAATACATCTATACGTCTGTGAGACTGCTGTTGTCTCACTTAGTCATCTTTATTTATTTATGTATTTATTTTTGAAACTGTGGAGCATGGCTTGACTAGCAGCTCACAGAGGCTGGATTTCTCCCTCAGCTGGCCACCTTTGTGCAGTGCCCAGCCTGCACAACTGTGCTTGGCAGCCCTTTGGCGCCTCCTGAAGAGTGGTCTCCCTGCTAGGGTCCAAACTTTGTAAGAGTTCCCCCTCTTTATCCTGTTAAAAATAAACACAGTTTTTCTTCACTCACTTCAGCTGCTGAATGGTGCCCCGGAGAACAAGCGCTTGTGTTTCCTCCCAAGGGCTCCAAAGGGAGAGGAATAAACAAACTATAAACAGCTGTTTCTCCTCTGGTGACAGGATTCAGACAATAGACCCTCCATGCGTATTAATCAGCTGCCTTTTCTGAGGCGAGTTTGCATTGAGGCCACAGAGGAGCCTCCATGCTGGGGCGGCACTGGGTGGAACTTCCTGAGCCAGTAGTGAGAGTCGCTCGAAAGAGCCCAGCCCAGGCCTCCATGCAGCCCAGGTGAGCCCGGGGCCTCTCTAGATAGATGTTCTGGCAGCTGCCAGGAAGGGCTCCCAGCCTTCCTTTCTGGTGACTTCTTGAGAGAGGCCCTTGGGCAGAAGAGTGGCCTCCAGCCGACTCACTCTATGTGGTCACCTCTTTCTGTGACAATGGATTGTGCTCACTCAAATGCCATTCATCTGACAAATATTAATATTTATTGAGCAGCCTCTATGTGCCAGGCGCTGGGCTAGGTTCTTGGGATGTGTCAGTGAACAAGTGTGGCTGATGCCTGTAATCCCAGCACTTTCGGAGGCTGAGGCAGGAAGATCTCTTGAGCTCAGGCTCCTTGAGACCAGCCTGGGTAACGTAGTGAAACTCTGTCTTTCCAAAAATCAAACAATTAGCCTGGCATGTTGGTGCCTGTGGTCCTAGCTACTTGGGAGGATGAGGTGAGAGGATTGTTTGAGCCCTGGAGGCGAAGGTTGTAGTGAGCTGAGATCGTGCTACTGCACTTCAGTCTGGGTGATAGAGTGAGACCCTGTCTCAAAAAACAAACGATGTCCTCCCTTCATCCATTCGTTCTTCTAACCCATTTTTATTTTACGAGATATTTAGTGAGCACCTACTATGCTCCAGGTGCCATAGCTAGGTTCTAGGGACACATCAATGAACATTTGAAAGTGCATGTCTGCCCTTTATCCATTCATTCCCTCAATCTGTATTTTGACAAGTACTCATTGAGCACCTACTATGTGCCAGCCACTGCACTAGGTTCTTGCGACACATCTGTGAACATTTGAAAATATATGCCTGTCCTTCATCCATTCGTTCCTCCCAATAGTATTTATTTTAACAAATATTTATTAAGCATCTACTATGTGCAACATGCTCTCCTAGGCACCTACAATAAAATGATGAGCTGGGCATGGTGTCTTGTGCCTGTAGTCCCAGCACTTTGGAGGCCAAGGCGGGAGGATCACTTGAGACCAGGAATTCCAGACCAGCCTGGGCAACATAGTGAGACTCTGTCTCTATAAAAAAAAAAAAAAAAAAAAAATGTTAGCTGGACATGGTGGCATGTGTCTGTAGTCCCAACTTCTTGGGAGGCTGAGGCAGAAAGATCACTTAAGCCCAGGAGTTTGAGGTTACAGCGAGCTGTGATCACCATTGCAGCCTGGGTGACAGAGTGAGAACCCGTCTCAAAAAGACAAAAAAAGTAGTGAACAAGATAGAAAAGGTCCCTATACTCCAGTACTGAGGGTTAGACTGTAAATTATAAAAATATAAATAGGATTAGTTCAGGTAGCAGTTAGTGGTCTTCTAAAAATCATTGTGTATTAGACGGTGACTATGGTGGGCTGAGACTTGTTTGGCTGGGATGACCAGGGAAGGCCTCCTTGAGGAGGTGATATTCGCACTCACACCTGAACATGAAGAGGAAGCATTATGAGGGCCTCTGAGGAAACAGATTTCCAGCCAGGAGGCACAGAAAATGTGAAGGCTGGAGGAAGCTTGGGATTCAAAGAATTGATGAACGGCCAGTGTGCCTGGTGGTCATTGAGTGAGGGGAGCCTGATGGGGGAAAGGAAGAGGGGTCAGTGGGTGAAAATGTGGGGAGCTTTGAGATTGAGACCAAAGCAAGGAGTTTGGATTTTATTGAGAGTGTCATGGAAAAGTATTGGGAGCACAAAGCAGGAAAAGGATCAGCTTTGAGCTTTCAAAAAGAAAACCCTCTAGTCTAGATATGATGACAAAGTGCAAAGCAGTTTGGATTGGATCCTGGAACAGAAAGAGGTGTGTATTTATATAATGTCCCACTCCTACTAGATAGGTTAAGACCCATGGGGTTAGGTGGTTAGTTGTATCACTACATTTCTAATGCCTGTCATGTAGCAGGAACTTAATATATACTGTATTAGTCCATTCTCACACTGCTGTAAAGGTACTACCTGAGGCTGGATAATTTATAAACAAAAGAGGTTTAATTGACTCACAGTTCTGCATGGCTGGAGAGGCCTCAGGAAACTTACAATCATGGTGGAAGGCAAAGAGGAAGGCAGGCACATATTACATGGCGGCTGGAGAGAGAGACAATGCAGGGGAAACTGTCAGTTTTAAACCATCAGATCTCGTGAGAACTCCCTCACTATCATGAGAACAGCATGGGGGAAATCACCCCCATGATCCAATCACCTCCCACCAGGTCCCTCCCTCGACACATGGGGATTACAGTTCGAGATGAGATTTGGATGGGGATACAGAGCCAAACCATATCAGATACTATATCATGTATGTTTGTATTTTATATCATACTATATATACATACTATAAAATGATGATAATATAGGTAGCAAGTACTTACTGAGCATTTGCTATTTGTCAGGCACATGCCAATTCCTTTGCTTCAATTAACTTTTAATCTTTGCCACCCTGTGAGGTAACTACAATTTTCATACTTATTTTACAAAAGCATTTAAGACCCTTGCCTGAGGTCACAGAGTTGAGTCGAGATTTGCACCCAAGCGGTCTGCTCCAATGCGTCCGGTCCTCAAATGCTGAGCTAACTCTGCCTCTCATAGAGTGAATGCAGAATGAATCAATAATTTGTATCATCTTTGCTGATTAAAGTAACACACGTTCACTGAGAAACATTTAGGAGATGGATATGTGAAGAAGAAAGTCTAAATCCCCTGTAATGCCACTCTCAGTTTAGTTTTGGAAGAAGGTTAAGCCATGAAGTTGCTAATTTGAGCAGGAATAAGGCGATCTTGTTTTTGTCTTTCCTCCAAAAGAATGAGGATGCAGAAAGCTGGGCTCAGGAGATGGGGAAGTGGGAAGAGAGCTGCAAAGGCTTATTGGAGGATGCTCTGCAGTTCTTCCCAGCATCCCCTGGGGTGGTCCTTGCCCATTCTCTCAAGGCGGGGGAATCCATGGGCTCGTTGAGAATCCAGAGCTGTGGGACCTCCAGGGTCTAAAAATGCTCCAGTCAGCCTGTGGCAGTGATAAGCCTGCAGAGAGTTGAGACTCCTCAACTTAAATATGTAGGGCAATATGTGGTGTTAATTTCATTCAGAACCGCCCTCACAGACACCCCAGAAGAATGACCAAATATCTGGGCACCCCATGGCCCGGTCAAGTTGACACCTAAAATTAACCATCATGGAGGTGGGGGGTGGGTAGGCAAAAATCACTTTAACACTTTTGATTCTGATCTGCCATGAGTTGTAAGCTGTGCACTATCAATTTGATAACAGCTTTTTTAGTCAGGGTTCTCCAGAGAAACAACCAATGGGGTGTATGTGATACACACACATACAGTTTCCTTATAAGGAATTGACTCACACAAGTATGATGGCTGAGAAGTCCCAAGGCCTGCGGTGGCAAGCTGGGTCCCAGGAGGGCCAGAGTGTTGTTCCAGTTGGAAAACCAGCAGTCTCAAGATCTAGGAAGGGCCAATGTTTTCATCTGAACTCAAAGGCAGGAAAAGACAGGTTTCCCAGCTCAAGAGGCCAGGCAGAGGAGCTCACCATACATGGGGGTGCATCAGCCACCAGTTCAAATGTTAATCTCAACCAGAAATATCCTCAAAGACACCCTAGAAGAATGTCTGACTGAGTATCTGGGTACTCTGTGGCCACGTCAAGTTGATACATAAAATTAACCATCACAGAAGGGGATGGCAAAAATAACTTTAACGCTTTGACGTTTAAGCTCTGGAAGCTCATTTTTGGGTCACGTGTGCAGGGTTATTGTAGAGAGCTTGATCTTTATCCTCCTTTTGATAATGATCCTATCTTTATCCTCAGCCATTATCTGACACTTAGTGTTGCTGAATATTTCCTGAGGGAGACTTAATCTTATTCAAGATCTGTTCTTGCGATTGCTACTTAGAGTATCTGGTATTAAAAAAAAAATCATCCAAGAATTTGAAATTTAAGGCAGGACTTTAAGGAATTAAAACAAGAGTCCAAAGTCCCAATTCCCTTGAGGCCAGGAGAGTTAAGTAGGTACTCTAAGACAGGTGCTGGACGATAGGGAATGGTGAGGACTTTGTTGGACAGAATAGCAGAGGCAGTGGACTGTTGCTTCTTGGCTCCACTGCCTGTGACTGTAAGAGAATCAGGCCCAGGGTTATCCATTCTTTCAGGTATTAAAAGCAACCAGAAATTTCCATTTTTTTAGTGCAATCTTTGATAAATATTAACAACTAATTCAGATTTGTGTTTTTTCAGTAACACCCTGTGTGGCCAAACAAAACATTTCAGTGAGCTGGATTTATCGTAAAGGTCTCTATATAACCACTTATGAATTAAGTTATGATAGTGATAATATCAATAAATGATAATTTTTCCTGTAGTCCGAGCTACTCGAGAGGCTGAGGCAGGAGAATCGCTTGAACCTGGGAGGCGTTCTGTCGCCCAGGCTGGAGTGCAGAGGCATGAGCTGAGGCACTCCAGCCTGGGTGACAAAGCAAGAATACGTCTCAAAAAAATAAAAGATACTTTTGACAAAATATCTAACATTTGTTTGTTTTATTGTGTGCCTGGCACTACTCTGAGTCCTTAACTATATTATCTCATTCAGTCATCAGAACATAGGTAGGCACTGGTTGTGCCCATTTTACAGATGAGGGTTGGTACCGTGCCCACAGCCACACCATTAGTAAGTGTTGGAACTTAGCTTTTCTCATTCAGCCACTTTTGCTTTAGATTTCTATGCAGTGCTGACTCCCCTGACCCAAAGTGTGAAACCTACCCCTACTGGACCTCTCCAGCCTGGGTTATCATAGATCACAGCAGAGAGCAGTAGTCCATGGAGGATATTACACTAGGAAGCTTATATTTTATTTAGGCAACCATAAACCATGCTAATCACATTCAAATACAAATGCATCTATTCCTTTCATTGACATGTGAAGTGGAACTTAGTATCCAGATTCTGCAGATGAACAGATAAGATTCCATTTCTATTTCAAGGTTTGTTAGGGGCAGAGGGGGCAGTGGAACTCAGGTCCACAGGCCTCTAAGGCTCATGGTCTGCTACTTTTCCATGTAATTAAGATCAAAGAATGAGAAAGAGCTGATAGCAATGGCTGACATTGAATGCAGTTGTGCTGACTGTAATTATGTGTGTATGTGTACATGAAAATTCTCATCCAGAAAGTCATTCTGATATTTACCACTTATTGTTTGCCTGTATGAGTGAGCAAGCAGGGTGCTCTGGTTCAATGCATCTCTTGAATCTTTGCTTTCTCAATGAATATGTGTTAATTAGAAAATGTTATAAAGGTTATCAGTTCATTCTGCATTCATGCTGATGGCCAGATCTTTGGTCTCATCTGAAAGCTCTAATGAGGAGGATTTGCTTCCAAATTCACTTACATAGTTGTTAGCTGGCCTCAGTTTTGCAATGGGCTGTTGCACCAAGGGCCCCAGTTCCTTGCTGGCTGTTAGCTGGAAGCCTCTTTTAGGTCCTAACCATAGGGAAGCTCACAACATGGCAGTTGGATTCCCCAAAAGCCAAGGATCTAAGAGAGAATATGGGAGAGACAGCACCTAAGATGCACCTAATAAGCTGCAGTCTTTTTATAACCAAACCTTGAATGTGGAATACCATCACTTCTGTGTTTTTCTGTTTATTTTAAGTGAGTGACTAAATCTGGCTCACATTCGGGATGGATTTGGGTGGGAGTGGGGATACTGGAGTGGGTATCCTTGGGGCCATCTTAGGAGCTGCCTACTACAGGTACCCTGGCACAATTTAAATAACATTGAATCTTATGGGAAGTGGTTGAGTCAAAGAGGAAGTCTTGGTTTGTTGTTAGCACATCTTTATCACCTTTCTAAAACTTGTCAGCTTCCCTTTTTAACAATGGAAAGCAGACATTCAGAACCTACAGCTACAATGTTGTCTAGCCAGATTACAGCAATACCATTCCACCTTTCTTTTCTTTCTTTCCACATTGTCTTCTGTTTAGGGCTTGTGTCAACTCATTTTTCATTTGGGATGCAGGTATAAGTTTCTCTTTTAAATATATTCAAATAAACATTGCATAAATAATAGCACACAATATATGCAGATATGGCAAAATTGTGTAGGTCTTTGGAAGGAAGACTGTAATTTAGGGAGCCACTCTTTTCAACTATCCAACAAGAAGTGACTGTTTCTCTGGGAGTGGCTGGTTTTATCTGGTTTCTGGTGAGGTTCTAGAGGGTAGCAAAAAATCTTTCACCCATCTGTCCGTCAACTTTGTTTGGGGATAACTGGAACTCTGTGTGACGAATTCTGAGGCTGCATCTGAGTTTAAAGGCAAAGTTCTGCAATCAACTAGCCATGTCTGCCATGGATGCAGGAGGAAGAAATGGTGCCACGTATGCCATGTGCCTGCCATACTTGATCTAAATCATTGCTTCACTAACTTTTAGCCACTATGATGATGACAATGATTTGATAACAGCTTAAATTTCTGTATTTACCAGGCATTGCACTCATCCTTATGACAACTCTTTAATTTCAATGATCAGATCTAATTTATAGATGAGAAAACAGACATGGAGGTGTACTGACTCATACAAGATCACCTAGTAAGTGAGCTGTTGAGCTTAGATGCTGATATGGTTTGGCTCTGTGTCCCCATCCAAATCTCATGTTGAATTGTAATTCTCAATATTGGGGAAGGGGCCTGGTGGGAGGTGATTGGATCATGGGGGTGGACTTTCCCCTTATTGTTCTCGTGATAGTGAGTGAGTTCTGATGAGATCTGATGGTTTAAAAGTGTGTAGCACCTCCCCCTTCACTCTCTCTCTCCTGCCACCATATGCTTGCTTCCCCTTCACCTTCTGCCATGATCGTAAGTCTTCTGAAGCCTCCTAGCCATGCGTCCTGTATAGCCTGTGGAACTGAGTCAATTAAATCTCTTTTCTTCATAAATTATTCAGTCTCAGGTAGTTCTTTCTAGGGATGCGGGAATGAACTGATACAGATGTGAACGCTGGTAGTCTGAGTCAGGCGCCCATGCTATCAGTGTCTACCTTACGTATAGTCAGGTATCCAATGGCCCTGCACTCTTACGTAGCGTATGTTTAATCTGGCCTCCACTTAACGTTTACCTTGGCCATAGTTGCCCCCAAGGAAGACATCAGTGTCCCATACGATAGGCTTTTTTGGTGAAGTACAACAGTAGTGGTCATTCATGCTGTCTCTTACCTTCATTCACAATTACCATATTGAATGAAATAATGGCTATAAAAATGCTTTGGGATGGGTGAGCCACCAAACCAAAGTTAGGGGAGAGTGCTATTAACATCATCATCTTCTTCCTGTTTTCCTCTGCGATTAGGTTCGTCTCACAGATGCCTGATCTCATCTGTGGGGAAATTCTAGAATTGCAGACCTTTTTAAATATTCTCCCTCTTTGGCCATTAAGGGCCCCTTAATGGTTTTGGAAACCAGTGCTCCTTCCTTCTACCCAGTGGGAAGGTTTTCATCTTTTCCATTTCTTTAATCCTTTCTCTCTTCCTAAATGTTCCATTGGCATTTGATATGAGGGTTTTTCTTCTTCTGATAGTTTGTAATTTTGGTTCCTCTGCAAACCTCAAGAATTCTATTGGTAAGTATGTATGATCCCGTCCAGGAAGGCTGACTGCACCGTGCGGCAACCAGTATTCAGCCTCTTTGCTGCAAATACTGTAAAGTATGATTTAGCTTTGAGGACATGATGCTGGAGTTCAGGAAAGTAAACTTCACTGTATTTTTAAAACTTGCCAGATTTGTGTTCCTAAACACTTCGGAAAGCTCCTCCTGCCTCCCAAAACAATTTTCTGTAATTGGTGCATGGGGAGAGGTATTTTGAAGGAGCAATCTGATTCCTCCTTCCCTCTCTTCTCTTTATCTAAATAACCGCTCCATGAAAAGTAGGCTGTTAGTCTTGTTGGACCAGGTGATAGCTGTCCAGGGTGGCGTTTCAAGGGAGATACAACTCCAAGCGTTGCAATGTAGATACAAGTTCATTCCAAGCAGATGTGGGTGAGATCGTGCACATTGGCTTCACGTGGGACCATTTCCTGGAACGGCTCCAATAAACATTTGGTACAGATAAAGATTACTTGTCCCCAAATGCCTTCTTGGCTTCTGTGGAGCCAAATGTGATTGGAGGCAGAGGATGCTGGGTTTGAAAAGTGGGTTTCTGTGGCCACATGTGGGCGTTTAGCCCAAGAGAATGGTATTAAAGTGGGAAGCCTGCAGCTTGTACCCTACACGGGCCCAGATGGTTCCGGATCTCTTGCCTTCATGTCTGAGATGTCTGGATTTTGGCAAGCATTTTTTTTTTTCTTATCATAAACTTTGGTGTTCTTTGAGTAAAGTGTTCCAAATGTAATCTAAGGACTGAGAGCCTCAGACAGATGGCCTGAGTTTAGAGCTCGGCTTCACCCAGTTTTCGGATCTGTAAAATGGGACCCATACTGTTTACCTGTCACAGAAGGTTCTCATGAGGATTCAATGAGCTAATGCAGGTGGATCATTTTGCACAGGTCTGGCCCCCAGGAAGGACTCAAGAGGATCAGCGATTACTATTGTTATCATCACCCATTTCACATGCATGGCCTCGTGGACTTTCTCTCTGGGAAACACATATGTTACCCAGTGAATGGAATCAGTCTTCACTTCTCTCACCCCTATGTGAGCCAAACAATTCCAGAAGGCCTTGCTCTTCTGTATTGTCAGCTTAACAGAAATGCTAGTTTAATAAAAAGGAAAGCACCAGTGGAGATGTAAATTGTGTTTCTGAACTGTTATGTAATTCTCCGCTGCATCTCATTTAATCATATTGTATTGAGGTCATGTCTTAGCTCTCTGGTCATTTGAAGTAGATTCCCTTTTGGACTTCTATCCCTAACTCTAAAAAATTCCTCAGGGTAAATTTCTGCTTTCCATTTTTATAGAATGACCTCGTTCCCAACCCGTAGCTTAAAAGCTGAGTGTGATTGCAGTAGCTTTAAATAAGATGATCAAATTCAGTTTCACCAATGCTGGCTGGGCCCATACTATGTGCCAGCCACGCCCCTACTATGTGCCAGCCACAGTGGTAGTGCTGAGATCAGACTACAGCAAACTCCTGAAAGCAAGCTGATATCATGGCAATGAGTGGGGACTCTGGAGCCAGACAGCCTTGATTCAAATCCCTTTACCCCTTCCTGTCTGTATGACCTTGGGCAAGTCACTTCATCTCTCTGGGCCTTGACATGGTCATCTCTTAGTTGGTGTAATCGTCTGTTCTCACGCTGCTAATAAAGACATACCTGAGACTGAGTAATTTATAAAGGAAAGAGATTTAATTGACTCGAAGTTCTAACATGGCTGGGGAGGCCTCACAATCATGGCAGAAGGCGAACAAGGAGCAAAGTCATGTCTTACTTGATGGCAGGTAAGAGAGCATGTGCAGGGGATCTCCCATTTATTAAACCATCAGATCTCATGAGAATTATTCCCTACCATGAGAACAGGATGGGGGAAACAGCCCCCATGATTCAGTTATCTCCACCTGGCCCTGCCCTTGACATGTGGGGATTATTACAATTCAAGGTGAGATTTGGGTGGGGACACAGCCAAACCATATCAGATGGAGACATTACTACTATCTCCTGCCTTTAGTTGGAAGTATATCAAGTCATGCATTCTTCATGCCTCCTATAGTACATATAAATTCTTCAGTAACTGCACAACATCTACCCCAGCTGTTCACGGGTGATATAAGATGAAAATAAAGTCAATGAGAGAATCCTTAGAGGATTCAGCCCTGGAGAAAGGTCACCAGGTCTTTAGTATACCAGGTTCCCTTTGGCCACCTGGTGGAGCCTGGCACGTAGTAGGAACTTTGTAGATGTTGGTTGAATCAATGAAGACTCCTTAGACTTTTTTTTTTCCTTCTCATCAGACAGAATTTACCTTCACAAGCTCTGAGGCCCAACTTAGATGTAACCAAACCCACAGCCACCTTCAGGCAGGGACAGAGCCTGAAATAGCCCAAAGGGCCCTCATCACGTACGCTTCTTTGTTTACTGCAGCTGCTGTTGCTTTTTTAAAAAACTTGCTTGTGTCGTAGAAGAAAGTGACCAGATACTGGATTGCTGGGTTCTTGTAGGGGGTGAGGGGAGAGTGTGCCTTGGTAAAAGAAGGTTCCAGAAGGCCAAATGGCTTTCTTTTAGCTTTACCTGGGGCTCTGAGGCCCACTGTCAGCCCCTTTCCTTGCATTTCTTCTTTGGAGTCTATTTATGTGAAAAGTCAGTGAACGGAGAGTTCTGTCTGTGCTTCCAGGACAGATCCCAGGAGGATGGAAATGGTTCTTAATGTACTGACACTTCAGCTGGTGTAACCCCGACCCTTGCATATGGTGCGTGCCACGCCAGACCTGAACCATGTACGCAGAAGGCATCTTACAGGCATCTCTGCCTTGTTGCCTGGGAAGTAAGTGGCCTGTCCAGCCCTGCCAAGAAAGAGCTAGCTAGGAAAGATGAACTAAGGTGTGTGCCATGAGTGCATGGGCCACGCGTCACTGAGCACCTCCTGTGAGCTAAGCATGCTTCCTCCTTTCATCTGCATTAAAACTCCACACCTGTGTTGTTTGGATTGCTAATTCCATTCTCCTCTCCTCTCTTCCTTCCTCCTCCTCCTTCCTCCTCCTCCTCTCTCCTCTCCTTCTTCTTCTTCTTCTTCTTCTTCTTTCTTCTTCTTCTTCTTCTTCTTCTTCTTCTTCTTCTTCTTCTTCTTCTTCTTCTTCTTCTTCTTCTTCTTCTTCTTTCTTCCTCTTCCTCTTTCTTTCTTCTTTCTTCTTCTTCTTTCTTCCTTCTTCCTCCTCCCTCCTCCCTCCTCCCTCCTTCTCCTCCTCCTCCTCCTCCTCCTCCTCCTCCTCCTCCTCCTCCTCCTCCTCCTCCTCCTCCTCCTCCTTCTTCTTCTTCTTCTTCTTCTTCTTCTTCTTCTTCTTCTTCTTCTTCTTCTTCTTTCTTCCTTCTTCCTTCTTTTCTCTTAGAGACAGGGTCTTGCTCTGTTGCCCAGGCTACAGTGCAATGGTGCAGTCATAGCTCGCTATAGCCCTGAACTCCTGAACTTAAGAGAACCTCCCACATCAGCCTCCCAAGTAGCTGGGGCTACAGATGTGTGCTACCACACCTGGCTAATTTTGTAATTATCATTATTATTTTTGTAGAAACGGGGTCTTGCTACGTTACCCAGGCTGGTCTCGAACTCCTGGCCTCAAGTGATCCTTCTGCCTTGGCCTCCCCAAGTGTTGGGATTACAGGCATGAGCCATTGTGCCTGGCCCCATTGTTTTTTTAAATGATTAACTTGAGGGTTACAGAGAACTGGCTTATTTAGGGTTGCTAAGCCTGATCTGTTTTGTTTATAGCTCACTTTTCTTGATAATTGTTTTGTTTTCAGAAATTACAAGTAATGCATCTTCATCATTGCATACTTAGGAAAGACAGAAAGACATTGTGTGGATAACAGACTTTCTCTGGCTGTTGCCAGAAGGAAGAGGGATGGGGAGTGAGGTGGTTCCTGGAAGGAAATCCTGTAATTTACTAGCAGGTGATGACATGCTTGTCACCATCTTCTTTGTGGATGGGACATGCTTCATTCTGGCCATTCCCAGAACTTTTCCCAAAACATCATTTGACATTGATGATGATGGAGACAATCTGCAAAGGTTGGTTCCAGGGCAGAGGAGGGAGTTGCTGAGCCAGAGTGGGTCATTCCCATGCTGTCCACTTAGATAAAGCCGTGGCTTAGAAAACCCCAAACACACTATAGTGGATACTGTAATGGGATTTATGCAATACTCTATTAAGGGCAAACCCAGCCCCATAAATACATGTCCGAAATTCAATCTGCCAAATGAAACGTTAAAGGCGCCAAATGGATTTCTCGAAAGAATCAGAGCTAAGATGTAGTTTGCCTGCTCTTGATAAGCTTATCCAGCCTTGCCACTAGGAATGAAGGAAAAAAAAGAGGGGGTGGGGGAAGGAGTTAAGGATTTTACTGTATTCTCCAGTATCTTAGATATTTTCTTTTTCAATGAAAGGGGAGAAGGAGATTATCAGGCCTCTGGCTGTGAAGCTGGTGTTCTTGATTCAAATACCTTTGAGGCTACAGAGGAAATGCTAGTAAGTCCCTCGCTGGAGCCCAAATTCCATTCTTCAGACCCCAAAGCCTCCTAGGCGGGGTTCCTTCTGTAGCTGGTAGGCTCAACTACCCAGCATCCAGATGACCAAGGTCATGGCTGGACCCACTTGTGGGCCATCCCAAGTCCTAGTTTCTAGCCCCAAGTTCTGCCTTTGACCCTGAGCTGGCTGCTACCATCATGCGTGCTTGTGGATTCTGAAGTGGGTTGGGGGAAGATGGCCACTGCAGACACTGTGGATCATTCTAGGCAACGCTTCCCGACCGTGCTTCCTTACTTTTTATGATTCTCCATCTGCTGGAAATATTGTTTTTCCCAAAAAGGGGATGTTGCAATAGCTCAGCATTTCTTAAGATTTTCTTTCTCCATTTGGAGGCAAGCCAAAGGTAGATCACTGGAGTTTTCATTTCCTTCCAAGCACATAGGAGTTTTTTCTGCCATCAGAGTGTGACCTCAAAAGAGTCACTTTTCGGGGCGACAGCGTGGCTCAAAAGACATGGCTTGTTGGGTGGGCGTGGGAGGTTTTGGGTGTGGCTGCGTGTGGGGTGAGGTGAATTTGGCTCTCCACCTAGCAAGTTTTCTCTTCCTTTTTTTTTCTAACACAGCTGATGGGCTGAACCTTTGTCATCATTACCCTCATTCCTGATTCCCATTCTCCTCAGGGCTTAGGTCTTTGGAAGCTCATGGGCTGGGATTGGGTTGGGATTGGAGGCTGTGGGTTTGGAGGCATCTTCGAGGGTACTGCCTGTCTCTGCCCGAGTGATGCTCTGACCACAGATGAATTCAGCGTTCACTGTAAAAATCAAATACCTGGTCCTTGCGTGTTTTTTTTTTTTTCTTCTTTGGACAAGACAATTGATGTGCCATCTCCATCATATCTGCTTGGGTCGGGGGACTTGCTTCAGCCTCCTCTAGAACAACCAGTGTGTCTTTGGGCTTATTGCAGTTTACAGGATCTCTAAGTTATTTAAGGACTAGAGAGGTGAGAGATGAAAAAGGGAAAGATATAATGGGAACCATTTTTTTAAACAACTTTATTGAGATATGATTTACGTACTGTAAAATTTACACATTTCAAGGGTTCTATGCAATAATTTTTAGTAAACTTACTGAGCTGTGCAACCAACACCATAATCTAGTTTTAGGACATTTTCATAACCCCGATAAGACTTCTTATGCCGATCGGAGTCCATTTCCAGGCAACCGCTAATCTGCTGTCTCTATAGATCTGCCTATTCTGGACATTTTATATAAATGGAAGCATGCAATATGTGGTTATTGCACTGGCTATCGCAAGATGTTTTTGAGGTCTATATGTGCAGTCGTATATTGCTGAATAGTATTCCACTGTAAGGATATACTGCATGTTATTTACTAATTCACTGGTTGATGGACACTGGGTTTTTTCTGCTTTTGGGGCTGTTGTGAATAATGCTGCTATGAGCATTTGCATAGAAGTCTGCGTGTGGACATATGTTTTCATTTCTCTTGGGTAGATTCCTGGGAGCAGGATTCCTGGGTCACGTGGCAAATTTATATTTAACTTTTTAAGAAATCGTTGAACTGTCTTCCAAAGTGGCTATGCCATTCTGCATTCCTGCCAGCAGTGTTTGAGTGGAACCAGCCATTTTTTTTATCTTCTTATAAACTGGATGGTGAAGAAGTTTATTAGACACCGCTGTGTGTGAAATGCAACCACTGGTATCTGCCTGTGGGCAACAGACCCTCACTGGGGCCTTAATAACACACAGGAGAAGCCTCCACACCAGTTTTCACATGAGCTCCCCCAGCAAAATTCAGAGCTTCCAGACCCCAGAAGGATCCACAGCCATGGCTCCTTCT
This sequence comes from Nomascus leucogenys, assembly GCF_006542625.1. NCBI lineage: Eukaryota > Metazoa > Chordata > Mammalia > Primates > Hylobatidae > Nomascus > Nomascus leucogenys. The sequence continues at coordinate 86,240,657 of NC_044398.1, read as the reverse complement.
CCCTTCCACCCTCCAGTCTTGCTAGCCACACACCCCTGCAGTCCATCTCCTTCCAAAAAGGATTCGCTTTTATAAAAAATGCTCTGTGTCACGCTGTTGCTAATTTAGCAACTTTATTGGACAACGTGATTTACCATCCGTGGCCTGCCTTCGAATGGATTCATTTACCTGCATTGATTGCTATATGTTGGTGTTAACTGCCACCAGAAAATGCACAGCGGTGCTTAAAAACGGTGTAGCATTTTGCTTTCTGATAATGATAGTTAACTCCATCCTTGATCACCAATGACATGGTATTCCCCTTCTGAAGATAGACTTAAATTGCATAACTCTGTTCCTTGGTGATGAGAAAATAAATTACTTTTCTATATTGTGTTCTGATAAGTGCTTCTTAAATTTGGGTTCTTTAGTAGGTTTTCCTTCTTTTCTTTTCTGGGGGTGCTCTTTTGCTTCTCAAAGTGGGGTCCTTGGACACCCAGCATCAGCATACTCTTGGGACTTGTTAGGAATGCAGAATCTCAAGCCCCAGTCCCGAACTTCTGAGTCAGAATTTGCATTTTCACAAGATTCCCAGGCGATGGATGTGCACATGAAGTTTGAGAAGCACCGCTCTAAGCCATGGGTCAAGCCTTGAAGGACACATCCAGTCAGCTCAGTGTTTATATAGATAAAGCTTTATTGCAACATAGCCACGCCCACTCATGTATGTGTTGTTTTTTTTGTGGCTACTTAGCATTCCACTGCAGAGCTGAGTAGCTGCTACAGAGACTTTATGGGCTGCAGAGCCAAAAATGTGTATTCCTGGATCTTTACAGAAAATGCTTGCCCACCTCTGCTCTGGAGATGGTTTTATTTTTATTTACTTACATATATTTTAAATTACTAGCTTTTTCTTGTTTAGCTTTTCTCATTTTGCATTTATTATACATTTTGGGTCATTCTACATTTCTTTTTTCAGCTAAGTTATGGGTGCTGTTCAGCCCCAGTTTACTTTAGATACTATCTCTTAGAATGAGATAATGAAAATTAAAAGAAACTCAGGCTTCAGGTTCTGGTCTACAAACTAAAAAGGTTTGAGGATCCCTGAGGTGGCTGGTTAGCTCTGTTTTTATGTCATTTTATTTTTTGCAAGCAAGGGGGTTCATGGATTGTGAATCTAGAAGACCATATATAAACATTCACAAATTAGGGTGGGGAAAAAAAGCATTCCTTTGTCAAATCATAGGGTCTGGTTAGGTTGGGAAAATATAGGGAGAGGAGCAATGGGAGGCACCCTGGAAAGGGAAGCAGGCAAGACTGGGGGCCCCTCCAGGAATGGGTCTGCACTTGGCTTAATGTTCTGCTGCCGCCATCTTGAAATTTATAATTTTTGAACAAGGCACCTGTATTAGTTTGGTTCTCCAGGGAAACAGAACCATGTACAGGCTGAGTGTCTCTTAACCAAAATTCTTGGGACCAGAATCTTTGTGCATTCTGGATCTTTTCAGATTTGGGATATTTTGTGTTATACTTACTGGTTGAGCACCTGTAATCTGAAATTCTGAAATCCAAAATGTTCCAGTGAGCATTTCATTTGAGCATCATGTTGGTGCTCAAAATGTTCTAGATTCTGGAGCATTTCAGATGATTGGATTAGGGATGCTCAACCTGTGTATTATAATCCCAGCACTTTGGGAGGCTGAAGTGGGCAGATCACTTGAGGTCAGGAGTTCAAGACCAGTCTGGCCAACATGGTGAAACCCAGTCTCTACTAAAAATACAAAAATTAGCTGAGCGCAATGGTGGGCACCTGTAATCTCAGCTACCTGGGAGGCTGAGGCAGGAGAATCACTTGAACTTGGGAGGCAGAGGTTACAGTGAGCCAAGATCACACCCCTGCACTCCAGCCTGGGCGACCGAGCAAGACTCTGTCTCAAAAAAAAAAAAAAATGATTATGGGAATTGGCTCCCATGATTATGGAGTTTGAGAAGTCCCTGCAGCTACTCTCTGCAAGCTGGAGACCCAGGAAAGCTGGTCATGAAATCCAGTCCCAGGCCAAGGGTCTGAGAATCAAGGGAACCAGTAGTGTAAATCTCGTTCTGAGCTGGAGAAGGTGAGATGGATGTCTCAGCTCAAGCGGTGAGGCAAGAAAAGTAAATTTCTTTCTCTTCCTCTTTGTGGGCCCTCCATCTACTGGCTGATAACCACCCACATTGGAAAGGGCCACGTGCTTTACTGAGTTCACCAATTCAAATGTTAATCTCATCCCGAAACACCTTCACAGATGCACCTAGAAGTCGTGTTTAATTTGGGCACCCCGTGGCCCAATCAAGTTGACACACAAAAGTAACCATCCTCACTGCCACTTTTGTTTGACATGAGGCCCTGCAACTTAATGTAGCCATTTCTGGAAGATGGTGACTGGAACAAAAGACCTTGGGAATTCGCTATCCCTGGAGGTAAGAGCGACATACTTGCCGTTGAGTTAACCTGCGGCAGAATTCTCTTGGGCCAGTGATTTTATTGCTGCCACATTTCTCATCAGCAATTCAACAGGTTTCTTGGCTGTCTTTCTCTTACCTTACTCTGTTCGTGGCAAGGGAAGAAAGACCATTTTTAATGATTTCTTGAATTAAGCAGTTAGAGACTGAAGCCTGCTTGGGCAGAGGGGGTTTCAAAGTGAATTTCGGATTATCTCCAGTTAAGGATGGTGTTTGATCCTCACAACTTGAAAGTAATTACTTTCAGGGCATGTATGTTGCTCCTTTACCCCTGCAGAGGTAGAGTGAGAAATGCTGCTTCTCAAAGACGGGTGCTTCTTAAAGAAATTGGGCTCCCATCCCCTTTAGGTTTGAGGTCCCTGAGTCTTTTGAGCAGTTGGGATTTTTAGGTCACAGGTCCCTGTGGAAGCTTCCCAATGGCCCTGCATCCTCCTGATCCCTATGGGGAGGCATTCCATCCATTGACCCTGGAGGTAGCTGATTGAGTCTGAAATAGCAGCCTCCCAGCCCAGCAGGGACCGGAGTAAAGGAACATTTGCTGTAATTTCTTTCCTCCTCCCTCTCTGAAAGATTGTTAATCAGGAACCTTTTGGAAACAAAAAATAAAAGGAAAGCAAGAAAAAAGAGACCTAGTTTGGTGAACCCAGTGGAAAACTACCACACGGCTGAAAGCTTCCCAAAACCCCTGGGGGCAAGGGGATGTCAGTTGGTGAGTGGGCTGGGGCTGCAGATGTCTCAAAAGCTCAGACACATTGATGACAAGAGATGCTTTCAGCACTTTTGGAGAGACCAAAGGACATTTGATGATCATCATTATGATCGTAAATAATTATGCATTTGTAATCAGAGCTGTGACCATTTATTGAGCATCTAGCGTGGGTCAGGTCCTGGGCCAAGTCAGGTGCATCTCTTAATTCTCTCAACAGCCCCTCAGCCTGGCTCATTTTATAGACAGGAGTCTGAGGCTCTCAGATTCAACATGGTCAAGAGCACACAGCTGGAAAGTGACAGGGTCAGGTGTAAGCTCTGCCACCAGAGCTTGTGCTGCACCCTCAAGCTGTCCTCTGTCCTCACTGTCCCTGTCAAAAGCTACTCCAGTCCTGGCACAGTGGATCATGCCTTTAATCTCAGCACTTCGGGAGGCCGAGGCAGGCTGATCGTCTGAGGCCAGGAGTTCAAGACCAGCCTGGCCAACATAGCGAAACCTGGCTATACTAAAAATACAAAAACTAGCTGTGCGTGATGGTGTGTGCCTGTAATCCCAGCTACTCTGGAGGGTGGGAATTGCTTGAATCTGGGAGGCGGAGGTTGCAGTGAGCCGAAATCGCACCACTGCACTTCAGTCTGGGTGACAGAGTGAGACGCTGTCTCAAAAAAAATAAAATAAAAAGGTCCTCCAGACCACGCCTCTCCAATAGTACTGTCAGAAGTTAGGTGTGGATTGAAATTAATGAGGTTCCTATAGGTTTGAACCCTAAACAATTGTTTCCCAGAGTGTGGCTGAGATGATTTGAGGTGGTAGACAGGTGAACGTTTAAAAAAACAAAAACCTTTTTGTATTTAAGTGAAATGTATGTAGCTGGCTTATTAAACCTGTGATTTTAAAGTGAACTAATGGTTCCTTTTAAAACATGAATGTAAGTGAAGAAATGGTGAGTCTTTTAAATACAAATAAGAGTGTGGGTAGGATACATGTGGATGCTGATTTAGCTGTTCTAGAAGCATCTTCTGTGCACACTTGGAACAACCTTGTGTTGGGGATGTGGGGTGACACATTTGAAAAGCAGAACTTGAAGCTGGGAGTGGTGGTTCACGCCTGTAATCCCAGCACTTTGGGAGGCCAAGATAGGAGGATCACTTGAGTTTGAGATCAGCAAGGAGAACATAGTGAGAGCCTGTCTCTACAAAAAATAAGAAATCAGCCAGGTGTGGCGGTGCACACTTGTAGTCCCAGCTACTCAGGAGGCTGAGGTGGGAAGATTGCTTAAGCCTGGGAGGCTGCCATGAGGCGAGATCGCACCACTGCACTCCAGCCTAGGTGGCAGAGCCAGACTCTGTCTCAGAAAAACCAAACAACAACAAAAAGCAGAGCTTGACTTGGAGACGTTGTTTGTGGTGGCAAAGAAGTCTTGAGCCAAGCGTCAACATTTCAGACTTCCTCATTCATGATAGTGGTGCTATCATCCCTTCTCTTCAGTGGACACGATTTCACCACTTCCTGCCCAAATCCCAGATACCTTCGCTGCCTTTCAGGATTATTCATGAGTGTTAGCAGGAAGCCCTATCCACAGCTTGTGAGATTCCCCGTCACATGGGCTCCGCCTACCATGATGCCTGGTTTTGTATCATTCACCACCTAATTACATCCAAGCCACACTCTCCTTTCTCTGTCTGTATCCTGCCTCAGGGCCCTTGCACTTGCTCCTCCTTCTATCTGGGATGCTTTACCCTATATTTTTGCGTGGCTGACACCTTCTTAGCATTCTGGTCTTCACTCAAATATCATCTTCTTACAGTGGCCTTCCCTTTTCACCCTACTTAAAGTTTTTCCTCTCTTCTTAGTCATGTGAGAGGTATGCGAATGTTTTCTGTAAAGAGCCAGATAGGAAATATTGTAGGCTTATGGGCCATAGGGTCTCTGTTAAACCTACTCAGCTCTGCTATTGTTGTGCAAAAGCAGTCAGACGCAATAACTTAGTGGGCGTGTCTATGTGTCAATAAAACTTTATTTACAGAAACAGGTGGTAGACTGGATTTGACTCACTGGCCAAAGTTTGCTAATCTCTGCTCTATGCTATTGCCTTGTTTTGTTTATTTATTTATTTTTTGAGATAGAGTCTCACACTTTTTCCCAGGCTAGAGTGCAGTGGTGAGATCTCAGCTCACTGCAACCTCTGCCTCCTGGGTTCAAGCAGTTCTCATGCCTCAGCCTCCTGAGTAGCTGGGATTACAGGTGTGCACCACCATGCCTGGCTACTTTTTGTATTTTTAGTAGAGTCAGGGTGTCACCATGTTGGCCAGGCTGGTCTCGAACTCCTGACCTCAGGTGATCCATCTGCCTCGGCCTCCCAAAGTGGTGGGATTACAGGTATGAGCCACCGTGCCCGGCCGTAATGCTATTGCCTTGTTTTATTGTTGTCATAAATTTATCACTATCTAAAATAATCTTGTTTATTTGTGTGTAACTTTTTCTCCCCGTATCTAGAACATAAACCCCATGAGGACAGGAATCTGTCCTTTCTTCTTGTTTAATGTGGTATCCTCAGTCCCTAGCACTTAGTATGTGCTCCATGAATATTTGTTAAACAAATAGATACTGTCATGCATGGGATTCCTGAATGTATTCATTCTCCAGACATGCATTGCTCACTTACTTTGTTCCTTATACAAAACATTGGAAACAGATCTCATGGCAAAATACGCATATAGACATGGAAGTGGTCATGGTACCACATGACGTGCTAAACGAGGTAGGAAGTGGCGCAGGGTGGCGGAACATTAACTTTCTGGAAGTTACAGGTGGCTTCTTGGAGGGAGCGCCATCTGAGCTGAGTTTGAAGGATGTATTTAAGGTATTTGGTAGGCAGGAAGGAGCAGGAAGGGCATTTTGGATCCAGGGAACAGCCTGGGCAAGGCACGGAGGCAGGAACCAGCCTGGCTGTGTGCTGGGGGAAAGAAAACCATTCAGGGTGGAATAAATAAGCCCAGGTGTAGCGGCAGATAGAATGAACAGCAGCAGGAAGTTGGAGACCCTATTGGATTACTTTCCTATGAACAATTAACAAAGGGCCTTTCCTGAAATATGGGCTTGGGTGCCATGTATTTAAATGTGAGCCTTGGTTTCTGGGAAGCAAAATGTTGCATTGCTGCCTAGAAGTGTAAAAAGAATTCTTTGTCCACGGGTCTGGTGAAAGCTAATACACCTTCTTGGTTGATTTAGCCTCAACTATCTAGAGTGGGTCGACATTTGGAAGGGAGCTATGTGGTGTCCTGTATAATTGGTAGGTCCAAGAAAAATGGTTTCTTGGCTCTTAAAATATACAGACGATGTTAATGAGCAGCCTTCTGGGTCTCACCCTGCGATGCATCTAAATGCCATCAGTTGTCGGTGGGGAGTTAAGCACACAGCAAAGGGCAGCATCTGGCTATGGAAGGAAGTGGGGGGAATTGCAAGCGCTGAGTAACATTTTATTGAGGTGGGCCAGCCCTGCTGTTTACAAGGTGCTTCAAGGGAAATCATGACATGCAAAGCTAAAGACCTTTCCTCCTTACCACCCTGGCGATGGGAACCATCCCCAAGACTGCAGGGAGTCCACCTCCAACTTCTAAGGCTTGGCCAAATCCTAATGAGGCTGGAGCCAAGTTCAAGGGTGGAGGCTGATGCCACAGGAGGTCACAGGAGAGGGAAACAGACGCTGATTCAGCACCTAAAATGTTCCGGGTGGTGGTGATGTCTGTACCTACCATGTGATACAGTGTCGGGGTGTGTGTCCACGTATCTTTTTTTTTTTTTTTTTGAGACGGAGTCTTGCTATGTCGCCCAGGCTGGAGTGCCGTGGTGCAATCTCAGCTCACTGCAACCTCTGCCTCCTGGGTTCAAGCAATTCTCCTGCCTCAGCCTCCCGAGTAGCTGGGATTACAGGCGCCTATCACCACGGCCAGCTACTTTTTGTATTTTTGGTAGAGACGGGGTTTCACCATGTTGATCAGGATGGTCTCGAACTCGTGACCTCATGATCCGCCCACCTCGGCCTCCCAAAGTGCTGGGATCACAGGCATGAGCCACCGCGCCCAGCTGTGTCCACGTATCTTATTTTCTTGGTGTTTCTACAGCATCCACATAACACTCCCCGGTCATGGTTTATTTACTTCATATTTTTCTTTGCATCCAGTCGCTTTTTACTTAGCTCAACCTAAGCTATAATGTCCATGAAATCATGGTCTTCATGAAGCCTATCGTCTTCTAATACATCAGCATAAATACGTAAGTATTGGAATTTGTAATGAAAGGTTTGTTCATGAATCGCATGGAATAACTTGTGGGTGCCATTTGTAACCTACTTGGCCTTATCTTGTTCAGTTCTGTCAGGTTTGCTAGAAGGTGTCCTTGCTTTCATTTGACAGGTGAGGAAATAGAGAAGTTTAGACAGTCACTTAACATCACACAGCTAAGAAGTGGCAGAGTCTGGATTGGAACACAGATCTTTTTGGGTTTTAAAGCCCAAGTTATTTGCATCAGCTTTTCAGAGGAAGTAAAGAGTGGATGATGACTGAGTGTCTCCTGGGTTGGAGGGACAGATTGAGAGCTTGTAAGAACAGGCATAAATGGTTAGATGAGGCCAATAAGACTTCCTGCCCCTTCTTGGGAGGCAGAGATGGCTTCAGCCACTGTCCTGTAGGTTCCCATGGATTTTGCTATAGGACTTGCTTATACTGCGAGAATTGTTCCTGGGGCACCACTGCTGTGGCATGATGAGCCTGTAGTCATCTCATGAAATAACCGTAATCCTTTGGGAGGCCGAGGCAGGCAGATCACTAGGACAAGGGATCGAGACCATCCTGGCCAACATGGTGAAACCCCGTCTCTACTAAAAATACAAAAATTAGCTGGGCATGGTGGCGTGCACCTGCAGTCCCAGCCACTCAGGAGACTGAAGCAGGAGAATCGCTTGAACCTGGGAGGCAGAGGTTGCAGTGAGCTAAGATTGAGATTGCACCAATGCACTCCAGCCTGGTGACAGAGTGAGACTGTCTCAAAAAAAAAAAAAAAAAAGAAAGAAAAGAAAGAAATAACAGTAATCAATACTGACTCCTGCACAAAAGCCCAGGAGAGCGAGGTTGTAGGGAGGACAGCACATGGGATTGTCCCCACAGAGCCACTGCACAGTCCCTAGGATGACAGGGGGCCCCTCCTTTGTATTGCAGGCTGATTGGTATTCAGCCCTCAAGGAAGTGCCCTCGAGAAAAAAAAAATCGCCTTAATGGGTTCTGAATGAGCCTTACTGCCAGCCATTGTTGGAAGGCGACAGGGAGGAGACTCAGCTGCCCCTGAGGAGTGGCGGTGATGGCCCAATGCAGAGCTGATCCTGTGTTTTGGGGCAATTTCACATGAGATGAAACATCAGGCACTGCTGGGGAGGCCTGCCGAGATGGGCGGCCCCACTGGGCAGTGAAAGCACTCACTCCAGTTTAAGGGTGGAAGCTTGGGGCAGAGCAAGAAGGGACCAGATAAAGTTGGCAAGCCCAGCGAGGTGTCCAGGATATTAGCAGGGAAGAAAAACCTCATTTGGCAACGATAATCACGTTGTTCTGTCAAATTCTTAGGTCATCGTTATTGGAGGTCCCACATTTGGATGACTGTGCTTGGATGTACTGCTAGTCTGTACGGGGACTTTGCAGGGCTAAAAAAGTCAGCCTCTTAGCAGAAGACCAGAGCTCACCGATGCAGGGCTTGGTGAGCAAAGCACTGGTTGGATTTCAGCCCCTACTTGCCACTTTGCGGTGCACAAATCATACAACTATTTGCAGTGACCCCAAAGAAGATCTAACTTGTGTTTCAATAAAAAATATCTGTGAGGCCAGGCATGGTGGCTCACACCAGTAATCCCAGCACTTTGGGAGGCCGAGGTGGGTGGATCACCTGAGGTCAGGAGGTCAGGAGTTGTAGACCAGCCTGGCCAAAATGGTGAAACCCTGTCTCTACTAAAAATACAAAAATTAGCTGGGCGTGGTGTTGCACGCCTTTAATTCCAGCTACTTGGGAGGCTGAGACAGGAGAATCACTTGAACCCAGGAGGCGGAGCCTGCAGTGAGCCAAGATCGCACCACTGCACTCCAGCCTGGGTGACAGAGTGAGACTCTGTCTCCAAAAAAAAAAATAAAATAAAAGTAAAATCTGTGGGCCAGGCATAGTGGTGCATACCTGTAATCCTAGCACTTTGAGAGGCCAAAGTAGGAGGATCACTTGAGTTCAGGAGTTTGAACCAGCTTGGGCAACATAGTAAAACCTCATCTCTACGAAAAATTTTAAAAAATTAGCTGGGCATAGTGGCACACACCTGTAGTCCCAGCCACTCAGGAGGCTAAGGTGGGAGGATGACTTGATCCCAAGAGGTTGAGGCTATAGTGATGTATGATCATGTTACTGCATTCCAGCCTGGGTGACAGAGTGAGACCCCCAACTCTACAAAGATTAAAAAGTTAGCCAGACATCACGGTGAAACCCCATCTCTACTAAAAATACAAAAAATTAGCCGGGCATGGTGGCGGGCACCTGTAGTCCCAGGTACTCAGGAGGCTGAGGCAGGAGAATGGTGTGAACCCGGGAGGTGGAGCTTCCAGTGAGCGGAGATCGCACCACTGCACTCCAGCCTGGGTGACAAAGCAAGACTCCATCTCAAAAAAAAAAAAGGAATGTTAGCCAGACATGTAGACCTAACTACTTGGAAGGCTGAGGTGGGAACATTGCTTCAGCCCAGGAGTTCAAGGCTACAGTGAGCCAAGATTGTACCACTGCATTCTGGCCTGGGTGATTGAGTGAGACTCAGTCTTGAAAAAAAAAAAAATGTTAACAGTTCTCTGGTATTCCATAATAAACTATCTGAAAACTGAGTGGCTTAAAACATTAATTTTGTTTTGTTCCTAATTTTGTGGATCAGGACATTAGGAAGGGCTCTGCTGGGAGGTTTGTCTTGGCTCCACGTGGTATCCACTGGGGCTGGAGGATCCACTTCTAAGACTTTTTTGTCCACCTGTCTTGTGCTTTGTTCCTCCTTGACCCCTCTGTCTGTTTCTCTCCGTGTAGCATCAAGCATCTTCCTGTGGCTTGATTGTCTCACAGCTGGATGGCCTCAGGGTAGTGTCACTTCTGATGTGGTGGCTGGCCTCCAACAGGCAGGAAGGTGGAAGCTGCCAGAAAGTTAAGGGCTACACTTAAAACTGGCACAGCGTAACTCCTGCCATATTCTGTTGCTCATAGCAGTCACAGGGCCTGTCCAGATTCTAAGGATGGGAAAAATAAGTCCCACCTCTTGAAGGGATGGGGGCGGCAAAGTCACCTTGCAGAAGAGCATATGGAATAGGAAATATAGCTGTGGTCATCTTTGGAAAATGCAGTCTGTCACTCCTTAATTGACAGGGAATTTTGGGAGCATCATAGTGATTCTCCTATCTTAGACTCCCTTAGAATCCCATAAAAAGAATAATGATGGACAAAGCACAGGCATGTTCTCCTAAGATCGAAATATATGTCTGAGTCTTAATTTTCCATGGCTTCTCCATGGAGTCCTAACGATTGAGCTGTAAGGTTACTCTAATAAGGTAAACAAGCTTGCAGAGTAGAAATAATCCCAACACAAGTCACAGCTGTGGCAGAAGGGAAGCCGATATTAATACATGCATACCTGTGGTGGTGCAAGAGTGGCTGACTCGTGTTTGGTGTTTGGTGTGGGCCCAAAGACAAGAGCATCTAGCTTGGACCAACTCATCTCCCATCCAAGCATTAGAAATCTGAAGTGTGTTTTATTGAGTCTAGCAACAAAGATTCAGTTGCTGAAATGGAGACAGATTCAGACAGTAAATTGATGTTTTTGGTTGGAATTTTCTTCAAAGCTAAGCCCTGGGGTCATTATTGGGCATTAGTCTCCCTTTAAAAATATGGTGTAATAAATGACATGCACACACATTCAATAGAAAGAACATTTGCACCCTTAGCGAAAAAATCTGAATAATTAGCCTAGTACATTTTTTTGGATAGTGCTAAACTTCACAAAGAATAATAGGAAGAGAGGTTGCATATTAATTATATTTGGAGAGGAGTTGCCTTGTTCTCTTGAAGTGCTCCGGATAGAAGAAGGCTTGGCTTGCAACCGAGTCCTGGCTACTTAGCTATGACTATGAGCAGGTATCTACCCTGTGTCTCCCTTTATTCACCTGTAAAATGAAAAAAATTACACCTATTTTACCTAACCCTGGGACTCTTTAAGGTATGAAACAATGCAATACAGTTTTTAAAAATTGCGTTGTGAGTTCAGAAGTTCTTTACCTATTGAGCCATTATTGCTAAAAATAATTAGCCTAGCACGTTTCTGTTGCCTAAGGATTAACATTAGCCATTACTTCCTGGCTCATTTAAAAATGTAATTTATAGGGTCTATCATTTCTTGAAAATACAAAATTAAAAAAATTAATTGTATAACTCTAGCATTACCTAGGGTTTGGGCATAAGATATAATTTGGGCACTTGTGGCTTATATATACATTAATTAAGTTGTTTTTGCTAGGTTTCGATAACGTGGGTAGCACTTTCTAAGATGAAAGGCTTGATCCTACAAAGACAAAAGAGTAAGCCATTAGATGATATTTTGCTGCTTTGAATAAACTTCACCCAGTCATTGAGCCCTATTGAATGGACTAACAGTAATGAGTGGATTACTCTCCTTCCAATAGATTTTAGATTCATTATTTATCAACAAATAGTTCTTCGAGGGCCAATGGGGGGAAATTATCCTTGCTATGAGTGACCCAGTGGTTTCCTAACTCCTGTCTCATGGAAGGTTGCTGCCTTCATGAACTAGCCAAGGTCATTCCATACTCAAATCAAAGGAAGCAGGCTCCCTCTCTTTCAATTTACAGAAGGGAAAAGAGGTCCATAGATTAACTTTTCCCTATATTAAGTGTTTTTTTTTGTTTTGTTTTGCTGTAACTTTTTCTTATATTTTAGAAATCTGAACCCATTTCAGCGTGTGAAAATGCAGTGAAAGATGTTGTCTAAAATGCAAAATTAAAGTACCAAGAGTCATTTCAGTTGAAGGCATTGCCTGTTTCATTGAGTTTACAAACTGCGTGGTTACTGCTAAATTGAAAGACCACTGTATTATGCTGTGTACCAGGGATGGGCGAATCTGGCACACTGCCTGTTTTTGTAAATAAAGCTTTATTGGAACACAGCTATGCCCATTCATTTACATATTGTCTATAGCAGTGCTCATGCTATAACTGGATAGAGGGCATAGAGACCCCTGAGCTGTCAATGAGTGTAATGACATAAGAGCAGTCTATCTTTTTTTGTTTTTGTTTTTGAGACAGGATCTTGCTCTGTCGTCCAAGCTGGAGTGCAGTGGTACCATCCTGGCTCTCTGCAGCCTCAACCTCCAGGTCTCAAGCGAGCCTCCCACCTCAGACTCCCGACTAGCTGGGACTACAGGCATTCACCGCCATGGATGGCTTATTTTTGTATTTTTTGTAGAGACAGGGTTTTGTCATATTGCCCAGGCTGGTCTCAAACTCCTAGGCTCAAGCAGTCTACCCACCTTAGCCTCCGAAAGTACTGGGATTATAGGTGTAAGCTACCACACCCAGCCTCAAGCTACCTTTTTTTTTTTAACTCTAAACTTTTTCCAGGCATGACAAGCAACCAACACTGCCATTTTGTTGTGACATGGCTCAGTTTGAATATTGTATTCTTCCTCCCAAACCTGCATCAAATATGATAGGCTGGAAATAAAATGGTTTTATTGTTTTTAAGGGAGCATTAGGCTATGGTTAAAAAGAAAAGAGAGGAGGAACTTGGAGTTATATAAACTGGTATAAATCCAGCCTCCACCTTAATCTTTTCACACACTAAATTCTTTGTCTAATCCATAAATAATATATTTATTAAGCATCTAGTCCTAGCTGCTGCCTAAGGTGTGTACAAGCTGAACAACTGTTCATTATACTGGATCTTATAGGGTTCTGATCATCTACTGCTGTGTAACAAATAGTTCTCTAACTTAATGACTAAAACAATGCTTTAGTATCATCTCTCAAGGTTTTGTGGGCTGACTAGACGTGGCTGGATGGTTCTTTCTTGGATTTCTGCATATGTTACTGACACATATGGGCTGGGCTGTGATCATCTGAAGGTTTGGCTGCGGTGGATGCTCAAGGTTTCTCATGCACATGCCTGGCAGTTGGTGAGGGTTGTTGGCTGGGAGCTCAGCTGGAGCTGTTGGCTGCATCAGACATGGTCTATCCTGTGTGTCTTGGGCTTCTTGCCGCATGGTGGCTGGGTTCCAAGAGGGAGTTTCCCCAGAGTGAATATTCTAAGAGGTCCAGCAGGAGCTGCAAAGGTATGTATGTTATCATTGAGGCTTAGAATTCCTAGAACATCACTTTCACTGCATTCAATTGGTCAGCTGAGTCAGTAAGGCCATCTTGGCTTCAAGAGGAGGGGAGTAAGACACTACCTTTCGATAAGGGCGTGTCAAAGAATTTGAAGCCATCTTGAATCTGACCCTTATGCCTACGGTAGTGAACTAGCACACACCGGCTTCTTTGTTAAATTGTAACTTTGAAGAGTCCTGATGCAGAAGCAGCAGTCCTGATGCTAAGAGAGCTTTTGATAGAGTAGTTTGGCCTGGAAAAAGCCCAGAGGAGGCTCTGGGAGATGAGTAAGCAGGAATTGGAAGGTTAAGTAGTATTAACCAGGTGAAGAAGGGAGGTGGGAGTAATCCAGGCACAGGAAACAACCCGTGCCAAGGTCCTGGGGCAGGACTGCAAAAGGATCTAGACTAGACTAGAGCGGAGGGAATGAGGGGATTGTGATGGAAGCTAAGGGTTAGTAGCTGAATAATGAAGACCAAATTTCCCAAGCTTCTAAACTTCATTTTTCTCCCATGTAAACTAGGATAATATTTACTATATAAGGCTGTTGTGAGGATAAATTAAGAGAGTCAGTAGAGCCTTGCACAGTGATATTTTCTTTTCTCCTGGAAATGGCTGTGAGTCAATGGAAAAAGCATACCACCTGACCTCTTTTTGGTGTCCCTATCTTACTCATGATCTCCTTTCTCCAGGGTCAAAACTGAGCTTACAAGTTATGCCTTCAAACTTTCAAGCTATCCATAAAGTCTTACCAAACTGTTAAGTGTAGTCCTGGGACTTGTGAAGGGTCCAAAACGGATCTAAACCCTTGCCTGTTTATTATTTGATTATTAAAGCAACACCAGCCACCTCGTTAGCACTTGTGGGTACTCTAGCAGCACCAAGGTTAAACGTCTCTGCTGGCTGTCCATGCTCATTTGCATGGCTTCCTCCTCTTCCCCCACATCTCCGGTAGTTAATGCACATGCTCACTCTCACTTCCTTGTTCAAAGAGATGTTTCACCACGGTGCAGATGCCTGCCCCTGGCAACCCCTGGTGGAGGCAGCAGCTGAGAATTCCGTAAATCTGTCCTGCTCTCCTGCAGAACTCAGAATCGAAATTCTAGCATTCCAGGAGCTGGGGAGGGTAAAGCCTGTTGACATTGACCTGCCAGGAGGAGCCGCAGCTCCTCCAGGGTCATTTTGAAAGCCAGAGTCTGCTGATGTGCGTGGCAGCCTCCTAGCTGCACAGGCTGATTGTGATAGGGATGTGCCCACTGGACCCCACAGTCGCCTCCTTTCTCAGTCCCTCCCAGGTACCCTCTGTGCTTTCGCATCTCAGGCCCGGTGTGAGGAACCAGGACACGTGGCCTTTCATAGGGAGCTCGCGGTCTGCTGAGCTAGGGAGTTTATACTTTTCTCCAAATAATTCCCCCAAATGAGTGGGGCCCATCCTCTCCACTAATGAGGTTGTGGCAAGGCCAGTTTCTATTCCATAAGCACAAGCTTCTTTTTGTCCCTGAAATAGCATCGCGGTGGAGTCTCACAATTTATCCCAGAAGGTGTGTGAGGTGCATTATTTGGCAATGTCTGGAGACATTTTTGGTTGGCAGGACAGGGCGGGAGCTGTTATAGGCGTTTAGTGGGTACAGACCAGGGGTGCCACTAAACATCTTATTCTACAGAGTGCAGGACAGCGCCACAGCAAACAGTGATCCAGCCCAAACTGTCGGGAGGGCCGAGCTTGGTAGGACCCCTGCTCTCCTCTCATTGCCTGCTTTTCTCTTGTCACTGTGTCACTGCCATACTGACTTTCTGGTAGTTCCTCAAACATACCCAGCCCTGTCCCATTTGGGGACCTTCATGCTTGCTGTACCTTCTAGAATGTTCTTCCCTACAGAAGCTGTCTGTGATTCTTGATCCATGATCAGGAATCCATTTGATTCCATGATTACACCCTTTATTCAACACTTCCCGTGTTTCTGACACACTGCATGCACAGCAAATGGAATCTCGTATTCCTGCTCACCACAGCAGCTTCTCCTTTTCCTCCATAGCTCTCATCCCCATCTGAACTCTCCATTTATGTCTGTGTGTTTTGTTTTTTTTTTCTTTTTTTGAGATGGAGTCTCACTCTGTAGCCCAAGCTGGGCTGGGTTTGCTTGAAGGTCACCCCTGCCACCACCTCCTCACTGTGTGTACCAGCGCAGCCCCTCACCACCCTGAACTGCCATTTGCTCAGCTACGGAACGGGACCAGGACAACACAAGATGCTGTGAGATTAAAGCTCACTGCAACCTCCGCCTCCCGGACTCAAGCGATTCTCCTGCCTCAGCCTCCTGAGTAGCTGGGACTACAGTCACGTGCCACCACACCCAGCTAATTTTTTGTATTTTTTAGTAGAGATAGGGTTTCACCATGTTGCCCAGGGTGGTCTCGAACTCCTGAGCTTAGGCGATCCGCCTGCCTCGGCCTCCCAAAGTGGTGGGATTACAGGCGTGAGCCACCACGCCCAGCCTCCATTTATTTCTGAGATTACCCCACAATGACCTCTTTCCTGCTGCCTGTAGGATTCATAAAGACTCGGACTCCAGCAGTGTGGCTCACTACTGTGTTCTCAACTCCTGCACCAGCTCTTGGCATACAGTAGGCACTCAATATATATGTGTTGCAGTAGGGGGGATGAGAAATCGGGGAGACTGAAAGTAGTGAGAGGAGAAGAGAGTTTTTGGAGTCAGAAATCCTGGCTGCACGCACCAATTCCAGCTTTGTGTTTTGGGGGAAACCTGCTTAACCTCTCTGAACCTCAGTTTTCTCTTCTGCAAAATGGGAATGAAGATCATCCCGCCTGTGAGAGTGGCTTTTGGTGTTTATACCGCAGGCTGTGTGCGCTGTGTGTCAGACACACAGGAAGTGCTGAATAAAGGCTGTGATCATTTTTCTCTGCAGGGGGTCTGGAGTTCTGATTCCCTTGGAGAAGGCAGAGTGAGGAATCATGGCAGTTACCATCCACACAGCGCTCACCGCATGCCGGCCCAGTTGTGTATTCATGCGCTTTAATCTCACAGCATCTTGTGTTGTCCTGGTCCCCGTTCCGTAGCTGAGCAAACGGCAGTTCAGGGTGGTGAGGGGCTGCGCTGGTACACACAGTGAGGAGGTGGTGGCAGGGGTGACCTTCAAGCAAACCCAGGCTCCCTGGCTCCATAACCTTAACCAGGACACTCGCCACTCCTCTAAGATTTGTTTTTCATCTCCTTTTGCAGAAATGCCCTTTTGCTCGTTTCTCATTAAGTGTGTCAGGGCTTCCTGTGGGTGCCCAGTGGAGTGTGGGAGGAAGCAGAGAAAGCAAGGCGCTTACAAGGGGACCCATCCATGGGTCCGTCCCGTTTTGTGCCTGGGTCTTAATTTATAAAGATGTCTGATAGCCAGGCATAGTGGTGTGCACCTGTGGTCCCAGCCACTCCAGAGGCTAAAGCTGGAGGATTGCTTGAGCCCAGGAGGTCAAGACTGTAGTGAGCTATGATTGTGCCACTGTACTCCGGCCTGGGTGATGGAGCAAGACCTTGTCTCTAAAAAATAAATGCAAATAAATGAAGCCCACCAAATAAATAAATAAATAAATAAATAAAGGTGTCTGGGTGACAACAAAGCGAGGTCAAGTAAATACAAATAAATAAAGCCCACCAAATAAATAAATAAATAAGATGCCTGGGTGACAACACAGTGAGGTCAATGCCCTTGAAAGAAAAGTTTAGTGTGACTCAGTTTCCCTAGAAACAAGAGGCACGGCATGCCTGCAGGGCCACAGCAGGAGGCCCTGGTTTTTTGGTTTGGAGGCAGAAGACAGGAGTAAGGAGAAAATCTAGGCCAGAACCTTTACTGGGGTTCCCACAGGAAAGGTGAGGCAAGGCAGGGCAAACAGTTTAGGATTGACCCATTTGAATAATTTCAGGAGGGCTTTGGGTTCTAAAGGGGTCTCTAGCTGCCTGGTACCTGGCCCCAGGATGGTTTAGGGCAGGGGAAAATTGGCTTGGTGTGTGAGAGTTAGATAAGGTGATGGCTGAGGGGGTATAGACTCTGGGTTGGTCGGTTTGCATGTGAGAGGCTTGCTCCTAGTTGAGCCCTTTGCTATCTCTAAGAATGGGCTAGAACTGGGAGGGGATGTCTTTCCCCAGGTCTATAAGACCCCTAATGCTAGAGCATCTACAATACAGAAAATCTGTCATCTCAATACTTTGGGAGGCTAAGGCGGGTGGATGGCTTAAGCCCAGGAGTTCAGGACCAGCCTGAGCAACATGGCGAAACCCCATCTCTAAAAAAAATACAAACATTAGCCAGGCACGGTGGTGAGCACCTGTAGTCCCAGCTACTCCGAACACTGAGGTTGATCGAACCCGAGAGGTTGAGGCTGCGGTGAGCTGAGATCGCACCACTGCACTTCAGCCTGGGTGACAGAGCGAGACCCTGTCTCAAAAAAAAAAAAAAGATGACAAAAACTAAGAAGGTATAGTTGAACTAATTAGCCCTGTGATGAATGGATGGCAAATAGACACAAATGCATTATCTGTGAAAACACACAGAACACCCCCTTCCTTGCTCATGTGTGGGCACCCAGCGTGAGTGCTTAGAGTCCTTGCAGGGTGTGCAGCCAGCCCACTGTCCCCTCAGTGCACAAGTGTGTGGCATTGAAGCATGCCTGTATACCATCATCAGATACGTTACTTCTTTTTTGAGTACCAGGTCCCAGGGGGCACAAATAGGATGACTGTGGCCATACCTCTCTTTGGGCTGTATTCACTGACTGCCTGCTGTGTGTCAGGCACCAGCCTGGGCACTCAGCATACAATGGTGAGAAATTAGACATAGTTTCTGACCTCATCCAGCTTGTGGTCTGGACTAGCCTTGAGGAAAAGGTGGGGAGTGTGGCTGTATGTAGTATCTCTCCAGACACACTTGGCCTATATTGGTCACAGAAGTCAGAGGCTCAGCAGATACGAGCATTGTGAATATGGGCTGGACTGCAAATCAGGTTCAGGATTTGACCAGTTACACCTTCTTCTGATTCTCCCCAGCAGTGCTGCCATTAGGAAAACATCTCGGAAAGGAATTAAGCACTATAACTGTAGATACACCCTTACTGAAGTATTCCTCGTTTGGGAAAGTAAATCTCCCTTAGTTCTCCTTGGGACTCAGTCAGTTGGGCTGCCTTCCAAGATGGTGGATGGTGATCCACTGGGAGACCTAGTATAAGAAACTGTCCTGTTTCCATTGGGAAATCAGGAAAAGAACTTTGATGTCTTAGAATCTTTAGAGCCTCTTTGCCTCTTTTCTTCCCCACCCCCACACCCCCAAATGCTTCAAAGTAAGACTATTTCCCCTCCCCCCACCCAATCCTTGGTGTTTGGTTTGAATTTGGTTACCACGGTATTTAATCTGTTTACATGAGTTTTATTTTGGCCTCTAACTACAGAATGAAGAATGTGGTAGAGTCTAGGCTGAGTTAAGCTCAGAATTCTGGAATCCTTGGTATGTGTGTGGGGTTTGTGTGTGTTTGTGTACGTGTGTGTGTGCCAGGACCCCCTCACGTGGACCTGGTGCTGTGTGCCAGGTTCTGCCCTGTATACCTCTGCACCCCCAGGAGTGCTATTCACATAGTTTCTCGTGTGAATCATGCGCATGGACCTGGGCTGCACGGTGGCTGTGAGAATGCAGACTGCACCTCACCGGGATCTTCAACCCCAGGAGCTGTGCAGAGCATTTTTGGGGGCCATTTTGGGGCTCAGAGAAGGAGTTGTGGGTATACTTCTTACACATGCCCTTCAAATCAAGTTGATATAAGAGGTTCTGGACACTTGCTAATTAAAACATGAATATTGCAGTGTGGAAGATCTTGTTCCCCCTTTTATGCCCCCTCTTACCCCACCCAGAAGTTTAAATGGGCTTTCTGAAAATGTGCCTGGAGAAAGACAACATCCTTTTCACCTTAGGCCTCCTGGCCACCTACTGATTGAGAGCCAGATTGTGAGTCAGCAGTAGGATTTGCGAGTTAGCAGCTGAATTAACTGTGTCCATCAAAGTCAGTAAGGTGACTCTTGTGCTCATCAGAGGCCTTCAGGGCACTGGAGTTTCTTCTTGGACAGTTTCCGGAGCCCCTGACTGTGGTTTAAAACCAGGTAGGCATCTGGTCGTTCTCCCACAATGAAGGTGAAGCTGAATGTACCACAACTGCTCTTGTTGAACTACCACTATTAAGAGATCAGAGGCCCCAGAAAAGTCACCTTCTTGATCAGTGACCCCCAAACTCAGAGGCAACCAAGGGGTATTTTCAGCTGCTGTTTGGAAGTGATTGTTCTCAAGTCATTGTTATGAGGCCTCACTGTCACAGCCAAAAGACTTCTTCAAAAAATAATAAACTGCCTATTCATTGGGAGAAATGACAGGGAATACCATCTAAGTAATTTTTTTTAGTGACTGGGCATTTTTTTAGCAGCCCAAGGTGATAGTAGCAGCATTCCTTGCAGAATGACACAATACAATGCAATTTAGATATAATTAATTAATTAGGGAGCAAATTGCATTAAGTAGGTAGCTCTTTGCTTTAATGGCAGCTTATGAAGAAACTACCACCATGAAGGGGGTTATAATGTTATTTTAGCTTGTGTTATCAACATCAACAATAGCAACTGATACTTTTGTATAAACTCTGTTACAAGTACTATGTTCAGTCCTTGGTTTAAATTGACTTCTGTAAGTTTCACAACTGGCCCATGAGGTGGGTGCTGTTATGAATAATATTCTCAGATGGGAGTTGAATAATTTGCCCAAGGTCTTCCAGCAAGTAAGGGCTGGGGAGCAGGGTTCAGACCCAGGCAAGCAGGTTCGAGGGCCCCGGTTCTTTACTGCTGGATGTGTTAACGCACCTGTTCATTAGACCATTGACAGCAATCTGTACAATATGCAAGAAGCCTGGTGCTAATGAAAGTAATAGCAGGCTGCCGGGCATGGTGGCTCACGCCTGTAATCCCAGCACTTTGGGAGGCTGAGGTGGACAGATCGCTTGAGGTCAAGAGTTCAAGACCAGCCTGGCCAACATGGTGAAACCCTGTCTCTACTAAAAATACAAAATTAGCTGGGCATGCTGATGTACGCCTGCCATCCAGACTATTCAGGAGGCTGAGGCAGGATAATCGCTTGAACCCAGGAGGCGGATGTTGCAGTGAGCCAAGATCACAACACTTTGCCTTGGACCACAGAGTGAGAGTCCATCTCAAAAAAATAAATAAAAAATAATGACTGGTGATATGGTTTGGCTGTGTCCCCACCCAGATCTCATCTTGAATTGTAACTCCTACAATTCCCACATGTCCTGGGAGGAACCCAGTGGGAGGTGATTGAATGACGGGGGCGAGTCTTTCCTGCGCTGTTCTCGTGATAGTGAATGAGTCTCATGAGATCTGATGGTTTTGAAAAGGGAAATTTCCCACACAAGCTCTCTCTTCCCTTGTCTGCTGCCATGTGAGATGTGCTTTTCATCTTCTGCCGTAATTGTGAGGCCTCTCCAGCCACATGGAATTGTGAGACCAATAAACCTCTTCTTTTGTAAATTGCCCAGTCTCGGGTGTGTCTTTATCAGCAACGTGAAAACAAACTAATACAACAGGCATTGGAGAATCAAAGCTTAGTGTACCCGCTTTTCTCTGTATGCACTTATGGCTCTAATATATCTTCTGTATCAATACTTTTGGATTTCCTGAAAGAGCAAGTTATGTGGGGAAACCAGCCTGGTACAGAATCCATTCTGGCGAAAGGGGCAGCCAGCAGCGGTCAAGGTTCTGGGTCTGTGCCTGGCGGTGGCAGTGTGAACCCATTAGCAGCAGGGACAGGGTCTGTGCTGGTCAGTGTCCGTGTGGTTGGGACATGATCTTCCACAGCAGAGCCTCCACATTTGGCTTTGGTTGTCCCAAGCATCCTACAGATCATCTGGCATCGTTCAGGACATTCCTTTTATGCCTGAACTGGGCAGCATGGAGTCTTTTGTTTGCAACCATAAAACTCTGTCATACACACACCCTAAAAATGTGTCTCAGCTGGGTGTGGTGGCTGACACCTGTAATCCCAGCACTTTGGGAGGGCAAGGCAGGTGGATCACTTGAGGTCAGGAGTTCGAGACCAGCATGGCCAACATGGTGAAACCCCGTCTCACTAAAAATACAAAAATTAGTCGGACATGGTGGTGGGCACCTGTACTCCCAGCTACTCAGGAGGTTGAGGCAGGAGAACCACATGAACCCGATAGGCAGAGGTTGCAGTGAGCCGAGATCGCGTCACTGCACTCCAGCCTTGGCAACAGAGTGACACTCCATCCAAAAAACAAAAAAAGTGTCTCAATACTTCAAAACCAATTGAGTAATGTTAATGGACTTCTTTCTCAAATGTGTGGCCACTCTCATCTTTTCTCCTGACAAAAGGAACCTAGGAAGATAGCTGTGGTTCAAGATCAGTGTTATGCACATCACTGCTGAAATATGCACATCATTGCTGATTTGCTTGTGCATGAGGATCCTGGAGGAATTGTTGAGAAATAGCGGGTCCAAGCTGCTAGGACTTTTGTGTTCTTGGGTCTAATGTGTATATTTCAATTCCTCCTTGCCTTCAAACTGCCAGCCTCTCTCAAATCCCTTCTTATTTTCTGCTTTCCAGTAAACTTCAAAATAGAACTAAATTGCAAGTTGGAGCTTGACCTGTTACTCTTTCTAGCGTCGAAGGAGGAGGTTCTGGTACACTTTGGCAGCTTCCTGCTCCTTCTGTTCACTTTTAGAAGGTGGCTCTGAAGAAGGTCTTTGTAATTTGCATCTTTTTTCCCCTGACTAAGGCCTTCTTCAGTTTTGACACGTGTCATTATAGGCACATTGTTTGGCCCAGTTTCTAGAGCCTCATTTGGGTTCTCAACACTGTCTAAATCTGGCCTCTGCGCTCAGAACAGACCTGGGAATGTCACACAAAGTCCTTCTGATGCCACCTCCACCAATATCTAACACTTGTTATTCTTTTTTTTTTTTTTTTTATTTTTTTTGAGATGGAGTTTCACTCTTGTTGCCCAGGCTGGAGTGCAATGGTGTAATCTCTCAGGTCACCGCAACCTCAGCCTTCTGGGTTCAAGCGATTCTCCTGCCTCAGCCTCCCGAGTAGTTGGGATTATAGGCATGTGCCACCACGCCAAGCTAATTTTTGTATTTTTAGTACAGATGGGGTTTCTCCATGTTGGTCAGGCTGGTCTCAAACTCCTGACCTCAGGTGATCCGCCCGCCTTGGTCTCCCAAAGTGCTGGGATTATAGGCCTGAGCCACCGCCCCAGGCCTATTCTTTTGGCAGCTAGAAGCACATCAATCAAGGATATTGTGTTGCTAGGCAATGAGTTTTGAGTACACTGGAGGAATTTTTCCAGTTTGAAGCTGGAACTAGGTAGGAAATTTAGGAGTGAGCAACTGTGAGTATCCAATCACAAAACTCAGGAGTGAGTCTGACCCATGAGAAAGCTGATATTGACTTTAGAAGAACAGTATTGTGATATTCCCAGGGCTTTGCCTCTTAGATTTCATGAGAATTTATAATATGTTCACACTCAATGATTGCTTACCAAGTGTATGTCACTGCACTTACTTAGCATAACATCATTTATTGCTTAAAAAGAACTCGGTGTTGTACCCATTTTCCACGGCAGGTGATTGAGGCTCTGAGAGGCTATCATCGTATGTTTTGTATTACTATAAAGGAATATCTGATGCTGGGTAGTTTATAAAGAAAGAAAGTTTATTTGGTTTATGATTCTGCTGGCTGGTAAGTTCAAGATTAGGCATCTGCATCTGGTGAGGGCCTCAGGCAGCTTCACTCATGGTGGAAAGTGAAGGGGAGTTGGCATGTGCAGAGATTACAGGTAAGCAAGAAAGCAAGAGAGAGGGAGGGGAAGGCCAGGCTGTTTGTAAACATTCAGCTCTTGCAGAACTAATAGAAGGAGGGCATTGATCTATTCATGAGGGATCCACCCCCAAGACCCAAACACCTCCCATTAGACCCCACCTCCAACACTGGGGATCAAATTTCAACATGAGGTTTGGAGGGGACACACATCTAAGCCATAGCAGAGGCCAAGTTACTTGCTCAGGGGCACATAGCCAGAAAGTAGAAGGCCCTTGCTTAGAATGCAGACCTGCCTGAATTCCAAGGCCATACTCTTCCTTGAACATGATATAGTGGTTATTTCAGTAGGGATCCCACAGATGGGTGGGAGCAGGCAGAGAAATAAAAAAAAGAGACTGGGTGCTGGTGTCTCATGCCTATAATCCCAGCACATGGGAAGCTGAGCAGGAGGATCACTTGAGCCCAGGAACGCATGTCCAGACTGGGCAACATAGCAAGACCCCATCTCTATAAAATATATAGAGGATTTATAATGTGTCCACATTTAGTGATTGCTAACCAAGCATATGTCACTGGGCTTAGCAGGCACTTTGAAAAGCAAAATATCTCTTATTCCTTAAAAATAATGCTGTGTTATACCCATTTTATATATATGTATATATACACATATATATAAATTTTCAAAATAAGAATAAATAGGCTGGATGCAGTGGCTCACCCCTGTAATCCTAGCACTTTGGGAGGCCGAGGCGGGCGGATCACCTGAGGCCAGGAGTTCGAGACTCCTGGCCAACATGGCGAAACCCTGTCTCTACTAAAAATACAAAAATTAGCTGGGCGTGGTGGCAGGGGTCTATAATTCCAGCTACTTGGGAGGCTGAGGCAGGAGAATTGCTTGAACTCGGGAGGCAGAGGTTGCTGTGAGCCGAGATTGCATCACTGCATTCCAGCCTGGGTGACAGAGCAAGACTGTCTCAAAAAAATTAAAAAATAAAAATGAAGCAGCAAAAGGTTTCAAATTAAAAGGGTGACTTTCGAAAGACCGTATGACCCTGTGGGGAGAGACATACTATGTTCTTATGTTTTATTTTTCTGTTGCCTACCACACCCAACCCAGGGCCTCGTATATTCTAAGCACATAGAATAATTTGTTGAAGGAACATTGAGTGAACAAGGAGAAGAAATGGCCATTTCTTCTTTTTTTTTTTCTTTTGAATGAACCCTTTAGCTGTTCAGCATCTTCCTCCTTGTTTAAATGGGCGTTGTGGTCCCTTTTGACCCCGCAGCTTCTGAGGCCTGCTAGGGAAGGTTGGCGTGAACACAGCTTCTCTTCCCCAGGGCCTCCTGGTCTCCACGTGTCTTCCCATCTGCTTTCCAGATGATCAAATGACCCATCAGCTGCCTGCAGCCTTCCCAAACCTGCTTTTTGTCTTCTCCGGTCTCTTTCCCAATTTCTTAGGCAGAACTCTTCTGGCTGTGAGTGACGGAAACCAACTTAGTCTAGTTTAGGCCCCATGGGGGAGCTTACTGGCTCCCAGATGGTGATTCACAGGAACCCTGGGAGAGACCTCACTGGAGCACAGAGAGGGGAAGCAGTGTGCTCTAAGTCACACAGCTGTTCATTATGGGGAGGATTGGGAGAGCTTGAGAATTTTGAGAACAAGCTACATGCAGGTGGTGACTATTTATTTGACTAACGTATTCCCAGTGCCTAAAACAATAACACTCATCACATAGTAGGTGCTCAGTAATATTTGTTGAATGAGCATGTGAATGCATGAATAGTGGAGTCTCTTTTATTTTTATAAAATAGAGTCTCTGTTGCCCAGGCTAGACTGCAGTGGTGCAATCTCAGCTCATTGCAGCCTCCACCTCCCGGGTTCAAGCGATTCTCCTGCCTCAGCCTTCCGAATAGCTGGGATTACAGGCGTGCACCACCATGCCTGGCTAACTTTTGTATTTTCAGTAGAAGTGGGGTTTCTCCATCTTGGCCAGGCTGGTCTCAAACTCCCGACCTCAAGTGATCCACCCACCTCGGCCTCCCAAAGTGCTGGGATTTCAGGCGGGAGTCACCAGTCCCAGCTGAATAGTGGAGTCTTATCCCCCTCTGTATGGCTAGGAAGTAACTCAGGGCAGGGAGGGGAAATGGAGGAATTCTTTACATCACTGTTCTCTTCTTTTCAGTCTCATCATGCATCAGGGGCCCCAGGGCCTGGCTTCTGCTAGCTTCAACTCTGGGTTCTCTTCCTACCTCAAGGTTGTCTCAGCCTCTGCAGGTGACAGACAGCCTGCCTGCCCCAGTCTCAGCCTGGACATCTCCCGGCTCACGAGGGCCCCACAGTGAATGGGCGTCATTCACTTCTTGCATCAGACTGGCTCGGCTGACCACAGCAAGCTACGGCCCCCGAGGAAGATGCCAGGAGCCGAGTTTGCTGCCAAGGGCTCCCTGCTGCTGTCCCTGTGATTCCAGCTCCCCGGGGCTCCCAGTGAGTGAGAACAAGGGCTGGCTGTGGCAGAGTTCTCGTCTTTGGGTGGGGTGTGTGGCGAATGGAAAGTCAGCCGCTCCGGCCTCGTGGCTTGGCTGCTGCAAGCACGGATGCTTTACAAAGTGACTTTTCAAGGCCTTCTCCCTCCACTGGGCCTTGGCAGCCATGCTGTTTCTCCAGAACTGAGCTGGCCTTGTGTCTGTTGGGAAGAAAGACGTGAAAATGAGGGCTGGAGCGGACGCAGGGCCCTGATTCCAGGAGAAACAGGGCATCATGTTGTGCTGCTGCCTGGGGCAGAGCTGACAAGCGCCACATTCATTCCTCAGCAGGAGTTGGCTCCCATTGTGGTATCAAATGCCCCCTCTGCACAGCCGCGACATTGATCAGCAATGTCAGCTGTGTAGAGAGGTGGCGCAGGGCGGCGAGGCCGTTTGATTAACCAGGGGCACTCTAAATGCTGTTTTTCTAATCTGAGTCATCCCTCCAGAAAGTTTTGTGCTTGTGTGCGGCAATATTACAAGTTTATGTTGTATTCTGTATGGAGGGCACCCCTCGGAGGTGTGCAAAGAGGCAGCCCTTATTTGGAGAAGAGGGCAGATGCGCGTGGTTGCAGCTGTCTGCACACGTTTATGCCTGTCTTTCTATCCCTATGCTATGTTTGCATGCCTTTTGTGAATGTACACAACTCTGAATGTTTTTCTTTTTAAATTTTTATTTTTTAGAGACAGAGTCTCAATATATTGCCCAGGCTGGTCTTGAACTGCTGACCTCAAGTCGTCCTCCCACCTCAGCCTCCTGAGTTGTTGGAATTACAGGCAACCGCCCCTGTGCCTGGCCAACTCTGACTGTTACTTATGCATCTGTTGTTGCATGCATGAGTGGGTGCGTGTCTTCCTAAGACAGAGAGGCTTCCTGGATTCGAATCATGGCTGTGCTTCCTATGCACCACGTGATGAATTCCCGTCAGCCTCAGTTTTCTCACTTGTATAATGGGGATGATCATGGTTCTCACCTCACAGGAGAGTCTTGGAGGTTAAATGGGGCAACACCTGGCCCCAGGTCAGTTGTTGACGTGTGTCAGTTACTGTGGCTGTTACGGTTCTGACTTTGCAGTCCTGCTAGTATGTCTGTGTGACCTGCTCCACGCCCTCATCCTCAGCTGTAACGGGAATTGTGTTGGTGTTTTCTCTTGCTTTCTGAACAAAGGATCCAGTGCTCTGAGTTCTGAGGAGGAAAAGGGACAGGATCTGAGACTCTTTTGGTTTCATCAGGGGCTGCTCAGCTCGCTGTGTCCCACCTGGATGGGGGAGGAGTATCCGACCCTTCCTGGGCCCTGAGTCCCTCCTGGGTCACTCAGGCTTGTCATACCTCCTCCCTGAGCCCCCCAACCACACACAGACACACACACATACAGTCACGCACATTGAATCTGTCTGACGTTGCTGCGGTTTCCCGGGAGGGGTTTAAATAATTCTCCATGGCTGTGGTCTGAACTGCACAGAGAGAATCTCCTTGTCCCTAACCTGCTAGTGGACGCCTCCCACCTGGCCTGACCTCTGGCTCCAAAAGGCAAGTCCAGCGTTTCAAGCTGCTCTTCTAGCCCCTATGAACCTGAGGTTTTGGAGGACGGCTCTCAATGGAGAATTGTGTCTGGAGTAGAGACAAGGGTGAGGTATTCCCAGATGGGCATTGAGGAAAGGGCCTTTTGCCTCTCCTGTTGTGAACAGCTTTCATGGCTCTTCTTCTGCAGTAGAGTAGTGATACACTTTGGCTGTGTCCACACCCAAGTCTCATCTTGAATTGTAGCTGCCATGATTCCCCAACGTGTTGTGGGAGGGACCCAGTGGGAGGTTATTGAATCATGGGGGCAGGTCTTTCTGGTGCTCTTTTTGTGATGGTGAGTGACTCTCATGAGATCTGATAGTTTTATAAAGGGGAGTTTCCCTACACAAGCTCTCTCATTCTCTGTTGTTTGTTGCCATGTAAGACAAGATGTGACTTTCACCTTCTGCCGTGATTGTGAGGCCTCGCCAGCCACCTGGAACTGTGAATCCATTAAACCTTTCCTTTTCCTTCTTGATAAATTACCCAGTCTCCGGTATGTCTTTATCAGCAGCGTGAAAACAGACTAATCCAGGTGTTAAAATCACGGGCCCTGGCAGAAGATTTGTATGTTCAAAGCCAAGTTTTGCCACTTACTGGTTGTATGACTTGGGCAAGACATCTGCCCTTTCTGAGCATGTCTCCTCATCTGTCAAATGGCTATAGCTGCATCCAAGGCTGGATATGAGGATTAAAGGGAGTTATTCCCATAAAATCAATAGAGCGATCCCTGGCACGCGGGAAGCGTTGGTAAGTGTTAGCTGTGGCTGGCTTATTACCATCAGTTATTAGTTTGTCTCTATGTATCATCTTCATATTTGAGGTCCTCACTCTGGAAGCTGGGATGGTGGTCATTCCGCACAGGCCTTTGACGTCATAAGCACTCGGTGAATATTTTGTGATTCATTTATCTATTAATTCATCAGAAAATAGGGTATATCCATCCTGGGCAACAGAGTGAGACCCTGTCTCTACAAAAAATTTTTAAAATAGCCAAGTGTGGTGGAAGTTGCCTGTAGTTCCAGCTTTCCAGGAAGCTGAAGCAGGAGGATTGCTTGAGCCCACGAGGTTGAGGTTTCAGTGAGCTGTGATCATGCCACTGCACTCCAGCCTGGGTGACAGAGTAAGACCCTATCTCTTAAAAAAAAAAAAAAAAAGAAAAAAAAAAGGATATAGTAAAACAGACACCCATGTATGTAGAATAAGACAAGCTCAATATCAGGAGAGGTTAATGATGGACATTTTCACCTTCCGTTTAGGTGTTTGCCATGGAGATGGGAAAGAGCTTCTTTTTGTCCATGTCTTGAAGGAGGAAATGTATGCTCCAATAGCCCCCAAATAAAGCCCTCATAGGTTTGAATCCTATGTTTTCCACAAGCAGTTTATTTTGTATTTTCTCATGTTGTAAACTATCTTTTAAAAAACATTATCCATAACCCACCATTCCAACCCAACTGCAATTTTCACGTCTTCAGTTTCTTCCTGTATTTATCTATACCCATTGTTTTTAAACTGTGTACACTTTGTCTTTTTCATATTCACTTAATATTGCTTTGCAAACACTTTTATTTTGTTTGTTCTTGTTTTCGAGACAAGGTCCCTGTCGCCCAGGCTGGAGTGCAGTGGCGCATTCAGGGCTCACTGCAGCCTTGACCTCACCGGCTCAAGGGACCCTCCTGCCTCAGTCTCCTGGGTGGCTGGGACTGCAGGAATGCACCACCATGCCTGGCTAATTTTTTGTGTGTTGTTTTTTCTTTTTTTTTTGTAGAAACAGGGCTTTGCTATGTTGCCCAGGCTGGTCTCCAACTCCTGGGCTCAAGCTATTCACCCGCCTCAGCCTCCCCAAGTGTTGGGATTACCGGCGTGAGCCACCATGCTCAGCCTGGAAACACTTTTAAAGCATTTCTGTCATCTCTATGCTGATCCTGCTAATTAGTGCATAATTCACCACTGAGTTGATGCACCTTAGTTAATGTCACCATTGCTCAATTGTTGAACGTTTAGATTTTTGTTGATATTCTAAATAAATAATGTCATAAATATCTTTGGGCCTATGGCTTTTATTCTATTTTCAAATTATTTCTGTAATAATTTTTTAAGCAGGAGCTCACTGGCCAAGAAACATTCCATAAATATTTAGTGCTCCTAAATGTTGTGGAAGTTGATATAATAATAATAATAATAATAATAACCATAGCCACTAACCCTTCATTGAACAACTAGGCCAGGCATTATCTGAGTGCTTAGCATACATTTTTAAATTTACCCCTCCCAGCTCCTTGAGGTGGGGATGTTGTTATTCCCATTTTACAGATATAGGAACAGAGACAAAGAGAAATTAAATTACCTGCCCGGGAACATAGAAAAGGATGTTGAATGAAGCCATCCCTCCCCTCAAAAAACTCAGTTGCAGAACACTACACATAGTTACATTGGTAAGCTCAAAGTTGCCCTGGCCAGTTCTTGTGCCATTTCCACAACTTCAGCTTGCAAATGCTAAATATGTGCCCATAAGTATATCTCCCTGTATAAATTTAGGCAGAGATTGAACTTGCAGGAAGTCCCTCTGGCTTTTCTGGAAGACTCTCCCACCCCGGGTGGCTCCATTGCCAGCAACCTCAAGGCAGAGTGGTGGAAGTTCGGGAAATTGATCTGAAGTCCTTTTCCCTTGCTTCCTCATACCTTTTCCTTTGTAACATCCTCCACCCCAAGGGCCCGGTGTCCCTGTGCACTATCATCTCCCTTCCAACCTTTCCAGCCATGATCTCTGAAAAAACTCATCCACACTGAGCCGGAGCTGATTGGAATTCATTCCAGGGAGAGTTGCATTTTGTCAAGCACTAATGTTAAAGAATTGACTCTGAAGAATAGATTGTAGATGTGTGTGTGTGTGTGTATGTGTGTGTGTATGAAAGAGAGAGTGAGACAGAGAGACAGCTGGATTATGTCATTCCCCTGGCTGTTACTTCTGTTTTTCTCTCCCTTTTTTCCTCTTCCCAGTATACGGTTACTACTTTCCCAATATAGGGTTGATTCCCGCTTGTCCTTCAAACTTCAGATCAGGTGTCCCCTCCTCCGGCTGGCCTTCCTCGCTCTAACTCCACACCTTGTTTCTTTCACTTGTGGCTTTCATTACAAGCTGACTTTGAAGGTTGATGGGTTGATTCATTGCCTGTGTCTCCTCCTAAACTGCAACTTCCTTCCTTCCCTCCCTCCCTCCCTTCCTCCCTCCTTCCTCCCTCCTTCCTTCCTCCTTCCTTCCTTCCTCCCTCCCTCCCTCCCTCCCTCCCTCTCTCTCTCTTTCTTTTTTTTTGAGATGGAGTCTCTTTCTGTCACCCAGGCTGGAGTGTGATGGCGTGATCTCGGCTCACTGTAATCTCCGCCTCCCAGGTTCAAGCGATTCTCATGCCTCAGCCTCCTGAGTAGCTGGGATTACAGGCGCTTGCCATCACTCCCAGCTAATTTTTGTGTTTTTAGTAGAGACAGGGTTTCACCATGTTGGCTAGGCTGGTCTCAAACTCCTGACCTCAAATAATCTGCCCACCTCGGCCTCCCAAAGTGCTGGGATTACAGGTGTGAGCCACGGCGCCCAGCCCCTAAACTGCAAGTTCTTTGGGGACAGTAGGTACTATAATATGTGTTAGTCACTGAGGTACCTAGAATCTAGCATAGTGCCAGGCACAGGGTCAGCTGCACCCACTGTTTGTTGATTGAATGCTTGATGTGTCTCCCAGCATTCCTTTCACTGTCATCCCCTGTCCTTCCTGGCTGAAGACCGAGAAAGCTGCGGTTGCCAGGAGAGAGTTTGAAGCTGTGATTTCCTTGTTGCCAAATAAATGAGAAGCCCGGTGAGGGCCAGTTAACCTGATGGCTGCTGTTGGAGAAGTCCGCTGGCTGGATCCTTAGTGATTGTGTTGAAAACACAGCCACTGTATTTTGTATTCCTTTCCCAAAGAAATATTTGCTTTATCTCTGGCAGTGTGTACTTTATTATAAGAGAGCTGGAGGCTGTTGACCTGAGAAGTAAAAAAACATGGTTTCCAAAGAGACTCTGTCAATGGCTTAAAATTAATAAACGTGCAGCTGTGGGTGGTGGGGGGGGCTGGAGTTGGGGGCGAGGGCCGGAGGACAGGGGTGCAGAAGTGATTAAACTGCTCCTGTTTTGCCATGGGGACGACACCGCTTTCCTTTTAGTGGCAGGTTAAGGGGATGAAAATCTGAATTGGCGTATCTTTAAACAAGTTATTACTTCAGCTGTGAGATAATTTGTTGAGAAAATGCCATTATTTTTCCAATATAGGTCCCTCGGACTGTGCAACCAGGGCGTGAGGCTGGCAGCTGAGGTTGCATGTAGATGCTAAAGCATCATGGAGCGGGAGAATGAACTTCAGGTTAAAGGCTGTTTATTTTTAAATAAATTGAGTTTTCTGTTTTCCACTGTGTAATGAGGAGGGAGCAGGGCTTCCCTCCTGCTCTCAGTGCTGGGGGCCTGGAGTTGTCCACATCCCTTCCCTCGATGCTCAGGATCCTTCCAACAGCACCAGAACCTCTGGGGACCCTCATTCTGCCCAGAAAGGCCAGGGAGAACCCAGGTCTTTACCCTTTGCGGGGAGGAGCCTCGAGGATGGCCTTGAGCATCTCAGCCTCCGTTGCCGTGTTTTCCAGTGACCTTGAGGATGTCATCTGTTATGGGTTGAATTATGTCCCCTCTCCTGCCCCCAGATTCATATGTTGAAGTCCCTATTTCCAGTACGTTGGAAGTTGACCTTGTTTGGAAAGAAGGTCATTGCAGATGTAATTTGCAAAGATACAGTTGTACTAGAGGAGGGGGGTCCCTAAGCTAATATGACTGGTGTCCTTATAAAAAGGGGGCATTTTAATTAGCCGGGTGTGGGAGCGGGTGCCTGTAATCCCAGCTACTCGGGGGGCTGAGGCAGGAGAATCACCTGAACCTGGGAGGTGGAGGTTGCAATGAGCCGAGATTGAGCCACTGCACTCCAGCCTGGGTGACAGCAAGACTCTGTCAAAAAAAAAAAAAAAAAAAAAAAAACACAAAAAACAGTGGGCAGGCCAGGTGCGGTGGCTCATGCCTGTAATCCCAGCACTTTGGAAGGCCGAGGAAGGTGGATCACAAGGTCAGGAGATCGAGACCATCCTGGCTAACACGGTGAAACCCTGTCTCTACTAAAAATATAAAAAATTAGCCGGGCATGGTGGCGGGCACCTGTAGTCCCAGCTACTCAGGAGGCTGAGGCAGGAGAATGGTATGAACCCGGGAGGCAGAGCTTGCAGTGAGCTGAGATAATGCCACTGCACCCCAGCCTGGGTGACAGAGCAAGACTCTGTCAAAACAAACAAACAAAAAACAGTGGGGGGGGGGGGTGGGGACATTTGGACATAGCCGTGCACACAGGGAGGACACTTTGTGAAGGCGAAGGCAGAGATGAGCATGATGTATCTACAAGCGAAGGAACATTCGAGATTCCCAGCAGACCACCAGAAGCCAGGAGAGAGGCATGGAACATTCTTTCTCACAGGCTTCAAAAGGAACCAACCCTACCAACACCTTGATCTTATCTAGGATCCAGAAATGGGAGGCAATACATTTCGATTGTTTAAGCCATTTAGTGGTGCGTTGTTATGGCAGCTGGTGAGAAACGAATACATCATCCAAGGGCCATGGTTCGCCCATCATCTACTCCCTGAAAAAAATCACTCGTACTCACTCAAATCCACGTCTCCACCTGTGCCCTGAGTAAGTCCTTAAATCTGCCATGTAGGCCACCAAAGTTTCAGCTGTCACTGCCCTTTAGTCCTGCAGAAACACAGTCGGTCTTACGTTGTTACTTTACAGGTAACACCTTCCCTGTGACGTTCTGAGCCCCAGATGGGGAGCTGGGCCTCTTTCTGTGTCTTGATTCCAGCAGGCACTTAAGCAGTGCTTGCTGGATTCAGTAGATTTGCCCACTCTGACGCCTGAGATACATCCACTTCTAGTCCTTATCTTTCTGGAGTTTTAGCCTCTTGCCTTGTCAGTCCTTTGGTGACCGTATGCCCCTCAATATTTACGTGGCCTCCGTGGATCCAAGGTCTGCATTTTCCAATCTGGACTCATATATGTGAAAGAGCTGTTTACGAGATCAGCAGTTCGAGCCAGCCTGACCAACCTGGTGAAACCCTGTCTCTACTAATAATACAAAAATTAGCCAGGAATGGTGGCGCATGCCTGTAATCCCAGCTACTCAGGAGGCTGAGGCAGGAGAATCACTTGAACCCGGGAGGCGGAGGTTGCAGTGAGCCGAAATCGCGTCACTGCACTCCAGCCTGGGCAATACATTGCCTCAAAAAAAAAAAAAAGCTATTCAAACTATGGAGTGCCCTGATGAAATTGTAGCAATGACTCATTCTGCTGTTTGTATGTCTGAAGAGGGACAGAGAGCTACACTCAAAGGCTCAGGTTCCGGTCCAGCTTTATCATTTAACAGCTGGCTATCCCTAGGAAAGTCACTTGACCTCTCTGAACTTTGGTTTTCTCAGCTTGCCTTGTCTGCCTCATGGGTTGGCAGGGAACCAAGAATGTGTGTGAGAGGGCTTTGATAGCATCAGAGCAGAGGCTGTAGACATAGAGAAAAGGGGGGAATGGAAAGGTTCTCATGGTAATCTGGAGAACAGGTACCCCAGCAAAAGGGGTCTCCATGGGAAGGGTGGGCCCAGGGTTGCCAGATCGTCAGAGTTTTTAATAGAAGCTGGAAAGGCAGTTTATTATGATGTATCCCAGCCATCCAGTGTTGTCTCAGGTGTTTTTAAGCACCACAGGTTCATATCAAATTAGATTGCAGACTGTTTCTGGGCCTATGAGCCACCATTCTGTGATGCCTGCTGTAGAATTTGATTCAGATAGAGGTCGATGGCAATGCTTATTTCCTTTCTGTTACCCAAACCTGCCGATCCAAGCATCCTCCTCAATAACTCTGAAATGCAAGAGTCAATATTAACCAAGGTAAAGTTATGTTGTCACCTCCTCCAGGAAGCCTTCCCTGATCACATCCCTACTGAATTGAATTGGATCAGAGGTTGGCCAGCCTTTTCTTGAAGGAGCAGATAAGAGATATTTTAGTTGTTGAGGGCCCTTCAATCTCCTTGGCAACTACTGAACTGTGCCTCTGCAGCCGGAAAGCAGCCAGAGATAATATGTAAACAAATGAACGTGGCTGTGTGCCAATAAAACTTTCTTTGCGAAAATAGGCCACGAACTGAATCTGGCTATGGGCTGGTAATCATTTCCTGATCCCCTAGTTAGATACCTTTTTTTTGAGGTGGAGTCCCACTCTGCCCAGGCCGGAGTGCAGTGGCGTGATCTCGGCTCACTGTAACCTGCACCTCCTGGGTTCAAGCCATTCTCCTGCCTCAGATGCCCGAGTAGCTGGGATTACAGGCGCCTGACACCACACCCGGCTCATTTTTTGTATTTGTAATAGAGACAGGGTTTCACTGTTTGGCCAGGCTGGTCTCAAACTCCTGACATCAAGTGATCTGCCCGCCTCGGCCTCCCAAAGTGTTGGGATTATAGGCGTGAGCTACCGTGCCCAGCCTAGATAGCTTTTTTATGTACTACCCTAACACCCTGAATTTAGCCCCTTATCAGCAGTCTACTACCACAACTAAGAATAAACACATTTATTGAGCACTTACTGTGTGCCAGGAGCTGTTCCAACCCCTTCATTTATCTTTACTCATTTCTCACAATGAGTTCGTGTGGAAGGTCCTGCTGCTATCCCCATTTCACAGATGAGAAGACTGAAATGCACAAAGGCTAAGCAACATGCCCAGGTCACCCAGCTGAGCTTTCAGACTCAGAAGCGTATAACACTTTGCTTCTATGGCTCACCCAGCAGATATTTCACGTCATCTCTGTATTTCCTTGATGCCCAGGGACTGGCTCTAAGGTTGTGCCCAGGAGTCACTGCATGAGTGACAGGCATTGTTTCCGGTTTTGCAAATCTGAACAGATGGGGTATGGATACAAACATTGCTTTGTAACCCTTTCTAAATAGACTCGGAGAGTCTGCCTGGGACAAACTTTCCCAAGCCAGATGCCTTTGTTTTTCTTGCATCGAGAATTTGGCACCTCTGGCTTGGACTTGCACAGGGCTACTTTTAAACATCTGGTTCTCTTAGCAGCCCTAAAATCCAACTTTCATCTCTCTGCCGTGGCGCCTTGTGAAACATCACAGCCCCCCTTGGCTGACTGTAGGAATGGTGAACAGAGTTTGCTGTTCACCAACCAACAGATGAGAGTGACAGAGAGGACACTCTACATCTGAGTCCTTCCCCGAAGGGTCCCTGAAGAATTCCATGTCAATATGGTAAATTGATTCCGATTTGAAAAGCCCTTCACAGATTTCACTGTATTTAAAGGAGTCCCTGATGAGAATCGTTTATACTGTGAATGAACTCCTGGTAATTGATCTGCTTTAGAAGTTTGGCTTCAGTTTAACAGGCGCACCTGTGTTGTTCTGTACTTCTGTGAGCAGAGCTCAAAGTATTATAATGAGCAAGAATAATTATCATGATTATTTATAGGGAGTCGTTGTGATATGCCAGGCACTTGTGACATATGCTTTGTTTTATGCAATTATTTTTATTTTTTTAGAGATAAGGTTTCTCTGTGCTGCCCAGGCTGGAGTGCAGTGGTGCGATCATGGCTCACTGCAGCCTTGAATTCCTGGGCTCAACTAATCTTTCTGCCTCAGCCTCCCAAGTAGCTGGGACTACAGGAATGCACCACCCTTCCATTTTTTAATATTTAAGAGATTGGTATGGGTGGGGGGGTGATATGATTTGGCTCTGTGTCCCCATCCAACTCTCATCTCGAATTGTAATCCCCATATGCCAAAGGAGGGACTTGGCAGGAGGTGATTGGATGAGGGGGGAGGTTTTCCCCATGCTGTTCTCATGATAGTGAGTGAGTTCTCATGAGATTGGATGCTTTAAAAGTGTTTGGCAGTTCCCCCTTCACTCTCATTCTCTCCTGCTGCCATATAGGATGTGCCTTGCTTCTCCTTCCTCTTCTGCCACGATTGTAAGTTTCCTGAGGCCTCCCCAGCCCATGCGGGACTGTGAGTGAATTAAACCTCTTTTCTTTATAAATTACCCAGCCTCAGGTAGTTCTTGATAGCAGTGTGAAAATGGACTAATACAGGGGGGACGGGCAGGGATCTCACTCTCTTGCTCAGGCTGGTGTTGAACTCCTGTCCTCAAGCGATCTTCCTGCCTTGGCCTCCCAAAGCGTTGAGATTACAGGCATGAGCTACCATGCCCAGTCCAACAAATGCTTTATATACCCTGTTTCATTTGTCCTTTTCAACTCCTCTATGGGGTAGATGCTGACCTTTTGCCTATAGGTAAACTGAGTCATAGAGAGGTTAAATTGTGTGCCCAAGGTCACATAGCTGGTCAGTAGCACTGCTGGGATTCAAACCCAGGCAGTCTAGCTCCAGGGCCAGAGCTCCTCCCACCCTCTGTTGTTTTCTCTAAGCGTGGTGGCTTTATTTATCTCCAGAAATGCTGTCCTCCTCCATGGTCTGACATGGAAGCTCAGGTGCTTCTTGCACAGTGGGTGAAGTTGTGCGGTATGTCAGTGAGGATGGATTTCTGCCTCCAGGGCACTCCGCCCAGATGCTCCCTATTGGAATCACTGGGCCTTATCAGCTCCTCTGAGAGAACAGAAGGAAAAAGCTGGCAGGGTTGGACTTGGTGGATGGTGTGGAGACCACCACTGCCTCCCTTGGAGAAGAGACCTCCACGAAGGCAGAGTAGGAATCTGTTCTCCATGAACTGCAGTGATGATCGCTGCTGTGGTGGGTGACATGAGCCACCCCTGTACCGTCCAGTGAGGTGGCCAGCAGCCACATGGGGCTATATCAGGAGCCCTAGAAATGTGGCTAGAGCAGTGAGAAATTGAAATTTTACTTTTATTTCATTTTCATTAATTTCAATTTAAAACCTGATACCCGATTCAGTTATTAAATATATTTGGAACTACTTGGGTCTGAGAATTTACTTCTTCATTTGACATTAAAAAAAAAATCAATTGGCCGGGCGTGGTGGCTCACGCCTGTAATCCCAGCACTTTGGGAGGCCGAGGTGGGTGGATCATGAGGTCAGGAGATCGAGACCATCCTGGCTAACATGGTGAAACTCCGTCTCTACTAAAAATAGAAAAAATTAGCCAGGCACGGTGGCGGGCGCCTGTAGTCTGAGCTACTCGGGAGGCTGAGGCAGGAGAATGGTGTGAACCCGGGAGGCAGAGCTTGCAGTGAGCCAAGATGGCGCCACTGCACTCTAGCCTGGGCGACAGAGCAAGGCTCCATCTCAAAAAAAAAAAAAATAATAATAATTAATTAATTCTTTTGAGATGGGGTCTCCCTATGTTTCCCAGGCTGGTCTTGAACTCCTGGGCTTAAACAATCCTCCCACCTTAGCCTCCAAAAGCACTAGGGTTACAGATGTGAGCCACCACACCCAGACTCATATGACATTTTTCTGAACTCTAAAGATGTAGCATGTATTGCTGATGAACATTTAGCGTCTACATTGAGATATGACAGCATGATCTCACTTATCAGTGGGAGTGGGAGCTAAATATGTGTACACACAGACATTGGGTGTGGAATGAGATAGACACTAGAGACTGTGAAAAGTGGGAGGGTAGTTGGGGGGGATGATGAAAATTACTTCATGGGTATAATGTACACCGTTTGGATGATGGTATACACTAAAAGCCCGCACTTCACCACTCCACAGTTTATCCATGTAACAGAATTGCTCCTGCACCCCTTACATTTATAGAATTAAAAAAATAAATACATTGAGGTATGCCATCATGTAAAATACACACCATCACCTTCAGATCCACCTGCTCACATCATGTGCTACAGTTGTGGTTTCTTCTGCAAACCAAAGTGTCTGCCACAGGCCTCAATCAGTTTAGAGGTTTATTTTGCCAAGGTTGAGGGCATCCCCAGGAAAAAGGGATGAAAGTCGCTGGAGGATCTGGCCTGTGCTTTTTCCAAAGAGGGCTTTTAGAACTCTGTATTTAAAGGGGAAAAAGTGGGCAGGAGGGGAAGGAGGAAAGAAAGAAAAGAGGGAAGGTAGGGAGTGAGGTGAGAGGTCACATTCTTGTGAGGCTTTGATTAACTCTCACCAAATCCACATCTTGCATTTGAAAGGAGGGGCTAGGGGAACAGTCACTTATGTATTTGTCTCAAGCTCAGTAAATCTGTATTTTACATGGGTTAAAGTAAACATAAAGTGGAGGGAACTGTCAAATATACATTTGTCTTGAGGTGGGCAGAGGGACGACTTCTAGTCTTGTCTTTGTCCCATACCTCTGAAGATAAGCTGTTAATTTACATTGTCAAGGCGAGGGAGGCCACCTGGAGAGCTATGTGGCCTTCTGTCTTGCAGCTGTCTGTTTAGGAACAAAGGGAAAGGCAGTGTTTTGCATGACTCAGTTTCCAAGCATAACTCTCCCATTTGGCATAGTGAATTTGGGGTCCTGAGACAGAAGGGGTTTCCTTTCTCCTGCCGATGGTCGTTTATTCATTCAATAAATATTTTTTAGGAGTGCCAGCTAGTGTGCACGATGAGGATGCAGCAATGAATAAGACACAGAGATCAAACAGACCAAAAAAAGTAGAACCTATTAACATGGCAAATGTTATACATGGGATTAAAATAGGAGGATGTGTTGAAGAGGGTGGTCCCAAGAGAGCCCTGAGGGAGGTGACATTTGGCCCTAGACCTGAACGACCAGGAAGCCATGTGAAAACTTGGATGAAAAGCCTCCCAGGCAGAGGGAAATGGCCTTGAGGCGGCAGAGGGAAATGGCCTTGAGGCAGCAGAGAGAATGGAATGTTCTAGAAACCTTTGGCCATCAGTGCTGGAGCACAGCGGAAGAAGGAAGCATGGTGTCAGATGAGCTTGAGGAACAGGCAGGGGTAAGATCCTATAGGGCTTTGTGATCAAGGAGAGAAGTTTAGATTTTATTTCCAGTGAGATGGGGAAGTCATGTAGGATTTACGAATTGCTATGTTGTGTGTTCTTTATGATTTTATAAGGGTCCCTGTATTAGTCAGTTCTCATGCTGCTAAATAAAGACATTGAGACTGGGTAATGTATAAAGCAAAGAGGTTTAACTGACTCACCGTTCCACATGGCTGCGGAGGCCTCGCAATCATGACGGAAGGCAAATGAGGAGCAAAGGCCCATCTTACATAGTGGCAGGCAACAGAGAATAAGAGCCAAGTGAAAGGGGGAACCACCCCTTATAAAACCATCAGATCTCGTGAGACTTACTCACTACCATGAGAACGCTGTGGGGAGAAACTACCCCTATGACTCAGTCATCTCCCACTGGGTCCCTCCCACCACATGTGGGAATTATGGGAGCTACAGTTCAAGATGAGTTTTGGGTGGGAACACAGCCAAACCCTATCAATGCCTCTGGTGGCTGCTGGAAGAAGAAAGGACCCTGGGAATCAAGGGATGTTGGGATCCAAGATGACTGGGACTTGGGTTGGCAGAGTGGTGGTCAAGGTCAGAAGTGGACAGTTTGTAATTGCCCAGTGGGTTTATTTTGCCCACTGTCCAGATAGGGCTGATTTATCAAGACAGGGGAATTGCAATAGAGAGAGTTTAATTCATGCAGAACTGGCTGAATGGGAGACTGGAGTTTTATGATTCAAATCAGTCTGGAAATTTCTCTGGACATTTTGAGGCTAGTGTTTTTCAAGGTTAGTTTGGCGGGCAAAGGAATGGGTGCTGCTGATTGGTTGGGGAATGCAATCACAGGGGTGGGTGGAAAATGGTCCTCTTCTGGTGAGGACACAGTACTGGTTGGTGGGTCTGGGTCGAGCCATCATAGTCAGAAATGTAAAAATCTTCCCCTAGTCCATATCAAGTATTAAATAAAAGAAATGCAAAAACCTGAAAAGACATCTCAAAAGGCCAATCTTAGGTTCTACAAGAGTGAAGTTATCTGCAGGAGGAATCAGGGAAGTTGCAAATCTTGTGACCTCAGGAATCATGGCTGGGAATCCTTTACACTAGCAGAATTCAGGTTTTTTTTGTTTGTTTGTTTTTGTTTTTTTCTTTTGAGATGGAGTCTCGCTCTGTCGCCCATGCTGGAGTGCAATGGGGCGATCTTGGCTCACTGCAACCTCCATCTCCCAGGTTCAAGCAATTCTCCTGCCTCAGCCTCTGGAGTAGCTGGGATTACAGGCACCCACCACCATGCCTAGCTAATTTTTTGTATTTTTAGTAGAGAAGGGAGTTTTGTCATGTTGCCCAGGCTGGTTTTGAACTCTCAAGCTCAGGCAATCCACCCGCCTCAGGCTCCCAAAGTGTTGGGATTACAGGCAGGAGCCACTGCCCCTGGCCAAGGCTCCTTTTAATCCTTGTAACCTAATGGACCTACATTAGCTTTACAAAGGTGGTTTAGTTTTGGGGAAGGACTGTTATCTTTTAAAGTATAAACCAAATGTCTCTGAAAGTTAGCTTGACCCAAGCCCAGGAATGATCATGAGGGGTTTGGAGGTAAAGGCAAGATGGGGGTTGGTTAGATCAGACCTCTTTCACTGTCATAATTTTCTCACTGTTACCATTTTTGCAAAGGCAGTTTCAAGTTCTGGAGATACTCTGTTGACTTACCAGTGACTTGGAGATGTGTTGGCCACAGGGGCCTGAAGGATAAAGAGGCCTTGAAGGTGCCTCCTCCATACTTGGCTTGAACACTAGGGTGGGTGGTTTTGCTTTTGACTTAGGCACCTTCTTATCACTCCCCACCCCGAAGTATTAATTTCATTCCTCCTGTGTCTGCCTCATTCTTGCTGGCAGCTTATTCATGTACATACAGCCGCAGCTTTATGGGATAAGCCTGTTTTGAGTGGGGAAAGAGGAATTTGTTCTCTTTTGGTTGGGCTCAGGGCCCTATATTCCTTGTACTCGCCTCCCCCTCTTGAGTTTGTTTTTGCTGATGGAAATGATGTTCGGATTAAGAACAGATCCCTTAAACCTAGAGTTGACTTCCCTGATGTTTTATTCCCCCCTCCTGATGCTTTGTGAGGAGATGCTGAAGATGCCAAAGAGGTGGGCGGGGGGTGAAGTGATTATTTAATTGTGTGCAAATGAGGAATGGTGACTAAAGCAGGTACAGGGCACTATCTGAATCCTGCAGGAGCCACACCTGACACGATTCCCTTTCCTGACTTCAGGCTCTAAATGAATTTCTACTTGACTAAAAATACCTCAAGAGCTGGGTGGCAGCTTAAGCTGTCGGTAAATTTAAAACAGGTTTTCGTGCCACTGATTATAGCAGAGGATAAAAAGTTAGTGGAGGATTTTGTTTAACTCCTGGTTCTCCATCCTGTCTTGAAGTCTACACCCTTTGATTCTTGGATGGATTGCAATGGTGGGCTGTATATTTCACTTTATTTTTCTTTGAACTTTTCAGTGGCCAGGGACTATGTTGGATGTGTTTTAGGCTGAAGACCTGTCTTGCTTAAGAGAAGATGATGTAAAAATGGCCTGGGGCTGATTAGACAGAAAGTCCAGTGTGAGTCAGAAGTGTTCTATGCCTCGCTGGCTAAACAGATCTACTCCGGGGCTACATACGTATTTGCGAGACACCTCCAGAATGTCTGTACTCCTTTCTCAACCTTCTGCCTCTTACAATCGTCCTTCTATACTATCCTGCAGGTAA
Source organism: Nomascus leucogenys (assembly GCF_006542625.1). Lineage (NCBI taxonomy): Eukaryota > Metazoa > Chordata > Mammalia > Primates > Hylobatidae > Nomascus > Nomascus leucogenys. Next base: position 86,198,282 of record NC_044398.1, on the reverse strand, counting down.
ACCATAATTAAATAAAAATAGTAGCCAGGTGTGGTGGCGTGCACCTGTAGTCCTCGCTACTCAGGAGGTTGACGTGGGAGGATCGCTTGAGCCCGGGAGTTTGAGGTTGAAGTGAGCCAGGATCGTGTCACTGCACTCCAGCCTGAGTGGCAGGGTGAAACTCTATCTCTAAGAAAAATAAAAATGATAAAAACTAAATTTGTTAAAGGCTTTCTATGCATTGGCACATTGAATCTACACGGCCACTTTCTTGGGGATCAACAATGCTGAATTTTACTTGAGCCCTGTGCTCCTGCAAAAGAACAAAGGTTAAAGGAATCACCCACCTGTTTTGTGTTGCAGAAAATGCCTCACTGCAAAGAACCAGTGTTCCCCACATGACTTAGATGCAACTCGTGGATACACTTTTGTTTCCCCAGGACAGGGCTAGACCCAGATCCTGCCCATTCCCATTTGTTACCTTACAAAGGATGACCTGGCTGCTCATTCCCACTGATCAATCAGAACAACGTGCTTGATCAGCAGACTTTGGATCAGACTCTTCTTCCAGGTGCTTCTGCCTTGACCCACACTGAGCATGAGCCAGCACACAGCCCCTCCTGAGTAAAGGCTGGCATCTGGGTACAACATTCGCTGATCTACTCTCTGATCACACCATCCTTTCTTCCCCAAACCTGCTTTTGTTTCTCCTTTTTATTAAAAGAAAACTCCTTTTTGCCTAGCCTTGGAGGTGCTTCAGGATCTTATGGTAAAGCACCCTCCGTAGTGTGATTTTTCCTTTTTTCCCTTTGCAATAATCCTTTCCAGTGATGCTTCTCCTTATTTAATCCGGATTAGGTTTTTCTTTAACAGTTCATATTAAGTATGATGGTCTCCATTTTGCAGAGGAGGAAGTTGGGGCTCAGGGAGGTGGTGACAGGCAGAATGGGGAGCTCTGGTCTGTCTGAACTGAGAGACCGTGCTTGTTCCCTTAACTAGTTCCCGAGGCTCTGTTCATGAATTGTAGACTTTATCTGAACTCTCTCTGGTCCTCTACATGCTTATCATCTAATCAGAGACACAGACAGTCCCTGACTCACAGTGGGTTTGACTTACAACTTTACGTTGGTGCAAAGCGATGTATCTTCAGCAGAAGCCTTACTTCGACTTTTGAGTTTTGATCTTAGGCTAGCGATGTATTTGGATATTGTGTTTTGTGTTTTAGCATCCTGTCATGTCTGCAAAACGTCCGTGTACAGTATTCAACACTTCATTATAAACTAGGCTTCGTATTCGATGATTTTGCCTAATTGTAGGCTAATGTCAGTGTTCTGAGCATGTTTAAGACTGGGTTGGCTAAGCTGTGATGTTCAGTAGGTTAGGTGCGTTAAATGCATTTTCAACTTAGGCTATTTTCAGCTTACAGTGGGTTTATTGGATGTAACCCACTATAAGTCACGAGCATCAGTCTAAGATACTGAGTCATGGTTTGTGTAGCATCTTTGTTTTATAGCTCTGGGAAAAGAGAAACTCATGCAATATCACTGTTTTTTATGCACTTGTGTATTCCTCTGAATAGAATCTTCAGGAGGAGAAAAATCTTGGTGTCTACAGCAGAAACAGGCACGCCAATGTTGAGCTTCCAGCCTGTGTGGTTAGGAAAGGTTCTTGGACCGGGCAAGACTGGAACTGCTCCGAGGAGAAGGGGTTCCGTGTGGAAGTTGCAGGACTCATATATAGGGTGTTATTGGTTAGAGATGCATGGGGGTGGGAGAGTCCAGGGAGCGGGTAGCAGTGGTTCCCTTGCCTGCCAGGCAGCCAATGGCACCTTCTTCTCTGGGCAGTGGTGAGCCACTGCAGGTCTTTGGGCAGGAGAATGTCATAATGACAATGATGATAATAATGATCACGCTGATAATAGCCTGTGCCTCGTGTTTTTATAGCTCCTCTCCCAAGGTGCCCTTCTCCAGAAAGCTGGGAGTTCTTCACAGATGTTACCTAATTAATCACTAGTGCTTCCCTGCCGAGGGAGGTGGGGGGTGGCTAATATCCCCATTTTTCAAAGGAGGAAAACCAGGCAATGGGAAGCTCTCAGATAGTCTAGTGAAGCAGTGTGGGTGCTGGGAGAGACCCTGCAACAGTTGTTCTTTCTCTCTTAGCCTCCAGACCCACAGCCCACCTTTCAGGAATAGAGTGGCCTAGGGCACATTGGTTTGTGCATAGGGAGGTACAGATAAGAGGGTCTCTGCATGAAGGATGGAGGAGAGGAATCCATACACCGAGTGTTTAGAGATGCTCGAATATGGACACCTGGGGGTCAGATGAGGTCACTCCTGGCTTTGGGCACACCCTAGACCTTGATATCCCCTTCTTCTGCTCCCTCAAAGGTGTCTCTTGGGGCATTTATCATCCTCCTCTGAGTCTGTTGACCTCTGTGGCTGTTCTATGCCCTCCTTGACGCAAGGATCTTACCTTTTATAATCTAACTTCATTGCCAGGTTCATGCGCTTTGGCTTGACTATTAAATTTGCCATCTTTTGACATGGGTGAGTCACTTCCCCTCTCTTAGCCTCAGTTTCTTCATCTGTAAAAGGATGATGACAATTACACCTGCCTTATTGGGTTACTGTGAAGATTAGATGAGGTAATGCATGTCATATGCTCAACAGTGCCTGGGACATTTAATAAATTATCAGTGCTGTTATAATAGGGGCTTAAAAATATGAACACTGGATTACTGCTCTAAACTGGTTCGTGGATACAGGCGTACCTTCTTGAATGCAATTGACATGCAATGGAAATACTGAGTAGGAATCAGCTTCCTTGAAATGGAATCATTTCTCCTGTTGATGTGTATTGTAATTTTAAAGAAAACATATGCGCTTTTTCATTTCTGCTTGGGTGTAGTCAAGCTTTTGTTCCAAGTTCCTGAGCCCCTCCACCTCTCCATCAAGTATCTAGTAATCCATAAACAAGGCTTAAGCTGCTATTTAAAGCAACTCTGCTGTTAATCCCTTTGTAAAAGCAAATCCTTTGGGAATGTGAATAACCTCCCCCCCTCCAGCTCTTTCGTTTTGCGCTTATTGTGTAAATTCAGGTTTTTCCTATTTTATTTCTTTTAAGGTAGTGTTATCCATGACTGAGAGTCAGAGATTCAGAACTGGAAGATGGATGGAATCTTAGAGTGCCTGGCCCAACATCTTCATTGAAAAGATGGAGATGAGGACCTGGCCAAGGGGGTGCTTTTCACATCTGGGTAGCAGTAAAATTCAGGCTTAGGCCATGTCTCCAAAGGTGTTTCTCAGCTGTTACATAAGTGATTTTTTTAATTGTCATGTACTTATTTAAAGCGATAACGGCTTCCCCCCTAAATAATACTAATACAAGTAGTATTCATATTGTGTTGGCTCTGTGGCAGGCACTATTGGAAGCACTTGAGATGAATTAACTTTACATGTTTTAAGTCATTTACCCTTGAACCACCTCTGTATTCAGTAGGCGCAATTGTTAGTGCTGTTTTGCAGATGAGGAAACTGAGGCATCACGTTGTTAACTCACTTGTCCAGGGTCACACTGCTTATAGGTGACTGTCAACTCCGGAGCTCATCAGTTACAGGTGTCTCTCTGTTGACTAAATGCATGGCCGTAAAGCTTTATTTTAAAAAGAGATCTATTTCACTACAAGATGAGAGTTGGTTGAAGAAAATACTAAGTTACTGGATTGGGTGGTACAGAAATATGGCAAAAACCGTGAAACCAGTGCATGGGCATTGGAAGTTTGGAAACATTACAGAATACCATGTATTATGTCAAAAATGCATTTGCAAATTTTCAGGAAGGGCTCGCTGAGTGCCAAGGGCTACGTGAGGTGCCAGAAACAGACAAGTAGCTGGAAACAGACCAAATCAGACAAGGCTACTGCCTTCGTACAGCGTATAATATAGCTGAAAAGAGCGCACAAGAGAAGAAATAGTAAGATATTACAGCCTCTGGCAAATGTTCCAGGGAGGCCAACAGTGGAGTACATAGGGGTGTGTGTGTGTGTGTGTGTGTGTGTGTGTGTGTGTATGTGTGTTATGTGTGTGTTTATGTGTGTTATGGGGACAGGGGCAGGCAGTGGGGGCCTCTATTTACTAGGTTCAGTTGTCACATCTACGAAGAGGTGACACTTCCGATAAGACATGAAGGTGAGTGACATGGACAGGTTTGTCTCTTCATCCGATCATGTCTCTCTGCTCTGTCATCTCCTCTTTGGGAGTAAATGCAGAGAACTGTCAGGCTGTGAGCAGCTTTTACCTCCTGCAAGGACTCTGCAGGCACCTAAAATCAGGAATTCCTCCAGACCCGATGCTGGGAATAGGACAGCACTAACTGTCGCCCCATTGTCAGGTATAGATTGAGAAGTGCTGCCACCAGCGATTGATTTTTCGCTTTCTCCATGAGAGAGGCTGCAACAACAGGGTTAGTTTATTACTAAACGGAATCATTAATTCATCTGTATCTTTACATACCGGTGCTGTCAAAGAGAAGTCAGATGAATTTGGAATGTGGATTTTTACTCACCCTCGGAGCAGCTCCCTGCTTTTAGCTAACAGCTTTGCTAAATAAAACAGCCTATTTCTGGCCAACTTCCTTCCCTAGGGCAGGAGTTGCAAAGTTAGATGTTTCCTGGGCAGCGTTTGGTAATGAGAACAAGTGTCCTGGCCACATGGGGACTGGGCACCCCCACACTGCATCTGAAGTAGACAGTTGCCTCTCAGATTCAGTCAATTCAGAGTATGAACTCAGTGAGGCCAAATCTAATTTTTCACAGAAGTTTAGACATCCAGAATTTGAATGCACAGTCTTCCTGAGCTTCAAACATTGGCGGCTAATTGAAAAATTTAAAAATGCTTTGCAGGTCAAAACAAAATGTATCTGAGAGTCAGATTCAGCTAGGGAGGTGATCAGTGGGTGACCTCTTTTCTGAGGGCGCCTGAAAAGCAGGTCTGGCCAACTGAGAGATAGAATGGGCCCAGGGTCTCTCAGAACTTGGTGGGACTAAAGGAGAAGAAATTGGCAAAATCACCTACTTACCTGGGATTGGTTGTACAGCATCAACTCCTACCTGCTGATTTGCTTTCATTCTGATCCTTTGGGCCCAGGGCTGGAACTGCTTTATAGAAGCCCAGGTACTATGCCAAGTGTTTTACATACATTATTAGCCCAGGTGATCCTGCCAGCAACCGCCAGAGGCAGATCCTAACGTTATCCTCATGTTATGCGGGGAAACCAGAAAGTTTTAAGAGGTTAAAACCTCACTTAGGGGCCTGCGCGGTGGCTCATGCCTATAATCCCAGCACTTTGGGAGGCCGAGGCAGGCAGATCACCTGAGGTCAGGAGGGCGAGACCAGCGTGGCCCACATGGCGAAACCCCGTCTCTACTAAAAATACAAAAATTAGCCAGGCGTGGTGGTGGACAACTATAATCCCAGCTACTCGAGAGGCTGAGACAGGAGAATCACCTGAACTTGGGAGGCAGAGCTTACAGTGAGTCGAGATCTTGCCATTGCACTCCAGCCTGGGCAACAAGAGTGAAATTCTGTCTCAAAAAAAAAAAAAATTCCATTTTGGGTCACACAGCTATTATAGAAAGTAGCTGCGTTGGAAAACACACCCTGGCCTGTTTCCAGTGCCCAAGACATTGAGGGATACTCACTAGTCTCTTCCTTTGACATAAGCCAGTTGTTGATTCAGCTCTTAAAATGTAAATGTTCCTTTTGTTGAAATCACTCATCTTACCATTGCCATTGCAAGTCAGCAGTTGTGAGCCAGGACCATATGTCAGACACCCTGTTTGGCTCTGGGAAAACAAGTGGATAAGACCCAGCCCCTGCCACAAGGAATCTTGAATGGTACAGTGGAGTGAGGAAGATGGGTGCTTAGAGAGAAGTAATTACAGGATAGAGTCCTGGTGGCGGTGACCGCAACCAGCTAGCTGAGGAGGGAGTGGTCTACTTATCTTCGGAGGTCAGGAAAGGTTTCCAAGAAAACGTCTTGAATTGGGAAGGATAAATATGAATCCTCCAGGTGGGCAAGAGACAAAGGGATTCCTGGCCGTGCAAAATGAGGAGGAAGATGTGAAGCTGCTGTGCATTTCCTGTGTTTGTGGCTAGTGACGGTGGTTTAGAAGGAACGGTCTGTCCCTGCGCTTGGGATTGTGACCGTGCCTTTCTCAAGTCTCTCCATGAGAAACCTGGCTTTTCTCCTCCCACCAAAATGAAAGCCTCTGCCTGCAGCTTGTTGGAAGTGAGTACGTGGGTCTCAGGACAGGCAGCAAGGTGTGACTCTGTCTTAGGAGGTGGGACTGGGTAGTTGTTTGAAATTTGTCCTCTGCAGTCAAACCTCCTGGGTTCAAATCCCAGCTTTGCCAGTGACTGTGACCTTGAGTATGTTGCTTCATTTCTCTGTACCTCAGTTTCTTCACCTGGGTAATGGAGATGGGAGTTACTCCTTCTTGGGGTCTCTAGGAAGTAATGCACTAAAGTGTCTTGCATAAGACGTCTTGCATAAGACGTTCCAGTATGGGCACTGTTATCTGGAGCATGTGTGTTGTGGTCCACATGGCCCTCAGTATCCTGGTTGACTCAAATGTAGATAACGGGGCATTCAGAGGCAGTTACACTGGCTCCTCTGTAGGGCCAAGTTCATCTCCCATGTGCTGTGCTGGCTGCAGTCTTGGCTGGCCTGCCCCAAGTCCTGAGATGCCAACCTTTGTGCTGTGCTTTGATCTCCAGGCTGTGCTCTGCTGACACAGTGACACTGTGCAATCCACTCTGTGTGGGGTCCCATTAACATTGAAATTCAGTAATATTAAATAGAATTAGAAATGCAATTCCACATTTGTAACAGCCACATTTCAAGTGGTGGGCAGCCACGTGTGGCTAGTGAGTTCCACTGGAGTCAGTACAGACAGAGACTGTTTCTATCATCACAGAAAGTTCTATGGGGCAGCAGTGCCTTGGACAATTCCTGGGACCTTAAAATGCCTCTTGCTGAAGTGGGCCCACCGTGGAGCTCTTTGTGTACCTGTGATGACGTGCAGTGATACTTTCCACCCCAGAAAAATGGAGAGGTCCAAATACCAGCATCTCCATTTGCCCCTTCTTGCAGCCTTTTGGCCCAAAGTGGCTTCTCTCACTATGAATCTGGCCAAGAGAGTGCCCAGCACATAGTGGGTGTCCAATGACAGTTGAGGGAGGGGGCACAGCACAGTGGGTAAGAGCATGGACTCTGGAATCATCCCTGCCCTGGTCCCAATTCTGGAAGGTGGCCTCTCTGTCCCTCAGTATTGTCATCTGTTCAATGGGGAAAATACTAATGGATGCTTCATGGGCTTGCAGTGAGGATTAACTGAGATAAAGTTGAACTGCACTGTTAGCCCACATCTATTGCCACTGTTAGTTGAGTAAATAAATTCATTCCTAGAAATCTTCATTTCTCCTTCTGTAGTGTTTCCTTGGATTTAGAATCAATTTCATAGACTGTCAGAGCTAGAACGTTAGACATTTTCTATTAATAATTCAATCTCCATTTATTTTATTAAGATATTGTGGCCAGGCACAGTGGCTCATACCTGTATTCCCAGCACTTTGGGAGGCTGAGGTGGGTGGATCATTTGAGCTCAGGAGTTCAAGACCAGCCTGGCCAACATAGTGAAACCCTGTCTCTATTAAAAATACAAAAATTAGCCAGGCATGGTGGCGCACGCCTGTAATCCCAGCTCGGGAGGCTGAGGCAGGAGAATTGCTTGAAACTGGGAGGCAGAGGTTGCAGTGAGCTGAGATCATGCCACTGCGTTCCAGCCTGGGCGACAGAGTGAGACTTCATTTCAAAAAAAAAGATATTGCCTTTTGTTTGTTCTTTTTTTATTTTTTGGTTGAATAGCATGAAATAAATAAAAAAAATTGTCCAGCTTTATTGAAATGTAATTGGCTTGTGATAAATTATGCATATTCAAAGTGTAAAATTTGATGAGTTTTGATATCTGTATCCACCTGTGACATCATCACCCCAAATTATTGGATACAATGAACATCACCTCCAGGATTTTCTTATTTCTCTTTACAATAACTACCTCCCTCTTCCCCAAACCCCATCCACAGACAACAACGGATGAACTTTCTCTCACTCTAGATTCGTTTACATTTTCTGAGTTTCAAACATTGGCGATTAATTGAAAAGTTCTAAAACGCTTTGCAGGCCAAAACAAACAAACAAACAAACAACAAAGTACAGCTCCTCATTGTCCACTCTCATCCCCAGCCCCTGGAAACTGCCATTCTTCTTTCTGTGTCTATGATTTTGACTACGCTAATTATCTCCTGTAAGTGGAATCACACAGTATTTGTCCTTTTGTAACTGGCTGGTTTCTCTTAGCATAAATAATGTCTTTGAGGTTTGTCCCTGTCACGGAATGTGTCAGAATTTCCTTCCTTTTTAAGGCTGACTAGTCCGTGGTATGTGTATATTGCATTTGGTTTATCCACGCAGATCTTCCAGGAGGGACACTTGGCTTGCTTTCCCCTTTTAGCTACTGTGAGTAATGCTGCCTTGAACATAGATGTGCCAATAGCTGTTCAAGCCCTTGCTTTTCACTAGGTTGTGAACCCAGAGGAGGAATTGCTGGATTATGTAGCATTCTACATCTAATTTTTCTATAGTTAATTTTTTGAGAAGCCACCTTATTATCCCTCCATCTGTAAGTGACACTTACTTTTTAAATATAAGGAGTATAAGCATGTGATAACAAAATTCCCCCATGAGAGAAGGATATAAAATAGGAGACTTCTTCTTCTTTTCCAGTCTGTCTCCTTAAAGGAATCATTGCTAACAATTTCTTGTGTGTCCTTCCATGGGATATACAACCACTTTGCAGAGTTACTGAGAGTCAACTGCTCCATCTGCTAAATGGGCACATCTCGCTCCAACCGCCTCTTTTTATTTTTATTTATTTGTTTATGTATTTATTTAGAGACAGAGTCTGGGACTGTCTCCCAGGCTGGAGTTCAGTGGCATGATCTCGGCTCACTGCAACCTCCGCCTCCCGGGTTCAGGCGATTCTCCTGCCTCAGCCTCCCGAATAGCTGGGATTACAGGTGTGCACCACCGTGCCTAGCTAATTTTTGTATTTTTAGTAGAGATGGGGTTTCACCATGTTGGCCAGGCTGGTCTCGAACTCCTGACCTCAAGTGATCTGCTCGCCTTGGCCTCCTAAAGTGCTGGGATTACAGGTGTGAGGCACTGCTCCCAGCCCTCCAACCACCTCTTTGCATTGTTGCTAGAAACAAAGGAAAATGCAGACAAAAGTGCATATTTCTTCCAGAACTGTCAGAGGCCAGCAGGTCTTCCTGAAGAATTCAGCCTAAGCAATCTTTCAAATACAAATACAACTGATGGTCTTTGGAAAGACCAGTATTTTCAAAAGTGTCTTGAGAGTGAATGTCTGGCTCTCTGGATGTAAGGGGTGTGTGTGTGTGTGTGTGTGTGTGTGTGTGTGTGTGTCTGTGTGTCTGTGAGATATCCTTCATTTCATAGATGGGGAGACTCAAAGCCTGCCCTGGCTTCCTGTCATTCCCTAGGATAACATGAAGCCTAGAAGACACCAAGATTCAGAATTCACAGCAGTGCCTCTGCACAGATCACTGTCCTGCACCCCCAGCTACCCCACAACATGCCCAGTGGCCTGGCTGGGCTTGATCCTGCTTCCACCCACCACACCTTGACTCATTTCTCTTCCGCACCCTCTGGGGCCCAGGTTCCCATTTTCATGCCGTCCCAGTTTGCTGAAAAGCCCTGGGGTGTCTCTGCCCCCAGGCAGGCTGGGCTGGCCTCACAGAGGTTTTCGGCCTCCCTGATTTAAAGCCGCCTGTCAGATGTTGGAGATTAAGTTAGAAATCAGCCATTTGCGCTGAGTTTTGGAGAAGCTGCTGCCAAATGGGAACTCCTGAGTCTTTTCTTCTATATATAGTCTTTAGGGTGAGCTAACTGAAGTTAGCAGGGTTTATTTTAGGAGGTGTCTCCTTGGAGCGGAGTGTGGTGGGTTGGGCTGCCTGCCCGGGGAGCATTTGAAAGATTGCTTAGGCTGACATCCTGCAGGAAGATCTGCTGGCCTCTGACAATTCTGGAAGAAATATGCACTTTTTTCCTGCCTTTTCCTTTGTTTCTGGCAGCAAAGTAAAGGAGTGGTTGAAGGGCGATGTGCCCATTTAGCAGACAAAGCCATCGAATCTCAGTAACTTTGCAAAGTGGTTGTGATAAAGCAGAGGTAAGACAGGTCCTCTCATTCCTTATTTTGTATCCCTTGTGGTAAAAGTTAAGTTCCTTGAAATATTCTGTCTATGAAGAAATATTAAGAAAGTAGGGGATGGAGTGGGTTTTCATCTGCGCTTAGGAGAATATGGGATAAAGAGCTTGGACTCGAGAGTCATTCCTAGGTTCCAACCCCAGCTCGGGCTCTTCCTGTCTCTGCAGCACTGGGCCAGTTACTTTTCTGCCTCAGCCTCAGTTTTCCTGGCTGTGAACTGGTCATAATTTGCCTTACAGTGTTGTCGTGATGGTGAAAACGTGAGTTACAAAGAGTTAAGGCCAGTGAAGTACCTGGCACCTAATACATGCTTCATAAATGGCAGTTATTGCTTTATTTGAAGAAAAGGAAACTTTTAGCAATATATTCCTAGAAATTACCTCAATTAGAAGGAGACATCTTGCTAGAATACTAACTAGGATTTTAGGTTAAATTATGCAGTCATATATTAAAAGGTCCACTTTTTGGGAAATATCCATTGACTGGTGACCTGGCAGAAGGAAACCTCAGGCTCATTTCTCTGCAAGGTCCTGGCCTCTTTGAGTAAGCCCAATAGACATAATCAAGATGACAGTGTATATTACTTAAAAGGTGATTATATTAAAGCATTTTTTTGGTGAAAAAGTCTTGGAACAAATAAATACCTATTTGGTATGGGAACTGCAGTCTCTTCCTCTCTCTCACACACACCCATGCATATTGTCCCTTCAACATTCGTGCCATTATGTTGTGTTTAATTATAGGGGAAGTGAAATCCTCTCCAAAGTTGCCTACTAGTTAATTGCTGACGTTTCATTCTCTGAACGTTTATTGAGAACAAGCTCTGCCCCATGCCTAGTGGAGGAAACCCCCGTGACATTTGAGTACTGTAGACAGGTTTGACCTATTCCAATTCAACAAGAGAGAAAGAAGCAAGGGAGGAAAAGAGCAATGCAGATCATCTGGGTATCTTCTTTGTCCTCCAAAGCCTCAGTTCTTCCCTTTGTACAATGAGCACAGCTGGATTTAATGGTCTCCAGGTTCTTTGCTGCTCTTTGAGGCTGAAACTCAGGGGAGGTAAAGAAATTCTTTTGCTTGTTCTGAACCCCAGTGGGCTGATCCAGAGCTGCTTATTCACCCTCCCCCTTCTAGATGAGATGGTTCCAGCGTGAATGGGGATGCTCCAGTGCTTGAAATTCACAGGCATCACGTGATTAAGCTAGAAATAGAAAATAAGTCATGTCTGGGTTTGGAGGACTCCCTGACTATTCTGGTTATGTTTGGAACAGAGCGTTTATGAGAGGCTGGACTGAATGGATGGGATCATAGCTTCCATTCCATGGAAGGCAGGGTCGTCCAGCCTTCCTGATGGGAATGTGTTTGTTGGGCAGGGGTGGGGTTGGGGTGATAAGCATCTTGGGGAGTGAGCTAAATAAGCCATTCTCAAAGCCCTTCCCCTGAGAATAGAGCAGGCTGGCTGTCCCGCCAAACAAAGAGCCTGGACGTCTTGAACCACTGCAGTGTTGGGAAGATTCTGCCATCCAGACAATGGGAGCTCTATCGCCATGTCTAGCTGAGGACAGGGGGTTGGTGTCTGGCCTTATGAGGTCCCAACAGGTCTGTTTGATGGGCAGGTTAACAACATAGGCACTAGAACCAGGTCCTTCTTCTTGGCTGGGGGATCTTGGGTGAGTTATTAGTTAATCTGAGCCTTGACTATTCCATCTATAAAAACAAGACGCAAAATAGTACCTACCTTTTTTTTTTTTTTTTTTTTTTTTTTTTTTTTTTGTGAGGCAGAGTCTCACTCTGTCACCTAGGCTGGAGTGCAGTGGTGTGATCTTGGCTCACTGCACCCTCCACCTTCCGGGTTCAAGCAATTCTCCTGCCTCAGCCTCCTGAGGAGCTGAGATTACAGGCATGTGCCACCATGCCCGGCTAATTTTTGTATTTTTTAGAAGAAATGGTGTTTCACCATATTGGCCAGGCTGGTCTCGAACTTCTGACCTCCAGTGAGCTGCCCGCTTTGGCCTCCCGCAGTGCTGGGATTACAGGTGTGAGCCACCGTACCCAGCTGGGCTTCTTTCACTGATCTCCACCTGTTCTCCAGGAATCACCTTCTCCCTGGCAGTTACAACTGGGTGAAAAAGAATTTAAAATCCTCATTCTTTTACAGGGGAGCAGAAGACGAAAGAGTATGTCTTTTTCCCTTTGTCTCCCACTATACCCTCTGTGTAGCTCCATCATAACAATTATTTTAGACGGTTAAAATAAAAACAATTTGGAGAATGGTGGGAGGAGGAAGAGGCAATCATTTATTTGGCATTTACTGTATACTTGACACTCATTGTCTCACTAATTCTTCATAACGACTATATCATGTACATACCGTTACTGTATTATTATCCTCATTTTATAAATGAGGAAACTGAATTACATAGATTAAATAAATTGCTTGAGATCCTACCTAGTAGTTCACAAAATCCTGGGCCCCTAATCCGTATGAAACACTTCCCCGTGCTAATTATTGTCATCTCTGACACCTGGCTAGCTTGTGCGCTCCTTAGGTTGGGTGTATTTGTTTTTTCTTTTGAGACAGAGTCTCGCTGTCACCCAGGCTGGAGTGCTGTGGTGCGACCTTGGCTCACTGCAACCTCCACCTCTCGGGTCCAAGTGATTCTCCTGCCTCAGCCTTCCAAGTAGCTGGGACTACAGGCATGCACCATTACACCCGGCTAATTTTTGTATTTTTAATAGAGACAGGGTTTCACCATGTTGGCCAGGCTGGTCTCAAACTCCTGACTCAAATGATCCGCCCACCTCAGCCTCCCAAAGTGCTGGGATTACAGGTGTGAGACACCACACCTGGCCTGGTTGGGTGCATTTCTTGTTCATTCATCATTTGGTCCCTTTTTTTTTTTTTTTTTTTTGAGACAGTTTTGCTCTTGTTGCTCAGGCTGGAGTGCAGTGGCACGATCTTGGCTCACTGCAACCTCCTAAGTAGCTGGGATTGCAGGTGCACGCCACGATGCCCAGCTAATATTTGTATTTTTAGTGGAGACACGGTTTCACCATCTTGGTCAGGCCGGTCTTGAACTCCTGACCTCATGTGATCCTCTTGCCTTGGCCTCTCAAAGTGTTGGGATTACAGGCGTGAGCCACCACACCCGGCCAGGTCCCTATTCTTTAACAGAAAAGACAAGTCACCAAATCTGTTTTAGGCCCTTCAGATGCAGCTGTGAGCAAAAGGGACATCACCCATCCTCTTGAGCACTGGCTTCTAGTTTGAGTGGCTGGTACCCTGGGGAAGGGTCTGGAAGGACACAACCTGCAAGCTTGGCTGGCTGTGGTTGGCCTGCCTCTGTCCTCTTAGGTCGGGGTTTCTCAGCCCCATGCTGTAGATGTTTGGGGCTGGATAAAGGAGCAGCTGACCTGTGCATTGTAAGATATGGAGTGCCATCCCTGTCTCCACCCTCTAGATGCCAGTACATGCTCCCTTTCAAGTTATGACAAACATGTCTCTAGAGAGTGTCAAATGTTCCCTGGGGGACAAAACCACCCCCCTGGTTGAGAATCACTGCCACCAGGTCATGAAAGCACAGTGGGATGGGCCCCTCTAAGCCCTAGGGCAACGCTGGCTGTGATCCACAGTCCCACTTCCTTCTCTGTAAAGTGGTTTGATACACAGGTCAGGGTTTATTAATAGTACAGGCTCTGACACAAGCAAAAACACTCAGTGATTAATGCTAATGGTAATGGTGGTGGTGCAGTGATGACCGTCCCTTTTCAACATTGCCACCTCCCCCCGCACATACATCGTAGGGACACCAGTGGCTCCAGCCGTTCAAGTCTGGGCCTTTGCCTGTGGTGCACCCAGGGCATGGTATTGAAAGGCGGGGCTCCTGAAGCCGCCTTTATCTGAAGCGTGGAAATGTGGTTCAAGGCTGCCTGTCCCAACAGCAGACCCATCCACCTGGCCGGTGGGGATTGATGTGACTGGCACGAGGCGCCAGGAGCATGTTCCAGGCCTCTCTGGAGCATGGACTGCCCTTGAGCACCGAACTTGACCAGCCTTATCACATCTTACTGTATTTCCCTTTTTGTAATTCGCCAGAGAGCCTTGTAAATCAGCAGCCACTAGCAATTCCTGCTTTGTGGTGGCTGTAAGATTCAGAGCAACTTGTTTTTCCAGACCTCTAGTCTAATCTTTTCTGTGTGTGTGTGTGTGTGTTTTAAATGTTATCTTGAACAAGAAAACAGCTGAAATTTTATTTTATTTTTCATTGCAACAGGGCTTTTGCCCAGGGGTCTGTTTGATGGGCCGGTTAACAATATAGGCACTAAAGCCAGGTCCCTCTTCTTGGCTGGGGGATTTCGGGTGAGTTATTAGCCAATCTTAGCCTTGAATTTTCCATCTATGAAACAAGACCCAGAATAGTATGTACTGCATAGAGATGTTGTGAGGATTAATTAATGCTTATAATGCTTCTAAATGGGCTTAAAGCACTACCTAGTCCATAGTAAGTGCCTAAGAAATGTTATGATAGGATTTGAAGTCACACGGATTGGAACTTGAATCTTGGTCTCTGCTCCTTACCTGCTGTGTGACGTTAACAGGTGTCTCTACCTCTCTGAGCATGTGTCTGCCTTATATTAATAACTGTGGTTGTCGCAGGTTGAGCCCCCAATGTGTCCTAGTTGGTCTGGGATATGCCCGATTTTTAGTGCTGAACGTCCCATATCCTCAGTCCCAGGCAAGCTGGGATGCTTGGTCACACTGGTTATGGGGTTGAAATAAACCATAGCACCTAGCACATTGTAGGTGTCAGTAAATGGAAACATGCCAGAAGTAGTCTGTACCATTTGGTTGTGTGTGGGAGGTGGTGGGGGGATGTTTTAGCTACTCATTTGTTTCAGCCTACAAATGCTCATGCCATTTTCCTAAGCCATAGAACTCTTGCAAATTGACGTTTTCTAACCTAGATTGATTTTTTTTTGTCCTATTTTAGACAGAAAAAAGATTTTATTTGACTTTCATGTTACAAGATATCACCTCTTGGTTTTTTTTTTTTTTTTCTGTAATAACAATACTGAGGGCTGAATAATTAGTACGGCATGGTAGGTAGTAGCAACATAATGTCTAGACTGTGTGGGTTGTACCATGAACCCTAAAAATGGGGAATAGGAATTATTTGAGACTTATTTTGAAAATCTTCAGTGTGCTGATTCACTGAGTTGGTTTTCAGAAGTACCTTTGGATCCGATTATGTAAAAGCCAAATATTATAATCTAGGGAGTAGGACTGAAGGCTGATCCTGATGAAGATTCAAATCGATCTACACATGAACTTTGGCAGTGAGTCCCTGTTGCTCTTTGGATAAGACTCAAGCTCCTTCCTAGCACCCAAAGGGACTCCCTGACCTGGCGGCCCCCCACACCAAATCCTCCTACTTTATCTTATGCTACTCACCTTCTCAATGTTGATTCTAGATTCAGACTTTCTTTCTTTGTGTCCTCAAAATTATGAGTGCCTTCCCACCATAGAGCCTTTATTCATGCTTCTCCTTCTGCCTAAAATGCTTGTCCTCTCTCCTACCTTGGACAAGCTGATTCTCACTCATTCTTTGGCGGCCAGTTTAATTCCCCCTTTCTGAAAGAACCTTTCTGATCTTCTCTCCTGGATGAAGTTCCTGTGTTTTCTGTCCCTTCATTCTCCCCTTTGGCAGCATTTATCACAAATCTAACTAAATCACCAATTTTGCAATCAGTTGTTTGATAGAAGATGATGGAATCAATACTCCCTCTAGCTATCTTGTTATAGATACCTTATGTGTCCATTGAAAAGGAGACAGTTGTTGAATTTTATAGGTATTATGAGAGGCTAGAGAATAGTGTTCACGAGCAGTGTTCTCGAGCCGGATCTCCTGAATTTGGTCAAATTCTAGCTCCAACACTGTGCAGTTGTGTGACTTTGGGCACGTGGCATAACCTCTCTGAGCCCAGGTCTCTCATCTGTAAATAGAGGCTAATAGGAGTCCATTCCTTAAGGGCAGTAGTCAGAATTAAATGAGTAAAATATGTAAGTGCCTGGCAAATACTGTATATTGGTGTTGATGGTAACAACCATTATTATGAGTTCTACAACTAGTAAAAAATAATAGTATTCATCATCTTGAGAAATTCCGACAGCTAGCTTAAAAGCGTGTTGCTGGAGAGAAAGAAACATGTGTACTACATGGTAACTTTGTTTCATTCACAAGTTTTGTGGCTGTAGAATTGTCTGAAGCTTCAGTTTCCTCATCTATAAAATGGGGCCAGCATTAGCTTCCCCACAGAGTTGGTGTGAGCATTCAAAAAGCAGCCTCTCAAGCCTAGGTTGAGGCACATAGTAGGTGCTTGATGAACGTCAGTGGCCCGAGCGCTGTAGATGCCGATTACTGGTTTCTCAGATGCCATAACTTGGGATGCCAGAGCTTTTGCTTGGGATCTGAGAAGCTGGACTGTGAATATGGATTCCAACAACAGCCCTTCAGAGAGCATTCTGCTTCTCTGTGATTTAAAACGAAACAAAACAAAAAATAATATTGGATGATCCAAGGTGCTGGTTTTATATGGCAGCTAATGAGCTAGCAGGGCAAGTAACTGGACAATGTATTGCTAATAGGCACAATAAATATAGCTATGATTATATATTAGCAGCCCTCAAATGGCCCATAATGCAGTGAGTACACGTGAGGTCAAGAACGTGTTAGAAAACAGATGTTTGTTGTTAGTCCTTATAGACCACACTTTTTAAAAGAAATACGTATTTAATGATTATTATGATCAGACATTGTCTTAAGTGCTTTACAGATACTCAGTTAATCCTAATAACAGGCCTGGGAAGTAGGTATATATCATTAGTATTATTCCTACCTCGCATATGAGGAAACTGAGGCACCAAGATCTCAAGTAATTTGCTCAAGTTCAAACAGAAAATAATTGAGCCAGCATTTGTACACAGAGACTCTGGTACAAGTTTCCATGTTCTTAGCCACACTATTCTATGCTGAAGTCACACGGAAGAATATAATGAATGGAAACGGATAATTGAATGCAAAATACCCACTTTCTCCTAAAAATGGGCCAGACCAGCTGTCCTTGGTCCTGAATTTGACAGGCCTTTTCATTAATGGAACTTGTTCTTGAACGTTAGCATTGGGAGACTTGTAGTCCTCACACTGATGGAAGCTGTCTAATGTATTCTGTCTGCCATTGACACTGTGCCCCCTAACACCCTTTCCCCTAAACTGATTTTCTTTTACCCTGTTGGAATGTGAGTAGTTTACTGTACCTGCTGAAAGCAGGGTCTTAATTAGCCTTAATTTTTGAAGTCTGCAGCTGTAAACTGTGTTGAAAAGATTGAAAAGATTAGTGCACTAGTAATAAGATAATTGTCCCTGAGAAATGCTGTTAGCGTGTAAACACAGCATGTGAAATCAGAACAACTGTAATATTTCCCTCGTTTGGTGTTTAAAGATGCTCCTGCATGAATAATTATAACTAAATGCAAAGTGCAGAGATGGGATGCTGCATGTTTTTCCTGTTATTCTTTTCTGCTTCTATCCCAGCACAGAAATAAAACTGTGCTTAGTGGAATCTTGTCTGAAGCTAGCCTCCCCTCCCCCACAGCCATTTGAAATTAGTACCAAGAGTGGGGTAACTTAGAACAGAGGGAATTCCAAAATTAGGGATACTCAGCAAACAAAATCTACAGATCTCATAGCAACTTTTTTTTGGGGGGGTGTTGAATGAGAGAGACCACACATGCATACCTGTATGTGCATGTGAATGCTCACAAATGTGTGTGTACACACATGCATATTCACACACATACACTCTCTCTCTCTCTCTCTCTCTAAATAAACAGAGCTGGAGAAAACTAGCCATGGCTATAGACAGCAGAAGCAGATGTGATAAACCTCATTTTACCTTTTTAGACCTAGAAAGGTTGCAGTAAAATATGCTGCACCTGCCACCACATGAGGTCCTTCCTTCTGTGGAGTTTTTGTATCCTTTGATAAGTTGGAACATACTTTAATTTTATGAAATTAGTACATGTAGTACCTTCCTAACAGACCATAGCTCATCAGATATGCTACATATCCTATAAAGACCAACCTTTCTGCTTCCTCATCTCAGACATTAGCCAATCAGTAGGTTCAGCTTGTCTCCTTCTGCTGTGTCGTTCATACCCCAAACTCTTCTTCATAGGGAGGACTTGCCTTGACTTACAGTCAGGAAAACATCCTACAGCTCGAAAGTTGGCTCAGTTCTCAGCTTACATCTCTCAGATTCCACCTAAAACATGAGTTGGGTTTCCGTTGATTTTGGTTCAACAAGAATTTACCAAGTGCTTTCTATGTGGCAGTCTCAGGACTTCATTAAGCATAAAAATAAAGAAGATAGTCCCTGGTCCTGGGGAAGTGGGACAAGTTGTCAAAAGAGTATGTAGCAGGGGCTGATGAGAAGACAGGACTCTCACCCCTATCCATGGGAGTCAACTTTGCTCTCTGCCTTGTATTCCTGGGTGTGCGTTCATAGGTGCTTCTTGAGTTAAATTATTCTTGAACTTTGCAGCCACGTTACTTTACAACCAGTCTATGGTTCATATCCCGTCCTTCTCTCTAACCTCAGGTCCTCCAGCTGAAAGTACGGGGCTTAGCTTAGGACCCACTAAACCAGAGATTACAAACACCAATGCCCACGGCAGCCACACTGGCAGCCGTAAGTGAAGGACACGTGTCTGGGGCGGGGACTGCGGCAAGCAGGAGGGCCTGTGACCCTTCTAAGAGACATAGCTGCTTCCCAGTGCCAGACAGGCAGTCCCTTAGGAAAATGCTGGATTTGTGTAGCTAGGTCTTCTGATTTTTCCAAAAAATGCCAGAACTTTGCAGTTTTATGGGAAACCTCCTGAATGTGAAGTGTTGGCATCCTGTGTAGGTTTTTGTTGTTCTTTTTAAAACATTGTGCGGGCTGTACAAACTATGCCTGAGCTGAATACTGCCGTAGATTCCAGTTTCTGTTGGCCACCTCTGCAGTCGGCCCATGAAGATCGTGTTCTCAAAGTGCTGGCTAAACAGAGGCCACTGCTGAGTCACTAGGGATGCTTCCCACCACTTCATGAATGTGTTCAATGCGAGACCACACACTTTACCTTGCATCTTGTTTCTCCAGCTCTTTCTCATCCTGCCCTCCCCGCAGATGTCTCAATGAAGTCCCTGGGAAAGTAACACTTACTCTCCTGAATACAGCCTACAGTTCCACCAAGCGTGGCACGCATGTGAGCGAGGGTCCCCCAACCCCGCCCCACCACAGAAAGCGTGGAAATAAAAGCGGATCGTTGTAAGCTTTGGATCCGCCAAATGGGACTTAGCACAGCGTTGTCTCCTGCGTGTTGATTATCAACTTGCTTGGGGGATCTCAGGCTCTTGCCTGACCTTGGCACGAGGTCTGGCAAATTTGGCTTTCTGGGTGTAGAATTGATCGTTTCAGAAACAAAGCCATTGAGACAGAGTTGAGGAGAGTCCTCTATTCACGGATGAAAGGAGCTCATTGTACAAAATCGGTGTGTCCTGGACCCCCTTCCTCTGGCCCCTCCTGCCGTTCCCTTCCCCCACAGCTGGGCTTTGTAAGGGTCTCGCAGGATGTTCTATCCCAGGCTATACTTTCTTCCCATCTTCCTGTCTCTGAGGCTGCCCTGAACAGAGGGAGAGCTGGGCTTGGAGCCCCTGTGCACGTTTTCGGCTCCTCGGGCCAACTCTGTTGTCGTGGGTGATGAGAGCACTTCCTTCCGAGAGAGCTAGGAGAAAAACAGCCAGGCTGTTCACAGGCAGCTGCCCAAGGCGGCTGTGCAGGAAGAGAAAACAGTGGGTGCTAAGAATCTCTTCCTGTTCTGCCTTCTGCACAGGCACCTCCCTCCTGGGTCACAGCCCTGAAGTCAAGACTGTTGAGCTAGAAGAAGATGCTCTTGTGTGTATTAACCTCAGTGCTCAACTTACTTATGGATTATTTGAGTTTCTCTGTTTCTGCTGTGAAGTCATGGGATCCCGAACTTTTCTTCTTGAGGTTGGCGGGTGAGGGTTGGAGTCATGTTCATGGGGTAATAATGATACCTTCCTTTGTGGGGGAGTGGTAAGGTATGGTGGTGAACAGATAGGGAGGTCATAAACTTAGATGCTGTCAGGGCTCAGCCCAGGTGGGCAGGGTGGGGTTGTGGCAAACGGAAGGGGATGTGCCTGCCTTAAGTGGACCTGCCTACCCGGTGGGTCAGATCTTTCCACATTTCACGAAAAGCCACAAATCAGAATATCGTGAATTCACCCTAAATTTTAAATGCTGGCACCTAGTTTTAAAAAAATGTATAGTTCAAAAATTAGCCAGGCTTAATGGCGCGTACCTGTAATCCCAGCTACTCAGGAGGCTGAGGCAGGAGAATCGCTTGAACCCGGGAGGTGGAGGTTGCAGTGAGCCGAGATCGCGCCACTGCACTCTAGCTTGTGCGACGAGTGAAACTCCATCTAAAAAAAAAAAAAAAAAAAAGGTGTTTTTGTGCACCATGCAGGTCACACCATACCACATCCAAGCGTTTTGGTTACCTTTTTTCTTTTTTTTTTTTTAAAAACTTCTCTGAAGATATTAAGGTTAAATGGGCCTGGCTCTGTGGCTTTTGACCAAGTCTTGAAACTCTCTGAGCCTCAGTTTCCTCCTATATAAATTAAGAACATCACTACAGGGTATTCATAATCCAGGAACAAGGAAATATGTAACGTCATCGAGAAAAAGCAAACTGGGCACATTGACTCATGCCTGTAATTCCAGCACTTTGGGAGGCCAAGGCAGTAGGATCACTTGAGACCAGGAGTTCAAGACCAGCCTGGGCAACATAGGAAGACCCCATCTCTACAAAAAATGAAATATTAGCCAGGCATGGTGGCACAGGCCTGTAGTCCCAGCTACTTGGGAGGGTGAGGTGGAAGGATTGCTTGAGCCCAGAAGTTCGAGGCTGTGGTGAGCCATGATTACATCACTGCACTCCAATCTGGGCAACAGAGCAAGACCCTGTCTTTTTTTTTTTTTTAAAGTAAAAACCAAAAAAAAAAAAATCTATCTTTCCAGTCTTTATGGCCTTCTGGGAACAGCCACTTCATGAAGATAGAATGTGGGTTTATTGAAGTAATGCCCATAAATGGTTAATTATGGTATCTCATAAGGACTTAACCAATGATAGTGGTCTACTGGGCACTGTCATCAAGGCTGTCATCTTCATTGTCACTATCGTTTCATTAAGAAATATTAGAGGAGGTTGAGGGGACAGGCTGCAGGCAGAGTCCCTCCCCTGCTGAGGCTTTCTGACTCTATCCTGACTCTAAATGTAGAAGGCCGATCTGTCCCCTGCAGGGCCACCTTCCAGCCAGGTGTTCTCAGCGTCTCTCTTCTGGCCTAGGAAGGCAGCTCCACATCCTGAGCTGTAGCCTGGGACTGCAAAGCCCTCCACTCCCCACCTCCTGGGATCATTTTTTCTGCCCGCCTTGGTTTGTGTCGGCAGTTCTGTGTGTGGCCTCTTGGAGACATTCCAGACGCGAAGCACTGCTGAATCACAGTTTTCCTGAATCTTCGAACAAAAGATGTCCTGGTCAGAGGCTCTTGTGAAGGAGCAAAAGAGGAGGAAGTGAAGAAAAGCAGGGAGGGATGTGTATAGAAATTTATTTTGGCAAAATGGGATGAACTCCAGATTTGGTATCAAAAAACTGAAATTCGACACTGAATTTTAATCCAAACTGTGTGTGGCCCTTAAGAAATAGGCCTTTCCTCCTGGATCTCCCATGCCTCACCAGACAGTGATGAGTTTGATTCCGGTCAAGGACGGACATCTAGGGAAACTGGAATCTGTTAATAATATCTGCTCCTCGGGCCGTATTGAGTGTTTGAGGCCAGGTGGACTGCTTAGTAACAGCTGCCTCGGGCAACTTACTGTGAAGTCGCTGCATACCTGGTCTACACCTCTAAGTGCTTTTCTTGAACTCACGATTTTGGATTCTGGAGCTCAAATCTAAACTGTTTTCCTGTGGAACAGGGAACTCACCCAGCAGTCCCAGAAGTCACATAGTATCATTGGAACTCCAGATAATGTCTGTGGGACATTTGGCAGTATTGGTTCCAGTTGGGCCACCTGCCATCTTGGTGACCACAGCAAGTGGGTGCAAAATTGGTAGGTGCTGTGGCCTGTGCCTGGGAAAAGCTAATTATCGGGATGAAGTACAGATGTGGCTTGTGTTCCCAGCTCCAGGAAGATGTGTGTTCAAACACAGCCTGGGTGGCCACCTTTAGAAAGATTTGCAGCATGGTGGGATTTAGCCAGCACTTCCTGTCTGGGCATTGTCGGGTAAAGGCTGCCTTCTTGGCACGTGGCAGGTCTTGTTTATGGTCTGAAATGCCTCTGAGCTGTGAAAAGCAAAACACTGTAAAGTGTCGCCAATTGTCTTCTAAGAGGAACTAACATTGGTGGCCCACCCACTCTGTCAGGACTGAGCCAGGCTCTGGTAGAACATCTCAGTCAGTGCTCCACATTGACTGTGAGATGATGATGGTGATTATTATTGCCAGTAACCACTGGAAAAAGCAAAGTAGTCAACCTGAAGCCTCGCAGCAAGGAAATGAGAACATCTAGCATGAGGAGCATCTGATCCAATTCCGTATTCCTTATGGCTTCTTAGTGCCAGATGCTGATAGAACCGTGAACTGTGGTTTAATGATTCCAATTCAAGATGCGGTTGTACCACTGGGAAACAGTGTAGCTTAGTGGTCCAAAAGGATGCCCTGTTTCAAATCCTGGCTTCACTACCCACTAATGAACGACTTTGAAAAAATTACTTCTCCTTTGAGCCTCAATTGCACCATTTCTAAAATGGGGCTTTTGATGCCTGCCTCCTAGAGTTGTTGTAAGGTTTGTTTGTTTATTTTAAGACACGGTCTCTGTCTGTCACCCAGGCTGGAGTGCAGTGGCACAATCTCGGCTCACTGCAGCCTCTGCCCCCAGGGTTCAAGCTATTCTCATGCCTCAGCCTCCCGGGTAGCTGGGACTACAGGTGTGCACCAACACGCCCAGCTAAGTTTTATATTTTTAGTAGAGGTGGGGTTTCACCATATTGATCAGGCCAGTCTTGACCCACTGACCGCAAGTGATCCACCAGCCTTGGCCTCCACGGATTACAGGCGTGAGCCACCACACCCAGCCAGTTGTAAAATTTAAATAAGATAGTATTTACAAACCCCTTACAGTAATACCTGGCATTCAGTGTGAGAACAATGTTAGCTGGTATTTTGATTATTGTCAATATTGACTAGGTATGTGACCTTAGGCAATTTGCATTAATATGGGGGTGATAAATTCTTCTGTTCACAGTAGCCAGGCCAGCTACTCAGTCTGGAGCTGTTTTCTTGCAAGAATACACATCCACTGTTGCTAAATCTTCTGTTCTTAGAGGAGACGTGAGAAATCTAGATTTGCATGTGAAGTATCCTGGTTTTAAAACATTGGCAATGATTTCAAGTATTTCATCAAGGCTGCAGGCCAAAAAAAAAAAAAGCAAACCAGCTTGAAGCATCCACAGGCCACCAGTTGGGCATTCTTGTCTTAACACTCTGTAGCTCAAACCTCTAATCTTTTCAGGTAGGTTTCTTCAAAACCTTGTAATTCTAAGATGGTAATTCTGTGTACTCTTCAAAGAATTACAAAACCTCTTGAGGCGTACACAGAACAAAGTATTATATACAGGAGTTTAGATTTTTGATAACCGTTTGTGCTCAAGGATACACATACCAAGCTGGAGAAGCATTAAGGTAATTCCGGAGTTTCCATGAGTCTGTGGTTTCTCTGTCTTCCAAGGCTGTGGGTGATGAATTACCATCTCCAAGGGCCTAAGCCTCATTTTAAGGTTCTACTGCTCATTTCTGGGGCCTGGGCTAAAAAATATTGAATGAATGTAGGATAGCAAAAAGACCAGCTTTTTAAACTTTTAATACAAAAGAGAAAAAGAGAGCGCGCAATACACCCAGTTTTAACTGCCAACGTTTCTGTAAAACATTGAGAATCCCCTTGTTCTCTCTGTGGGGTTTCTGTTTTCTCCCCTGAGCCCTATTTAAAGGTGAGTTCACATTTTCCAACAAGGTGAGGGCTGTGCGATTCTGGCCTGCATTCACATTCCAAATGCAGTCTTTTTTAGAGAACAAGGACACCTCTGTATCACTGGCATCCCTCCCTCATCACCCCATGCCGCCTGCCCTGCACGTGCCCAGCCTTCGTCTTAGAAGCCACTGTGAAATCCCATGGGGACATCTGAAGAGAAAGCCCCATTATGCAACACCTTGGTTGCTGCAATGAGACCCTAAGAAGGAGGAGTTGAAAAAGACTCCCACTTCCCTAAGGAGGAAATGCTGGAAAGTGGAGGGTGGTAGCCAGGTTTTTAGGGCAAGGCAGATCCCTTCACCAAAGTGGGGAGAAGGGAACACTTTGCACCCATCCTGGAAATTTCTTGGGGATGCACAGCATGAACACCAACACTCTTAAGAGTTTCATGCATGCATCCAACACTTGATGGCTGGCTGGGGATCCGAGGCAGGAATCGTATTCTTTGTCACTTTGGAAGCTTTTTCAGTCTTGCATTACACATGGTAGAGTTTAGGTATCATGTAGAGTCTCTCCGGTTCAGCGTACATAAGAATCCCCCAAAGGTGTTTAATAAAAATGTAGATTCCTTGGACCCTTGCCCAGAGATTCTGATTCAGTAAGTTCATACTTTCGATTAACACCAGGATATTGGTTAAAGACTAGTTTCTGGCAACTTACAAACTTGCTTACTGCTCCTGGCACCATTCCTGATTAGCCCTGTGTTTTTGAGCAAATTATTCTCTGAGAGTATCAGTTATCTGATCTATAAAATGGGGATCATGATACCTCCCTTGGCAGCGTTGCAGGAATTTCATATGCTTGGCACAAAGTAAGCATTCAAAATGAATTAGCTAAATTTGCTCATTTCACTGCCGTCACGTGACATGGGTTGCACTCGTGTCTACGGTAACTTGCAGTTCAGAAGACTTGTGGTTTAGTAGGGTTGAGTATAGAGGGATATGTCTCAGCCTTTGTAAGCCTGGAGGAAGAAATCAAAGAGAAGATCATTTTTGAGGTTGTAACTATGTACAGTATCTATTTTTATTTAATGTTCGCGACAACTCATGATGTCAGTGGTATGCCGTGTTCAAGACAAGGAGGAGACTATCTTAGGGTTTCCTGGGACAGTCGGGGTTTATACCTGTTAAGCTTGTATAATTATTAATAGTGTCCCTTATAAAAAGGTCCCAGAAAATCTGTTTTCCACTTTGTTACAGTAGCTCTGTTGGCAAGTATAATCCTGCCTGTTTACGTGGGGTCAGTGAGAAAAATAAAGCTCACAGAAGCTAAGGACTTTGCCCAAGGTCACAAGTGGTGCTAGGTAGTTGTTATGGACTGAATTGTACCCCCACCCTAATTTCATCTGTTGAAACCCTTCCTCCCCCAATACCTCAGAATGTGACTATTTGGAGATAAGGCCTTTACCGAGGTGATTACATTAAATTAATGGGGCCCTCATCCAATCTGACTGGTTTGTTTATAAGAAAAGGAAATTTGAGCCAGTCTTGGTGGCTCATGCCTTTAATCCCAGCACTTTGGGAGGGTGAGGCAGGCAGATCACCTGAGGTCAGGAGTTCGAGACCAGCCTGGCCAATGTGGCGAAAGCCCATCTCTACTAAAAATACAAAAATTAGCCTGGCATGGTGGTGCACAGCTGTAGTCCCGGCACTTTGGGAGGCTGAAGCAGGTGGATCACTTGAGATCAGGAGTTCAAGACCAGCCTGGCCAACATGGTGAAACCCCATGTCTACTAAAAATATTCTAAAAAATTAGCTGGGCATGGTGGCAACCACTTGTAGTCCCAGCTACTTGGGAGGCTGAGGCAGGGGAATCACTTGAACCCAGGAGGCGGAGGTTGCAGTGAGCTTGGATTGTGTGACTGCACTCCGGTCTGGGCCACAGAATGAGACTCCATTTCTGCCCCCCCAAAAAGAAGAGGAAATTTTGACACATAGATACCAGGGATGCATAGAGAAAAGGCTGTGTGAGGAAACAGTGAGAAGGCCACCATCTCTACAAGGTAAAAGGAGAATCAGACCTCAGAAGCCAGACCTGCAGACACCTTGACCTTGGACTTTCAACCTCCAGAACTGTGAAAAGATAAATCTCTGTTGTTTAAGCCGCCTCGCCTGTGTATTATTATAGCAGCCCTAGCAAACAAATACAGTGGTTATGTGTGGTTTGAACCTTGGGGTGACCCCTAAACCTGCACTCTTTTCCCACTGAACAATTCATCTTTGTCCTGCACCAGGCCTGCAGCTAAGTGACAGTGTCCCTTTAGGTTTCTGGCTGGGCATTCAGACTTAGTTAGAGCTGGACGTTCTCCAGCAGGCTCAAGTCATGAGTGAGTTTTCATTCACTGTGATCTGCAATCCCAAGAAGAGTTTCTTAGATTTTCCAAGTTATCTGGTGGTTGAATGATGAGTGACAGTGAGACACCATCTTTCGATGGTGGACGATTCCCAGTTCTGGCCTTAATTAGAGGGCTTTTGGTGGAGAGAAAGCACCAAGCCAGCCTTCTGAAGTGTTCCCTGGGAGCGTCTGTGGAAGAAGGTGGCATGTGAATGTCCATTGTCTATGTTGTTGATTCGGTGGGCTTCATGGAAATATCTGGCTCTGAAAGCATGAGTCCCAGGGTCGTTATCTCTACACCAATGTCATTGCCTAACACCGAAGAACAAGTGCTGTCTTCTGAACGTCCTCAAAGCAAAGGAAGAGAACACACTTTCCAATGGCTGAGGCTTAGCTCAGGGCTCAGAATCTGCCAGGAGAGCCAGATAGGTTTGATGCATGTGTGGAATGATAACGAACAAAGTCCTCCTCCTCTCTCTACTTTCTTTGTTGGGGCTTAATTGCTTGTTAAAATTACGCCTTTGGCCTTGAGCCTGGCGTCTTGGTCTTACAAGCAAGACTTTTGAGGTGTAGACAAGTTTCATTGCTCTAAGACCTGTAATCAGGCTCCTGCCTCTTATTTAAACAGTTAGCTTTGGGGATAGCAGTGTACACAGAGTCACTTTAAACTCATTTCTGTCTCCCTCATGGTGCCTGCCATGCATAGAGCTAGCTACTGAATCGGAACTTAGTAAACACGTGTGGATTGATTTAGCTAACTTTACACGGTTCCTTGCTGTGGCAAAGTGACTGTTTTGTTTCTAGTCACGATATGTGTGCTAATTTCTATCAACCATGTCCACTACCTTTTTAAAAAAGACAGATGGTAAAAAAAAGATTCCGGTATTTGTTAAGGTGGTACTGCTTATTTGCTATAAGTATTCTTGATTTTAATAGACATTATCCAAAAATTGTAGGATTATTTTGTCTAAAGTAATAATGTATTTTCCAACAGAGCTCTTGTGAAAGAGTGGAACCCAGTGTTCTCTAGTGTAAGATGCTGGGATCAAATCCAGGCTTTCAACAGCATCTGTGTGACTCGGACAGGTTACCAGTCTCTCTGGTCATCAGTTTCTCCATCTCTATACTAATGATAGTGATAATGATAGTATCTACCTCTTAGGGTTATTACAGGGGTAAACGAAATGATACATACATAGAAGTTAAGCCCAGTGCCTGGAACATAGTGAGAACTTAACAAATGTCATTTATTGCTAGTATTCAACTGTTCAGAACCTCAGGCAAGTAACGTGCCCATAGGACAAAGTTAAGAATAAACCAAAGGAATGAAAACTATGTATTTTCAGGCAAAAGGATTCTGAGTAATCATTTCCTGTCATATTGTGTTGGTATCTAAATAATAAATTCAGAAGGACTGGTATATTGGGCACACAGGATTGAAGGCTAATTCAGAGGCATGCAAGATCGTGATGGTCACTTATTTCCTTGCTTGATGTAATGGTACAGCTAGCACACAGGGCCTGGCACCTAGGAGGCCCTCTATAAATGATTGCTATTAGCTGTAGTTATTTCAGGTTCCTGGGATGCATTTGCAGACTTAGAGAAAGAGCATGTATTATTTAGGTTCTGAGTCTGTGAGTGTTTGTGACAACACTTTTTGATTGATCGAGGTCAGTGTTTAGAAAGTATATCAGTTACTGCCACAATAATGCTGTATAACAAATGACTTCAAAACTCAGTGGCTTGAAACAACAAGCATATATTTTCTGTGTGTTGGCAGGGGGTCGGCTGATCTAGGCTGGGCGTGGCTCCAGGCTGTAGATTGTGTACAGGTCTGTTTCACGTGTCTGGCATCCTCCTTGGACCAGCAAGGTAATGGGGACATGATCTCTTGTAGCAATGGCAAAAACACAGTAGGTGACACTTCATCACCTAAGCATATTTCAAGCTTGTGCTTATGCCACATCTACTAACCTCCCATTGGGCAAAGCAGTCAAATGGGCAAACCCAAGCTTAAGGGCTGGAGAGGCACACAGTAAAGAACTGCTGAGTCACATGACCACAGGGCATGGATCTAGGAGCTGTGACAAATGAGGGCCACCAATTCAGTGCACCTGGTTCCCCATTTGACTTCCCCAACTGAGCCATTGCAATAGATGATAGGAAAGGGCTTTCCTTGTTGTAGGCGGTTCCATGGTTACTGCTACCTGAATTAAGATTCTAAAAGCACTCCACTGTAGCATGCACGCACACTGCAAATTCCCCTTTGGTCTCCAAGAGGCTTTCCTCTGATGGACAGGAATTTACTCTACTGTAAACCAAAGAGTCCCAATTTAGACAGATACGATGGATTAGGCAGACAGCCTCATTGACCTGGTTCCACTTCGTTAGCCTTTCCAATTAAGGAGGATGTTGCTGAAAGCGAGACCTCACAGATATATAGTCATACCTTGAATCCTCTGGACTGAGGCTCTTTAGGGAGAGTCTTCCATTTCCAGAGTGCGCAGAGGGAGGAGAGCATAATAATGTTGGCAAGTGAAACCCAAGTATTAATGATGTGGCCCCTTGTGAGGACTTTATCTTCTTCCCGGTTAGTTAATGAAGATGCTAAATAGGTAGCATTTGTGCTTTTGCTTTCTAGAATCTTCTTAATCTTGGATCCCTGACCATGCACTTATAAGGTCTCTGATTTTGGAACATCAAATAGAGAGCTGATGCTTCACTGTGTCTAGAGATCAGGCTCTTGATTTTGTCAACACAGTTGACAGAGATTTCCGGTGACTTCCCAAGGAAAGTCTTGTCCATTGGAGCTGCTTTTAGGGGTCAGGATGGCATTCTCCCCTCTTCAACCTCTTGGAGATTCTAAGCAATGAAGCATAAGTCTCAGACAATAGCCAAATGGTCTGTGAAGTACAGCTTAATTAATCTGGGCATGCACCCAACACCCCAGTCTGGTGCTTTGCTAGGACTTGGCTTGGAGATTGAGGCTAATTTTGAGGCTGAGATGCAGCTTCTTATCTTATAATCAAAATCGAGGTGGTAAGATCTGAATGGACAGACAGACACAGACTACTCTGACCTGAACAGCAGATGTTGTATGCTTTCGCCCACTAAGCACGCACCAGGTCTGACTCATGCTGCCACCCACAGACCAGGAGGATGGTCTTGCTTCCCAAAGACAAAAATGGGTCCTGCCCCAACACAGGGAAACAGGAAGTACAGAGTAGACTCTTTCTGCATGCAAGTGATACAAAACCTGCCTGATCAAAAGAAAGTTGCTCTATAAATGTCGGGTTTTACCAATCCTAGCTGCCACTTCTTCACCCCTGGGAAGGAATCAGTAAGGATTTGAAGAGACAGGCCCAAAACAGCTCCTTCATGACTTCCCCAGATTCCTTTATAGGTCAAGGCTGCAATGTGGGGAGACGGGGAGAACATGTTCCCCTCCATGTTTTCCTGGGTATGAGGAAGACTCAATGCCTGGGGGAATGTGAGAATTAGAGTGGGATGTTCTCTTGGCAGTTTCCTTTCAGTTACAGCAATGGAGAATTACTGGGAGTTGGACTCAGAATTGGAGTTGGGGGACGACGAATTCCTCTTCTTAAAGGACAGAGCTGAGCAGAGCTCACCATGTTTCTGAGCTCGTGCCTCTTACACTCCTCAGAATGGGGCATCATTACAAAGATACCATAGAACAGTCATCAAGACAGTGAATGGCAGCTCACCTAGAGAAGGAGTTTAGAAAGTTCCAATTTCTCTGCATTTCCTTCTTGTTCGCAGTATGGGACAGTGGGCTGGTGCTAATTTGCATGGCTTCCTAAAACCCCGTGGTGGAAAATCTGCGAAGAGAAAGCAAAGCTTCTAACTGGATGTGTACTTCAGGGCCCTAAAATCATGCCCAATCTCTATCGGAGGAAGCTTGAGGTTGTTTTTCCCAGAATTATAAATCCAAGATGATTAAGTTCAGAGCAGATGTGGTATAGACAGAAATAGCCTTCATGTGCCGGGTTTCCTGTTTTCTTTGGAAACCACTCACTGGACACCACCACCTCCTGCCATCAGTCTTTTCCTCCTCCTGTACCCTCCCTGTCTCTCCTCCAACCCAAAGGGTTCATGCTTAATGACCCAAGACAGTACCACCAAGCATTCCCAGTCAATCGGCTTTTGTAGAGAGTGAATGAATAGGACATTTCTCTGGCCTTCTCTATCCTAAAAAAAGACCTTCCCCAGCCCATTGGAATGTGCTCCTCAAACCAGAAATTAAGCTGCTCGCTCTCATTCCTTCCCTTGTTCTTTCCAAGATCAGACACAAATTGTTGATGGCCTTGTCCCTAGTCAGGACTTTATATTCTTTCTGGTTTATTCCTAATCCTCTTATGGAGCCATACTCTCCTTATAGAGGGTTTGTATGCACGTTGAGCTATTTGGCAAGGGTGCCTTGTTTCTTTTTTCTTTACATTTTGTTGTTTTGTGTGATCTCCATGTGGGCATTTCCTTCACAAAAACTTGAGCCTCTTTCATCACTTGTGCGTGAGAGGAAGTGTCGGGGCGGCCTGCAGACTGGGCCAAGCTGTCCTGACGTCTCTGTAGAATGGAAGACACAGGTTGGGCTGCCCTCCCCGTGGGGTGGCTTGAGCACTGGGGAAATCAAGCTTTGTTTGAAAATGATGCCGGGAGCTTGGCGTGGTGGCTCACGCTTATAATCCCAGCACTTTGGGTGGCCGAAGTGGGAGGATCATTGAGGCCAAAGTGTTGGAGAACAGCCTGGGAAACATAGCGAGACCCTGTCTCTACAAAAATAATTTTTAAAAAAAGCCTGGCGTGATAGTGCATGCCTGTAGTCATAGCTACTTGGGAGGCTGAGGTGGGAGGATCACTTGAGCCCTGGAGGTCGAGGCTGCAGTGAGCTATGATCATGCCACTGCTCTCTAGCCTGGGCAACAAAGCAAGACCCTGTCTCTTTAAAAAAAAAAAAGAAAGAAAAAAAAAGAAAAAAAAAAGAAAATG
The DNA here is from genome assembly GCF_006542625.1 of Nomascus leucogenys. Taxonomy (NCBI): domain Eukaryota; kingdom Metazoa; phylum Chordata; class Mammalia; order Primates; family Hylobatidae; genus Nomascus; species Nomascus leucogenys. The sequence continues at coordinate 86,166,411 of NC_044398.1, read as the reverse complement.
ATGCTGGGGTAGTAAGTTAACTTTTTTCCACTCCTCATGTGCATTTTCTCCTTTCGTCCCACAGGATCCACACCCAAGTCCGCTTATCACCCTGGAAACTCAGGTAAGTACCTTTCCTGTCTTGGCCACTTATCTCAGCCTTGATATTCCAGCTCCCGAGGGGACTTGTCCCATGGCTCCGAAAGGCTGGACAGGCCCATGGCTGCCCCTTGTCCCATTTGGATGTGTGTGTGCCTACACGTGTATGTATACACACTGGCATATACTGTACCCGTGTGTGCAGTGGTGTGGGTGTGCATGGGTGCACATTCGCACCCAGGTGTCTGATGCCCCTCCCACCTGTGGCAAGAACCATAATCATTTCTTTTGAGTTTTCCTCTGTCCTTCGCTCCTGCCCAACCATCATGCAGAGGTTCATGCAAAGGAGAGAGGAGACAGAGGAGAGCCACGAAGTGAGAAGATGCTACTCTTTGATGCCTGAGCTTGGAGGACTTTTATTCCTTGGCAGTGAGGGCAGCATACGGAAGGAAGTTGCATCCTTTCACCGGCTTGCGTGTTGGGCCATTCTGAGGAATTGTGATTGCAGTGGCGTTTCCATGTGGGGAGGAGGATGACCAGCGGGTCTTGTAAGGGAGGGCACAGCCGTGACTGTCTGCTTTCTGCCTTCCTGGGAGCTAGGACAGTGCAGCAGCTATGAGTGTAGGCTTTGGAGTTCAACAGAGCCAGGTGGAATTCCACCTCTGTGTCTTCTAGCCCTGCGACGTTCATGGAGCCACATAATGTCTAAGCCAGTGTCTTCCCATCTGAAACGTCATCCCAATGATAGTGCCCACCTTGCAGAGTTGTGGGTGAGGGTCACAGGAAATGATGTTTATAAAGTCTGGGGTACGTGCTAAGTGCTTGTGAGTGGTAGCTTTTTTTTTTTTTTTTTTTTGAGATGGAGTCTCTGTTGCCCAGGCTGGAGTGCAGTGGCACGATCTTGGCTCACTGCAAGCTCCGCCTCCCCGGGTTCACGCCATTCTTCTGTCTCAGCCTCCCCAGCAGCTGGGACTACAGGCGCATGCTGCCACGCCCGGCTAATTTTTTTTGTATTTTTAGTAGAGACGGGGTTTCACCATGTTAGCCAGGATGGTCTCGATCTCCTGACCTTGTGATCCGCCTACCTTGGCCTACCAAAGTGCTGGGATTACAGGCATGAGCCACCGTGTCTGGCAAGTGCTAGCTTTTTAAACCAATAGAACTGTTACCTTTCCTGCTGGATCTTAAGGGGATGTTTCTTATCTTTGGATTAATCATTTCCTTAGCTCTTTGGGTTTTGCTGACAGTAAAGAGAGAAGATGGACAGGACAGGCCTCATTCAGAGCCCCACAGTGAATAGCTTGCAAGTGTCAGACACAGTCAAACCTGTTCGAACCTTTCAAGGCTGAATGACAGCTCAGAAGTTTCAAGGGTTTCTGGGGTGCATCGGAAAAGATCACCTGCTCCCCTGGCCTTTGCCCCCTCCACCTTGGGTCCTTGCCCTCTCCTTGGCATCTCTGCTTGGGTTCTCCTAAGAGGAATGAGGAGACCCTCCTTGCTTCCTCCCTGATGGGGAAGGCCAGCAGATCTTCACTGTTTCCTTGTGCTTTTCTGTCCTTGCATTCTCTGGCACACAGGTGTAGCCACAGGGGCCCCAGGGCTGACCAGGCACCAGGGCTGGCAGGGAAGTATAGAAGGTGCAGCTTTGAGGAGGAAAAGAATTCAGTTTCTTCTGCCTGTTTGGCTGTCCTCTGGCTTGGTTTTGTCTGTACTTACCACCTTGACCATATTTGCCTTATGTAAATTTCATCTATTCTATAAACTCACCTAAAAATACATTTTTCCTTAACGTAACTCACCTTGCTTTCAGAAATAGACTTACCTTAATCTAATGGTTCTAAACCAGGGGGTGGTTTTGATTCCCAGTGGTTATTTGGCAACGTCTGAAGACATTTGGTGGTGGCCTCTGGTTGGGGGGTTTACAACTGGCATCTAGTAGGTAGAGACCCAGGTTGCTGTTAAATATCCTACGACACACAGGCCAGCTCCCCAGTGGAAAGAATTATCTGGTCCTGGACCCGGCACGGTGGCTCACGCCTGTATCCCAGCACTTTGGGAGGCTGAGGTAGGCAGATCACCTAGGAGTTCGAGACCAGCCTGGCCAACATGGTGAAACCCCATCTCTACTGAAAAAAAATACAAAACATAGCCAGGCATGGTAGTATGTGCCCATAATCCCAGCTACTTGGGAGGCTGAGGCAGGAGAATCACATGAACCCAGGAGGTAGAGGCTGCAGTGAGCCAAGATTGAGCCACTGCATTCCAGCCTGGGTGACAGAGTGAGACTCAGTCTCAAAAAAGAATGATCCAGCCCTAAATACTAATGGTGTCGAGACTGAAAAACACTGTCTCAAGCAATAATATTCGTGGAACCACAAGTTTGAAGTGCTAGTTATATATTTTTGCACAACATTAAAATATTAAACTGTGAAAATAATGTTCCTTTAGGCACCCTCTGATGTCACCTAAACTTCCTATCAGAGATGTGTGTGCTACCCTTTGGGAAACGTGTCTCTCCCCAGTCTACCCCATGGACTATGAGAGAACTTCCAGGGTGTGTTTTTAAAATGATGGTCCTTCTCTTCCTTATCCTTCCCCAGAAGGATACCCTATTAAACTTACGAAAACCCATGGGCAAACATCTGTGTCTGGAACTCTGAATGTCAAATCTTATCTCCTGGGAGTGGAACAGCAGAATCCCTGGATGGTTCTGTCTTTGACCTTCCTGTGTCCTTCACTCTGGACACCACCCCATAAGCCCTTCAAAACCCTCATGGGAAAGAGGAGTTGCAGACCACTGGCTTTGGCCAGCACCTGAGGCTTCCAGCAGCAGCTCCTTACACAGTGATGACTCTTAAAGTCCAATCTGTTAGCCCAAGGGACCTGAGCCTCCATCTGCAGCCAGCAATGGCACAAGGTAGACTCTCAGCATTTGTGCTATGCCACTGGGGAAGGGCTTCAATTTGTCTGCAAACAATGCTCCATCAGTCTCATTTGGTTCCCTGTCTTTGGGCAGCCTGGGAATATTGTTCTCACTCCCCGAGTTCTGATTTCCCATGTTAAAGAGATGTTGGAACCCAACCAAAGTGCAAATGTTTCTTTGTGACTCTTGGCACAAGCCCGTGGCCAGATCTGACTTTGTGCTGGGCCTCAGCCCATTATGAGGTGAATGATGGGATCCTGTTCAGCTGCCTGCAGGCAGGTCAGACAAGGGGGTCAGGTCCCTTTCTGGCAGGAAGTAGTGCCTCAAATGTTACCCATATGCCATGAACAAGATGGCAGATGTGGCCAAGCTTGGACGAATCAACTCTGCAGAGGTTAGATGACAGATGTGCCCTGAGCCCTGGGTCAGTTCCCACTTTTCCCCCAGTGCACTTGGCTTCTAAGGACAGCATTGCTTGCTCCATCTTGAGCCCAGCTGTCACAGGTTAGCCTGCCTGTTAGATTTCACCGAGAGCTGTGTCCTTGCACAATGCATCAGCCGCTTTGCTTGCCCAAGACCTGGCCTGCATTAGAACACTGGGCTGTGCAGGGGCCCTTTCCTTCACGCATCCCTCTCTCCCTCATGTGAAGTGCAACGGTCCTTAGCCATCGCTTGGTTAATCTGTCCCTGTGCTGTTCTGAGTTGGGGGAGATGGATTGATTGGTTGCTGAGGACTCCCCTAATGCTCTTTGCCATTAGCACAGCAGAGCTTTGCATCTGTTGGCATCAGCAGGACTCTCTGCTTAATGGCCAGATTAATAGAATGAGGAAGCCGAGGAAGGTTTAAATCCCTGGTGTCAGCTTCCCCCGTCAGCAGGCTGCCCCTGGGGAGGCACCAAGGAAGCCCTGACTTGCAGTGGTGAATGCTCCTCTGGTCTCCAGATGGTGATTGCCAGGGGATCAGGTGACCTAGAAATGAAAAAAATAGAAGAGTTCAGTGAGTGGCTTGGTGGCATTATTCTTATCTCCATTCTTACTAACATTTACCATTTGCCAAGAACTGACTTCTCTCACTTTATCCTCAAATGCCATAGTTACACAGGTGTTTGTGTGATACCTGATTTACATGAGGTACCTAAGGGTCAGAGAGGCTAAGTAACTTGCCCAGGGTCACAAGGAAGCAGATAGTATTGATGCACATTAGACTCAGGGTTGCATGACATCAGAATCTTATCTTCTCAACTGCTTTCCTGTTTTGCAAGGAAATAAAGTTGCCTTGACTAGTAGAAAGATTTGCTAATGTTCAGACAAAGCTGGAGAAATGGGCTTGGTATATGCAATCCAACGTCCGTAGATAGACAGATGGACAGATAGACAGTGCTTAGCACAACTATCCACAGATGTACTTAGATATATGGGTAGAGAGATGCATGATGGGTAGATGGATAGAAAGATTCAGTGCTTTGCGCATCGAGTTATCTTTGACAGTTTGTCAGAGGGCTTGGGGGTAAAATGGTTTAAGCAATGGACCCGAATGAAAATTTATTTTAGAAGAACAAAAGCAAAACATGTCCCTGCGCATCAATAGTGTTTTGATAAATTTGAATCCTTATTACTTGATTCTCTGTTTCTTGTCGATCCCCAAGACAGTTGATCATTTCTGAATCCACTCCAACTGGCAAGGTCTCTTGCCACTTAATTTTAGTGTCTCTGCTTCCTCCTGCCCTCACTCCCCCCACCCTCAACAGGCTCTCTGTCAATTAGCTAATGGCCTCCACTCAAACACTGAGTTACGTTGGGAGATGTAATAAAGGAGCTCTTTTGCAGAGTCAAGATTTGTCAATCTGGGTATTTGTGAACTCAGCTAGAGTTAGAGGGGAGCAGGTCTTCGTTTATGCTGAGATCCCTCTCAGGACCTGGAGATCGAAGGCATCAGGAGGAAAACTTCCAACTTCTTGGTTTTTAAAACCAACCAGATACTTGAATTTCTTTGGTCAGCTAACTTGGGGTAGAGGGAAGGGAATGACATTCACATGATTTAAAGGTGATGCTTGGGCCATGATGATTGTGAACAAGGCTCCTGTAGAAAATGAGTAGTGATGTGAAAGGAAGTTAATACTTGAGAAATTATATCTATGTAAAGGGATTCATCTATTTCCTTATTCCATAAATCACTGTTGGGCCATGTGGAGACAAGGCCTTGTGCTAAATGCCAAAGATACAGCCGAGAGAAAAACAGAAGGTTCCTTACCTAGAAAGCATCCATTCTAGGAAAGTCAGGTGAAAAAGGTACAAATAGATATTAATAAATGCATCTGTAACTTCAGATAGTAATAAGTGGATGGAAACATGTTTGTAAGAGAGTGACTGGGTAGAGTGGAGGTGGTTGCAAAATCTCCCAGGTAGTGGGGAATCTGAGCTGGAGAGGTGAGGTTTGAGCTTCTGAGCCCAGGAGGTGAGATGTGCTGAAGAGCTTCCAGTTGAAAGTTAACCTTGCAAAAAGACCCAATGACAGAGTTCTGAATTTTTTGCATAGTATGTCTGGGTTCCTATAAAAATAATGCTAGTTATTCTTAGATTCAATTAAGGCATTTGCTCCTTGAATGCTTTTGTGTCATTATAATGTCAAGATGAATAAAGAATTACTTTATCAGGCAGGGGAGAAAGAAAAGGACTAAGGAGGTAGGAGAGAAGGAGAGAGGCTTAAATTCAGGGCCATCCAGTCAAACTAATGTCTGATGTGAGCATGCGGCAGGCTGAAGGAACTTTAGATCTTAGCAATGTTATGCTGAGCTGGGGGCTGATGTCTGAAATTTGGCTAATAGCTAATTAGCTGACTGACGTTCAGCTGAACTTAAACTTCAGTATAAACCAGTAGTTTTCAACTAGGTCAATTTTGACCACCAAAGAGACATTTGACAATCACCTGAGACTTTTTTCCTTTTCTTTTTGATAGTCTTGTTCTGTCACTCTGTCAACCAGGCTGGAAGTGCAGTGACTCCATCTCGGCTCACTGCAGCTTCAACCTCCTGGGCTCCCACCTCAGCCTCCCAAGTAGTTGGGACTACAGGTGCATGCTAATTTTTGTAATTTTTGTAGAGGTGGGATTTTGCTATGTTGCCCCGGCTGGTCTTGAACTTCAGGGCTAAAGCAATCCACCTGCCTCAGCCTCGCAAAGTACTGGAATTACAGGCATGAGCCACTGTACCTGGCCCAAAATTTGTGATTATTATAACTTTGGGGTGAAGGATGCTACTGGCATCTAGTGGGTAGAGATCAGGGATGCTACTAAACATCCTATAATGCACAGGAAAGTCCCCCCCCCTAAAAAAAAAAGCCTCAAATGTCAGTAGTGGCAAGGTTAGAAAACCCTGGAGTAACCTCATTTGTTCTGAGGACAGTTTATTTTACAAAGACACTTCCAGCCATACAATTGCGACTTCCTTGTTCTCTTGTTTATGTTCAAACATCACCCTTTGTGCTTTAAGTTCAGACTTTAGCCAGCTGTAGGCTGTGACACATTCATCTTATTTATTTATTTGTTTGTTTGTTTGTTTATTTTAAGACAGAGTCTCGCTCTGTCACCCAGGCTGGAATGCAATGGTGTGATCTTGGCTCACCGCAACCTCTGCCTCCCAGGTTAAAGCAATTCTCCTGCCTCAGTCTCCTGAGTAGCTGGGATTACAGGCGCGTGACACTACACCTGACTAATTTTTGTATTTTTAGTAGAAATGGAGTTTCACCATGTCGGCCAGGCTGGTCTCGAACTCATGACCTCGTGATCCATCCATCTTGCCCTCCAAAAGTGATGGGATTACAGGCATGAGCCACTGTGCCTGGCTGACATATTGCTCTTCTAATGTGTCCAGACCTGCATTGACGTGACTGACTCTGGGTACACAATGACCCATGATACACAGGAACATGTGCATCATGTGTTTAAAAACTGGGTTCTGTTGGATCATTATGGGAGAAGAAACCTCATCAGGGGATGGTTTCCTAAGAGATTTATGGCTTAATAGTGCAAAGAATGTGCAGAGTTAAAAAAAAATTTTTTTTTTCTTAATCCAGCTACTTGGCTGGGGTTTGGAGAGGGATTTGCTAAGGTCTCTGGACTGATGGAGAAGATCTTTCAAATATCTTGATATTTAGGCCTGGTTCTTCTTTCAGGGATAGACCACAGGCTCGTTTGTGCAAACTTCTCTCTTGTGAAGTTCTTCCCCACTCCCGGGATTAAAGCAATTGCTGTCTCCTCTCCGTTCTTCCGGCTCTGGGCTTCGATTAACCTTTTCCTCCACAGAGAGTGGTTTTTGGAGTAATCAGGGAGCTTCTGAATGGCTCTTACCTGAGTCTCCAGCCCATTAATTCTTATGGTGCCCAGCATCTGTTGAGAGGATGGTGAGACTAAATTGCCTCTCAGCCCATATGTTTCCCCGCCCCCCCCCCCCCCACCTCCCGGTCAGCCTCCTTATGGGAGAAGAAACTCTCTGGGGCAGAGAAGGCTAGTTTGGGGAGGGACCAGATTGCTTTACTATAATCTTTTCCTCTGGCTGTGATTTGCTGCCTCTCTAGTTAGCCCTGGTGGGGCAGGGAGGTGACCAGCCAGACCGCTGCCTCGGCAGAGACTTGGCTCAACGGACAGGGACTGGACTTGGAGCATGGAGTCGTTCTCAGGGAGGATCTGCGGTCCCCTGACCGTGGGATCCTTTCCAGTCTGTATGACTCAGAGTGAATGATGTGATACAACATTCTGCAAATAGCCAGCAAGTTCCCCAAAGTGCAGCCACATGCACCATTTCAAAAAATAGATCGTGTTGAGATCACCATTCCTCCCTTCTTGTTGGAAGTGGACTTCACTGAAGACACTGAAAGTTTGAATTTAAGCCCTTAACTCAGAACACTTAAAATTTTGATCACTCTTGGCTGGGCACGGTGGCTCACGCCTGTAATCCCAGCACTTTGGGAGGCCGAGGCAGGCAGATTATGAGGTCAGGAGATCGAGACCATTCTGGCCGACACAGTGAAACCCCATCTCTACTAAAAATACAAAAAAATTAGCTGGGCGTGGTGGCGGTCGCCTGTGGTCACAGCTACTCGGGAGGCTGAGGCAGGAGAATGGTGTGAACCCGGGAGGTGGAGCTTGCAGTGAGCTGAGATTGTGCCACTGCACTCCAGCTTGGGTGACAGAGCAAGACTCCATCTAAAAAAAAAAGAGATCACTCTTGTCAATAATGATTATATACACTGAACAGATGTTTCATTGAGATGGGAACTGTACATTGGACATGCATTCGTAAATTTAGCACTTTTATGTAACATGAATTAAGCATTTATACTGCATGCGAGGCCCTCTTCTAAGTTCTTTACATGGATTTGCTCATTTGCATTTCACAGCTATCTCATATGGGAAGTATTACTGTCATCCCCGTTTTACAGAAGAGAAACTGAGGCTCAAAGAGGTTAAGTTACTTGCCCAACAGGTAGCAAAGGCAGCAAGATTTGAACCTAGCAGTTTAGCTTTCATATATTGCGAAATAACCCCGGGAGTTACTAACCTTAACCCCATTTTACAGAGGGGCCCACTAAAGCCAGAGAGACCAAGTTTCCTTTTAGAAGTTGTACAGTCAGTAGGTGATAGAACCTAAACTAGAGCCGGGTGACAAATGAAATACTGTCTCCTTCCCTGCTATGTTACAAGATAGATACAGATAGCAATAAGATACAGAAAGAGATTAGAGATTAGATATAGACAGATTTGACACAAAGAATTGAGATAGAGATTTGATACCTATTTATTGATACAGACATTTGATATGTATTAGATGTGGATATAGATTAGATCTAGCTTGCTATAGATCACTCACTTGGCAATCCAGAGCACATGGACTTGGAAACATCTGTCCATACAGAGTGGATTCTAGGATGAGTAGCTGAAGCCCCAGGCTGTGGCAGGGTTTGCCCTGCAGACGGTGAGCACAGCAGTGGCACCTTGAGGAGGCCATGCTCACATTTCCCTTCCAGCACACGCATCTTCTCTCAGGGCACCCCCCACTGCCATTCACTTGAAGCACTGAGGCAGAAGCCCGTGGTGCTGCCGCTGAGCGACAAGGCATTGTGGCTGGTTTTGCATTGACTTACGAGCCGGAGGCTCAGCGAGGAGGCATCACTAACATTTGGCATAAATAGCACACGCACCAAGATCTTTGAAGCTGAAGCAATCTTCTCCATGGGGTTTGGGGGCAGGGCTGTGCATACCGCGGAGCTTAAAAGAGAAGGTTTCAATGCTAGAATGTTCAGGCTGGGTTTGCAGGTTCTAGTTAATGGGAGCATTCAATGAAGAAAATTGCTTTCACAAAAGATAGCAGCACGAGGGAGGTCCAGGTGTATGAGGGATGTGAAAATCCATAGACAAGGCCCAAACTTGGGGAACGTGAGAGCTGGAGGGGTGATCGCATGTTTTCTGTGTGCCTGGGATGTTGCTCAACACTTTATATGCGTGACCTCGTTTCCTCATAACAACAGCCCTTGGGGAAGGTGCTCTCACACCCTTCCTTTGCAGGTGAAGACACTGAGGCATGGAGAGGCTCAGTTCCTGGTCCAAGACCGCAGAGTTCCGGAGTGGCATTGAGAGGGCCCACACTTAGGCCTCCCTCTGCTGCAGTGCTGACTGTGACTCCCACACCTTAGGGCCTGTTGGGTTCCACCTTATACTTGACATGGAAGGAAACCAGGACCCAGAGCTGCTGAACAATTTGCCCAGTCGTTCAGCATCTTAGTAGCAAACCAGGATTCCTCTGCTGCTCAGGGATAGTGGGAGGTGGAGGCTCAGTGTGGAAGATCCACAGCCCCGCCCGCCCTCTTTCTGCCTCCTCCTGCTGTCTCCGTGTTGGGCGTTAGCAAGATGAAACATGTTGGGTGTCTTCTCTCCCCGCACCCCCCAGCCCCAGATCCATTCTCCACCCCTCTCCTTTCTTCTCTGGGCCTCCAGAGGCTGACCTTGATGGGCTTCATCAGCAAGGACTTCTCTTTGCTTTGGCCAAGGAGAGGAACTGGTAGGATATAGGAAGGTGGGAAGAGATGAGATGAGGGTTTCCATGGGTTGGCTGTGTCTGTCCCCCTAGCAATGCCGCAGCTGGTGTGGGGTTGCCCTCTCCCGTGGCTGCAGTTACTGTCTCTGTGGTCCAGGAACACTGCTCCCTCCCCTTCAGGCCCCAGGGTGGTGACAGCTCCTGGCTGCTGCCAGCCCTGGTGCATAGCACCTCCCTTGTTAGTTTTCCTTATAAAGAATCTCTTCGTAAAGTCTCCTCGGTTTGGAGAGTAACATCTCCTTCCTTCAGGGACCCTGACCGGGCCCCCGCCTCGCTGGCTCAGCACTGCCAATGGGACTGGCCATGGGGAGTCACTGTCATCTTGTGTCATGTTTTGATTAAAGGAGAGGGTCTTCCAGTGGAGAAGAGGTCCCAGAATGGAGACCATGGGACAGTGAAGCTCTTGAAGCTGAATGCCCAACGGTGGATTGTACGAGCTCTTTTTTTTAGAGAGAAGATCATAGCTGTCATTCTATTTGTGAAAACTGACCCCCAAAACTGAGCCAAAAATAAACATTTGAAACAGTCTCATGCTAAATAAAGCACTGGAGGAGCCACATGTGTGAGAAGAGATGACCCAGGCGGGGTCAGCTTGGAGTATTCTCATTCATTCAAACTCCTCCGTCTGTCCCAAGGTGGTAAAGGCATTCTTCAGTGGGGAGGGACTAAGGTCTAGGGCATGGTGGGGCAGGGAGAGGTGAGAGACAGGCCTTCAGCTCCTTCCTGTAGCCCCCAGAGCAGACAGACAGACAGACAGAGAAGACAGGTTATTTCTGCCTGCAAGTAAGGCCTTCATAAAATCACCTATTCTTGGTTCTCAGTCACGCCTCCAGGAAATGTTAACTGTCCTAGTATTTGAATCTGATTTCTTAGAAATGCCGCCACCTCTGGTTTGTACCTCTGAGAGCCAACAGGGAGGGCCAGGGTGGAGCTGCTTCTCCAGACCAGGAGAGAGTAGCAGTGGGGCTGCCCTGGCTCTGCCCTCAATGTGATCTTCCCCCCTGCCTTCAACTGCCTTTCTGAAAAAGAGCATCTTATTAATAATAACCCCGTTCTCATTTTCTTCTGGGAACTGTAGCTCATTTTTTCCACTGAACAAAAGAGAACTGGGTGGAAAACTGAAGTTAGCTGTGGTGCAGGTGCCAGATGGGTGGGGTCGAGGACAGAAATGCAGTTTTATTGTCCTGAGAAGGAAAAACCCAGCCAGCTCAATGCTAGAAGAAGGAACTTTGAGTATAAAACGGGCTTAAAGAGAGTTCTTGGTCAGATGACCAGTCTCCATGTTCACTAGCCCAGTTAGAATCAGGCACCAGTTACGGGAGCAGGAGGTGACTTTCTCATTTCATGGCCCTGGACTCAAAGTTGTGCCATGGGCCTCCTCGTGGCCATCTCTGACCTGCACCAGGGTTGCCTTTGGCCTCAGGAAGATTTTTTTTTTTTAAATATCCAAAAAGTATATTTCTGAATACTGTATAAATATGTAATTTTCACAATTCATAATTTTTTATAGTTACTTTATTTGAATCAAGATCTCAATAAAGTCCACATATTGCCATTGGTCAATACGACTTTGAGTCTCTTTTAATATGCAGGGTTTTTCTTTCAGTAATTTCTCACTTGCTTACTTCCCTTTTTCCCTTTGCGTTTTATTTGATGAAGAAACCACATTGTTTTGTCTAGTCGAGTTATATAGGGGTTTTTTTGTGGTTAATGTAACATTTCTTCATGTAAAAACTGCTAAGGTGGCTCTGTAGGTGGTAATGTTTTTTTCCATCAGAAATCATGTGTCTGGCTGTATGTCCTTTTGTAATGTTAGTAGCCATTATGCTAAATACTTTATTAATTCATTAAGGGTTGCAAAATAGGGATATTTTGTCAGTTCTTAATTTATTAGCAGCGATACTTGTATGAGGGAGAAACTGTCCTTGGTTCTTACTTTTTAGATTACCTAGTGGTAAAGCTTGTAAAGACATAGATTTACCTTTTAAAAATGTAAACTGGATCATGTCTTTGCCCTGCAGAAAGTCTTCCTGTGGCATCTTCATGCACACAGTGAAATGTGTAGTGTATACATATCCTGCACAATTTGGTCTGACATGATCTTTTTCATCATGTTCCATCACTGCTAGTAAACTATTAGAATGAGCTTAAATTTCAATTAAATAAAAACTTGAAGTTTATTAAAATGTATTGAAAAGGTCAAGCCCTTTGTTTCCCTAGGCTTTTTGCCCTTACTGTTTCCTTTGCCTGTCCACCCTTCCCTCACTTGTTGCCTAGTTGGCTCCTTCTTTGCCTACATGCTGAAATGTCATCTCTGTGTAGAGGCCTTTTCTGACCTCTTCACTTAAGGGGCCTACTCTCTCCTATCTTAGCTCCTGTTTAATTCCTTTATAGCATCCAACACAAACTACAACTATCTTTTTTTCTTTTCTTTTCTTTGGGATGGAGTTTCGCTTGTTGCCCTATAACTATCTTTTTTTCTTTTCTTTTGTTTGAGATGGAGTTTTGCTCTTGTTGCCCAGGCTGGGGTGCAATGGCTTGATCTCAGCTCGCCACAACCTCTGCCTTCCGTGTTCAAGCGATTCTCCTGCCTCAGCCTCCCAAGTAGCTGGGATTACAGGCATGCACCACCACACCTGGCTAATTTTGTATTTTTAGGAGAGATGGGCTTTCTCCATGTTGGTCAGGCTGGTCTTGAACTCCTGACCTCAGGTGACCCACCTGCCGTGGCCTCCCAAAGTGCTGGAATTACAGGCGTGAGCCACTCTGCCCGGCCTGTAACTATCTTTTTAAATGTACTTATTAATCATTTCCCATCAAGAGTGCTAGCTCTGTGAAAGCAGGGATCTTTTCCATCCCATACACCACTGAATCCCAGGGCACATGCAGGGCAATATCTAGCATACAGTGGGTGCTTTACTTTTTCTGAATGAACACCACAAACTTGCCGACCCTACATATCCTCATCTATATGAATGGGATGCAGGGACGAGCTAGGTAACTACAGAATTCCTTGCAGGTTGTCCATGTTTTTCTCTGAGGACATAGAGATGAGGATATGGATCATTCATTGCAATGCTTCCTGAGTTCTTCGTGTTGTAGTTCCTTGAGCAAATGATGTCTGTTATGGGGCAGGCCATTGAGGCTGGTGAGAAGCTCCCAACCCAGGACCTGAGAGAGGAGCTGGTCCGGTAATTGATCAGAAGGCCACAGGAGTTTGGATAGGGAGAGCATTTCTGGAGTCACAGGGGTGGGAGAGTAGGATGAGCTTTTAGATTTAGGGCAGGAAGTTCTTTGGAGTATGTACTTTGAGGGCTCTCTAATTTTTAGGGGCTAGGATTTCCTGAGTCTCCATAGGGTTTTGAAATCCCCCTATGCCCTCAAAATTCACTTTCTTCAGGAAATCCCATCAATTTAAGAATTATTTCAAAGCATTCTCCTTTTACAATGTAAACACTCGGCCTCAGGAAGATTTTTAAAGTTTTTAAATTTTTAGAGAGGGGAAGAGTGGGGTTGGAAGATTTTTGAAAAACTGGTAGGTAAAACCACTCTGAGCCACTGGATATCAGTGACTGGTGACCACCAGCTGCCCCTTTGGATGGGGCCTCAGGATGGGGCCACTGGTTCATACAAGTCCCCACCTGGCCTGCTGCACTCATTCACCTCAGTGACAGTCCCCTGGGTATTGTTTGTTCTGTCCCCTGCACACTCAGGGCTCTGGATCCTCCTAGGGTCTCACCTGCAAAGTGAACAAGGGCAGTCTGGACCTGGTAACCCCAAGCAGCCCCTTGGGGAGGTGAGAACTGGCCTCGTGGGGGCAGGTCATGGTCTATTCAGCAGACCCCCTGGCTCACCACTCAGCTGCTGTGAGACCTTCCACATGCCAGCGATCCCTCTGTGCCTCAGTTTCTTGGGAGGCCAAGGCAGGTGGATCACCCGGGGTCAGGTGTTCAAGACCAGCCTGGCCAACATGGCAAAACCCCGTCTTTACTAAAAATACAGAAATTTGCCACGTGTGGTGGCACATGCCTATAGTCCCAGCTACTCGGGAGGCTGACGCAGGAGAATCGCTTGAACCTGGGAGATGGAGGTTGCAGTGAGCTGAGATCATGCCACTGTACTCCACCATGGGTGACAGAGTGAGACTCTGTCTCAAAAAAAAAAAATAAATAAATAAAAATGGTCGAAGTAATAGCAGTAGCCACCTCCTAGACTTGTCGGGATGATCAGATGGGTTAACGTGCATTAAGCAACAGAACAGTGCCTGGCACCTAAGCACTTAGCATTACTTTCATAGTCCTACATTTGAATCCCAACTCTTTCACTTGCTCAGTGCATCACCTTTCAGAAAGGCTTTTAGCTTCCAAGCTTCAGCTTCCCAACTAGTTAAAGCAGCCATGAGGACTGCTAAGAGGATAAGCTGGAGATACCCTCTTGTCACTTGTGAATGCAAGCTTCGTCACCACCTGCCTTGTCTCTCTTGCGGAAGTAGCAGGCTTGGGGAGCAGAGGCTCTCCAGCCTCCGTGCCTCCATGCACTGCCTCTTGCATCCCTGTGCCACAGAGAGGGCAAAGACGTTGGCATTCTCTGCAGGGATTTGCCTTGTGCCCTATCTGGACTGTTCCCCCTCCTCTGTTTAGGTAGCTGGTTTCCTCTTTGCAGAGAGGGAAGCAGCACAAGTTGAAATACCAGAATGTTTTTGGCAGCCAAGCGAGGTGCTTGTCTCTTGAGCAAGCTGGGACATTTTTTGCCTGCGTGCAGTTCGGAGATGAACTGTGTTGTCACCACATGAGTGAAGCCTAGAACTGCCTGGATGCCGAGTGGTCAGAGTAGCAGAGGCTGCGACATCTTCTAAGGAAATAAAAACGGGCCAACAGCTGGCTCCTTGGGTCTCACCTCTGCCACCCACAGGCTGAGGAAGCTCCTTTTCTGGCCGGGGGTATGTTCAGACATGGCCAGGTAGTGGATTTGCCTATGTTAGGCCAGACACAGTGGCTCATGCCTATGTATAATCCTAGAACTTTGGGAGGCTGAGGCAGGCAGATCACTTGAGGCCAGGAGTTTGAGACCAGACTGGCCAACATGGTGAAACACCGTCTCTACTAAAAATATAAAAATTAGCCAAACGTGGTGGCACACGCCTGTAGTCCCAGCTACTTGGGAGGCTGAGGCAGGAGAATCACTTGAACCCAGGAGGCAGAGGTTGCAGTGAGCTGAGATCACACCACTGCACTCCAGCCTGGGTGACAGAGTGAGACCTTGTCTCAAAAAAAAAAAAAAAAAAAAAAAAAAAGAAAAGAATCCTTAGACAATTGGCTGTGAAGACACATCTCAGAAGCGCCAAGGTGTACCAGATCTTATCAACCCCGTTCTCCCTCCAGCCTCACTACAGTGTGTAAGGGTCTCCCTTCCCCAGGGCAACCTTGTTCACCCTGTGGACTGACTAACCCGGGGTCACTTGATCTGGGCACTACTGACATTTGGGACAGGATTATTATTATTATTATTATTTTTGAGACGAAGTCTCCTCTGTCACCCAGGCTGGAGTGCAGTGGCATGATCTCGGCTCACTGCAAGCTCCACCTCCCAGGTTCACGCAATTCTCCTGCCTCAGCCTCCTGAGTAGCTGGGACTACAGGCGCCCACCACCACGCCCAGCTAATTTTTTTTTTGTATTTGTTAGTAGAGATGGGGTTTCACTGTGTTAGCCAGGATGGTCTCAATCTCCTGACCTTGTGATCTGCCCGCCTCGGCCTCCCAAAGCGCTGGGATTATAGGCGCCTGGCCTGGGACAGGATTATTCTTTGTTGTGAGGCTGTTCTCTGCATTGTAGAATGTTTAGCAACATCTCTGGCATGTACGCACTAGAAATCAATGACACTCCCTACTCCAGTTGTCTCACAAATGTCTCTGGACATTGCTGAATATCTCTGGGTAGCAAAATTACCCCTGAGCTGAAAACCACTGTCCTAACCAAGTATGGGATGCAGAGAATGTATAAAAATCAATACCCGTTGACTGTAATGAAATGGAGCTGGTGACGTTTAGGTGAAGTCTGCTGGTTGAACGCCTCCCCGTAAATGTCACTGGGCTTTAATTTTTTGCTTCCAAGTGACCTCATGTAAGCTGGAGTTACAAACAAGATAGCATGTGCCGAGTGTTGCGTGCGGGTGTGATGAGGTACAGAAGAACGCTCTCTTGTTCCTCTTCTCATTTAAAAAGCCAAACACAGTGGATATGTTGGCTCATGCCTGTAATGCCAACACTTTGGGAAGCCATGGTGGAAGGATCGCTTGAGGCCAGGAGTTTGAGACCAGCCAGAACAATATAACAAGACCATCTCTACAAAAAAAATAAAACATTATCTGGGCATAGTGGCCTGTGCTTTTAGTCCCAGCTACTCGGGAGGCTGAGGTGGGAGGATCACTTGCAGCCAGGAGGTGGAGGCTGCAGTGAGCTGTAATTGCGCTACTGCACTCCAGTCTGGGTGATAGAGCGAGACCCTGTCTCAAATTATTATTATTTTTTTAATTTTAAAAATAAAACTCCAGCACAACCTTGAGGCACGGAAGGATGTAGGGCCTCCAGCTCACATGTAGGGGATGGAGACCCTAAGCCCACCTATGCCTGAGTCACTGTTGATGCAGCAGGCACTGGGTGCCTTGTAGCAAGAGGAGTTCATGGCACAATCCCCAAGCCGTGTCCCCTGAAAGACCGCAGGGAGACGGTTTTCAGATCTGCAGTAGTTTGGCTGTCATAGGAGATTGTGGGTTTGCCTGACACCCAAAAATAGTCTGTGGCTTCAGGGGCTGACGTTGTAACATGTTCAACCCTTGCTGGCATTTACTCCCTGGAGTCTCTGAAAAGGTCCTGTGTGCAGAGCAGCCTGCCTGAGACAACTAGGCTGCTGTGTGCCGTGTTGGCCGTGAGGTGTTTACGTGTTAGTTTCTTGTTGGGTGTTCCACCCTGTTCTCTGCGGGCAGCTGTGACTGGAAACATGTTTTTTCGAGATTTATGTTTTGTTTTTATAAACATTTTTCTTTGGGGACGTGAAGTTTTTTTCTGGATTTGTTTTTCATCATTCCAATTATCCATAGCTTATCATATTATCATGTTATTATAATATTGATCAGTGTATTCAATAAATATGTGTTGAGTGCCTACTACGTTCTGGATACTGTTTTAGGGGCTGGAGATATAACAGCCAACACGACAGAAATTCTTACTCTTCTGAGCACACATTCTATACAGGTAGTAAATGAGAAATGCGTGGTTTTTTTTTTTTTGAGACAGGGTCTCGCCCTGTCACCCAGGCTGGAGTGCAATGGTGCGATCTCAGCTCACTGCAACCTCCACCTCCCGGGTTCAAGCGATTCTCTTGCCTCAGCCTCCTGGGTAGCTGGGATTACAGGCATGCCCCACCTCGCCCAATTAATTTTTGTATTTTTAGTAGAGATGGGTTTTCACCATGTGGCCCTGGCTGGTCTCGAACTCTCGACCTCATGGGATCTACCTGTCTCAGCCTCCCAAAGTGCTGGGATTACAGGCATGAGCCGCTGCGCCCAACTGAGAAATGCATGTTGATATGTCATGTCAGATGGCGATGAGAGGATGGGAGAGCAAAGCAGGGAAGGACTGTGGACCAGGTCAGGCCAGTTGGAGATAGGTTGCCCTTTTCCTTTGGTGGAGACATTTCCATGCAGCAGTGTTTGAGCAAAGATCTCAAAAGCATGAGTGGTGGAGCTCTGTAGAAAGAGGAAGGAACAGGAGCAGCCAGGGCAAAGGCTCTGAGATAGAATGTGGTTGGCGTGTTGGTCGCCAGCAGAGCCTGGTGTGGCTAGAACAGCATGAGTAAGGGAGAGAGGGGCGGTGGAGGTGAAGCTAGATCATTAGAACCTTGGGAAACTTAGAAGGGTCCTTGCTTCGCTCCACACTGGGAAGTCTTCAGAGGATTTTAAACAGAGGAATGACATGGCCTTGCCTTGGAAAACGTGATTGGTGGCTGCCCTGCTGAAAATGTACTGTAATGGGTCAAGGGCAAGAACAGGGAGATGGGTGAGGGGGAAGGATGTTGTAATATGTTAGGGGACATGCAGGGGTGGTTTGGACCAGAGTGTTAATAGTGAAAGCCAAAAGAAGTAGTTTATACCTACTCCGTGTACGCAAAAATTAAAAATGAAATAGTTTGATGCTGGATGTGTTCTGAAAGGAGATAGAGCATACGGGACCTACAGAGGATTAATGCAATACAAGCACATGATGAAAACAATTAAACGATTCAAAAGCACATCACTTCCTATACCTATTCTTCAGAGATAACTGCTGTTAATTTTTTTTTACTACTTCTTCCAGATTTTTCCTTTGCATTTTAACTTGTATTATGTTGGTGCACAAGTTATTGAGGTTTTTGCCATTTAAAAGTAATGGCAAGAACCACAATTACTTGTGCACCAACTTAATATATGTACATGAGTGTATTCATGTGCATATTGGCAGGAACTTGTTTCCTTGAAATGGAACCTCATATTTTATGATACGTATTTTCTGAAACATATTTTATGGTAACTTGCTTTTCCTCTCTATCTTAGCACTCATCTCCTGTCAGCACATATCATTCTTCCCCGTTATTTTTAACTTTTCTATTTTGTCCAGTTCCGTTTTCAGCACCTGTCACAGTATCTGGGATGTAGTAGCTGTTCAATAAAGATTAATTAAATGCACTAAATATTTCATCATCTATTGACTGATTTCCTGTTGGTAGACATTTAGATTGTTTTTTTTTTTTTCCACCCTATTTTAAACTATGCTGCCTTTAGCCATTCTTGTAAATACATCTTTGCTCAGTTGGGTATGTACCTCTGTAGGGTAAGTGACTAGATTTAACATCACTGGCTCAAAGGGTGTGTGCATTTTAAATTTTATATTGTCCTATGAGGAGGTTTCTTCACATCTCCGGTCAAAGCCTTATGTGATTTCCTGTTTCCTCTTTCAAAGGCACTGGTGATTGTCAATCTTTATAATCTTCGACAAACCAATGAGTAAAAACAGTATCTTGCTGCCTTGATTTGAATTTTTGATGTGAGTGGATTTAAGCATTTTTTAACATGGGGTGTTTGTGAATTCCATAGCTCCATTTTTCAGGATTCTGGGTCCTAATGTTCTGATTGTCTGCCTCCTTGGAGGAAATGAGGGATAATGATGGCTAAAAATTGTTGAGCACTTACTATGTGCCAGCCCCTGTGCTAAGTACAGTGTATGGGTTAACTCAATCTTCCCATAAAGAAGATTCTCTTTAATCTCCCCATAAACCTGTGTAAGTGAGGTATGGTTGTTATGCCCTCTTTCAAATAACAAAACTGAGGCACAGAGAGGAAAGGGTTAACTGAGTCACCCAAGGTCATATAGAGAGTGAGTGGGGAGCTGGTCTTTGGACCTATGCAGAACTCTTAACTACCATTCTGTGCAGTTTGTGTAATTGGTAATGGTGGCGATTGTTCTTTAAGATTTAACCATTCTGTGATACCTCGAAAGCAGAAAACCAGAATGTTCCTGGGTAAGGAAATGATCTGAACACAGACATGGTGCTCTGCCTGAGCTTGGGGCCCTAGTCCATGGGGTGGCAGCTGGAGACAGAGCTCTGTGTTCAGCCTATGAAAGACAGCTGAGCAGCAGGCACATTCTGTGACATGCCAACAGCCATACAAGGAAATAGTATCACCTCTTTCCACAGTGAGTCACTTTTCCTTCTTAGGGAGTCTCCAGTTAAGCTGCAGAACTGGATCTGGGAAACCAACTACAGAGGTGTCAACTGTTAGAACTGTAGATTGAATCAGATGGATGGATATATGTTGGATGGAGGGATGGGTGGATGGATAGAGGGATGAGTGGATACAGGATGGGTGGGTAGATGGATAGAGGGGTGAGTGGGTAGATAAATGAGTGGATAATAGATGGGTGGACGAATGGGTGGATGGATGGAGGGATGGGTGGATGGATAGAGGGATGGGTGGATGGATAAGGGATGGGTGGACAAGGGGTGATGGATGGATGATGGGTGGATGATGGATGATGGATGGATGTATGATGGAAGGATAGATGATGGATGGATGGATGATGGATGATGGATGGAGGATGGATGAATGGATGGATGGATAGGTGATGGATGATGATGGATACACAGATGGAAGGGAGAAAAGAGGGAAGGAGGGAAGGAAGGAGGAAGGAAGGAGGGAAGGAAGGAGGAAGGAAGGAGGGAAAAAAGGATAGATAGATAAAATATCTCAGTTCATTTTAAAAAAAATTCCTATTGTATACTAACCACTGCTTTAGGTACTGGGGATTGGAAGATGAAGGACCTGGTGCCCTGCCACCAGTGAGCTCACTGTCTACAGCACGATAGTGTCACCTTCTCTGTGTTGTAAATCCCTTCGGAATCTCGTCAAAATTATGCTCCCCTTCTCTGAATAATAGTTTCAAATGCAAAAAAATGCAGAGGATTAAAAAGGAAAGTGGTTATATTGAAGTACAGCTATCAAAGTATATATAAAAATCAGAAAACTGTGGAGTAATAATACATTTGCTTCTTTAGTAACACATTAAACTAGATTTGGCATAAGGTCTAATAACTACCCTAATTTTGAAGTAATGACAAGTATAAACAATATTTGGAGACATCTGCCACCAAAGCAGTGTGACATGAAAATATCTGCAATTTCTGTTGCTTTCAAAGTCTCGGGTGTTGCTAATACCACTGCAGTCTGTTGCCTATATTCCTAATTGAAGGGCATGCTAAATTTCGGTTAGAGTTAGTGAAAATAATTATGAATATGTACAAGTTCATCAGCGGATATGTACAAGTTCGAAGACCCCCAGAATTCTCTCTCCATAGATCCCCAAACTCACAGATTCCAGAAAAATGACTCTGGGCTAGATGGAGAGAGAAATCATAGCAAGATGTTCATCACAGGGTATATACTCACAGAGTCAAGTGGTGCACAGGGTTCCACATTATTTAAATGATTTGTGTCACCATCTTTCTCTCTCTTTTTTCCCTCCTGACTGCTTATAGTTGAATTTTTGTAAGATAGATTTCTGATATTTCCCCCTTGTGGAGTGTTATCAGTTCTGTGTTCATGTAGGAATGGGCACTATAACCTAGAGCACTCCTGGAAGGCTTCCTGGAGGAGCTGTTGCCCACAGCATGACCTTAACGGGCGAATGATAATCCCAGCACTTTGGGAGGCCGAGGTGGGCGGATCACCTGAAGTCAGGAGTTCAAGACCAGACTGACCAATATGGTGAAACCCCGTCTCTACTAAAAATGCAAAAATTAGTTAGTTGTGGTGGCGGGCACCTGTAGTCCCAGCTACTTTGGAGGCTGAGACAGGAGAATTGCTTGAACCAACTGCACTCCAGCCTGGGCAACAGAGTGAGACTCTGTCTCAAAAAAAGGGTGAACGTGAGCAGGCCAGGAATGACCAGGATAAGAGGACACAAAAGACCATTCTGACAGAGAACAGAGATGAAAATATCGAGCCTTGTCAGAAAATCACAAGAAATACAATATTCATGGAGCACAGGCTCCTTTTCCTTTACAAAGTCTTTCCAGCCAGCCCAGCAAAGCGTAGGTTTCAACTTCTCCTTTGTTGCAGCCTTCTCCAAAGTGTCAGATGTAAAAGGGAGGAGCAGGCCTTGGCTAGGGTTGGGACTGATGAGGCAGGTACAGGCCCAGATACTGTAGACCACATCAGGGAGCTTCAGATGTATCGTGTAGGTAATGGGGAGCCACTGAAGATGTTTGAGGAGCAGAAGAGCATAGTCCAAGATCAGTTTGAGATGATCACTCTGGCTGCTTCGTGGGGAATGGATTGCAAAAGTGAGCCTAGAGGCAGGGAATCAGAAAAGGGGACATTCAGTTCAGGGGAGTTATGATAAAGGCCTGAACTGGGACAGGGATGGTGGGAAAGGAAAGGAGGGGACAGATTTGAGGACCATTAAAATGTAGAACAGGGGCCGGGTGCGGTGACTCATGCCTGTAATCCCAGCACTTTGGGAGGCCGAGGTGGGTGAGGTCAGGAGTTCAAGACCAGCCTGGCCAACATGGCAAAACCCCATTTCTAGTAAAAATACAAAAATTAGCCGGAGGTGGTGGTGCATGCCTGTAATTCCAGCTACTCGGGAGGCTGATACAGAAGAATCACTTGAACCCAGGAGACAGAAGTTGCAGTGAGCCGAGATGGTGCCACCACACTCCAGCCTGGGCGACAGAGCAAGACTGTCACACACACACACCACACACACACACACACACACACACACACACACACACACACACAAAAGTAGAACAGATAAAGAATGGCCCAGGAAAAAATAAGATCAGGAATGTGTGAATAGGGCAAGTTTGGGGAGAAGAAGGAATTCTGAGAGACAAGGGTTTGTGGTCCCACAACCTCTTGTGAGGTTTTTAAGGAGCAGGTGGATAGGGAGAGATCTAAGGAGCCTCCCACACCGTTTTCCCAGGTGACCAAGGTAGGCTTCCCTGGATTTAGCAACGTGAAGTCCTGCACCCAGGAGCTTGGGCAGAATTGCAATGCTGCAAGTTCAATTAAAGGTTCTCAGGAGGCTGGGCGCAGTGGCTCGTGCCTGTAATCCTAGCACTTTGGGAGTCTGAGGCTGGCTGATTGCTTGAGCCCAGGAGTTTGAGACCAGCCCGGGCAACGCAGTGAGACCCCCTCTCATCTCTATAAAAATTAGCTGGGTGTGGTGGCATGTGCTTGTAGTCCCAGCTACTTTGGAGGCTGAAGTGGGAGGCCGGCTGGAGCCCGGAAGGTGGAGGCTACAATGAGCCATGATTGTGCCACTGCACTTTAGCCTGGGTGACAGAGTAAGACCCTGTCTCAAAGAAAAAAGATTCTCAGGAAGTCAGTGTTACCACCTTTGCAGACCACTATCTCCCTGCACTGAACAAAGGCAAAAAATTGTGAGAATTTAACCACTTAAAAAAATAAATAAATAAACCCTTTACTTTGTAGGGATTTATATGCCTTTCTGGGGTTGAATATTTTTTTGTTCATAGCCACAGTTGGGGTTACATACGATCTTATAAAATGCTATGATAGTGTCCAACAAATATTGTGTTGCAGAATATATGCCTTTCTTTTCCAAGGGCTTTTTTAAAAAGTGTCACTGGCTTGTGCAGGCCAGAGAGCCCTACTGCACTTCACCTGAGAAAGTGGGTGAGCATTTTTTCTAGGACTTCTTGACACGATCAGGGTTTCTGGGCCCTGAAGAGGCAGCCCCTGGCAGGGAGCAAGGCCAGTCGGAGACACATACGAAAGTCCGTGTGTTTGGGGACATCAGCTCGGCTGGGGTGGCTCTTCCCTGTGGGATTCAGACAGGCTGGACTTGCCCCAACCAATGTAGAAGCTGTAGAAGGTATGTGTGTCTCTTTGATGGCCTGGGGTGAGCCTGGGAGGAGGTGGTTTTCTCTCTCACACACATGCGTGCACATCCACACCTGCACCTGTACCTGTACCTGCATCCATATCGGCATCCATACCCACACCCGCAACCACACAGTAGTGAAGGACGGGGCTCCAGAGTCAACATCTTCTCATTGGCCTTTGCCTGCCTGCTTCTTTTTGGCTTCTTTCCTCTCCATCTCCCCTGACCTTGGAAGCTGCATTCAGAACTCACCATCATGGAGGAAATGGGATATTTTATTTTCCTGACAGAAAACGGAATCAGATGACAGTATTGGGAAACACTGGGGAACTGCCATGTGGGCTTGGATCTGTTGTTTTTCTTGTTAACTAGGAGTTACAAAAACACTATTGTTGCAGACCTTGCTTTGAAAGTATTTCCAAAGTGTGTTAGTCCGTGTTAAATCCATGGCATGGAACTGAATGTGCTTCGGTGATTTAATCAGGTAGGTGTCAGTTTCCTCTCTGCATTCCACGCTGTGCCCTGCGTCCACCTCCGCACGTTTCTCCATGCTGTGCACACACCTGGGACACCTTTCCTCTTCTTCCTTTACAAAGTCTTGCCAGCCAGCCAGGCAAAGCATAGGTCTCAACTTCTCTGTTGCAGCCTTTTCCAAAGTGTCACATGCAAGCTGGTGACTCACAAGATGATTTTAAGCCGTACCTCCACAGACTTTATAGAAATTAATAGCTCTCTGTTTATTTTTCTAGTTACCTTCCATTTATAGCAAATTATACTAGTTTTTCCACTAATTTAGGGGTAATGTTTCCCTTTTAAATTAAACCATTGAAGTAAAAATATAGATGAGCTGATTTAAAGAGCCCTGAAAAATAAATAAAACAACAGACATTACATGGATAGGGCAAAAAATGGAAAAGTTATTCAATGAATGATTTTTGTTTTTTTTTGAGATGGAGTTTTGCTCTTGTTGCCCAGGCTAAAATGCAATGACACTATCTTGGCTCACTGCAACGTCTGCCTTCCAGGTTCAAGCGATTCTCCTGCCTCACCCTCCTGAATAGCTGTGATTGATTACAGGCGCCCGCCACCATGCCCCACTAATTTTGTATTTTTAGTAGAGATGTGGTTTCTCCATGTTGGTCAGGCTGGTCCCAAACTCCTGACCTCAGGTGATCTGCCTGCCTTGGCCTCCCGAAGTGCTGGGATTACACCCAATGAATGATTTTAAAATGGGAAGGCTTGCTGTGTTCTGGGCTGCGCTCTTCTGCAGTTCCTGTGGGAGCATGTGGATAGTAATTCATTCATTTTTCTGATCTCGGTTTTCTCACCAATAAAAGGGGCTGCCTCATATGTTGGTTAACCCTTGTTCCAGGTGGCCAGTAGCTAGTTTTTTTTGGTTGTTTTTTTTTTTTTTTTTTTTTTTTTTTTTTTTTTTTGAGACAGTCTCGCTGTGTCGCCCAGGCTGGGTGCAGTGGCACAATCTCAACTCACTGCAACCCCTGCCTCCCATGTTCAGGTGAGTCTTGTGCCTCAGCCTCCTGAGTAGCTGGGATTAGAGGCACCCGCCACCATGCCTGGCTGATTTTTGTGTTTTTAAGTAGAGACGGGGTTATGCCATGTTGGCCAGGCTCGTTTTGAACTTCTGGCCTCAAGCAGTCCACCCACCTCAGCCTCCTAGAGTGCTGGGATTATAGGTGTGAACTACCACGCCTGGCCCAGTAGCTAGTTTTTATTGGACCCATAAATAGTTGATCTTTTTTTTTGTTTTTTTGTTTGTTTGTTTGAGACAGTCTCGCTCTGTCACCCAGGCTGGAGTGCAGTGGCGCGATCTCAGCTCACTGCAAGCTCTGCCTCCCGGGTTCACGCCATTCTCCTGCCTCAGCCTCCTGAGTAGCTGGGACTACAGGCACCTGCCACCACGCCTGGCTAATTTTTTGTATTTTTAGTAGAGACAGGGTTTCACCATGATAGCCAGGATAATAGTTGATCTTTTTTAAAATGTGTGCTTTTCACTGTCCTTGCTAGACTGCAAGGTCCCCTCGGGGAGGGACTTTGTAGGCACTATTAAATGCTACACCTACACACTCCTGGGTGGTTAGTAGAAAAATGGCCTTTTCGAATAATTTCCTTTTTGTTTTTTTTTGGTCTGAAGTGTGAATTCATCATTTAGGTGGAAGATACGGAGAAGGCTTGCATATTGCAAATCAGACAAAGAGGTAGTTAATGGGGTGAAGGTCATGGCAGGTGGCTCTTACTGCAGTCACTTCCCTGTGAAGAAAGGCCCTGGCCGTAGAGAAGGGACTTGGCAGTCTCTGCTCCAGGACCTCATAGACCCGTGTAAGCCCAAGATCAGTTTGTCAATCATGAGGCACTGTTGGGAGGAAACACTTAGCATGCAGTTATTCACTAGTGACCAATTTGTTTTAAACCCCCGGCCTAAGTTGTTTATGCTGCTGAGTAAGTTATAGACAACAGAAATGTATTGCTCACAGTTCTGAAACCTGGGAAGTCCAAGATCAGGGTGCCAGCAGGTTTGGGGTCTGCTGAGGGTTGCTCTCTGCTTCTGAGATGGTGCCTTGTCACTGTATTATTTGTAGGGGATGAACTCTGTGCCTTCACGTGGTGAAAGGGATGGAAGGGCAAAAGGGATTTACTTAGTTCTCTCCATACCTTTTGTAAGGGACTAACCCTATGCATGATAGCGGAACTCTTCTGGCCTGATCACCTCCTAAAGGACCCACCACTTAATACTCTTGCCTTGGGGATTAAATTTCAACATGAGGCCGGGCGCGTGGCTCACACTTGTAATCCCAAGCACTTTGGGAGGCCAAGGTTGGCGGATCACTTGAGGTCAGGAGTTCGAGACCAGTCTGGCTAACATGGCAAAACCCGGTCTCTACTAAAAATACAAAATTTAGCCAGGCATGGTGGTACATGCCTGTGATCCCAGTTACTGGGGAGGCTGGGGCAGGAGAATTGCTTGAACTCGGGAGGCGGAGGTTGCAGTGAGCTCAGATGGCTCTACTGCACTCCAGCCTGGGCAACAGAGTGAGACTTCATCTCAAAAAAAAAAATTAATTAATTAATTAATTTCAACATGAATTTTGGAGGTGACATGGCCATTGAAACCCTAGCAACCCTCCAGAATCATCATTCTAAACAATCACTTCACACTTCGGCTCCAGATCTGTGCTGTCCCATATGGTAGCCACCAGCCACACAGGGTTACTGAGCACTTGAAATGCAGCCAGTTCCCACTGAGCTGCGTTCTGGGAAAAATTAGCCCAAACAAAAGAATATAAAATATCTCCTTAATGCTTTTTCATATTTGTTTAGATTTGATACTTTTCCCATATGGATTACATGATGAAATGACAATATTTGGGTGTATTCAGTTGAATAGATTAATCAATTTCTTTTTACTTTTTTAAAAAACACAGCTACTAGAAAATTTGTAGTTGTACATGTGTCTTGCATGAGGATGAAGGAAATGGACCTGGGTCAGAGCTGAGCCAGAGAAAATCCCGGAACACAATTTTTTTTTCCATTTTTAATTGTGATTTTCTCAATTCCTGACCTCAGTCTCCTGAGAGGGAAGAAAAAAAAAAAAAGATTTTAGTTAATTGATGGTTCTGGTTAGTTGGGCTCAGTTAATCAGGGGTCTGCCTCTAATTGCCTGTGCTGTCACCTCTTCCTGGGTTTGTAAACACTCTGCCCTTGTTGCCCGCTGCTCATGCCCTCTCTGTGGATTCTGCTTGAGCTACACACAGAAAGGCGGAGGTTGCAGAATTCAGAGCTCCTGCGACAGACAGGTGGAAGGGTGACAATGGAATGATGGAGTATTTACTGGATGACTATAAATGGCCAGTCTGGGGATGAACTTGAGGTTTAGTTATCTGAAAGCCAGAGTCCTCGCCTCCTGTCTCTTCCAAAACTGACCGGTGTCCACCTGTGGGGAGGCATGTTGCAAGCTGACCTCTAGAGAGGGACTTTGGAATATCATTCTGTGGATGTTGTAATAGTCCCACTTTGCTCAGGAAGCCATGTGGGGTGTGTGTGTGTGTGTGTGTGTGTGTATGTTTGTGTGTGTGATGGACTCTGGCTCTGTCACCCAGGCTGGAGCGCAGTGGTGTGATCTTGGCTCACTGCAACCTCCGCCTCCCGGGTTCAAGTGATTCTCCTGCCTCAGCCTCCCGAGTAGCTGGGATTACAGGCACACACCACCACACCCGGCTAATTTTTGTATTTTTAGTAGAGTTGGTGTTTCACCATGCTGGCCAGGCTGGTCTCAAACTCCTGACCTCAAGTGATCTGCCCACTTCGGCCTTCCAAAGTACTGGGATTATAGGTGTGAGCCACTATGCCCAGCCTGGTGTGTGTTTTGATCTTCTCCCCTTCACCCCATAGTTGAAGTAGATTTCCACCCTGTGGGGATAACACCCAAAGCTGGACAGACCAGATGGACAGCAGTTTATGTGTCACGTACAATCAGCCCCAGGGAAGCAGATGCTGTGCACCATGCAGGGCCACACGGTTGCATCTGGGGACGGTGAACATCCAGGGGCCATGGGAGGCAGGCTATGCAGAAGCAAGAAGATGCAATAATCCCTGTGTCCCACAAGGGGATATGATTGTCTTGTTTAAATAATCCCAGAGGCTGGAAGGGAACAGAAACCCACTCTCCAGGGATAGGCAGGCACTGTACCTGGTCTTGCTGAGATAAAGGAGGCTGTCTGGCTAGAGGACCTTATTTGAGGAAGCAAAGTAGTCGGGGAAACTTACCTTCAGGCCATATGAGATGCTCTTGGCTTTCCCCAGGTGTCAAGGCAGCACATAATATTAATTTCAGGCCTTATACCACAGTGTGGTGGAGAAAAGTGGACAATGGAATTATATCTTGGTTTGAGTCCTGGCTGTGGACTCATTCTGAGATATGTCATTCACCTCGTCGATCCTCAGTGTGCCCATCAATAAAATGGGCTCGTTAACATCTACCATATGTGTGTGTGTATCTGTCTGTCATCAACATATACAGACCCACCACACATTTATCCTCTCAAAAAAGGTGGTTTAATCCCTCCCTCCTTCAAACAACAGCAATGCAACCGCAACCAAATCAGAAGGAGCGTTGAATGGAAAACACGTGTGTCCGTTGAGCAAACTCAGTTCTTCAAGCCAAAGGCTACATCTGGCCTTCCATGTACGATTTCCACAGACTAAATGAGGACTTGGTTTTGCATGGCCAGAGGCAGACATTGGCTCATTCTTTTTCAGGGCCAAGGAGCCAGGCTGTTAGTTGATGTCATGCTGAGAGGACATGGCCTCCACCCTTGTTCTGACGCCACTGTCCAAGTTCCGAGGACTTTACCTTGGCGTGGTGAAGGCAACTGCCTGGGATTGAGGCCGGCATGGTCAAGGCAGCCCTGAGAAGGCCTTGTGTGCTGCAGCTTGAGTCATCTCCCCCTTCTCCAGAGTTGGGTCGTTGCCTTCTTGGCTTTAGAGGCGGCCTTGCCTGTGTGCAGAGCAAAGGGGCTGTGGGGACTTGGAGGAGATATCAGGAAAAGCTGGCAGTGCCCAGTGGCTGCCTGCTCTGCCCAGGGGAATGGCCAGGACCTGGCTGAGCATAAGCCCTCCCTTTGTGCAGGGCAGTGGAACATCTGTCAGCTCTTTCCTTCCAAATGCAGGGACCGTCTTTGTTCAAAGGTAGAAGCTCATCTAAGCAGTTCAAGGGCAGTGGTCCCTGAGATTCCTCAGGTGCTCAAAAGCCACCTGATACGTGCGTTGAGGGTATCACTGCCCCTTGCTCCTGTACATCTTAAGTAGGGACATTTTCTTTTCTTTTCTCTTTTTTTTCAAGAGGGAGTCTTGCTTTGTTCCCCATGCTGGAGTGCAATGGCACAATCTTGGCTCGCTACCACCTCTGCCTCCTGGGTTCAAGCGATTCTCCTGCCTCAGCCTCCCGAGTAGCTGGGATTACAGGCATGCACCACCATACCCAGCTAATTTTTTTTTGTATTTTTAGTAAAGACGGGGTTTTGCCCTATTGGCCAGGCTCGTCTCGAACTCCTGACCTTAGGGGATCTGCCTGCCTTAGCCTCCCAAAGTGCTGGGATTACAGGTGTAAGCCACCATGCCCGGCCCAGTAGGGACATTTTCTATGGCACCTCTAGCCTGGGTCACCTTATGGGACCCTGGAGTCACAGCCCAGGGAGTGAAACGATGCAGGTCTTTGATATGTATGCGTGGTGGTGGTCTGGAATCCCGCAAACAGCCAGCAGAATTTCATCATCCGAGGTCTGAATCAACCTGTTCTGCCCCTTCTGGGAGTTGAGTGGATGTAGAGAGAGAATTGCAAGGACCTTGGGGAGCCCAACCCAGTTTATCAGCTGTTTGCACTTATTTGTTTATACTCACGAGTGTGTTGTATATTCATAAATGAACACACAGTTTTGTAATGAGCAAATGCTTTGTGTCAGATATGGCTCCTGCCCATGTGGATCTGACAGCCGTGTGTGTGTGTGTGTGTGTGTGTGTGTGTGTGTGTGTGTATCTACCTCCATATGTAGTGCATATAGATCTGTCACTAAGCAGAGCTGTGACCATTTATTGAGCATCCTGGGGCTATGAATACTGTTCTCATTTAACCCTCACCATCACATTGGTTCATTCAACAGCTATTGATGGAACATGTACTATGGGCTAGGTGTTAGGTGCTCAACATTCAGAGGTAGAAACTTCTGGAACCTATCCTATTTTTAGCCTCTTTTCATAAATGAGGAAACCCAGACTGTGTGGTCAGGTACCTTGCCTGGGCATACACCATCTGTACGTCACCAAGGTGGGATCCAAGCCTGGTGCCCCTCCCTGTGATGGTTAACTGCCTCTTCTGCATCCATGTGCAGATTTCCAAGTGGGCATGTCTACAAACTCACGGGTGTCCATGTCTGTCCAAGTAACAGACCCGGAGGCACAGGTTGCTGGTTTGGAACACATAATTCCCTACCCTGGCTAGAGTATCTACTTCCGTGAGTGTTTATTTCCTTATCAGTAGAGCAGTTAGTAATGTCTGTCTACCAGCCTTGTGGAATATGAGAGGGGAAAAGGGTGGGGCAATGAGATAATGTTGGAGAAAGGCCATTTTTGACTGAAAAGAACCATGTGGATGAAGACCCATATAGATAAAGAACTAAGAAAACTAGCAAGATGAAAAGATTTACCATTGGTGGAAGGACGTTAACATTTATCAAATATCTATGTTTTCCAACTGATGTTTACAGTTACACAGCAATGTGTGTGTTATATCCCCCCTACGGTAAAAGAGGGAAACTGAGTCTCACGGTTACAGAGTGGTGGATTGAAATAATTTGAATCCAGATCCTGCCCCGTCCAGAGCCCATGCTCTTTGTGGCAGACCAGGGCTTGATACACTACGGCTCATGGGCTAAATGCTGCCAGCCATCTGTTTTTGTAAGTGGAGTTTTATTGGAACACAGCCTCGCCCATTCGTTACGTACTTGTCTGTGTCTGTTTTGAGCTACAGCGGCAGAGCTGAGCCGTTGTGAGAGAGATCACGTGACCTGCTAAGCTGAAAATCTTAACTCTCTGACCCTTTACTGAAAAAGTTGGCAAACCTCTGTTCTAAGAAGGCCTGTGATAAGGATGGATTTTTAAAAGCAATACCATAGAAATGCTACAAAATGTGAACATGCACATACGCATACCTCCAGCAAAACCAGCCATCTGGAGCGTTTTGGAGGCTTTGGGAGCCTCATTTTCTGGAGAGTTAAGCTTTACTTTTAAGGAATTTTTCTAAACTCTATCACCCATTTATTTTCCTGCCTTCTCAGATAGAGTATGCTGGATGTGTGTGAAGCCTTCCTTGAATAATCCAGTCATCATTTCAAGCACTAGGTTTTACATTCTGCTAAAAGCACTGATGGTTGCACACGGGCATCAAAAATGCTGTAGCTCTTCACTCAGTGACCCTGGAGTCCCTTTAAAAAAAGAAAAATCTGCCTCTTTATTGATAATTTATTTTCTGCTCTTGCATTTCTCGCCTAGTGTTATTTATCACATTTTTTTTTTTTTTTTTTTTTTTTTTAGAGAAGGAGTCTTGCTCTGTCACCCAAGCTGGAGTGCAGTGGCACAATCTCAGCTCACTGCAACCTCCACTTCCTGGGCTCAAGCGATTCTCCTGCCTCAGCCTCCCGAGTATCTGGGATTGCAGATGTGTGCCACTGTGCCTGGCTAATTTTTTTTTGTATTTTTAGTAGAGACGGGGTTTTGCCATGTTGGTTAGGCTGGTCTCAAACTGCTGACCTCAGGTGATCTGCCCACATCAGCCTCCCAAAGTGCTGGGATTACAGGTTTGAGCCACTGCACCCGGCCTATCATGGCTTTTAATGTGCCTGATTGTGACAATCAGCTGGCCCTGCTTCTCAACCCTAGAAATAATCACATTCATTAGAAATGAATACAGAGAAAAATAGGCTCTGGTGGTAAACCCGGGGCACCTGTCTATCCCTACTGTTCTGGGCTGTTCTGTATAGCTGAACTCTGTGAAAGGGAGGTTAGGCCGTCTGTGGTTGTTTACTCCTGCAATTAATTCAAAGATGGGAGGTGGACTCAATTTCTCCCTCCATGATGGTCCTCTCTTCCCAGTGTTCAGATTAACGATAGTCAAGGCAACATCAAGTCCTTGAAGCAGATAATGAGTGTGGCTGGGGCCTCACACTTTGCAAATACCTGATCTTATCCTCCAGTTATGCTTCAATAGCCAGAGCTGGCTGTTTGTTACTTTAATCTTGATCACAGATGTTAGCACAGAAAAGGTTGACTGAGTTTGGCTCACTGCGATGGAATTTAAGACTTGAGGAAAATGCAGACTTGCCTGTGAAATCCAAGCACAATTGCCTATTCCAAGACCTAGTTATAAAATAGAAGCTGATTGTGATGAATTATGAAAAGGCAGTTGTTGGCCGGGCGTGGTGGCTCACGCCTGTAATCCCAGCACTTTGGGAGGCCGAGGCAGGGGATCACGAGGTCAGGAGATCGAGACCATCCTGGCTAACACGGTGAAACTCTGTCTCTACTAAAAATACAAAAAATTAGCCGGTCGTGGTGGTGGGTTGCCGGTAGCCCCAGCTACTCGAGAGGCTGAGGCAAGAGAATGGCGTGAACCCAGGAGGCGGAGCTTGCAGTGAGCCGAGATGGCGCCACTGCACTCCAGCCTGGGCAACAGAGCGAGACTCCGTCTCAAAAAAAAAAAAAAAAAAAAAAAAAAAAAAAGAGGCAGTTGTTGCTCGTTTTTAATCATTCAACCCGAGTATGGCTGTTTTTGTTGACAGGTGTTTTATCTACTTTGTGAATAATTCTTAAATATACATGCTTGGCCTCTCAAACACTTTTTAAAAAATAATTTAAAACATTTAGTTGGCATATAAAGGTTGAATGTATTCAATGTGTTCAAGGTGTGACGATTTGATATACACATGCATTGTTTGATGATGACATTACACAAATGAATGAACACATCATTCCCCACCCGTGCTGTCCATTAGCTCCTCAGAACTTGTCTATCGTGTAACTGAGAGTTTTTTATTTCGGTTGGTGGTGTTTGTCCTTGGCCTTCTGCCATCAGCAGGGTCGGCTTCATGGACATGCAGCCTGTGCAGTCATACCCAGCTCCATGGCCAGGGGGGCTCTGTACTTGTTTGAATTTCTGTTGTCAGCATCCTAAGATTCTTAATTAATTTTGCGTAAGAGGTCCTGTGTTTTTTTTTGTTTTGTTTTTGTTTTTTTGAGATGGAGTCTTGCTCTGTCGCCCAGGCTGGAGTGTGGTGGCGCGATCTCGGCTCACTGCAAGCTCTGCCTCCTGGGTTCACGCCATTGTCCTGCCTCAGTCTCCCGAGTAGCTGGGACTACAGGTGCCTGCCACCAAGCCTGGCTAATTTTTTGTATTTTTTAATAGAGACGGGGTTTCACCATGTTAGCCAGGATGGTCTCGATCTCCTGACCTCGTGATCCACCCGCCGCGGCCTCCCAAAGTGCTGGGATTACAGGCGTGAGCCACCGTGCCTGGCCGAGGTCCTGTGTTTTTATTTTGCTTTGGGTCTGATAACTTAGGGGGTCAGTTCCAGCCATCATGGAATAGGAGCATGGAATCCCAAAGGCAAAAGGAGCTTAGAGGTCAACCTTTCAAAATTCTTTATTTTAAAGGTGGGAGAACCGAAGCCAAAAAGAGGGAATTACTTGCCCAAGATCACAGGAGGGTGGATAAAAGGATGGTTACCATGGGATGGGGGAGAGGAAAATGGGGAGGCGTCCAATTGGTGTAAAGTTTCAGTTCTGCAAGATGAGTAAGTTGTGGAGATCTGCTGGACAGCATAGCACCTGTAGCTAACAATACTGCATTGTATACTTAAATATTTATTAAGAGAGTAGATCTCACGTTGATGTTCTTGCCACCAAAAAAAAGGGGGACACAAGGAGACTTTTAGAGGTGATGGACATGTCTGTTACCTTGATTGTGGTGATGATGTCACGAGTCTGTGCATGCATCCAGACTCTTCAAAATGCATACATTAAGTACATGCACTTTTTTTTGTATGTCAGTTATATCTCCATAAAGCTGTTTGAAAACAATCAGGATAATGGATGGCAGATTCAGACAATCGGAACACGGATCTCAGGTCCCTCCTGAACATAGGGACTTCCCCCTGCATAGACATGATGCTTCCTGCCCAGTTCATGCTTAGAAATGATAGGCTAATTTAATAATCATCTAACAGTTAATACTCATGAATTTAAATTTCTCATTATCCTCTTTCTCCCAGTACACATAGACACAGAGTAAGTAGCCAGATTAGGGTAAGACTCTCAAAAATGCTAGCAATTTCTCTGAATTA
Source organism: Nomascus leucogenys (assembly GCF_006542625.1). Lineage (NCBI taxonomy): Eukaryota > Metazoa > Chordata > Mammalia > Primates > Hylobatidae > Nomascus > Nomascus leucogenys. Next base: position 86,131,972 of record NC_044398.1, on the reverse strand, counting down.
AATGTTCGAATGGAATTTTTTTTCCCACTCATAAAGCAATCTATTCCCATGGTTGGAAATTTGGAAAATGACCAAGAAGGAAAAAATAAAATCACCATGCCAGCTTTGTGTATATTTTTTTCCAGTCTTCTTTTCCATATATGTATTTTCTACATAATTGATTTCAACCTCTATTCATGTGAACCTTTTAGATCCCATTTAATATTAGATTAAATTATATGAAATTACTGTTTTCATTGGTCAGAAAAGGGTCAATATTGGCAATTTGATGATCAACCAAATTGCAAAAGCATCTTCTAAAATCAGAGTATTCTTTTTGTTTTGAGACAGAGTCTCGCTTTGTCACCCAGGCTAGAGTGCAGTGGCACTTCCTTGGCTCACTGCAACCTCCACCTCCCTGGTTCAAGCAATTCCCCTGTCTTAGCCTCCCAAGTAGCTGGGATTACAGGTGCATGCCACCTATGCCCAGATAATTTTTTTGTATTTTTAGTAGAGACAGGGTTTCACCATGTTGGCCAGACTGGTCTTGAACTCTTGACCTCAGGCAATCCACCCACTTCAGCCTCCCAAAGTGCTGGGATTACAGGCATGAGCCACCGTGCCCGCCACCCCCGCCCAGAGTATTCTTTTCAAACATCATATATATTGGCTGCATAATTTTTTTCATGAGGCTACATGCAGCTACGTAGCGTTTTTTGAACCACATAATAGATACTTATAAATAAATAACATCCATAATTATATATAAATAGCTGTAGCTCATGTTATGATAAAGCATCGTCTTTCTTTGCCTTCATAAATGGAATATTCTTTTAAAAATAACTTTCATGAGTATTTTATAACAAAGCTTGAAAAAAAGAGAAGAAAGATCGGTGAAATCATTATTCCGAAATAAAATCTTTGATGCATTTCTTTCCGGTCTTTGTTTTCTACATTTATGTGTGTCTGAAAGCCTACATTTGTTCACTAAAAACATGTGGTGCACATTAAATAGAATCCTATGAATCTGATTACGTTTATTCCCAATGACTGTGGGGGATCTTTTCAAAAAGGACTACTCAGAGCGTGGTCAGTCCATGGACCAGTGCCATCCCCAGGGTTTCTCACTGTGTGCCCGAAGACGCGCTCAGAAATGAAGGACGAGCTTTCAGAAGCTTTTATAGTAACCGGACATGGCATGGCACCTAAGCAAGTCAATCTTTTATTTTTAATGCTCCTTTTTTTGTTTTATTTTACAAAATTAGCACCCTGCAGTAGACTGGGCATACAAAGGCCTTTCTCCACAGCTGGTTTGAGAAGCACTGCCATGGAACGTGACCATCATACCTGCCCACCGCAAAGGGACAGGCGCTGGCTCTTAGGTCCTCACCGCATGTGTCATGCTGGGCTCGAAAATCCCTGTGTCTGCTTTCTTGTGGTGTTTTTTTTCTTTTTCTGTCCCTTCTTGCTGCTCCCAGTGAGCCTGTCTCTAGTGTTACCATTTTCTCCCCTTTCTCTTCTGTCCTTTTCTTTTTCCCTTGACCTTTTTCTTTTTATTTCTCACTTTTTTCCCTTGTTGTCTCTGGATTGGCGAGGTGGAGAGAGAGTTAGCAATCCCCATGACCGTGCTTGTTGAGTTTTGGGAAGCATGTGTGCATGGGAGCTGAGCTGGGGTCTCAGAGTGTGCCTGTCTGAAACAAATGAGCTTTCTACCCAGCTGTTGTGACATGTCTTCCCATAGCTTCAGAATGAGTCTGTTTCATACTTTAGTAGATGCGGGTTGCATTTTAGATCTGAAGTTGGCCAGCTCTGAATAAGTTAAATGTTTTAAAGCTACATATGATTCTTTTAGTATTATCTGCACTTCGGAACTTTCTGTATCTCTGCTATCTGCTCTTGACCTAGAATCAAGAGCAGAGTCTGATCAGACCTGGGCATATTCATTTGGGAACTTGAGCGCTACCTGATCTTTTTTTTTTTTCCAAAAGGAGAAAAAGCCCAGAGAAAGCAGCTGCACACTGGTGACGTCCTGTTGCCAGTGAACAGGAGCAAGTGGCAGTAAGCTCTGGAGCAATTCCTCAGGCCCCATCAACCTGATGTCCCCTGGGCTACATGTACAAGTCCGGAGCTGGGAATAAAGTGAACCGTGATGACGAAATAACTGGCTTTAGTTAAATAATTTGCTGTTTACGGCTTCTCTGTTTATGAATCAGTTAAAAGCCCTTTTAAGTGAAATTGGATAGACTACAAAGTGTTGGTTTCATGTGTTTTATTTGCAGTTTAATCAGCATAATCCAGCTGCCAGAGTGGGGAGAGTGGAGCCGGGGTTTTAATTATCCCTGCTTTGCCCGAGTTAGGAATTCCCAATGGTGCCGTCTGCGCGAAGATGCCAAAAACCGCATTGTTCTTTAATTAGCTGTTGTAATTGTTTTAGTCTAATCTCCGTGATTAGCAGCAGCATTAAATACAGCAGGAAGAAAAGGCCTGTCCTCTACGTACTGCCCCAGTAAACAGAGCCTTTCTCCCTTCTGGAGAGGGATATCATAGAAAATCAATTAGAACTCAACCAGTGTTGACTGGAAAATGATAAAGACCAGCCACCATGAAGCAGAGATGGCTTTGAGGAGTTGGTTTATGGCCCCCATGGCCAGCTTGCCTGGAGAGCTCTGCAGCCCTGACCTGCCACAGAGGTATTTGGCTAGGACCCTCTGGATGGCCCTGTCCCTCTCTGGGGATGAGGAAATGGACCGGATTGGCACCAGCTGCTGTTTTGCCTTTAGGTTCTCTGTTTCATGCATTGAGCCACAAGCTTTCATCAAGCACCCCTTTTGTGCCAAACATCATGCCAGGGGCCTGGAGATACAGCACTGCACAAGGCAGAGACAGTTCCTGTCTGTATGGAGTCTATAGTCTATAGAAGGAGACTGATGGTCACCAAACACTTGCACAAGTGATGGGTTCTTTTAAAATGTGAAATGCTATGAAGGGGAGCTAGGAGAGAGTTTAACAGAGATAACTCATCTGGTCAGTGAGTTGGCAGGGCTAGGAGGGTGTCCTAGACAATTGAAGTATAAACTGAGATCCAATGAGTAAAAAAGAGTTAGCGGGGCAAAGAGGCCAGAGTGAAGATGTATACGTCATCAGGAACAGCATGTGCAGAGGTCCTGAGGCAGGCTGGAATTCGATCCTTTCTGCTCATTGCTCTATCAGAGGCAGGAGAGTATGGTGGGAGTGAGCCAGATTCTGGATCTAAGCCCCTTGTTCAAACCCTATCTCAGCTGCATGAAATTCTTCAAAGGACACTGCAGCACTCTGTCTCAGTGTCCCAGGATGTAAAATGGAGATGATGATGATGATATTATCTAGTTCATGGGAATGAATTAAGTTTCTACTTGTGGGGTCTTCAGAGCACTGCCTGTTAGGTACTGAGGCTTAGGAGGTGTGAGCTGGCATCATTAATCTGTTGGGGTAGCCTTCTCTTTGAAGTTTAACAGAATAGGCTAAAATCTAAATCTGCCATGTACAAGCCTTGTGACTTTGGCCTAGTTACCTAACCTTGCTGTCCCTGCTGCCTTATGCATGAAGTGAAAACACAATCAGGGAACTCAGAGTTGCCATGTGAGTTAAGTAAGATATGTCAGGGGTTCCATTCTGTTGTAAGCCATTGTTTGGTGCTCAGAAAGTAGTGGCTATTGTCATTATTCATGAAACATCTGCTTGGCATGTGTTTGGCATTGAAACTCAGTAATGATAAGTTCCCTTCACTACTTCTTCTTTCCTTCCCATTGTTAGCAAGGCTGTGCTGTCCTCCCCAAGTTCACAGAAAGGATAGCTCCGCAGCAGGGTTTGCCAATCTTGGCACCATACTATTTAGGGCTGGATACGTCGTTTTTTGTGTGCAGAGGTTCCCAGGTACTGTAGGATGTTTAGAAGCATCTCTGGTCTCTACCGACTAGATTCCAATAGCACCCCATGCCTGGAACCAGGATATCCACAATGTCTATGGACATTGCCATATGTCCTCTACAGGGCAAAATTGCCCCCAGTTGAGAATCACTGCTCTGAGGAGAACAGAACAGATAGCTGGGTGTGGTGGCTCATGCCTGTAATCCCAGCACTTTGGGAGTTCGACGTGGGCAGATCACTTGAGGTCAGGAGTTCGAGAGCAGCCTGTCCAACATGGTGAAACCCCATTTCTACTAAAAATACAGAAAGTAGCAGAGCGTGGTGGTGCATTGCTGTAATCCCAGCTACTTGAGAGGCTGAGGCAGGCGAATTGCTTGAACCGAAGAAGTCAAGGCTGCAGTGAACTGAGGTCATGCCACTGCACTCCAGCCTGGATGACGAAATGAGACTGTCTCAAAAAAAAAAAAAAAAAGACTAGTTAGTACTTTGGGAACTGTCCAGTGTAGGCTATTACAGTAAAAATAGTAAAGTTTGTTGGGGAGGGCAGTGTGCAGTGGGCAGTTGTGAGATCCTTTGAGCATGAGGCGTTTTTAGTGGTTTTCAATTTTAGATCCACGTTGGAATCATCTGGAGAGAGTAAAAAGCAGATGTACAGCCTGCCCCACTGGAGTCTGATGTTGTGGGTGTGGATACAACTCCAGGGTAATTCACAGCTCTCTAGATGATTCCAATGGGCCACGGAGTTGAGGAGCACTTTGTAGATGAGGAGCTATCATACCTGTGTGAAAAAAAAGGTACTCAGGGAAGCCTGCGTGGAATGGTAGGGACTGGGGTCCACCTACCCTAGATGACATTTATTCACATACAAGGCATAAAAAGTGCTAAGTGCCTTACGTATATTTTACCGAAGTCCTTTATGTATGTTAACTCATGCAATGCCAAAAACAATTCTATGAGTCAGGAACTATTATCATTAACCTCATTTCAGTGGTAAGAAAACCCAGGCACAGAGTGGTTCAGAAACTTTTCCAATGTCGGCCGGATGCGGTGGCTCACACCTGTAATCCCAGCACTTTGGGAGGGCAAGGCGGGCAGATTACGAGGTCAGGGGTTTGAGACCATCCTGGCCAACATGGTGAAATCGCGTCTCTACTAAAAATACAAAAAAATTAGCTAGGCATGGTGGCACGCACCTGTAGTCCCAGCTACTTGGGAGGCTGAGGCAGGAGAATCGCTTGAACCCGGGAGGCGGAAGTTGCAGTGAGCCGATATCACACCACTGCACTCCAGGCTGGTGACAGAGCAAGACTCCATCTCAAAAAAAAAAACCAAAAAAACTTTTCCAAGGTCATACAGCTGAGGAAACTCACAACTCATGCCCCATTGCCTCAGGAGGTGGGGCAGAAAGAGGTTTTGGATGTAAGCATTGGGTATGGTGTGTTTGAGGTTCTTCGTAGTGGGTTAGATGAAGGCCTTGATGCCATAGATTGGAGGGAATGCCAAACTTTCACCCATCCCCGCATCAAACCTTTATTGAGCACCTGCTGTGCTCCAGGCACTGTGCTAGGTTTTTGGAAATACACTGCTCATCAAAACAGGCACGGTTCCTTTTTCTGAATGTTTACAACCTCCGTAGTCTGGGGAAGAAAGAGACAGGAAACAAACAATACATCTATCACTACAAATGTTGATTAGTGGTAATACAGAAGTGAAGAAGGAGCTGCTGTGAGATCAAATGGAGTGAGCTATGTTATTTAGGATGCCCAGGGAAGACTGAGGGTTGAATGAGGAGGAGCCGGTCCCAGAAGAGCTAGAAGAAAGGCTGTTCTGGGCAGAAAGAAAAGAGCATGTGAACTCCCTGGGGCTCAGCATGGTTGAAGACTCCAAGAAGTCCAGTGGGGAGGGGAGCCATGAAAGGGGGGTGGGAGAAGGTGGAGAGGTACGAAGGGGCCAGATGACATAGGCCAATTATATCCATTCAGTGGGGAAACTAAGGCCCAGAAATGGGGTGAGGGGTGCCTCAAATGTCAGAGCTGGAATTCAAATCCAGGCTTGGTGTCTTGATATGAGATGTTCCTGGGCAGGGTGTGGTGGCTCACGCCTGTAATCCCAGCACTTTGGAAGGCTGAGATGGGAAGATCACTTGAGGCCAGGAGTTCAAGACTAGCCTGGCCAACACAGTGAAACTGCCTGTACTAAAAACACAAAAACTAGCTGGGCTTGGTGGTGCATGCCTGTAATCCTGCCTACTTGGGAGGGTGAGTCACGAGAATCACTTGAATCTGGGAGGCAGAGGTTGCAGTGAGCCGAGATCGCGCCACTGCACTCCAGCCTGGGTGATAGAGATTTCGTTTCAAAAAAAAAAAAAAAAAATTCCTGAATGGTATCTGTTTCACACTCTCTGACCCATTCTTTGATCAGCCTGTGTGTTCTGATGTGGAATTTGGGAAATAGAATAAAGACAGGACCCTTCCTGTCATGCTCTTAGAATCTCTCAGGCAACGTACCGTGCTGCACCTTGAACATGGTAGGCATTTAACAAATTTTTCAAGATCATTTATTGTAAGTTCCAGGCATTCTGATATTTTTCACATATTTCTTGCTGTGGCCTTGAAAGTATGCCCTTCCCAATAAATGTACGGTCATTGCCTCCATTTTACGAACTTGAAAACGGAGGCTTAAAAAGTGGAGGTGGCTCATTCAAGTTCACCCAGCAAGAGAATAAGGAGAGGCCAGGCATGGTGGCTCATGCCTGTAATCCCAGCACTTTGGGAGGCAGAGGCGGGCAGATCACCTGAGGTCAGGAGTTTGAGACCAGCCAGGCCAACATGGTGAAACCCAGTCTCTACTAAAAATACAAAAATTAGCCTGGCATGGTGGCACATGCCAGTAATCCCAGCTACTCGAGAGGATGAGGCAGGAGAATCGCTTGAACCCAGGAAGCAGTGGCTGCAGGGAGCTGAGATCGTGCCACTGCCCTCCAGCCTGGGTGAGAGTGAGACTCATCTGAAGAAAAAAATAAAAAAAAGAGAGAGTAAGCAGATCCCAGGATGGAACCACATAGAGTTCTTGTCATCATAATCCTTGCTTTTCCCACTATACTTTCCTGGTTTTTCTCTGCATCATCTTGAGTGTCTGGAAGTTCATTATATACATCTGTAGACTCAGTTAACAAATTCGTGGAGCCAGGTTCTGAATTCCAGTAGTGCTTTGGATCTGCATAACTGACCCCAGGATTGCATGACGTTGCATTTTGCTAAAGCACAAACATGATCTTTGCACATGGGAAACAGGCCTTTAGCTGGTTGGAGAACCAAGCCAGGACCTTCTATCCTGCAGGAGGAAAGGAGGAAGGATTCATTGGTGTGGGAGCCTTGGTAATACTTAGGAAGTGATTTACAAAACAAAACACAATCTTGGCCTTGTGATGAAATGTACTCCTCCCCTGAAAAGCCATGTGCTGGTGTTGACTTTGGAAGTCTAGCTGTTTGAACAGGAGCTGCTGATTCAGCAGAGTGTCGTGTGCTGAGGCTGTGTAGCTCAGTGGTTAAGAGCGCCGGCTTTGGAGTGAGATCACGTAAACCCAGGGTCCAGTTCCCATTCTCTCTTTGATTTCTTCCTTGAGTGTTTATTCAGCCTTCACTATGTGTTGGTATCACGTCAGGCATTAGACACACTGGGAATCTGGAAATCTGAAAATCCAAGGTCTCAGCTTCACCGACCTTAGCAAGAAGAAACAGATGATAAACACATAAGGAAATGCATAAGAACGCTTCAAACAAGTAAAAAGGTGCTGTGATAATGGTTAAACAGGGTGAGGAGAGGGGTAATGACTGGTGGGGGGTAGATAATAAGTGATCCCAGCTTTGAGCAATGAGAATAAACTAGACAGATATTCCAGGATGCAGGGAAAAGCATTCCAGGCAGAAGAGTAGCGTGTGCAAATGCCCTGAGGCAGGAATGAGTTCGCCCTGGTAGCTGAAACATACTGATGAGTCAGAGGAAGAGAGAGGACATTACAGCGGTGGGCAGTAGCTAGATCCTGTAGGACATCATAGGCTATGATAAGGAGCTTGGATTTTATTCTAATTACAAAAGGATATGTGATTTAACATGTGAGGGTAAAGAGATACTGCATACCATAAATACTAACTGCTGATGCCTTTTAAAATTTTATTTATTTATTTATTTTTTGAGACAGGGTTTCCCACTGTGGCCCAGGCTGGAGTGCAGTGGTGCAGTTATGGCTCACTGCAAACTCGATCTCCTGGGCTCAAGCCATCCTCCCACCTCAGCCTCCCAGGTACCTGGGACAGACACATGCTACCATGCCCAGCTAATTTATGTATTTTTTGTAGTGACAAGGTACTACTCTGTTACCCAGGCTGGTCTTGAACTCCTGGGCTCAAACCACCCTCCTGCCTAGGCCTCCCAAAGTGCTGAGATGACAGGCATGAACCACTGCACCTCACCTGATGCCATTATTTAATGTGGTTAGTTTTAATTTGGGCGTTTACCAGGCTTCCAGGGCATCTGTCAAGAATGTCAAAGGTTGCCTCATGTCTCCAGTTGTAAATGACCCAAAGAGAAGTTACAGCTCAAGGAACCATGAAGAAATGGCAGGAGGCAAACACCTAGACGGAGAAACAGATCACAGTTTATCGCTGCAACATTGAGAGCTCCATAAAATCTGCCTGGGGTTTCAAAGTGAGCTCTTTCAGATAACAGGGTCTGTGTAAAATTAGCTTTACCACCAAATCCTGCTGTCTGAGCCAGCCAAGCGGAAGTAAAACAGAGCCTGAAGAGCAGGGATCCTGGCTGGGTGCCGTGGCTCACGCCTGTTATCTCAGCACTTTGGGAGGCTGAGGCAGGAGGATCACTTGAGACCAGGAGTTCAAGACCAACCTGGACAACATAGTGAAACCTTGTCTCTACAAAAATTAACAAAATCATCCAGGCATGGTGGCACGTGCCTGTAGTCCCAGCTACTTGGGAGGCTGAGGTGGGAGAATCACTTGAGCCCGGGAGGTAGAGGCTGCAGTGAGCAGAGATCACACCACAGCACTCCAGCCTGGGTGGTAGAGACAGACTCTGTCTCAAAGATAAATAAATAAATAGCAGGGGGTCCTAAGTCTTATTTCATGTCTCTGAATTCCCCAAATCTGCATGGAGGGGGAAGCATGGTAGTTTTTCTCCCCATCTCCACTGTCGGGCGAAACTCTGTAAATACATGTTGCCCATAACCTACAGTCCCCAGGGCTCAGATGACATGTGTAAATATCTCTTCTCCATGTGGTGTTCAGAGACTGAGTCAATAAGCTTAATTTCCTGTGGATTCCAGTGTTGGGTTGCCACAGCCTAGAAAATTGATCAGATAATTTTGCGCTTCGGGGAGAATATGAACTATGCGCTTCGGGGAGAATAGTTTGTGTTGTGAGTGGTGAAAGGTGGAGGTCATGTGGCCAACCAGGTGGGGGCTATTTCCTAGTGCCCCTTTGCTCTTGTACTCTGCTGGGATATGACCCAGGTGCGGCTGCAATTTCCTAAGCTTCTCCTGGCATCTTCTAGGGACTTCACAGATCATCTTCATGTTCTCGTTGGCCCTTTGTCAAAGCACTAAGATCTTGGTTTAATGCAGTGGTAAGGACCTCCTACCAGGGACTTGCCGAGGCATGATCAGCGCAAGGTCATCTAATTTGAGTTCAGAGAAACTGGGTATAGGGTCAAAGGGCCTAGCCTTGGAGTCAGACTTGAGGTCTACCACCAGGCGACCTTGGGCAAGTTGCCTGAACCTCTCTGAGCTTCTGTTTTCTAACCTGAAGCTAATTCTGTGTCTGCCTCATGGGGTACATTTATTTGCCAGAATTTATTGTGCACCTACTTTGTGCCAGGTCTTATGCTATGGGGCTGGAGGAAATACAATGGGAATAGACTTATCTTTGACTTCCTAGAATAATAGACATCCTGGTAGAGAGACAGGACAAAACCAACCAACCAACACGTAGGTAAACCAGTGTTACAATAACGATCTGCTGTGACTAGTCCTGAGATAGAAGCAGAAGATTCTAGAATTGAGGGTTAGGGGAGTGAGAATTCTCTACTTGTGATAGGGGTTTGGGAAATGGCTTTCCAGGAACCTGACATTTCAGCCGAGATGCAAAGGATGAGGCTGGGGAGAAGAACATGCCAGTAGGGGGAAGAACATGTGCAAATGCACAAGGTGACAAAGAGCATCCACAAGGCAGGAGATAGATGGAGACCAGGGTAGCTGGAGGGAGGGAAAGAGGCATGAGTTTGGGTTGAATGGAGTGGTAGGTTCAGGACATGCTGAGCTTTGTAAGTCAGTCCTAGGAAAGAGAATGGATTTTCTCCTAAGGACTTGCCTGGCTTTTTACTGTAGCCTCTAAATCTTCCTCCCTCCTTCTGCCTTTTCCCCAGGTGGGCCATCCCCAGCATAGCTCACAGAGCTGCTCTTTCAAATCATGAGTCAGATGAAGTCTTGACTTGCGAATAACCCACCAAGTGGCTCCTCATGCCACTTGCAGTATAAACCAAGGCCTGACCTTGGCCCACCAGGCTGCATTTGACCTGGGTACCTCTCACCTCTCTACCTTATCACCTCCTGCCACCTACACACCTGCCTGACACACTCGTACCAGGACCAAACTTTTCTCTTTTTCTTCGGCTAAGGTTCTAGCTGTCAAGTTGTATATGAGTTATATAATACAAAGCATCCCTTTTTGCTTTGGCCACCAGGGAGCTCAGAGCCTCATCTAATGTTAATCATAATTATTCTGTTAGCTTTGGTTTGTCAAGTTTCTCCTCTCTCACTTCCGTTATTGATTTTTCTCTCACTAGTGTAGTGGTTTTCTGGTTTCTTTGTCTTTCATCACAGGCCTTTCTTTCCTGGAATGGGAGGGGATAAATAATAATTTGGCTTCGCATGTTGCTCTCAGCTGATTGTGCATACATTTTCACCCAGTATGCATTCTCTTGGACAGCAGATGGATGGAGGGCTGCCATTCATGGAGGAGCAATTGGTGGGAGTGAGAGAGGTACTTCTCGTGCTGCAAGGGAAGCCTGTAGTGCATATTCTAGGACCTGGAATCTAGTGGTTTCTAGAAGGCTCTAAAATAAATGACTTTGACTTGGCAACGTGCAGCAGGGTGGGCTGACTAAGCACTTTTCCTCCTTCTCTGCAGCACCCCAAGGGTGCTGTTTTGTGGGTGATGGGTGGTCCTGGGGAGGCTCCTGAAGTCAGGGCCCACCAGGTTCCTTGCTGGGAAGCCAGTGGCTGTGTCAACTTAAGGGCCACACACAAGGGGCCTGTTGCTTCTAATCTTTCTCTAGGATCTCCTGATCTTGAGATTTTGGAGCTCCTGAAATGATTTCTGGACAAGAGTTGACTTTAGAATTCAAAGCTAGTAACTAGTGAGTCGACAAGTTTGGTTTGGCCTGCAGGGTGTCTTAAAACAATTGAGTTCTAATGTTCTTTTGGCTGGACAGACCCTCTCCAGTGTCCTGACCCTCCCAGGGTGGATTGATTTATCATTGATGACCTTGACACATGGTTGAGGCCTGTGTGAGGCAGCTGCATTTTGAATCTCTGGACAGAATATAAATAAAAACCCCTTAATTGTATCCCCTTATTCCCATTCTCCCTGTAGGTTCATAGTTTGGGCTGGATCCTTCCAGCCTAATCCGCACTTTTCAGCTGAGGATACTGAGGCTTGGAGAGGTTAACAGATGAGGCTGTTTATTGGGCCCTGACCACAGTCGCCCCATGTCTGGGCAGAGCCACTCCCAATGCTATCGTGGATTTCTATGAACTTTTTTTTTTTTTTAATGGTTTGAATGTTTTCCCCTCTAATGAAAGGAAACCTTTTCTTGCCCAAGTTACACAGACAGCATTATAGCAGCATCAACCCTGTTGAAGGAAAGAATTCACCCACAGTCCCACGGATCTGGCTAGAAACCAAGCTGTGTGCATGGGTCTAAGCAGTCCCTGTCCACATGCATAGATCATCTCCACATATTTCTAAGCACAGGGAACATTCTCTTCCAAGGAGCCCAACACTCCATAAAAATCAGCAGGAAAGGGGGGCCTTGTCTGGTAGGTTGCTGGCCGCCAAGGCTGGCTTGTGAGGGAGGCCTTTTTTGGTGGTGTTACAGCCTTACTGGATGTCCTGTCTGTCCCCTTCTCTCTCCCTCCTCCAGCCCCAGCAGCCAGAGCCCTGGAGGTTGGTGGAGGGCTGAGCAGCCCAGCTTCCTGCTTCCTGGCTTCACAAGCAGGCCTCTGTGAAGTTGCCAGGGCTCCAGGGGCAGGGGCCGAGGCTCAGAACTGCAGATTTTTGTCTAGTTCTGGTTGTTGGCAGGCAGCCCAGGCCAGTCCCAGAACATCACCTGACCAGAAATGAGGCAGACAGGCACACCTTTGAGCTGGGATAGAGACTATCCAGGAGCTGACAAGGCTGGGGATCTGTGGCCATGGCCCTGGGGGGATGTGCCCTCTCTCCCAGCTTTCCTGCTCAGCCCCTGCCTGCCAGGGGGAGCTTTTCCAAGAGGACCTGGTTCTTTGGGATGGGTCTGGAACCTACATTTGGCACCTTAGAAGTCCTTTTCAAGTGTGAGTACCCTCAGAAACATCTCTGATCCATGAGTGAGTTTGCACTAGTTACCAGAACTTGCCGGAGAAGTAACACTGCATAGTAGCTTAGAGCTAGATTCCCTGAATTCGAGCTTCTTGGACAAGTCACTTTATTCTGTCTGTGCTTCAGTTTTCCCATCTGCAAAATGGGATAATAGGGTGGTTGTGAAGATTAAACAGTAAATAGAATCACGGATACACACACGAGTATGTTGAAAATGGGTGAAAACCAAAATAAAATCTGCAGTCCAGTTAACAGTATTGTACCGATGCGAATTGCCTGGTTTTAATATTGCACTGCAGTTACATAAGATGTCACCATTGGGGGAAGCTGGGTGAGGCAGCGCAGAACTCTGCTATCTTGGCAACCTCCTGTGAGTCTATAATTATTATTTTTTTAAGTTAGAAAGAAAAATATGTTAATGCGGGTAAGGCCCTGAGACAAGACCCCGTACCTGGTAAGCACTGCAGGAATGCCAGCCCTGATGATCATGAGGATTTCAGAGGTGTTTCATTGAGTCCTTCACAGTACTGTGTCAGCAGGGATCTTACAGGTAACAGGAGGCAGAACTTCTGTGATCTCCAGGCCCCACCCTTCCCCTGGATCTCCCTCCCACCTGGCCTGAGCTCTGGGCACAGCGGATGAGTCACCCCCGGGAGTGCCTGGCTTCACACCTGCTTCATTTGGCTTGAGCAGTGCTCTGTGTCTAGAATGCCCCTCTTCCCCTTGTCTGTCGGCAAGCTCTTTTTCATCCTCCAGCTCACACCTTGACTCTTCTAGAAGGCCTTTCTGGGCCTCAGACCTCTGCTTAAACCCCCATTGATATGGTTTGGCTGTGTCCCCACCCAAATCTCATCTTGAATTGTAGCTCCTATAATTCCCTCCCTCCATGGAGGGACCCAGTGGGAGATAACTGAATCATGGGGGCAGTTTCCCCCATATTGTTCTCATTGTAGTGAATAAGTCTCATGAGATCTGGTGGTTTTATAAAGGGAAACCCCTTTTGCTTGGCTCTCATTTTCCTTTTGCCTGCTGCCATGTAAGACGTGCCTTTTGCCTTCCACCGTGATTGTGAGGCCTCCCCAGCCACTTGGAACTGTGAGTTCATTAAACTTATTTTTCTTGATAAATTACCCAGTCTCGGGCATGCCTTTATCAGCAGTGTGAAAACAGACTAATACACGCAATAAGGGGGGCAAGGAAACTTTTTACTGCCTAAGTTGCACAAACAGCATGACATCAGCATCACCGTTGTTGAAGAAGGAAGGAATTCACCCACAGTCCCATGGATCTGGCTAGAAACTAAGCTGTGTGCCTGGGTCTGAGCAGTAGGGCAGCTGTTCTCGAAGCATGGTCCTGAACCAACAGCAGCTGCATCACATGGGAAATGGAAAGAAACGCACCTTCACCTGCCACCCCCAGTCCCTTGGAATCACATACTGTGGGTGAAGGCAGAGCTCTAGCAATCTGTAGTTTAACAAATCTTCCAGATGATTCTGATGAGCAGGCCGCTCAAGCCCATGAGCAGCCCATGAGGCTGCTCACATGAACCAGAGGACCTAGGTAAGATGCAGGTTCTAATTCAGCCCATCTGAAGTGGGGCCTGGGACTCTGCATTTCTAACCAGCTCCTGAGTGCTGATGCTGCTGGGCTCCTTGAGGCCAAGGTCCATGTCTTCTACTCTGATGTAACCCCTTCTGCTACTGTGACAATAAGAGCTTGGTGACTTGCTGTTACAGTTCAAACAGTGGGCAAATTTGCAGCAGGTGATTATCCTGGGCTGAAAGCAAGGAAGGGAGCCCCATCTTCATCAAGTTTGGGGCTGGAAACAAGATGCGTGTGAGCTGGAAAGGAGGCAGAAGGAAGTTCACCTTTTCCTCTGTGCTCTGACACCATGCTGTGTTTTATTCTAATGGTGTCTGAGAATGGAGCCATGGGACATGACCCCTGAAAGAAACACTGTTTGTCTACACTCGGAACAAAGCTCTCTCTTCCTTCTCCCCTTTATTATTATTATATTTGAGATGGAGTCCTGCTCTGTCATCCAGGCTAGAGTGCAGTGGCACAATCTCGGCTCACTGCAACCTCTGCCTCCTAGGTTCAAGTGATTCTCCTGCCTCAGCCTCCCGAGTAGCTAGGATTTCAGGTGCATGCCACCACGCCTGGCTAATTTTTGTATTTTTAGTAGAGATGGGGTTTCACCATGTTGGCCAGGCTGGTCTTGAACTATGACCTCATGATCCACCTGCCCTGGCCTCCCAAAGTGCTGAGATTACAGGCATGAGCCACAGCGCCAGGCCTGCCTTTTCCCCATTTATGCACTTACTTATTCCACAGATGTCTACTGACCCTGAGTAGGAGGAGGGCACATTATTGAGCAGAAGATGCAATTCCTGCTCTCAGGCAACATCACCGTCTGGTGGGGACAGATGCCAGTCACTGAGTGGGACTGTGATAAGTGAAATGGGATTAAATTCCCAGTGTACGGAGACTGTATGGCTGTGAGTCTTGACCCAAAGGAAAAAGGAGCCTTTCCTCGGGGAAGTGACATTTAAGCTGAAAGGAAGAAGTGTAAATGGAATGAAGATTGATTTAGCAAGAGGAGGTGGCATGTTCAAAGGTCCTGGTGTGAGTGAAAACCTGGTAATGGCTAAAGAGACTGCCCAGAAGCAAGAGGGGAAAAGTAGGGCTGGAGGGAAGTGAATGAACCCGGGGGAGACTGAGGATTCGGGAAAGGATTGTAGCTGGGGAGGAAGAGGAAAGTGTTCAAGAAGTGTGCGGGCATTTTGTTGCAGCTCATTCCTGAAATCAGGTCCCAGAAGTTTCAATCTGATCCCATCTTTACAGGGATGATGTGTTCCCACTCCCAGCCTCCAAATTCAGCTGCCTTTGAGCACACACGATCTCTCTTCCCTGCCACCCCTGGCCCCTGGGGCCCCTACCCCCATGACCTATGCATTTTATTTCACTCCCCATGTAGCCTTTCTTACCATCCACCAAAAGGTTAAGTTCACAAGCAAGAAACATGATTTTTCCACCACTAAGCCCAGAACCACAAGCACACATCTTAACCCTGTTAATCTTCTTGACTGCAGTGGCTCATTCGCAAAATAAAGGCATTAAACCATTTGGGACGAGAAGTGCTTCCAAAGAATCCCTTTGAAGGCAGAGGAATGAGATGCAGGTTCAGGGCTGTGGATGTTTACGGCCATATCCACGTGAAATCTGCAGCGCTGGAAAAATAGGTTCTTGGAAAATTTCCCCTCTTAACAAGGCACAGCACAGACAGTACGCTCTAGGAACGCCCGCCTCTTTCAGAGAAACCAAGCTGGTGCACGTCCATGAAGAGCCTCCCTCCCACCTGTTCGTTATGGCTGAAGCAGCCCAGGTAAGCCAGAGGGCTTGCCCCACCCAGGTGTAGGGTGGTCAGCGTTGATCCCTCTCCCTTCCATCCCTGCCTTCTTTCAACAAATATTTGTTGAGTGAGGACCCACGGTGTGTCAGACACTATTGTAGACTAGCAACTCTCAACTGGGGGTAATTAGGCTCCCCCAAGGGACATTTGGCAATGTCCAGAGACATTTTTTTAGTTGTCACAACTAGGGGGGATGGATGCTACTGGCATCTAGTGGGTAGAGCCAGGGATGCTGCTCAATATCCTACACTGCATAGGACAGCACTCACCCAAGACAGAATGACCCAGCCCAAAATGTCAGCAGTGCCAAGGTTGAGAAACTGTGTTGTAGACCATTGCATGTCTCTGAGCCGCCTTCCTACCTCTCCTACTTTGCATTAGGTGCATATCTTTCTAGCTGTCTCTGATTGCTAGGCTCTGGGCTAGGTGTTTGTTTTTCCTCGAACCTTTTTTTTTTTGCTTTTGCTCACATTTACGTTCATCTTTTGATCTTTTGTCTCCATCAACCAAGATGTATACAGTATCTGCTATTTTGCACCAGACACTGCACTAAATGCTCTTTGTATTTTACTTCTAATCCTCGTGACAGTTAGAGGAGATAGATATGTTATTTTCCCTGCAGAAAATAATACATTTCATTTATTGGGCATCTACCATGTGTCAGGTACTGGGAAACCTATTGATTTCTAATCCTCATAGCAACTCTGACTAAATTAGGTTTTCTAATCCCATTTACCCCAAAAGTGGGTCTTGGAGAAGAGTAGGGTATTGTTCAAGTTCACATGCCAAGGAAGTTCTAAAGAAGCTAGGGATCGTGATGGTCTTTGGGTAGGAAAGCAAGTGTGGACCGAATCAGCTTGCAAGGGTGCAAATACAGCTTCTGTCTTTGAACCCAAACCACCTTAGAGAAAGGAAGAGAGAAGTGACAGTTCTGTGTAGATAGAGCTATATCTTCACCTTACAGGGAGGGGGGTGAGGAGAGGAAAGGTTCTAAGGAGAAGGGAGGTAATCTCTTCATTCAGGGCCTGTCCTGTGCCTGCTGTTGGACTCGGTCCTTATTTAATCATCTCAGCACTTCTCCAAGTAACTTTTAAAACAGGCTTAGTCAACTTGGGTGTGCTTTTGAGGCCCAAAGGGAGAAGTCAGTTCCCTAAGAGCTGCTAACTTAAGTGGCAGGGCCCAGGGTGGAGCTCAGGTCTCCTGGTCCCCCAGCCAACAGAAAGCTTACTGGCACCATCTTGGGAGGTTGGGGTTGTGGGATGTGTCTACAGGAACTGGACATACTTTTCAATTCTCCGTGCCCCTTTGCCATGTTACGAAGCCTTCAAGCTCTCTCACTCTGCTTTGGTTCATTGTAGATCTTGAGAAATGCCAACTGATTGACTGATGGACATATTGAGGGTATATCCCGCCGCCAGCATACACTGCATATAATGGAGAGTGGGGAATGGATCTGCAGTCCCTACAATACCCAATAGCAAGTCTCTCTGACTATTTTTGAGCCTCTTTATTTTAGAGACTTCCAGGCATCAGCCCTCTACAGACCCCAGCAGAGGAAGGTGGTGCACCTTTAACCCTTCACTGCCCTCTCCTTAGAGGCTGTGCTTACCCTTGCTGGGTTTTCCCTCCATGAGCAATTGCCCAATTGAATTCCATTTATAGACTCTGCCTCCTGGGGTGCAGGAAGGCCCCTGGGTATGGAAGCATTCCAAGCCCCGATCAATCCCTTCTTTTATTCAGGGGCAAAGTTACAAATGGGCCAGAGTCATTGGAAAGATTTTCCAGCTCACTGTGCAGAGAAGCCCTCTTATGAAAGATGTATTGATGAATCCCCTTGTACCAGGATGTTACTGGCCTCTGCAAGGCAGGAAATAAGTATCTGCTGGCTCTCTCTCTGCCATAAAAACTCTTTTTTAGATCAGATTTCCTCTGCACCCAAGCACATTTGATTTAAATCATTTCACTGCAAAATATAAATAAAATAGAGATGACTCCTGTAATGAAAAAGAGAAACACCTCGGTGATACAGTTTTGACTTCCAGAAAATAAGGCATTAAAACTGCAGGCTTGGCCAGGCGCGGTGGCTCATGCCTATAATCCCAACACTTTGGGAGGCTGAAGCGGGCCGATCACGAGGTCAGGAGTTCGAGACCAGCCTGACCAGCATGGTGAAACCTCGTCTCTACTAAAATATAAAAATTACTAGGCGTGGTGGTGCACACCTATAATCCCAGCTACTCGGGGCTGAGGCAGGAGAATCGCTTGAACCTGGGAGGTGGAGGTTGCAGTGACCCGAGATGGTGTCATTGCACTCCAGCCTGGGCAATAGAGTGAGACTCCATCTCAAAAACAACAACAACAATAACAACAACAACAACAAAAAACCCCACAAAACTGCAAGCTCTTATAACTACCAGATTCTCAGGTCCATTTATTTCAGGTAGCCCAAGTGAGTAACCGCCAGTACATGCACCTCTACAGACCCAAGTTCAGGGTTCAGCTCTGACTCACTCTAGCTGTGTAACCTTGGGCAAGTCACTCTCCCTCTCTGGGCCTCAGATTCTTCCTCTGCATAGTGAAGGGGCTGGAAGAGGTGCCTCTAATACCCTTTTGACTTCATGAATGTAAGGACATTCAAGACTAGGAAACTCAAAATTCCCAAGGGGATATATTTCCAGGAATTGGGATGTTTAATCTTACCAAAGGATTCGTGTTCTCATGAAAGGGGTACCTTTAAGTTGTGACTTTTCATGTATATAAAAAGATTTTAAGAAATTTATTCATATCCAGTTTTTCAGAAGTCTGTCTGCTGCATAAAGTGAAACACACACGTATGGAGGAATTGTATCTTACTTAGACTTATAGGGAATTTTTTTTTTCTTTGACAGTCTTACTCTGTCACCCAGGCTGGGGTGCAGTGGTGTGATTTCAGCTCACTGCAGCCCCCGCCTCCCGGGTTCAAGCGATTCTCCTGGCTCAGCCTCCAGAGTAGCTTGGACTATACACATGCGCGCCACCTGCCTCGACCTCCCAGAGCGCTGGGATTACAGGCATGAGCCACTGAGCCTGGCTGACTTTAAGGCTTCAAAGTCAGTATATAGGGTGAAAATGGTGTGTAGCTCGAATTTTTCTCCTCTCATATATTATCTGTCTCATGTTCTCTCCCAATGTTCTCGATCCTATTCTCTTGTTCTTTTTCCCTCTCTCAACCGCTTATATTTGCATTCTCCCAATCTGAATACACACAGACTGTGGCTCCTAAGAGAATAAAGCACTTGGTAAGTTACCCTGAAATTTCCACATACAGAGGGAGGGTAAAGAGCTTCGGCAGTCCTTTGGCACCCAGAGGCTCTCTGGGTTGGCTTTTTAATCCTTTCTTCTTTTCAGGGGTACCTCCTTCTGTTTGGGTCAGGGAAGGGACATCACAGCAGTTCTCAGCAGGTTCTCAGGGGTACTGTCCCTTCCTGTCCTTAGGCAGAGGAGTGAGAGGATGAGTCAGACTCAGGTTAGAAGAAAGGAGTGACCACCCCCACAGGGACTCCCGACCACGGCAGTGTCGGGGGAAGGGGAATCTCAACACAGGGCTGACTGTTTATAACATGTGTGGGCTCTTTTCATGTGGAAATAAAGTTTTCCGGAAGTCAGAGTCTGGGGTTTGCCGGGTCCTTATAGTTACAAATGCTTAGCGGAGCAATACTTCGTCTGTTTAATGCTGTTAAGAAAGAAGGTATTCACGCCTATAATCCCAGCACTTTGGGAGGCTGAGGCGAGTGGATCATGAGGTCAGGAGATCGAGACCACCCTGGCCAACATGGTGAAATGCTGTCTCTACTAAAAATACAAAAATTAGCTGGGCGTGGTGGTGCATGCCTGTAATCTCAGCTACTCGGGAGGCTGAGGCCGAAGAATCGCTTGAACCCAGGAGGCGGAGGTTGCAGTGAGCCGAGATCGCACCACTGCACTACGGCCTGGGTGACAGAGTGAGACTCCGTCTCAAAAAAAGGAAGGTATTCTGTATTATACGTAAATATTAAGAAAACCAAAGCTACACACACACACAACACACATGCACACACACTCTGTTCTGCTGTTCACTCTTATCCAGAGGACATTTTGTTCTGGAAACTAGATAGGGAAAGTAGTGAGATTAGTTACTGTAGTCTTAGGCTCACATTGGACCCATGAACTGGAATCTTAGTTGGAGAATGACTCCCATCCAGTCCTGGGTGGTCAAGACATGGGGGCATCCTGATTTGGGGAATTGGGATGGCTTTGCAGTCAGCACTTTCCTGAGCCCCTGTCCCCTCCTTTGTACAATGTGGAGATGATGCAGGCTCATCATCAGGAGTTAGTGACATTAAACATGACCCCTGGGCCGCAGTGGGCACCCCACAGCACTGAGTGGTGCTATAAACCTGCACGGACTTCCAGATCACTCATGTGCCATCTAGAAGCTGTCACCCTTTCTTTTCTGGGCCTATAGCTGCAATCTTGGTGAGTTTGCCAAGAAACTTAGCATTGAAATGTCATAGGGTAGTGTTAAATTTTACTATCCAAACCCAAGGCCTCATCTGTGCCAAGTTGGGGGATATAGAAATGAATAGATATATTTATCTTGAATGCTTTGAGAGTATTCAGGGAAAATAGTGTACCTTCCCACGCAGCCTTACTCACGGTGGGCAAAGAAGTAACTGGTAGTGGCTTAACTGGTCCAGCAACTTTGGTTACAGCCTGTTTGGTTCCCACGACTTTTTGTGGGGGAAAAAAAAAAAAAAAAAGTCTTAACTGTGGATTTACCAGGTTGTTGACATATGACGCTTTT
Organism: Nomascus leucogenys; assembly: GCF_006542625.1. Classification (NCBI taxonomy): domain Eukaryota; kingdom Metazoa; phylum Chordata; class Mammalia; order Primates; family Hylobatidae; genus Nomascus; species Nomascus leucogenys. Next base: position 86,111,202 of record NC_044398.1, on the reverse strand, counting down.
GGACATAGGCTTACAGGAGGTTTAGGGCCAAGAAAACATGTCAGCTATTTCAAAGGAGCTGAGCTTGAGGAACTAGCTGAAATAAAACATGTTACAATCACTTTACCACCCTCCCCTGCGCGGTCCAAATCCCTGCACCATTTTTTCGCAGCATGCTTATACCATCCAAATACAGCATTTCTGTGACTGGAGGATAGTATTGTGTTGGCAACAGCTTTGGAGACAAAGGAGGGGGAAAAAAAGACAGACTGAGATAGTCATCCTTGCACCTGCCCTTACCTGTGCCTGAAGCCAGAATTCCAGCACATCTGCTCCTCACCTGCCTCTGGTCTTTGATCAAAGGTCATTTTGGGAGGAATGCTATCCCAGCCATTGCTCTGAAAATTGCAAACTGCTGCTGTCCTCTGTTCCTCTTATCTACTTTTTTTTTTCCCTTCACCACGATGGTTATTACCAACTGACAGACTTTAAGGTGTTACTGCCTTATTACATTCCAGTGTAAGCATAAATTATGCCTTATTACATTCCATTGTAAGCATAAATTATGCCTTCTTACCTTCCAACGTAAGCATAAATTGATGCCTTATGAACTATCATATATATCTGCATGCACCTATACGCACACACACGTATATACACACATGCATTGCTCACATATGTATTTTGTTCATGTATCTTGAGTGCCTGCCACATCATTTGCTCTTAACAAATACAAATTAATCATATGTACACAAGGTTTATAAGATAAGCCTCAGTTCCAGAAATGTCAAAATGATGGGAAAAAAATCTTCATCTGAAAAATCAAGAGAATGTGGTCAAATGCCTGGATTATTTAGATTCAGGTCCCATTGATCAACTAATCATACCTATTCCTAGAATCAGAGTGAAAAGGCTGAATGTGTTTTAAAGACAGACATGTGGAGTGAAATGATTCCTCCTCTTACTCCCAGCCATTGTAATATCATTAGAAATGAAAACGTAAAAGGATTGTAGGTGTCTGTGTTCTGGGCTTATTTCTTAGAGCTTTTCCTAGAACCCTCACAGTGGCTCTCTTATGCCAGTTTTATGGCAGAGAAAACTGAGGACTCACGGGAGCATCAACATGTCTGTTTATTGGAAACATTTTTATATGCTCACAAATAATATGCAACAGCAACAGTAACAGCAGCTAAAGCAGAAGTGTGCAAACTGTCTGAAGAGGACCAGATAGATTAGTAAATATCTGAGCCTTTGCTGGCCACGTGGGCTCTGTCACCGCTAAGCAGTTCTGCCGGGGTGGCTGTACAGTAGCTGTAGGTAATATGCAAATGAACAGGAGTGGTTGTGTACCAATAAAACTTTGGTTCGCAAAAGAGGATTGCAGGCCAGATTTGGTCTTAAAGCTGTAGTTTGCCAACCCTTGAACTAAATATGATTTCCATGAGGGCAGGAACCACGTCATTATTTTTTTCATCATTGTATCTCATGCAGGGAGCCCAATTCTTTGCACGTGGTAGTTCTTGAATGAATGAATGAATGAATGAATGAGTAAACCAAGGAATCAGTGGGTGGTCTGTCTTTCAAGACCATCACGACTGAAGCTCCAGTTCTGCCCTTTCCTTTCCCATGTACTCCCCTTCCCTACCCATACTACCAACCCCACCCCAGCTTATCCCCTTACATTAAGCTCACGGTCACATGTGCGCTCACTTGCTCGCTCTCTCTTGCTCTCTCTCTCTTGCTCTTTTCTCTCCCCCTCACCCATTCTAGACCCAAGGTCAACCCCTTCCTTCCCCAGCCTTCCTCAAAAGCCTTGGGGGATTGACTAACCCGTTATTGTGCTAGTGGTGGCTTTTTCTGGAACCTTTTGAAGTTTTGAGTGTTCGTTGATTCATCTCTTTACACCCATCCCTATTTCAGGAAGGGTTTATGGCAGTCTGCGAGGGTGTACTAAACAAAATAAGACTGCAAAAATTAAAACTGAGACAAAGAAAGGAAATACAACCATAGGACCATCATACCTTGGAGCTGGAATAGGTATTAACACCTACACTGTGGTGGGGAACCGGAGATTTGACAAAGAGCATTCTGGCTGCCATCAAGGAAAACAAATCTGTCCCTTCCACTGCCCTGTATCCAAATAATTGACACAGGCCATTGCTCATGGCGAGTGGATCTGTTCTCAGTGCTCAGTTCAGATGGAAATTTCTCCAGAGGGCCTCACAAGAGGAAGAAGAGGAGGGACCAGCAGACTTTGCAGCTTGCTAGCAGCAGACAGGATGAGGTATTCGTGGCTATCTGCTACGTTGGTGTCCCCTGGTCTAGACTCGACGTCTTATGCTGATGCTCAGCAGAGTGAGAACACATCCTGGTACCTGGGCCTGGGTTGACCTCGACATGTATTATTATTATTATTATTATTATTATTATTATTATTTGAGATCCAGTCTTGCTCTGTTACCCAGGCTGGAGTGCAGTGGCACAATCTTGACTCACTGCAACATCCGCCTGTTGGGTTCAAGCGATTCTCCCATCTTAGCCTCCTGAGTAGCTAGGATGACAGGTGTATGCCACCACGCCTGGCTAATTTTTGCATTTTTAGTAGAGACGGGGTTTCACCATGTTGGCCAGATTGGTCTTGAACTTCTGACCTCAAATGATCCACCCACCTTGGCCTCCCAAAGTGCTGAGATTACAGGCATGAGCCCTTGTGCCCGGCCCTGACATGTATTTTAGGGAAGCTACCAGAACAAACAGACTATGTGGTCCTCAAGCACCACTGGAGCATAAAGAGGAAGCTCTTAGTCTGAGAGAGAGACTAGGTGAAAATTCCAGCTCAGATGCTGACCTCTGGCCTAGTCTTTCCACTTCTGTAAACATCTGACTCTTCATCTAAGAAGTGAGACTTGATATTAGCATTCGCCACCTGTTGTCATGGTGGAGTCTGATGAAACGCCTTAGCATTGTGGCCTTTACATCTATTGTATTTAAACTTGGCAGCGACATCGCAAGGTAAATATCACCCCCATCTGCTTCACGCTATTCTGAGTACTTTAGCTCAGTATTACTCAAGCTTTCTTTCATTATCACCCTCCCAAGAAGAAAAATTTAATTTAATGTAAATTCTCCCTTGTGAGAGAAATTAAATACTACGGGAAAAGATTTTATCAGATAGGGTTGAGCTTTGGGGGGCCGCTGACCATTGCAATATCTAAGACTATTATTATTATTTTGAGGCAGAGTTGTGTTCTGTTGCCCAGGCTGGAGTACGGTGGTGCAATCTTGGCTCACTGCAACCACTGCCTCCTGAGTGGAAGGGATTTTCGTGCCTCAGCTTCCGGAGTAGCTGGGATTATAGGCCCCCGCCACCATGCCTGGTTAATTTTATATTTGTAATAGAGACAGAGTTTCACCATGTTGGCCAGGCTGGTCTCAAACTCCCAACCTCAACTAATCCACCCGCCTCAGCCTCCCGAAGTGCTGGGATTATAAGTATGAGCCACTGTGCCTGGCCGAAGATTTTTTTTTCTCACACGCATATACTCCCCCAAATTTTGCTTGCTTGGTGGGGGTGATAATCATCCCTATTGAGAATATGTGCTTTAGATATACAAACTAACTCCTATTAAAGCTCTAGTTGAGAGATAAAGGAACGGAGGCCCAGAGAGGTAAAGTAACCTACCCAGAGTTGCACAGCTAATGAGAAAGGATCTGAATTCAGTCTTATGGATTGCTCTAGACAGTGCTTTAAGCACAGTCTAACTCAAAGCAGCAAACTGTACCTGTTATTTTGTGTCTTGCTTTTGTCACTTACCTATCTAGCTCATCGATTGTTCTGGTTCAGTATATATATTATGGCCCCCATTCTTTTAATAGCTGCATTAGGCCGGGCCTGGTGGTTCACATCTGTAACTCCAGCACTTTGGGAGGCTAAGGTGGGTAGTCATCTGAGCCCAGGAGTTCCAGACCAGCGTGGCCAAGGTGGTGATGAAACCCTGTCACTACTAAAAACATGAAAATTAGCCAGGTATGGTGGCAGGTGCCTGTAACCCCAGCCACTCGGGAGGCTAAGGCAGGAGAATCACTTGAACCCAGGAGGCAGCGGTTTCCGTGAGCCAAGATCATGCCGCTGCACTCCAGCCTGGGTAACAGAACAAGACTCCATCTCAAACAAAAAAAAGAAAAATAAAAGAAAGAAATAGCTGCATTATTTTGTATTTGCATTCACATAGCATGGTTTATTTAACCATACCACAACTGCTGAGGCTGAGGTGGTTTCTAGTCTTTGGCAATTAAAAACCCGCCATAGCAATCCTCCCTCCATGCATATCATTTTGCTTAAATGCAAGTTAAATGTGAAGGTTACATGCCTAGAAATGAAGTCTGTACACACTTCTTAAAAGATAGCATTTTGTCAGAGGCACAAAAATATCTCCACAAAGCTAAGGTTCTTACAGAGCCATCCAAGGTCAGCTTTCACCATGTTCTTAACAACTAAAGCCACTGTTTTGACCCCCAAATTCCTCCTGACCTGGTTATTGATTTAGATGTGGGCTCCCCACCCCCGCCACCTTTTATGCCTTTGGTCACCGGATTATCCTCTTGTCATCTGGTCTTTCCCTACCAGGCTTCCCACAGTTTATTTTTGAACTTCAATTCTCATCTCATTAACAGAAAGCCTAGGCAGCCAGATTCCATTCCTGCTGCCTGGGTCAGTGCTTTGAAACAGGGTCGTTAATAAAGCAGCATCGTAGCTTATCCTGGGTCCTTCAAGTCCACCAGGATGGGGGAAAAGCAGAATCCTTCCTACGTCCCTCGTCTTTCTGAAACTTTTCTCTAAGAACCCGAATCAGTCTCATTTTGCAGACCTTCCTGGGCCTTCATTATGTAAGAGCTATGTTCTGGCAGATAGGGAAATCTCGCATGAGTGGCCCCCATTCAGTTCTGCAGGGGACAAAAAGCCTCTCTTCTAAACCCTGCTGCTAAGTCTGTATGGCAGAGTCAAGGCTAAGTCAACTCCCACATATGGCGACCTCAGCTAGAGAAGTGAGGTGGAAAGGATGCTAGAAATTCAGAGGGCGTCTTTAGCCCCTGTGCAGCAGCATCACCTGTAATTAAAGCTGGCTGTACTATTAAAATCATCTGAGTAATTAAACTCAATGGTGTTTGGCAATAGTTTGTTCTGGAAGTTCCTCGAGGAAGAGAGGGTTAACGGGATGGAGAGGGCTGAATGGTATTTTGTGCAAATGGAATCTGTCGGCCCCCTTTATCTGGTCCTGAAGCCTGCTGGGGCTTACTGCCACCCCGTCTTCATTCTGTTATTTCTCCCAATTCAGATTTGCTGATGAAACATGGTGGCCAGGTTGATAAAGGCATGGAGCTGGATGCTCTGGTGGTGGTGGGGTGGCAGTGGTTAACCACGTGCATTTCCCGTCTGCCTTAAGTGCAGTAGGTGCCCAGAAGTGGATTTAATGCATCCAGGCATTCATTCGACAAATATTTACCCAATGCCTGTCATGTGCCAGGGTTTGTGGATACTGAAGGGACATGAAAAAGTAGCTTGCGTTCTACTTGGAAGATTCAGACAATAGGCAAATACATAATGTTATATATATGTTAATAGAATATATTCAGACAATAAGCAAATATATATTATATATATTAATAATAGACACTGTAGATTGTAATTATAATCTTTAATATCCCAGAGAGTGATATGTGGCCTGAGGAGCAACATAATTAGAGGAATGGGGAATGCCTATGGGGCAGGGGGTAGTGGCTCTCATAGGGTGCGTCCTCTGACAAGTTGCTTGAGGAGTGAACCATGAGGATATCAAGACGGATATTTTTCCTGGCCTGGAGAACAGCAAGTGCAAAGGCCCTGAGGCAAGTGACAGCATTTGCATTGGGAAGCAGCAGTTGACAGTCTATGAAGAGCAGCACAGGAGGTCAGAGCTGAAGCACCTTCAGTGGAGCCGCTTCCCTGCCAGGTGAAGACTGAGGCCAGAGAGGGGAGAGCTGACTGTCCCAACTCAACCTCGCACAGCAGCAGGTAGACCAGTGTTTCAGGACTCCCACCTCCCACCCTTACGCTTCACAGAGGCTTTGAGGGACCTCAGAGCAGCAGGAAAAATGCCAAGCAACCCGGTTCAACTCCACAGTCCTCCACTTGATAGCAGTGTGGTGTAAATGATGTCAGCTCCTTGAGCCTCAGCTTCCTCATTTGTAAAATGGGAACACTGAGGGCACTCGCCACCAGGCGTGCTGTGAAAATGAGATGAGATCTCCTGGGCTCTGCGTGTGGCATGGTGTGGCTGTACCGGGAACGTTAGTTATGGGCCAAGGTTTTTTGGTCCTGAAACTGGACACAGTATACCTCCAGCCCATTCCCTCGCCCCCGCTAGATGTGACACCATCCGTCTCCTCATGGCTGTCACCTGACTGAACCGATTTTACACTCATTTTGACTTGTTTTGTAAAGGAGGGTCTGGTTTTCTCTTGGAGACAAAAATTTTGGCAAGTGAGACCTTAAAGGATGTACTCCTGTTTCCTCATCTGTGGAATGGAGCCGTGATAGCTCTTAACACTGGCTCCCTCAGCAGGAATAATTTCTTTTTTTTGAGACGGAGTCTTGCTCATTGCCCAGGCTGGGGTGCAGTGGCGCGATCTTGGCTCACTGCAAGCTCCACCTCCCGGGTTCACGCCATTCTCCTGCCTCAGCCCCCCGAGCAGCTGGGACTACAGGCACACATCACCACGCCTGGCTAATTTTTTGTATTTTTAGTAGAGACGGGGTTTCACCGTGTTAGCCAGGATGGTCTCAATCTCCTGACCTCATGATCTGCCCACCTCGACCTCCCAAAGTGGTGGGATTACTGGCGTGAGCCACCGCACCAGGCCTTTTGTTTTGTTTTATAGAGACAAGGTCTCACTCTGTCGCCTAGGTTGGAACACAGTGGCATGATCATGGCTCATTGCAGCCTCGACCTCCTAGGCTCAAGTGATCCTCCCACCTCAGCCTCCTGAGTAGTGAGGACTACAGGCATGGACCCCGATACCAAGCTAAGTTGTTTTTTTTTTTTTTTTTTTTTCATTTTCTTTAGAGATGGGGTCCTCACTTTGTTCTCTGGGCTGGTCTTGAACCCCTGGCCTCAAGTGATCTTCTTGCCTTGACTTCCTAGAGTGCTGGGATTACAGGTGTGCACCATGACACCCAGCTATTTTTTTTTTTACTTTTTCTAGAGACGCCGTCGGTGGGGGCGGGTCTAACTTTGTTGCCCAGGCTGTTCTCGAACTCCTGGCCTCAAGTGATCCTCCTACCTTGGCTTCCTAGAGTGCTGGGATTATAGGCGTGAGCCACTGCACCCGGGCTGGCATATATTATAAGGACCCAGCATGGCAGTACACATGAGAAGTTAAAAGTGCTCTGTGTCAGGTAGTGTTACTAATAAAACATGGATTTGGAGGCAGATGGAAAGGGGATTCATTTCCCTGACTCAAGCAAGTGCTTTATCCTTCGAGACCTCAGCATTTTCATATTAAAATGGAATACCCAATACCACACTGAGTTGTACGAGAATTCAATAAACATAAATCTAAAGCATTGAGCACAATGTCTAGCTCACAAGAGTCACTAAACCATACTTCTGCTTCCTCCTCTCCATTCATTTCCGCTCTTCTACCAAAAGAAACTCGGAAAGTCATTCCTGATTATTTGTATTTGATTCCATTTTACAGATAAGGAAATTGAGACTCAAAGACCTTAGACTCTAACACAGCCGGGAAGTGGAGGTGCCGGGATTTGAATCCTGGTGGTTTGTGTCAGTCTGGAGAACATCCCCTTTGCCCTCGCTAATCTCAGAGCTCACCCTGGATTCTTAATGCTTTGATTTGACTGATCCCTGAGCTGATGGAGAAAGGCCAGATTCTTGCGGCCTGTCCTTCTCTGTCTTTGGTGTAAGCCAGGGGTCAGCCTAGCCCTGGAGAAATCGGATTTGTCCCCAGTTGGCGCCAGGCTCTGCGCTCCTGCCCATCAGAGCCCAGACACCCCTGCTGGCGTTGATGTCAGATTCACCTCGCAGTTTTATTCTCAGAGCCTCTCTGGTATCTTGCACGTCTAATTTCTTGTCCCCTGGGGCCTTGACTAATTAGCCTTTGATTATTCACAAACAGAGAGGCAGGAACAGGGAATCGGGTCCTCTGCTTTAATCACCCACACAAAATTTAGGCAAGGCTGTAGGTTTCTGGAAGGGGCAGGGCTAGGATTTGGAGATTAGAGGTGAAAGTACTAAAGAAATCGCCCGTGAAGCCCCAGCCCCCTCTCTGCAATCTTTACATGCGGATAAACAGGCACTGAGCCTGCCTCCTGTGGTACCCCAACACCCCCAGGCCTTGCTAAACATGGTTTGGTTTAGGTTTGTTTTGTTTTGTTTTTTTCCCTTGGACTGCTCCCTAGCCACCTCCATGTTACCGCAGCTTTCCAAGAAGTCACTTCTGTTGTCACTAGGCCAGAAGACAGTTGGCATCCTTTTAGGTCCCACATAAAATAGGACATTTCAAAACCAGGAGTTCCACTGTGTGCTTTTGGCACGGGGAGAAAAAAAAAAAAGATGTCTTTTCTTTCTTCCTAACTCTATGAATGCGAGAAACGGTTTGGAGGAAGATGAAACACCTCCAGATTTACAGTCTGTTATCATCAGCGCGAGCACGGAGGGGGTTCATTCATTCACCAAATAATCCCAGCTCATTCAGAGCAAAAGCCAGAGGCCTTAGAGTGGTCTAGATTTGAACTTGTTGACATGTGGAGCCAGATCAGTCTTAGTTGTGAAGGGTCATCCTGTGCATTACAGGATATTAAGCGGCATCTCTGGACTCTACCCACTAGTTGCTGGTAGCATTCCCCTTCCCCAAACGTGACAACAAAAATGTCTCCAGACATAGCAAGATGTCCCCTGTAGGTAAAGTTGCCCCATTAAGAACTATAGCTCTTGGGTCGGGTGTGGTGGCTCACGCCTATAATCCCAGCACTTTGAGAGGCCAAAATGGGCAGATCACCCGAGGTCGGGAGTTCGAGACCAGCCTGGCCAAACTGGTGAAACCCCGTCTCTACTAAAAATACAAAAATTATCTGGGCATGGCAGCGCGCACCTGTAATTCCAGCTACTCTGGAAGCTGAGGTGGGAGAATTGCTTGAACCTGGGAGACAGAGGGTGCAGTGAGCCAAGATTGTGCCACTGCACTCCAGCCTAGGTGACAGAACAAGACTCTGTCTCAAAAAAAAAAAAAATAAAAAAATAAATAAAATAAAAACAACCATGGCTCTATAAGGCTTTATGTGATCTATCCCCCATTTCTTCCTGACCTAAGCTTCTGTTTTTCATCTTTTACTTCCTCCACCCTGGCTTCTTTCCTGGTCTCCACCAGCAACGTGAGGCTTGCTCTCACCTCAGGGCCTTTGCACAGCAGTTCCCTGTCCGTGAAATGCTTTTTCCCGGTTAGCCAAGCAGCCTGCTCATTTACCCACTGGGAGTCTTTGCTTATACCTCACCTTTTCAGTCTAAAGCCTGCCTTGACCACCTTATTAAGAAATGCACCCATTGCATCATCCTAACCACTGACTTCTCTCTTCTACCCTATTCCGTGCACTATTTGTTACATCTGTCATCTTTCTGTGTCCCTATGCTAGAATAAAATTCTGTGAGGGCAAGGGTTTTGTTGCCATTCTTCATAGATGCCTCCCGAGCCCTTGGATGTTACTTCTTTTATGGAATCATCACCTAGTACCTGCTGTATACCTACACCATGCACTGTCTGGACATCAGGAACAAGGGTGCTTGTTCCTGCTCCAAAGGACCCTAGAACTGTCATTTTCAGATCCTTCTTGCCCAGAGCTGGAGGGTAAGTTTTGTTCCTGATGCTAAGGGAAAGATACCCTTGCAGATTCCTAGGTGGGGGAAAGATAAGACAAGGTCCTCACCCAGGGCAGCAGGGTGCAGGGCTGAGTTTGGGGAGGAAGGCAGTTTTGTCTCCTAGGTCAGCCTTGAGGGTGGCTGCGACCCTCCTGGGCGCTGTCCCCTAAAAGCCCTTACAACACAGCCTCTCACTGGCCCCATTGGTATTCAGGCCGCCCCATGCTCTGAATAAACATCTCCCTGCCACCCTCCCTTACACAGCAGCTCTTGCTTGTGGCATGAGAGTGGTGGAAAGGCGATAAGAATAGTGTTTAGTTACACGCACTCTGCTTATTTTGTACTTTCAAGCAGTAACACGTCCTCTGACGTTGTCGGGCTGGCCAGCAAAGCCCATCATTTCTTCCTCACGTGGAGCAGCCTAGAAACAGCCTGGGAGATGCCTGGCCCTCGGACAGGCATCGCCACCTGTCCGCGGTACCCGGAAGTTGGCCACAGGCTTTTCCGGAAACCTCCCTTTCCCTTCCCCACTCTGCTTTGTCAGAAACCCCTAAGCAAAGACAGGACCAAATTTCGAGGCTGTGCTGAGCAGGGGACCCCTGCAGAGGAACAGTTGCTTAGCCTTGTAACTGCTCCTGCATTCTCAGCACAGTTGCCCAGGCCGTTCCTGATGCCACAGGCACACCTCATTTTACAGGTGAGGACAGTGAGGCCCAGAGTGGTTAAGCAACTTGTTCAAGATTGCACAGCCATGGAGCAGTATGTGGAGCTGGGATCTGGACCCATTCTTCTCTGACCCCAGAGCCTGTACTCAGAGCATGAACCCCTCCCGTCTTCTGCTCTGCGTTGTTTAGATGCATTTCCCCAAGATGCGTCCAGGGTTTCTTGCCTGCAACTGCTCCGCGATGACCTTTCTGAAGAGTAAACATTGGGCACTAGTGGTGACTCTTAACAGAGAGATTCTGGCCGGGCGTGGTGGCTCACGCCTGTAACCCCAGCACTTTGGGCATCCGAGGAGGGAGGATCACTCGAGCTCAGGAGTTCAAGACCAGCTTGGGCAACGTGGTAAGACCTCGTCACTACCAAAAATACAAACAATTAGCTGGGTGTGGTGATGGGTGCCTATAATCCCAGCTACTCAGGAGGCTGAGACAGGAGAATCACTTGAAGCCAAGAGGCGGAGGTTGCAGTGAGCCAGGATTGTGCCGCTGCACTACAGAAGGAGACTCAGTCTCAAAAAAAAAAAGGAGGGAGAAAATCTGTATGTTAAAAACTACCCAAGCCTCTGGTTCGGGAGTAAATACGTAGCTTTACACCTCCAAAGTGTCACATTATTTAATTGGTACCACTGTCCCTGGGGAACTTCAGTGGCTATACTAAGTGGAAGTTCCGTTAGGGAGATGCTCCCAGGTCAGCAGAATGAAAATTAAATACCAGTTGTTGGGTGTTAAACAGAGGTTTCGGGTGTGTTTGGTGGAGGTAAACTAGGGGATGACACGATACCCTGTCCTGCAGTCACCTCTCCTCCCCTCCCAACCTTCCAGGACCCCTAGGCATCAGCGAGGGTAGCAGACAGAGAATCAACTTCCCAATCTCCTAGCACAGAGTTCCGGTGAAAGTCTGCTTGGAAGTGCCCGCTTTGCGGGTTAGCTAAAGTAGGACCTCCACTCTCTTTGCTTGTAGCTGCAGGTGGAAATTTTGGCTCTGAAATGCTCCCATGCCTGCAGGGAGCCCAACTGAGCTTACAATTCCATTGCATACAGCTGCCCAGCATGTGCCAGAGTCCTGGTTCCTGAGGTTCCCACACTGTGACCCTGCCCACTGTGACCCCTTAGTGCTCAGGGCTGAGATGAATTGGATGAACGTCTCATGCCTGGCCGTGGGACTGAGCAAAATGTGGAGAGATGTGAGGAAGTGGCCTCTGTATTCCCACGTGCCCCACTTTGTGCAGGAAAGTGTTTCCGAAAGACCGTGTGTGGGCCAACAGGGATGATGTGAACACAAATGTGCTTTTCTCATTCACTTCAACTTTAATGCCAGGGATTTCTCTGCTTCATTTCCCATTGCTATTCTGGTGGCATCGTCTCCTACCAAAGTGGTTTTAAACTTCTCCTTCATCGCCAGTCTGTTGAGGTGACGCTCAGTAAATAAACACTTGACTATACCAGGGCTGTACAGGGACCCAGGCCAGCCAGCCTCTCTGAATTTCAGGGGCTATTGTGAAGAGCCCTGCACAGCAGGTCATTTTGGATACACAGATCAGCTCAGCAAATACAGAGATGGAACTAATATGTGAGAAACAGAACGCAATCAAGAGATAATAACACGAAAAAAATAGGGATGGGAGAGTCATTTTTGTGAAATGAGGAATCTCATCTGTGACACATTCAGATAACTAATTGTGTTTCCCTCTTTGCATTGCCTGCTAGGAAGCTCAAAGACAATTCATATCTCTCACAAGCTCAGAGACAGAGGTCGTATCTCTCATAAAACCTATGGTATTTTTTTAAATGCATCTGGTGGCAAATTGAATTTCCCATCATGTATATATAATATATATAATATTTAGAACCTATCAGAAACATATATACACACAGATATGTATATGTATATATGTGTATATGTGTATATAGATATGTATATATGTGTGTATATATATGTATGTGTATGTGTGTGTGTTTGTGTATATATGGTTCAGTGGGCACCCCCATGCCTGGCTAGCTGGCTAATTATTTATGAGATTTTTTGTAGAGATGATGTTTTGCCGTGTTGCCCAGGCTGGTCTTGAACTCCTGGGGTCAAGTGATCCACAGGTCTCGGCCTCCCTAAGTGCTGGGATTACAGGTGTCAGCTACCATGCCTGGCCATCCTATCATATTCTTTTCTCTTGATTCCCTTCCTTACCACACCTTGTTCCCACACTGTGTTTTATCTGTTTAATTTTTGGTCAATGGAACAGTATCTTTTGTTTAAGCCTTTTTGGAACACGGCCCTTTTGTAACACCGAACAGCAGGAATAAATAGCTATTGTGATAAAATACAATTTCCAGGTCTTTGTATATGTCTTTCACTTAAGCCAGCAGCTTTCATTCTTGTACCCCTTCTCAGTGTATTCCAAGTGTGAGGTCCTCAGCAGCATATTTGACCTTCAGAGCTTTAGGAAAACACAGCTCAGGGGTCTCAGAGGATTTCTGGCCTTAGAACAGACAGAGGCTGGGAAAATTGAGGTGGGTCTGCTCCACCCCACCCAAATCCAAACCCCTCTATTGGTTCTGGGCTGGACACACAGGATCTGTTGTTCATTCTGGACTGTGCCACTACCGGGTGGGTAACAGTGGGCAGGACCCCTGGGCCTCAGTTTCCACATCTGTGTAATAGGAAATAACCTCAGCCTGCCGACCTCACAGGTCCCATATCTTACATATGCTGCTCATTGAATGAAAGTTCTTTTAAAATGAGACAGTTAGGCCAGGCACAGTGACTCACACCCACACCCAGCACTTTGAGAGGCCAAAGCAGGAGGATTGCTTGGGTCCAGGAGTTCAAGACCAGCCCTGTGGCAACATGGCAAAACCTCTTCTCTACAAAAAAGTCATAAATAGCCAGTCAGCTGGGTGTGGTGGTGCCCACTAAACCATATGTAAACCCAGTCGCTACCAAAAAAAAAAAGAAGTTAACCAGGTGTGGTGGTGTGTGTCTGTAGTCCTGGCTACTCAGAAGGCTGAAGTGGGAGGATCCCTTGAGCCTGGGAGGCTGAGGATGCAGTGAGCTATGATTGCGCCATTGCACTCCAGCCTGGGTGACAGAGACCCTGTCTCAAAAATAAGTAAATGAATAAAATAAGACAATTGCCAGGTGGCCTGAGGAGGATCAGGATTTGCTGGCAGAGCCAGGGTGTTGATCCATCCCGGGACATTGTAACTGCCTCTACCTGATCGCCCACATTAATAGGATCTTTCACCAAGTCAGTTGTTTTGTCATGTTTCAGACAAGCCCTGAAGTCGGATGAGCTGGCTGTGAATCTCAGCTCTGCCCTTCGCTAGCTGTGGGCCTTGGACTTTGGCCTTAGTCTCTTCATCTGTATAATGGAGATAATTATGTTAGTGATTATTCCACATCTAACACAGACAAAGCCCATGTCATTTGCAGACATTTACATGTGCGTGTTCCATGGTAGGCTTTGGCACCTCCTTGGGTCGATTCGACAGTTTGGGGAGCTAAGAGTACAGTAGAAGATTCTGAACACAGGATCTGCTGGTACTTCCATGCGGTTGAAGGCCCCTGCCTGTAAGGCATCTCCTTCCACTTTCTTCTTGGCTCTAAGAGTCATGGCAGCCTCCAGAAATAGCTTCATCCATGCCAGGTCCCAGGACTGAGGTTGGTGGTTCTTGGAAATAGAATTTAACCTTAATGAAACATGAGATGGACCTTCCGCTGACTTTGGTGCTTTAGACTTTTAAAATTACAGTTAGTCCAGATAGACGTCTTTAGTTTTACTTAGAAAGTTGTTAAAAATTATGGAAAGTTTGACACTAAGCCTGACTTTCCTTGGATAAAATTTTCAAGATGTGGCTTTCAGCCTCTAAATTGGATGAGCTCCTTTGCTAAACACTCAAGTCTACCTCTTTTTCTTTTAACTGATGAGAAAGTAGCCAAGTTCAGAGTCTACTTTAATTGCCAACATGGTTCGATATTCTAAGTAGGACAGCTAAGAGGCAAAAAGAACAAGAAAGAGATGGAAAAATGAAATCTATTATAACATTTTATTTTTTGGATGAGATAGATATCCTTAAAATGGAAAATCACTGGGATTTCATTTGCTTCAAGCCAAATTTTTGTTCTCTGCAGAAAGTCATGGTCATCTTCCTTTCTTGCTTCTTACAGAGAGGTTGCCCCAGAGACAGGGTGTGTGGGATCATGAAATAGCTCTTAGACTTTCCTCTGCATCATTCTGGGTTTGGGGTTTTGTTTTGTTTGCATGTATGGGTTTGTTTTGTTTTCGTTTTGGTATTTTGCAAACTTCTTTTTGGAGCCAGTCAAATTTTCCTAGGTACAGAACTGAAACTTTTATTTTTAATATTCTGAATAGGAGTCATTTGCATTCTCAACTGTCACCCTGATGATGTTGGGTCTTGGATTTGGAATGCAATCAGAACTTTTTAAATTCCCATACCTAGGGAATCCAGAGAGATATCAGCCTAACATTGGGAAAACACATCAGTCAAACTGATTTCTGGAAATGACATAGATTTATGAAAGCAGGGAGTTGAGACACACTTACGCTGGGGAAACAAAGCCCCTGAGTTGAGAGGTACTTGTCACATGTCTCAGGGTAGAACAGAGACATGGCGGAAGACAATTGCGGGATTTTACATGGAAATTCTAGAGGAGGGAAAGAGGGAGGCGACAGACAGAGAAAGGGGGAAAAAAGCTGGCACAAGTGGTGATGATACAGAGAAACAATCTAAAGCAGGAGATAGCAAACTGCCATTCACAGGCCAAATCTGGCCCTCCATCTGTTTTTAGAAATAAAGTTTTATTGGAACACAGCACACCGTTCATTTACATACGCCCTATGACTGGTTTCACTGTACAATGGCAGAGTTGAGAGGTTGAGGCAGAGACTGTGTGGCTTACAAAGCCTAAAATATTTATTAGCCAGTCCTTTACAGAAAATGATTTGTTGACCCTAGGTATAGATCATCATGGATGAAAACTCTTAAAATGGTGTAGAATCCCAGCTCCATCTCTTATCAGCTGGGTTGCCTTAGACAAGTGACTTTATGTCTCTGAGGCTCAGGTTTTTTTAAAGAATCTATTTATTGTATTCTTGGGGTGTTTTAACAAATCACCTCAACACTCAGTGGGGTAAAACAGTAAGAAATTTTTATTTGTTACTGTTCAGGAGTCTTTGGGTGAGCTAGACGGTTCTTCTGGTCTCGGTGGTGGTTCTCCTGATCTCAGTTGGGCTCTCGTGTCTAGAGATTGGCTGCCTCTAAGCTGGTCTAGGATTATCTCAACTGAGAGGAAAGTCATTTGGACTCGCCTCCACGTGGTCTCTCATCCTCCAGTAGAGAGCAAATGGCAGTGACAGGGTTCCAAGACAGAGAAGCCAAACTTAGGGTCACCTCTGCTACCTTCTTTTGGCCAAAGCAGGTCGCATGACCTGTCCATATTCAAGGTATGGACAAGACAACTCAACCTCTTGTTGGGAGAAGCAGCAGGGCACATTGCCAAGGGCACGCATACAGCAGGCCATTGCTTGGGACCATCAGTTCAGTCGGTCTACAATAAGCATAATAAGACAGGCCCCAAGAAGAACAAAAGAATCACACACAATTCCTGACAGGTAGGAGGTATGTAAGAAATCCCAGCTGCCGTTACTGTTGCCATGAGTGAAAATGTATAGCTAAGTTATACACCAAGGGTTTTGCTGGCAATTGATTTATCTTGTAGCCTCTCTGCTTGAACACTGCACTATTTTTATATTGGAGAAGGAAGGAGTAACTGTTTCAGGCCCCCACTTGAAGAATTATGTCTAGATGGGGCCCAGTGGCTCATGCCTGTAATCCCAGCAGTTTAGGAGGCTGAAGCGGGAGGATGGCTTGAGCTCAGGAGTTTGAGACCAGCCTGGGCAACATGGTGGGACCTCATCTCTAATATAAATAAATTAGCCGGTAGTGTCTGCCTGTAGTCTCAGTTACTCGGGAGGCTGAGGTGGGAGGATCACTTGAGCCTCCCTTGAGTTGCACTGAGCTATGATTACGCTGCTGCGCTCCAGCTGGGCAACAGAGCCAGATCCTGTCTCAAAAAAAAGAAAAGAAGAAGAATTATGCCTAATAGAGTTCCTGGCACGTCTTAAACTCTCACTTAGTATTAATCTTTTTTCCTAAGTGATTGGTAAATGCTAATAAGCTCCTGGTATTATTATTTCTGCTGCCAGTTGGAACTACCAGTCCTCTACCCCTTCTTTAGATGCCCAGCGTCTGTCTGTGTCTTTCTTTTGCCTCCCCTGCTCCTCCCTTGACTTCTCGTTCGGGGACATTCAGCAGAGATTTGTTGTCTTCCTCTCCAGGAGCCCCGCACAGTGGGCCCTTAATGCAAAGTGACATCTGAACGGAGTCCAGGGCCCTAGGAGAGCTCCCCAGCGGCAAGCTTTTGGCTGAAGAAGCCTCCAACAGAGTCCTCAGAATGGCTAAATTGCAGCCTGACAGTGCAGATCAGGAAAGGTCACTGTGTGAAGTGGCTGCCTGATTGGGGCGGGGAGATTTGGCCACACGCAGTACCGGCTGCAAGGATTCGACAGATTGTCTCATGGTGCAGAGTTACCTTCTGTGAGCCCAGAGTCTTTTCTGAGACTGTGATGAAGTGGCCACAGCCCCGGGAGCTGGGAGGGGTGTGATCTAGAGGGAACTGTCTACGTTCTGAGCGTTTGCCTACTTGAGGATACTGCACTGAGCGTTAATTGAGCAGCCTTGGATTGGATTGATTCTTGAACTGGGTTAAAAAAAAAAGAGGGTGAGTGGTGTCTGAGTGGGTGATGGAGCATCTACATGATGAAAAACTAGATCCACGCCAGGCCTGGGTTGGAATCTCAGTTCTGCCTATTTTTAGCTGGCTGCAGTGTTTCTGTGTATGATTGTTCAGGATATATCTACAGGAGGGAGTTAAGTAGGAGCCAAAATTCACCTACACTCTGGTTATCAAGGCATACAGTAGACTCAGGACTACAGTTGCCCAGAATAAGGGAAACCTTTTTTATTATTCTCATAAAGCTGCAGGATGAGTGAATGGTCATGGCCTTGGCTGGGTGGTGTTTGGTGGGTTTGACCTCCCCAAACGCCTGAACAGAGTTCAGGGTTTGAACTCTGAACGTAAGTTTCCTCATCTGTAAAATGGGAATGAAAACAGTACCCGTCTTATAAGTTTGCTTAAAACAGAAGACGTGGGGAAATGCTTAGAGCAGTATAAGGACACAATCAACGATGGCTATACTTTGTGGTGAAGGTGGCAGATTACCTGGGTTTAAGTCCCCGTCTTCCATTGCTTGCTGGAAAACCTTACAGTGTGGATGGGGATGATGAGGATGATGATGATGATGACGATGATGACGATGATGATGATGATGATACCTACCCATGGGGATTGTTGTGAGGATTTAAGAAGCTAATATACGTAATGTGCCTAAGTGTGGCTAGCTAATGAATATTAGCTAAGCCAGTTTTACATACAATTTTAGTGCTGTGTTGATCAAGGATCCACATGGGTGACAGGTTGACCTGGGCTAAGAAAGTGACAGTGCAGATCCATGGATACTTGAAGGTGAATGGTTTGGGATGACAAGGAGAGTGGCCTTTATATTGGTGAGTCAGTCCATGGTTTGACCAAAACCCTGAGAACATTCTTGGATGTATTAATTTCTCTAATTTCCATCTGCCATCCCCTTCCATGATGATTTATTCCATACCTCCCTCCCCAGCCTCCCACCCACTCCTCCCACCTATTGCTCAGTCTCTGTTTACCCCTTCAAGTAAGTGTGGTGGGGAAGGGTCTTGATTTATGAGCTTACATGAGCCTGGTTCAAATTCCAGTCCTACCAATTACTAGTGCCGGGACCTTGGGCAAATGTCTTAGCCTTTTTGAGTCTAAGTATCTTTGGAGTAATAATAGATCCTCTATGACAGGTTTACTGTGAGAGTCAGAGAAGATCATGAAAGTTAGTGATTAGCAGAGAGGCACGTGGGCCCAGACCCACATTGTGTTAGCTGCTGTTTATGTTGTTATGGGCATAACACTCTCTCTCTCTCTCTCTCTCTCTGTCTCTGTCTCTCTCTCTCTCTCTCTCTCTCTCACACACACACACACACACAGAGAGAGAGAGAGAGAGAGAGAGAGAGATACACCCGGTTTGGGGCTAGACCCTTGGGGGTTATAAACTTGAATAAGTTCTGCTCCTCAGAAGGACACATTTTTAGGGAGCTATACCCATGTTAAGAAGAAATTCAGGTGGAAAGTTCTGTAGTGGAGCTGGTAACAGGGTTCTGTAGGCATAGAGGAGGAGGAGAAAGTCTGGTGAAGGAGACAGAGGCAGGGGTCATTTGAATGCAAGCCTGGGTGAGGGGTGAAGGGCCTGGCATTCCTGGCTGAAACATCAGCAGAAAGCAGGGCCCCTGGGCATGAGGGTGAAATTTGCAGCCAGGCCTAAATGCAGATTATTCTTGGTCTGGGCACATGCACAGTGCCCATTGTCCCACAACCTTTGGTTCTGAGACAATCATGGGGCAGGAAGAATCAAAGCCCTAGATCAGGTGGGAAATGCCAGAGTCATTAATTCTGCTACCGGATCTCTCCAGAATAATGCTGGAGATCCCCTGAGAGCAGATCGAGAAGCATCTAGCGCAAGTTCCCAGGGCTTCTGGGATGCTTTAAATTACACGCTTTATCTTGGTTTACCAGACTTATTTGAATTCTGATTTAAAGCCATTTGCTGGTGTGAGATCATCGCTACCATGGGGTCCTGGGTGATTCTAGTCACCCAAGCTTGCAGCCAGAAACTGCTAAGTAAATTCCCATCACTTGTGCTTTTTCCCTCATCCCTCTCAGACAACACCCCAGAGAGAAGAGGCTGGAGCAGCACCCAGGCAATGCATTCTGATCTCAGTCTGGACTTGGCCAGGGCTGCATCCACCTTTGTTTCTACCCCTGCTTTCTCTCTCTGCATCTGTGAGCAATGGGTGAGTGGGCTCTTCCAGGATCCATCAGTCAGATCTGGCATGCTCTCCTGCTTAAGCCCCCAGTGGCTCCCCAGTGCACTTAGAATGAGATATGGACTTCTCTCCTCTCTGTGGACCCAGGTTCAGCCCCATCTTGCTTTCCTGTGCTGTATGAGTATATTCTCCATATCACAGCCCCACCTTCCTCTTCCTGCTGCCAGACTGGTCCTAGCCCATTTCTGCCTTGAGAGCTTTGCTTTTTAAATTTTTATTTTTTAGAGACAGAGTCTCACTCCGTCACTCAGGCTGTAGTGTAGTGGTGCAGTCATAGCTCACTACAGACTTGAACTCCTGGGCTCAAGTGATCCGCCTGCCTCAGCCTCTCAAGTAGCTGGGACTGCAGGTTCACAGCACCATCCCCAGCTGTGAGAGTTTTGCTTTTATCGTTCCTGCTGCCTGGTACCTTTTGCCCGGTATGTTTTTGGAGAAGCTGCATCTTAGCATTGGGTCACCCAAATGCTACCTCCTCAGAGAGGTCCTACCTGACCCCATCTGAAATGCCATCCCCTGCCTGTCTCCTTGTCTTTCTTTAAAGTACCCATCCCCAGGTCATATCATATTGGACAACTATTATTTCTCTATTATCTCTCCCGCTGTGGAATGTAAGTTCCATTAGGGCAGGAGCTGAATCTGTTTTGTTCACTGCTCAGCACTTAGCACAATGTATGTTGCCTAGAAGGTGCTCCAGTATTAGTGGAATGAATGAATGAGAAATAGAAGTAATAATAAAAAAAATAGTAGCTGCTCCTCAGTAAGTGCTTGCTAAGTACCGGTTGCCGTCCTGGGCACTTAACCTGCATTTCTTAACGTCTGATGTTCGCAACAGGACTATTGAGGGAGGAAGGTGCTATTTCTTCCTATTTAATAGATGAAGAAACTGAGGCTTAGAAATGTCAGAAGTAACTTGCCCAAGGTCACGTGGATTTTAAGGGATAATGCTGAGGTTTCACTTGGAACTCAACCTCTGCTCTATGTTGAGCTGGAACTGTGAGGACCAGGGGACCTTCCCTCTGTGTTTATTCTCTGACTGGGTGGGTGTATAGTGGTAGTGCAGATAACAGTATCACAACTGGATACTGAGAAAGAAGGTGAAGTATATGAGAGTCATAGTTCATGGTTGTCAAATGGAAATATCGTTGAAGAAATACTGTTCACAGCTGTCACCATCACACCCCGCCCCTATGTGATAATAGTGATGGGGCTGGATGTCCCAAGACACATGAAGTATCCTAAGACAGAGGACAGGGTTCTGCAGCGGCCCTGCTGCCCTTGATTAAAGAAATGAGTTGTGGTTGCGTTGGAAGTCCCAAGGAGCAAAGCCGTTGGAGCCCTTTATACATTTCAAATTGGGTCTTTCATTGTTGTCATTTCAAAGGCAAAATCTGAAAATTCCACTTAGTTGTTATTGCTGAGTGGGAAGGATGCTGAGGCGGGATTTCAAAGACTCTAGAATGTCAAGTGAGAATCTGACTGTCATGGCAGGCGAGGAGTGTGCGCGCGCGTGCCTATGTGTGCACATGCGTGTGTGTGTGTGTGTGTACACAAAGACCTGGACTTTGCTGTGTTTGGCATCTTTCTTCACATTCTGTACCCTTCCTCTGAGATGTGAAGAGACGGCTGACCAGCTTCCCTTTGTGTCTTTCTGAGTGACTGTGACTGCCCCCGGCCTTCAGAGTTTGAGCTCCTGACAGATATTAAAGAACAATTCACTTATTACAGCTAAACAGAAAAGCATATGGAAAAAGCAAACTGTATTAACATCTGCTGCCTGGGCTCCATCTGCTCCCGTTGGCTTGGCTTTGCCTCCAGACGTGCCAGCCTGTCAGGGCTGGCTTCTTCCTTCCAAGCGAGGACGGGATGTGCACCTTCATTTCCATCCACTCGTGCTGGATGACTGGGAATTTCTTAGGCGTTCTGGAAATGTGGGTCTATGCATGCAATATGTGAAGTTTGAAGGTGATGAGCCCTGGACTTTATGCTCTGAACGAGCTGCTTACTAGCTGTGTGACTTGGGGCGGGTGACTTATTGCTGTGTGTCAGTTTCATTGTCTGTGAAATGGGGTTAGCAATAGTAGCTATATCTAAGGATCCTTGCAAGGATGAAATAATGTAATGCATGTTAATCCCTTACAACAGTGGCGTATAGTAAGTATGCAGTAAATATTCTTGCTTTCAGTAAAAATATTCATACACACACCCCATCCTGTGTTATAACTATTTTCCACAATTTTACACTTTGTCCCTAAAATAGCTCACTGGACTCCATATACAACCAGGTCTTGTAGCCCTGGGAGGTTCTTATTTTCACATTTACACCATGAAAGACCCAGCTCCTTCTCTCCTTAAAGAAACGCAAGCTGGGGGTTCCCAGTGCATCAATTAATGGCAGAAATGCCGGTGCCCTTCCTAGAACTGGGCCAACTCAGGGCAAGCCAGCCTTGTCTGCATTTAGCCTGCAGCCTCACCCTCCCACCTGAGCCGATTTTTGCCTCCAGCTAGCAAGGCAAACCAAATGTTGTTATTTTAGTATCTGGTCACCTGTCGGAAATAATTTCTAAAAATGTTTTTCCTCTTTCTCCCCCTGCTCACTTGCTCCCTGAAGCAGCCACATCTTTAGAGCAAATAGACAGCTGTCAGCCGCCTGCCATTCGAAAGGGCATTGTAGTACAGTTATTGATGGCTACTTACTGGCCAGGGGGTGGGGGAGTGGGGGGCTGGGATGAGGGTCTTCAGTAAGGCATTTTATTCCCCGTGTCTCAGTTTCTCCGTTTTAGAAATAGGAGTGCTGACCGTGTTTGCCTCCTAGGGCTGCCATGAAGTTTAAAAGGATTAGACCATGCAGGGTGCTGAGAACAGTTCCTAGCATACAGTAAGTGCTGCACTTAGTACTACCGTCATTATTTGGAGGTAGAAAGTGGAGTTGCCTGGAGAGCTGTGGCCGGGAAGACAGCCAGATTAAGGCTGGGTGGGGGGAAGTATAGCCCACCCTGGATCAATTCATCCATCCCCATTCTGGGAGACTGAGAGAGCAGGGAGGGGAGTGACATTCCCCTGTAATGGAATCTCAGGTATGGCCCATAGAACTGTAGAACCCTACAGCATCCATGTGATAAGGGACCAGAGGGACTGACCAGGTCCGTGTGTTTCCAAGAAGTGTTTGTGGCCCACGGTGGCACCCAAGATGATTTGCGGGGGTTCTGTGGACATTAAATAACTTTGAATCATCCAGGGAGGAAATGATTGCCTTTCCAATGCTCTTGCAATCTATTGGATTAAACCAATGAGAAAGTCTCAGCACGGTGCTGATGTGTGCTTAACACCTTGCCAACATTTACACATTTCCCTATGCAACAGACAAAAGGACTCTCTGGGGTCAGAACCTTAGCCAGGCAACTTGGTTTAGCCAGGGTTCCATAGCATTGTTCCTTTTTCCTTTTGTTTGAATTTTAGGAATCACGACCATCATTTTTTTTTTAACAACATAAATGTTTATGTTTAAATGTAAGCCAAGTAAAATTACCCAGTGAAGGGAGGAAGTGTTACGAAGTATTGCCCTCACCCAGAACACTCAATTTACAGTTGGTGGGAGCAGGGTCCACAGAGTACCATGGAGCCAAGCAGTGTCACAACCCCGGATGTGGCCAGGCACTGGGGCTCCAACGCCTGCCTCCAGCTCTGGTACCTGTCCTTCCACCACTCCCCTGGACGCTGCATGGAGCCAAGCAGAGTCACAACCCCGGGCGTGACCAGGCACTGGGGCTCCGATGCCTGCCTCCAGCTCTAGTACCTGTCCTTCTGCCACTCCCCTGTGTGTGTGCTGCAGGCCAGCCTATCAGATGCTTCCTTCACCTGGCCCCCCCCAGCAGGAGTGACCTTGATTCACAGCAGGTACCCAAAGCTGGAAGAGGGGCCAGATCCAGGTGCTTACTCCTCTCTGCCTGGGGGCTTTTAGAAATCCTGATTCCCAGGCCCCAGCCCCCAACCCACTAAACTAGTATCGCCCGTGTGGGCACCTGGGCATCTGCATTTTGTGAAGGCTCCCAGATTAGTCCAATGGGAAGGCAAGGCTGAGAATTGGTGAACTAAATGCTGTCATTCTTTCTGCATCATGTTACCTGAGGGAAGAAGAATTGAGAAGCAGAGAAAATAAAAGGAGAGAGGAGATGGGGGCAGAAATGCTAATATTGAATGACACAAGCAAACACAAAGGAGATATTTACAGCATGGTGCCCTTTTGTCAAACTTACAGATACACAAAATAACACTATACATTGTATGTGAACACGTACGTATTAACTAAAAATATAAATACATGAATGTGAAGGATAGAAGTGGCCTCTGAGTTGAGAGATGGTGGTTGAAAGCTGGGAGGAACTTCCCAGTTGTCTCTGAAAGTCTAATTTCTTTAAAGAATTGAATAAAACATAACAAAATTGGTACATGGAAGGGCACTGTATTATTTTTCTATACATTTTAGTACGTTTTGAATTATTTCATAAATCTAGATTGTACTGGAATTTTTTATATCTGGCACATATTTGTATTAGAAAAATATTGAAGTATGTTTCAGAAAATAAGACAAAATCTGACCACCTCCATTCTTCAGAAAATGAATAGCTTTTTATTTATTTATTTTTTTGAGACAGAGTGTTGCTCTGTCACCCAGGCTGGAGTGCAGTGGTGCAATTTCGGCTCACTGCAACCTCTTCCTCCTGGGTTCAAGCGATTCACCCACCTCAGCCTCCCGAGTATCTGGGATTACAGGTGCTGCCACCATGCCCAGCTAATTTTTGTAGTTTTATTAGAGACGAGGTTTCACCATGTTGTCCATGCTGGTCTCGAACTCCTGACCTCAAGTCATCTGCCCGCCTTGGCCTCCCAAAGTGCTGGGATTATAGGCATGAGCCACCACGCCCAGCCTGGATAGCTTTTTAGATACCCCTGGACATGGGCAGGATGTTGATTGCAGAGTGATGGAGAGGTGGTTGAGAGAGGGGAGAGGGACAAACAGAGGGACAGAAAGAGGACAGACCCAGAAGAGGAGACAGGCTGACATCCCTGGAGGTCTGCATCTTGCTGAGGTCCTCGGCAGTGCCACGGAAGATTGTGCTGGGCAGAGGGCGGGGTGCCCAGGGTGCCCTCTGCCTGACTGCTTGAGGACTTGCAGGATCCTATTGTCCCCTAACTACTGCTGTGGCCACATTTTGCCTTGGCCATAATTCATATGAGGAGGAGGAGGCCTAGCCTGACTCTCATGGTCTTCTTTCGCCGTCTTGATGGAAGCCATCAGTGACCCAGAGATGGATAAAGCCAGACGCTGAAGAAGCTGACCCCTCAGCCCATTCTCTGCACCAATAGTTAGCCCACAGTGTATCCAAAATGGCACACTTGTTGAAGACACCCTTGATAAATTGTCAGCCAATTTTCTAGGTGTTTCACTCCTAAGAAGGGCAGCTCACTTCCAGCCTGGGACTTGAAGGGGTTGTGTTGGAGGGGGAATATGAGCTTGGCTCCCAGGTCAGGTGCTATGGCTTAAATCCCGGATCTGTGTGGCCTTGAGGAAGTGTCTTCACCTCTCTGAGCCTCTGTTTACTCAAATGTTGAAAAAGGACATACTACTGTTAATGGTAATACTAGTAACAGCTACAATTTGTGTTCCAGGCCTTGTCCTAAGTGTTTTCCCAACATTGACTTAATTCTCATTTCAACTCCATGAGTTGGCTACAGCTGGGAAACCTGCCCAAGGTCACACAGCTTCAAAATGGCACAGCTAAGTTGGGGACCCACGTAGTCCGGCTTTAGCATTCATGCTCCTGATCGCCGAGCCATGCTGCCTCTTGAGAGGGCTGTGAAGAGGATTAAATTTAAAAAGGCACAGGAAATGCTGTCCCAGTAGTGACGCTGAAAGGCGCGTTAGGGAGGGAGAGACAGTATCATGAAATCCTCGAATGCCTGGTGTCACCTAGGATTCTGCTGGTGTCAGAAGGTGTGTAGAGGTAATAGGCAAATTTTGCTTCTCTTCCTAAAGTCCAACCAAGAAGGAAATGTTCACAGTCAGCCTTGGTTGCCCATTCTAACTTTGGACACTTGCAGAGCTCAGGAGGATCTTCCCCGTGCATAGATGAGGCTGTAAACTGAAGAGTACAAGCTTGAGAATCAGACAGACCTGGGATGGATCACAGCCTTGCCCCTTGCTTCCTGGGCGACTTTGCCTGAGTCATGTAACCCCCTTTCTGTGCCACAGTTTACTTTTCTATCTCGTCGGATAATAGCTCCACCAAAGATAAGTGGGAGGATGAAACAAGAGAATCATGCAAAATCTTGGGTAAACAGGAGATGCTCTTATATGGAGCTTGTCTCTGTTGGGATGATGTGAAGCCACCAGATGATGGAGTGGAGCTCCAGGAAGCTCCACTTTTC
This sequence comes from Nomascus leucogenys, assembly GCF_006542625.1. Classification (NCBI taxonomy): domain Eukaryota; kingdom Metazoa; phylum Chordata; class Mammalia; order Primates; family Hylobatidae; genus Nomascus; species Nomascus leucogenys. Next base: position 86,085,122 of record NC_044398.1, on the reverse strand, counting down.
CCATGAAGCTGGGAAAGTTAGCAGAAAGTTGCATGATGGCAATGACTTTGATTTAGTAGACAGTGTGGAAGTCCCAGTCTCGCCTTGTCAAACTCCTCTGAAGTGAAAAGCCTTAATGGGAATACCCCTTAAAGGAAGAGGTAGCGACCCACCCGCCTGCGGCAGTGAAGAAGAGCTTCTCGGAGATGCGTCCTGTCTGTCCAAAGGGAAGCAGACCGGCTTCAGCATCAAGGTGCAGCTGCTGGCTTGCTCTCTGCAAAGTTCACAGAAAGAGCCATCTAGTGGCCTGAACAACTGCGGTCCACCGGGTCTCTTGGAACCACCTTGTGTTGGGTGTTTCACGGGTCCTTTGAGGACTAAAGGGAGTTCAGTGTCTGAATCCAGCCAGACTTCAGAAGTCTGGCACGGCTGGCTGGTCATACCCAAAAAGGTGCCACTGCTCAGCCCTTGAGTAAGGAACTTCTCCAGTAGCAAACTGTCTACCCGACCTAGATGCCACATGTTTGCAGGGAGGCGTCTCGCTCTCTCGAACATGGCAGGAGGGGCAGGAGGAGAGGAAACAAAGCTTTTACCTGTCAGCCAGGCAGCCAGCCTCTCTTGCTGGTCGCTCTTCCCACTTGCAAAACTCTCCTGGGTGGGACAACCCTGGCTCATAAACCTGCTGAGATAACCACTGTGAGCCTCAGTTCCCACATCTGGGAACAGTGGGTAATACAAAAGAACAAAATCAGATCCTTCGCAGCAACACGGATGCAGCTGGAGGCCATTATCCTAAGCAAATTAACGACGCAGGAACAGAAGACTACATACCACATGTTCTCACTTGGAAGTAGGATCTAAACATTGAGTACACATGAACATAAAGATGAAAACAGTAGGTCGAACCCGGGGGCTCACCCCTGTAATCCCAGCACTTTGGGAGGCTGAGGCAGGTGGATCACCTGAGGTCAGGAGTTCGAGACCAGCCTGGCCTACATGGTGAAACACCATCTCTACTAAATATACAAAAATTAGCTGGGCGTGGTGGTGCATGCCTGTAATCCCAGCTACTCAGGAGGCTGAGACCGGAGAATCTCTTGAACCCCAGGGGCAGATGTTGCAGTGATCAGAGATCGTGCCACCGCACTCCAGCCTGGATGACAGAGACTTTGTCTGGAAAAACAAAAAACAAAAAGATGGCGACAGTAGACGCTGAGAACTTCTAGAGGGGGACAAGGGTTAGAAAACTAACCATTGGGTACGACGCTCACTACCTGGGTGATGCGGTTAATCATACCCCATACTTCAGCATCACACAGTACACACATGCAACTAACCTGCACAGGTATCCCCAGAAGCTAAAATGAAAGTTGAAATTATAAAAATAAAATAGTTAGATAAAAATAGATAACAGATGCCCAACATTGTGATAGAATCTGTTTATTGAGTTGTCGGTAGGATGGTTGTCTGTCTCATTCTATTAAAATATAAGCTCTATAGGAGCAGGCATCTGTCCGCCGTATTCACAGACATGTCCCCAGCACCTCAGATGTACTTGGCACTCAGTAAATATCTGTGAATGAATGTATGAAAGGTAGTAGGAGTTTGCATGAAATGATGTGGGTGACCGCTACCTTTTATTAACTGCCAACTATTCTGAACTGTGTCTTTGCACTGGTTAAGTCAACATTTTTTAGCCCCACGAGGTTTTGATATTATAGGTATTTTACGTAGGAGGAAAGCAAGGCTCAGAGAGGGTAACCTACTTTCCCTAGGTCACACAGCTGGGAAGTGGTAGAGCTGGATTTCAAATCCTCAAGAGTGACCCCAGGGCATGCATTTGCAACAACTTTATCGGACAGTGCCCAGCGTGTCCTGGTAGCATATCATCATCACCATGATTTCCATGGCCTCCTTCTTGCTCTGAACAGTTGGAGAACTGGATGTTGGATACATTGCCTCCAAAGGGAGTGACCAGAGTTTCCTTCTGGATGATGACAGTGCACACGAAAGTTGGTAGTGATGAGGTTTTTGCACATCCACCCTGAAACTTGGTAGAAAATGTCAGGGCCCATTGAAGTATATGGCCAAGAGGGGTACGTACATTCCATCTTGTGAACAGCAGCTCTCAGTCCAGGCTGCAGAAATCATTTTCTAAAAGCTTGGGCATAGGCACTGCTGTCACTTTGATTCCTGTGGGCTTCCAATAGACATTGGATGTCCTGCAGGCCATGCCAACCTCAGGCATAAACAGGAAGTGCCGTGGGGCGCCCGCAGCTTACAGAGAGCAGACCTTCAAGATGGCAACCTCCTTCAGGAACTCGGCCAATGGAAACTTGCTCGGAAGCCCCTGTCCCCAGTAGGTTGGGCCAAGGCAAAGACTTGCTCATAAAGGAGATTTAGGGGGTGACAGCAGCATATTCATTTGTACCTCTGCATAGTAAAAATAATTTATTAGCAGCTGCTGGGGAAACTCAGTTGTGAAATCACATGGATGGCAATATTAGGAGCCTATTTCTTTCTCTCTCCCCACCATAAATGGCTCCGGCTTTCAGATGATAGAAATTAATTGGGTTTGTGTGTGTGTATGTGCGTCTATATTTGTTTATTTACAGGCGCCTCTCCTTATTTATGTCTCTGGCTCCGTAAGCATTTCCATTTCTTTAGAGGCCCTGCGGTAATGAGCTTACAAGTGAGCCATTCATTACCCACTTGTGGCAGGGTGTGTGTGGGGGGATAGGGCCCACACAGGCAAAGGATGAGTTTGAAAACTGGATGTCTTTCAACAGCAGAAGACCCATTTGTCTCCTTAGGTGCCCCATCCCGGGGGACCTGGATTGGAGAATGGTGGGGAGGAAGGATGATGGTTAGGACAAGAGGGCTTCCTGGGAGTTGAATCAAGAGAGACAGAGAAGGTGTATAGGGAAATAAAATCAGGGGACAAATAGAATATTGTGGTTTGGGGCTTTCAGGAGTCAGGGGCGTGGCACCAACCTAGAAATGAATCTCAAATAACAGAGGTAGAGAGTGAATCACAGGCAGCCAGGCAAGAGGACTTTACACCAGGAACCCAGGCTTTTCAGATAACTCTCTACTTCTGGACTCCTCCCGTCCCCACCCCAGGCCAAAGATCAGCTCACTTAGTGATTGCTTTCTTCCAGGGCCTTTGGTGGAAGCAGTGTTGCCTCCTAGGGGGTACTTTGGAAACCTGTGGGGCACTGAGCCAAGGGTAGTTTTTAACAGCCCACAGGAGTAAGAATGTAAGTTTATAACCATGCTGTGTGATTTGAGGCAAGTTACTTAACCTCTCTATGGCTCCATACTTTCACCTGTAAAATGTGGATACTAATTGCACCTACCCAATAGAGTTGCTCTGAGGTTTTTTGTTTGTTGGTGTGTTTGTTTATTTTTGAGATGGAGTCTCCCTCTGTTGCTCAGGCTGGAGTGAACTGGTGCAATCTCGTCTCTCTACAACCCCCGCCTCCCAGGTCCAAGCGTTTCTCCTCCCTCAGCCTCCCAAGTAGCTGGGATTACAGGCGCACACCACCACATCCAGCTAATTTTTGTACTTTCAGTAGAGACAGGGTTTCACCATGTTCGCCAGGCTGCTCTTGAACTCCTGGCCTCAAGTAATTCCCCCGCCTCAGCCTCCCAAAGTGCTGAGATTACAGATGTGAGCCACTGTGCCCAGCCCTGCTCTGGGAGTTTTAAAGATAATCTACATAAAGTGTGTAGCTCAGTCATTAGAATAAATGTTCACTAAGTGTTAGCTGGGATCGTTGTTATTATAAAAGGAGCTGGGCTGGTCCTCTCACCACACCTTTGCACATGCTTTGCCCATGCCTGGAAAGCCCTTTTTTCCTTTGTCTGTCTTGCTCCTCTCTTCTGGAGATGAGGCTGGAAAACTGCTTTCTCTATGAATCTCCTCCACTCTCCTTGGACCCCAGACCATGTGAGCCTCCAAATCCTTGATGAAACTCAAACGCTGAACACACCCATGTCTACACTCCCTTTTGGTCCTGTATTAAAATAACTTATATACATACTCACTTTCCTTTCTTGTCTCAGAATTCCACCAGTAGCAGGAAGCATACTTTAGTTCCCCTTCCTATATCCTTTTACCCTGTCCCGTCTGTCAGGGAGTGGACACCCAAATAACATTTGTGGAATGAATAAACCTGTGATTTTAACCCTGGCAGACCCAGCCCTGCTCAGTGTCACACATCTTTTGAAACATTCCTTTCACCCATCCGGAAATGAAATCCAGACTTACTCTAACCTACTTAAACACCCACAACTCTAAAAAAGATCAACAGACTGCCAAAATAGTATGAAGAAGAAATATATGACAGCAATTTATAAACAGATAATATGTTGTATTATTTAAATGATGATGCCTGTAGTCCCAGCACTTTGGGAGGCTGAGGCGGGTGGATCACTTGAGGTCAGGAGTTCAAGACCAGCCTTGCCAACATGGTGAAATGCTGTCTCTACTAAAAATACAAAAATTAGCTGGGCGTGGTGGTGGGTGCCTGTAATCCTAGCTACTGGGGAGGCTGAGGCAGGAGAATCACTTGAACCTGGGGGGTGGAGGTTGCAGTGAGCCAAGATCATGCTACCGTACTCCAGCCTGGATGACAGAGCAAGACCCTGTCTCCAAAATGAATTAATGAAAGAATGAATGAATGAATAATGAATGATGGGTGCAACAACATTAGCACTTCTCAATTTTTTTTTTTTTTTGAGACAGATTCTCGCTCTGTTGCCCAGGCTGGAGTGCAGTGGTGTGATCTCAGCTCACTGCAACCTCTGCCTCCTGGGTTCAAGCGATTCTTCTGCCTCAGCCTCCTGAGTAGGTGGGATTACAGGTGCCAGCCACTACTACTGGCTAATTTTTGTATTTTCAGTAGAGACAGGGTTTCACCATGTTAGCCAGGCTGGCCTCGAACTCCTGAACTCAAGTGATCTGCCCACTTCGGCCTCCCAAAGTGCTGGGATTACAGGCATGAGCCACCGCGTCTGGCGTACTTTTCAATTTTTGATGTGCAGATGAATTGCTTGAGGATGCCGTTAACATGCAGACCCTGATTCCTGTGGTCCAGGCTGGGGCCTGAGATTCTGTATGTCTAACACGTTCCCAGGTGAGGCAGATGTTGCTGGCCGATGGTCCACACTTTGGTTGCAAGGGGCTGGAGGATACATGAAGAGGTCATCCACTGCGTGTTGAGTCAGTGAGAATTCAGGAGTTACAAATGCAGGTGGGGAATGGATGTGTGTGTTGGTGACTCACAGCCACAGCTTGTGTGGCCTTTGATGATGTAATTTTCTGAAACTGTGGTCAAACTAAGTGATACAAAATCTCTTCTTGAGTGAAACAGTAGTTACTTTCCTAGAAAATTCAGCTACGTTAAAACCATTCATAATAATGTTGTATCATATGTAAATCTAAGTTAGGCTCCTGGCCTGGATAATTATAAATGAGTTGTTTACGCACAGGACATCTGGGGACATTCAGAAGACGCGCAGGATGCAGGACAGCTCTTCATCGTCCAGCCATGCGTGTTCCCCTGTCCGGCTGGGTTTCTGATGTTCTCCCACCCACTCATTGCCAACAGCATCCCCCAATCATTGTGATAACTGGAAATGCCACCACACACTTCCAGAACACCTCATTAGGGACAATGCCACCTCCATCAAACACTCTGGAATACAAGGATTTGTTGGGGTTCTGAGATCTCCGAGGCAAAGCTCAGGAGGTAGAAGGCCTTCTGGAAGAGCCTGTGTCATTGGTGGGAAGCAGTGTCACCGCGTGCAGACATGCCAGAGGGCTAAGGGGACACTGGCTGGGCCGGAGAGGGGCTGTGGTGGTCCACAGAGCAGATGCCCCTTCTGGAGACCATGGGGCCGCTACTTAGCCTCGAGACGACTGTCATGCATAGAAATCTAAGCTCAGTGTTGTCAGGTCCCTGGTGTTTCCAGAAGGGGCAGAAATCCAAAGTTTTGGATGAAATCTCTAGATTTTGAAATGTGGGCCGAGATTAAGTTAAACAAATGAAAACAGTCTACAGAGTGAACCAGACACCTGTGTTCCTGAAGGAGCCATTGGTCCCAGTTGTGGCTTCTGGCTTGAATTAAGAGACATGGCCGGGCACAGTGGCTCAGTGCCTGTAATCTCAGCACTTTGGGAGGCCAAGGCAGGCAGATCACTTGAGGTCAGGAGTTCGAGACCAGCCTGGCCAACATGGTGAAACCGCGTCTGTACTAAAAATACAAAAAATTAGCCGGGCATGGTGGTGTGCACCTGTAATCCCAGCTACTTGGGAGGCTGAGGTGGGAGGATTTTTGAACCTCGGAGGCCGAGGTTGCAGTGAGCCAAGATCGTGCCACTGCACTCCAGCCTGGGTGACAAAGCAAGACTCTGTCTCAAAACAAAACAACAACAAAAAATAAATTGAAAGACACGCCATCAACTCAAGGACTATCCACTGCCCAAATGATTGTGTCCCTCCTCTTCTGTGTCATCCTTCCCTAGCGGGAACCCTAACTTCTCCCGCTTTCCTCATGCAGCTGCCACTTCTCCCTGGTCACCCCTGCCAACCTCCTCCCTCTGTCCCCTCTGGAACACCCTTCCTTGGTTAACTCTGGCCCTTTCTCCAGCCAGCTCTCTTCATACCAGCTTCTCTCCTATTCTGACTGCTCTGGCTGGATGCCAGGGTCTGTTTCTGTTTGAAAATCAGGGAAAGGCTGTTTCTGAATGGGAGCAGGATTTGAGCAGCTGAGATCGGCCAGCATGGTCCCTTGAGCCCTAGTTCCCAGCAGGGGTCAGGGGTGGGAAGGTGATTTTACGCCACTCCTACTCCAGGGGACATTTGACAATGGTCTGGAGACATTTTTGGTTGTAACAAGGGCACATTACTGGGGTCTAGTGGGTAAAGGTCACAGATGCTGCTAGATACCATACAATGCACAAGATAGCCCCTAAAACAAAGAGTTATCCAGCCCCAAATGTCAACAGTGCTGTCCTTGAGAAACCCTGCCTAAGAGGTACGCAGAAGGCTTTATTATTAAAGCAAGACTGGGTTGTTTACATTCTCTGTCTCTGTGTGTCTCTCTCTGTGCCTGTGTGTATGTCTGTCTCTCTCTCTCTGTGTCTCTTGCTCTGTGTCTGTGTCTCTCTGTGTCTCTCTCTGTATCTCTATCTCTCTCTGTGTCTCTCTGTCTCTCTGTGTCTCTTGCTCTGTATCTGTCTCTCTGTGTCTCTCTCTGTCTCTACCACACCCCGTTCTTTCTTTCTGGATCTTTGGGTATTATGGCCATAACTGTGGAATAATGGAATGGAATGCTGCAATTAATTAGAGGCAAACTGTGTTCAAATAGTAACGAAGAAGAGGCCAGCCTTCGGGACACTTAAAAACAAACAAACAAACAAACAAAAAACAGTTAGGAGGCCTGTCTCCATAGAAAAGCTCTTCTGTGTGTGAGGCATTTTGTTCCCAAACAGACATGGTCGTTGTCATTTCTGGAAGGCTCTGCTCTCTCTCCCTCTGTCCTTGGGTCTGACTTTGCAACCTCATGTTGTCTCTGGACTCTGACTCCTGTGCGTCACTTCTGACCCTGCCTCTTACCCACCGAGTGACCTTGGGCAAGCCTGGCTCAGCCTCAGTGGCCCCATTTGAAGGGGCACTCATTTTTTCTGCGGAGAGCCAGATGTTGGCTTCTCTGGGCATGCAGTCTCTGTCATAGCTACTCACCTCTGCCGTCCTAGCACAAAAGCACCACCTTCAGTGTGTGCACGAATGGGCATGGCTGCGTTCTAGAAGAACTTTATTGACAAAGGCAGGTGGCAGGGTGTTTCGCTGACCCCTGACCTACTTTTTGAGATAATTTTGAGGAATGAATAGCGATGCCAAGCCAAGGGCTTGGCTCCGGGCCTGGTAGGTAATCAGCACATAGTAAACAATAGCTGATGTTTGTTTCTTCTCGTTCCATTTTCTCTTGCATTTCCTTCCTTTTCCTCTTTTTCTCCTCTGCCGTTATTTCGCCCTCTGCTGTGTATCTCTGTACCACACAGCTGTCTCTTATGCTGATAGGGAAAGAGCCAGAAGATGCCAGTTCAGATCTTTCCCTGCCACCTGCCCGCAGTCCCTTGGGTGTTCTGAGCACCGTGACTGTCACTGTCATGTCCCCCTGGTGGGATTGGGAAGAGGGAGTGAGTTAAGTCAGGGGCTGGGCTCTGAGCCCGCTTTGCTGGGTTCTTCGGTTTTTACCCCAAGGACTTAGCCTTGCAGGCTTGAGGTCCAGGCTAGGTGCCTTGGGCCACGTCAAACATAAACAAAGCCAGACCCTATGAAAGGGGTAAGGACACATTTAATCAGTAACGCCTGTTGCAATAGGAAAAGCGTCCAGCATGGAACTGAACTCAACTTGGATTTGTTCAGAGGTGACTGGGTGTTTTAAAGAGAGAAAGAAGCAGAGCGCAGTGGCTCACGCCTGTAATCCCAACACTTTGGGAGGCCAAGGCAAGTGGATCATGAGGTCAGGAGTTCAAGACCAGCCTGACCAACATGGTGAAAACCCCTCTCTACTAAAAAATACAAAAAAAATTAGCTGGGCGTCGTGGCGAATGCCTGTAACCCCAGCTACTCAGGAGGCTGAGGCAGGAGAATTGCTTGAACCGGGGAGGCGGAGGTTGCAGTGAGCAGAGATCATGCCATTGCACTCCAGCCTGGGCAACAGAGGGAGACTCCATTCAAAATAATAATAATAACAATAAAGGGAGAAGGAGGGAAGTGGGAGGGAGGTAAGGGAGATGAGTTCAGTGGAGTCAGGGAAGTGAAGAATTACCAAAAGCAGGAAGGGAGGGTTGGTCTATATGAGACCCAAATGGGTTTGCTAACTGCTGTTTTTGAAGTTTGGCTTCTGCTCTCTTATAGAGGCTGGGAGATGATGCCCTGTCTAGGGGTGTCAGCTGGAACAAACAGTAAATTATTTTGGCAGCCTTGAGTTTTCTAAAGCAGTCACTTTAAGCAGGAGCTGGGGTCATCCCAGGGATGTGGCCTTGAGCTGTGAGAAACTATGTTAGTGTTTCAGGCCAGGCGTAGGTAGCTCACACTTGTAATCTCAGCACTTTAGGAAGCCAAGGATTGCCTGAGCCCAGGAGTTTGAGACCAGCCTGGGCAACATAGCAAGGTCCTGTCTCTACAAAAAACTTAAAAAGCTGGGTATAGTGATGAAAGCCTGTGTAGTCCCAGCTACTCAGGAGGCTGAGGCAGGAGGATCGCCTGAGCTCAGGAGGTCGAGGCAGCAGTGAGCCATGATCATACCACTGTACTCCAGCCTGGGGAACAAAATGAGACCCTGTCTCAAAAAATAAATAAATAAATAAATAAATAAATAAATAATAAAGAAAAAGAAAAACAATGTTAATGTTTCACTCACGTCTTTATAGGTAAAGGTTGAGGCCCAGTAGAAAAAGGGGGCGGAGGAGGCTGGCTAGAGTTTGATCAAGGACCAATTCTTGACAACGGGTCATTCTTCCTCCCTGAGGATGATTCAGGACTTGTGGGGCCTGGGTTCCTCTCTCTATATAAAAGTATTTATCAGCTGGGCACAGTGGCTCACGCCTGTAATCCCAGCACTTTGGGAGGCCAAGGCAGGCAGATCACCTGAAGTCAGGAGTTTGAGACCAGCCTGGCCAACATGGTGAAACCCTGTCTGTACTAAGAATACAAAAATTAGTCGGGCGTGGTGGCGGGCACCTGTAATCCCAGCTACTTGGGAAGCTGAGACAGGAGAATCGCTTGAACCCAGGAGGCGGAGGTTGCGGTGAGCTGAGATTGCACCACTGTACTCCAGCCTGGGCAACGAAGAGCGAAACTTCATCTCAAAAAAAAAAAAAAAAAAGTATTTATCACTCCAACTTTGATTTCTGTCTGTTCTGTGTGTGTGTTGTGTAGGGAAGTAAAATACAAATGTAAAGGCTTGGCATATTGCAAAACAGCCTACATAAAAGAATCCTAAACCTTAATTTTAATAATCAGTAAATATTTCTGATTGTATTTATGTATTATGTCAGTAGTTCTCAAACTTGGTCTCAGGATTGCTGTATAGTCTCAAACATTATTGAGGAACCCCAAAGATCTTTGGTTTAGGTAGGTTCTATCAATTATTTCCTATATAGTAATATTTAAACTAAGGCATTCTTAAAATGTTTATTAATTCACTTAAAAACAGTCATAATAACCTATTACTTGTGTATATAAAATATATTTATGAAAAGTATGCATATTTTTCCCCCAACAAAAACAAATTTAGGGAGAAAGGAGGCACTGTTTTACATTTTTTGCAAATCTCTGTAACACCTGGCTTAATAGAAGACAGCTAGATTCTCACATTTGCTTCTGATTTCTGTTGCAGTATCACGTGTTGTGTAGCCTCTGGAAAACTCCACTGTACACTCATGAGAGAGTAGGCGAGAAAGGAAAATAATGTCTTTATATTATGGTGAAAATAGTTTGTCATTAAAGATCCCCTGAGAAGGCCTCAGGGACCCCCAACAGTTCCCAGACCACACTTTAAGGACCACTTTATGAAGTCACCATTGCAATCATTAATTCTATTTTCATAAATTATACCTAATATGTATTAAGTTCTAGATATTAAGCTAAGTGTTTTAAATGCATTGACCCTTTATTCTCATAACAGCCTCATTAGGTTGGGTACTCATTATTGTCCCCATTTTACAGAGAAGGAAACTGAGGCAGACAAAGTTAGGCATTGTGCCCTGGGCCACACAGTGAGCAAAGGCCAGCGTCCAGATTTCAACCCACTGTGCCTCACACTCTGCCTTTCCAGAAATACTCAGTCTTGGCTGGGTGCGGTGGCTCACGCCTGTAATCCCAGTACTTTGGGAGGCCGAGGCAGGCGGATCATGAGGTCAGGAGATCGAGACCATCCTGCCTAACACGGTGAAACCCCGCCTCTACTAAAAAATACAAAAAATATTAGCCGGGCTTGGTGGCAGGCGCCTGTAGTCCCAGCTACTCGGGAGGCTGAGGTAGGAGAATGGTGTGAACCCGGGAGGCGGAGCTTGCGATGAGCCGTGATCGCCCCACTGCACTCCAGCCTGGGCGACAGAGTGAGACTCCTTCTCAAACAAACAAACAAACAAAAGACTCAAACTTGCTCATCAGGTGACAAGGCACTAGCTTAAAATATCATCCTGCTGCCACTGGAGTGCTTAACATATATCAAGCCTCTCACCCAATGTTGTTTTGTTAAATAGAATTATATGTGCATGACATATTAGTTAATCCCCACCTTACATTTGCAAAGTAGGTCTTCTTACCCCCTTCTTTTGTAGATGAGAAAAATGAGGCTCTGAGAGGTTAAACCTCTTGCCCTCCATCTCAGAGTTAAGGAGCAGAGACTGGATTCCAACCCAGCCCTATCAGTCTCCCTCCTTCCCGCCTCACCCTGTGCTGTTTTGCATCCCATTAACATGATGCTACATTGCAAAGGGCTTTTTACTTAGGTTTCTGTTAAAAAGCAGGGCCTGCCTGTGTCCAGCGTGGTCCACGGGTTTCTAAGTGCTGGGCAGCCACCTTTTGTGCATGAAAATGAGCTGGGCGAGGGGCCTCTCTTAGGTCTATTTGCATTGGCAGCCTGGGTAATTGCATGTCCTAATTGGTACAGCCACGCACACTGCGCTTCCACCATTCGCCTACCCTAGCACGGAGGTCCTTTTGGAAGCAGGTGCAAGCCTCTCCCCGTTTGTCCCTCCCAGTGGCCTTGGTAGCCTTGGTGATTGGAACGAAGCCTCGGACACTGAGTTCAACAGCAAATAACTACCCAGCCGGCTGTGCGTGCACATGGCACAAAAGGAAGCCGTAAACTGGTCATGATGAGCGGGTGGGCCGGGCGCCCTCATGTGTGAGCAGTGCACCTGGCTGGGATTTCCCTTTGGCCCTGTCCCTATTCCTAATAGCTGCGGAGAGGCAGTGGGGTATTGAAAGGCATGACCTCCAGACCTAGACAGCCTGGGTTCAAATCCTGGCTCCTCTGTTTCCTAAGTGTGTGGATTTAGTCATTTAACCTCCCTGAACCTTAATGTTCCAATCTGAAAAATGGGTAGAAAATATAGCATCTTCTTTATCAGCTCATCATGGAGATTAAATAAGTTAGTATGTGCAACAGGCTTGGAACAGAACCTAAGACACACATGTTTCTTAAGCACTTTGGGCGTGTCAGGCGCTATCTTCCATGCTTGATAGATTCAGTCCCTGGGAGGTAGGTGCCATCTTCGGCTCCCTGGGATGGATGAGGAAACTGAGGCAAAGAGAGGAGAAATGTTCTGTCCCAGCTTGAAGAACCCCAGCAAATGGAGAAGGGAGGAATCAAACTCACTTCTTCCTGAGTCCAGACCTCTGAATCTCAGTGTGCTACTATAGACGATAATAGAGGGACAGGGCTGGGAGGAGACGGGATACCCTTTGAAGCTTCCATTTTGTCCTCAGTTCCTGGTCTCTTAAGGTCCATCGAATTGTTTTAATGAGCTGAAGTGGCAGAATTTTGTTCATTGAATATATCCATTAAAGACTAACTCAGAATGGTTAGTAACACACATTCAGGACACATCATTTTACAGATAAGAAAATCGGACATCGGCTAATGCAATAATAGTACCTAGGTCTTCTCCATCCCTACCTGGTGCTCTTTATATATAAACAATAAGAGCAAAGGTGGATAGTTGAAAAATCACAGCAATCCACCCCCACCCCTCAGAAATGGGAGCAAGGGGCCAGGATTCAGTAGACTAAGGATAGATTCATCCTGAACCAAGAGAACCTGGGAAAAATGGAAACAGACCCACGTGTCTTCGCAACAGCAGTGTGGGTCAGGTAACCTGCCTCTCGGAGCCATATTATGTTTAGCATATTTCTACCTGATTGAAATTGGCTCTCAACATGCCCAAGGTTGAATAGGAACGGAGGACATTATTGCATTTAATTAATTCTCCAGAATAAAAATGGATTCTAGCAGCAGCTTAGAGGTAAGGCAACAGCAGAGCAATTAGACTTTTGGAGCTTGCACGCAAACATTTGAATGTGCAATCATTGTAATAAGTACATTAAAATAAAGTAAGTCAAAGGGTTGCATTAGCATAAATAACTCAAGGTGAGAAAGTTGGATTGATTAAGAGTAGATCTAGAAGATGATGCCAGTTGATCACAATTGTGAAATAATAACCCATCTGCCCTCTAGGCGGAGACTGTCAGGGGCGAGAGAGTGTTAATTGGTAGAGTTCCCTGGTCTGGTTTACTGCTCATTCTTCTTCCAACTTTGTGTGGTGTGCACGTTCTAGTAGTTTTACATGCACTCTTACTCACTGAATTACCCAAGAGGTGAGGTGTTGTTTGTTTTGAGACAGAGTCTCGCTCTGTCACCCAGGCTGCAGTGCAGTGACACGATCTCGGCTCACTGCAACCTCTATCTCCTGGGTTCAAGCGATTCTCCTGCCTCAGCCTCTCGAGTAGCTGGGACTACAGGTGCGTGCCACTACACCCAGCTAATTTTTTGTATTTTTAGTAGAGACGGGGTTTCACAGTGTTAGCCAGGATGGTCTCGATCTCCTGACCTCATGATCCGACCGCCTCAGCCTCCCAAAGTGCTGGGATTACAGGTGTGAGCCAGTGTGCCCAGCCTGAGGTGGATGTTATTATCGTCCCCATGGATACCAAGGGGTTATGATCCCAATGTTTTAAATGAGGAAACTGAGACACAGAGAGTTTGAGTCACTTCATTACTAGCAGTGTGGCCTCGGTCAAGTTATTTAACCTCTCTCTGCGTTAGTTTCCTCCTCTTAAGGAGGACTAATACTGTCTGTTTCGGTGAGTTTTCAAGAAGATTCAAAGGACACAGAGCATGGGCCACTTGGGTGCTGGGCATATGATGGTTGTTTTTTTTTTTTTTTTTTTTTTTTTTTTTTTTTTGAAACAGCGTCTTGCTCTGTCGCCCAGGCTGGAGTGCAGTGGCGCAATCTCGGCTCACTGCAAGCTCCACCTCCCGGGTTCACGCCATTCTCCTGCCTCAGCCTTTCCAAGTAGCTGGGACTACAGGCATCTGCCACCACGCCCAGCTAATCTTTTGTATTTTTAGTAGAGACGGGGTTTCACCGTGGTCTCAATCTCCTGACCTCGTGATCCGCCCGCCTCGGCCTCCCAAAGTGCTGGGATTACAAGCGTGAGCCACCGCACCCAGCCTTGCTGGTTGTTTTTTATGGGTCTGCCTGGAGACCTCCCAAGATTGGTTTTGTGAAGGGAAGGGATCCTGAGTTGGGCTTTCTGGATCTTGAGTCTCCACAGAAAGGACAGAAAAGCCAAAATCTGTTTGCCCCTTGGCAGTCAGATGAAGAGTTAGGGGGAACATGAAGTGATATGTCACGTCCATCCTTGGATGGCTGGATAAAGAAAATGTGGCATATACACACAATGGATGCTACCCTTCAAAAAGAAGAAAATCCTGCAACATACAGCAACATGGATGAACTCTGAGGACATTATGCTAACTGAAAGAAACCAGTCACAGAAGGACAGATAGTCCATGTATTTATTCCGCTTCTATCAGCTATCGAAAATAGTCAGAATCCTAGAACGAGAGAGTGAAATAGTGGTTGCCCGGGGTTGGGGGATTGGGGAGGAGCATGGGGAGTTGCTGATGGACAGGTATAACGTCTCAATCATGCATGCCTAATGAAGAAGCCATAGAGATCTGCTGTGCAGTACTATAGCCAGCAATATCGTAGTACATGCAACAATATACAACAATTTGCTGTATGTTGCATATAGTCCTCTATTGTTGACTATAGTTGCAGAGTCAACAATAATACACACTTAAAAATTGGTTCAGAGGGTAGATCTCATGTTAAGTGTTCTTATCACAGTAATCCCAGCACTTTCGGAGGCCGATGTGGGTGGATCACCTGAGGTCAGGAGTTCGAGACGAGCCTGGCCAACATGGTGAAAACCCGTCTCTACTAAAAATACAAAAGTTAGCTGGGCGTAGTGGCAGGCACCTGTAATCCCAGGTACTCAGGAGACTGAGGCAGGAGAATCACTTGAACCTGGGAGGTGGAGGTTGCAGTGAGCCAAGATCACGCCATTGCACTCCAGCCTAGGCGACAAGAGTGAAACTCCATCTCAAAAAAGAAAAGAAAAGAAAAAAATGAATTGGAGGGGGGAAGCCAGAGAGAACTCCACAGTCACTACAGAAAATGCAGAAAATGGCAATGACTCTGAGGGACAGGAATTCTCAGGCCTCCAATTCTCGCTGACTGCGCCTCTCTCTGACTTTTCTGGAAGTGATCTAATGTCTGTGAGCCCTTTTGTTCCAGAAGACAAAATACTTTCCTGCCCTCTTATACTCAAATCTTTTGGGTTCCCATGGCAGCTGAGTAGCATCTGGGGCCAGGCAGAAGTTCCCAGGGCCACCACAAGCTAATCATCGCCATTGTGGTGGCCTCTCTTGAGTAGAGAGCAGGTATTAATCATGAGTCCCATTAGAATCAATGGTGGTGCCTCTTTCTGATATTACACGTTAGCCAGAGGAATTGGCCATTCTCTGATTGTCAGATTAGCTTCATTGGCCATGGGGGGTGGAGGGAGATGATCGCAGTGTTTTCTGTCTGGTTTTGCTTGGCGAGGTTCAGCCAGAAAGTGATGGAGAACAGGAGCTTTTGAAATGGGGGTTTGTGGAGGTTTTCTGTTGTGTGGCAGGGAACCTTGCTGATAACAAGGAAAGAGAAGGGCCCCAGAATGACACTTAGGATATGTCTGAAGAGAGAAAATGAAGATGTCCATCAGGACAGTAGCTCTTCTGGCTTACTCCCTGCCCTTTAGACATTTCTAGAAACTTCTAGAAAATGGGCTTAGGGACAGAATTTAAATTTATGTTCTTGGAGCATGGGAGTCGTCAATGGATTTTTCTGTCTGTTGAAGGGAAAAAAAAATTGGCTCCTATACCTGACTCAGCTCAAAGGAAGAAAGGAGATCAGGTTAGCTCCTGGATTAATCAGGATGAGTTAGACCATGCTACAGTAACACAGATCCCCCAAATCTCAGTGACTCAAAGCAGCAGGGGTCAATTTCTGCACACTGAGGGTTGGTGGAGTCTCTACTCCACATGGGCTCACTCAGGGATGCGTGACCTCCACCAGCAGGAGTGTGGCTGGATATTGTGGTATCCAGGGAATGACACCTTATGGGTTCCAGTCACTGGTCTTGGCCGTAGCATGTTTCCTGTCTGTGCCTAAAGTGCAAGGGATAGGGACATACAATCCTAACATGTGCCTAGAAGGAATGGCACAGAAATGATTTTTCATAGCTTTATTGAATGCCACCCTTGCCCCATCAGCTCCATCCCGACAGACGCTACTATGAGCAAAGACGGTGATACCCATTCCACTGCAGGGGAACTGAATGCTTCTTGATTTACCTCTCAGCAAAACACAAGAGGCGTGATACAATAGCAGGTTTTAGAATCAGGCAGATGCAAGTTCACTGCCTCCCCAACATGAATTTGTGCAAATTACTCAACATCCCCAACCTTATTTTCCACCCTTTTCTGTAAGGTGGGCGAACAGCAGTGCCTACGTTGGAAATTATTTCCAGGAGTTAAGTGAGGTACTGCATCTAAGGGCTTAGCATGGCACCTAGCACATGATCCATATTGAAGAATATATCACAACAAGCGTTGGCTCCTTGTTCTATAAAATGGCAAGGTAAATACATCCAGTTGTCAATACCCTATAAGTAATACCTGTGAATAACTTACTGTGGTGCCTGGCTCGTGGTAAGAGCTCAGAAAATGCGCCTGAGAGGCTGCTTGGGACTCTTCAAGGGCCTCTGGATAGAAAAAATGGGAAAAGAGGAACATCAGCAGGTTTTGTTTAGGTTACAAGAATAAAGAGGTACTCCAGGTACCCACTGAAGGGGATTTTTTGTAGGTATCTGTGAGAGAATAAGAAAGACCAGAAGCAGAAGGCCTTCATTTATAGATCAGGATATAAAAGCAGTTCCTGTGTACAACCAGTAGCCGCTCTGTGACCCAATATGGGCTGGTCAGCTGTTTTTTCCTTGGTTCTTTTTCCTTCTTCCTACCTTGTTACTTCCCAGCTCCTGCAGCCTCAAACTCCACGTGCTTCGTGGCTGCTGCTTACTGTCTCCCTATGACTTCCTGCAACACAATAGGCCACTAGCCAGCCTGAAGATTGCAATTTGGAGGTCACACACCTATAGCAGATTCATTTAGCTGGGTGGGAGGGCCAGATCTTGTGGTTTACTGTCAGCTTGCAGTGCTTAAGGGTTTTGGGTGATGGGTGTAATAAGGATCATACAATTTCTTGGAAGTGGGTAGTGTCCCTGGTAGCCCAGAGTGTGGGGTCTGTGATCTGCCTGGTTTGAATTCCAGCATCACCACCAACTAGCTGGGTGACCCTGGGCAAGTCGCTTATTCATGGGTGCTTAGTTATCCATCTGCAAAATGAAAGTCATAGCAGTACTCAGCTTACAGAATGGCCACAAGGTGTCTTAGTGTCAGAGCCTCCAACAAATAGGAGAAATTCTTGCTTAGTGCTAGAAGCAATGGAGCAGAGGCTAGAAGGGCATCTTTTTTTTTTTTTTTTTTTTTTTGAGACAGTTTCACTCTCCCCGCAGGCTGGAATACATTGTTGCAATCTCAGCTCATTGCAACGTCCACCTCCCAGGTTCAAGCAATTCTCCTGCTCAGATTTCTGAGTTAACTGAGACTACAGGTGTGCACCACCACCCCTAGCTATTTTTTTTTTGTATTATTAGTAGAGATGGGGTTTCACCATGTTGGCCAGGCTGGTCTCAAACTCCTGACCTCAAGTGATCCGCCTGCCTCGGCCTCCCAAAGTACTGGGATTAGAGGCGTGAGCCACCACGCCCGGTCTTAGGGGCACCTTCTTCTCTGGGCCATCACTAAGCCGTATATGGATGGTGAGGACAGAAGCAACTAACCCAGTCCCAGAGGAGGAGGCCTTTTAACTCACACTCCAGCGGAGCAAGGGTCTGCATACATTTTCTTAAAAGGCTGGATAGAAATATTTTAGGCTTTTCAGACCAGACAGTTTCTCTTGCAACTATTCACTCTGCTATTGTGTCAGGAAAGCAGCCATAGACAATACCCAAATGGACAGGTGTGGCTGTGTTCCAATAAAACTTTATTGATAAAAAACACAGGCAGTTGTTTGCTGACCTGCTGGGGTGGGAGCCTTGCTGAGATCAGCTGCTCTCGGGTACCCCTGCAGCTCCGCCGTTCAGGCCCCGACACCTTTTTCCTTGGGAACTGGTAAGAGGCATATTTCAGCCCTCCTTAAAAGGAAGACTAGCAGGGATGCTGCCCATTGCCCCTGTGTTTCCATAGCAACAAGGGCAGCTATATGGAGCCATTACTGTTCTCTATGACTTCAGAGGTCAGGGGCCATGTTGTAGGACACTGGATTTGCTTTCAGATTAAGGCCTTGGGAATGAGCTTTAAGCAGAAGCAACATGTTGCAGAAACAATTTGGGGCATTAGTTGAATGATGCATTTGAGGCGAGTTTGGGGTCCAGCCCTTCTGGAAACATCCATGCCATGCATGGTCTCCAGAATGACTTCTGATCTTTGTCTTGACCCCAAGTGACTTCATCACTTCTGTTCCATGTACACACATGAAGAGCCAAACTCAAGCTCAAGAGTGTCACAAGTTTGCATTGCTCCAGGACTTAGCGTAAAGTTTATTCTACATAAATTTTATGTAGGGCTGCATTCCTCTAAAAAAAAAAAAAATTGCTGCTGGTTTCTTTCCCACAGAATTTACAATGGCTCGATCTGATTTCTTTTATGGGCATAAATATATGAGCATGTCCTAAAGGCCATGGAATGTATATAATATCCTACCAATATTTTTCCCTTTATAACTTTATTATATCATTTCCAGCCCTTAAGTAAACCATCACAGCACTTACAGCTGGAATTTAAATGGGACGCTGGAACAAAATGTTTGTTACCCAGTGGCAAAGACAGTCAAGGAAAGAAACTGACTTGAAAAGGTGTGGTTAATAAGAAGCATTGAGAATCGTAGTCATGGCACTTTGGAGCTTGAAAAAGCCTTGGTTTCTGGTTGGAACATCTCGTATTTCCAGATGGGGAAACTGAGGTACAAAGAGAGAGACATCTTACCAGAGGTTAAACCAGTAGCAAAAGTAGGATGTGAAACTATGGCCCCGGCTTCCACGTCCGTATGACTCACGCTTCAAAGGCCAGTCTGCTTAGCGTGATCTCTCAGTCAAGTTTCTCTTCTGTTTCTCTCCCCTCTTCTCCAGGATGGCTACTTTTCTCATCGGCCAAAAGAGAAAGTGCGAACAGACAGCAACAACGAGAACTCTGTCCCCAAAGACTTTGAGAATGTCGACAACAGCAACTTCGCACCCAGGACTCAAAAGCAGAAACGCCAGCCTGAGTTGGCGAAGAAGGCACCGAGTAGACAGAAGGAGCTTTTGAAAAGGAAGCTGGAACAGCAGGAGAAAGGAAAAGGACATACATTCCCTGGGAAAGGCCCCGGTGAGGTGCTGCCTCCCGGGGACAGAGCTGCAGCCAACAGCAGCCACGGGAAGGATGTGTCCAGACTGCCTCATGCCAGGAAAACTGGGGGCAGCTCCCCCGAGACCAAGTATGACCAGCCCCCCGAGTGTGACATCTCAGGCAAGGAGGCCATCTCTGCCTTGTCCCGTGCTAAGTCCAAGCACTGCCGCCAGGAGATTGGGGAGACCTACTGCCGCCACAAGTTAGGGCTGCTGATGCCTGAGAAGGTGACTCGGTTCTGCCCCCTTGAGGGTAAGTTCCAGCCCCACTGGCTCAGAGAGGGATCTCTTGGCCACTTCCTCCTCCTGCCCAGCCCCATTCTGCTCACCTTCTCAGACCTTCTGAGAAAGGCTGCCCTGTTTTCCAAACCCCAGATGAGCACACAAGATCTGATGTGTTCTAGTACTCCCTGAATGTTGAAGTCTTGTGTCAGAAAAATTTTGCAAAATCACATTACCTTTTGTAGGTGCTTAACCCATTGCCTTTATGGCAAAGGATGAAATTACGGGAGCTGATGTGACGTTTGCAGGAGCCAAGGGAGCTGTATTGATATGGTTTGGTTTCTCTTTCAGTAGAATATTGGGATTAGAATTGACATGAATATTATTGTAATTGTTTATGATTCGAGAGGTTTCTAATTGGTTGCATTAACTTTAGAGGCTCTGTAACTTTCCATTTTCCTTCATCGAAAGTTTCTTTCCCTCTTCTCTTCCTTCTTTTTCTTCCTCATATGTTTCCTGTTTCCCTCCTTCTTTCCTTCCCATTCCTTTATTTTTTTTCTCCCTTTTTCCTCCCTTCCTTCCTCATTTTCTTCCTTTGTTTCTCCCTTTCCTTTTCTTCCTTCTCTCTTCTCATTCCCTTCCTTATTTTCCTCTCTTCCCCGTTCCTTCTTTCCTATTTCCTTTCTTCCTTATTTTAATTTTCTTTCTCTCTCCTTTTCTCTTTTCTTCCTATTTTCTTTCTTCCCTTCTACATTCCTTCCTGCTTTCTTCCCTCTTCTTTCCTAATTTTTCTCTCCTCCCTCCCTCCTTTCTTCTTTTCCTTCCTTCATTCTTTACTACTTTCTTTCCTTCCTTCCTTCCACATTTCCTTGCTCTTTCCTTTTCCCCTCCCTCTTTCCCCTCACTGGCACTCTTCTATGTGCTGATGACCTGGTGATAAACCAGCTCTCTTGCTGAGGCACAAGGAGGGATCCGAGCTCTGATCCAGAAATTCACAGGCAGAGTGGAGGGGCCATCTGAAGACGGGAAGTCCAGTTTCACTAGCGCATGTGTAATCGTGCCATTGATGTGTATTTCTTCGTGGTGATTTTCACCTTCTCTAGTGCCCTTGGAAGGGGAATGACAGCAGCCGCAGGTGGATGCTGAGGTTTCGCTGTGTGCTAGACACCGCACCAGGCTCTGTGCAGTCAATTTGTTTATCACATCCACCACTCTCTGAGGCTGATGCTGATGTCATGAGCCCAATTTTTTTCAGATGAGAGATGTAAAATCCCTCTCCCAAGGTCACGTGGCCTTTAAGTGATCTTACAAGCTTACTGTTATGGCAGGAAATTTCGGACCCACTCAGAGTAGAGAGAACCCCAAGGTGCCATCACCCAGCCACATGGTCGCTGGTTATTGACTCGTGGTCACTGTTGTTTAGGGCATGCCCCCTTCCCCCCCACTAGCCCCTGCCACCATAGCTTACGATAATCCAGCCTCTGGGAACACTCTTAAATTTTACTTTTCTCCTTGGAGAAGATCTTCTCAAAATGTTTGTGAATTCGTTTGCTCAGTGGTTTTCTCTGTGGAGAGAGGGCGGACAGCATCCAAAAGGCACCTTCCCATGAAGAGATGGTGCCACTAGCAACAAACAGAGAGGAACGCGTTTGAAATAAACGGGTGTGGATTTCATTCAAGCTCAGCTACCAGCTAATAGGGAGAGTCCTTTCTGCTCTCAGGGCCTAGATTTCTTATCTGTCCAGGGAGCAGCTTGCATTCTAGGGGTCTTTTTGCTCCACCTTCCCTGGGAGCCTACTTCACTCTTTACTCCTGGCCATCCCACCTTCTCACTGGGCCACACTGCAAGGCCAGCCCAGCTGTCCCTCACAAAGTGGCCAAAGGTTCACAATACCCCGTTGTTGCTTCTAAATCCAAATACCAACCCCTGCTTTTGTTATCTCTGAAAGGAAAAGACCCTTAAATGAGCATGGAGGCCAGCAAGGAGGCAACAGAGAGCTCTGGGGGCTCTGATGGGGTTGGGGGCATGTCAGAATCGAGCTAGATGGAGTTTGGGGAGGTGTCAGGGTCAACAGATGCAGCTGGAAGGGATCCACTGAGGTGCTGCTCAATGTCAAGGCATAAAGTTAGAGAATCAAGCCAGCTGCAGAACTGGGGAGTTAGGCTTTCCGTTCCGCCAGCATGGATGCATCCAGGAGTCATGCAAGGCTTTGCCTGGTGTCCTGAGAAGGCAAATGCTCAATTCGCCCAACTCTCTTGATGCAGAAAGGAAGTGCAGCAAGAGAATGGCTCCCTCAGAAAAGTAGACTAGAAAGACCTCTTAGAGAACTCTTCATTCGCTACTCTTTTTTTTTTTTTTTTTTTTTTTTTGAGACGGAGTTTCGCTCTGTCACCCAGGCTGTAGTGCAGTGGCATGATCTTGGCTCACTGCAACCTCCACCTCCCAGGTTCAAGCAGTTCCCTGCCTCAGCCTCCTGAGTAGCTGGGATTACAGGTGCCCGCCATCACACCCAGCTAGTTTTTGTATTTTTAGTAGAGATGGGGTTTCACCATCTTGACCAGGCTGGTCTTGAACTCCTGACCTAGTGATCCACCCGCCTTGGCCTCCCAAAGTGCTGGGATTACAGGCGTGAGCCACCACACCCAGTGAGAACTCTTCATTCGTTTCCCTGGACAGATAAGAACATGAGGCTCATAGAGGTGAAGAGACTTATGCCAGGTCACCCAGTTCATTAGAGGTGTTTTTCATTTTAAATATGTGCCTCTGCGTTTACCACTGGTCACAGAATAGAGGATTTAGATCAAATAGGAGGTGGCCACATACACTAAGTGCACAGAAAGAGGGCTGGATGGATGGACAGCAAACCTTCCTTATGGCCTGCATTTGCAGGGACAGGGTGGCAGCAGGGACAACTTTCACAAGTGCATCAATATTATTTTAGTTTCTAGTAGCGAGCGTGTGTCTATGCAGTATTTTTGTTTTATATCTGTTTTGTTTTGTTTTTTTTGAGACAGTCTCACTCTGTTGCCCAGCCTGGAGTGCAGTGGTGCCATCTTACATCACTGCAACCTTCAACTCTCAGGTTCAAGTGATTCTCCTGCCTCAGCCTCCCAAGTAGCTGAGATTATAGGTGCCTGCCACCACGCCTGGATAATTTTTGTATTTTTAGTAGAGATGGGGTTTCACCATGTTGGCCACGTTGGTCTGAAACTCCTGACCTCAAATGATCCACACACCTCAGCCTCCCAAAGTGCTAGGATTACAGGCATGAGCCACAGTGCCTGGCCTACACGATACTTTTAACTAGAAAGATTTAGAAAGAAAAGCTTCCTTTCTGCCTTGCAGTTTCACCCTTGTCTAAGTGGTCCAGGTGGTTCCTGTCTATATTCTTGATTAGATTTGGCACATAGAGTGTAGCAATAATTAAGTGGAGTGCAACGTTTCCAGAATCTTTTGTTAACCTGTGCCTGGCGGAGAAGTTTTGGAGGCCTGAGTTGAATGCCATTCCATGAACGTAATATTGAGCTCCTTCTGTATATCAGGGACAGCACATTTGTTCTGTGAAGGGCCAGATCTTAAGTATTTGAAGATTTGGGGGCCAGTCTTTGTCACAGCTATTCAAGTCTGCCATCCGTCATAAGGCAGAAGCAGCCAGAGACTACACATACACAAATGCACTATGTTCCCATTAAACCTAACTTATAAAAATAGGCTGGCTGGGCATGGTGGTTCATGCCTGTAATCCTAGCACTTTGGGAGACCGAGGCAGGCAGGTCATTTGAGGTCAGGAGTTCGAGACCAGCCTGGCAAACATGGCGAAACCTCGTCTCCACTAAAAATACAAAAAAATTAGCTGGACATGGTGGTGTGCACCTGTAATCCCAGCTACTCTGGAGGCTGAGGCAGGAGAATTGCTTGAACCCAAGGGGCAGAGGTTGCAGTGAGCTGAGATCGTGCCACTGCCCTCCAGTCTGGGCAACAGAGCAAGACTCCATCTCAAAAAAAAAAAAAAAAAAAAAAAAAAAAAAAAAAAAAAAGAAAGAAAAGGAAAAGAAAAAGAAAAAAAGGAAAAAGAAAGAATAGGCCATGGGTCGGATTTGGCCCTTGGGCTTTAGTTTTCTTATCCCTGCAAAATGCTATTACTATCTATAGTTGACCCTTGAAGAATTCTGGGGTTAGGGGTGCCAACCTCCTTGCAGTCAAAAAATAGAGCACAACTTTTGACTCCCCCAAAACCTTAACTGATAATAGCCTATGTTGCCTTTTCGCTAACTGGTAACATAAACAGTTGATAAACACATATTTTATATGTTACTTGCATTATATACTGTATTCTTATAATAAAGTAAGCTAGGCCAGGCACGGTGGCTCATGCCTGTAATCCCAGCACTTTGGGAGGCCGAGGTGGGTGGATCACCTGAGGTCATCAGTTCAAGACCAGCCTGGGCAACATGGTAAAACCCTGTCTCTGCTGAAAATACAAAAATTAGCCGGGTGGGGTGGCGCATGCCTGTAATCCCAGCTACTCGGGAGGCTGAGGCAGGAGAATTGCTTAAGTTCGGGAGGTGGAGGCTGCAGTGAGCTGAGATTATGCCATTGCACTCCAGCCTAGGAAACAGAGCGAGACTCTGTGTCAAAAAAAAATTATAAATAAATAAATAAACGTAAGTAAGCTAGAAAAAAGAAGTTAAGAAAATCATAAGGAGGAGAAAGTATATTAACTGTTCATTAAATGGAAGTGGATCATCATAAAGGCCTTCATCCTTGTCTTTATGTTGAGTTGAGGAAAAGGAGAAGGAGGAGGAGAGGTTGGTATTATTGCATCTCAGGGATGGCAGGAGGGAAGAAAATCTGTTTATAAATGGACCCGTATAGTTCAAACCTGTGTTGTTCAAGGGTCACCTGTGCTAATATATGTAACACTGCCTTGTCACACCGTGTCCCCACACCAGCCCTACGTGCTAAGTCTTTTGCGAACCCTTTTTGTCAGTGAGGAAATTGAGGCTCAAGGAAGGGGAGTCCTTGGCCAGAAACACATGGCCAGCAGGTGACAGAACTGGTATTGGAACTCAAGTTACAGAGCCTGCATCCTTTTCCATAAGCCTGTCCCTCTTGGGGAGGCAAAAGGGTCACTTTATCTCAAATTGTTAAGCCCCAGAGGTGTTCTTCCACCTGTAGGCTCTCTGTCTCTCTCTCTCTCTCTCTCTCATGCCAGGAGAGTGAGTTGCAAGGGAGAAGGCAGGGCATTATTGGGAAACAAGGGGGGCTGATGCTGTCAATGGTTAAGAGCCTGGGGTGGTGGAGCCAGACCACTTGGATCCGAATCCCAGATGTCCCGTGCACAAGCTGTAGGACTTTGGACAAGTTGCTTGACCTCTCTGTGCCTCAGTTTCTCCATCTGTAAAGGGGAGACGAGCATCATCACACTTAGCTTAGAGGGTTTCCAAGGGCCTAGTACACAGCTAAGAACTGTGCCTGGTAGTATTAATGTACATTGCACATTGCATCCCTATTTGCTTTATGACTGCTCCACAGTTGTTCAAAAAACATCAAAACCTCAGCATCTTAGGCCAGGGGTTCCTGCACTTCTCCTGGTTATGCTGAGGTTATCTCCGAATGGCTTTGCAGTGTGAGTTCGCCGGAGTTTGTCCTGAGGCCTTTACTGCACTGTCCAGGATGGCGCACCCTCCCAGGACCTGTAAGCTGGTTAATAAGATTGGCATTTAAAAGCCATTGCACACCCAGCCTCAGCGACGCTTTAATTTGCTACACCACAGACTCCCCCTTTTGCAATAAATTTACTGTGAATAGACTAATTGCAAAATAACCCTAATTGGGTAGTTATCAATGAACAACTTCCCATGGAACAAAACGGCTTACAATTAATAGCGTTTAAGCCATAAACTATTCTTCTGCAGAAAGCTAAGATGTAATTACACCCCATACGGGGATTGCGTTCCCTTTCTGGAAACCATGACACCCGAATTTCCCTCTGCTTAGGAGGGATTTGAGCTTCAGCCCAGTGGTCCTTTTATTTCTTTGCTAAATGAGGAGATGGAGACAGGGGTGGAGGGAAATTTAATATGTGAGTAAATATTCATATACATATGTGCATACACACAGATGGATGCCCTGTGTTTCTCATTTTGCTTTACGCAACATCACCTAAACTTCAGCCAAGAGTGTGCCGGAAGTTGAATATAATTAAGGAAACAATTCCTCATGGCTGCAAGTCTGAAAAATTCAGGGGAAGAGAAACAGATTTTAAATGTTGACTTTGGTAAAGCGCCCCCACTCCTCCCGTCCCTCACGCTTTCTGTCCCCTCGCCCCACCACCACTCAGGGAAAATGTTGAGTCCAGAAGCCTAGGAGATGGTTTGCTTTCGTGACTTTTCTCCTTTACTCTCCAAAGAAAAGGGATTTAGAAGGAAGCCCCAGCTCCATCCCTTTTCGGTGGCAGCTGTTTTCACGAGGGGAAGAGGGATTCCTCTGGCTGTCCACTGGCAACCATGCAGTGGGAGATGCAGTGAGGTATGGGGAAGGGGCTCTGCTGCATCACCCCCAGGGATGACCTCAGAGAAATTTGTTTCTAGCCACACACCCTAGGGTCTCTGGTCATTCAACTGAAACCCCTAGTGTTTCAGGGGAATGAACCAGGTCAGATTGAAAGTCAAGAACAGCTTGGACAATGGGGTTTAATTCCTGGCTCTGCCATTACTCGTGACATAACCCTAACCTCTCAGTGACTCAGTCTGCACAGTAAAATGGACACAAAAACTCATCTTCTATCTTTATAGGGTGTTTGGCTGAAATGAGACAATGCATATAAAATGCTGAGTGCATTGGGGAAGTTAAGTGGATATGCTTGGCTTGTTAGTATTACCACAATTACTTTTTTTTTCTGCAATTACTTTTGCACCAATCTAATCATCGCGATGGAGGAGTTGTATAAATGAAGGGGCTACAAGAAAAGGAAAGGAGAGGAGAGGAAAGGGTTGCTTTGACGGTGTCAGCCATTGTTCAGCCACGTCTTGCTGGGTCTGCTCTTCAGACACAGCCCCAGTAGCTTCCAGTCCTCCCCAGCCCCCTCCCTGTCCCCACAACTCCCACTCACCCTACTTTGGCTGTTACCTCTTGCCTCTCGAGATCCCATCCTGAATGCGCTTCCTCTGGGAAGCCTTCCAGGACCACCTCTTACCCAGAAGCCCTGGTTGCCGGGAACACATGGATCCTGGGTGAAGGGTGCATCTCTGCCCCTTTCATTGTCAAAGAGTCTTTTCCAATAAAGGCTGTTTCACCTGTGACCCATAGGAGGCAATCTGTGCCAGCTGCCAGGTGACACAGCTTTTTCTGCCTCATTATATTTTGAACACCTGCATGTCAGGAAGTGCCCTCCGTGCAGTGGCCCTCACGGCCACCAGCCTCTCTGTGTGTTGAGTTAAAATGTCCCAAGAAAGGCCCTGCTGGCTCCTTGCGTTGCTCCTCCATTTCTTCCCCTTTGCTGGGTCTGGTTAAGCCACCACATAGATGCTGTAAGTGACCTGTGGGTCTGCAGTCTAGACATCCGGGTGAAGAATTAGAAAGGAAAAATGTGAGAAGTTCCAGGGAAGATGATTGGCTGGGAGCAGGGTGGGCTGGACTTGAGTGGGAAACCGAGGTCTGGGCATCTGAGTGAAGGTGGCAGTTCTCCAGTGGGTGATGGGCAAAGGAAGTTGTACATGACTGGGGAAGCTGGCGCAGGTGTTAGAGATGAGGATGAACAGAAGGGGATTCTTTGTGGTAGCAACAAACCATCTTTACCCATCAGCCTTTGCAGGAATGGATTTTTGGATATGGAGATGTTTGAGGGAAGGGTGGCCACTCGCTGCAGAGAGAGACTGGCAGATGGTACCGCCAGCTGCTTAAGGGCAGTCTCTTATATATCCTTCCTGCCCTGGGGGCAGTGGGGTAACTACACAGCATGAGTAGCCGGCTTCTAGAAAGCATGGCTGACAGCCACAGTGGAGGGAAAATAGAACTGGGGATGTCACAAGTGGCCTCAGGTAAGTACCTCAGTTTCCCCATTTGTCAACCAGAGGTACTACTTTCTCCCAGATCCTTTGCTGTATCACCAATGATGAGAAAATGAGGGAATGGCTGTGAAAAGTTAAAAGGTACCACGCTAACAAGGGTGATGTGATGAAGCCACATTGACCCGGAACAGCTTGGCCAAGTGGGTGGGGTTGATGGGCTTTCCCAAGGCGGCCCTTGCAGTTCCAACTGGGCCCTTTGGCATCTCCTTCTGAGGAGCCCAGGAAGGAAGAGGTATCTAGTAACAGTTCACTGGAGTTGGACAAAACTAGTCCCAAAAGTCTTCCTTGGGCTTGCTAGGGAAAGGCAAGAGACTGGCAAATCCAGAGAAAATCAGCAAACCCATTCATTGGTCAGCCACCACGTTCAAGGCTATGCTCCAGGACAGGGCCTCACACACACAGTTTCTGTAAAGGGCCAGATCATAAATATTTGGGACTTTATAAAATGCATGGTCTCTGTCTCAGCTATTCAACTTTACCATTGTAGCATGAAAGCTGCCATAAACAACACATCAACAAATGACCATCGTGGGCATGCTTCAGTTCAAGTCATTTGTGGTCACCGAAATGTGGGTTTCACATAATTTTCACTTGTTGTGAAATGCTGTTCTACTTCTGATTTGTTTTCTACCCACTTAAGAATGTAAAACCATTCTTAGCTCAAGGGCCATGCCAAAATAGATAGCTACAGGCTGTGGTTTGCCAATCCTTCTTCTAGGACCTGGGGTTAGAGCCATGAACAAGAGCGGAGAACACCTCATCCCACTTGAGTACCATGTCCATTGGTTCTGGGAATCAATTGTGCATCTAGATGGCTGTACCCTCATGGCGCTTCTACCTGAATAGGAGAGACCAGAGGTGACAAGTGAATAGCCACATCTGCAATCTAATGTCTAGATATGACTCTATGATTTATTTGAAGACGTTGAGCAGGATGAGTGGACAGGCGAGGTGGGGAACCAGTTAGGTAGGTGCCTACAGGCCGTGTGTGGTGGCTCACGCCTGTAATCTCAGCACTTAGGGAGGCCAAGGTGGGTGCATTGCTTGATGCCAGGAGTTCGAGACCAGCCTGGCCACCATGGAGAAACACCATCTCTACTAAAACAAAACAAAACAAAAGTTAGCCAGGTGTGGTGGCGCATGTCTGTGATCCTGGCTACTCAAGAGGCTGAGGCACAAGAATCGCTTCAACCCAGGAGGTCGAGGTTGCAGTGAGCTGAGATCACACTGCTGCACTCCAACCTGGGTGGCACAGCAAGACGTTATCTCAAAACAAACAAACAAACAAAAAAACTATATAGGTGCCTAGAGAAGGAACAGAAATAGATTTGGTCTCATTGTGGAAGAACTTGCTAAGAATTAAGCTGCTCACAAATGGAACAGTTCCTAGTCTTTGGATATGCTGAATTTGTTTATTCATTTAATACTTGTTGAGAGGCTACTTTGTGCCTGACGTTGGTTTAGATAGTGGAGAAAGACATGCCAGGGGCCTGATCATACTCATCTTTGAATATCTTGTGCTTGGCACATCATAAGCCTCAGCCTTGCTCTCACTGGGAAAGAAGATAATGTGGTTGCTTTTAGCCTCAGTGGCTCAACCTCCCTTCACCCTGGGGTCTCTACAGAGGCCTGTGTGCACCAAGCAAAGCGATGGAAATGGGCATCTAGAGTCTCTGTGGAGGTGGTGTTCTGAGCATGGCATCCACCACCTGGGCCCTGAAACTGTTTGTCACCAGCTCCCTTCAATATACCCTCATTCAACCATTAGTCATCGAGCATCCCCTGTCTATGCCAGGAACTAGTTTGGATGGATTCATTTGGGAGGAAAGCAGACAGAATCACTGTCCTCAGGGAGCTTGCAACCTGTTAAAGGTGAGTAGGGAAACACAGGGGTAAATGATCATTAAAATGTGCATGTAGGCCAGGTGCGGTGGCTCATGCCTGTAAACCCAGCACTTTGGGAGGCAGGCGGATCGCTTGAGGTCAGGAGTTTGATACCAGCCTATTCAACATGGTGAAACCCCATCTCTCCTAAAAATACAAAAATTAGCTGGGTCCCAGCTACTCAGAAGGCTAAGGCATGAGAATCACTTTAGCCTGGGAGGAGGAGGTTGCAGTGAACTGAGATTGCACCATTGTACTCCAGCCTGGATGACAGAGCGAGACTCCATCTCAACAACAACAACAAAAAAAATTCACGTGTAAAATTGCAACAGCAATTCTGGGGAGATGCACAGTTGTGTTTTATAGTTGAGCTAAGAGATGAAGGGTAGTAAAAGTTAACTAGAGGAAAGGCTGAAGGGGAACATTCCAGGTCAAGGGAGCATCGTGTGCAAAGGCCCTTGGGTAGGAGGAGGTGTTGATAGTTTAAAACACTCACAAGACCAACAGGGGAGCTCTTGCTATAAGCAAAAAGGTTAATCTGCTCATAGGCCAAGTTGTAATTCCTAAAAGTGCTAGGTTTAGAGGATCTGTGTCTTTGCTTTGAGCAAGGAGAATGGAGGTAGAGGCATCTCTCAGTACTGAACTGAAATTGCCAGAGACCTGAGGGGAAGGTAGGCCCCCCTGTATTAGTCTGTTGTCATGCTGCTGACAAAGACTTACCTGAGACTGGGTAATTTATAAAGAAAAATAGGTTTAATGGACCCACACTTCCATGTGGCCGGGGAGGCCTCAAAATCATCCAGAAGGCAAAAGACATCTTATATTGTGGCAGGCAAGAGAAAGAGCTTGTACAGGGAGATTACTCTTTATAAAACCATCTGATCTCATGAGACTTCTTCAGTATCACAAGAACAGCAAGGGAAAAACTCGCCCCCATGATTCAGTTACCTCCCACCAGGTTCTTCCCAGATGGGAATTATGGGAGCTACAATTTAAGATTTGGGTGGGGACACAGCCAAACTATATCAGCCCCAAAGATAGGGCTCTGGCAGGCTGGGACTGGGGGGCAGGTCTCACATCCTCTCTCTACAGAATCATGCTTCTTCCACTTTTGAGCCCTGAACAAGAGGCCATCTTGGATCAGGAAAGCAACCCCTGCCCCCAAGTTCTTAGCCCTGGATTTAGGGTACACATCCTTGGGAGGTCTTGCCTCCTGTTACAGTGTGGTTTCTCATGACATCCACGTCATGGAAGGAAATCCTCAGTGCCTCCAACAATGGCATAGACTCAGTGTCCTGGGCTGTTTCACTATCATTGACCTGACACTGGATTAGGAGAAGCCTTTGAACCAGACTCAAAAGACTTGTGGCCCCTCTGCCACTTTATCAGCTGTGAAAGCCTCAAACAAGGCACTTGTGTTCTCTGAGCCTCACGTCTTTCCTATAAAACAGATTGCACAAGTCCTCCCCTGCCTCCTCAGGTTGCCGAATAAAATACTGTATTTGAGTGTACTTTCATTAATCCATCGGTCTAGCCAGCAAAGATTTACCAAGCCTCTGTTACAAGTCAGCAATAGGCCACCTCTCGATTGGCAGCTCTTGTGGTTCTGGAAGCCTGCAGGTGGGCATGGGAGACTCGCTTCCATGGCACGGTGGTTGGTGATGATTTTCTTGGCGTTCCATGAATTCTTGCCCAGTAGCTGCCCCAAAACAAGGCAGAGAATGGAGATTCGAAGAGCACACAGAATTCTTGCTCCATGAGAGGCTGGCTTCCTTGGGCACAACTGATTGTGTGTCTGCCACCCAGGGCCCCCAAGACAGAGACTTTCTGCAAGAAGGAAGGAGCCCAGACATGGCCCTTGAATGAATGAATGAATGAATGAATGAATGAATGAAATAAGCCCTAGAGTGAAAGGACTAGCTTAGCTCTCTTTCCTTTCTGCACGAGTCAACAAAACTAGCTGGCCTTTTCTCCTCTCTCAAATTATTTGGCACTCCAGGGCTAGGAATTCGTATCAATGCCACTTCCTCCTGGAAGCCTTCTGTGATGCTATCTCCCCACACTGCACCTCTCCAAGTCTGTGTGAGGTGCTCAAGCTGTGTGCCCCCAAACCACCTTGCCTGTTCCCTGCTGGAGTACATGTCACAGGATAGCGTGGTTGCTGGAGTCCTCTGTAGCCCACACTGAGCCACAAGGGCTGAGTCCCCTTAATTCTGTTGGGGACCCTGAGTTGAGACTGGCTGCTATAGCATATCCTGAGTCTCCACCATTGGATCTCCAGCCCCTGCCTGCATGGGGCTAGGACATGAGAACCCACATTTCTTAGGCACTTCCTGAATGCCAGGTGTGGAGGCGAGCACTTTGCATGTGTGATCTCATTGTGACTCCTGCACAGTCCTGGAGAAGAGATGTTCTCTAGTCCTATTGAACAGATGAAGAAACTGAGCCTCAGAGAGGTTAAGTAGCTTGCCCAGGGTCACATTTGCAAGTGACAGACCTTGGACTCAAACCCACTTCTGCCTAACTTCAAAACCCACACCTTAGCTTGTCTGTTCTGTGGTACCCTTAGTAAATGTGGAACCAGATGCATTAAATGACTGATCTAGCTTCTCCAGAGATAAAGGAAAATGCACTGCATGTTAGTCAACACCTTTTTCTAGCTATTGATATTTGTTACTCACCTTCTCTGCAGCCAGAAAGAACAGGGAGCTAAGGTCTCTGTACAAGAAACTGCTCTTAAATAATAACATTTAACCTCTACGTAGGGATCGTTCAATGCCAAGGGCTATCCTAAGAAGGTTTAGCTGCATTAACTCATTTATTCCTCATAACAACTTTGTACTCAAAGAAGTTGAGACACAGAAAACTTACCCAGAATTACACATTTCGCCAGTAGCAGAGCCAGGCTCTGAGCTCAGAGACTTTGGTTCCAGTGGCGTGGCAAGGGGCTTAGCCACTGCACTTTGGTGTCTATAGAAGCAGCTGCATTCAGGCTGAAGCAAGCCCTTTGCAGCTTACATTTGCTCCTTGTGCTCAATCTGTCTGTTGCAAAGAGACCCACCCACACAGTCAGATAATTCACCTGTTTTTGGAGGCGGGGGCGCTGATCCCATCCAAGACACTAAGGACTTGTGTTTGAAGTCATTTCATTGCCTGGGGTGAGAAATAGCCAGCTGCGGTTACCTCCCATTTCTCTGCCAGTTTCTAGTTGCTGTGGTATATTCGCGTTAGTGTAAAAATGACAAAGCAATAATTTTTCATTGTATCCTTCAGTCACCCATGAGAGATTGGATTTAGGTCACAATTTATTACCCCGTGGAATTGAATTCAATTTTTAACATCATGTCAGCCATTCTGGCGTTAGAGCCTTTTAATGGCTGTGAAATTTATACAATGATAAAGTAATTTAAAACATATGTAGGAAGAACATCAGACAAATTGATGTGTATAGAACCCTCTGGTAAAAATTGAATAGGAGATAAACATGGAAAATGGTGATTGATTAAAAGACGGTTGAAATAGTGCTTGCTTTGATAAACTTTTAATGGCAAAATTAGTAAACTAATTTATTCTTCGCAATTTTGAAGAGGGTTTATGTTGCCCTAAATCAGAATCGAGGCTGAGCCACAAAGCGCAAATTAATAGCTCACCTCCAAGTGTGGCATGGATAGAGTGAGAACCTTTCAGAGGAACTGGGAGGCTGCCAAGAGCCAGTCCCCGGTGACGTTTCCAGCGACCAAAGCGAAAAGATGGTGAGAAGGCAGGGAAAGGAGAATTCTCCGCACGATTTTTAAGAACTTGCCCAAATAATGCAGCAAGGATGCTTGTTAAAATCTAATTCTTCAAGTCAAGGCTGTATACATTCTCATTATTTTAAAAAACTGAAACATTGCAGATAAGGGGAAAATCCATCTTGATCTGTCAGTCCCATCTGAGCAGTGGCACTTGTGTGTACATTTTTGTTTTTCTTTAGATATCTAAACTCAACACTTGTCGAAAAAAAGAATGTGGTTTTGTGACAAGGGATTCATAAATCATATGAAACTGATGTATAAATCTGAAACTTGTAAAAAATATATTAATAGTGTCTGGCTGTGGGATTAAAGAATTCACAAGTTACATGATTTTTTTTTTTTTTTTTTTTTTTTTTTTTTTTTTTTTTTTTTTTTTGCACATGTCCAGGTCTGAGGTCTGTTTCCTTGCCTGGGGCTAGAGACCTAAGTTATTTCTTTATAGTAGCTGACCATATAACTCTGGGTATGGATACACCACAGTGTAATTGGTCCTTCCCCTATTGAGGGACATTTAGGTTGTTGCCAGTTTTTTGCTATACTAAGTGACTGTTTTCTCAGATCTCTCAAAGATGTCCATAACTAGTACCATTCTGGATACATCAGAGAAAAGCTAATTTGCTACCTACAATAGACGCTCCAGGACATTCAAGCTTAATTCTCTTGGGGACCCTGAGTTGAGACTGGCTGCTACAGAGCATCTGAAGAATGGAATTGGCAGGTCAAACAGCTTGCCCATTTTAAACTGTGATAGACAGCATCGAACTGCCCTGTAAAAAGCCTGTACCGGTTATAACAGTATATCCTGTATTGGTCACCAACAGGACCTTGGCAGCCTCTAAAACATCCTCATCTTCCATCCTGCATTCTGCCTGGGATTCCTCTTCAGGTTTCACGTTAGTAACATCTCTCGTGCCTAGTCCTCCGAGATCCCAGCAATTCTCTTTCGTGGTCAAGGACAGTGCTTGCCAGCCATACTTGGGCTTGTGTTGGAAACAGACCGCCGCCCGGGTCCCACCCCCAGGGATTCTGACCCAGGTCGAGGACAGAACCTGAGAAATCACACTTCTGCCAGAGGCTGCTGCCCCTCCAGAACCACACTTTGAGAAGCCCGGACCTGGGAGAATATCCTGTTCCCCCTAGTTCTGCCCTTTCCCTGATTCAGTGGTTAGCAACCAAGGCCACTGAGCCCCTCGGGACATCTGGCCATGCCTAGAGACATTTGGTTATCTCGACTGGGAAAGGGGATACTACTGGCACCTAGTACGTAGAGATGAAGGTTACTGCTCAGCATCCTGCAATACACAGGACAGCCCCACAATAATTTTCCAGTCCAAAATGTCCATGGTGCCATGGCCAAGCATGGTGGGAGACCCGGGCATCTGCTTCTCTCCATGGGGCAGGTTCACATTCGGTATGGACACGTTGGCATCTACAGTCTCACTCCTGGGTGTGAAAAGGCTCCCCCTCACCCCTCTGACTTTCTCAGCCCTTGATGACCCTTTGCCCCCTGAAGACCCCTCTCCCCAGCCTGAAGAGCCCATAATGAGACACCTCACATTGATTGCTGACTGTTGCCGTGCCTTGTGCTGAGCGCATAGAACTGTGCTTAGCCGTGAAAGCTGGAGTCGGTCGGCTTGGGTTTGAATTCTGGCTGTGCCCGTCCCTCACTCTGGGATCTTGTGCAAGGGACTTCACTGCTCTGTTGCCTGATCTTTAATCTATAAAATGTGGATGATGATTGGTATCTGGTTTGCCCAGGGCAATCCCGATCTATGCCTGTTGTCCTGCTATAGTTAGTAATGGAGCCCCTTTTTCCTCTCAAGAGTTCTCCAGGCTCACTCTAACCTGACGAGGATTCTCCTATAGAGTGAGACTGGATGATTTGTTTCAGATAATTCATTTGACCTTTAGGGAGCCATGCATGAGTTTTGAGCAAGACAGTGCTGTGATCTCATTTAGACTTTAACAAAGGTACTGGCAAGTTTTTCATAAACTGACCATAATAAGTTATATGGTCACCCTAATGATGATAGTCTTAATAGTTCTCACCTTGTAGGGCTGTTGTGAGGATAGAATGAGAGGATCTGTGTGAATTATTAAAGCAGAGGCTGTCTCTAGAAAGCACTCAATAAAAGTTAGCTCTTCTGGCTACATACCTAGAAGAATTGAAGGCAGAGTCTTAAAGAGACATTTGTACACCTTTGTTTATAAAAGCATTATTCAGAGTAGTCAAAAGGTGGAGGCAACACAGGTGTCCATGAACAGATGAAAGGATAAACAAGATGTGGTCTACACATACAGTGGAATACTATCCAGCCTTAAAAAGGGAGAAGACCCTATCACATGCTGCAACATGGATGTACCTCAGGGACTTCATGCTAAATGAAATAAGCCAGTCACCATAGATCAGATACCGTGTGATTCCCCTTACACAAGGTATCTAGAGTAATTAAATTCCTAGAGACAGGAGTGGGATGGTGGGTCCTAGGGGCTTGAGGGAGAGAGAAACAGGGATTTATTTTTTAATGGCCGTAGAATTTCAATTCTGCAAAATGAAAAAGTTGTGGAGATTGGTTACACAACATTATGAATATACTTAACACTATTGTGCACTTAAAATGATTAAGATGGTAAATTATATGTTGTGTGTATTTTACCGTTTTTTAAAAATAGCTCTTCTGAAGCATGCATTGCCTCATTTAAATCTTGCTCTAAATTGGTGAAGTAGGCTTCTTCATTCTCCCGTTTCACAGATGAGGATTCTCCTGTAGAGTGAGACTAGATGATTTGTTCCAGATAAGTCATTTGACCTTTACTCTAAGGTCATAGGGAGCCCTGGATAGGTCTTGAGCAAGACGGTAGCACAATGTGATTTACACTTTAACATAGGGATTGAAAACTTTCTGTAAAAGGCTAGATAATAAATAGTTCAGGTTTTGCAGGGTAGAAGGTCTGTGTCCTAACTACTCAACTCAATATGTAGATAGTGCATAAATGAATAGGTATGACTGCTCTGATAAAATGTTGTTTACAAAATGGATGGCTGGGTTTGGCCCAAGACCATAATTTGCCAAGCCCTGCTCATATGGTTTGGCTGTGTCCCCACCCAAATCTCATCTTGAATTCTACTCCCACAATTCCCATGTGTTACGGGAGGGACCTAGTGGGAGGTAATTGAATCACGGGGGTGGGTCTTTCTTTTGCTGTTCTTATGATGGTGAATAAGTCCCAGGAGATCTGATGGTTTTATAAAGAGGAGTTCCCTTGCTCAAGTTATCTCTTGCCTGCGGCCATGTAAGACTTGCCTTTCACCTTCTACCATACTTGTGAGATCTTCCCCGCCACATGGAACTGTGAGTCCATTAAACCTCTTTTTCTTTATAAATTACCCAGTCTTGGTTATGATTCTGTCAACAGTGTGAAAGACTAATACTCCTGCTTTGGAGAGCTCCCTGGCTGCTATCACTTTCCAGCTCTAGCATGTGGAGAAGACAATTCCAGAAGATAGGTTAGTTAACTGCCTCTTACCCACACTGTATCCCCTAAAAGTCAACTGTTTCTTAACCTGGGAGTAAGAGACTCCTAAGGAAGCAGCAAGTTCCCAGGGGTGCCCCATCAGTTCCAAGGTAGATGCTGCCTCTTTTCTTCCCTCTCCTCATGGTTGCATTGATTGTGCAGCCAATCTCCAGAACTTCTTCGTTTTGCAAAACTGAAATTTTATGGCCATTAAAAAACAAATCTCCACACACTCATACTGAAAGCTCCCAAGAAGGAGGGCCCTGGCAAGGTGACCTGGAGGCCCAGCGAAGCCACGGCAGTTGGCCAGGCATGAAGGAACTGTAGTCTCTACCCCTGATGCTGCTTGACAGCATCGTTTGTTTCAAGACTTTATTAGCATTGCAGTGGGGGACCTGGAGAATTTAAAGGTGCTGTTGCCATTGCTTTCTCAGCCTAAACCTCAAAGGGCAATTAACCTGGTTATCCAGGCCTCCCTCCCTCCCCTTGTTTATTGCCGTGAACAGAGGAAATGCACTATTAGGTTCATGGAATGCTATCAAGGAATTTAACTGTAATTTAAAAGGCTCTATGGGGAGGACCCCAGTGGCTGATTAATAATGCATTTGTAGAGCAATAAAGACTCCAGCAGATCAGCAGAGCTCAGCCTCCAGACTTTACTTATGCGTCTGGAATCCTATGAGGTTTCTCTCTGGGGTGGCAGAGGGGTGTCTACACCAGGGTTCTCTGGCTCCAAAAACATGGAATAGGATCCTATGAAATGTGGAATACTGGAAATGGTCCTGTCCAGATGGTCAAGGACATGGGCTTCTAATCGTTGGGGTTCTGGAGTTGAATCCTGGGTCTACCCACAGCTATGGAACATTGGGCATGTCACTTAAACCTCTGTGTGCCTCATTTTTCCCCATCTCTAAAATGGGTCTAATGATAGTATCTACCCCACAGGTTCTCCTAAATGGAATGATGTGTAATACATAACAAAGTATCTGGTGCTTATAGAGTAAGTGCTTGTTCAGTACTAATTATCTTATTACCATCCTCATCATTAAAGAAAGCATTATTTCCTCCTGGAAAGCTCAGGCCACTGAGGCTGGTTCAGGCTTGGTCCTGAAGAGCTTGAAAAAGGTTAGTTCTCATTCTCACATCTCAACCAGCAGTAAGACCTTCCAATTCTACATCCTGAATATCACTGCTAGGTCCATTTCTCTCTCTCTTCTGCAACATCCCTGTCATGTAGATTGTGGCAATACATTCCTAACTTACCTGCTCACATCTGCGTCTCACACCCCCTCCCTGCCTCTCCCAAGTGAATCTTCATTCTGCATCTACAGTGTGCTTCTTAAGATGTACTTGGAACTGTGTGGCTTGTCTGCTGAAGACTTGCCAAGGACTTTCCCCATTGCAAGTCAGTGAAACCTTCAGGACTCACTGCAGTCTGGCCTACCTCCTTCTTCAGCCTTATCTCCCTTCATTCTCACCCATTCTGCCTGTTCCTGCATACCCTAGAGACAGCAGACTGTAGCTGAAGGCTTCCCCACATGTTAATCTTCCTGTCCAGACCCCTGTTCTCATGCCTATCCGAGCAATTCATGCAGTTCCTTGGATCTGAGTTTAAACCCAGTTATGTTTTCTCAGGCAAAACTTCTTTTATAGCATTTATTCCAGTTTATTAATATGCATGTATTTGTGTAGTTTGTTTAGGATCCCTTTTCCAAATTAAACTAAAAGATCCAGGAGGGCAGGTTCTAAATATTTTTTTTCACTACTTACCCCACCTGGTACTAAGTAGATACACTGGTTGGATAAATGGAGGGATGAATGAGAAGATGGGTGGATATATGGAAAGATGGGTTGAGTGGATGAAAACATGGATGGGATGGGTCGATTAATGGATGGATAAAAAGATAAGTGAATTGGACAGACAGATGAAAGAATGGATGAATGGACTGCCTCAGCAAGTGGGTGGTTGGTGGGTGGATGGATAGATGGACAGACTGGGTGGGTGGGTGGATGGATGGACAGACAGTCTTGGTGGATGGATGGATGGATGGATGGGTGGATGGATGGATGGATGGATGAATGGACTAGGATCATGGATGGATGGGCTGGGCAGGTGAGTGGATGGATGAATAGGATGCATGCATGGATGGATGGATGGATGGATGGGTGGATGGATGGATGAATGGACTAAGTGAGTGGATGGATGGATCATGGATGGATGGACTGGGTGGATGAGTGGGTGGTTAATTGGATGGATGGATGGATGGATGAATAGATGGACTGGGTGGATGGATGGATGGATGGATGGATGGATGGACTGGATGAGTGGATGGATGGATGGATCATGGATGGATGGACTGGGTGGGTGAGTGGATGGATGAGTGGGATGGATGGATGGATGAATGGATTACAGGGGTCCAAGTCTGCAAGTGAAGAGTCCAGTAAGCATGCCTCTGGGGTAGTCTAGGCAAGAAATGACAATAGGTTCAATTAAGAAAGAAGAAAAGTTGGATTTGGAAACAATTTAGGAGGCAAATTTGGCAGAACTTGGCAGTCTGTTGGCTGTAGAAATGAGGCTTGGGAGGAATCGAAGAAGACACCTGGATTGTTCATTAGAGGAACTGATTGATGTTGCTGTCACTGACTCAAATGGAGAAATTACTGCATCTAGAAAATGAGCGGATGACTGCCCTACCTCACTGTCGTGAGATATCTTACCCCATTGTGAGATCAC
Organism: Nomascus leucogenys; assembly: GCF_006542625.1. NCBI lineage: Eukaryota > Metazoa > Chordata > Mammalia > Primates > Hylobatidae > Nomascus > Nomascus leucogenys. Next base: position 86,045,277 of record NC_044398.1, on the reverse strand, counting down.
GTAAACTCCTTGACTTACTTTGCGAAAGCTGATAGAAGTAGGAGAAACTGAGGACAGAGTCCAGCTCCAGTGGTACGGTTGAAACAGAAAGAACAGCTTTGCAAAAGTCCTAAAGTTGCCACGCACTTGGCATGACTATGAGCCAAAAGGCAGAAGGGATCGCTGAAGTTGAGTTAGCAATAAGAAGCATAGATGCTGAAGACAAAGAGGAGGGCAGGGGTCTGTCATGCAGGACCTTGTAGGCCATGAAAGGGAATTTAGGATTTTCCCTTATTGGGGTCCGACAGCATCACAAAACCTGATTTCTCTAAGACAGGGGTCCTGGGTCCAAAGACAGCTGCCAATCTGCTTTTGTAAAACCACTACCACGCCCATTCATTTATGCATCATCTGTGGTACTTTCCAACCTCAAGGGCAGAGCTGAGTGGTTGCAACAGAAACTGTGCAGCTCCAAAAGACTAAACTATTAGGTTGGTGCAAAAGTAATTGCAGTTTTGGCCATCACTTTCAATAGCAAAAACTGCAATTACTTTTGCACCAACTTAATATTTACAGTTTAACTCTTTACAGAAGTTTGCTGACTCCTGTTCTAAGACAAAAGCTGAAAATTCCTGCCTGCTATTTCCCATGTGTATTTGAACATTTTACAGATTTGCCATTGTCTTCAAAAAGGATTAATGGGAATAAATTACAGATTCAACAAGGAATAACTACAACTTGTTTCTTCAGGGTTTCAGTTGACTTTTAGGGATGGGGTGGATGAATGGAAAGGCCAGGGGAAAAAGTGCTCTGACTTCAGCTCATGATAAAAATCCCCCAGCCTGTGTGCCAGGTACACCTGCCCTCACCGAAAGGATGCTAAGTGAAGGTGGAATGGCCTGACACGTACCAGATGCTCTACAAATGTTTGCTGAACAGCTAATGCATGAACAATGACCTTCAGAGGGATTTGGAACCAGCCTCGCACCTGGACCATTTTAATACTGACTTGGAAATAAGGACAGACGCTTACCAGCCTGCTACTGACTTTTACCTGGGCTCTCAGCTAACTTGCTTGGGATGGACTGAACCACCAGTGTCACCCAAGTGACCCGAGAGGAACCCCTGTATTTTGCCAGCAGATGGCATGCAGTAATGACATCCCATGGTCTCCCAGGAAGCAGAACTAGGCCCAGATGAATATTGGAGCATCCTGTAGAAAACGCTGGTAAGAAATGCTGATGAATCCATCTCCGGATTCTAATTACACCGCTGAGTCTCTCAGGAAGGAAGAGACCTTTTGCCACAGGCACACTTCACTAATCTGAAACCCAACACAGACTCAGTTTAATTACATGTGCACTTCCTGGAGTCATGAGAAAGGTTCTGAAAAACCAATTCACTGCCTGTCAGGACGAAGGGCATTGATCTTAAACCTCCAACCAGTATCTTCAACCAAAACACATTGCTGAGTGTGGGAAGGCAGAGGAGAGGGCAGGAGTCACCCCAAGGGAGGCCAACTTGTGGGGTGAGAAAAGTCCATTTGGAAAAAAAAAATAGTTTCTCTAATGTATCTTTGAACTTCTTCCTGGAATGAGAATGGGGAAAAAATACTGAAAAACACAGATCTCATTCTGGAGCCCTTCAAATAATAATAATGTAATAATTGGGATTGTAAGTTGAATACCAGTATTTCTACTTTATGGACATTAAAGTTTGAGAAGCACCAAACTTCATATATTATACATCCTTAGAATCTTTCATCTTTTAAATCCCCAAACAAGACTCACCTGAACATTGTTCTTTACCTTACTTTCTGCATTGAACAGCCACCTAAATGCCAATGATACCTAAATCAAGCCTCTCTTCAGAATTTCAGAATCCTATACTCAATTGCTAAGTAGATATTATGGATTGCATTGTATCCCCCAAAATAGGTTGAATTCCTAAGCCCAGGACTTGTGAATGTGGCCTTATTTGGAAATAGGGTCTTTGCAGATTATCAAGTTAAAATGAGATCATTAGAGTGTGCCCTAATCCAACATGACTATGTCCATATAAAAAAAGGGTGTTCAGACCCAGAGATAGACATGCACACTGGAAGAATGCCAAGGGAACATGGACGTAGAGACAGGTGATGCATCTCAAGGCCAAGGAACGTGAATTACCGGCAATCCCCTAGGAGCCAGAGGAAAGGCATGGAATAGATTCTTCCTTCTCAGCCCTCAGAACGAACCCTACCCATGCCTGGATCTTGGACCTCCAGGCTCCAGCACTATGAGACAGTAAGTTTCTGCTGTTGAAGCCCCCCAGCTGTGTGACTTTGTTAGGGCAGCCCCGGGAAACTACGATGGGCATCACCAGTCAGATGTCCCAGTGAGGTCACAATCCCACATCAGTTTTTCCACACTCTCCCCTCAACCAAGTCCAGCCGTTTTTTTTTTTTTTTTTTTTTTGTACTCTCCATTTCAGTTGTGATACTGATGCTCCTTCGTCCCTCTACAAAAAATTCAGGTGTCTTCTTTGATTCCTGATAGCCGTTTAGACTCGTAAATGAAGAAGAGGTGGGAAGACCCTACACATGCTCACTTTCACTCTTAGCATGGAGAGTAAAGCCAGCAAGATGCCAGGCCCAGGCTAGATGCTTGAATTTTCTGAATTAGTTGCTAATAATTAAAAATCAGATACTTTTATTTGAATTTCAAGATCTCCAGCTTCCCTCAAGATAAATGGAAAGATCTGGCAACCTTAAGCCTTCAGGACCACACATGGCCGTGATGATCTGTTGATGAAAAAGGCATCTCCAGACCAGCCTGACCAATATGGTGAAACCCTGTCTCTACTAAAAATACAAAAATTAGCTGGGTGTGGTGGCGTACTCCTGTAGTCCCAGCTACTCAGGAGGCTGAGGCAGGAGAATCACTTGAACCCGGGAGGTGGAGGTTGCGCCTCTGCATTCCAGCCTGGGTGACAGCGAGACTCCATCTCAAAAATAGAAAGCGTCTCCATTGGATGGGACACAGATTTGCTTATTTCTGATCTCTGACACTCGCTGTGGTCTCACACCAGGCCTTCCTCACTCGTTAGGTTACCTGCCTGATGTCTGCACTTTAAACCCTAACTACAACAGTGGACAGGATCATGGACCAGTTCTAGCACTATGGGTAAACCACGTGGGCCATGAAAGGGAATTGGAGATTTTCCCTTACTGGGATCCGACAGCATCACAAAACCTGATTTCTCTAAGACAGGGACCCAGGAACAAGATTCTAGAATTCCCAGGATGAGGAGAAATTAAACCAATCCATCAGCCAGTGTTTCATCTCAGACTGTCCCCCACTGTTTTACGGCTTGGATCACTCTCCTTCTCCACAAGTACAGTCTCTGATTTAAAAAATAACAATAAGACCAGACACAGTGGCTCATGCCTATAATCCCAGCACTTTGGGAGGCCAAGGCAGGCAGATCACTTGAGGTCAGGAATTTGAGACCAGCCTGGCCAACATGGGGAAGCCCCGTCTCTACTACAGATACAAAAATCAGCCAGGTGTGGTGGTGCACGCCTGTAGTCCCAGCTACTTGGGAGGCTCAGGCAGGAGAATTGCTTGAACCCGGGAGATAGAAGTTGCAATGAGCAGCAATTGGGCCACTGCACCCCAGCCTGAGCTACAGAGCGAGACTCTGTCTCAATAATAATGATAATAATAATAATAATAATGATTAAATAATAGAGAGTGATGTCTGTGCTTAAAAGACTAGGGATGGTTGCCCTTAGAACCTGGGTTTGGACTAAAGCTGTTACTTGGAGGACACTCAAGGTGCAAATTTACCAACACGTCAGATTTTCTGTAAACAGATGCAGGCACTAGGCAAACGTTTTTTAAGCCAGAAAGCTATATCAAGAGAGACACAGTCCTTAAAGGAACTGCAAAGAAAGCATTTGTCATAATTCCCCACTCAGTATCCTGAATGCATAATTTCTACCGTGACTCAGCGTGTCTTTGGGGACTGAGAAACAAACAGTCCCTTTCGTGTGTACAAGAAATACTGAGAGGCATTGAGACGAGGCCCTTTGAGTTTAGAGTCTGCCACTGCCTCTTTCCAGCTGTGTGACCTTCGGCCAGGTTAGCTGACCTCTCTGAACCCTATTTGTAAATGGGGATACTGGTACGTCCTTTTGCAGGATGGGTGGGAGGACTGGAGAGAAGAGCTCACCCAGCACCATGCTCAGCACATTCAGCACATAGTAGGTCTCAAAAAAAAATGATAATGATGATGATTTGGCTGTTAGTGGTTCCGGGCCACTTTCAACACGTCTAAACTTGTGTATGACTTGAACAGCTCTGGCTGACTTGTCTGAGATAAGGGAGCTTTTCCCTCTGAAATCTAGAACCACATTTAATCAGGCATCAGTAACCTCCATTCCCAAACTGAATTGGAACAAGCTACTTTTCACACTAAAATGAAGCGAGGAATAAAATAGAGCAAGATGACCCCACTTTTTAATTTTTTTTCAAGAAGTTTTCCCATTTTCTCATAATGAGAGATCATTAAAATAACCAGGAGACAAATGGCACCAAATTAATAAAAATGTAGATCAAATGATCCTCCGTTACCTATTTTGCTCAATTGCAGTTGAGGAATGCACTGATGAAACTGCCAGCAAACCATTATGGTCGTATTCATTACTATAGCATAATCTATTTTATTATGATAGGATAATAACTAACACAGTCTTGCAGACAGACGTTTCTCTGTGGGCTAAGTAATCATTTACTGTGGATGTGCACCAAAGAATGCTGGGTTCACTTTACTCAGGGTAGACTTGAACCTTAGGGTCACAGAGAAGATGGTTTATTTATTTTTTTTTTAATCACATGGCTCAGTTTGCTAGATTCCCACATGGGGAGGGTTCTTCGAGTGCTGCTGTGAAATCTATAATGATCCAGAGAGATTTTAGAAATGTCAAAAAAAAAAAAAAGTAGTCAATGAGCTGTTATTTTTGTTGTCTTTATCTACTCTCTACCCACTGGCTGATTTGATTGATTTCTTATGTGCTTATTTACCCATTATTTATTTATTAGGCATTTATTCATTATTCATTAGGCAAACAGGTGATAGCCGTGCAGAACTTAGTATCTCAAGACTTAGCATTGATCAGAGCCTCATTGGAAAGGCAAAGACGTAACTGAACATTTAAGCGGGGATAAAGGTAGGCCCAGAGATTTGCAAGAGCTGAAATAGAGGGATGATTTTGCCACTTGGGAGTGAAAAATCTAGAGTTGGAAATGGTGATGACTTGGGTGCAGAAAGCAGGCTTTCTGCAATTGAATCCAGGCTCTGTCACTCACAAGCTAGGCATTCTTGGGCAAATCACTGCATTCCTCCAGTCTCAGGTTTTTCCTCTGCAAAATGGGCATGGCAGCAGTACCCGCCACACTGTTGACACAGGTACCAGTTATGAGAATCACTCAATAAGTGTGTCTTAGGTCTGGTCTTCTTGAATCCTTCAGTATGGAGGAGCCATGTCATTAGCATCCTTTGCTTGGCCCATGAGGAAACTAGGACTTAGGGAGAGGAAGTAACCTTGCCTGAAATCACCCAGCTACGCAAAATCAGAGCCAAGATGTGAAGCCAAGTCTGCTGCACCCCCAAGCACGTGCGCTTAACCAGGATGAAGTTGGCATTTCATACACTGGTGGTATTTATAGCAAGGGTCACAAAATACCCCAAGGGGCCAGGCAGGATGTCAATGCCTGGGGTAGGCAGGTAGAAGCTGCCACTCCACAATGGTCTAAAGCCCCAAGTTCCCTTGCCTTGAGAACTGCAGGCCCAGGCTTGCTTGCTCTTGCAATTATTCTTTTTGTAAGAAATCTGAGTTTTAATCTGAAATCTCTTGATTTAACTGACAACTATTTTAATTTAAAACAAAGCAGCAAAACAGAGTGTGAGCCCAAGAAAAGCCGTCTGCAGGCTGGGCAGGCCCAGGAGCTGGCAGCCTGCAAGTTCTGCTTTGAAGCAGGGCGCGTCTGCAGGCCACTTAGTATGCGCAGAGCCCTGCACCACACCTTCCTACTTAAATTTCTGCTCTGAGGACTCTTGCTCGCTTCCACAGTCAGAAGTCCCCGTCCCTAGCTTGCAGCAGGAAACTAGGCTGCTTCCTTTCCAGGCCCTCCTTTTGCTTTGCTCAGCACTGGCATCCATCACTCAATGTTTTCAAGCAGGATGGGCAGTGCCTGGCCTGCAGTGAAACTTGTCTTCTGGTGCCACCTCCCATTTTCTGAGTGTTTTGAGGCTGGGCATGAATTTGCCTTGAGGTCTCCTTGAAGCAGGCAGGGGATGCAAAATTCTCATCGAGTTGCTTTCTGTTGTCATTTTTCCTGTGGGGCTGGGGAGAGGCTTGTTGGAAAGTTCTGGTGCCTCCATAGTCTACCCTATGTGATGTCAACATGCATTTATTAAATGGCCCCTCTTTGTATGTGGCAGGTGAAGGGAAGGTGCCCCCTGAAGAGCAGAGGAGACAAGTCTTGATAGTGTATGTCAGAGAGTGATAGGGTGGAGGCGTTAAAAAAATGTGACACAAAAGAGGAAGAATTATGCCCAAAGGGGGCAATCAGTGAAAACGTCATAGTCTTTGAGATAAATAAGTAGGCGAGGATATAATTTCACCAGGTCAAGAAGGATAGTCCAAATAGAGTACAATACCACCATCACCACCGCTGCCAGCATTATCACCAACACCATGACGAAGGCCACCACCTCATATCATCGCCATCTTCATCACTACCACCATTGCCAACACCACTATCACCTCTACCACTGCCGCCCCCATCAGAACCACCATCACCACCACCTTATTATCTCTCTCACCACCATCCTGTTAACCCCATCACCACCACAGTCATGGCCTTCACAATCATCACAGCTGTCACCATCACCTCCACCACCATCACCTCCACCACCATCACCTCCACCACCACCATCTTCATCATCATCAATCAATCAATAATCAACATTACTGAGAACATACCATGAAGTCCTTTATAAGTTTTATCTAATTTGAGATTCAGAACTTTTTGACATGGGTGATATACATATACACACACACATATAAATGTACACACAAACACACAGTCATGCACTGTATGTTTCCGTGTTTCAGTCAACGATGGAATGCATATACAATGGTAGTCCCCTAAGATTGTAATGGGGCTGAAAAATTCCTGTGGACTAGCGACATTGTAGTCATAACATCATAGTTTTTTTTTTTTTTTTATAAATTGAGTGTAGCGTTAGTGTACAGTGTTGATAAAGTCTACAGTAATGTACAGTAATGTCCTGCACCTTCATATTCACTCACCACTTACTCACTCACTCAGAGCAACTACCAGTTCTGCAAGCTCCATTCATGATAAGCATCTTTCTTTTTTTTTTTTTTTTTTTTTTTTGAGACAGTGTCTTGCTCTGTCGCCCAGGCTGGAGTGCAGTGGCACAATCTCGGCTCACTGCAAGCTTTGCCTCCCGGGTTCAGGCCATTCTCCTGCCTCAGCCTCCCGAGCAGCTGGGACTACAGGCGCCTGCCACCACGCCTGGCTAATTTCTTGTATTTTTAGTAAAGATGGGGTTTCACCGTGTTAGCCAAGATGGTCTTGATCTCCTGACCTTGTAATCTGCCCGCCACAGCCTCCCAAAGTGCTGGGATTACAGGCATGAGCCACCACGCCTGGCCCCATGATAAGTATCTTATATAGGTGTACCATTTTTATCTTTTATACCATATTTTTACTGAACTTTTTCTATGTTTAGATATGCTTAAATGCACAAATACTTAAAATGGTGTTAAAGTTGCCTACAGTATTGTGTACAATATCATGCTGTCCAGGTTTGTAGCCCAGGAGCGTATAACCTAGGTGTGTGGTAAGCCATCCCATCTAGGTTTGTGTAAGTGCGCTCTGTGATAGTCTCACAACGACAAAATCTCCTAACAATCCACTCCTCACAATGTATCCCATCGTTGTGATGCATGACTGTACTCTCATTTAAAGGTAAGGAAATTGAGGCTTAGAGAAATGAAAGCATTTAAGAAGGTCACACAGCTCATTGATGTGGCTCCAAATTCCAAGCCAGCTACCTGACTCCAGAGCCAACACCGTTATCCACTGCACCCCACTGCCCGTGGGGAGAAATGCCCTGTAGGATGTGTGAAGTGCTTAGGACACTCTGGCACATGGTAAATACTCAATAAATTGTTAGATACTGCAGCTTACTTCAGAAGAATGATAGTGATTATTGCCTAACCAAAGGATTTCTGTATTCAAATACATTAGGAAATGGTGGATTAAACAAATGCGAAGCAAGTTTTTATTTGGCTGCAGACCTTGTCAGAGCCTTTCAAGGGCAAATGCACATTGGAAATCTCCAAGAAGCAATGCATGAACTGTTTCCTTCTGAGCATATTCAAGACTAGAGTTCCTTGAGAGGCACAGTCATGAGATAAATGATCAAGAGCATCAAAGTGGGGTTCTGTTAGCTCAGGGTTTTTCAACTGTGGTCCTGTTGACACTTTGGGCTGGATCATTCTTTATTGTCAGGGGCTATCCTGTGCCCCTTGGATGCCTTTGGCCTCGACTTACTAGGTGCCAGTAGTACAGGGTCACCCAGTTGTGGCAATGAAAAATGTCTCCAGATATTGATAAATGTATCTCGGGGGCTATATCACTTCCAATTAAGGGTCACTGAGTTAGCTTATTTAAAGCATAGAGAAGAGAATAGACATTTAAGGGACCGGAGGATGAAAGAAAAGGCTATCATGGAGCCAAGGGGAGTGATGAAAGGTGCTGAGATGACCTAGGAAGGGCAGGACCGAGGCTGCCAAAAGAGCAGAGCATTCCAAAAAGAGGAGGCAGCCCCCAGCTGTCAGAAGCTCTGGAAGAAAAACGGAGAATGGGTGAAGACAAGCCTTTGGATTTTCTCATCAGCTTCCTTTGGAAAACAACTCCAGTTGACTGACAGACAGCAGGCAGATTTCAGGGTGCAGAGCAGGACCATCTACTGCTTATGGAAGGCTTAGAGTGGCCAATACCAGGAAATGCTGTCAAAATGGGGACGTCTGAACTAGCCCAGGAAGGATGGAGGCCAGCATGGTGGACAGGCAGCAATGCAAGAGAGAAACCGAATCAGTCAAGCCTCAGACGAGGAGGCGGACAGGGACAGGATCAAGAGCATGATCCTGTGATCATGGGAAGGACAGCTGGGCACATGCCTCTCACAGCCCTGGTGGGTTTGGCTCTCTGTTTTATTTCCCTAGGGCCACCATAAAAAATCGCCTCAACCATGGTGGCTTAAAACAACATGAATTTATTCTCATTTATTCTCTCGTCCTGGAGAATGAGAGTTCTGGAGGTCAGAAGTCCACACTCAAGGCGTCAGCGGGGTTGGTTTGTTCTCAAGGATCTGGAGGAGCATCCATGGCTCTCTCCTAGGTTCCAGTTGCTGCTGGCGTTCCTTGGCGTTTCTTGGCTTGTAGACGCACCAGTGCAGTCCCTGCCTCCATCAGCACATGACCTTCCTGCATGTCTTCACGTGACCTTAGGAGAAGATGAGTCATTGGATTTCTAGCCCATTCTAATCCAGTATGAACTCATCTTAATTTAACTAATTATATCTGCAGAGACTGTATTTCTAAATAAGATCACATTCTGAGATTCTGAGTGGACATGATTTTGGAGGGATGCCTTTTAACCCAGTACACTCACATACAGGTGTTTTTTTTTTTACAAATGTGAATTAGTAACCATTTTAAAATTGGGATAATGCCCATAAGAATCAGTATTTCTGGAGTCTTCTGGAAAACCAGAAGATTGAGCAACTTGGAATGCATTCCCCTTGGTAAAATGATTGGCGCTGAGAACGGATCACCTCTGTTAGGGTGAATGGGCTTCTTCTAATTTGCCTCGGCCCCCACCCGGCCTACTTCTCTCATTGACCTGACACAGGTAGCCCAGTGTGGTCTGGAATTTGAGATCCCAGCATAAGCACTTCCTCCATGGGGCCTAGCCCAGCACTTACAGCAGACTCCATACTCTCTAGTTTCCTCGTGGTCTGATAGAGATCAGAGGCATCACCTCTTCTCAGATGTTCTTTGTGATCTAGGTGTAACTACAGTCACATTCATCTGGTTCACATAAGCCCACAGCTGGGGTTACATGCACAAGGAGGATGGAGGCAAACCAGCCCTCACATGGATATGTGGGCCAGGACTGGCCTGGGCTAGAGTTCAGGAGGACTTATTGCACATTTTTGCATGTCAGTTCTGGAATCTCACCTCGGAAGGGCATGGTGCCAGAGGCGAATGACACTAACTTGAGAAATCAGACAGATCTGTACAAAAAATACAAAAATTAGCCAGGCTTGGTGGCATGCACTGGTGATCCCAGCCACTTGGGAGGCTGAGGCAGGAGAATTGCTTGAGCCTGGGAGGTGGAGGCTGCAGTGAGCTGAGATTGTGCCACTGCACTCCAGCCTGGGCAAAAGAGTGAGACTCTGTCTCAAAATATTAAAAAAAAAAAAAAAAAAAGGAAATCAAACAGATCTGAATTTGAATCCCAGCTGTAACTCTAGCTGTGTGGCCTGAGACAAATGCCTTAACCTCTCTGAGTCATAGTTTTCTCATCCTTAGAATGAGGATACAGTCTACTCTGCCCAAGGGTTTTTTGGGCCAGCTGTGTAAAATGCCAAATGAAGTGGGCCTTCAGTAAGTAGCAATCATGTAAAAATGATTGTTCCTATTGTCAGATGAGTTCCAGCCACCAGACAGACAGTTGTCACACACGGGTCAGGAGGAGCAAAACGGATGGAGAAGGGGAGATGAAGCTGCCACCAATCAGAAGCCTTCTCCAATCACAAGCCTCCTCCAATCAGAAGCCTCCTCCAATCACAAGCCTCGCTGATGAGGACATGGAGCTTCCAAGTCCCCTATTGGCTGCTTGAGACAGGACATATTCTAAACAGCAGTCACCTCCTCCCCTCAGCCCCCAACCCCACCACCGTTCTGTGCTGTTTGTATGCACCACTCAGTGTTTAGGTGACACTTTATTAAACAAGGTTTGCCTGCGACCAGGCAAGTCACAATGAAGTCAAGAATTAAGATATAGCTTCCTGCATCGCCTAATTGGATTACAAGGATCATATGAATGCTGTGTTGACTATGAAATGTGCAGGGGATTATTCAGTAATGACTTTGTTCTGTCGTCCTTCACTAATCCTGTCAATCGGGAATGGCATTAGATTAGGAGAGAATCCCACTGGAAGGAGCTGTCTTTCTCATTTACAGTTGGGCTTCCCCAGGGGCTGGAGAAGCAGGGTCACTGTAGCTCACTTATTGGCCAGTGAAGACAGCTGCCATATCTAAGCAATGACTATCTTCCTCATCACTGGTCTGGGTTCCTGATCTAAACCTACAACAGTCAATGGACATTTCTACCTTGGGGTTCCACGGGCATCTAAGGGTCTGAAAAATAACCTACCATCCTTCTGCTTCCAAAATCTCCTGAACTTTTTTCCAAGGTGAATAACCCCATCATTCCCCAAGTTGCCCAAACCAAAAATCCAAGAGTCTCTGTTATTTCTACTCCCTTAAATCCACAAAGTCGCTATCATTTCTAGGTCCTAAATACCTTGTATCCGTCTCCTCCTCCCTAAACATCCTGCTCTGCCCTTTAGGCATGTATTGTCTCTGTCTGGTAGTATTACAGTCACTTCCCAACTCTTTCTCCTGCTCCATTTCTGCCTCTGTCTTCTCTTCAAAAACAAAAACAAAAAACATGGCTTCCAGAGTGAGCTTTAAAAAATGTTCTTCTCACATCACTCCCTTGATGAAAACCCAAACCCTCATCAAACAAGGAAACACATTTCAGCTTGAGTCTCTTCTACCTTCCTGGGCCAAAGCAGACATTGCTAATCAATCACTGCATTGCTTCCTGCAAGGCAGGATTTGGACTCAGCTTTGCTATGAGTTCATTGGGTTGACAAGAGAGATGAGAACTATTTGACATCTCAGGATCCTTCCTCATCTGCCCTCTGCCTGCCAGCCTTGTTCTTGCTGCTCCTCCTCCCTTACCTGCATTGTAGAATTTACCTCCCAGCCGTCCTGAGCTCAGGGGAGTTCTGAGTGACTCGTACCACCATACCTTTGCACATGCAGTTCCCTCTGTGTGGAATGCCCTTCTCCACGTGTGTCTGCCTGGAAAACTTTTACTTTACCCGGGTGCCATCTTGTCCATAAAGTCTCGAGATTTAGGTATTTTTCTCCAAGCCCCCATTGCCCCATGCCCAGGTGTTCATTTTAGCAAGCACCCCCTTGCCCTGACGTTGTTGGTTAGCATGTCTGGGACAGAGATAAGGCTTATGCATCTTCACACCCCTGGTACCTGCCATGGCTCCACTGTGCTCAATAGCTGTTTGTAAACAGTCGAATGGGTGATGGAATAAATAGCATCTGTCTTACTGAATGCTTACTTTATGCCAGACACCAGGCTAAGCACTCTGTCTGCATCATTGTATCCCAGCCTCACAATCTCTCTATAAGGTAGGCATGGGAGTTTTTTTTGCACATGTAGAAACTGAGGCTTAAAGCAATGAAGTCATTTGCTCAAGGCCACACAGTGATGGACCGAGGTCTATCTAAAGTAGTGTTTTTTTTTTGTTTTTTGTTTTTTGTTTTTCCCCAGGGACGTTTGGCAATGTCTGGAAACTTTATTTTTATTTTTTGAGCCAGGGTTTCACCCTGTTGTCCAGGCTGGAGTACAGTGGTATGATCTCGGCTCACTGCAATCTCTGCCTCCTGGGCTCAAGCCATTCTCCCACTTCAGGCTCCTGAGTAGCTGGCACTACCACCACCACCACACCTGGCTAATTTTTGTATTTTAGTAGAGACAGGGTTTCACCATGTTGGCCAGGCTGGTCTCAAACCCCTGACCTCAGGTAATCTGCCCGCCTCAGCCTCCCAAAGTGCTGGGATTACAGGTGTGAGCCACTGTGCCTGGCCTGGAAACATTTTTAATGGTCACAGCTGAGGAAAGGATGCTCCTGGCATTTAGTGGATCGAGTCCAGAGATGCTCCTGGGCACTGCACAATGCACAGGACAGCTTGCTGTCACCCCCAGTAGAGAATTATCCAGCCCATAGTGCTAGCAGTGCTGAAGTACAAGGGTACTATGGCCCTGAGGCTTTGCACATAACAGTGGCCTTGAGTGTCCCTACGGTATGTGGCTCTGTAACTGCTGCTGGTGTTTCATTGGTTTCAATTGCTCAGAGTCACAAGCTGCACAAATACATTCAGAAGGTGCTGCCCTCCCTTTGGTTGTGTCAAGAATGGCAGAGAGAATAGGGACATGGGTCCAGATATACCTTCTACTAAATCTTGAGACTTCATCATTTAACCATAACAGCCTCCAAGGATAATAGTTCTCAGTGCAAGCCATCTCCCCCATTCTGTCCATCCTGGAGGGGTCCCCTTCAAACCCACTACCTCATGCAAATTTCCAGCAGCTGAAATGAATACATGCAGATTTTTTTTTATTATTTTTTGCAGATGTTCTTAGGGGTAAGGTAAATACGTAATTTACAAAAATCCAAAGAACTTATGATCCGAATCTGCTTAAGCCACATGAAGTCAACAGAGGGTTAATAGCACCCAATTTATTTTCATCAAGAAATTTGAACTTTGGTCGTAGAATACAACTTAGTTGCGATTCCACATTATTTATTATTCATGGGGCATTGTAACTTACCACAGTCTCTGAGTAATCTTTTTAAGCCTGCCAAAAGAACCGGTGTTAATTGCTTACGCTGGAACATATTTGCTGTTGGAAATGTCACACCATAATTATATCCCATTTCGCTGTCTGACAAGTAATATACTAAAAGAAAATGGGGTTTTTTTTCCTCCTTCTTCTTGTGATGTGTAAAACCATTCCCGAAACCCTTCAAGCAGCACGCAGGTGGCAAGTTTCTGGACTTGTCAAGAAGTTAGGCAGAAAACTTTCTGGGTTTGCTGGTGCTAATACAAGCCAGACTAGCAGGGTCTGCTTGGTGGACTTTGTAACCTGAGCTCATGCTGAGAAAGCCCCATGTTAGATTTTATGCTTTGCTTTCACCGTCTTGACACTCTTAATATTTTTTGGACAAGGGGCCTTGCATTTTCATCTGTAGTGAGCCCTGCAAATTATGGAGTGGGTCCTAAAAAGGAGGAGGAAAGGGAGAGAGACATGGCCCATAGCGACTTGGATTAAAGAGCAGGAAACAGTTGATGTTTAAGGACATGATGAGAATTTCAGAGACACAGACCAATTATAAAAAAGAAAGAGAGAGAGAGAGAGAGAGAGAGAGAGAGAGTGTGTGTGTGTGTGTGTGTGTAAAATAAGAATTGGTGGCTTATGAAGTCACACAGGACAAAATGTCTAATCAGATGACTCTTCCTGGAAGACTGATACTATATTTGGTAGGCTGAGCATCTGTTAAACCAGGGACTGGCAAATGATAGCCCACAAGCCAAATCCGGCCCACCACCTGTTGTGTAAGTTAAGTTTTATTGGAACACAGCCACACTCATTTGTTTTGGTCTTGTCTGTGGCTGCCTTCTCTCTATAATGGCAGAGTTGAGAAGTTGCAACAGAGAACCATATGGCCCACAAAGCCCAAAGTGTTTACTGTCTGTTCTCTTATAGAAAATAAAATATTTAAGATTCCTGTCTTAAAATCTAGGGAGAGCCTCATGCACCTGGCTACAAGAGAGGCTGAGAAGTGTTGAAGAAATGTTGATAAGTGTCACATTCTCATCTGTAATTGTGTATAACAGAGGGAAAAATGGATGTTGATGGATGGTTAGCTGTCTCTGGCATACCCCTTTTGCAGATTTGGAAGCTGAGGAGGCTTCAAGAGTTCATGAAGCCGTTTGCCCAAAACCACAGATCAAACAAGTGACAGAGCCAGGACACAGAGGGAAACCTGACTTGAAAGTATAAAGCACGTGCTTTCTAAATTGTGATAGCTTCCCTGCATCTGCTAACAAGTGCACATATACTGAGTAATCTTTTGCACAGATACACTGATAATAAGACTGCGAAAGAAAACAAGCCAAATCACAGATGGCTCTTGCCCCCGAAGGGTGATTAGGCATGCACGTGCCTGGTCTTCATAGAAGGCAGATGCTGCTAAAAGTGTTTGTTGGGTCATTCATTTGTTCATGTAAGAAATGTATGGAAAGTTTAGGCTTTCTAAATGGTTCACCTTCACCCATGTCAATGCCTTGCTTTTCCTCCTGTCCCTGTCTTGTCACTGATAGAATGTGATCAACAATGAGAACATCTGTACAACAGCTCCTAGATGACCAATATACCACAGCCTTCAATTAAAATATGTCAGGTTACCTTCCTCAGTATTTCCTTTCCATTTTCCACTTTGGGAAATTGAAGCTCAAAGGTTCTTGTAGCTTCTCTAGATAACAGAGCTAGCGAGGGCTGGTCCTAGAATTTGAACCCAAGCCTTTCTGCCTTCAATAACCAGGTATAGAATCACTATATTAGTTAGGGCAACATCAGCTGCTGTAACAGTCAAACCTAGCAGTGTTTGTTTGAGGTGAGGTCACACAGGGCAAACTGTCTAATCAGATAACACTTTCTGGAAGGCTAGTACTTTATTTGGTAGATTAAGCTTCTCTTCAACCAGAGATTGGTAAACTGTAGCCAGTGGGCTGAATCCAGCCCACCACCTGTTTTGTAAGTCAAATTTTATTGGAACACAGCCAGCAGTGTATAATGCCTCTAACATGAAGATGGTTGATGTCTTCATCCTCTGCCATCCAAAATAGATGTTCCTGATTGACTCCCCTCCATGTTGTAATTCAGGGATCTAGGCCCTTTCTGTCTGACTCCACTATCTTCACTATCTTCAACACACAGCATCCAAGGTCACCGTGCTCTTCTGCACCCAGACAGCGGAGAGGGAAATAGCACAGAGAAGCATGCACAGGTGTCCATGGGTAAGCCTAGAAGTTGTGTGCATCACTTTTCTATTTTATTGGCTAAAGCACAGCCACTTGGCAAGGCCTGACTGCAAACGATGTGAAGTAGGTTGTGGTGAGTGCCATGGATAAAGCAGACATGGTTTTGACCAAGAGCCCTACTGCTCTGCCCAGATTTGCTTCCCTTTCCTTTGGGTTATTTCCAGCCCCCTGGCCCCTGTGAAATACATGTGACCACATGGCTGTGTTCCTGCAAAAGGGTCACCTTCCCCAATGCTGGGAACACATCTCCAGGAAGCATTCCTCTGTGAGTGCGACTATGCATCTGACAGGGATACGGGGCACAGCGGGAGGCAAGGTTAGTAATTTAGTTGTTATTGCCTGACAGGTTAGTCTTAGAATATGTTCCCTGCAATTCAAGGCTTGCACAAAAGAGACAGAGAGAGGCACTTAACAAATGTCAGCCTTTCTTTTTTCTTTTTCCTGGCGCAGTTGCCTCACACTGACCCTGAAGCGTTTGAGGGGTGTCTCTGTGTGAGTCCATCAGCGCCTAGTCCCAGCCCCCCTTGGTGTTCTTGATTCCTCTTCCCTGTGAGGTTTCCCTGAGTGTGGTTGACGAAGAGCGGCCGTCACAGTTGCCAGAGGGACCCTGAAATACTGAAATTACTGAAATATACTGAAATACTAAAATACTGCCAGGGTGGTGATCTGGAGGGAGGAGTGCAGGATTCTGCTTTTTTTTTTTTTTTTTTTTGAGACAGAGTTTTGCTCTGTCACCCAGGCTGGAATGCTGTGGCACAATCTCGGCTCACTGCAATCTCTGCCTCTGGGGTTCAATTGATTCTCTTGCCTCAGCCTCCCAAGTAGCTGGGATTATGAGTGTACACCACTGTGCCCATCTAATTTTTATGTTTTTAGTAGAGACGGAGTTTCATCATGTTGGCCAGGCTGATCTTGAACTCGTGATGTCAAGTGATCCACCCGCCTCCACCTCCCAAAATACTGGGATTACAGGCCTAAGCCACTGCGCCCGGCTTAGATTCTGCATTTTAGTAAGCTCCCCAGACAATCTTTTTCAGGATCACAGGTTTCAAGCAGTTTCTCAACCTCGGCACTTGACATTTTGAACCAGATAATCCCTTCTGTGGGGGCCATACCGTGCATGGTGGGATATTTAGTGGCATCCCTGGCTTCTACCTCCTAGATGCCAGTAGCATTCTTTCTTCCAGTTGTGACAAACAAAAATGTCTCCAGACATTGCCAGATGTCCTCAGGGAGACAAAATTGTCCCTGGTCAAGAAGTGCTGGCTTAGGGCATAACTTAGTATGTTTCTGTGACATAAAATATGAATGTTCCTCTAGGACCCATGTTCTTCTTTCCATTACTAACTCCCAGGTATCTGGATGGGGTCCTAGGACTCAGTCTCCCTCAGAGGAACATGAGTGGAAATGATGGTTACTTCTTGGCCAAGCCAGTTGACGGGGCGTGAATTTGTCATGCCAATCGCTGTCCCCTCTGTGCACTGCAAGAGAAGGGTGCTAAGGAGTGAGATTGTGGAGTTGAAGCAATTTGGATCCTCAAGTCACCTCTTGGAGGACGACCCTGTAAGAGAGCTGCTCAAGCTGCATAGGAGCAGGAAATAAGCCTTTGTTGGGTTCAAGCCACTGCGATTTTGGGATCCATGTGTTGAGCCCAGCATTGCCCTGGCTCATAATGGATTTTAGTGCTCTATGTAAAGCACAAAGGAACTGTCAACTTCCTCTCTTATAAGTCATCTGAAACATGTTCTTTTTATTTTTTCTTGGAGACAAGGTCTCATTCCGTTGCCCAGGCTAGAGTACAGTGGCGTGATCGTAGCTCACTGCAGCCTTAACCTCCCAGACTCAAGCGATCCTCCTGCCTCAGCCTCCTGAATAGCTGGGACTACAGGTGTACCCCACCACACTCTGCTTACAACATATTCTTAATACATTTAAGGCAGGATGGAGTAATGGCTTTGGAAGCAGGTTAGCCTGGGTTCATATCCCAGCTTGGCCACTAGCTGTGTGATCTTGGTCATGCTATATAACCTGTCTGAGTCTCAACCTGTTCTTCCTTGGCAAAAGTGGGATAATGATGGCATCTGCCTCAGTGTTTGTGTGATGATGAACTGGGAAAAATGCCACCAACCAACAAACCAACCGAAAACACTCTTGATACCATGCCCGGCATGTAGTAAGTGCTTAACAAAATGCTGGCTTTTGTCAATATATTTCTGGCAGGGTCAGTGTATGCATTGTTTCTTGGGTTAGCATTTTTAGTAGAGACCTGTTTTTTGCCAATCAGCTTCCGGTAGCTTTATTGACCATAGGACATGGTTCTGTGAATATTGAAAAGGAGTGATGGCTGCTGGAGAGGGACAAGGACCCCAAACAATATGTTAGGAGGTGATGATTATTAACACAGGGGCAAGGAAATGTTGATGCCACCATGAAGCCATATGGGTGGAAAACATGGCCGAGGAATGTCTGGATCACTGACTCATTCTGCATTTATTGCCTGAGTGCCTATTTTGTGCCAAGGGACAGAGATAAAACAGAAAGCCAGTCTTTCCACATTTTCATATACCTCCAATACTACATAATCTGTTGCTTTTAAGAAAAGGACATAAACAAACAAAGGCACACTTTCTGCCCAGGGTGAGATCTCAGTCGTTAGAGACAAGCAAATGATTTTATCTGCCCAGGCAAACAAGCCCAGGAGGAGCATCAGAAGTTAACACAGGCCGGGCACGGTGGCTCACGCCTGTTTTCCCAATACTTTGAAAGGCCGAGGTGGGTGGATCACCTGAGATCAGGAGTTTGAGACCAGCCTGGCCAACATGGTGAAACCCCATCTCTACTAAAGATGTACAAAGTAGTCGGGCGTGGTGGCACGCACCTGTAATCCCAACTACTCGAGAGGCTGAGGCAGGAGAATCGCTTGAACCCAGGAGGCAGAGGTTGCGGTGAGCCGAAATTGCACCACTGCACACCAGCCTGGGGGACAGAGTCAGAGTACGTCTCAAAAAAAAAAAAAAAAGTTAACACAGACGTTGACCTGAGTTCCCCAAATTTATCCAGACTGCCTCTAACCCCGGCCACCTACTGCTTCTCTCAAGTGTGTTATATGAGAACGCCTAGGTGGCCTGGCCTGGGTGACAGCTTGCTCAGGTTTCAATTGCGCTTGTATTTTTTTTTTAAATGGCAGTTTCAACAAATCCTACCCACTGATGCATTGTTTAACCAAATGTCATTTCTCTGCCTTTCTCATTTAAGTATCATCTGTTAGGTTTACACATTGGTACACCCATGAAATTAACATTACATGTGTTTCCTTTTGGAGCTGACTAAATTTAATTTAATTTAAATTGTTTTCACTGTCAGTGGCCTTCCCAAGCTGTGGTAGCACAGGTTGTATCTCCTTAAAGGCTTATCTTAACTGCATCCTGTCAAAAAATCCTACGACCCACCGACTTTCCCCTGCAGTTCTCTGGTCTAGGGCCAGCCCATGTTTAAAATGAGCTTCCTCTGTCAGTTCATTCAGAGGGGTTCTTATTTAGAAAAGTTTGTTCTCCTGCCTCAGCCTCCCAAGTAGCTGGGACTACAGGCATGCACCACCACGCCCTGCTAATTTTTTTGTATTTTTAGTAGAGACGGGGTTTCACCATGTTGATCAGGCTGGCCTCGAACTCCTGACCTCAAATGATGCACCCACCTCGGCCTCCCAAAATGCTGGAATTACAGGCATGAGCCACTGCACAGGAGAATCACTTGAACTCAGAGGCAGAGGTTGCAGTGAGCCAAGGTCGCACCACTGCACTCCAGCCTGGGTGACAGAGTGAGACTGTCTCAAAAAAAGAAAGAAAGAAAAGAAAAGAAAATTATTCTCAGGAGCCCCCTGGCTTAAATGAAGTTTCCAAGCCATGGTTGAGAAATCAGGGTCTCTCTGGTCTTCCAGGTAGGTCAAAGAGTGATAGGTGAACCGGGACAAGAGCTCTCAAACCAGTGTTAGGGAAGTTGACTTGATTAATACAAGCACCAAGGCAGCGTAATGGTCATCCCCTCAGTGATGCTGTAATGGCAAAAGACAAGACGTAGCGTTCATTCATTTCACATTTATTTAGAGATTCGCTGACCACGTCCGTCTGGTCCAGTGTGCAGCCCTGCAGTGTGTCACCCAGTAGTAGGCATTTGATAATTATTTCTCTTTTTTTTTGTTTTTGAGACAAAGTCTTGCTTAGTCGCCCAGGCTGGAGCGCAGTGGCACAACCTCAGCACACTGCAGCCTCCACCTCCTGGTTCAAGCAATTCTTGTGCCTCAGCCTCCTGAGTAGCTGGGATTATAGGCATGTGCCACCATGCCTGGCTAAGTTTTGTATTTTTAGTAGAGACAGGGTTTTACCATGTTGGCCAGGATGGGCTTGAACTCTTGACCTCAGGTAATCCACCCACCTTGGTCTCCAAAAGTGCTGAGATTATAGGCATGAGCCACCACACCCGGCCAATAATTATTTCTCAAATAAGTGATAAGTCCATCCTGTCCACTGCTGTCTTCCCCCTCCCACCTCACACCCCGCCTCCTGCCACTGCCCCAGGGTATAACATACTCACAGGCATTTATAATTATTCATCAAATGAATAAATGTCTTTGTGCTGGCACATGCTTGGGAGGTATTTAAAAGTTTTTACAGTGATCTCAGGCTGTGCCCGTGGAGGATCTTCTAGTCACTCCCAGGAAGAAACATGACAAAGGGACCTTACATGTCGTAGGAGAGACATTGAATGAGCTTGGAATATGCAAGTGGCTTAGACTTGGAGGGAGATGGGGGCCGGAGTAATAGCAAAATAACAATTTCCACATATTTGAGGGGTTGGTTTGACACAGAAGCAGCAGCGCTATCTTTGAAGACCAGATTAGGACCTATGGATGAAAGCTTCGAGCAGGCACATTTTGGAAGTGATAGCTCACAATCACTGCTGAGCACAAGTGCTGCTGTGTAAGCCACTGAGGCTTCCATCTTTGGAGGCATCTAAGAAAAAATATCCAGTGGCCCTGAATTACTTACTCAGTATGTTCTTGTCATTACCTTACAGAAGTCTTAAAAATACAGAAAAGCACCAAAGGAAAGTAAAAAAAAAACAAAAGTCCTCCCTGCTCCCCTCTCCCCACCCCTGAGTTTGCTTTTTTGCTTTGTTTCGGTTTTTTTGGTGTTTTGCCTTTTTTTTTTTTTTGAGAGGAAGCCTCGTTCTGTCACTAGGCTGGAGTGCAGTGGCGCAATCTTGGCTAACTGCAACCTCCGCCTCCTGAGTTCAAGCAGTTCTGCCTCAGCCTCCCGAGTGGCTGAAACTACAGGCACGCACCACCACGCCTGGTAATTTTTGTATTTTTAGTAAAGATGAGGTTTCACCATATTGGCCAGGCTGGTCTCGAACTCCTGACCTTGTGATCCACCTCTCAAAGTGCTGGGATTACAGGTGTGAACCACTGCGCCCGGTCCCCCAATGTTTTTGTCTTTTTTTTTTTTTTTTTTTTAATTCTTCAAAGTAAGACCCTCCCTGCCTTGAGACCTTGACACATGGTCTTCCTTCCGAAGTGACATCTCTTCACCTGGCTCACTCTTCATGTTTCACAGCTCAGCTTCACCGTGGCTTCTTTGGAAAGGTCTATAGACCTGGTTTGCATCAGGTCACCTGGCCCCATCTCTCTCCTCCCCTGGCCGCCTGTACTTTTCCTTCATTGCATCCAATACCTTTTGTAAAATATGTTGATCTGTTTTCTCCATCCAACATCCACTGGACTATCAGCTCCTTGAAGACAGATTCAACATCGGTTTTGTTCATTTGGGCATTCTCAGTGCCTGGCAGGGTAGCTGCTCTGTGAACATTTGAGAAGGGAAGGAGGAGGGTAGGAGGAAGGAAAGAGGGAATGCCTGTATTCACTGACAACGAAAAGATGTCAGGAGTACATTACTGAAAACAAAATGCATATGACAAAGCAGAACGTATAAGATTATATATGTGAGTGCATAAAACTATTTGCAAAATGTTCACTGAACGTTTGTTAACAATGGTGATATTTTGGCACTAATATCTGGGTTTTTTTTTTTTTTACTTCATATTGTTCTGTATGCTTGAATTTTCTACAGTAGGTATTATCTATGTAGACAGAGAAATCAAAGAAACAATCAGAAGCACCTAAGAAGTGAAGCTAGAACAGAGTTCGAAACAAGCTCCTCCTTGGTTTTATCCCAGGAACTGCAGCTCCCCAAGTGGTGTGGTCTCCTTGTCTGTGTATCAGAGCCCCGGCCTGAGGCTGAGCCCAGCTCACACCATTGCAGGGAGATGGATCTATTAAGATCCCAGTGCATTTGAAGTGCTCGCTGCTACCCACTGTTGTGAACCCTGTTGCATGTGTGTTTCTATGTCCATTTATTTCTTCAACAGGAATTTACTGTGTGTTCCAAGTGCTCCTGGCATTGTCACCACACACTCTCCTAGGCCAAGTAAATGAAACACCATCCCTGCCCCCTAGGAGCAAAACCAAATGTTGTGTTGACTATTGCTGCTAGTTGCTATTGTAATCAACCAGAGATTTCATTAGCAGTGGGCTTGACGAAGAGGACCACTGTGCTTAGAGACATAGTCCTTATATTTCAAGAGGCAGGATGACAGAGTATCCCGGAATCAGTTTGCTTGTACGCGCATCCTAGCTCTATTACTTCTTAGCATTTGACCATGGGCAGATTACTCTCTCTCTCTCTGCCTCAGTTTCCCCGTCTGTCAAATGAGAATGATACCAGGACCTCATAGGTTTGCTGCAAGAACTCAATGAGATGATATGCATACAGGGCTTGGCCGAGTGACCAGCACAGAGTAAATCCTACCCACATGAGCTTTTATAATTATTCCTGTCTGCATTATGTGACGTGACAGCATTAATGTGACAAATGGGAAATGATTTGGAGAAATGTCCCTTTTTTAAAAGAAGGCACCTGCAGAACATATTTATGGTTTATGATCAGGAGGCAGCGTTAATGGCCCATAATGTGATTACTATGAGGATTTTTATTAGGAAAATTCCAACCAATTTGGCATTAATTAATGTACTGTTAACTTTAGAGTGTTACTCACTTAATCCTTGGAGAGTTGGAGAAAATAAACCTGTTGTCAAAACCCTTACCCTGAGAAGTAAATAAGAGTTGTTCCCTCTTCGAGAGGCTCCATTTGTAATAAAAATAGATGAGTCGCTGTGTTTTTCCATGGCAGTATTTATTGAGCCTGCGAGTCCCTTCAAGAGAAGAGAAAGGAGGGCAGGGATGAAAATGTCAAGCGACAGGAAGGCTCGTAGGAGAACTTGCACACAGCAGCCTCTGGGTCAAGAGGGCAGGGAGTACAGACAGAGCAGGCTTCCTGGACACACCAAGCACAGAGCGCAGGATATGGGGGCTCCTGCCTGTCTTTCACTCCACGCCGTGCAGCAAAGCATCCCACGCCACCCCACCTGGGAATTTCAAAATGTGTCCCGCCTGCCACCCACTCCTCAACCATGGATAACAAGCCTGCTGAAAGGGCTTGTTACTCTCTTCCATTGCAGTCCTTAAGGTGGTACCCAAGACCGTGTGTGATGCCTCTGCTGTCGGCCCATCCTCATCTTCTGCACTTCCTCTTGGCCTCAGTTCCAGCCACACTGCCCTTCCTGTATGTCTTCTCCTTACCATACTATCATTCACGACAGGCCCTTTGCATATGCTGTTCCTTCCACTTAGGGACACTTTTCCCTCTTCTCTTACCTAGTTAACTCCTCACTCAACCTGTCAATTGTAGCCTAAGGGGCACATTCCTGGCCTCACTGAGTTGTATATTAGTCTGCCTGGGCTATCATTTTAAAAAAATACCATAGACTGGGTGGCTTAAAAAACAGAGATATTTGTCTCCATTTTGGAAGCTACGAATCTGAGATCAGAGTGCCAGCATGGTTGGGTTCTAGTGAGGGCCCTCTTCCTGGCTTGCAGATGGCTGACTTCTCACTGTGACCTCATGTGGCAGAGAGATGGCAAGCTCTCTGGAGTCCCTTCTCCTAAGAGCAAAAATCCCCTAAATCCAAGGCTCCACCCTTAGGACTTCATTTAACCTTTTTTTGTTTGTTTGAGAGACAGTCTTGTTTTTTCACCCAGGCTGGAGTGCAGTGGCGCAACCTCTGCCTCCTGGATTCAAGTGATTCTCCGGCCTCAGCCACCATGCCCAGCTAATTTTTTATTTTTAATAGAGGCGGGGTTTTAACATGTTGGCCAGGCTGGTCTTCAACTCCTGACTTCAAGTGACCCACCCACCTCGGCCTCCCAAACTGCTGGGATTACAGGCATGAGTCGCCACACTCAGCCCAACTTCATTTAACTTTAATCACCTCCTTAAAGGCCACATCTCCAGTACGGTCACAGGAGGGGCTAGGGCTTCAACATATGAATTGTCGGGGGACACAATTCAGTCCTAGCAAATCCTATGTTTGGAAAAGGAAAGGATACCCCAGCACCGGGAAACAGAAGCAGAGGTTTCGTGAGATTAAACGACATTTTGGCTTCACAGAAAGGGTAATTGGAGGAGCATAGAGGGAAATGAGGTTGGAAAGAGGAGAAGAGAAAATGTAGTCACTTGCAAGTCATTATTTAGGGCAATAATAATGATGGCCACCATTTCATTTTCTGCATACCACATATTGGTCCTGGAGATATTTATGTGTTTATTATCTGTCTTCTTTCTCAGGAGAGGCTGCTTCTCATAAGCAAAAGCTCTTGTGGCGTGTGCATGACTCTATTATTCACTCCCAGAATGGTGCCTGCCTGGCATATCATAGACATTTGTTCCAGTTACTTCTGCTGGGTAGCAAACCCCCCCAAATTAGTGGCATAAAACACCATCACTTTTTATGCTCTTGGATTCTATGGATCAGGAGTTTGGAAAGAGCACATAGGAGACAAGGGAAAGACATAATGCCCCAGGTTCAGAGCTACTGCTCTCTACTAGGCACTTCTCTGAGCATAATTCCATCCATCAATTCCTCCCTATGAAGGAGGGTCAATATGTATCC
This sequence comes from Nomascus leucogenys, assembly GCF_006542625.1. Taxonomy (NCBI): domain Eukaryota; kingdom Metazoa; phylum Chordata; class Mammalia; order Primates; family Hylobatidae; genus Nomascus; species Nomascus leucogenys. The sequence continues at coordinate 86,020,171 of NC_044398.1, read as the reverse complement.
CTGTTTTACTGATGATGAGCTAGAATCTTTGAGAGGTTATATAGCTTGCCCGACCTCCCAGAGTTAATGGGGGAAGAGCCATGGTTTGAACGCAGATCTGTCAGATTTCAAAATGAAACTTCTTTCCACTCTGCTATGTTGCCTTTCCAGAGTGGCTATCTGTGTTTGCCAAAAAGAGGGAGCCCATCTTGGCAGGGAGCCTTCTGCCTCCCAGGGAGATGAGTGGTTCTCAAGCAATAGCCATGCTGGTCCCCTAGGGGGCATTGGGAAATGGAAGTGAGGAGAGGCTGTTATGGGGACTAGGGATTTCAAATGCCCTGTAATCATGGGATAATACCACTCAAAGAATTGTCTCTTCCCAAGTGCCAGTAGTCCCTGTTGAGAAATACTGCTTGAGAAGGGAGGAGGATCTGTGAAATACTGATCTGTGCTGAAACCCTCTGAAAGGTTGCTCAAATGGCTAGGCACAGCAGCTCGTGCCTATAATCCCAGCACTTTGGGAGGCCAAGGTGGGCGAATCACAAGGTCAGGGGTTCAAGATCAGCCTGGCCAACATGGCGAAACCCTGTCTCTACTAAAAATACAAAAAATTAGCCGGGCATGGGGGTGGGCCCCTGTAATCCCAGGTACTCGGGAGGCTGAGGCAGGAGAATCGCTTGAACCCAGGAGGTGGAGGTTGCAGTGAGCAGAGATTGCACTACTGCACTCCAGTCTGGGCGACAGTGCGAGACTCAGTCTCAAAAAAAAAAAAAAAAAAAAAAAGGTTGCTCAAATACAATAGAAGCTCTGGGGTTAAAAGTCCCCGTTTTAGTGTCTGACAGATGGAGGGTTGAATCCCAGTTCTGCAGCATATTAGCTGACCAGGTCAGGTAACTACTCAGAGTCTTAATTTCCTTATCTGTAAAATGGGAATAGTCAGAATGCCTCCCTGAAAGTTCTGCTGTGAGGAGTAAATGAGGTAAGGTCTTATATTAGTTCATTCTCCCATTGCTGTAAAGAAATACCTGAGTGGATAATATATAAAGAAAGGAGGTTTAATTGGCTCTCAGTTCTGCGAGCTGTACAGGAAACATCAAGGCTTCTGCTTCTGGGGAGGCCCCAGGAAACTTACAATCGTGATGGAAGGTAAAGGGGGATGTAGGTACGTCTTACATGGCCGGAACAAGAGCAAGACAGGGGAGGTTAATCTCTAGAGAACAGCATCAAAGGAATGGTGCTAAACGATTCATGAAGGATCCACCCCCATGATCCAGTCACCTCTCACCAGGCCCCACCTCCAGCACTGTGGGTTACAGTTCTACATGAGATTTGGTTGGGGACACAGATCCAAACCATATCAAGTCTGTTAGAAAATGCTCAGCCCGGGGCCTGGCAGACAGTGGCCACGTTGCTATTATCATAATAGCTCTTTCATCCTTGATGCACAGAAAAGGTAACATCAGCAGGATGGATAAGAGCTTGCAGGCCACAGTGCAGCGTTTTCACAGATGATATGTAACAGGCCAAGTGACTGGGACCCAGTGAATTGCGGTGAAATGTACCATATGCCATCAATATCTATCCCACCAGTTTCCATTTATTGAGCAGTACATCATTAGAATATCCCAGGGCTCTGAACAATAAAATCAATAAGACGGTTCAGCCATGGGCTGTGGTTTAATAACTCCAGACTTGAATGGGGTGGGGGAAAATCAGTGAGCAGGAAAATGTCCTGAGTGCTTGGTCGGGGGTAGAGGGAGACATTTTCTCAGAGTGGGAGAAAAATAATGAATGAGGTAGCCTTCAGTCTCTGGTGGAGTGAGTGGCCATGAGCATTTGAGGCAACAGCCAAAGATATGTTTGGGTAAAATTCTTTCCACGTCGAGAGATGCGTTTTTTAAAAGGTGGTTGAAAAGAAAAGAAAAGGTATCCAAAATGTGGTTCTCAACCCTGACTGCATGTCAGAATCACAGGGGGAGTTTCAAAAGAGTCCCAATACTTGCACCCATCAAACTAATTAAATTAGAATTTCTTAGGGTGGGGCCCAGGCATGAAAATATTTTTCTAAAAAAAAAGATGTTGAGATGATTTTAATGTGCAGCCAGGGTTAAGAACCACTGGCCTAGGCAAACATGAGCCTGTATCAGAATCACCAGGAGAGGTTATTACAACACAGAGTCCTTGTCTCCCACACCCAGAGTTTCTGATTCAGAAGGTTTGGGGTTGGGGCTGAAACGTACATTTCTAACAAATTCCCAGGTGTTGCTGGTGCTGCTCATCAGAGACCACATCTGGAGAGCTTGTCCTAGAGCAGTGGTTCTCAACTGGGAGCATTTTTGCCTCTCCACGCCCTACTCCCCACCAGGGGGACACACATTAATGAATGGAGACATTCTAGGTTTTGTCACAACTGGGTGAGTGCTACTGGCATCTAGTGGGTAGATCCAGCGATGCTGCTAAACATCCTACAGTGTGCAGGACAGTCCCCTCCACAACAAGGAATTATCTGGCCCCAAATATCAATAGTGCCAAGATTGAGAAATCTTGCTCTAGGGGAGATGATGGTTTTGAAGCCATTCTGAGAACATGATGCTTTGGTTCCCATCAAGCTTAGCATGGAAGCCTGAGTGAAGATGAGGATGCCAGATTCTTGCTAGCCAAAGCCCGGTCATAGAGCATGGTATATGATGTCAGAACAGTGCGTATCCTAATTTCTTCTCCACCTCTTGGCTCTGTGACCTTGGGCAAGTTCGTCACCCTCTCTGAGCCTGGGATGATTATCTATAAATGGGGATAATTTTCATTTGCAGCATTGTTACAGGAGGTAAAAGCCTCATGAATGAACGAACCACATGAATGTTAAGTACTCAACAAATTAGAGTAAGAATCAAAAGGACAGTGTTTCTCCACAGACCTCTGTCTCTCTAGCAGGGAGGTGCTGTCCCAAAAGCCCACCCCAGGAGACTCCTGACAAACCCTCCTGGGCCCCTAAAGCAAGTGGGAGCCCCTAATCCAGGAAAATCAAACATTGTCTGGACCTTTGGGTCCTTGCAGGATGGATGGGGCTGCTTGAGCATCCCCCTGCCCTTGGCCTTTACCTCCTCTCATTTGTTTAACAAATTCAGCACATCCTGGTTTGGAAGCAAAGCCCATGGAGTCTAATTAACATTCCCCAAGCTTCCTTCGCATCCCTCCAGACTTCACAATTCTGCCGTATCCACATTCCACCTGCCTTATTATTCTTGTAATATTTTTACTGCAATAGACTCGCCTTTATTTTTATGTAAGCACATTTTATTTTAAAAATAATTTTGCATCATGGCCATAAGTGGAAATCTTGCTGTCACTTGCCATGAGGAGACAGCAACAATGCAAAGAAATCAGTGAAACAAAAACAATGGCATTCAGTGCTAACCAGGCACTCCTGTTACCTGCCAGAGATGCCAGTCCTGGGGGCAGGATTCTGCTTTTTGGAAAAGGAAGTTCAGTAGGGGAGTGCGGCTGAAGATTTGTTTGCATTGACCTGAGACTTTGCTGGTAGGGTACTGAGGAGAGGTGGGTAAGAATTGAAAAGGGATTCACAGTCCCCCTCTGACTCAATGCCATTCAGTGTCCTGAGTGAGCAGTATGTGAATGTTCTCTTGGGTAACTCTGACATCTCATTTAAGAACACACTGGGCAAGGTGGCTCACACCTGTAACCCCAGCACTTTGGGAGGCTGAAGGGGGAGGATCACTTGAGCTCAGGAGTTCAAGACCAACCTGGGCAACATAGGGAGACCTTATCTCTACAAATAATTTTTTTTTTAAGACGGAGTCTCATTCTGTCACCCATCCTGGAGTGCAATGGTGTGATCTTGGCTCACTGCAACCTCCGCCTCCTGGGTTCAAGCAATTCTCCTGCCTCAGCCTCCTGAGTAGCTGGGATTATAGGTATGCGCCACCATGCCCAGCTAATTTTTACATTTTTAGTGGAGATGGGGTTTCACCATGTTGGTCAGGCTGGTCTCAAACTCTTGACCTTGTGATCCACCCGCCTCAGCCTCCCAAAGTGCTGGGATTACAGGCGTGAGCCACCGCGGCTGGCCTACAAATAATTTTTTTTAAAAAATTAGATGGGCATGGGATGCATGCCTCTGGTCCCAGCTACTCTGGAGGCTGAAGAGGGAGGATCACTTGAGCTCATCAGTTTGAGACCAGCCTGGGCAGCATAGGGAGACCCTATCTCTACAAATATATATATATATTTATTTAATTAGCCAGGTGTGGTGGTGCATGCCTCTAGCCCCACCTACTCAGCAGGCTAAGGTAGGAGGATCTCTTGAGCCTGGAGTTTAAGACTGCAGTGAGCCGTGATCACACCACTGCACTCCAGCCTGGGCAACAGAGCGAGATCCCGTCTTATGAATTTAAAAAAGACAAACACACAAAAAAACACAATCACTATAGTCCTCAGGATCAGGTCCCTGTTCACCACTCTCCAGCCATGTGATTAGTTACAAGTTCAAGTGCGATGGACGAGGTCCCCGGAGTCACACCACATGAACTCCTCCACAACCAGGCTGTATGGCCTATTTTGCCTCATTTATAGCTGTGCTTACAGCATCACTTAGAGGTGAGTTCTCTTTGACAGATGAGGAAACTGAGGCACGAGAGGCAAAGTGACCTCCTGATAAATGGTAGGGCCAGGATGCAGACCCAGGCTAAGCCCTTCTGTGGAATAGCTGAGTTAGGAAGTGCAGGATGGGCTCCTCAAAACAAAACATTACAAATAGTGACCTCATGATCCACCAATTCCATTTCTGGGTATATACTCCAAAGAATTGAAACAGTGACTCAAACAGGTACTTGTACACCCATGTTCATAGCAGCATTATTCATAAGAGCCAAAAGGCGAAAGCCGCTCAAGGGTCCGTTGACAGATGAGTGGATCAGTTGTGCTATATGCATACAATGGAGTATTACTCGCCTTGAAAAAGGAATGAAATTCTGATATAGGCTACAACATGGATAAACCTGGAGGGCACTGCGCCAAGTGAAAGGAGCCAGACACAAAAGGACGAATAATGTCTTATGTCACTTACATGAGGTTCCTAATCAAATTCATAGAGGCAGAAAGTAGAATGGGGCTTTCCAGGAGCTGAGGGAGGGGAGAGTGGGAAGTTATTGTTGGATGGATAGAAAGTTTCAGTTTTGCAAGATGAAAAGAGTTCTGGAGATGGATGGTGATAATAGTTGCACAACAGTGTAAGTATATTTATTATACTAAACTGTAGACTTAAAAATGCTTAAAAGAGGCCAGATGTGGTGTCTCATGCCTGTAATCCCAGCACTTTGGGAGGCCAAGGAGGGCTGATCACCTGAGGTCAGGAGTTTGAGACCAGCCTGGCCAACATGGCAAAACCCCATCTCTACTAAAAATACAAAAAAATTAGCCGGGCGTGGTGGTGGGTGCCTGTAGTCTCAGCTCCTCAGGAGGCTGAGGCAGGAGAATCGCTTGAACCTGGGAGGCGGAGGGTGCAGTGAGCCGAGATTGTGCAATGGCAGTCCAGCCTGGGTGACAGAGTGAGACTCTATCTCAAACAAACAAAAAAAGGCTAAAATGGTAAATTATGTTATCCATGTAGAGCATCCCTAATTCAAAAATCCAAAATCCAGAGTACTCCAAAATCCAAAACAATTTGGGCACATAATGCTACAAGCGGAAAATTCTATATGTAAATACTTAATGCAAACTTTGATTAATGCACATAATTATTTAAAATATTGTATAAAATTACCTTCAGGCTATGTGTATAATGTGTATATGAAACAGAAATGAATTTTGTGTTTAGGCTTGGGTCCCTTCCCCAGAATATCTCATTACATATACACAAATACTTCAAAATCTGAAAAAATTCAAAATTGGAAGCACTTCTGGTTCCAGGCATTTCACGTAAGGGATATTCAGCATGTATTATCTTGGACTACAACTTTTTTTAAAAAAAGAGAAGGGCAGGATGTTCAGAAGGGCTGTGACACGGAACTCAAAGAAGGGATGGGGGCCAGGCACAGTAGCTCACACCTATAACACCAGCACTTTGGGAGGCCAAGGAAGGGAGGATTGCTTGAGCCCAGGAGTTTGAGACCAGCCTGGACAGCATAGCAAGGCACTGTCTCTACAAAACATTTCAAAATTAGCCCACATGGTGGTGGTCACCTATAGTCCCAGCTACTTGGGAGGCTTACGTGCGAGGATCCCTTGAGCCCAGAAATTTGAGGTGGCAGTGACCTATGATCATGCCACTGCACTTCAGCCTGGGTTATAAAGCAAGACTCAATCTCTGAAAAAGAAAAAAAAAGTAATTAAAAATATTTTTTAAATGCAGGGATGGGGAAGAGAGTCAGGGAGGGCTCCCCAAGAAGGGTCATTTCTCCTGAGACCTGACAGGTGCTGGCCTGGCCACCTTCATCTTTGGACCTATGTTCTTTCAGCTCCCCTCTGTGGACCCCATGACCCCCAGTTCACATCCCCTCCGCCCCTCTCTTCTCATTAAGCTGGGTGGGATAGGACCTGGTGGCCCCGCATGAGAAGCAGCTGCAGTGCAAAGCAGTTCTGGGCCGTTGACTGATTCCTCCCAGCGGGGCTTGGTGCTGCCGAGCAAGGGTCCACAGACCACCCAAAAGCCTCAAGGAAAAGTGGGGGTGCCGAGCCTCCAGCCAGTTTGCTGGATGAGAGGAGACAGCTGTGGGCAACCTCTCAGGCCTGAGTCTTCAACTTCGCCCCTCCGCCCCCACCACTGGGACTCTGTATGTGGTTGGAGTTGTCTGGCTAAATCTGTCAGAAATCATTCATTGAGGCCTGTCCCCCAAACTTAGCTCTGTGCCAGGTCCAGGGGCAAGGCTGGCATCCTACAAGAGATAAGAGCATGACCTTGGCTCATAGAGAACGAACTGACGTGTATCAAGAAAACCAACCTGGGCTAGGCGCTGTGGCTCACGCCTATAATCCCAGCATTATGGGAGGCCGAGACAGTTAGATCACCTAAGGTCAGGAGTTCGAGACCAGCCCAGCCAACATGGTGAAACCCTGTCTCTATCAAAAATACAAAAAATTTAGCCAGGTGTGGTGGCAGGTGCCTGTAATCCCAGCTGCTCAGGAGGCTGAGGCAGGAGAGTCGCTTGAACCTGGGAGTCAGAGGTTGCAGTGAGCCAAGATTGCACCATTGCACTCTAGCCTAGGTGACAAGAGTGAAACTCTGTCTCAAAAAAAAAAAGAAAAAAAGAAAAGAAAACCAACCTGACTCTCAAGGGAGTACAGTTCTCTATGTGGTAATGCTAACTCCTGGATCGGGTTAGAATTCCAGACAATTGAGAAATTTCCAGAAATACCCAGAAATTTCATCTCCCTCATTTGAGTTTTTCCAAAATAGGGGTTTTGGAGTCTGGCAGACACAAGTGGTGGTTTCCTTTCTCACACTAACTCCTAACATGGCACCTGCCTCCTGAGACCTTGGGACAATTAAATAATGAGATCACATTTGGATAGTGCTTAGGCCATAATGAGTGTTTATTTATTTTTGATTTATTTATTTTTAGAGACAGGGTCTCACTCTGTCACCCAGGCCAGAGTGCAGTGACACCATCGTAGCTCACTGCAGCCTCGAACTCCTGGACTCAAGCAATCCTCCTGCCTCAGCCTCCAGGGTAGCTGGGGTTACAGACATAAGCCACCATGCCCAGCATCATAAGTATTTGACATGCATCTGATAGCATTACTAGTCTATGAGAGTCTACAGGACCAAGGAAAGAAATTGACTTGCCCAGGCCCCCGTGGCTAGTTCACAGCAGAAGCAGGAATTTGAATCCACCTCGTTGCTCTTCATCCAGTACGCTTGTCGCCACACGGCACCACCTTTTCTAAACCCATCGAGGGCAAGGGATTCTTTCTGGGCACCAGACAGCTCCCAAGTTTAGTCACCAGAAAACCTCTTTTAAAATTTCCCACTGGGATAAAGGCATCTCCCACCCAGATCTAACAAAGAACCTTGAGCGTGCGGGTTTTCTCCCCCAGTAAGACAAATCCCGCTCCTCTGCAACACCCCTGCTGCTGCTGCTGTGAAATGTTTCCTCATCTGTGATCATGAATCACCCTGGAACCCAGCGGGGTCAGTGATGGACTGCTCTTCCCACTTTATAAATGAAGAACTGACAGTCAGAGAGGGGTGGTGTCTTTCAAAATCCACACAGTGCAAGGTTGCATTCTACACCCCAGCTCTGAATCCCAGTCACACCTTCCCAGGCAGCATAGAAGCTGGGCTCCAGCTGGGAGCTTCCTAACCCAAGCCCCATTTGCATACAACCTTGTTTCCATGTCTCTATGTTCCCAAGACCCAACTAACCCTCTTAGTTGGAAGTAAGTCAGAAAGTGCCCCTTGCAGCAGCCGGAAGCAGCCCTTTCAGAGTATAAATAGAATCGAGGGCTTTGTTGGTAGAATAACTATTCCGGTCAAGCAGCTCCTTCACATTTGTTATTAATTGTGGTCTGGGCAGACGCTGCAGAGGGAAATTCCGGTTGTAGCTGTTTATTTGCAAGCAGCGGGCTCTAGAGTACACACAGCCCTGGGAGCCAGTGCAGCCTTGAGGTAGAACTCTGGAGCTGGGCCTGTTGGTTAAATCCTGATCATCGTGGATGAGCAGCCACATAGAAATGATGGCTATGACAGTATAATTTATTGAGCATTTACTAGATGCCGGGCACTGTGCTCTCTCCTAGATGTGAATGTCCATGTGAGGTGGATTCTGTGATTATACGTACCCATTTTACAGATCAGAATACTAAGGCTTGGAGAGATTGCATAGCAGGTCCAAGGTCATTCACATCTGCCTGACCACAGGTCATGTTCTAAACCCCTGCACCTTGCTTTCTCCTCCCAAATCATTATTGCAGGACACTGCTAACATGATCTTTGCCAGCACAACATTGGAACAGCATGTTGACCTTTGTAAAGGACCTTCATCTCTGCTATGTCTTTGGAGCCCAAGGATTACATTGTCCTTGTTTGACCCACAATGCTGCTAAGAAATAGGGAATTTGAGTAACAGAACTAACACAACACAGCTATCTACTGGGGGAGCTCTCCGGGACCCCCCATCCTCAGCCTTCACACCTGCACTGCAAAAATATACTTGATATTCTCTCTCGATAAACCTGGCTTGTTAACATTCATCTGAAGTCAGCTTCTCCTGCTGCCTCTAATCACTCTGATTTTTCCACTTCTTTTCTGTTTTGTGCCATGGGAATCTGATTACATTGTTAAATTCCTTTTTTTTTTTTTTTTTTTTTGAGCTGGGCACTGTTTGGGTTTTGGTCTTTCAAAGAGTTCCGTGTTCATAAAGACCCACATAGCTCTGACCACATGTCATTGTTATATCTGTCCTGCAGCTGAAAGCTGACACATTTCCTCTAGGGACGGATTTTCCTCTTTTTGAAATGAGGACAGTTTGATTGAGCATGGTGACCATGACAGGGCTCTGGGATCACAGACTCACTCCATTCTCAGCTCAGCTACTTTGTAACTGGGACCTCTCCAAGCCTCAGCTTCCTTGTGCCTACAATAGAAAGATAATAGCTCCGTTTTCATAGCAGTTTTGATAGAAGTGAATAAAATCATGCCCAGAAATTGCTTAACACATAGTAGGCACTCAGTAAATGGTTGATCTTTCTCCTGACTCACTATCTTCCCCCTCTGCCCCCCATCCCCATCCCCATCTCTGTTTTTCCTTCTCTGCATGTCTCCTTTCTTTAGATATTTTTGTTCCTTCCCACCCACCCCTTCCCCAGAATAGCTGTACTCAGAAGAGCTCTGGGTTTTTTGTTCCCCATTCTCTTTGCAGCTCCCCAGACTAACTGTCTGACCCAAAGATGACTTTCTATTTAAGCCAAGGGAGCTCTCTTGCTGGAGTGATTTGTCTTTGATTTCACAGGACTCTTCCCTTTCTCCAAAAGAAAAGCATCCATGTCTGTGTCTGTCTGTAAATCTGTTCTGCCTTTTAAAACCCTAAAGAGAAGTTGTAAAAGGCCTCAGCATCAACGTCCAAGCCCTTTTTAAAGACCAGTGTAGAGTCCTTACACCTATCCTCTATGTCCCAAATCTCCACTTCTGCAGAGAGCAAGTGGAAATATCAGGGCTGGCTTTGGACTCGGCAACACTCAGCTTCCCCTCCCACCTCTGTCCTCACTCACTGTGTGACCTGGGAAACGTGCTGACCTCTCTGAGCCTCAGAGGATGATAATGCATTCTTCCCAGGGTCAAATAACCATGGATGTGTAGGAGGCACTTAAGAAACACCGGCTCCTCTGGATCAGAGCAGCCACTCTTCTTCAGAACACGTTCATTAATTTGCTCATTCAAAAACTATGGCAAAAGATGTTCATGGCTACAGGGAAAAGCAAGGGTTAATCTCAAAGGCCCCATACACCTTAAGTGGATGGATGGTGTTTGGGATGATAAGCTCTTGGAGGCTTTGCTGGATGCATAGTTGGAGGGTTTGCTGTATGCTTGGATAGATGAATGGTTAGATATGGATGAGTGGACAGATGAGTAGTTAGATTTGGATGGATGAATAAATGGATGGATGGATGGATGAATGGGTGGAGCAATGGATGAATGGTTGGATTTGGATGGATGAATAAATGCATGAATGAATAGGTGGATGGGTGGAGGGATGGATGAGTGGGTGGATGGATGGACAGATAAGTGGTTGGATTTGGATGGATGAATAAATGGATAAATGGGTGGAATGGTGGATGGATGAATTGATGAGTGGTTGGATTTGGATGGATGAAAAAATGGATGAATGAATGGGTGGATGGGTGGAGGGATGGATGAATGGGTGAGTAGATGGATGGACAGATAAGTGGTTGGATTTGGATGGACAAATAAATGGATGAATGGGTGGAATAGTGGATGGATGAATGGATGAGTGGTTGGATTTTGATCGATGAATAAATTAATGAATGGGTGGATGGGTGGAGGGATGGATAAAGGGGTGAATGGGTGGAGGGATAGATGGATGGATGAAAAGATACAGCCTTATTAGTCACCTAGAATCAGCATCTCATCTAATACAGAAATACTGGAATACCTATGTTAGTCCTTAAATGCATGCCTACCTGCCTGCAATAACTAACTTACAAAGTATTTGGTTAGCAACAAGCAACTAAAAGCAATTGTTATAAACTTTTCCTTCCAAACTCTAGGTATGATCATATGGTGCGTATTAGTGGTTCAGGACATAATCTTTGGAATCAGACCTGTGTTTGAATCTCAGCTTAACTAATTAAAGCAGTGTGACCTTGAGCCAATCCCTTGGCCTTTTCTAAGCTGTGGTTTCCTCATTTGGAAAGCGGGGATAATAGCATTACTTTGTAGGATCATTACGAGGATTAAATTATCTAATGAATGTCAAGGGCTGGTCAATGCTCAGTAAAAGGTATTGTTATTTTACTGATCCCAAATGCGCCTTCCTGTAACTTTTGTTTCACCGAGAACCAGATGTGTGTCAGATACTGTTCAAGTGTTGCAGATTCTGTGGTAAACAAGGCTAAAATAGCCCCTCATCTCTTGGAGCTAATGTTCTAGTGATGTGTTCAGATAATAAGCAAGTAAACAGATAAACAATTGCAGACAGTGTTACATGGTATGCAGAAAGTTGAAGTCGGGTGAGGTGAAAGAGAGTAAAAGAGGTGGTGGTGAGTCCCTTTTTTGGACTGTGAACTAATGACAAGAAGATGCAGCCATGCAGAGATCTGGGGAGAGGGTGTTCCAGGTCACAGGAAGCCAGGGAGAAGGTCCTAAGGCAGAAATGAGCTTGTTCGAGGAAGAGAAAGAAGGCCAGGGGACAAGATGGAATGTGAGACCCACCAATCGAGGGCACAGAGATCTGAGTAGTTAGATCACACCGGCCTTAGAGGCTGTGTAGTGTGATTTGGACATTATCTACGTCAATCTCGTCCTGTCTCCTGGAACTACATAGAAAGAGCCTCATTCATTCAGCAACCATTCAGCCTTCTGATGACAGCTTAGACTCCCGATGTCCTAATACCCCAGCCCCACAGTCTCCATCTCAGTTCTCCCGGTTTAGATGCTGGGACGCTTGCAGCTACTACCCTGAGAATGTCGTGAGTCCCGTAAACCCAGAACTCTTAAGAAATTGGGTTGGACCCAAGTGAAATCAGGCTGAGGAAAGCTAGGAGATTTCTAGTTGGGATTGTAATAAACTAAACTAGGAAGCTGTGTTTTTATCTGAAGCAAGAGAAAGAAAGAGAGAAGTCTTTGGGGCTGATTTTCGGATTAAAATATGTCTGGGACTATTTATCCAAGTGGATGTGGTATAGGATTTGGATTTAAAAGAACATGATAGATGACAGTGGGTGATCTGTAGCCTTACTGATGCAGGAGCTCAAGGCAGGCCACAAGCACCTGGACCCTCATCCCCCCTTGGCAATGTACTCCACGTTAGTTTTCTTCTCAGGCAACCTCTCTCCATGTGGGAACAGAAAGGCTCATAGAATATTCTAGTCTCCTGTGTAACAGAAAAAGAACCTCTCACCAGGCACGGTGGCTCACGTCTGTAATCCCAGCACTTTGGGAAGCCAAGGTGGACAGATCACCTGAGGTCAGGAGTTCCGAGACCAGCCTGGCCAACATGATGAAACCCCATCTCTACTAAAAATACAAAAATTAGCTAGGCATGGTGTTGCGTGCCTGTAATCCCAGCTACTCAGGAGGCTCAGGCAGGAAAATCGCTTGAACCTGAGAGGTGGAGGTTGCAATGAGCCGAGATCGCACCACTGCACTGCAGCCTGGGCAACAGAGCAAGACCCCGTCTCAAAAAAAAAAAAAAAAAAAAGATAACCTCTCTTATGTAGTAGTTCTAACAAAAGTCTAGCATTCTGTCTTATTGGTTAATTAACTTGGTTGAGTCATATGTTTATCTCTAAACAATACTGTGGCTGTGGAGAGTCAGCGTTCCCATTGGCCAGGCCTAAGCTGTAGGTCCACCCCTGAAATTGATGATGGAGTTAGGTCTTCCCCACCCATATGGACTGAGAATAGAGGAGAGGAGGATGATGCCACAAAAGGTATTGGATGATGAAGTTTCAGTTATGCAAGATGAGTAAATTTAAAGATCCTGCTGTACAACATTGTATTAATAGGTAGCACCACTGTAGTGTATGCTTAAACATTTATTAAGAGGGTAGATTTCATGCTATCTGTTCTTACCACCATTAAAACAAACAATATATTGGGTGCTATTAGAAGAAGGGAGAATGAATTCTGGACAGGCAAAAACAACACATGTATCTTTACGTTCACTAACTCGAAGTTAACTGCTTCTTCCTCTGTCATTCAGAGATACATCTCTTACAGCTCTCACCTCCTCCTGCCTTGTTCAGTAGCTTAATATGTGTCCATGTGTCTCTTCCAGCATTTTTAAGCTCCTCAGAATGGAAACTATGTTGTAACAACCCCAGGGTCCCCTAACCCCTTTTGTGCCTGACAGTGTGAGAATCTAAGAGGTGCTTAATGGCATTGAATTATGTTTTTTTTTTTTTTGAGACGGAGTTTCCCTGTCACCCAGGCTAGAATGCAGTGGCGCGATCTCGGCTCACTGCAGGCTCTGCCCCCCCGGGCTTCACACCATTCTCCTGCCTTAGCCTCCTGCATAGCTGGGACTGCAGGCGCCCGCCACCTCGCCCGGCTAATCTTTTGTATTTTTAGTAGAGACGGAGTTTCACCGTGTTAGCCAGGATGGTCTCGATCTCCTGACCTCGTGATCCGCCCGCCTCAGCCTCCCAAAGTGCTGGGATTACACGCGTGAGCCACCGCGCCCGGCCTGAATTATGTTTTAAGGCCCAATTTGATGACCGTGCCCCTAAAATAGTCCCCAAAAGAAGCACCAGAGAAACTTCCCACCCCTGCAAAGGATGGCAGAGCCTCACTTTCTCCTCTCTGTTCTCTTGGATTTTCCCCAGGTAAAGCCAACAAGAACGTGCAGTGGGACGAGGACTCTGTGGAGTACATGCCAGCCAACCCGGTCAGAATCGCCTTTGTCCTGGTGGTCCACGGCCGCGCCTCTCGGCAGTTGCAGCGCATGTTCAAGGCCATCTACCACAAAGACCACTTCTACTACATCCATGTGGACAAGGTGAGAGGCCTCTGTGATCGCCCCTTGCTGGGCTTCCTTCGGGGTCTGTGGGTCCCTCTCTGATACCCTCCTTCCGCATCGCTAGTCCAGGCTGCCTGCTTTCAGAAAAGGCTTCGAAGCTGACCAGCTGCCTCTCTACAGAGCATGTGGCCCTAGAGTGCTGTCTCTGTGTGTGTGTTGGTTTCAAAGTTTCCAGCTGTGACTTACAGTTCTGTTCATAAATGATAAATGCTGTCTTTTGGGGTTTTTTTTGTTTTTTTTTTTTTTTTTTTTTTTTTTTTGAAGGAATCTCACTCCATCGCCAGGCTGGAGTGCAGTGGCATGATCTCTGCTCACTGCAACGTCTGCCTCCTGGGTTCACACCATTCTCCTGCCTTAGCCTCCCAAGTAGCTGGGACTACAGGTGCATGCCAGCACACCCGGCTAATTTTTGTATTTTTAGTAGAGACAAGGTTTTACCATGTTGGCCAGGATGGTCTCGATCTCCTGACCTCGTGATCCACCCACCTCGGCCGCCCAAAGTGCTGGGATTACAGGTGTGAGCCACTGTGCCCAGCCCATGAATGCTGTTTCTTACCTCTCCCCTCTGCCCAGTGCCCTCTGCCTGCCTCTCACATACTTTGTGGGAATAGCTTACCTGTATTAGTCCATTTTCATGCTGCTAATAAAGACATACCCGAGACTGACTAATTTATAAAGAAAGATGTTTAATGGACTCACAGTTCTAAGTGGCTGGGGAAGCCTCACAATCATGGTGGAAGGCAAAAGGCACGTCTTACATGGCGGCAGCAAGAGAGAAAAATGAGAGCCAAGCAAAACAAGTTTCCCCGTGTAAAACCATCAGATCTCATGAGACTTATTCCCTACCACGAGAACAGTGTGGGAGAAACCACCCCCATGATTCCATTATCTCCCACCGAATCCCTCCCATAACCCGTAGGAATTATGGGAGCTACCATTCAAGATTAGATTTGGGTGGGGACACAGCCAAACCATATCACTGTCCCAGGAGTGCATACGCTTTTTCTATGGAAGGCAAGATAGTACATATTTTAGGTGTTGCAGGGCACATACTCTCTGTCACAGCTACTCAGCACTGCCTTTGTGCTAAAGCAGCCAAGGAGAACGTGTCAACAAATGAGCATGGCTGTGTACCAATAAAACTTTATTAACAAAAATCTGCATCAGCCCTGCTGACTCCAGAGCTACCTTGTCCCTGAGGTTTCTATTGGTGACACAATTATGCCTTTAGTCAAGAAGGCAAAGGGGGATGTCTTGTCCAAAAGGTCGGCCTCTAGCAGACCTGTGAGAGGATAATGGAGGAGCAATGAGTAGGAGGGGGGTCAGAAAACAGAAATTCTGCCTCTGAAATATAGATGGGTTTAGATAGAGCCGCATTTCCCAGCTTGTCTTCCTCAGACCCCATGCAGCTGTCATGTATAAGAACGCAAAGTTGGCCGGGTGCAGTGGCTCACGCCTGTAATCCCAGCACTTTGGGAGACTGAGGTGGGCAGATCACCTGAGGTCAGGAGTTCCAGACCAGCCTGTCCAACATGGTGAAGCCCCATCTCTACTAAAAATACAAAACTTAGCTGGGCGTGGTGGCACATACTTGTCATCCCAGCTACTCGGGAAGCTGAAGCAGGAGAATTGCCTGAACTTGGGTGGTGGAGGTTGCACTGAGCTGAGATGGCACCACTTTGCTCCAGCCCGGGTGACGGAGATAGACTCTGTCTAAATAAATAAATAAAGCGAGACTCCATCTCAAAATAAAATAAAATAAAATTTAAAAAATTGAAGTCCCAGGCACCACCAGCCCAAGCCTAGTGAACCATTAGCTCAGAAGTGCAGCCAGGGAATCTGCATTTCAAATAGCTAATTTGAAATGTAAAAAATAATACAAGTTTGAATTGCAATACAGAAAGACACCCCACTCTAGGATCATTTCCTTGGCAAAGGCCACTGTGCTCAGAAGTGCCCAACCAGGAGGGAAGAGACAGAGAGGGGACAGGGGTGAGGGGCATGCCTGGGTGTTTTCTAGGCCACTGACTGTCATCACCCTTTCTATCCTGGGAAAAGCGCTCTAATTACCTGCATCGGCAAGTGCTCCAGGTCTCCAGGCAGTACAGCAACGTCCGCGTCACCCCGTGGAGAATGGCCACCATCTGGGGAGGAGCCAGCCTCCTGTCCACCTACCTGCAGAGCATGCGGGACCTCCTGGAGATGACCGACTGGCCCTGGGACTTCTTCATCAACCTGAGTGCGGCCGACTACCCCATCAGGTAAGGCAGCCAAGGGCCCCAAGCCAGTCTTGTCTGACGTCCTTCTGTGGCTGGTCATGGCTGGGAACTCACGAGGTAGAAGGAGACTGATGCATCGTCTCCACAGGATCTCTCAGGATAGGATTCTGATTGGACCTGAGAATCATTGATTCATTCATGCATTCAACAGATACAGAGTGAGCACGTGGTTTTCCCAGCTCTATTAGCTGATATACCAGTGCACTAAACAGACGGCAACTCCAACCCACGTGGAGCTTTATATTAGGATTCTCTAGAGGGACAGAACTAACAGTATAGATGTATATATAAAGGGGAGTTTATTAAGGAGTATTGACTCACACAGTCACAAGGTGAGGTCTCACGATAGGCCGTCTGCAAGCTGAGGAGCAAGGAAGCCAGTCCGAGTCTCAAAACCTCAAAAGTAGGGAAGCCCACAGTGCAGTCTTCAGTCTGTGGTGGAAGGCCCAAGGATCCCAAAGCTGAAGAACTTGGAGTCCGATGTTCAAAGGCAGGAGACTCAGCCAGTGTATTCCTTCCACGTTCTGCCTGCTTTTATTCTGGCCACGCTGGCAGCTGATTAGATTATGCCCACCCAGATTGAGTGTGGGTCTGCCTTTCCCAGTCCACTGACTCAAATGTTAATCTCCTTTGGCAACACCCTCACAGACATGGCCAGAAACAATACTTTGCATCCTTCAGTCCAATCAAGTTGACACTCAGTAGTAACCATCACAAGCTTCCATTCAAGTAGGGAGACAAGCAACAAAATAAGTTAAATGATATCTTGGAAAAATAAAGCAAAGGGCAAAAGTAGGAGAGAGTTGTAATTTTACCAACAGTGGCCTGGAAGGTTTTCACGGATAAGAACAGAAGAAGATGAAAAAGAGAGTCACGCCAACAGAGGAAGTGGTCCAGGCAGGGGCAAAGGCAGGGGCTGAGCCCAGAGGTGGGTCCATGCCTGGCTTGTGCGAGGAACAGCAGGATTCAGTGGAGCTGTAACAGAGTAAGTGAGGGGTAGCATAACAAGAGATAGAAAGTCAGAGAGTAATTTGAGGCCAGATCGTGGTGATGCTAGAATTTGGCTGTTAGTCCAAGCAAGATGGAAGCCACTGGCATGATACTTCGAATGATATTCTGAAATAAATAAATAAATATATATATATATATATATATATATATATGTATATGTATATTTCGGAGACAGAGTCTTGCTGTGTCACCCAGGCTGGAGTGCAGTGGCGTGATCTTAGCTCACTGCAGCCTCCACCCACCAGGTTCAAGTGATTCTCCTACCTCAACCTCTGAAGTAGCATAGAGATGGTGTTTCACCATTTTGGTCTCAAACTCGTGGCCCCAGGTGATCCGCCTGCTTTGACCTCCCAAAGTGCTGGGATTATAGGCATGAGCCATCGTGCCAGGCTGTTATTTTCTCTTGGGAGGGCAGCTTTTTCCTTTGACTGTGTTTTCCATCTGGATTTGCTGACAAGAGCGAAAAGGAAAGTGGATAGGAGTGAAGAGAGGGATCTTCCTCCCTCTAATGGCACAAGGCCATAGGGTTCAGCATTCCCAGGAGACCTAGATGAAGGGGTCCTAAAAAAATAAAACTTTTATTAAGGCAACTTTCAAATATGCACAAGAGTACCAAGAGTAGTGTAATGAACTCCCACATAGATGTCACCCAGATTAATTCATGGCCATTTTTCTTGTGTCTGGACTTTCATCCTCTTCCCCCAACAGTGGATTATTTTGAAAGAAATATAAGATATCATAGAATTGTATCTATAAATATTTCAGTATATATCTAGAAAAGATAAGATCTCTTTTTTAAGACAGCATCACAATGATGCTTATACCTAAAATATTAGCAGGCATGTTTTAATGGCATCAAATATCTAGGTCACATATTCCCAAGAGTTTGAGTTTTGAATCAGAACCCAAAAAAGGTACAAGCATGGAAGGAAGACCTCTCTTTAAAGCTAGTAGCAGCTGCTTGCTTCTTCACAGCTTGGTCACTGGGGGTCTTCTTCATTCCTACGCTTGGGGGCATCCCGCCATCTGCTGGGAGACCGTAGACTGCAGAAGGTACCGGGGAGGCACAATCTCTGGTCAGTTTGAACGGGGTACACCTGACACCCTTGAACCTGAGAAAAATGACAGGCACTAGAAAGACAACTGTTTTCTTTTGTCCATAGGACAGAGGGATAAACAGGAATGGTTATAGAACATTGCTGGTAGAGTTTTACTTACCACAATTTTGTTCATTTGTTCAACAAACATTTACTGAGCAACTACCGTGCTACATGCTAAGTGGTGCATTTTGTGAACAAAAGCGATGCAGCTTCCTGTCATCCTCCCCTGCTCATGGAATGTGTATCCTAGCTGAGAAGATGGAGTTAGATGATTGTGCCAAAGGCACATCATGCAAGGTGTGAACAAGCCATAAAGCAAGGAAGATGTGGGCCGGGTGCAGTGGCTCACGCCTGTAATCCCAGCACTTTGAGAGGCCAAGGCAGGTGGATCACAAGGTCAGAAGTTCAAGATCAGCCTGGCCAAGATGGTGAAACCCCATCTCTACTAAAAATACAAAAATGAGCTGGGTGTGTTGATGCGTGCCTATAATCCCATCTACTTGGGAGGCTGAGGCAGGAGAATTGCTTGAACCCAGGAGGCGGAGGTTGCAGTGAGCCGAAATCGCGCCACTGTACTCCAGCCTGGCGACACAGCAAGACTTCGTCTCAAAAAAACAAAAACAAAAAAAAAAGGAAGATGTGGGTGTGGAGAAAAACTCGAGGGCCATAATCAGGAGGTCAGAAAGGTGTCTGAATATTCAGCTTTGAACCGAGACCTAGAGGACAAGAAGGGATCCATTGGGAGGGAAATAAGAAAGAGATCCTTCTAGACTGGGATTCCTAGCAGTGGCACTGCTGATGTTTGGGGATGGATAATTCTTTGCCATGGGTGCCGTCCTGTGCATTGCAGGATGGGTAGCAGCATCTCTGGCCTCTACCCACTAGATGCCAGGAACACACCCTGCCCACTTTTGCCAACCACAGATGTCTCCAGACATTGACTCTTGGCAGCTAAAATTGCCTCCACTTGAGAATCACCATTTCTTACAGAGGGAACGGCCTGGGCACAATGTAGCACAGAAACAAACTTGTTGCATTTGAGAAATTTAAACAATGGATAGAGTATAATAAAAGATTGAGGAGAAGTGAGTTTAGACAAGTACATGGCAAGGAGGGGTTGGAACATTCCCTCTCCATCTTCCATGAAGGGACTGAGTTTGGAAATGTCCCAGAATGCTGAGCATAGCAGCTAGCGTGGCAGACACTTGTTTCAACCCTTACAACAAACCTGTTTTACAGAGGGGCAAACTGAGGCCCAATGTCATGTGATGAATGCATGGCGGAGTGGGGATTAGAACCAGTTTCGTCTGGTTGCAAAGTTGGTATTCCTTCTGGCTTTTAGTCAGCCTCTTAGGGAAATCAACAGAACTGGACTGGCAGGATGGCCCCAGGCCACCTTGAAAGCACAGAAGGAAGCAATCCCACCCCATGAGCTTGTGGCGGGGTGGAGTGGTGGCTGGACTGCCTTGCAGCAGGGATGTCCAGGATGGTCCTGGGAGGACCCCCGTTGTCTGTTCCTGAGTCTTAGGGGCTATGCTCAAAGTTCCCACATTCTTCCTTCTCTGGATTCCCAGTGGAGGCCTCAGAGGTCATGCCAGCCAAGGTTGGGGGCCCGCATTAAGCCAGAGACCGCTTGAGGCCAGGTAGGCATGCGCATTGCTGCCCCCTAGAGGCCACTGTTGGCTTGCTTTGCGTGGCCACTTCCCCTAAAGAGTCCAGCTTGGCTCAGCACCCGGGAGGGTGAGTGCCTGCCTGCACTCTCGTCAAACTGCTTAGGGCTCGAATCCGAGTTCTGCCACTTAGCTAGCAGCATGACCGCGGGCAAGTAAATCCAATTTCTGTGAAATCGGGATATAATAATAGAACCTAGCAGCCTGTCGGACACTTGGAAGATGCTCCATGAATGTCAGCCATTTATATGTAAGCTACATCCAAGGTCTCATCTTGTATCTCTGAGAGACCCAGAAATCCTTTCTCAGGCCTTGTGTGCAACCTATTTTGGGGTTCAGAGAAGAGAGTTGTCTTATTTGTGGCTTTTTTGCTTTAGTGCCCCTGGTCACTCTGTGTCTCTTGGCCTTTCTCATTGTCTTCCTCTACTTCACTGGTCTCATTTCCATGGTGCCTCCCACGAATTCCTTTGCCCACTCTTCTTTGCCAGCCTCATAGCCAGAGGCACTTTATGCATCAAGCACTGCTGGTTCCTCTTGCTGTTGTTTTCATGAAGTTGCCCTACACAAAAACATATGAATTTTGCAGATGAATGGTTTCATCCTGGGCAATGCTGATAGGTTTTCAGTTTCCATCTGGTGCCCCATCTGTAGCTTCCAAAACCACTACTTCTCCCATCCCAGAAAGAATGAGCAAACTTAGGAGTCTTCTCAAAGGGGCGGTAGTGCCCAAGTCAGGCACTTCTAAGAGGCACTGAAAACTTGGGGGATACTTAAGGGTCCAGCCAGCCCAACATGGCCACTGTGAGCTGCTCTGTGATTTGACCTCACCTCCCTGTGTCCCTGCACAACCCTCACTGTGGGGGGTCGGGAGGCGGGCAGATTCTTCCCCTCTTAGATATTAAAGATGCACTGGTCTTTACTGGTCACTAGCCTTGTTTAGGCCCTGGACGCAGACATCCTGGTTTCAGATTCTGCCCCACCACCAACTGGGCGTGTGGATCGGCACGAGTTGCTTCAACTTTCTGCATCTCAAATTCTCCACCTTAAAATGAACACAATATTAGTGCCTATTTCAGAGGGTTCTTAGGAAGTTTCAATGAAATCTTGCATGATAAGGACCTACCACAGTGTCTAATGACAGAAAGTGGTTGATAAATGCCCATATTACTCCATGGTTATAAGTAACTGTGGGACTTGAGTTACTTTCCCTTTTCTCTTTGATAGAGTTAAAAGAGTAGTAAAGTATTTCTTGAACTCACATCTCTGTCAAAAGAGGGAAAAGTGGGCCAAGCACGGTGGCACACAAGTGTAATCCCAGGACTTTGGGAGGCCAAGGCAGGCAGATCACTTGAGGTTAGGGGTTTGAAACCAGCCTGGCCAACATGATGAAACCCTGTCTGTACTAAAAATACAAAAATTAGCCAGGCATGGTTGTGCGCACCTGTAACTCCAGCTACTCAGGAGGCTGAGGCATGAGAATCACTTGAACCCGGGAGGCAGAGGCTGCAGTGAGCCGAGATCATACCACTGCACTCTAGCCTGGGTGACAGAGACTGAGACTCTGTCTCAAAAAAAAAAAAAAAAGGTGGAAAAGCAAAGATAGACTGTGAGACTGTTTCAAGAAAAACAATAGAACTGATTCACTTGTAGACATGAAGAATATTCCTAAACTTGGCATATGCAAGCTGAGAGTGTTTAGAGACTCTAGGTGCTCCTGCTCTGCTGTTGACATGACTTCCTGGTCCACGTGGGCTCTGGTTGGAGCTGGTTGTGTACCCAGCACGTGGATGAAAGTGGAAAATGGATACTTTCAAACTCTGAGGCCCTGCTAGGTCTTGAATCCTCAAAAGGTATGATGGTTTTATTCGTATGTTCTATTTACCGAGGCAAGGAATTATACCTGGCCTACTTTAGATTGGCTGCAGGAAGAGATGAAGCCAGTAGCACTTTGCCCTGTTTCTTGGTTTGGACTTGTAGTAAGAGACCTCGGCTGGGTGTGGTGGCTTATGCCTGTAATGCCACCAACACTTTGGGAGGTCGAGGCGGGTGGATCACCTGAGGTCAGGAGTTTGAGACCAGCCTGGCCAATATGGTGAAACCCCCTCTCTACTAAAAATACAAAAAGTAGCTGGGTGTGGTGGTGGGCACCTGTAATCCCAGCTCCTTGGGAGGCTGAGACAGGAGAATCACTTGAACCCAGGAGGCAGAGGTGGTACAGAGCTGAGATCACGACATTGCACTGCAGCCCGGGCAACAGGAGTGAAACTCCATCTAAAAAAAAAAAAAAAGAGAGAGAGACCTCACGCCTCACACTGTGTCTTTCCCTAAGTCCAGTGTCTTGGGGCAAAACATGTTTGCACATGTGAGGCAGTGTATGTATACAGAAACCAGACAGGGGAAACCATGTTGACATTTTCCTGCTACTTCTGCCTCTTGGGTATCCACAGCAACAAAGTCCAAACTATCAGGGCCCACCACATGGACGCGTAAGTTACATTAACTGCAGATCCAAATGTCTTTCTTGAGATACTACCAGAGCCGTGGGCTGAGAACATGAGAGAGCTGCTCCATGGTGCCTCAGTAGGAAACACCAGCTGGTAAAGACGGGAACAGGTGGCCAGGGCTTCTCTACAGTCTCCGGAAGACCAGAGTTTATACGGGACTAATTGAGCAAGACTAACCCCCAGACTAACAGAGAAGACACTTACTGCACACCTACTGTGTCCTGGGCCCTCTTCAGGGCCCTTTACCACATATTTCGTCCTAATCCCAGCCCCCAAAACACAACTGCTACTGGGTAAGTAAGTTTAGAGAAATTAGTATTAACACAGAGCAGAGGAAGCTTTTCAGGGAAGTCAAGCCCTTGATAATGTTCAGCACAGATCCCAGTCACTCTGGGATTTGAAATGAAGATGAGCAGTATGGAAGTCCAAGCATCCGTGTACAGTCACTGCATCCGTGTACAGATCACATCCCTTTAGTCTGCTAAAGTGGGACCTGAATAGGTCAAAGAATTCCTGTAGTTAAGACTGCACAGCAACCACAGCAAATGTATATGTAGCACTTCATACATTCCTAGCATTATTCTAAGTGCTTTACAATTTAGGGGTGTCCAAGGGAGAGAATACAGTTATGGCTCCTCAGTTTCCTTTCCTGGTTGGGCCAGTAAAGCCCCTTCTTCATCCCTCTTTTCTGCTTATCACTAGAGACAGAAACTAAAAACCATGGCTTCAGGCTGCTAAAAGCCTAAAACAAAAAAACAAAACAGAACAACCAAATAAGGCACGGTTGGACAAGCTTGTTTACATCGTTTTGACAGCAACTCTGAAGTATGCACTCTTGATATCCCCATTTTTCAGATGAAGAAACTGAGGCACAGAGATGTTAAGAAACTTGACCCCGAGGCTACAGCCAGTAAACTGTAGAACCATGATCTTTTTTTTTTTGAAACTGAGGTGAAATTTATATAACATAAAATTAACCATCCCATTACTGGGTATATACCTAAAGGATTATAAATCATGCTGCCTTAAAGACACATGCACATGTATGTTTATTGCAGCACTGTTCACAATAGCAAAGACTTGGAACCAACCCAAATGTCCATCAGTGATAGACTGGATTAAGAAAATGTGGCTCATATACACCATAGAATACTATGCAGCCATAAAAATGGATAAGTTCACGTCCTTTGTAGGGACATGGATGAAGGTGGAAACCATCATCCTCAGCAAACCATCGCAAGGACAAAAAACCAAACACCACATGTTCTCACTCATAGGTGGGAACTGAACAATGAGAACACTTGGACACAGGGTGGGGAACATCACACACCAGGGCCTGTCGTGGGGTGGGGGGAGGTGGGAGGGATAGCATTAGGAGATATACCTAACGTAAATGACGAGTTAATGGATGCAGTACACCAGCATGGCACATGTATACATATGTAACAAACCTGCACATTGCACATGTACCTGAAAACTTAAAGTATAATAATAAAAAGAAACTGAGGTGAAACTTATATAACATAAAATTAACCACTTTCAATTGTCGAATGGCATTCAGTACATTCACAGCGTCAGGCAACTGTATCCTCTCACTAATCCTAAACATTTTCATCATCCCAAAAGGAAACCCTGTACCCATTAAGCAGTCACTTCCCAGAAACCTCTCCCCAGTCTCTGGCAACCACTAATCTCCTTTCTGTATCTATGGACTTGATTTGCCTATTCTTGACATTTTTATTTATTTATTTTGAGATGGAGCCTCCCCTCTTGTTGCCCAGGCTGGAGTGCAGTGGCGCAATCTCAGCTCACTGCAACCTCTGCCTCCCAAGTTCAAGTGATTCTCCTGGCTCTGCCTCCCAAGTAGCTGTAATTACAGGCATGCACCACCACACCTGGCTAATTTTGTATTTTTAGTAGAGATGGGGTTTCACCATGTTGGTCAGTCTGGTCTCGAACTCCTGACCTCATGTGATCTACCCGCCTCAGCCTCCCAAAGTGCTGAGATTACAGGTGTAAGCCACTATGCCCAGCCTATTCTGGACCTTTTATATGAATGCAGTTACATAGTATATGACATTTGGTGACCTGCTTATTTCACTTAGCTTAATATTGTTGAGGTTCATCTGCATCGTAGCATGTGGCAGTACTTCATTCCTTTTTATGGCTGATATTCGATCATGTTGATATACTTGTACCACAATCTGTTTATCCAGTTGTCAGTCAATATACTCAGCATTCTGAAGCTTCCCAAAGCCCCTGTCTCCTGGCCATGTTGTATCTGCGCTGCATGCCCTGAATTGAGGACCTCATCTGGTTTAAGAAGATTCAGCTCCATCATATGGGACTCTGCCCAGCAGTGGTGCTGGAGGAGTCTTGTTAATCAAGCCCTGGTGACTTCTTGGCCATGGGGGATTGTAGATCTGAGCATATTGGCGTGATGGCCTTTCCCGTTCACACTGGATCTTCTCTACCCATGCTAGCCCCTGGACCTCAGCTGAAAGGGAAAGAAACTCCCAGTGATTCTCATTGTCCAGGGAAGATTCAGGTTGAAGATAGAAATATGGAGCAGTAGAGTATGAGGTCCAAGCTTCCCTTTTTCCCTTCATCCTTCTCCCAACACCAAGCCCCTTCTGATGACAATCTTGGGGTACTTTGAGGAGGAAAGTGCCTAGGTCAGCCCAGTGAAGATACTTCTCTACTTCCACAGGTGAGTTCAGGAGATGGGGCTCCTTCTGACTTTACCCATTCACCCAGAAAATATTTATTGAGCACCTACTATGTGTTGGACACTGTGCTAAGCAGCAAGTACTCAAAGGTGAGGAAAAACATATCCAGCCCTGCCCTCATCGTAGTGGTCTAGGGTGCAGGCTGGAGCCAGTCCACCTGAGTCCAACTCCCAGCTTCTTTATTTACTAGCTGTGTGAAGTTGGATACACAGTCCCTGTGTCTCAGTTGCTTCATCTGTAAAATGAGCATAATAATGGCACCACCCCATGGGGTTGTTTTGAGGGTTAAGTGAGCCCATATATGTAAAGTGCTTAGCACACAGTGTGGGGTTATCCATGTGATAGCCATGGTTATTAATAGAGGAAGGAGACAGACATTAATCACAGAGATCACAGCAGTGTACATATGACAAAGTCAGGCAAGCATTCTGAAAAAAAGGAGGGAAGGATCTATGAGCACTTACCAAAGGAATCTCACACGGTCTGAGGGCCCGGTTGGCTTCCCTGAGGAGCCAGCCTGTGAACTGAGATGTAGATGCTGGGTAGGAGTTTAGGAGAAGTGTGAGGAGATTCTGAGCAGGCATCCCAGGAAGAGGGGGTAGCATGGGACCCTGGCATATCTGAGGATCTGAAAGAAGGCAACTATGGGTGAAACATAAGAGGCGAGGGATTGCCTTCTTACAAATGAGGTAGGTCGAGGCAAGCCCATGTGGCCACTTGAGATGTCCTAGTGGGTCATTAAAGCCTCAGTCTGTGAGCAGTGAGGTTTTAGGGGAGAGTCACAATATTTGCCACATTGAGAGATCGTACCGGCTGCCATGGGAGAATAGTTGGGAATGGGGCCCAAATGGGAGTGGGGAGGCCGGATCACAAGCAGTTGCTTCCGCTGACCCCAGAGCCACATCCACAGAGCCTCCTCTTCTCCAAACCTCCAGGCAGAAGCAGGTGTCCTAGAAGGACGCCATAAGGAGCTTCCTGAACCCAAGCAGCCATGTAGTCTTTTAGTCACACAGAGCCAGGCAGCCACCTTCTGTCTGGGGACCAGGACCCCACACCTGTGCAAAACAGCCTCGTTCAGGAGACTCGGAGGATTTCAACAGGAGCTGGAGCAGAGAACGGAGAAGCAAGCGTGAGATGCAAGGGTCTTAGGAGAGCGGGTCAGAAAAAAGCCAATCGTAAGCCAAGAGGGGCGCAGCCAGAGGATTAGAGGAAGGATGTGGGTTGAGTGAATGTGAGAAAGAATATGAGTGGAGACCCCTCTTTGTCTTTTGTTCTTTTTTTTTTAAGTGATAAAATATGGTGAGAGTGATAAAATAAGTGAGAATTGCTTGAACCTGGGAGGCAGAGGTTGCAGTGGACCGAGATTGCACCACTGTACTCCAGCCTGGGCAACGAGACCGAAACCCCATCTCAAAAAAAAGTAAAAAGGAAAGAAAAGAAAAGTGATAAAATACATATAAAATAAAATTGACCTTTTTAACCTTTCTTTCTTTCTTTTTTTGGACAGAGTCTGGCTCTGTTGCCCAGGCTAGAGTAGTACAGTGGTGCGATCTTGGCTCACTCTAACCTCTGCCTCCCAGGTTCAGGTGATTCTCGTCCCTCAGCCTCCCAAGTAGCTAGGATTACAGGTGTACACCACCACACCTGGCTAATTTTTTTTTTTTTTTTTTTGAAACTGAGTCTTGCTGTGTTACCCAGGCTGGAGTGAAGTGGCATGATCTCGGCTCATTGCAAGCTCTGCCTCCCTGGTTCAAGGGAATCTCCTGCTTCAGCCTCCCGAGTAGCTGGGATTACAGGCACGTGCCACCATGCCCGGCTAATTTTTTGTGTGTTTTTAGTAGAGACGGTTTTGCCTTGTTGGCCAGGCTGGTCTCGAACTCCTAGCCTCAAGTGATCTGCCCACCTCGGCCTCCCAAAGTCCTGGGATTACAGGTGTGAGCCACCACATCTGGCCTGATTCTTCTACATTTTAAAAGAATCCAAAATGCCTTCCTATCCTATATCAGTCACCCTTCTGGTTCCCCCATTTCTCTGAATAGGACTGCTCTCCTCCTGAGTACTAGCAACCGGAAGCCTGTGTGCCCCCTTCCTTGCTGCTCCGTCTGGACCTTGCATATTCTCGTTCTAACCCTGACATCTCTCCGTGTGCATCCCCATCTGTGATGCCCTTCATCCCCACCCAGGTCAGACCCTCTTTACCTCACACCTGCGGTATTAGCACAGGTGTGCTTTGACGGGGACTCCAAGGTCTCCCAGGAGAAGACAGGCTGAGCCAGACTCTTAAAACAGGATAGAGCTGCTTCTCAAGGCCATTTCCTGAGCACCCATCATGTGCCAGGCTATGGGTATTCTGCAGGGAGCAGGACAGACACCATCCCTGCCACAAGGAGCTTGGCATCTCATGATGTGCTTCTCAGCCAGGTCAAATCAAGGTCCTGTGTGATTCTCAGAAATATAGAGTTCACCAGGCGCAGTGGCTCATGCCTATCCCAGCACTTTGAGAGGCCAAGGTGGGAGGATCACTTGATCCCAGGAGTTCAAGACCAGCCTGGGCAACAAAGCAAGACCCCCGTTTCTACAAAAAAAAAAAAAATTAATTAACCAGTGTGGTGGTACACCCCTGTGATGCCAGATACTTGGGAGGCTCAAAATAAAAGAAATTGGCCAGGCATGGTGGCTCACGTCTGTAATCCCAGCTCTTTGGAAGGCCGAGGCAGGCAGATCACCTGAGGTCAGGAGTTTGAGACCAGCCTGACCAACATGGTGAAACCCCGTCTCTACTAAAAATACAAAATTAGCTGGGTATGGTGGCACATGCCTGTAATCCCAGCTACTCGGGAGGCTGAGGCAGGAGAATCGCTTGAACCCAGGAGGCGGAGGTTGCAGTGAGCTGAGATCGCGCCACTGCACTCCAGCCTGGGCAGCAAGAGTGAAATTCCGTCTTAAAAAATAAAAATAAAAAATCCGGAGTTCCATTCCATATCAACTGAATATAAATTCCTTGTGGATGCCAAGAATCAATTTCTCTCTCTCTCTGTGTGTGTGTGTGTGTGTGTGTGTGTGTATATATATATTTGAGATAGAGTCTTCACTGTGTCACCCAAGCTGGAGTGTGGTACAATCTGAGCTCATTACAACTTCCACCTCCCAGTTCAAGCGATTCTCCTGCTTCAGCCTCCCAAGCAGCTGAGATTACAGGCACTCTCCACCACATCTGGCTAATTTTTGTATTTTTAGTAGAGACGAGGTTTCACCGTGTTGTCCAAGCTGGCCTCAAACTCATGACCTCAAGTGATTTGTGCACCTCAGCCTCCCAAAGTGCTAGGATTACAGTTGTGAGCCACTGTGCCCAGCCAAGAATCTATATATTTTTAAAGCATCCTGCACCCTGCAGGTGATTGTACGAGTGAGAACTGAAATCCACTGGTCTAGGGAGAGAGAGAGACATCTTTCACATAGTTAGAGAAATAAATAGAAGCTACATGCTGTGCTGGAAAATGTTAGCCTCAGTACTTCGTGGGAAAGCGTACTTGGTGGCCCAACACTCAGATATTTGGGTGTGACCATCTCCCCTGCATTCTGCTTTCTCAGCATCCAAACCACTTTTGTTCTTTGGGATGTTCCGAGACACACACTCTGCTTCCTGAGACCCCAAAGTTCCTGGGTTCGAAACCATCCAACAAAAGCTCCACCCAGATAATGTGTGAGTTTCAAAGGGTGTATCTGCTCAGACTGTTGTTCATAAGGAGACTGGAAAAACATGCCAGTAATTATGCCGTTGACAGTTTTGTTTGCCTCTAGTCGCAAAACAAACATATCCTCAGCCCTGTTATTTTTCAGGCTGATGGAGCACACACTCCTGCTTTTGCAGAAATGCAGTTTGCTTCCCTCTTGCCAGTTGTCCTGGGTCTCCTGAGCTGTATTTTAGGCTGGTCAGCTCTTTAAGCCTTCTTAAGGCCAGGAGTGACCTAGACCATCCGTTGGACAAACAGAATGAGCCTAGAGTTCTCGGAGTTCTCATGAAAACTAAGGTTCTGCAGAAAGCCGAGAGTGGTCTGCGGGCTTAGGACCTTCTGGGAAGGAGTGGTGGAGGACAAGAATTGATGTGACTGCTTCACCCAAAGGATGCCATCATTTGGCTTAAATAACTTTTAGCTGTATTGTTTGTTTGCTTGCAATTTTGTTTGTTTTCTCATTCTTTCACAACTGAAAAAAAAAAAAAAAAGATTCAGAGTCCTGGGGAAAAACGTGATCATTCTCTCTTGAGTCGTGTATCCATTCTTTGCCTAACAGAGAATAGAGCACTTTGGCCATTCATCCATTCATTAAATAAATGCTCATTGAGATTCCGCTAGATATTAGGCAATGCTCTAGACCAGCACTGTCCAATGGAACTTTCTGGGGTGATGGAAATATTCTATAAGTACCATCCAGTATGGTAGCCGTTGGCCACAGGTGGCCATTGAGAGCTTGAAACATGCCTTGTGGGACTGAGGAACTAAATTTTCAATTTGATCTGATTTTAATTTAAAGTTAAATTAAAACTCTGCCCTCATGAACCTTACATCGATGCCATGGGGTACAAACACTTCCACTAGAGAGAATTATACTACTGTTACCAAAAGAAAAGAGAGTCCAGGCTAAATAGTACAGAAATAAATGTGGTCTCTGTCCTCTGCCAATTTGTTATTCTCACCAGATCCCAGCTTGACCACACAATGAATTTTGCAATGTATTTTCTTCTGAATCCCTCCCTCTCCAGATCTCACAATTCTCCTTCCTCTTGGCAGCCGCTCTCTATGTGTCTGTGGATGGGACGTTTCCAACCCTGGCATCTTCCTGTCCAGTGCATTGAGCATTTTTGCTTATTGGCAAAAAAGAAAAAAAAAAAGCCGTCTTTTATGTGACTTTTTCTCCAGTGGCCAAGAGTATGGACGGTATCCACGCTGGGTTGCTCCAAGTGCATCCTGGGAGCCTGGGGTGGTCTACAATGTGGGTGGTCTTTATTGTAGAGTCTATTATTCTCCCCTTGCCTGTTCCTTACATCTAACTGCAGGTGAGGATTCTTTTCAAGGGCAATCTGGAGGAACTGCATGTATTAAAAGTGGGATAAGGGAGGAACATTTCTACCCTTTCAAAAATTGATGAGGGCAAAGATTTGACTGAGTACAGGACCCAAGCGGCAGGATTAAGGTCCGATCATTAGGCACACAGACAGACTCTGTGGATTATTCTTATTATCTTCCAAGTATTTTGTCTCCCTTGCTCCTACCCTGGTCATTGTCCAGCATGGTCAATAATAGCCATTCAAAGTAGATGCCTGGGAAAGCCTTTTAAGACCTGCCATACTCCAGTAGCTAATCATATTTGCTGACATTTCTTGACCATTTACTGTGCATGGGATTCTAGGCCAAGTCATTTCCATGCATTATCTCATGTAATTCTCACAACAATCCCAGAAGGTAGATAGTGTTACTGCCTCCCACTTCACAGATGAAGAAACCAAGGCTATGAGAAGTAAAGGGATTTTCTCAGTGTCTCACAGCTGGTGGGGATTGGAGCCAGGATTTAAACGCATGCTTCTTTCATCACAGGGAGTAGGGGCAGAGAGGAAAGGACCTGAGTTTTTTTATTTTTATTTTATTTTATTTTATTTTTGAGACGGAGTCTCGCTCTGTCACCCAGGTTGGAGTGCAGTGGCGCGATCTCGGCTCACTGCAAGCTCCGCCTCCCGGGTTCACGCCATTCTCCTGCCTCAGCCTCTCCGAGTAGCTGGGACTACAGGCGCCCGCCACCACGCCCGGCTAATTTTTTTGTATTTTTAGTAGAGACGGAGTTTCACCATGGTCTCGATCTCCTGACCTCGTGATCCGCCCGCCTCGGCCTCCCAAAGTGCTGGGATTACAAGCGTGAGCCACCGCGCCCGGCCAAGGACCTGAGTTTTTTGCCAACAGGTCGTAATTTCACCTGCCGGATAGTTCTGGGGTGAAGCTCTCCCACTCATTTCTCCCCCGTCTAAATCCTTGGTTTCTGTATCTGGATGAGAATCCAGGAGGCAGAGTTGTCCAGGAATCAAGAGAGGAGCACAGTACATCAGAACCTGAGATCCAGAGTCACCTGATGTTTAGCCAACTGCCAAGTTGCCCCCACTTTGTGCTTTAGTCCCCATGGCATCCTGGTAAGATGACATATAGAACAGCACCAGGACTCAGATTGTTCAAGTGACTTGTCCAGCATCACGTGACTTGATCGTGGCCGAGCTGGGATTTGAATGCAGGCTCAGCTGACCCTGAAGTTCACCCTGCTTTATGCAGTGTGTTGTGTAACTGGTTGACCCCAGAGAGGGAAAGCCAATCACCCAAGGATGCCAACACTATGATGTGTCTGCCGAAGCCAGTGTAGACCCATCTCCAGATGGCCTCTTTCTTTCTCTGACTAATGGAATATCTGAGCTTTACTGACTGCGTGCTCTAAGCATAGACCTAGGAACCATCTGTTCTGCATGAGCAAGGACAACCCCAGCCTTCAAATTCCTTTGTAATCCTGTTCCCATTGGACCTCAGACTCTCCATATCTCTCCCTTAACTGGCTGTCTGGTGGTGCCCAATGGAATTCTCATTCATTTAAATATTAGCCTAATGCAAGCATAATTAGAAAGGAATGGCTTCTGTACCCCCCACCCCACCCCCCACATATGCCTAATTGTTTCAAAGCAAAACCAAAGCAAATTCAAAGCAATGCTGGCATATTCCACACCATCAAGTCATTCCACTATGACGTAGAAGAGGCCATGCAGTGTCAGCCTGACCTGGATTTGAATCCTGTTGTTATAGATTGAACTGTGCCCCACTAAAATTTATATGTGGAAGCTCTAACCTTTGTACTTGGAGATAGGGCCTATAAGGAGGTAATTAAGGTTAAATGAGGTCATAAGCATGGAGCCCTGATCCTATAGAAGGAGTGTCCTTCTTTATAAGAGACACCAGAGAGCTCGCTGTCTCTTTCTCTGCCGTGTAAGAACAGAGCAAGAAGGTGGCCTTCTGCAAGCCAGGAAGACAGCCCTCACCAGAATCTAATTGGCAGGTACTTTGGACTTCTCAGTCTCCAGAACTGTGAGAAAATAAATCTCCATTGTTTAACCCACCCAGTTATGGTGTCTTGTTATGGCAGCCTGTGCCATAACAGGTACCTGTCCTCATCCCCTATATGAGAGCTGTATGCTCTCAAGCAACAAATCCAACTTTTGTGAGTCTCCATGTTCTCACCTGTAGGAGGGGATGACCATGTTACCCATCAGGGAGCCATAAAAGGAAGAATAGCCAGGTGGGACTCCAGGCACTGCTTTATTTCAAGCTGTTTGATGACAGCTAGGTCAGAGCATGGTGGCTCAGGTCTGGCACCTCCATGTGACCTCCTCTCCACCTTCTCACCATCAAAACATTGGGACCAGGATGCTTAGTCATACTGATGGATACAAAGCAAGGAGAGATGGTTGAATCCACCAGGGAGACCTTAGCTTACTGTACCCACCCCATTGCATCAAGTGGTTGGTGTAACTCGTCATGGCCCCAAGAGGCTTAAGTACAACCCAGGCCTGAGGCAAGAAACATTAAAAAAAAGAAGAAGTGCAATTCAGTTGGGGGGAGGAAGCATTCACAAAACAGTTGTCTAGCCCACTAATAACCATGTCTCAAGCAATCTCTCCAGCACTGAGTAATTCTACCCTCAGTTCCTCCTCCCTTTGGGTAAATGTAGGAGAGAGATGGGCAGAGGAGAGCCTGCTATGGGCAGCAGGCTGGAGTGCCCTCCCCAGAGTACTTTCCTCATAGGATTGTTAGAAACATGAGAGATAGTGGAACACAGGACCTAATCCAGAATTGGGCATTTTTTAACAAGGAAATTTTTTTATGATAATGGTAGTGATGACAATGATAATTAATAATCCTGTATAGTTATTAATTCTGGACAAAAACGTGGTCTGGCCTTTTGTGTGGTCACTTTCCTTATTCTCTCCTTCTTTCTTCCTCTTGTATTTTATGTCTCTATTCCTTGTACTAATACAGAAATGCAGATGGGGCAGGGGGCACCTGCCTTTGAGGAAGTCTGATCATGATGAGAGTGAGGAAGGTGGTTGCCTTGAGCTGAGCCATCTTTGCCTGTAGTCGGGCCCCCATATTCCCTCCCTGCTGCAAGGCTGTTTGAAGACAGCCCTAGTGTTTATTGGCCTTCTCTACCCCAATGAGATGAAATAACATATTCCATTTCTCAAGTCCATTTCTCCACTTAACTTTGAAAAATCAAGTCCATTTCTCCAGTTACTTTTTGAATGCAACTGCAATTTACCTGAAATTTCAAGTGGGAAACTTCCTTCCAATTCCCAACCTCACCAACCCTCACCCCATCCCCAGGCTCAAGTGGCCTGCCTCTGAACCTCCCCTGGTGGCCCCAGGCAGTATCAGAAAGTGATTTGGACATCTGGGCAGGTCAGCTTCCTAGGAAATCATCATGGAACAGAAGCCAACGCAGAGAGCAAAGTCTTCATGGTTCATGAGACTCCCCTGCTGCCTCCTCCCACTCCCACCCAGCTTAGGTGAAGCAGGCCCGTGCAGGTCAGATGGAGTGTCTCTAGAACCTGGAATCTAGTCTTGGCCCACTGCCTATAAGACCAGTTAATCCCAAAGTGGAGAAGGGGAAGGCCATTTGGTAGTACTGACCAGTTTTCCCATAGTGGGGGGTGAAGGGGAATCCCACAAATGGTGGTTGCTCCCTTATGGAGAAGGAATGAAAACTGTGCCCCTAAAAGCCACCACCCGTCTCCTGTGTCCTTTCTCCTCCAGGGAGGGATTCTCCTCAGTGCAATTTAACTGTATTCATCAGTCAACATTACTTGGCAAACCGAGCCAGGGGCACAAACATTGCCACCCTTTCTCAGCACGATTACCTGCTCTTCGGGATGCTGGAATCTGGTTTAAGGCCAAGCAGAAGCAATTTTTGATTACAGAGTCAATCTTTATTTAAAAGTTTGCCACCCTGGGGAAGTTTCTAACAAGTTACTTTAAACAATGTATTCTCCGGACACCTAAAGCTAAATAGTC
The DNA here is from genome assembly GCF_006542625.1 of Nomascus leucogenys. NCBI lineage: Eukaryota > Metazoa > Chordata > Mammalia > Primates > Hylobatidae > Nomascus > Nomascus leucogenys. The sequence continues at coordinate 85,985,591 of NC_044398.1, read as the reverse complement.
CCGTTAATTCAAATTGCTTTGCTGGGTTGTGGTGGAACCGTTCAGGAATTGAGGCAGTGTCTCAGACAGGCTTCATGACAGTGATGGCTGCAGTACCGAGGGGGCACTGCTTTGTCATGAACTGAGCGACCGGGAGATGGCCCCACCCCTGTGAGTTCCCTACCACTGAGTTTCTGCAGGTGCTAAGTGCTTCTTCCATGTTCTCCTTTAATCTCTCAGCCATCTTGTGAGGTGGGACCTTCATTGTCCCCATTCAAGAGAAGAGACTTGAGCAGATGCTCAGCTACCCAGAAGTGGAGCTCAGTGGAGCTTAAACCCACCCATGTCCTTAACAATGAGTCAGGGCTTCCCAAGTATGGCCTGTGGGCCGCTTGCAGTATGTAAGATGATTTAAAAAGAAATGCAGGTTAGTCTTTGAAAATGTCGATGTTTATCTATATTAACACATACAAGGGAATAGGAACGTGTTCAGCCCAGATTTTGGAAGCTGAAGTTTCCTTAAAAATAAATAAATAAATAAAATGAAAGTTGATTTAAATGAGAAAATATTAACAAGACAACAATACAAGGGGTAAGTGGCTTTTCAGTCATTTGGCAAGTACTTATTGAGTGCCTGGTATACTCCAGCCGTTTTGCTGGGGGTTGGGAATATAGCAGTAAAGAAAGCAAGCACTGTTGTGCATCCTCCATGCTCATTAGAGAAGGAGACAGTAGATAAGTGAGCGGGTCATATATCAGGTAGAAATGAGTACCAGGAAAACTATTGCATGGAAAGAGGATAGGGTGGGTCAGGAAGACACTTCGATTAGATGGATATGTCAGAAAGTTATGAGGAAGATTGTGAATGACCCAAAAAAGAGTTATCAGGTGAGGGATCAATAAACTTCTTTTCTAGCTTTTATTTGAGGTTCAGGGGTACATGTGCAGGTTTGTTACATAGGTAAATTGTGTGTCCTGGGGGTTTGGTGTGCGAATTATTGCATCATTCAGGTGATGAACGGAGTACCTGATAGGTAGTTTTTCGATCCTCACCCTCCCTGCCTCCTCAAGGAGACCCTGGTGTCTGCTGTTCCCTTCTTTGTTTCCGTGTATACTCAATGTTTAGCTCCCACTTACAAGTGAGAATATGTGTTTGGTTTTCTCTTTGCTAGTTCACTTAGGATAAAAGCCTCCAGCTCTGTTCATTCAACAAACTTTTTTTTTTTTTTTTTGAGACAGGGTCTCATTCTGTCACCCTGGCTGGAGTGCAGTGGCACAATCACGGCTCGCTGAAGCCTTGCCCTCCCAGGCTCAAGTGGTCCTCCCATCTCAGCCTCCTGAGTAGCTGGGATTACAGGCTCATGTCACTTCACCTGGCTAATTTTTGTATTTTTGTAGAGACGGGATTTGCCATGTTGCCCATGCTAGTCTCAAACTCCTGCACTCAAGCCATCTGCCTGCCTCGACCTCGCAAAGTGCTGGGATTACAGGCATAAGCCACCGTGCCCAGCCTCAGAGTTTTTAATAAAAGGCCAGATAGTAAATATTTTAGGTTTTGTGGTACATATATGGTCTCTCAGGATGATGAAACTCTGCCGTTGTAATACTGAGGCAGCCATAGATAGTATGTAAATGAATGGGCATTACTGTGTTCCAGTACAATTTTCTTTATAAAAACAGGTGGCAGGCAATAGTTTGCACTTGATCATTCTGCCAGATCTCCCATGTTTCAGATCATGGCCTTGCCCGTAACATGTACATCTCAGCCCTTTCATAGTTAGTGCCAACCCACTCACCCGTCTTCCTAGGCGTGGTCTTTGCTTCATTATCTTAGACGATTCTGTCAACCCAGGTGGGGTTGAATCTGAATCACCTCAAGTGCTCCAGACTTCAGGACCCTGGATAGAGAATGAGTGATGGAGATCCCCAAGGCCTTCTGGGCTACCTCCCCTAGGCCTTGACCTGGATTTCTACCCAGTCCTGGGTAGCTGAACCCCTTATTAAACAGCAGGCTCCTTTTATGTTCCCCTAACCTACTTCGTGTGCCATTTCTGACCTTGAGCTGGTAAGGAGCACATGAAACGCAACTCACCCATCAGTGTTGGCTGACAAGGGGCAGCTGAGAGGAGACAGGCCGTTTGCACACAGACAGTCCTCTATGGCTATCCAGCCCCGCAGAGTTCCTGCCAGCCAGAGCATACTGTGTTTTCTTACCACCCAGCCTTCTCTGCCTAAATCCAGGATAAATACCTGGTCCTCATTAGCACCGTAATTCACCCTGCACCACCTTCCTCAATCTGAATCAAAAAGGTTAATGTCGTTGAATCCTGAGACTCATTGATTTCAGCACTTACCCCAGGTTTCTGCTCCCCCGCTAAAAGCACAGGGCTCGTTTATCTTTCCTTGGTTGACCAGGCAAGTTGCTGACTAATGCCTTAATGCCAGCTAATTCTCAAAGATTTCCCAGAGTGACTGGACATGTGTTCCTCTAGTACTTTCTATAAATCCAGTTGATCTTGTATGTCTGGTTTTCTACTGACTCACTGCCTAGATGTGTCTGGGCTCCCCTCCTATAATCTATCTTGGAAGCCCGTCTCAGGTGGCAGTGTTAATTCAGGAAGAGAGAGATTTTTAACCAAGGTGATGTCCACTAAGTACATTTTAATGAACTATCAGCTGTAGGGCCTCACTGTGAATTTGTTCATTCATTCATACATTCTAGTCAGTCAACAGATGCTTGTTGGAAACCTACTGTGTGCCAGACATTTGAACCATTAACATTGCTGCCTTTGAGGAATATACAGATTAAGCCATCAAATAATGACATCTTCATGACATTGTCAGGAAAGAAATTTACATGCATATAATGCAGGAAACAGACATGCATATCACCCCTTCTCTTCTAAAGGACCAGGGAAAGCTTCCCTGGAGAAGTACCCATCCCATAACCACATCTCAAGCAATCTCACTGGCACTAAGTAATCCTACCATCAGTTCCCCCTCCTTTTACGTAAAACTAGGAAAGAGATGGGCAGCAGGCTGGAGTGCCCTCTGCTCAGTGGTTTCCTGAGATTGAAAGAAGAGGAGGAATTAACTGGGTGAAAAAAAGGGGGTGGTGAACGTTGCAAGCAGCAGGGGCTGCATGCACAAAGGCACTGAGGCAGGAGAAAACATGGCTTCTGCGGTAAATGAAAAGAGGCTTATGTGGACAGAGTGTGGCAAGGGGATAAGCCAATAGAATCAGGCCAGAGAGGCAGGTGGGGGCCAGAACATGTGGGACCTTTAGAGCCAGGTTAAGGAGTCCAAGCTTATCCTATAAGCAATGGCAGCCTTTGAAAACTTTTCTATTAGAAAATGCCATGATGAGATTGCTTCAGTTTATAATCAGTTGCTTGGCAGTGGGAAAAAGAAAGTTTAAAAAAAAAAAAAGTAGAAGACTGTACCAGCCTGCTGGAGGAGGGGAAACATGATAGCTAGTATTTCCTGCTAGTAGATATGTACATGATAGCTCAGGTAATTACTTTCCACCAGGCTAAATGCCTCCTGTTACTTTGTTGCTATTATTTTCTCTTGGTGTTGAGCTTTTCTGCAGCATACCTTATTCTTAGGCTTCGTGGCCCTGGGTTTCATGGAGAGACACTGTAAGCTGGATCTGGAACTGGACCTACAAACCTCCTTCTGCTATTCGGCAGGAATTTTCCAGGGCTCAGGCCATCAGGCTCGTGTAGCAAAGCGGTTGAAAGTGTGCACTTGAGGAGGCAGCAGAGCGTGAGTTCAATTTCCTGCTGTTTACTGGCCATGTGACCTTGGGCACGTTGCTCAATTTATCTCTGCCTCAGTTTTCTCATCTGTAAAATGGGAACCATCACCTGCCTCAGCCTTTACTGTAAGGATTAAGCTGTGAAATGTGTAGCACCTTGCCTGACCCAGAGAAAGGGCTCGAGAAACGATGACAGTGATGGTGACCCAAGCTGCCCGGGTGACATTTCCACAAGTGGAGAGATGACATCTGTTTTGCTCACCACTGTGTCTTTTATTGCTGGTACAGTGCCCGGCACATAGTGAGAGCTCAGTAAGTACTTACTGAAGTAAGGCATGAAGGAGCAAATGAGTGCTCCGTGTTTGTCCCATAGAACACCACTGTGGCTGCAGTGACTGTGGTCCTTTATTTCTAAGTACCAGGAGAGTCACTGATATTTTACTGCATTTTTTTGCATTCCCCATTTATTAAAAACATCTCTGGGCTTATTTCTAGATTGAGGACCAGTGGAGGGGTTTTGTCTTTACTTATGTCTTTTCACCTAGAGGCGTTTTCAGATTTCACCACCATGAAAATAGAAAACATTCCAAACAGCTGGAGAGTTTATTTCAAAAGGACAGTGAGCTGTGGTAGGTTCTCATGAATCCTAAGCTTGGCTCAGCTGCTTCTCCATGTAAACTGGAGGTGCCTGCACAAATATAAAGGATCTGTGTTTGGAAGCCTGGCAGGCCAGAGGGACATTCACACATCACACCTGTCTGGCTGTATGCTGGCTTCCACGCAGCCTGGGAGAAGGTCTGGATCCCATGCAGTCCCTTGATGTCATCGAGCAGATACCTAGTCTGTTCCCATTTTCCATGAGAGAGGACAGAGAGGTAAGTTCTGCAGGCGTCCGCATTCCTTCCCAGTTCCATGACCATGCCTGGTATCCTGTGGGCTCCAGTGGTGATGCATGTGAACTCTGAGGTCAAATGGCCTGGGTGCAAATCCCTGTTTCTTTTACCTGTGGACTGTCTAACCTAGGCCAAGTCACTTAACCTCTCTGTTCATCTTCCTCTGTAAAATGGGTGATAATGATAACATGTACATCATGATGATGTTGGGAAGGCAGTCTGAGCCGATGTGTAACAAGTGCCTCAGCAAGTAACTCCTACACCCGATACTTATTATTGTTATTATCATCATGATTATTAGACAAGTTGCCCAAGTTTTGAGAAGTTTGTTCCATTGTAAAACGGAGCTACTGCTGCCTATTTTAGGGGGGTTGTGAGGATTAGGTGGATAGCGTATATAAAATAGGTATAATATACCAAACATGGTTATTATTGTAGCTGTTGTTTTATTTCTCAGTTTGAAATTTTGGGGTTTGACTGGCATATTTTTATTGTGGCATAAAAATAAAAACATAAATAATAACATTAAAATATGTTGTCTGGATGTGGTGGCACACGCCTGTAATCCCAGCAATTTAGGAGGCCAAGGAGGGCGGGTAATTTGAGGTCAGGAATTCGAGACCAGCCTGGCCAACATGATGAAAGCCTGTCTCTACTAAAAATACAAAAAAAAATTAGCCAGATGTGGTGGTGCATGTCTGTAATCCCAGCTACTTCAGAGGCTGAGGCAGGAGAATCGCTTGAACCCAGGAGGTGGAGGTTGCAGTGAGCAGAGATCGCACCACTGCCCTCTATCCTGGGCAACAGAGTGAGACTTCGTCTCAAAAAACAAGTTATATTTAATATGCCAAAAGTATATTCAATTGAAATTAGTGGCACTTAATACATTCACAGTGGTATATGACCATCATCACTATCTAGTTACAGACATTTTAGTCACCCCAGAAGGAAAACCTGTGCCCATTAAGCAGTCACTCCTCATTTCCCTCTGACCCCCAACCCCTGGCAACCACCAGTCTGCTTTCTGTTTCTGTGGATTTGCCAACTCTGAATATTTCATATAAATGGAATCATACAATATGTGGGTATTTCATGTCTGGCTTCTTTCACTTAGCATTATGTTTTCAAGGTTCATCTGCATTGTAGCGTGCATCAGTACTTCATCTCTTTCTATGGCTGACTAATTTCCCATTGTCTGGATAGACCTCATTTGGCTTTATCCATTCAGCAGGTGATGGACATTTGGGCCGTTACTACTTTGGGCTATTGTGAATAGTGCTGCCATGAATAGCATGTCCAAGTTTTGTTTGAACACCTGTTTTCCATTCTTTTCAGTATTACAATGACTCTTAACATATGTGGTTCAGCTACTTAAGAGAAAAAGGGAAGAAGTAATAAGATACAGTAGAAAAACAGGGGATTTCAGCTTCTGTAGATGTGTATCTTTCTTTTGTGTTTTATTTTATTTTTTTGCCACCCTCTAGAGGGCCAGCCAGGGAACAATCACAGAGAGGTTGGTCTTGGTTTGGTCTCTAACTCTTGGGTTCGTCAACGTCCCAAGGACCACAGCCTCCCTGGGAAAACCTTTGATGACTGCACATTGCAGCCTGGGGAAGCCTGCCACCCTTCTCCCTTACTCAGAGCCAAATACAAAACAAGGGCTACCAGATAATCAAGCGATTACTATCTGGCAGGCACTGGATTGACTCTTCCACACCCATGATCTCATCAAATCTTTGCCCAACTCAGACAAGGAAACTGAGGCTCAGAAGGATAAACCTGCAAGGTGGTACTGCAAGGGCTAAGGAGTAGAGATGAGCTTTAAACCTATTTCACCTTTTGCTGAATGATATTTCTGCAGAACAGCGGCACATCAAGCTATCACTCAGTTGGGCTCGTCTCAGCTGGACCTGCTGATGTATCTGCCTTAGCATGAAAGGAATTCTATCCGAGTTTGTGAATTCCATTCCAGGAACCTGGCACAGACTCGGAGATTGCATTCAACCTTTGTCCCTGTGTGCATTGAGCAACTATAATATGCCAGACATTGTGCTAGCCAAGCCTTGCTCACCTGAGGTTCCTCATTTGAGCCACAAAACACAGGAAGCGGGCAGAGTGCCTGTGTTTTTGATTCTAGCAAGGATGGTATGTGACTAGTACACTCTTAATGCAGAGAGGGAAGCTAATCCAGGTTGTACGTGGATGCCTCGGAACACCAAAACTCCTCTCTCACAGGGATTTTGTCTTCATCTTCACTGTTTCCCCAGCATCTGAAACAGCACCTGACTCACAGTAGGTGTAACAAAAATGTTTGCTCAATGAGTACATGGAGATAGTGTGGTATGCACAAATCTGCCTTCATCTACCACACATCCTGTTTGACAATTTATAATACTGTTTTTACAATGATCCTGTTTTTACAATGCAGCCATTTAAATACTCAGAGACCTGGCACTGAAAATAATTCATCAGTGAGCAATGAACTTGTATCAGCATCTTCCCGGCAGAGTTTATGTGATCAGATCCCAGATGACATTTGTGACTAATTTGGTTTTTTTTGTTTGTTGTTTGTTAGTAAAACACTGTATCAGTCACCATAGGAACACAGAAGGAGTAGGACTAAGGTATTGCCCCTGAGTAAATACCTCTCTGGGAAAAGAAAGAAATACCTGTAAATGAGTAGCTTTTACCCAAGAAGCAGGAGGTATGAGCTCACGTAGAGTCAAATAAAACCTGGGCTAAATATCCTCACTGAAATGGGCCCATACAACTCAAAGTGATAACCAGCTGTTGAAAAAGCAGAATTCATGTCTCAAGTCAGAAACGAACACAGTCGGCCAGGTGCGGTGGCTCACGCCTGTTATCCCAGCACTTTGGGAGGCCGAGGCAGGCAGATCACCTGAGGTCAGGAGTTTGAGACTAGCCTGGCCAACATGGCAAAACCCCATCTCTACTAAAAAGTACAAAAATTAGCCAGGTGTGGTGGTGGACGCTTGTAATCCCAGCTACTCAGGAGGCTGAGGCAGGATAATCGCTTGAACCTGGGAAGCAGCGGTTGCAGTGAGCCGAGATCACGCCACTACACTCCAGCCTGGGCAGAAGGGTGAGAGTCTGTCTCAAAAAATAAAAAAAAAAGAAAAGTAATGAACACAGTCTTTGTCACATAGGAAGATGCTCAGCAAATGCTTATGGCAGGGCCTGACTTGCTGAAGAATTGGGAAATTGTATTTACCAGGAAAGCTAATAGAGGTTGCAGAATGTTAGAGTTATGAAAGTGCACAGAACATTTAGAAAACTTCAAGTAATTCCAAAGACTGAGTAGGCAGGATGCAGGAAGAGAAAGGAAAGAAAAGGAGAAAGGAAAAGGAAAGAGAAATGGAAGAGAGAGAGAAAAAAAGGGAGAGGAGGGAAGAAAGGAGGGAAAAAGAAAAGAAATTTAATTCACAGCTGCAAGAGTAACACAGCTAATACTAAGTGTTTACTGTACACAAGTACCCATGCTAACAGCTTAACCTGACATCATTCCTTCTAACCCAAAAACAACTCCACAAGGCATGTCATACTGCGATTCCTGCTATTAAAAAGGCAACAGTGCTGTTCAGAAAAATTATCATCTGCCCAAGATTGGGCAGTTAGTGAGGGCAGAGCTCAGCCTGTTCTGCTACTGAGTAAGATGCCAGCCTCCTTCCTCTCCCAAAAGAGAACTGGAAGTTAAATTGGCCATATTTTTAATGATTTTTGAATATTTGTTTTCAGGCTACTAAGCCATTTTTGCTCAATTAAAATTTTACCTAGTATAAGGGTGGAAGTGAATCCTCAGTAAGGAAACCTCAACTGAGGTGTCTTGAGGCCCCAGTTGCCCAGCCCCAACCTGGGGTTCCCCAAGATGCAGCTTAAAAACGGATGATCTATATGATAATGTCTCATTTAAATCATTTCTGAAGTTTTCTTTGCCTAGGAACTGTCAAGTTACTTCAAGGCCTGTGTCCTCTGTTTAAAAAGAAAAAATCTGTTGAAAAATCCTTTTGAAATTTCTCATCAGCCCTCTGAGATAAACAAGTAACCTTGGAAATCTATGGGTAAAGAGTATACTGGACGCAGCATGTCCTGATCCTCTAGAATCTATCTGTGTTGCAGAAACGGCAGTGTTTGTTTTTCCATGGTGTGTATGACTTCTTGCCTGTGTTGCAATGCATTTTGACCTTGTTCCAATACAGACAGGCTAGTGAATGTGGCAAGCTGCCCAAGGAGAATGAGATGCTTGGTGACAGTATCAACTGTCCTTCAAGCTCAATCTCACCTTGGCGCTGAAATCCAAACTGACCCAATCCCAAAGTTCTGGGAGCTAGAGATCCTCGCTGTATCCTACTCCTGTCACAGTACAGACTCTAGTCCTGGAGAATTCATGATAATAAAAATAATAACAATGTTAAGAGCTGACATTCTAGCATTCTGTGGGCTAGGTTACCTAAGCTGTAGTAGATCTCTCTTGTTTTCACTGGCTCAACACTCATTACCCCACTTCTGATACCAGTTTCTGTATCAGCTAGAATTTTGTAGTTGCAAGCAACAGATTATTCTCTCTTATTTCATTACATCAACTCTATAAAGTAAATAGTGTTATTATCCTCAATTTTAAAAATGACAAAATTGAGCATCAACTAGCTAAAAATGACCTGCCCAAGGCCACACAACCTATAAGTGGTGGAACTAGGACTCAAACCTACATTTCTGTGATGTCAGATCTGCATTATTTTAACCACTCCAAATTCTGATACATTAGTGTTGGTGCGTTAGGAAGACCTATGTGGTGAAATGGAAATGGACAAATTAGTATTATAGGTCATGGTGATTATTTGAATAAACCCAGGGCAGGATGAATGGTGAAAAAGGTATCTGTTCTCAGCCATAAGCACAAAGAGAAAGGTCAGCATGTCGGTACAGTTCAGTTCCATTCAATGGTTATTGATACTCCAGCCCTTCCCAGTGGAACTGACATTGAGCCGGCTTTTGCAAAGGCAAGCAGGAGTTTTCTAGGCAAAGGTGTAGGAAGGATGTTTCTGGCATTAGGGATGGTATGGACAAAAGCCCTCATTCTGTCCTGCAACACAGTTGTACTGAGCAGTTTCTGTGGGCTACAGTGAAATGGGCCTGGGGATCCAAAGAGAAATAGGCATAAGGCTGATGGAACCTGTCATGTTCCTGGCCTCTGTGCTGGACAGTTGGGAAATATAGATGACCCAGATAAAGTTCTTGTCCTTAGGTAGCTTACAGTCAAGCAACTTGAACATACCTAACTTAAATTTTTGCTAGAAACCGCAAGTGTGTAAGAATTGCACTGTCACAGCTTGGTAGGAAACTAGCAAGGGGTGGGCATGCCTTTCCCTCTGCATTTCTAGCGAAGAATATAGAAACTTCTTTCCAAGGAACTCCAGTTACTGGGCACCTGCTATGCACCAGGCACTGCATGTACCATACCCACAACACACAAGTAACTCATAGACCATTGTTAAATGCTCCGGGAATTTGGCAGATTAGAAAACCAAGGCTCAGTGAGCCTGAGGAACTTACTCAAAATCAAACAGCAAGTAAGTGGCAAGCCTCAGAGAGAAACTACTGTAAACACCTCTCTGAAAACAGCTTTCCTGGTAGCCGTGTCTTGGCTTTCCTACTTAAATTGCGTGTACTTTTAAGATTCAATCTTTCGATGCCCTCTAAAGTGGACCTCCCCTGGTTCCCCGAAGACCAAATCAAATAACTGGCTGTAATCAATCATTGTATGGGAATGCAGAATTTGGTTAACTAAATGTTCTGCACGTTTGAGATGCCTCATGGCATACGAGGACAAGCAGACTTAAGAGAATCAAAATACAATTAAATAGACTTCATATACATATGTGCACATGTGCGTGCACAAGCATGCACACAGACGATCCCCACCCTCCCCCCGCCCCACCCACCAAGCGGAATGTCAATTTAGTTCATTCATGATTCCGGTGGCATCCTGGGTTCCTGCGTGGCCCCTGGGTGCTGATTCTTGTCAGTTACCTTTCCTTTACAGCCGTCTGAAGGAAGGGCTGGTGTGTTAAGAGTTCTCATTGATGGAACATCAGATAAACTGCCTCTTAGAAAGGCATATGTATGTTTAAAATGAAAAATGTGTTTCTTACAAATGTCCTGTGAAAGCACTGAGGTTTTGTGAAATGGTTTGCCGGTCCATTCAAATGCAATCAGTGTGTTTTAATGCCACATCATTTTTGTCAGTACAAAAAGGTAAATCCAATTAAAACTGATAGGGTTGTATCATCCAGGTAGTTCTCCAGTTTGTGCTGCCTGTCTTTGTAGAAGGCGGTACTGTCCCCTTGGTGTCCCCAGCATACTTTTTGTAGCCTCCCCTGAATGCCCATGCTTCAATTCATCTGCTGTCTCACTTCATATCACAGGGACCTACCTATAGGTCTGCCTCCCCCAGTGTTCTGTGCGTTCCTTGAGGACAGGTGCCACAACCGTCTTACCCACTCCTGTCCCAGGCGTTTGTCACAGGGCCTGACCTATTGAAGAAGTGGAAGTCATATTTTTCCCAGGAGACCAAACAGTGCTTGCACAGTCTTAGAGTTGTGAAAGAACACAGAATATTTAGAAAACTTGAAGTAATTCCAAAGATTGAGTAGGCAGTGCCAGGTCACAAACAACCTTGTGTGCCTTACCAAGGGGTAAGGACATTGTCCTTCAGATGATGGAGAGCTGCTGAAGGTACTGAGTCAAAGGGTGACATGGTCAGACTCATGTTTTAGGTAGATCCTGCAGCTGTTTCCTGGAGGACGAGGTAGAGAGGAGCCTGGAGGCCGGGCCAGCATTTTATCCAGTTCACTTTTCCTCAGTTGCTCATGGTGGCTGGAATTATGCCTGTGGAGTCCAGGAAAACATACTCTTTAGCATTTTTCATACCTTTTCCCCCGTATCTTAGCAAAATAAGTCTCTGTAAATTTGGACTACTTTTTAAACTTAGAGAAAAAAGTCAACTTTTATTTTAGATTCAGTGGATACATGTGCAGGTTTGCTCCAGGGGTATTCTGTGTGATGCTGAGGTTTTGGGTATGAAGGCCCCCATTACCCAGGTAAGTGAGCATTGTATCTACTAGGTTATTTTTCAGCCTTTGCCCTCCTCCTCTCCCTTCTCTAGTAGTCCCCAGTGTTTGTTTCCATTTTCAAGTCCATGAGAACCCAATTTTTAGCTCCCACTTATAAGTGAGAACATGTAGTATTTAGCTTTCTGTTCCTCTGTTAATTCACTTAGGACAGTGGCCTCCATCTGCATCTATATTGCAGCAAAGGACATGATTTTGTTCTTCTCATGGCTGCACAGTGTTCCATGGTGTATATGTACCGCATCTTCCTTACCCAGTTCACCATTGACAGGCACCTAGATCGATCCCACGTCTTTACTATTGTTAATAGTGCTTCAGTGAACATACAAGTGCGTGTGCTTTGACTGCATTTGAATCAGGGATTTGCCTTTTTTCCACTTCTTTTGCTCTTGTCTCTTCTTCGGCGAGTCCTGCACTTGGCCTTTATTCACTGTTGCTCTGCAACCCTGGAATTCCCTGATTTTTCCAGTAGGTGAGAAGATGTCAATAAGGTCCTTGCATAAACTCTCTGGAGTGTGGAGGAGAAAGCAGTGGCAGCGTCTCCTCCTCCCCCAGATAAGCCCTGGGGAAAGATGTGTTAGAATCCACTCACAAGATGGAAGGATGGGTTAGAATCCTTTCACGAGATGGAAGGATGGGTTAGAATCCATTCACGAGGTGGAAGGATGGGTTAGAACCCATTCACGAGGTGGAAGGATGGGTTATAATCCATTCACGAGGTGGAAGGATGGGTTAGAATCCATTCACGAGGTGGAAGGATGGGTTAGAACCCATTCAGGAGGTGGAAGGATGGGTTAGAACCCATTCAGGAGGTGGAAGGATGGGTTAGAACCCATTCACGAGGTGGAAGGATGGGTTAGAATCCATTCATGAAATGAAAGGATGGGTTAGAATCCATTCATGAGGCAGGGGGAGGAGGAAACTTGCTGGACTTCAGATTTTACAGGCACACAGGAAAAAGACACACACCCTGGACAGAGGTTCTACCTGTGTCAACTCCTGTTGTGCAACTTATACTCAACAGCAGTCCCCTTGAAGGGAATTAGGAGGCTTCAGAAGGCAGCTGCAGTTTCCTGTTTGTTTCCTGCGTCTGTGTCTACAGAAATGGATCACATTCCCGAAGTTTATTCACCACGGGGAAAGCGGGATTGAAAACAGTTCAGGCTCTGGCCCTGGGGCACTGAGGTCTGCGTCTCCCCTCCACCACTCATAAGACCTGGCACAAGCTATGAAAGCTCTTCCAATCTTAGTTTATTAATCCTCAAATGAGTATTCCCTGGATGGGTTATTGTAAAATTAAAGGAGGATGAGCACTTAACACTTGGTGAGCGACAAAGGGAAATCTTTCTGCAATTGTTATTATGAAGCATTTTCTCATGAGTATCCTGACTCTGGGATTCCTTCCCCCAAATCATCCCCCAGTTCACTGGGCAAAGACATAGGGAGGAGCATTCCTGGCAGAGGGTATGGAATGGGCAGAGATGTGGATACAGAAATGGATGATGGGCCAGGCACAGGGCCTCATGTCTGTGGTCCCAGCACTTTGGAGGCTGAGGCGGGCAGATCACCTGAGGTCAGGACCAGCCTGGCCAACATGGCGAAACCCCATCTCTACTAAAAACATTAAAAAAAAAAAATAGCTGGACATTATGGTGCACGCCTATAATCCCAGCTACTCAGGAGACTGAGGCAGGAGAATCTCTTGAACCCAGGAGGTAGAGGTTGCTGTAAGCGGAGATCGTGCCACTGCACTCCAGCATGGGTGACAGAGCGAGACTCTACCTCAAAAAAAAAAAAAATGAATGATGGACTGAGCCCTTCCTATGGGGCAGGTGCTGTCTGTGCTGAGCATAGAAGCCACAGAGATGAACTCTGCATATCGGGCCTCCACTTGGGCATGCATTAAGCAGTGAATATTTACTGAGCACCTTCTATGTGTCAGGTCCTGGAGGAACGGAATGGAATTGGACTCAATGTCTGCTCATCCCAGGACTACAGCCATGGTCCTGAAAAGCACTGTCCAAGGTGCTGCCCCATAGTCCAGATGCTGGTTCTGTTGGCAGACAGATGGGCACCAGCTGCTCCAGGCACGGGAGAGGATGGTTCTGCCCCTACCCCGTTGCTTGACAGAAGGTCCTTTCCATCTCCGTGTGAGCCTCCTTTGTTTTCCAGGGTCCGCTGGTGGTTGGTCCTTTGGGGAACCCAGAGGGCCCCTGCTTAAGCCCATCAGCCTGCTGGAGAGGCCAAGAGCCTGCCAACTCTGCAAGACATCCCAGCTCCATCACCTTTGCAATTTCCTTCTCCCTCCTCATGCTCCTGGCAGCCACAGGCTTGGTTTCTGTGCAATGGAGTGAGTCTTGGGCAACTCTTAGAGAAGCTCATTCCATGTAGCTTGCTTTCTGAAATTAAAGACTTAAAAATAATCCTAGAGTGAACAATTCCATACCTGCAAATTTGATCCTACAGAAACCTATCATGCCCACATGTGAAAAGATAGTTATGCAAGGGTGTTCAATGGAGCAATATCTGTAAGAGGGAGAAAATGGAAATGACCTAAGTGTCCATCACTAGGGCATTGGCTATATCCATTCTTTTTTTTTTTTTTTTTTTTTGAGACAATTTCACTCTTGTCACCCAGGCTGGAGTGCAATGGCGCAGTCTCAGCTCACTGCAACCTCTGCCTCCCAGGTTCAAGCGATTCTCGTGCCTCAGCCTCCCAAGTAGCTGGGATTACAGGCGCCCACTACCATGCCTGGCTAATTTTTTTTGTATTTTCAGTAGAGACCGGGTTTCACCACGTTGGCCAGGATGGTCTCAATCTCTTGGCCTCATGATCCGCCTGCCTTGGCCTCCCAAAGTGCTGAGATTACAGGCATGAGCCACCACGCCCGGCCGGCTATGCCCATTCTATAGGATCCTGTGCAACCATTAAAAGGATGAAGTCTGCTTATACATGCTGATGAGTCGGAGAAGCAGCATATGTCATTACACAAAAATCCATGTATATACATGTTCCCGTTTATATAATAACAAATGGATATAAAAATAGCATCTACCTCTTAGGGTTGTCATGAGGATTAAGTGGATTAATAGATGCAAATACCACATAGGAGGCATTCAAGTGTTAGATGATGATGATGTTGCTATTGCTGGTATTTCAGTCTTTATCTTGCTGTGATCTAAGCTTTCATAATGATTTTAAAAGCATAGGAAAGGGTCACAATAGGTCCTGCCATTATCTTGTTTTCTATACATTGGGTTGATCACAGGAGGGTGAGCTTTTTGCCTCTGTGGAGTGTGCAGTTCTCCTGTAGTGGCACAGCCCTCGATGGAGCCATGTGCCTGGGGTCACCAACTCATCTTCATTTGCTCAGGACCATCCAGTTTTAAAACTAAAAGTCCTGTGTCGTGGGAACTCCCTCAGTCCTGGGCAAACCAGGACAGTTGACCCCTTCCATGTGTGGCCCTGGCAGCCCAGTTGATTTAGGAAATATACAGACACGTGGTCGTTAATGTTTTTAATGTGTAACAGGAAAAAAAAATAACATACAAGTGGTACATCAGAATGGAATATTATTCAGCCTTAAAAAGGAAAGAAATTCTAAGGTATGATACAATATGGGTGAGCCTTGAGGATACAGTGCTAGTTAAATAAGTCAGCCAGCAAAACAAAAATCCTGTACAATTCCACTTATGTCAGGTACCTAGAATAGTTAAAATAGTAGAGAGGAAGTAGAATGGGGGTTGCCAGGGGCTATAGAACAGAGAAATAGAGAATTATTATTTAACAGGTAGAGAGTGTCAGTTTTGCAAGACGAAAAGAGTTCTGGAGATGGATATTGGTGATGGTTGCACAACAATGTGAATCCATCTAGTACCACTGAACTGTACACTGAAAAATGGTTAAGATGGTCTACACACATATCACCCTGAATGCACCCAACCTTGTCTGATCTCAGAAAAATGGTTAAGATTGCAAGACTCTCTCTCCAAAAAAAAAAAAAAAAATGTATATCAGATATCCTAAACATTGGTGCATAAGATAAAGCTAAAATGGTATTTAAATTAAATATACATACGAAATAACTTAAAGATTATGGGTACACTAGAAGCAGAAGTTGGGGAAACACTGTTGTTGTCTATTCTCAGCTCAGATTGAAAGTGCCTCAACCCTCAACTTCCTCAACTTGCCTGACTTCACAGTCCCTCATGCACCAGCATAGTCTTTCCTTTGTTTTTGTTTTTGTTTTTTTGTTTTGTTTTGTTTTGTTTTGAGACAGAGTTTCACTCTTGTTGTCCAGGCTGGAGTGCAGTGGCGCCATCTCGGCTCACTGCAACCTCCACCTCCCGGGTTCAAGCGATTCTCTTGCCTCAGCCTGGGATCACACGCGCATGCCACCACACCTGGCTACTTTTTTTTTTTTTGAGACGGAGTCTTGCTCTGTCGCCCAGGCTGGAGTGCAGTGGCGCAATCTCGGCTCACTGCAGGCTCCGCCTCCCGGGTTCACGCCATTCTCCTGCCTCAGCCTCTCCGAGTAGCTGGGACTACAGATGCCCGCCACCACGCCCAGCTAATTTTTTTTTTTTTTTGTATTTTTAGTAGAGACGGGGTTTCGCCGTGGTCTCGATCTCCTGACCTCGTGATCCACCCGCCTCGGCCTCCCAAAGTGCTGGGATTACAAGCGTGAGCCACCGCGCCCGGCCACCTGGCTAATTTTTGTATTTTTAGTAGAGACAGGGTTTCACCATGTTGGTCAGGCTGGTCTCTAACTCCCGACCACAAATGATCCACCCGCCTTGGCCTCCCACAGTGCTGGGATTACAGGCATGCCTGGCGTCCCCATAGTCTTTCATGTGTGTTTCTGCCCCACAATGGCTCGTTCATTGCAGTCCAGGAGGACTTACTCTGGTGTCCCCTGGGCTCTGTGCACACCTGGCAGCATCAGAGGTTTGAAATCCTGAATCCTGACATTCACAAAATCCTGCATATAACTTTGGCTTTAGTCGTGCCGCCTCATCATTGGGCTGTGAGCACCTCTGGGTCCTTGACAGTATCCTGCAGTCGGGAAGGGGTTCTGGGGCATGAGTGCCAGGTGAGCACCAGGAGCCCAGAGAGATGCAGTTGGCTTTCTGTTGGGCTCCTTCCTAGTGGAAGCTGAGTAGGCTTCATCTCTTGTCACTTGACACCAGCAAACAGGCATTGCTTGCTTGCTTCTGTGTGCCCAGGGCACCTTTTGCATACAGCCTGGGCTCCTGGGTGCTGTGGGAACCTGAGAACTCTGCCCTCTCTTCCTTCATATCTTCATGTCCAGAGCTGTTATATAGATAAGACACACACACAATGGTGCCATGGCCCTCTGGGAGCCAGTCCCTATGTCTGACACCATCCGGGAAGGGACCTTGGACAAATCCCCGGGAAGGGGCCTTGGACATCTCTTAAACTGTGCTCTGCAGAACATTCCCTGGGTCTTATGCACAGAAAGCCTTCCAAGTTCAAATCAGGTTGGGTCTTTACACTGTTTTCCACAGTTCAAGGTGTCTTAAGCTTCTGATGTTCAAGATGGTAATAATAATGCTATTATATAATAGCTGACATTTATCAAGGGCTTACTATATGTCAAGTACTGTGGCACAGGTATTAGGTGCATTGTTTTTATTTAATACTCTCAAGACCTAAGGCTTATTGAAATGAAAGTAATTCATTCATCGTCCCGGCTCTCCAGAAGAAAGCATGAGTAGCAGATAAAGATGGAAAGTAGAGAATTAACTACTGATAGTCATACATGACTTAGAGCAATGCTTCTGAAACTTTAAAGAGCACATGCATCATCATCGGGAATCTTGTTTAAAAACACATTTTTGCTCAAGAGATATTGGGTGAGCCCTGTTGCTCAGTAAGTATTGGGTGGGGCCTGAAGTATGGCATTTCTAATAGCAGTGGGCTGCAGACCAGGCTATGAATAGGAAGACATTATCGCACCTGTATTTTTTTTCTTCTGCACTTGAAATGGAATACATTCATTTATTCACTCAGTCATTCATTCATTCACTATCATTTGTAGAGGCAGTCTCGTAGTAGAGAACACAAGCTGTGACATTTGTCCCCAGGTTCCAGTTCTGGTTCTGCACTTTACTAAATGGATGATTTATCTGAGGCTCGGTTGCCCGTCTGTAAAATGAGACTGAAGTGAAATTCCTTTTTTTTTTTTTTTTTTTTTTTTTTTGAGACAGAGTCTCACTCTTTCACCCAGGCTGGAGTGGGGTGGAGCGATCTGGGTTCACTGCAACCTCCACTTCCCAAGTTCAAGCAATTCTCCAGCCTCAGCCTCCCGAGTAGCTGGGACTACAGGTGTACATGCCCACACCTGGCTAATTTGTATTTTTAGTAGAGACAGGGTTTCACCATGTTGGCCAGGCTGGTCTCAAACTCCTGACCTCAAGTGACCCACCTGCCTCGGCCTCCCCAAGTGCTGGAATTACAGCATGAGCTACCACACCCAGCCAAAATTTACACTTTTTAGCATCATCGTGAATATCAAATGCAATAAAATGTGGCAAAAGTCTTTCCCCATGGCCTAGGCCATGGTGCACATTTAGTAAATGGCTGGGACTTGGAAGATTATTGTATTATACATTTTTTTATTCATTTCAGACAAGATTCTCATATGGCTCCCAGTAAGTTTATTTTAACATTTATTTCTTACTTATTTCAGCAGACTTCCCAGTGGCTCCAATGGTGGTAGCAACAGGCCCCAGTTATCCTCAGGAAGCAGAGGAACTGGCATAGACCAAGAGACATGATTTCTAATCATTTCAGCAAAAAGTAGGAGGAAATTGATGATGAGACAGATACAAGGGATGAACTATGGGAACCATTTGGCAAATGACTCCACCAGAAAAGGAGAGTGAGAAACATGTGTGAGCGGAAGAGAGAGAGAGAGAGAGAGAGAGAGCGAGAAACTGGAACGGGGTAAAATGTCAACAGATCGCAAGCTGTTAATTATCTGGAGAGAACTAAATATTATGTAGGCAATTATCGACAGGCGTCTGAAAGCAACAATAGGAGAATTTGGTCCTCAGCCAAATTCCATCTCCCTTTGGAGAAGGACTGGGGGGATGGGCTTTAGCATTCAGAGCAAGCATTTCACACAGAGGGAGAGCGAGGGGCCCGGGCCCCTAGGAAGAGGGGTAGGCAGGGGTCCCCCCGCCCCACCCTTCCAGACAATCCATCAGGATCCTTTGCCAAGCACACAGTGTTTGGCTTTGAAAGGCGGCTTTGCCCTAAAGCTCTGGGCCTTGAAACCTCAGCCCCCTCCTCATCCACCCTCCCTCCCCCAAGATGTCATCTTTTGAGACGATTTCATGTGGAAGCATCGCTAAGTAAATTCGCTAAATGCCTATTCATCCCCATCAGATGGGGACTCGGTGAAGCGGTAAATGTGAAAATGGCCCCAGCTCACAGCCCTGAAAGGCGCTTTCTGGGATTGCCAAATGGAACTGCAGCCGCTGACCCTGGGAGGCCTGAGGCTTCACGAGAAGGGGGCCCAGGAGCCCCGGCCCGGCCCCTTCGATCCTCCCACTAAGGGTGTCTGAGAGACCTTATTTATTATTCCAACTGCCGGGGACCCATTCAGAGGTTAACTTGTCCCGTATTCATCAGGACAACAATAATGAACTGTCGTGGAGAGTGGTGAGGGGGTTGGTAAATAAGAGCTGTTAAAACGCGGAGTTGGAATGGGCCTCTTTATGGTTTGGAGAGAAACATTGCTTAAATTTTTTTTATAGGCCGATTTAGTTTCCACCTCTCCCAGCAACTTATTAAAGAGGCCCTGTCCCCACAAACTACAGGTAACAGAGTCGGAGGCACCAGTGGACTTTACCTTGTCATGCACGATGGGGTTTAACCACGCAGGAGATGCACCATTATAGGGACACGTGGGGTTAGCCCTTCGTGAACATCCCCTGGGTTCACCTCTATGCCCATCAGCAAGGTTTAGCTTTCCGTGTGTGTGTTGTATTCAACTCCCTGCGGACACACGGGGTTTTTCTGGCGCCTGCCACGGCTAGAATGGCTGGTTTTGAATTTCTGTTTATTTTAGTCATAGGATGGGACATGAGCAGCACTCCTTTTCACTGCAGCATCTCTTAACTGCTTTGTGCCCACTCCGCTGGAATTATGAGTTGGTCAACATGAGTCATCCAATGAGAGAACAGGGGCTTGGAGTGGCAAGACTGCAGAGTCACAGGGAAATAAGGGAGGGGGTGAGCAGTAGGGGCAGCTCAGACCAAAGAGTTGGGAGGCAGATAGAGCAGGACGACGTGCATTGATTGTGCACCTACTGTGTGCCCTTTAAATCCACCCAGTTGTCCATTCAGTATATATGCATGATGGACCTACGAGGTGCTGGGCATGTTTAATTCTCAACCTAGGTGCATTCAGAGAAAGCTACCATTCAGTAAGGTTAAATGACATCCTTGGACACACAGCTGACTCAGTCATGGAGTTGGGATCTGTCCCCAGATCTTTCTGTTTCTGCCCAAGCATTGCTTTCTAAGGCACTGTCCTGCTTCTCAAAGGTCTAGCTTCTATTATAATCCCAGAGATGTTTTTTATCTTTCTGCTCTCTTCTCTGTTCCTCCCATTTGAAACAATAGTTAACGCTCTCCTTCGAAGTAAAAATGCCGAAGCAGAGAAGGCTGGTGATAAAGGAGCTGTCACATCAGCACCATTTACCTGTTTGGGTTTATTCAGCAGAAGAGGCGACTGTGTTTCTGGCAGATGGAGACCCGTGTGACTGCCTTTTAAAATACTGTCACAGCTGTATGCGCAAGCTGATTAGCTGTGACTACACTGCTAGTGCCGAGATTGATGGCGATAAATTTGGGATAACAATGCTGGCAACAATGTCACTCGTTTGTATTGGGCTTCATATTTTTTAAAGCTCTCTCAATCAGTGGCCCCGTGGTTATCAAGGACTTGGTATCTGTCCATTCATTGATGCATTCATTGCTCAAAGTGCATTTGAAGGAGTCAGTTTGAATGCACATCACTTTGATTCATTTGTTTATTCAACAAATATTAATATAGCTCCTACTGTATGCCAGTGTTGAACAAATCCAGCTGGGCTCTGTCCTCATGGAACTTACATTCTATCGTAAGCAAGGTCAGTGCTTTCAGCTGGTGATACAAGAGTCAAGTATTATAAACAGAGTGATGTAATAAAGGTGGGGAGAGAGGGGGAGGCAGGTACTACTTTAGGTTAAGTGGTGGGAAAAGGTCTCTCTAAAGAGGTGGTATTTGAAAGGAGACCTGATGACAAGGCCAAGCCAGCAATACCGGGAGAAATTTCCCAGGCAAGCAAATGCAAAGGTCCTGAGGTTGCTGTGCATTTAGCTTCGGGCTGACTTGCTGTTTGCCAAGCCCAGTGCCAGGCACTGGAGATTCCCAAACAGGTGGAGCACCACACTTGCCCTCACAGAGTCTCCAGTATATTGGAGTATAGAGGAGAGAAATGCACAAACAGCCCATTTTAACATAGTGTGATAGAGTCAGTGATGGTGACATAAAAATGGCGAGATAAAGAGGATGCGTCATGAGCCTGTGTGCAAGTGATCAGAGAAGGCGCTTCGAGCAGACTGACATAATCGGTGAAACTTGGTTTCTGTGACAAAGACAGTACCCATGGTCTCTGGCCTGACTCTCCCCTTGGTTTGTTTCCACAGGACAAATGACCAGTTGGTGGCGTTTCTCTCCCGATACCGAGATATGAATTTCTTGAAGTCACACGGCCGGGACAATGCAAGGTAGCACCTCAACCTCTACCCCTGTACAAAATGGAAATGAAAATCTGAGCGATCATTTGGGGACTTTTCTAGGCTGGTTTCACGCGACCACAGAAAGGTTGAAGGTGGGAGAAAGGCTTGGCACCAGCTGTCCTTCGCCGTGTCTGTGCGGGATCTGAAGTAGTCCCTCCTGTCAGCCAAGAACAAAGATAACCATAGATGTTTCCCATAGTGTTACACACAGCCCTTTTGATTACTTCCCCCAGGGACTTCCACGAGTCCAATATCTCATTGCAGCAACCTTTTCAGTAGGGCACCCACGGTTAATTCCCATTTTATTGATGGGAAGACTGAGGCCCATCATGTAAGCAACGTCCCCAGATCGTTCATTCAGTCAGCCAGTCATTCAAATAATTAACAAGCATGGGCATGTGCCAATTGCTGTTCTAGCTGCAAACCAGACCAAGTCCTTCCTCTCAGGGAATTGACCTGTAGTGGAAAAGAGTGTCATACCAGCATGGATTTGAACCCAGGGGTCCTGATCCCAGCCCCATGTCCTCCTCACTCCCTCACTGGTACCCAACACATCAGCAGGGGTCGGAGGCACCCAGAACCCCAACCCAGATCCCTCACACCTCTCTCGCTTAAAATGAACAATGTCAAAAAAAAATAGCATCTCTACAATTCAGCATTGAGCTGAGCCCAAGTCTCCATGATCATCCATCAGCTAGAAGGGATACAGTATTGAGCGCCCCCTGTAGGTGACATCACGTGATGGGATTCCTCATTCCAATATAAAATACCATTAAAGGCCGGGCGCAGTGGCTCATGCCTGTAATCCCAGCACTTTGGGAGGCCAAGGCGGGCAGATCATGAGGTCAGGAGTTCGAGACCAGCCTGACCAACATGGTAAAACCCTGTCTCTACTAAAAATACAAAAATTAACCGGGCGTGGTGGCACATGTCTGTAATTGCAGCTACTCAGGAGGCTGAGACAGGAAAATCACCTGAACCTGGGAGGCGGAGGTTGCGATGAACCAAGATCGCACCATTGCACTTCACCCTGGGCAACAGAGTGAGACTCCATCTCAAAAAAAAAAAAAAGAAAAAAGAAAAAAAAAAAAACACCGTTAAAAACCAGTCCAGGGTGGCTCTGACATCCTGGGGTCTTGTTCTAGCCTTGAACCTGGCAGTGCTTGGGATCATTTCAGCTTGTTAACGTGCATGGTTTAGCTCTCAGAGTGTTTTGTTTTGTCTTGTTTTCATTCAGGTGCTTCATTTGAAAATTAATAGCCCCATTTAAAAACAGCAGTATTTCCTATGAAAATCCAGATTGCTAGCCAGTCTTAAAAAACCTGAAGGTCCATTAAGTCTGTGCCTGAATTTTCTCTTGGCAGTTATTTCCTCGATCTTACGTCGCTCGGTCCTCGCCTGTCCCCGTTCCCCAACCCAGTCCCCGACCACATCTCTGTTTGTAATCTCTGCTTTAAATCTTCACTGCCGTTGCTGGTGGGAGTGTCGTTTTGGCTGGCTCTGTGACAGTTTACCCAGTTATCCACAGCATGGGAGGAACAAAAGCAAGCAGGTAGCTCCATCTCTTGAGCTTTAAAGAAGTAATCTGGCTGGGTGTGGTGACTCAACGCCTGTAATCTCAGCACTTTGGGAGGCTGAGGCGGGCGGATCACCTGAGGTCTGGAGTTCAAGACCAGCCTGGCCAACATGGTGAAACCCCATTTCTACTGAAAATGCAAAAATTAGCCGGGTGTGGTGGTGCACACCTATAATCCTAGCTACTTGGGAGGCTGAGGCAGGAGGATCGCTTGAACCTGGGAGTCGGAGGTTTCCGTGAGTGGAGATTGCACCATTGCACTCCAGCCTGGGCGACAGAGGGAGACTCTGTCTCAAAATAGGAAAAAAAAAAAAAAAAAAGTAACCCTAGAATCCTTGTATTGTATCATTTTTCTAAATTGAAACTTTGATTTCATTCTGCTATTTATGGATTGTTCCTGCCCTACTCACAGCCTACCTTCTTTACATTAAAAAGGAGGCCTCTTTCTGCAACACCCGAACTTGAAGATACTCTGTAAATTAGCACAGATTAGTTTACTACATTCAGGCCACTAAGAGTACAGAGGCCTGGCTGGATGAGTAACAAGAATCACAGCCACTGTGTATTGTGCACCTACTAAGTGGGCCCTTTTTGTATAGGATCCAAATTTGTTTTCACAGCCACTCAATGCAGCTATAAGAATTATTCTCCCCATTTATCAAGCTTCTGGAGTTTTTTACCTGATTTTTCTGAAGATCACACAGCTGGTTAAATGCTAGAATTTGAACCCAAGTTTTTCTGGCCCCATAGCTGCAGGAGCAAAGTGGGGCTGGGCAAGGATTCCATGGAGGTGGTTAATTGTCAGAAGTGGCTCAGACCTTGGTATTCCTCGCCCTCAGGTAGAGAAGGAAAAACCCTTCTTCTTCTCCAGGTAGCAGCTAATAGGTGATTTGTGCAAAGTTGTGTCTCGAGAAAGGAGCCCATTGTACACGTATCAACTTGTGTGTGAATTACATCCACCCTAGTATTAACTATTTCGGCCTAGTCAGGATTTATTCTCTGAGCACTATTTGTCAGGCACTGTGCTAGGAATTGAGTATAGCACAAGTTAAAAGCAGAGACTGTGAGGTTACACCTTCTGGTTTGGAATTCTGATCTACTGTGTTCTAGCTGTGTTGCATTGGGTGAGTGACTTAACCTCTCTGAGCTGGTTTCATAATATTATGTGAAAATATTAATAGACCTACACTCATTTAGTCACTGAGAGGATTAAATGAGATGCTGCATATACAGCATTTGGCATAGTAAGTGTTTATGATGATGGTGATAGCGATGATTATGTCATTGTTAGGATAAGCACAGAACTAAATTGTTGCTGGTAGGAGAAAGAAATAGATGGAGAATGGGCCTGAATTGTGCCTCTAGGTGCTTGAGTACATTTTGTATAATTGATGTGCATCCGTAATTGACAGGTGGTACCCAAATGTCTTGGGACAACATAAGTCTTAGGCTAAGGAAATGTTTCTTACACCTCCCTCCAAGACCCTAAAACCCAAAGGTCTCTTGACAGAATAGCTCACAAGTTCCAACTCTTGAGCGTGAGTCCCCAGCTGGGATTTTCTCATTTACAGGAAGTTAGGGCAGTGATTCAGCATTAATTTAATAGTAAAACAAGCCAATGTCCCATTCACTGGCCACTTCCCTCTTTGTTAGCTGTGGCCTCACCTGCTGCATGAATAAGCCTACCTATAGCCCATCATCCATGGTCCCTCCCGAGTGACCAGAGCTGGGCATGGCTTGGCTCAAGTTCTTTCACTGGTGATGTGTTAGGGAGAACTCTTTTGGTGGGAAATGACAGAAACCCAGCTCAAACTAGCTTAAGGGTAAAGAACATTACCAGATCAGGTAACTAAAACATTAGGGCTGGCTTCAGGTGTGGCTAAATCAAGCTGTGCAAATTATATCATCAAGCCCAGACTCTCTATTAGTTCTGTTTTTCTGTGGGTACATTTAATTTTCTGGCACTGGGTGGGGATTATTGGCAATATATATTAGCCTCCTTTTATAGATAAGGGAACTGAGACTCAAAAAGGTGAAGTTACTTGCTCAAACTCACAGCACTAGGGCAGCAGGGAGGACTCACGCCCAAGTGAGGGTTCAGAGAGTCCAAGCTCATAATTCTCACGTGATGAAGCCTCTCTGTGTTCTAGGCCTGCTTTCTTCCAACGCACTGGTGACTTTGAGGCAGCTACTCTGCTTCTCTTGACTTCATTTTCTCCCTTTGAAAAACAAAGGGGTTGCATGAGAAAGTCTCCAAATTCCCTTCCCATTCTGGTATTTCATGTGTCCAGACCAGCCCTGGTAAAAGAGGAGGTGCTGGAGGCAGAGATCTTGAAAGACAGAGTGATGGGGATGAACAAAGGCAAGCAGTGAAATACAGAATAGGCCACGGGGTTCCTCGGTTTTTAATTCCACGTAGCTCCTAATAGCAATGTTGACCTTCTGTCTTCATCTCCAGCCTTCAGCAGCCAATTTGGACTTCTGGCTCCCACTGTGAAGAGATGCCATAAAGGCAAACTAGTATTCTAATAGCTGCCAAGTTGGTCCTGATTGTTTCTGTTATTAAATGAAGGGAAGGGTTGTGTTCACTGTTTCTCCTTGCTTTCCTCCGAAAGTAAAGTCACTAGATACATTGCAAGACAGGTAGCACAGTTGTCATTTTCCCAGGCAGCCTCAGCAGGGCTTGAAGAAGCAGGTGGCCACACGTTTACTCTCAGCCTGAATAATCAGGTATTTGGAAACGTCCCTACAAGTCCCTGGCCTTGGCTCAGGGAGCGTCAGAGAAGTTTTTCAAATCTCTGAAACCTGTTCAAGTCTCAGTTGTGGGGACAGGCCTCTTCCAGGGAGCTGGAAAGTGAAAACTGGAGTTTCTCTGAGACTTTTCCTTCCCTGGTTGATCTAATTTCTCCACTTCATCCAGGGTCACCAGGGCCCCCATGTTAGCCCTGGGACACAGTGTGTGAAGTGCCAGAGCATAGATGCTGGAGTCCAGCCACCTGGGTCGAAATGCCAGCTCTTCCATACCACAGCCGTGGGATGTCAGCAAATGACTTCGACAGGCCATGCCTCTGTTTCTCCATCTTTATAAAATTCAAATAATGATCATGGGATTGGGGAGATGGAGCATCCTCACTGGCCACAGGAAGGCCCCAAGCTGGGCGCATTCCAGGACATTTTCTCATTTCACCTTCATTTAGCAGGTGTTACCCCATTTCAGAAATGAATACAGCTGAGGTTTGAGAGTCGCTTTACCTTACTCAAGGTCCTACAGCTAGTGAACGACAGAGCTGAGATGGAACCTGGTTCCATCTGACTTTAAGGCCTGTGTTCTTTTATTACTCCATAGTGACTGCTTTTGAGAGGACCTGCAGGTTTATGCTCTTGAGGTGTGCAGATGAAAGAAAATCCTGCTGAATGTAAATAGAATTATCTTTTTGCATGGGTGAGGGCAGGTCCTTCCCCTACTTCCTAGGGTCAGCGTTTTGCAAAGTGTGTTTATGTGCCACCAGGACATGGGGGATTCTTTTGGGTCCTTTATAAGTGGGCATGCTATGAAAGTTAGGTATTGATCTTACATGTATCAACAAATTTATAAAATTAGCTGCTGCAACTCATGACTTATGGATATTATGCTTCGAATAAGGCTACATTGAAAGAAAACAGTTGAAGCTATTTAAAGTTGGCTTAGAGGTCGGGCACAGTGGCTCACACCTGTAATCCCAGCATCCTGGGAGGCTGATGTAGGGGGATCGCTTAAGGCCAGGAGTTTGAGGCTTGCACCGCTGCACTGCAGTCTGGGTGACAAAGCGAGATCATGTCTCTAAAAATAATAAAGTTGGCTTACAGCAGAATATTAAGGGGCCTCTTGTATAGGATGCTACATAAAGCACATAGCATAGCAGTTAAGAATTCAGGTTCTGGAGCCACACTGTCAAGTTTCACGGGCCAGCTCTAATGCCCACTCACAGTGTGTGACCTGGGGTAAGTTACGTGAGTTACCTGTGTATCAGTTTTCTCATCTGTAAGATGGGAATGATGATAATCATACCAATCCCATAGAGTCATTGCAAGAATTAATATATGGAAAAGCCCTTGGGGACAGTTAGTTGCGCCTATTAAGTTGATAATGATCATAATGGTGGTGGTGGTAGTGGTGATAATGATGGTGTTGTTGACTTGAGAAGAATCTCGATGATAATATACACATGATTAAGATTTTACAAAAATGTTCAATAACTCTTATGTTCAGTAACTCTCATGTCCACTGGGGACATGGGAGATTCTTTTGGGTCCTTTATAAGTGGGCATGTGATGAAAGTTAGGTATTGACCTTATATGTATTGACAACAGTATATAAAATTAGCCACTCCAACCTATAATTTATGGATATTATGCCTAAAGTAAGGCAAAGCATAGTAAGAGAAACAGCTATCATTTCAAATATAAGAAAGCCAGGCAGGTAGATTCCAGCCCCAGGTCAGAAGTGGTATAGAGAAGTTTCTCTCTCTTCTCTGGTCTGCACCGCGTCTGCCAGAGGCAGCACTCTCCTGTTGGAGGCCGGGATGGCATCTGAGCTGCCTCCCTAGCTCCGCTTTTCTGACACTGAACTAATCATCAGACCCAAACCTCTTTTGATGTATAAACAAGCAAATGTTTTTAACCAAAAGTTGGCAAATCAGTTGAGAGCCTGGCCAGGAACCTCCTCCAGGCAAATCCGCATTCGGGAGGCCCTTTGGTGCCAGCTTGCTTATTGAGAGAAGAGCTCTCTTTCTGGCTAACTTGTAGCTCCATGATTGATGCGAGGAGATCATTAATATCTCATCTCCAATAGGGAAAGCAGATTGCATTTCTCTTTTGCTTTCCTTAAACCCAACTGATGCGTTCATGACTGTTTGCATGTTCACTTTATTTAATCCAATTATAGCAGCCACATCAAAATAAAGTCTGGCATTATGTAGGCACCCATAACAAAGCTGCACATACATACCTCCCTGGGCCTCAGCATGTGTTTTTAGGTCATCTTTAGAACTTTTCTTCCTTCCAAACAATACGCAAAGAAGTTAGACAAAAGACTAGAGGGGAAGTACATTCCCAGTGTCATCTCTGAAACGTAGAGTATGATTTTTATTTTCTTCTTTGCATTTTTTATGTTCCAAACCATCTATGAAGGCTATGCATTCCTTTTATAATCACAAAAGCAGTAAACAATGTTTTTAAAAATACATGAAATGTGGAAAACCAGTTAGCCCTCAACAGACCTTTAGACGCTTGGCGATGCAAGCTGATTCAGAGACGTGAGCCCTGTGAAGAATGTGAGCCATCAAGCCCAGGTACTCCAGCCTCAGGATTCAGGCCACTGACTCTGCATTTCCACTTGAGCTTCTTTTTCTTCCCTCCTTGAATGTCAAACTAAGTCACCTTTCTCCACACAGGGCAGTAATAATAACTGGTACATGTGCCACTGATTATCCTAAGCACCTTACAGATATTCACTCTTTCTACAACAACCCCATGACGTAAGTGCGATCATCATCATGCCCATTTTCCAGATGGGGACACTGAGGCTGGAAAGATTAAATAACACACAGCTCGTAGGTGGCGAGACAGACTTGAAGCCAAGCAGACTGACTCCAAAGTCGGGGTTCTTTTTATTTTTCTTTTTGAGACAGAGTCTCGCTCCATTACCCAGGCTGGAGTGCAATCTCAGCTCACTCCAACCTCCACCTCCAAGGTTCAAGTGACTCTCTTGCCTCAGTCTCCCAAGTAGCTGGGATTACAGGCGTGTGCCACCATGCCTAGCTAATTTTTGTAGTTTCAGTAGAGATGGGGTTTCGCCATATTGTCCAGGCTGGTCTCGAACTCTTGAGCTCAAGTGATCCGCCTGCCTTGGCCGCCCAAAGTGCTGGGATTACAGGCATGAGCCACCACACCCAGCCTGAAGTCAGGGTGCTTAACCGCCGTACTGCACTGACTCCCTAAGGGTGCTGACTGCGGAGTTTCCCTCCATATCCAAGCCACGTGGACTTGGGGGTGGTATGTCACTTCCACCAATCAGTTCAAGTCGGCCACTACGAAGTGAGGTTGTGAAGCTGAGGACTTCCCTGTAGCTTCCTTTGTCAGCCACTGGGCCCTTGCGCTTTCAATTTTCTGTCACTCATAAAGGCCTTCCCCATAACTCCTTAGAGGACTGATTCCTTCTCTTTGAGCTTGCATGCCACCTGCTTCTCAGTGAAGCCTTCCGCAATGATCTCCACTAATTAAGTCCCTGTCTCTTTATTTTCTACCATTACCCCCATATTTGTTCCTATATAGCATGTAATTTTATATTTGTGTTTCGTATTTCTCGATGTCTACTTACTTATTAGAAACTTGTGGCTAGAGTGTGGAATGCAGAGCCTGACACCAAGGCTTGAATCCCCTCATTGCCACTCACCAGCTGTGTGGGTCTTGGGAAATTTACTTAACCTTTCTATGTCTCTGTTCCTTCATTTGTAAAATGAGCCCTCATGGGGTTGCAGTGAATTCTAAACAAAAGAATATACATTAAGTGCATAGAACAGAGCCTAGAATGTAGTATGTGCTCAATAAATGGTAGCTGTTATTATTTACGCTTTTTGTCTTGCCTAGAAGAGAGAGAAGGGCAGGGTGATGTCCATCTTATTTAAAACCATTTTCTCAGTGCATAGAGCAGGGCCTGGAATATCGAAGGTGCTTTCCAGTGCTGCTAAAGGAATGAATTCCCCAAGCCTTCTGGATCTTCCAGCTACTGTAGGATAAAGGAATGACAATTGACTCCAGCTCAGGCCCAGAAGGGGCACAGCCTACCCTGGGCCTGAGAGAAATGGCTAGCAGGGGCCCTGAGGAACTGCCAAACTTCAAAATCAGTGAGCTGAATCCTCGCGAGCTCATCCAGAGCTTGGACAGAATTAGAAGGATGACCAGGACACTTGTCACCTTCATGCCACAACCATGGCTATTGCACAACTAAAACAAGGACTTCTGTCCTTGGTGCTGAAATATCATTGCTCTGCCAGACAAAAGCATTTCTTCTTAGCCATGGAGGTGTCCTATGTACCTGTCTACCAAATCCCAGAAGAGAGAAGAGGACAGATAAGAAATTCACCTTGATAAAGGAAAAAAACATAAAGCATCGTAATGAACATTATGGAGGCCTTACTATGTGCTAAGCACTGTGCTAAGCCGTCCCTATATACAATCTCATTTGAATCATCACACCAGCTCTATGAATTAGGTATTATGATTACCATTTCCCCTGTGAGAAACCAAAGTACCACATGATTAAAGTTGCCTAAGGTTAGTAGAAGACACAAGACTTGGGCCAAGTCATCTGGCTCCAGGACTCAAAATCTTGCCCCTGCATCCCAATAGAATAATATTTAGCTGTGACTTTGTGCCAATAGAGAAAAATCTCAGGCAGCTAAACTGCCATTTCCTGAGCGCCTAGGAAGAGACGTGTGAACCCGTTCACATAGCTGACTGATTTCGTGCATTGTGGGTCTGTATGATTTATTCCATGACTTTACTTTTTAACTAAAACCCTTAGGTTGTACTTATGCTGAAGGAGTAATCTAGATTCAATGACAGATTACCAGACAGGAAAACAGAACAGGGGGAGATTTTATTTTTTTCTAGGCATTGTGACTTTGGATGTATCATTTGTACTTTCATTCTCAGGGTTGTTTTTTTTTTTTTTAATTTGTAGCATTAGCTGTATTAGCTGCTTGTGAAGATTCCTTCTTGCTCAGACATGCTGTAAAGTTGAAGAGCAGAGTTATTCCTTCTAAAATTGACAGTGGGACAGCTTAATTCTGGAATAATTCCATACTCAATGAATATACCAAGATTGTAGCCAGTGAATTAATTAACTGAATTGAGAAACTTCTTTATCATCCGCCTTTCTGAAGTTATTTCCAAAAGCCACAGATGATTTTTTAACTGACTTCTTCTCCCATGGGGGAGAATCAGGACTCCTTCCCACCCTCTGTCTGATTTACTTTGATGCTCAGCTGAGTAGATTTCGTCCCTGGGATGTCCTAATAGGATCATATTTAGCTGTGACTTTTTCCCGTAGTGTGCTAATAGGTAAAAATATCAGGAAGGTGAACTGCCCCTTCCTCAGAGCCTAGGAAGTAAAACTGAATGCAAATGATTTCATATTCGACCTCAGGTAGAAGACAGATGTCTTCTAGAGGTCTGGCAGAGAGATTCTTCCAGAGCCAACAATAAGCCCTTTTCTTTTGATTCTCTCTCATTTCTGGGCATTGTCTTTTTCAAGCATTAGAAGATCACAGATCTGTTGTTTCTATCTTTTTGGTGGGACTATGGTGAATCGGGGCATCAAAGATGGCAGAGTAGTTAAGAGCTTGCATTGGATCCAGCTAGACCTGCATTTAAATTCAAGACTTGTGGCTATGTGACCTTGAGAAAGTTACATAACTTTTCTGAGCTTCAATTTTCTTTTCTGTTAAATGTGTGTTAGAAGGATCTGATACCTAGTTAACGAATGTCTGTGACCTCCTGATTGCCCAACAGGTGTGGCTGTTACCCTTCTCTTTATGCATATATCCAGTAAATATTTATTAAGCACCAGTTGTATGGTAGGCACTGATCTAAGCACTAGAGATACGGCAGTAAACAAAAATAGACAAAAATCTCTGCCATCTTGCAGCTTACATCTAGTGAGTGGAAATAGACAACAGACTAAATAAATATCTTGTATATTGTGTTAGAAAGTGAAAAGTCCTGTGGAGAAATACAAAGCATGAAAGGAGGATTGAGGATGCCAGGCATGGGGGAGGGATGTCATCCTTAGGTAAGAACGGATTGATGGTTGAGTCGGTTCATTGCTTGGGTGAACAGCGCTTACTAAACACTTTGCGAGGCCCTGTGAGAAGCATCATCCATCACACTTTGCAGCTGATTCAGGAGCCTGTCAAGACAGGTGTCACAGGGCTCATCTTACAGATGAGGAAACTGGCATTCAGACAGGTTAAGCCAGCCCCACACCTCATAGCCTGTGAATGCAGAGGCAGGATTAGTACCTAGATCACCCAGTGTCTGTTTGCTGTAGTGTCACCTGTTACCCCAGTTGCCCCAGGTAACCTACTCAATGGGAAATGAAGAGGAAGAGCGCATCATTGGGCACCTTTTGTATATTGGGCTTATTGCTACAGATCTGCACTTCACGCCTCAGGTGAGAGAGCCATGCGCCCCTTGTTGGTGAGCCATATTTTATAAAAAGTCATTCAGGTATTCACTGACTTACCTTGCCTTCCAATTTTACCTTTTCAAGTTATGGTAAAGAAAGGGAAGAAAAAAAATGCAAATCCCTGCCCAAACAGCTGATGCCTCTCCCCTGGTAGACACCCCATTGCTGGGCCTCTGCCACCATCTCCTAGTCCAAGACTTAAGTCCCCATTCACCCCTGTGACTCCAGAAACTTTTCTGAGACCTGGGGAATTGGTTGTCTCCATTTACTCTTAGTTAACCAAAGCATGCGTTTGCAGCATATCAGTTTTTGAATGCGGTAAATACAGCAACCCATCTCCCAATCCCATGAATATTTCATTTTGGAGATGACTGCATAAATATTGTATTTGAATATTATGGTCCAGGACATCACATGAAAATTGCAAGACGATGCTATTATCCCATATAATGGAACATGAAATTAAAAACCTGGTGAATGGAAAGAGAAATTTTGCTAGTCCTCTCACCTGTATTTCTTGTCTGTCTCTCTCTCACTGTTAGTCTGGTAACCATGTAAGTTTGAATACAAATTATCTAAAATTGAAAGTTTCAAGCACGGTTAAGTGCATCCATCGACTGGACATTTTTGTATAATTAGCACTAGCCAGAGTCAAGGCAGGGTTTTATTTTCCTGAACTCAGGGGCTTCCTTTGATGGCCCAGTTAGAGCTCAGTTACATTTCAGTGGGTTAATACTGTATTACGAAAAATCTTTGCTGAGTTCCTCCCTAGCAAGAACATGACTTTGCTAATGAGCTTGGATTATCTGTCTTCCCCTGTCTGTCTGACGCCTATAGGGATTTAACTTTACAACCCAGACCTAGCCCAGTTTTGTATTTGACCAGGGGGGAAACTGAGACAGAGGACTCCTCTCCAGCAAGAACATGGCTTTGCTAAGGAGCTCGGATTTTGCGTGTGGAAAGATGTGTTAGAGAAAGAGCAAGACCCGTGACATAGGACACCTTGGGTCTTTTGGTTGGTTCTACCCTTGTGTTGAGTCCTCTGTCTGTCCTTAGAAAAGTTGCCAGTCTTCTCTGGGCTCCCGTGTATCCATATGAGATGTGTTGCTTGCCCCATGCCCTTTTCCTGAGTATAACAACGTGACTTATAGAATGTCAAAGCTGGAGAGTACCTTGGGAATTACCTAACCCAGGATTATTGTGACTGGACCGATGGCTTATGGGCTGGATTCATCCTAGAGAGATGTTTTATTCAACCAGAAATGCCTTTTTGTTTTAAAGGAGTGGAGGTGCATTTCAGAATGTGTGTCCTTCACTTCTTTGCTAATTTCATCACTCCTTGTTTTTTCGTATTCAGGCTGCTTCACACGCTTCCATTATCTGTTTGACCACCCTATAGGGATCTAACTTTACAACCCAGATCTAGACCAACTTTGTATTTTACCAAGGAAGAAACTGAGACTCAGAGAGGACTCCTTAACGTTTTGAAGTCACCCAGCTGGTGACAGGTAAAACCACACTGCCCCAGAGATGAAAAGCACATTTCAGCCGAATTAAGTCTGTTCCCTGCCACCATCGTCATCATCGCCATTTCATTACACCATCATCCATTTTGTGATGACTTAGATGTATTGTGTCATTATCTTCCACAGTAGCCAATATCTAGAGGTGGGTTTTCTGCTCGTGCAGAAAAGAAAGTGCTCAGAATGTAGGTTTACTAATGAGGTTTCAAGTAATTCCCTTGAGTGGATGTCAGTGGATTTGTGGGAAGCCCAGTGAGAGGGAATTCTTTCTGGAATTCAGCATGACTACCAGGGCAGGACCATCTTCAGCTTCCAAACCCTGAAATCTCCTCATCACAGTAGACTTTTCTTGAGCAGCTGACCTGCACTGTCCTAGGACCTGGAAGGGAGGCACAAAGTCTAGAGCCAAGGTGTGTTATAGTGAGAACAAAGGCTACCTGCGAGGAGACAGGTTACTCCAGTCTGAAGACAGAGTAATGAGGTCTGTTGTAGA
The DNA here is from genome assembly GCF_006542625.1 of Nomascus leucogenys. Taxonomy (NCBI): domain Eukaryota; kingdom Metazoa; phylum Chordata; class Mammalia; order Primates; family Hylobatidae; genus Nomascus; species Nomascus leucogenys. The sequence continues at coordinate 85,951,174 of NC_044398.1, read as the reverse complement.
AATGCAGACAGCTCTAGAACTCTAAGCAGACTGACTTAGTGGAAGCGGAGGCATTTTTTGCCACAGTCCTGGCTACCTGCCCTGTCAGAAGCCTAAGAACCTCCCCACACATCATGGTTGTGATGAAGTTGAAATCATTCAGGCATGTATTAGGACTTTGTCAAACCCAAGTGAGGAATCTTATCTCAAAAATGCCTTAAGCACATAACACACAAGTCTGAGAGAGGGTCAGGCACAGTGAGATCCAGAATCTCAAGTGAACCCATCAAGCCCTTGGCGCTGTGTCTTTCTGTCTCCTATTTCCAGTTTGCTCCATTGTCAGACAACCTCTATATTCATGGTGATGAGATGGCTACCAGCAGCCCTAGGCTCATATCTTCCCTGCCAGAAATCTCATAGAAAAGCCTCTCCTTCTCAGTAACTCCAGAAACAATCCAAGACCTAGTCTCAGACCCAGCTTGCATTGCTGGCCCATCCCTGAACTGATTATAAAGGCCAGACAGATGGGATGCTCTGATCCATCCTGGGTCTTGTTCCCACCCCTGGTGCTAGGAGGAGGATACAAACCCAAGTAAACTGAGAGTTAAGGATGAGTCCAAAGCAAAGCAAGATGTGGTTCCCAGAAAAATCATAAATGGATGCTGAGCAGGCAAAAACAAGGCATGGAGCACCGATACCTGCTGCAGCATGGATGAACCTGGAAAACATTATGCCAAGCAAAAGATGCACACACAAAAGGCCATATATTGTATGACTGCCTTTATCTGAAATATCTAGAATTGGTAAATCTATAGAGGCAGAAGACAGACTGATGGTTACCAGGGGCTAGCATGAATGGGGAGTGGCTGTGTAATGTGTATGGGGTTTCCTTCTGGGGGCTGATGAAATGTTTTGAAGCTAGGCAGACGTGACAGTTTGACAACATTGTTAATGAACTAATTCCACTAAACTCTACACCTTAAATGCTTAATTTTAAACCACTGCTGTTATAGCAGAGCCCCTGGTCCCCTCCAGTCTGCATGGAGCCTGCATGGAGTAGGCACTGGGTGCTGTCTGTAGCAATCCACACAGTGCCTTTGTGGAAAATAGAAAAGGCAGCTCTTCCTTGAGACACTTAGATCCCCTTGATCATAAAATCATTTCTTGGTCTCTTGTTTGTTTATATTGTGTGGATGTCATCTTTATTAAAAACGTATGACTTTTTCAATCCGTGTCATCTGCCCAGAGCAATCTCCCAATTAAGCCAAACTGGTCTGCTCCCCAGATCTCTGATGAGTCTGTTTTCTGTCTAGAATGTCTATTTTCTCTCCTCCCTGCCCCTCTCCCAACCTGACTCAGGCCCTGCCTCATCCATGATGCCATCCCTGATCACCAACCAAGTCCACAGCATGCTGGCTTTTCAGCCTTACTCTAGTCCCCATTTTTCCAGAAGTTCCTCGAAACTCATTTAACCTATGGTTACACGTGCCTGTATCATATTTACCCAGTCAGACTATGAGTTCCTAGAAGATAAAGCCTGTGGTTTATAGTGTTTCCTGTCTTTCACTGTACCCACCACAAGCCTGGGGTTGTGGTAGGTGCTGGACATGCATTTGCCTATTGATGGATTGAGTATCTATCCATTCTGCGAATACTCACTAAGCACTTACCGTGTGCCAGGCACTAGTGATGAGCAAAAACAACAACCCTAGCTCACATGAAGCTTGTAGTCTACTGGAAAGGGTAGACAGTAATCACAGAATCACAGAAATGTGCTATGGCAAGTTGCTGAGTTCATACACATGTAAAAATGGGTTAATAAAAGTACTGTCTCTGGGGTTTTCATGACAGTTAAAGTAGATAATCCATATAAAGCCCTTGGAATAATGCTCATATGTTTTCGTTGCCATGGTGATGGTGGTAGTGATAATGGGGATGAAGATGGTGGTGATACTGAAATTGGTGATGATGGTTGTGATGGTGATGGTGGTGATGATGACAATGATGGTGGTGATGACGGTGGTGATAATGAAAATGGTGATGATGGTAGTAATGACAACGATGGTGATGATAATGAAAATGGTGATGATGGTAATGGCAATGATGGTGCAAGAAATTACAGTGTTGTAAGACTGTAAGGACTGAGAGAGTAACTTTTGGTCTGTAGTCTGATCGATGAATTGAAGTTCACTCAGGGAACACTGAAGGGGAGAGGAAGAAGACGATCATTCCCAGCACATACAGAATCCATGACCAGAAGGCACTTGTGTAGGGAAGCTGTGGTGGTGTGGAGAAGCATTCATACAATAGAGTTATTTATAAGGGCTTGAAAAATCCAGAGTCCTGGTCATGTGTCAGGGCCAGCAGGCTGAAGGAGCAGAAAGATCCCTGAGTTCAACTCTAGACTGTAAGCTCCCATCTAGATAACTAGTTCCTTAGGAGCAGAGGTTGTCCTTACTTCTCCTTGGCCCCCACCATGGGCCAGCACAGTACTTGGCACATAATATGTGACAATGGTGATAGTGGTGGTGATAATGAAGATAGAGATGATGATGATGGTGGCGGTGACAGTCATGATAATGAATATGGTGATGATGGTAATGGCAATGATGGTTACGTGTGCAATGAATGCTAATTGCTAATGGACAGAGTGTTTGGCCCAAAAGGCTTCGTTCTAGCTCTGTCCACCCTCCCAACATGCCCGCGTCACCAGCTCTGGGACCTGAACAGCTTTGGTTTCTGCATCTACAAAATAGGAAATGCCAACTCTGCCCAGCCTGCCTTGCAAAATTCTAAACAAGATCATTATATAGTTACTAGAGTAGGAGTTATTAATCTAGGGTTCATGGGAAAAATTCAGGGGAGGTTCGTGACTTTGGATGAGAAGAAAATGATATCTTTTTTCATGAAATTTCAACTGAAATCTAGTTAAATGTAGGTAACAAATCACAGTAGTATTAGCAGTAACTGACTCAGTCACCAGTAGGAATCATCTATTTTCCTATCGCATTATAGTTGGTGCAGATACCTCTAAATGTCATTTATGCTCACCACTACTTCAAAATTTCACGAGTTAGGCCGGGCACAACGGCTCACACCTGTAATCCCAGCACTCTGGGAGGCCAAGGTGGACAGATCACCTGAGGTCAGGAGTTCGAGACCAGCCTGGCCAACATGGTGAAACCCCATCTCTACTAAAAATACGAAAAAAAAAAAAAAATTAGCTGTGCAAGGTGGCATGTGCCTGTAATCCCAGCTACTCAGGAGGCAGAGGCAGGAGAATCACTTGAACCCAGGAAGTGGAGGTTGCTGTGAGCCAAGATCATGCCACTGCACTCCAGCCTGAGCTACAGAGTGAGACCCTGTCGCAAAAAATAATAGACTTGCCATGATATCTTGCCATGATATCATGCCATATCTTGTTATTTAACGTATTAATAAAGAAACACATATATTACCATACATTCTGTGTTTTAAAATGTATTTTGTAATCCAGGCCCCATGCAGTAGCGCACACCTATAATCCCAGCACTTTGAGAGGCCAAGGCGGGAGGATTGCTTGAGGCCAGGAGTTTTACGCCAGCCTAAGCAACATCGTGAGACCCCGTCTCTACAAAAAATTTAAGCAGCAGCCAGACATGGTGGTGCTTGCCTGTAATCCCAGTGCTTTGGGAGCCTGAAGCCAGAAGTTCAAGACCAGTCTAGGCAACATAGTGAGATCCTATCTCTACAAAAATAATTTTAAAAATCAGGCAAACATGGTGATGCATGCCTGTAGTCCTAGCTACTCAGGAGCTGGAGGCAGGAGGGTCACATGAGCCCAGGAGTTTGAGGCTGCGGGGAGCTAGGATCACAGCAGTGCTCTCCAGCCTGGGCAATGGAACACGACCCTGTCTCAAAAAATAAAAATTTAAAAAATGTTCTAATCCTGTATATAATGTGTGAGTCAAGAAGCACAGGCATTACTATATATCAGAACTTTGGTGGGTTTTTATTTTTCGCTGTTTCATAACCCTGCATATTCTGTTGTATGCATTGAAGAGCACTGTTCTGAGACAAGGGTCCATAGTCTGCATTCACTAAACCGCCAAGGCTTCTATGGCATAAGGAGGTTGTTGCCAAAGTTGTCTAGAGAAGGAGTAGCTGTAGCAGATCATCACTGTCATCTGACTGTGCTGGGTAAGTCCCCTGGGCTCTCTAAGCCTCAGTGCCCTCATACGAAAATTGGGGGTCAAATAGTACCTGCATCGTAGGGGTAAATATAGTGGCGTGCCTCACTTGTGGGGATCAAGTGATAAACTCCACGCAGAGCCCTGGGGCAGTACCTGGCACACAGCAGGCACTCAATAATTGCCATCATTGCCATGATTGTGTTGTTTTGTTTGGACTCTGGCTGGCGTTCTGTCTTTCAGGACACCTCTGGGCTAAGGGCAGCTTTCTCTCTTCCAGGTTCATTCGGAAGCAGGGCCTGGATCGGCTCTTCCTGGAGTGCGACGCTCACATGTGGCGCCTGGGAGATCGGCGGATCCCAGAGGGCATCGCCGTGGATGGCGGCTCGGACTGGTTCCTGCTGAACCGGAGGTTTGTAGAGTATGTGACCTTCTCCACAGATGATCTGGTGACCAAGATGAAACAGTTCTACTCCTACACCCTGCTTCCTGCCGAGGTGAGTATCTGGGAAAATTTTCCCAAGAAAGGTAGGGGCTTGTTCTAGCCTTTGTGGCAAAGCAGATGCTGAATTTTTGGCAAAGAGATTCTGGGTCCACCTACATTGTCGTCTACACATCCAGACATCCTTGCTGTCTTAGCAGGATGCCTGGTCTCCCTCCAGTCTGCACAGAGGCTGCGTGGAGTAGACACACGGTGCTACCACCAGCAGTCCACACAGTGTTTTTGTGCAAAATAGAAAAGGCAGCTCTTTCTCAAGATACTTGGCTTCCATTGGTCATAAAAATCACACGATATACAGATTTTGTTAGAATAAGAACCTTACTGCTATTCTCCAGAAAACTGTTATTTAAAAACCCCTCCTGATACCCACAATGCTGATGGCACCCCTAAAAGGTATGTAGTGCGTAACCTGTACAACTGTATATGCTAACCTTTTCAGGACACACTCACATCAACTTTTTTTTTACAGTCTCCCTCTGTCACCCAGGCTGGAGTGCAGTGGTTCAATCTCTGCTCACTGCAACCTCCACCTCCTGGGTTCAAGCAATTCTGCTGCCTCAGCTTCCCAAGTAGCTGGGATTACAGGTGCCCACCACCACACCCAGCTAATTTTTGTATTTCTAGTAGAGATGGGGTTTTGCCATGTTGGCCAGGCTGGTCTTGAACTCCTGGCCTCAAGGGATCCTCCTGCCTCAGCCTCCCAAAGTGCTGGGATTGCAGGCATGAGCCACCATGTCCGGCTGCCACATCAACTTTTGACACATCCTTTACAGTGACCAATCACGTAATGACCATCTTTTTACACCAAGCATGCCTTTTCTCATGTTGAACATTGCTGTATTATTCCCTGAAGAAAAGGGTGTTGGTTTCATGAGTCATACTCCATTAAAACAGTCCCAGCCCCATCTAGAAGTGGGGAGGGGATCCAGTTCTGAAGGACTGTCACTGACATTCCCTTAGCTGCCTGCCTGTCAGAGCTGGGTTGAGGGATTCCAGATTCATCTTCCTGACCTCCAGGTTGATTGCATCCTCATTTCCAATCTAGCTTGAGAAAAGTGCAGAGCTGGTTCCATTTCTATTGAGTCTGTGGCATTTCTCCTGAATGGTCCCTTGTTCCTTCCCTGGACCACGTAGGCTATGTGTGTTTCTGCAGGCCACACACCCAGCACATCTCTTGCCTGTGTCTGGGGCAGTGCCAAGCTCCGGGGAGGGCTGACTGCCCCCGTCACCCAGAGGGATGATGAGCTTGTCATCACTGGGCCAGGTTTTACTATTCTGCACACATGTTAAGTAATCAGCTTTTAATCCTATTTCAGCAAAAATCACCTCTTCTCTCAATTCTGATAACCTCCTCATCCATTATATTGCAGGGAATTTCTGTATCATTATGAAAGGACACAGGGCAATCTCCCACTGCTTGATAGAGAATGTATGCCTCCCTGGGCTTGTAGGCAATTCGAGCTTAAAATCCAGGTTCATGGGCATGTCATTTAGTGTCACAGGAAGGTCAGCAGGGGGTGGTGGGTGGAGCCTCATTTACCCACCCATCCATTTAGAAGAGATTGTTTGGGAGTTTGGCTATTTTTATTCAAGACGCCTGCCACGATACTGGTGACCAAAGTTCCGTGTGTGTGCTTTCTCTACCCCTTCCTGGCCCCAGCACACACAAGCACATATACTCCAGGGTCTCTGCTCAGTCCCACCTCCTGCATCTCTGCCTTCCCTCCCTTCTCCCAGACCACTTCAAGAGGACTGGTTTAGAAGAAATCAGAAGACTGTGCCCATAAACTTGTAACGGGCAGACACAGATTCCCCAACAGCTTCCCTTAGGGAGAGAGAACAGGGAGGAAATATATTTGCCTGGGACTGTCATAAAACAGTGTCGAAATATTATAGAAATCTTTCTCTCACTCTCTTGCAATCTCTCAAGTACTCCAGTGATTGTTTCTCCTCTAGTTTTTCTTTTCTTTTCAGATCCAACGTGGCCTCTTTCTCAGATCCCTTAAAGCAGTTGACCAAGAATCCTGGGATTAGGGAGAAAATATGGCACGTGGTTCAGTACCATGGACAGCCAGCAGCCCCACCCACTCCCTTCCCTATGTTGCAGTCCCACGATGCAGGAAGCCGTGGGTCTAATACAACCATCAATCTGGTCTCCCTACCCCAGGGTGAAATTCCAGCGCCCCAGTCAGACTTGAATCCCTTTGATTTCACATAGTCTGTTGGACAGAGCATCCACTCTGAGTTGGACCACATGGGCAGCTGACCTCAAATGCATGCAGAGAACGTAAGAGTCCCTTGACAGCCGGGTAGTTGTGTTACACATTTTTGCATCGCTATGAAGGAATATCTGAGGCTTGGTAATTTATAAAGAAAAGAGGTTTATTTGGCTTGTGGTTCTGCAAGCTGTACAGGAAGCTGCCCAGCCTCTGATGAGATGCCACATTCTTTTAAACAACTAGTTCTTACTTGAACTCAGAGCAAGGAAGGGTTCACCATTTCCCACCCCAGTCCATTTGTGGGTGTCCTCAGGCTCGGCCCCTCTCTCCCCTGCAGTCCTTCTTCCATACGGTCCTGGAGAACAGCCCCCACTGCGACACCATGGTGGACAACAACCTGCGCATCACCAACTGGAATCGCAAGCTGGGCTGCAAGTGCCAGTACAAGCACATCGTGGACTGGTGCGGCTGCTCCCCCAACGACTTCAAGCCACAGGACTTCCACCGCTTCCAGGTGAGACTGGCCTGCCAGCCTCCTAAGTGATGCCTTCCCAACAAACCTCTGCAGAAATCCAAGGCCAGACCTGCAGGTCATCTTATCACATGGTACCCAAACCTGGCTGTCGATAATAATAGTTAACAGCATCAACAGTAGCCAGTGTTTATTGAGCACTTACTTCAGGGCTGTTCTAACCACATTGACTCATTAACCCAAAAACAAATGACCTTTCATTATTATTCCATTTTAGGGATATAAGCCCTGAGAGTGCTTGGCCCCAAGATGGGCACCCCTTCCTGCTCTGCTCCCTCCAAGCCAGCATGGTGCATGCTGGCTTCTTCCTCCACCCCTCCCCACACCTAGCAGCAGAGAGCACAAATATGAATGCCACTAAATAGTTAAACGAATGACTCAGGTCACTGGAGCCACCGTGGAGAGATGGCATGCTACTTCCCAAACCACTGACACAGGAAGGCAGGGACACAGTGCCAGGCTCATAACCCAGCCAAGGTGTCCTTGATGTGTGAGCAGGATGCTGTTTGTGTTTGATCTTCTCTGTGCCAGGCTGTGTGGGCATTGGCTTTACTGGGGCAGACGTCCCTTTTATTGTTCAGGTAAGGAAACTAAGGCATGGAAGGGGGTGTTCCAAGTGGAGTTTTTTCCAGAAGTCCCTGCTGCCTTCCTGGTTTTGTGCCTGTATGAGTACAGAGTACACTGCAGGTTTTCTGTCATTCGTATTCCCCTTAAGGTTCCCACCCAGCAGCTGCAGCCACCTTAAGCTGGCAGACAGGAAGCTGCTTAAACCCACATCTTCCCTGCAGAGAGGGTTGCAGGAGAGTGTTTGACCTATTCAGTGAATTACCATGTTTGGAGAGGACCACTCCCTCACTGCCCTAATCGCAGAGAATATTCATGACTTAGAGCACAAAACCTCCACGTGTTGATTCGCAGAGCCCCGCACTCCCCCGCAGGCGCCAGCATTTGTATCCTAGCCCGGCATCCTGGGGACATTGTAGCCTCTGATAAAGACTGCCTTGTGCTCACAGCAAGCAGAGATTAGGAATATCCCCCAAGACCTAGAGTCAAGACACTGCTACCTGTAAGGAACTCGGAGTTCTTGTGTGAAGAACTTGGAGAGAAAGAATAATATAGTAACGTACCCTGTTAGAAGATCCAGCTATGGTCAGAATCACAGGCAGAGAAAGGAGTTTGTTCTGCCCCTAGATGGGTTCCTGGTAACAAGGGGCTGGTGATAATAATCAAATAGCAGCCTACACTGTGTGCTAGACACTATGCTAGTAACCCATTTTAAGGATGCTGAGGCCCAGAGAGTTTGAGTGACTTGACCTGCACAGCTAGACAGTAGCCAAATGAGGATTTGAACAGAGGTGGTCTAACTCTCTACAGTGCTACTGTGAAAGGAACCAAGCTGTGCTCCCCACCACAGAGGTTTCCTGAAGCAGATTGGCGATGACATGTTTAGAATAACACCAAGGGTACTTACCATGAGGGGGCTTCCCACTTAGTTGCCTCAGTCCTGGAGTGATACAGTAGAAAGAGCTTGGATTTTGGAGTCATGCATTCGGGCTTCAAATCTCACAATGGTGTGAGTCTGTACATATCGCTTTGCCTCTCTGAGCTCAGTTTTCTCATCTGTAAAATGGGAATCATAATACCTGCCTTGCCAAGTTACAGGGAAAATTAGAGGTAATGACATAAGTCCATTGCCCTGCATATTGTGTGTGGTCAGTAGTTATTGCTGCTATTAATCTACCACCATGAAAACAGTGCTGGACCCTAATTTAGGTCAATAATAACACTAGACAATAATAAGCTCCTCAAGGGAGAGGCCTGTGTTTTATTTGTCTCCACAGCCCTACACAAGGGGTCAGCAAACTCTAGCCCTGGGGGCCAAAGTCAGCCCACTGCCTGCTTCTGTAAATGAAGTTTTGTTGGAATGCAGCCATACCTATTTATTTAGTCTCTTGTCTGTGGCTGCTTTTATGCCATAAAAGCAAAGTTGAAGGTTTCAAAGCTATTTTAAATATTTACTGTGTGGCCTTTTACTGAATATAAAACCTGATGGATTACAGGTGCTTAGTATTTAACCCTCCACCCTGACTCTTCATCCCATCTCTGATAGTGACTTGCTGTGTGTTCTCAGCTAAGTCCCTTACCATCTCTGGGCCTGTTTCCTTGAGAGTTTGGTTGATATCAGTGGTCCTGAAACACTGAATCATAATCACCTGGGATTTTTTTTTTTTTGAGCTACACTCCAGAGCTATTGACTCAGTAGGTCCTTTTTCTGTGAGACAGAGTCTTGTTCTGTCACCCAGGCTGGAGTGCAGTGGCACAGTCTCGGCTCACTGCAACCTCCACCTCCTGGGTTCAAGCGATTCTCCTGTCTCGGCCTCCTGAGTAGCTGGGACTACAGGCGCATGCCTGGCCTGGAATCTGAATTGTTCAAAGTCCCAGAGATTACGATCCCTTGTGAGTCTGCAAGTTGGCTGAAATACCAAAGAGCCAATAGGGTGTGGTGGAGACTGCAGTGAGCAGAAGAACCTAGGTGCTGTCTAAAGAAACAGCCACTACCCTTCAGCTTTAACCAGTTGTTACCATGTTACCTGGGGTTGCCAGATCTATTGCTGTTTAAAGAGAAGCCAAAAGAATTTCCATGAACTCTTTCATGTTTGTTTTAAATATGGCTAGCTAAAATACATCTGCAGGCTGTATTTGCCCTAGATTACTAGCTGTGACCTCTGCCTAAATGAGGTCTGAGATCCATCCCAGCTATTACCATCTAAAATTTAGTTTCTTTAACAGACATCTAAATGATGCTTACTAAGTGCCTATCATTGCTTCAGATGTTCTGCACAGATTAACTCATTTAGTCCTCCTCACTCCCTTATTATAACCCATTTTACAGATATTGAAACTGAGAACACAGAGGTGCAAAAAAGTATCGGAGCTAATTGGGGTCCAGCAGAGCTTTGCTTCTAACCACAGGATATGCCCTTAGGTTCCCCCCACCCCCAGCACTCGCTGATGTGGCTTTTCTATTTTTAATCCCATGAGTACAGCAGACAGCCCGGCCTACCTTCTTTGCCCGCAAGTTTGAAGCCGTGGTGAATCAGGAAATCATTGGGCAGCTGGACTATTACCTGTACGGGAACTACCCTGCAGGTACCCCGGGCCTCCGCTCCTACTGGGAGAATGTCTACGACGAGCCTGACGGTATCCACAGCCTGAGTGACGTGACACTCACCTTGTACCACTCCTTTGCCCGCCTGGGTCTTCGACGGGCCGAGATGTCCCTGCACACGGATGGGGAGAACAGCTGCCGGTGAGCCCTATATGGGATGCAGAGAGGGGAGCTGAGAAGCAGGAGGAGGCTCAGGGTACAGAGTGGGGGCCCTTCCTCCTCTTTAGGGATCTGCAATGCCACCCTGCGCTTTCTCTCTTCCTTTGCCCAAAACTCATCTAACACCACCCTCCTAGCGTGCATGGCATTTCCAATTGTGCTTTACTTTCTCAGATACCAGATATCCTATGTACCCTGTGATTTTACTCATTCTTCATGCTACATATATATACTTTAGAAGGAAGCTTTATGTCACCATATCATATGTAGCATTTGTCTTAAGTGGAAGATGATACACAACTTTTTTTGATGGAAAATGTCAAAGATGTACAACATAGAACAGTGGAACCCCATGTTCCCATCACCCAGCCCCGGCAGTTTCCAACATGGGGCTGATCTTGTTTCATTTTCATCTTCACCCACCTTCCGCCTCCTCCCGGATCAGTTTGAAGTCAATCCCAGACATCCTATCATTTCAGCCATCAATATTTTAATAATGTATCTCTGAAAAATAACTCTTTTAAAAACATTCACTGTAATGTCATCACACCTAAAAATATCACAAAGAAAATTAATAGGCAGAACTATTGTTGAAACTTCTCAACCACCCCTTACAATTGTCTCACCTACCACTAACTGCTGATACTTCAGGAAAGAGTGTTCTAGAAGACGTGGAAAGAAGAGGGGGAGGTAGGAAAATAATTCAACATAATCCCTTCTCCTCTCATCTCTTTCCCTAAGCCAGCCAAGGCTTTCACGTTGTGTACCCTTTCTTTTGTTCTGAAGCAATATGCATTTTGGATATTTACATAATTGCAACAAGAATTGGGTATCCTGTTTTCCTCCCTTGGCATTATACTATTAGCCCCCATTTCTCCACGCTGCTCAGTAGCTTCCGCAATGATAATGATTCCTTTTAATGCCTCTAGTATTCCATTGAGCAGAAGTTCCAGAGTTTGCTTAATCTGGCCCTTCACTGTTGCCATTGTCAGTAATGTGCCATTGTAAATAATGTTCTGATGAATCTTTTCTCCGAAAGCCCTTTTTTCCATTCTCTCTTCTGATTATTTCCTTAGGATAGATTCCCAGAAGTGCCTCTAATCATTCTCCTCCTTTTTCTTCTTCGTTTAACAACATAGCTTCTTTCTTTTTTGCATCAGTATGTGACGGGGCTGGGGGGAAGAAGATTGTTCACTAACTCTCTGAAAACACAGGCAGGTTTCCCATGCGGTGTCTCATCCCTGGCCAGCAAGGTTTCTGCAGGGCTGTGACACTGGCCCATCGCCTCCTCACATCCCTCAGCTTCTCTCTCTGTAAAGTTTCTGATTTAGTTCAAAGGGAGACTAGTGTGGGTTAGGAACCCAGGACCTGCAGTTTAAACTCTGCTTACAAGCTATTGACCTTGGGCAAGTCATTCATCTCACTGAGCTTCGGTTTCCTTATCTGTGAAATGAGGAGAGTAATACTCATCATCTTTGTATCATAAGGTGTTGTGAAGTTTAAAGGAGATAATCGTCAAAAACTACCTGATGAGTGATACAGTGTTTTTCTGAGACAGAGTCTTGCTCAGTCGCCCAAGCTGGAGTGCAGTGGTGTGATCTCTGCAACCTCCACCTCCCAGGTTCAAGCGATTCTCCTGCCTCAGCTTCCTGAGTAGCTGAGACTACAGGCACGTACCAGCACACCCAGCTAATTTTTGTATTTTTAGTAGACACAGGATTTCACCAGGTTGACCAGGCTGTTCGTGATCTGCCCACCTCGTCCTCCCTAAGTGCTGAGATTACAGGCGTGAGCCATTGTGCCCAGACTTGTTATTCCCATTTTGACAGTATTTTATGTACTAATTGCTCAGGGTTCAGGTCATTGCTGGTATCTTAGTTGCCAGTTGCCATTATGATGCAGCCAACAGTGAACCTACTGTGTGTGATAGTAACAATTCCTTGTTCTCTCCCTGTGCTTTTCTTTGTTCACTGCCTCCCACTTCATAGCCAACCCTTCTCAAGTCAACAAAGCCATCCAAGGACCACCTCCTCTATGACACTTATTAAGATAGCTCACCCCACACCCACCATCTCCCAAGCTGAAAGTAGTTCAGGGACTTCACCTTCAGCATGTGCGGTATCTTGGGTCAAGGTCACCAGGGAGTCTCTCTCCCTGCAGTGCTAGTCTGGAAGCAGAATCCCTGCATGTATCCCCAGTAGACAGTGCAGGGCCTGACACTTGGAAGGCAAATGTCGTTCCATAATAATTACAGTCGCAGGCTTCCTAGAATGTATAAGGTAAATGATCTTACAGGAAATTCCAAAAGACACCCCCAATTTATCTAGGGTCGTTGAAAGTTTTTCCTAGTACTCATTTTGGAACGAAGTGAGCTGTCACGTTGCCTCGAGCCAGCAATCCTCTGGTATCCACCTCGTTTTTTATTGTAATAGAACTGTGGTGCCTTGCTGTGGGCAAAGCCAATGTATTTATGAATAGGAGCCTGAAAATAAATCAGGACAAAAGACCCTTATCCCAAAAGGCAGAAGAGAATGGATTCCTGGCCCCGGGGCATGTGGGGAAACAGCAAGTGAAAACTTTATCTGGGTATTTTAGGCAAATTGTGCCTTTCCAGTCTGTAATATAACCTTTCATTAAATAATGTTTATTGATTTTTCTTTCTCATTATAAAGTAACACATGTGTATTGCAGAAGTTTCTGAAATGGCAGGTTGAGAGAATAAGAAAATAAAGTTTGCTTGTAATCTACCATCCAGAAATAAGGATGTCAGCATTTTATTACAGGTCCCCAAATGCCCTCCAGGGCAGGCACGAAGCACTAGAATCACTCAGTGTGGCCCCTGCAGGGTGCGCTGACCGTGGGAACCTGGAGGTCCATGGTGCTGAACCGCAGTACATTCTGTGGGAATGTGGACTTGCAGTTGCCAGGCAAATCTCCTAATTTTTTTTTTAGTGCTCATCGTATTTAAATAATAAGCAAGAAAAACACCTTTGGGCCAAACAAATACATCGGTTGCATTCCTGTAGACGATTGTACGGCATCTTGATTATTTTTCTGTTTTGAGACATTAACGGTTTTCATTACTTGGATACCAAATACAGTCAGGACGAGGCATCAGAGGGCTTTGTGTTACTCCTTGGTTACAGGGACTGTAGATGTAACTTAAATGCACGAGGTTCAAGAGAAAACCCTTTTAGAATTTTCACTCCTTCGATAAGTACTGATTGAGCAGCTGTCATGTGTCAGGCTGTGTGTTTGTTAGGCATGCAGAATTCAGCCTTGATCCAGGCAGCCCAGGCCTGTGAACTCAAAGCCCTCCCATTCTAGTGTGAAGACAGACAGCACCTAAGCACAAGTAAACCAGAATATAAGATCAATAAGGGTAAATGCTGTGCAAAAAATGAAGATAAAGTCACGTGAGAGTGACAAGTCAGAGGCAGCAATGAGAAAGGAAGTGGTGGATTAGGGTAGCAGGAAACAAAAGGAGGCTAGAGAAAGCGGTAGGGCTTTGTGGACCAGGTAAGGAGTTTGGATTTTATTGAAAGCATGAAGCAAAGTGCCTGTGGCATTTAAGTGCAGGACGATGGACGTGGCTACTATGGGAACAGGTTATAGTGGGCAAAAGTAAGAGAGGGTGACAATTAAGGAAGCTCCTGCAGAGGCACAGGTTATAAAAGGATGGTGGCTTTGACCAGGATTCTGGCAGTGTATAAGGAGAAGAGCGGATGGAAGGGCCCAGGTGTGATGGCTCACGCCTGTAATCCCAGCTACTGGGGAGGCCGAGTCAGGGAGAATTGCTTGAACCTGGGAGGCAGAGGTTGCAGTGCGCCAATTTCACGACACTGCACTCTAGCCTGGGCGACAGAGTGAGACTCCATCTCAAAAAATATAAAGAAGGTGAAGGGAGGCAAGTAATCAAAGATTGACTTCTAAATTTTTTTGACTGCTGCTTTCTGGAAACACTCTTCCTTTGACTCCCATGACAGTTCACCCACCTCACAGAACACACACTGGCAGTGCTTTACTTGTCTATTGTCACGATAACACTGTGTAACAAACAACTCCCAAATCAGTGTTTTGAAACAATAGGCATGTATGTAATGCTCACGTTTGCAGATCAGCTGGACAGTTTTCCCAGTATGGGCAGGCCTTGCTCCCCTATCTGCAGCCAACTGCAAGTCGGGAGGTGGCTCTGTGGTCCTCGGCTGGGAATAGTTGCCTGAGCCTAGGATGGCTTCAGCTGGGACAACTGGGGTAGCTCTCCTGTTTCAGATGTCTCCTTCTCCAGCAAGCTAGCCCAGGCATGCTCTCATGGTGACCTCAAAAGAGCAAGAAAGCAAACAGAAATGTGCAAGGCATCTTGAGGCCCTGGCTCAGAACTGACATGACAGCCCTTCTACCACTTTCTGTTGTCCAAAGAAGATTCCAGAGGTAGAAAAATAGGTTCTGCCTCCCAGCTACAAGGAAACTTGCAAAGTCACATGAAAGAGAGCGTGAGATACAGGAGATGGGAGATTTGGGACATAAATGCAGGTGACCACTGGCTCTTTCATGACTGTATCTTTGCTGTCCAATATGGTAGCCACAAGTGGCTACTTCAGTGTAAATTAACTAAAACTAAATACAATTTAAAATTCAGTTCCTCAGTCACACTGGCCATATTTCAAGTGCTGAGCAGTCACACTTTGCTAGTGGGTTGGGAGATGGCTGCCCCAAAATCTCACAAATCATCACTAAAGAACTTACTCATGTAACCAAACATCACCTGTTCCCCCAAATCCTATGGAAATAAAAAGCGTTTGGCCTGGCGCAGTGGCTGACACCTGTAATCCCAGCACTTTGGGAGGCCGAGGCGGGCGGGTCACTTGAGGTCAGGAGTTTGAGACCAGCCTGGCCAACATGGTGAAACCCCGTCTCTACTAAAAATACAAAAATTAGCCGGGCATGGTGGCTGATGCCTGTAATCGCAGCTACTCAGGAGGCTAAGTCAGGAGAATTGCTTGAACCCAGGAGGCGGAGGTTGCAGTGAGCCGAGATCACGCCACTGCACTCCAGCCTGGGCAACAGAGTGAGACTCTGCCTCAAAAATAAATAAATAAAATATTTCTGTCATCGCAGGAGGTTTTATGTGATAGCCCTGCCTAGATTTTGTTGCAGTGGTAGAATGACAGCACAGTCCGTGGACTTTCCGCTCCCAAAGTCCAGATTTAAAACAGGTTTGCATGAACTGTGAATGCCCAACAAACCATCTGAAGACTGTTCAAGTTTTTTTTTTTTTTTCTGTGCTCCCTGGAAGGCATCCCAGTAACAAGGCAATGATTTCAGGAGATGTGTGAACACAGGAAGGCAGCTTCCCTAACTGTTATAATTGGACATAAAGACTTAAAACTCCAGATCAGGACCAGAGGGAAGGCTGCGTTTAGCTAAGCAGGGACAATGATTTGTGAAATGCTGTTATGAAGGACCCACAAGCGCCTTCTTAATGCTGTGCAATTTACACATTGCAGAAGTGGCAGCTTTTTATCTGACAAGTAGGAAATATATATCTGACAAGTAGGAAATATACCAAGCTGGGCTCCTCTGAGGTACTCCTCTTTTGCCGTCTGCTTCCCCCTTTTCTCCGGACATCTCTGCTTCGCTTCCCTGCCCCTTTCAGCTAGCAAGCTTTTGTGGATCAAAGACATGCATTTTAAAACAACAAGCCACTTTTGCATGTATGTGCATGTGTGTTTATCTCAGATTGGCAATCATTGTTAAAGATGATAACCAGTGTGAGTGGTAAGGACTGTGAGAGAATAAATCAGTACTTCTGAAACAGTTAAGCTGCAGACACGAAGAGCCTCAGAGATTTAAACAGAGAGAGAGACGAATGAAAGATTTTGCCCAAAGATGTTGAATGCAGCATTGTTTAGGGAAGCAAAAAATTAGAGTTATCATCCAATGATAGGGAACTTACTGTATCAAATGTGGTATTAACTATGATGAAACACTGAGTATCAACACATACAATGTCATGTCTTCAAAGACTTTTCAAAGATGTGATAATCCTCAGGAAATACTATACAACGAAGACAGAATAATAGCTGGGATAGATAGATGCCAACTATGTAGTATTTATGCAAATAGATGCATAGGAAATAAGGCCGAAGGGAAATCCATCAGTATGACAGTGTTCACACACCATTTTCACTGCCCGGTACCAAGCACCAGAGGACTCAATATCTGTGAATTGACATTATGTATGGGAAAAGGCATGGGAAGTAGTCATTTTACTTTCTTTGTTGTACTTTCCTACAGTCAGCGTGTTTTTCATTTATAATCAATCAGCAAAAGAAAAAAGTATTCATAGTCATTGAGATCATAGATACATAGGGAGCAGCTTTCAGACACATGTAAGGAAAATAGTAGGCATTGTGCACAATGGGGGCTGCTTTAGGAACAAAACTAGCTTGGCGGGTGGGGAGCCTCACTGTGATCCTACACACCTTGGGCCCTAACGCATGAGCGCCTGTGTTTTCAGGTACTACCCAATGGGCCAGCCAGCATCTGTCCACCTCTACTTCCTTGCCGACCGCTTCCAGGGCTTTCTGATCAAGCATCATGCTACCAATCTGGCCGTGAGCAAACTAGAGACTCTGGAGACCTGGGTGATGCCGAAAAAAGTCTTCAAGATCGCAAGCCCACCCAGCGACTTTGGGAGGCTGCAATTTTCCGAGGTAAGAGGCCAGGTCTTGTCATATTTCATTGTATTTTTGCAGTTCCCTCGGCCAGATTCTACTCCACTATCTGACACTTCTAGTTGGAGATGGAGGAGAAGAGGACTCGGAGAGCCCTAAAGATAAGCTAACCCTGTGCCTGGAGGAGGTTCTCCAGCCCCCGTCACTGGCACCAGCATCTTAAACAGGGGAAGATCAAACCAACTGGAACACAGATGTATTTTTTAGGGTAGAATTTCTGCTCCTCTGAATTTTTTATCCTAGCCAGTGATGACTCCTAAACCAATGTCAGTAATATTAGTCCCATTTTACAGAATGCAGAACTGAGGCTTATAGAGATCCAGAGATTTTCTGGATTGCTAGGAAGTGGGAGAGCTCAAAATTCAACCTAGGTCTCTTTGGCCACAAATCCTATGCTTAGTTGTGATTTTGTATCCATAGTTTTTAGCACACCTGGATTCGCTCAAGGGAAGTACCAGATCAATCATTGAATATACGATTAGATGAGTAGATGAATGACGGATTGAAGGAAGGAAGGATGGATGGACAGATGGGTCACATAGCTAGCTTTTTTTTTTTAATCATTCTGATCTAAATCCAAATGATACACCTTCAGAGAAGCCTTCCCTGGCCACCCACTTAAGCTGCTGCAATAGCTACATTCTCCACCCAACCCTTCCCTATTGTAATACTTTTTCTTAGCATTTACTATCTAAAATTATCTTATTGCTTTATCTGGTCACTCATTGATTGTTCACAAGAGAGCTGGAACTGTGTCTCCCTCTTCACTGCAGTATCCCCAGCACAGAGAGAGTAGGTAGTCTTTGTAGATGCTGAATAAGACTTTTGAATGAATGAGTGAGTATACTTGGGTCGTGGTGCAGGAAGGAAGGGGAAGCGTGATCAAGCCTGGTGCATATTGTTTACAGAAAACTGCAGCACCTGGTTTCTGCCTTCCTCACATCTGTAAGTGCTAAGGAGGCAATTTGTCACAATAGTTCTGACTGCTGGATTAGGGACCAAGATTCTGATTGTAGACTGTGGTACATCTTGAGGGACCAAGTATGTTGGGGAGAGGCGGAGTCCCACCCTCTTATATTTTCTTATGTTTTCCTTGACAGTCCTTCTCTAGCTTCTGTAGCCCTGTCTAATGAATGTATGTATCCCCATGACAAACAGGCACCAGTGAGAGTTTCTTGTTAAGCCACTGTTTTCAATTAAGACTCCTAGTGGATTTGCTGGATGTGAGCAGCCGAGGGAGCCCACTCCATAAATTACTGGCATCAGGGGGCAATTAGATACTGCCCCAGTTGGATTCTGTGCTAGGGGCCTGAGCAGCCAATTGACAACATTAATGTCCCATTAAAGAGATGAATGCCTGGTGTCTGGGCTCTCCCTGTTTATCAGCTTGCTGTTGGGCGACTGGGTACTTCTGGCAGTGACAAATGATGTTGGCCCCTCCATGGCTAGTGCTTTGGGGTGGGGGGTCCTCACTACACAGGTCTGGCACCCTTGGAGTGAGAACCATCAAAAATAACAGCATGTGATGCAGAGAGCCCTAACTCGTATTTTGAATTTTTTCTAAAGTCTTAATTTTAGTGGCAAATGAACAGAAAGGCCAGGAAGAACTACAGGGCCGCTCTGTGGGCTATTTAGGATCTCCTTGGTGTTAGCACTATCCCAGGGCCTTGTATAGTGCCTGGCTCACAGCAGGTGGCTGAACAGCTCAGATACATTTCTCCAATCCATGGGAATCTCATGCTGTTGACTTGGAAAAAAAAAGATGCTTATTCTTTCTGCAGGTAGTCACCGAGTGCCTACAATGTGCCGGGTTCAGGAGGGATTGTGGTGAACCAGACAAACCAGGCCCCTGTGGTCATGGAATTGCATTCCAATGGGGCAGCCAGCCAATGAGTGAGCAAACAGATAAACAAAAACAGCTCAGCTAATGATAGGAATTCTAGAGAAAACTTCATTCATGTGATTGCTGGGGACTCAGGACATTGATGGGGACAACCTTCAATAGAATGATTCATCTAGGAAGGCTTTTCTAAGCAGATCACTGCAGAGCTAAAGCCTGTAAAAGAGCTAGTCCTGGGGAGATCTGGAGCATTCTGAGCAGAGAGAGGAGCATATACAAAGGCCCTGAGGCACTGGGAATGAGCTAGGAGTACTTGAGTTGCAGTGAGACCAATGTACTGAGTGCAGCAAGTGAGAAGGAAACTGGTAGGAAAGAGGCCTCGGGGAGTAGTCTTGCAGGCCCTGGAAAGATGTTTAGGTTGTATTTTAAATGCAGCGGAAAGATAGAGGGAAAATGGCGATAGGAGGCAGGACAAACTTGCAGCTCCCACTCAGATGGACAGAGCAGTGTGTGGAGCCCCACATCATGAACTTTTGCTCCAAGAACTACTGCAGAAACATGCCAGGAAAGCCAAGAGGATCCATAGAGCCTTTGAGGGAGGTGGATTGCCCCTGCAGGCGCTGTGGGACATCCAAGGAACTGTGAATTGGCTTGCTTTAACATCCCCAAAAGATCACACTAGCTCACCAGCGATGGATTCAAATCAAGAAGAAATCTCTGAATTACCAGAAAAATAATTAAGAAGTTCGACTATTAAGCCAATTAAGGAGGCACGAGAGAAAGGTGAAGTCCAACTTAAAAAAAAATGATATAGGATATGAATGGAAAAATCTCCAGTGAAATATAACCTAAATAGAACACAGTCACAACTTCTGAAAATGAAGGACACACTTAGAAAATTGCAAAATGCACTGGAAAGTCTCAGTAATCGAATCAAACGAGTAAAAGAAAGAACTTCAGAAATTGAAGACAAGGCTTTCAAATTAACCCACTCCAACAAACACAAAAAAGAATTTTAAAAAAATGAACAAAGCCTTCAAGAAGTCTGGGCGTATGTTAAACAACCAAACTTAAGAATAATTGGTGTTCCTGAGGAAGAAGAGAAATCTAAAAGTTTGAATAATGAGGGAATAATTGAGGAAAACTTCCCCAGCCTTGCTAGAGATCTAGACATCTAAAGACAAGAAGTTCAAAGAACACCTAGGAAATTCATTGCAAAAAGATCATGCCTACGCACAACAGTCATCAAGTTATCTAAAGTCAAGACAAAGGAAATAACCTTAAGAGGCAAAAGCATCAGGTAACCTATAAAGGAAAACCCATCAGATTAACAGCAGATTTCTCACAGCAGAAACCCTACAAGCTAGAAGTGTCCTATCTTTAGCCTCCTTAAACAAAACAATTACCAGCCACGCATCGTGTATCCAGTGAAACTAAGCTTCATAAATGAAAGATACAGTTTTTTCAGACAAATGCTAAGATAATTCACCACTACCAAGCCAGCACTACAAGAACTGCCAAGAGGAGCTGTAAGTCTTGAAACAAATCCTTAAAATAAACCAAAATAGAATCTCTTTAAAGCATAAATCTCACAGGTCCTGCAAAACAACACAATGAAACAAACCAAGGTATTCAGGCAACAAATAGCATGATGAATAGAATAGTACCTCACATCTCAATACTAATGTTGAATGTAAATGGCCTAAAAGCTTCACTTAAAAGATACGGAATGGATAAGAATTCACTAACCAAGTGTCTGTTGTCTTCAAGAGACTTGCCTGGCACATAAGGATTCACATGAATGTAAGGTAAAAAGGTGAAAAAAGATATTCCATGCAAATGGACACCAAAAGTGAGCAGAAGTAGCTATTCTTATCAGACAAAACAAAACTTTAAAGCAATGGCAATTAAAAAAGACAAAGAGGGACATTATATAATGATAAAAGGACTAGTCAAACAGGAAAACACCACAATCCTAAATATATATGCACTAACACTGGGGCTTCCAAAACAATACTGCTAGACCTAAGAAATGAGATGGACAGTAACACAGTAATATTGGCACACTTCATCAAGACAGAAAGTCAATAAAGAAACAATGGACTTATGCTATACCCTACAACAAATGGACTTAACAGATACAGAACATTTTACCCAATGACTGCAAAATATACATGCTATTCATCAGCGCATGGAACATTCTCCAAGATAGACCATATGATAGGCCACAAAACAAGTCTCAACAATTTTAAGAAAATCAAAATTACAGCAAGTACTCTCTCAGACCACAGTGGAATAAAATTGGAAATTAACTCCAAAAGGCACCCTCAAAATCATGCACATACATGGAAACTAAATAACATGCTCCTGAATTCAACACTTCTGGGATACGGCAAAGGCAGTGCTAAGTGCAAAGTTCATCGCATTAAATGCGCACATCAAAAAGTCTGAAAGAGCCCAAATAGACAATCTAAGGTCACAGCTTAATGAGCTAGAGAAACAAGAACAAACCCAAACCCACCAAGGAGAGGTGAAAGACCTCTACAAGAAAAACTGCAAAAGAAGTCAGATGACACAAACAAATGGAAATACATCCCATGCTCATGGATGGGTAGAATCAATATTGTGACCATGACCATACTGCCAAAAGCAATCTACAAATTCAGTGCAATTCCCATCAAAATACCACCATCATTCTAAACAGAACTAGACAAAACAATCCTAAAATTCATATGGAACTAAAAAAGAGCCTGCATAGCCAAAGCAAGACTAAGCAAAAAGAACAAATCTGGAGGCATTGCGTTACCCAACCTTAAAGTATACTATAAGGTCATAGTCACCAGAACGGCATGGTACTAGTATAAAAACAGGCATATAGACCAATGGAACACAATAGAGAACCCAGAAATAAAGCCGAATACTTACTGATCTTCGACAAAGCACACAAAAACAAAGTGGGAAAATAACACCCTATTCAACAAGTGGTGCAGAGATAATTGGCAAGCCATATGTAGAGGAAGGAAACTGAATCCTCATCTCTCACCTTATGCAAAAATCAACTCAGGATGGATCAAAGACTTAAATCTAAGACATGAAACCATAAAAATTTTAGAAGATAAAATTCGAAAAACCCTTCTAGACACTGGCTTAAGCAAAGACTTCATGACCAAGAACCCAAAAGCAAATGCAACAAAAACAAAGATAAATAGATAGGACTTAATTTTAAAAGTTTCTGCAAGGCAAAAGAAATAATCAGCAGAGTAAACAGACAACCCAGAGAGTGGGAGAAAATCTTTGCAAGCTATAGATCCAACAAAGGACTAATATCTAGAATCTACAAGGAACTCAAATCAGCAAGAAAAAACAATCCCATCAAAAAGTGGGCTAAGGCCATGAATAGACAGTTCTCAAAAGAAGATATACAAATGGCCAATGAACATATGAAAAAAAATGCTGAACATCACTAATAATCAGGAAAATGCAAATCAAAACCACAGTGCAATACCACCTTACTCCTGCAAGAATGGCCATAATCAAAAAATAATAGATGTTGGCATGGATGCAGTGAAAAGGGAATGCTTTTATGCTGTTGGTGGGAATGTAAACTAGGACAACCACTATGGAAAACAATGTGGAGATTCCTTAAAGAATTACAAGTAGTTCTACCATTTGATCCAGCAATTCCACTATGGGCTATCTACCAGAGAAAAGTAAGTCATTATACAAAAAAGATTCTTGCACATGCATGTTTATAGCAGCACAATTCACAATTGCAAAAAATATGGAACCAGCCCAAATGCCCATCAATGAGTGAATAAATTGTGGTGTGTGTGTGCATATATATATATGCCCACACATACACACACCATGGAATACTACTCAGCCATAAAAAGGAATGAAATAATGGTATCTGCAGCAACCTGGATGGAATTGGAGACCATTATTCTAAGTGAAGTAATTCAGCAGTGGAAAACCAAACATTGTATGTTCTCACTCATAAATGGGAGCTAAGCTATGAGGAAACAAAGGCTTAAGAATGATACAGTGGGTTTGGGGACTCAGGGGCAAGGGTTGGGGGGTATAGGGGATAAAAGACTAGACATGGGGTGCAGTGTATACTGTTCAGGTGACGGGCGCACCAAAATCTCAGAAGTGACCACTAAAGAACTTATTCATGTAACCAGACACCACCTGTTCCCCAAAAATCTATTGAAATATAAACATATACACACACATTATAAACTCAAAAAAAAAAAAATAAACGCAATGGAAAGCCATTGGTTGGAAGCCGGGGAGCAGCATGTTAAGCTTGAATTTGAATATGTATTTGAATTGGGGTAATTGATCATTCTGCAGTGGATGGTGGTGGACTTCCACAGTCAGGCCCCTTGAGAAGGTCTTGGAGGATGTGACAGCAGCAGGGCACTAGCTCAGGCTGCCCCACCCCTCACCCTTCACGCTCCTCGGTTGAAAAACAAGATCCAGGTTGTTTGTCAGCTGCTCCAGAACTCTTCTGCCCAGGTTATCTTGGTTTTAAAACTCAGATTTCAGGGAAGTGTTTATCCTTATTTCTTTGGAGGATCCAAGGACAGTGTTCTGGAGGGTTCCCATCTTCCCTTAACTGGTGAAAAATCCCTTCCTTAAATATGACCCTAAAGTAGTTTTGTGGCCATTCATCTGTTTTGTTAGTATCTGTTGGAAACTAGTGCATGGAGGGAAGTCCATGTGTTCAGCCCCTACTCATTCAATATGTGTTCAAGAAAGATTGATAGACAGGTGATACATAGATTGATTAACAGACAGATAGATGGGTGGATAGATTAATAGGTAAGCAGATGGATAGATGATTGATGGACACAATAGAGTTGACAGATTAATGAGACAGGTTGAGAGATAGATGATAAACACACATAAGTAGATGATCAATCTGTATAGATCATCGACCAATCGACAATAGGTGCTCAGTATATCTCTATTTCTAGATCTCTATAGAGATATATTGAGCACCTATAGTAGACAGATATAGAAATAGACATATATTGAGCAACTACTCTATGCTCAGCACTGTTTCAGACACTAGAGACATGGTGAGCAAGCCAGATACAGTCCCTTCCCTCTTGGAGTTGACAGTCTAGAGTTGGAGAGAGAGAGACCTATAAATTAAAAGATGCAGTACTGTAGGGGTCAGGAGAAAAGCTATGATGATCAAATGCTTAGAGACGTACCTCAGTGATGCCTCTATCCAGGAAAGACTTATGAGTAGAGGTGATGCCTGAGCCAAAATCTAGATGACGAGTTTGAGCTGGCCAGGAGGACGCGGGGAAAGGTAGGCCAGTCCAGAGAACAGGTGGATCATGGCCTATTCCAGGCCATGGAACATCAAGAGGAAACAGAGAAGATCAAGAGGAAACAGAGAGCCCTTCAGGATGAGGTGCTGGGAGTAACCCAGGGTGGTCTGGAGCAAGGAGCGAGTGGAAGGGAGGGAGAGGGATAGGGATGACAGAGGTGAAGCTGGAGCCAGACGAGAAAGGTCTCCAGGACAGGTGAGCAACCGGACTTAGAAACCAAGAGTTGCTGAAAGGGGTTGTAAGCAGGAAAATAGAAATCAGGTTTCTTTAGAAAAATCTCCAAGACCTTGAAGCCTGAACTGAATCCTGTTGATCATTCATTTATTCCTTCAATAAATAGTATCCTTTTAATTCCTACTGTGTTCCAGACACTATGCTAGGCACCTGTGGGTCCCAGAAGGCGGTGGTCCCTGCTGATCCACAGGGTAGTAGAAAAATACCAAGATTTCGTAAGTCTGGGAGGGACGGCAGCCCCCGCAGGAATATCAGAGCAGTAACTACCTCTGTTACTCTCAGGATGCCTTCTTAGTCCTAATCTTTAGTCTCTGGCCTGTGATTGTACTCACTGTACAGTGAGTATACACGGATGGCAGCCACCCCTGGTAGGCAGTAGGGATTTGGTTTATATGTGTTGGGTGAATGAATGACTAAGAGTGAATGAATTCATGAATGGGAGGCAACATGTAGCATAGTGGATGAGAATGCAGCCTCTGGGGTTGGACTTCATGGGTTCCCATGCTGGCTCTGTCCCCTCTGACCATAGCGAGTTATCTCACTTCTCTGAGACTCAGTTTCCACATCTGTAAAGTAAAGATAATGACAAGGTCTCCCCTTTATGGATTTGGGAGTATCAAATGAATGGACATGTCTGCCTGGCACACTGTAATCCCTCAGCAAATATTAGCAGTGGAGCTCTGTACCCTGGGTAAAGAATGGACTGAGATAGTATCTGTTGCAAGAACAATGAGAAACTAGATCAGCTCCTATTTCCCCAGCACATAGGAAATCTCAGAACGTAGGTAAGTGTATCCACACCCAACCTTCGTGCACACACACATTAGAGATGCTAATTATGGGAAGACAGCAGAGGCAGTGCAAGCCTCATACTGTACCCGTCATTTGCCCCAACATGCCCACATGCTGTGTCCTCAAAACCACTAAATTAATCCACCTGGGGGAGATCTCTTTTTTTCAAATTAGACGACCCCTAATTTAATTTGATTTGAAATAGCAACAAAGGTCCTTGTCAGGAATCTTCCTAGTTCATTCAGTTTTTGGTCAAGCCATTCACCCATTCATTCAACAAACATTACTCGAGCACCTGCTGTGTACTAAGCATGGTAGTAGGCACCAAGAAAGAGCAGAGAACCAGCCAGCTAAAGCCCCCGTTCACAGAGAGCTTATAGTACAGCTGGAGGAGATACGGAATAAATACATCAACAGACAACTCTGAGATAGTGCTTCTCACCACCGGTAGGAAGAAAATAAAGCAGTAGGGAATGACATGAATTGACTGAAGGTCCATTTGAAATTTGGGGTGGGGGGTGGTCAGGTAAAGACTCTGTGAGGCAGCTTTAGACATAAGGGGCTGGCCTTGCAAGGAAGGAGTATTCCACACGGGGCAGATGGTGCAGGAAGGCCTAGCTGGGAATGAGCCTGCCTTGATTGAAGTGGCTAAAACAAGGTATCCTGGAGAAAGATGGGGAGGGGTCATGGAGTTGGAGGATGGGGCGAGCTCAGATTCTGAGTGCACTAAGAAGGCTGAGGGCAGCAGCAAGAGGACAAGGCCTTTCTGACTATAGGATTTGGAAGAAATTGCAGGTGGCACAAGTGGAAGGAGGAAAGCCCAGAGAGAATTGCTGTGGGTCACAGCCGCACACACCCCCAGCTGGCTGGCAGGAAGGAAGGATCGCAGGATGACTCTCATGCTTACGGTCCAGATCTAGGTGCCTTGGGAAAGCCAAAGCTCTCTCTTTCTAGGAATCCTATTTGAGCCCCCGTAGATGACAGGCAATGCTGAGGGTCTCTAGCTTATGATAGAGCAGCTGTAAAAACGTGACTTCTATTCTTGTTCAGAACCATTGCACCAAGTGGAGGTGTGTGATTTGGAAAACCAAGGATGGAAGTGGAAACCAGCTATACCTGTGGAGTGGCAGGGTGTATGTTTCTGTGGAATGGCCTGCAAGCAAGGCATTCATTCATTCATTCATTCATTCATTCACTCATTCAGTCCATGTGTGGTTTTCTTTTCAAAGCACACGCCATACAGCAGGCACAGGAGGCCCGGTGCTTTAATAAAAGGACCACAGGCCTTGTGATCCTTCAGACTGAGTCCAGATCCCAGATCTCCTGCTTATAAGCTGTGCAACCTTCTGCAGGTGACTTAGTTGGAGCCTCAGTTTCTTCATCTGTAAAATGGGTATATGAAAGGTAACAAAGGGGATCCTAGGCCTTTCTGAGACCTGGCACCCTAGTTCAGGCCCAGTGACTTCAGAATTCACTCCCCTGTTTCAGGTCGGCACTGACTGGGATGCCAAGGAGCGGCTGTTCCGCAACTTTGGGGGTCTCCTGGGGCCCATGGATGAGCCAGTGGGTATGCAGAAGTGGGGGAAGGGACCCAACGTCACCGTGACCGTCATTTGGGTGGATCCCGTCAACGTCATCGCAGCCACCTACGACATCCTGATTGAGTCCACTGCCGAATTCACACACTACAAGCCCCCTTTGAACTTGCCTTTGAGGCCTGGGGTCTGGACAGTGAAAATTCTCCACCACTGGGTGCCAGTTGCAGAGACCAAATTCCTCGTTGCACCTCTGACCTTCTCCAACAGGCAGCCCATCAAACTGGGTGAGTACTCCCAGTGTCTGTGGGAAAAATACTCCTTCCCCGGGGACCTTGAGGGTCTTTGGTGTTGGTAGGCAGCACTGCTCAGATGTAGGGCAAGCAGCGGCCTCGCAGAACGGCACTCCTTGCTCTCAATACTTTTCTCTGCATTTCCCTAGAGAACCATCTAATTTCCTACCTGCACGCTGAGATGATGTCATCTGTCTAGGTATTAGGTAGCTATTTGTTAGATGCTCTCCCACTCAACTTCCAGAAGGCCTAGATCATACTGAAGACAAGATGGGAAATAAACCCAGGCAGGTATTAAGGATCAGCAAATCTTGTTTACTATTAAAAAAAAATCAAAACAGGAAATTCTGTTCATCAAAAATATGATACATTAGGTGGAAAAGATGAACCACATAATAGTGGAAGATATTTGCTACATTTTTTTAAAGTACTCATCTTCAGAATTTATAAAGAAATGCTATTAATCGGAAGTTGGCCAATCCAGCCCACTACCTGTTTTTGTAAACAAAGTTTTATGGGAACACAGTCACCGTGCTCATTCATTTACATGTTGCCTGCTTCTGCTTTAGAGCTACAGTGGCAGAACTGAGTGGTTGTGACAGAGACTGCATGGCCCACAAAGCCAAAGATACTATCTGGCTCTTTACAAAAAAAAAAAAAAAAAAAGACCACCAACCCTGCTATAAGAGAGGGGAAAAAATGGAGAGAGAACATGAATGGCCCCTCACACACAGAAAAACATGTTCGGCCTCATTAAAAATGAGAGAAATGAAAATTGAAAGCAAAGAGAGGTTCCACTTCACACCCATCGTATTGGGAAATGCATGACAGATAAGAACCTGTGTTACTAAGGCTGAGAGTAACAGGCATTCATGCAGTGCTAGTGGGAGGGTGAAGTGCTAAGACGAGTTTAGAAAATGTTTTAATATCTCCTAATAAAGCTGAACATACACACACCCTACCACAGACGTCTCACCCCTAGGTATAGGCCCTAGAGACATGTGCAGAAATGCTCACATGAGAATTATTCTTAATAGCACAAAACCAGAAACAGTCTGATTGTCTGACACTGGAAAGGAGAAACAATTGGCTGTCTGTTCATACAATGGAGTACTATGCAGCAGTGAATAGCAGTAAAGCATGGGCATGTGTTGGCTTGGATGAGTCCCTAAAACATAGTGTTGAGGGGGAAATATCACAGACAAATCATAATTATGATGTATTTATGTCAAGTTCAAAAACAGGCAGAGTCAACAATATCTTATTTCAGGAGTCATATGTCAAAGTCAGCTGTTAGGAAATGAAACATGAAATTAACACGAAATTCAGGTCAGGGTTTCCATCCCCATGGAGAACAGGGACTGGGATGTCAGTTCCTCACCTGCCTGCCTTTTTTCTTTGTCCATTGAAAGGGTTTACTTTTATACTTCTATTTCCCCCCTTTTCACCTCCTTTTATTAAGGGGAGAAAGTCTTTCTCCCTGCTCAAATCCTACCTCTAGAGAAACCACTGCCAACAGTCTGGTGTGAATCCTTTTAGAAGTTTTTCCATACTTTTAAAGCATAAACATAACACACATCATAAATCACAAAACCTTTGCTATTTTTTAAAAATGAAATAATACATTTTGTACTGTAAGATTGCTTTTTTTTTTTTTTTTTTACTTTCTAAGTCAGTATATATAAAGCTACCAGCTACATGATATTCCACTGGGTTAAGGAACCACAGTCTACCTGTTCCCCTATTGGTGGACACATAAGTTTCTATTGTTGATGATGATGATGATGATGATGATGTTACTGATAATACTGCAAGGAAAAGTCTTTTTTTTTTTTTTTTTAATGGAGGTTGGCCGGGTGCCATGGCTTACACCCGTAATCCCAGCACTTTGGGAGGCCAAGGCAGGCGGATCATCTGAGACCAGGAGTTCAAGACCAGCCTGACTAGCCTGACCAGCTTGGCCAACATAGTGAAACCCCGTCTACTAAAAATACAAAAATTAGCTGAGTGTGGTGGTGGGTGCCTATAGTCCCAGCTACCTGGGAGGCTGAGGCACGAGAATCGCTTGAGGCGGAGGTTGCAGTGAGCCGAAATCGTGCCACTGCACTCCACTTGGGTGACAGAGGACGTTCTGTCTCAAAAAAAAAAGAATTTAGGTCAGGCTCTTTTGCCTAGGCTGGAGTGCAGTCATGCAATCATAGCTCACTGCAGCCTCGAGCTCCTGGGCTCAAGTAATTCTCTCACCTCAGCCTCCTAAGTAGCTGAGACTACACGAGTGTGCCACCATGCTTGGCTATTTTTTTTTATTTTTTATTTTTTATTTTTGTAGTGGTGTGGTCTCACTATGTTGTCCTGGCTGGTCTCAAACTCCTGGCTCTAAATCAACCCTCCCACCTTGGCCACCCAAAGAGCTGGGATTACGAGCATGAGCCACCCACCACATCCAGTCCCAACAAGGAAGAATCTTAAACATAAAATTGTATGTGCTCAGCTGGGCGCGGTGGCTCACACCTGTAATCCCAGCACATTGGGAGGCCGAGGCATGCGGATCATGACGTCAGGACATCGAGACCATCCTGGCTAACACGGTGAAATCCTGTCTCTACTAAAACTACAAAAAATTAGCTGGGCGTGGTGGCGGGCGCCTGTAGTCCCAGCTACTCGGGAGGCTGAGGCAGGAGAATGGCGCGAACCCGGGAGGCGGAGCTTGCAGTGAGCCGAGATCGCACCACTGCACTCCAGCCTGAGCGACAGAGCGAGACTCCCATCTCAAAAAACAACAACAAAAACAAAGAAGCAAAAAAAAAAATTGGATGTGCCCATGCAGTTACATCCATAACACAAACTCCTAGAAACGGGATTTCTGGGTCTCTCTATATTTGGAATTGTTCACGTCCATCTAACAGATCACAAACTCAAAAGCCAGAAATGCATTACAGCCTCTTAGCTTCAGAGTTCTGGATTGGGTGCCCATTAGCCAATGATGCAAGGGGATGGGGACGCAGCTGTGGGGAGGAGGTGCCTGGAGTCCTAGCAAAGGGAGTTGTTTGGGAAAAACTCTCGGACTACTTTTCCTGTGTTCTCACACCGCGATAATCAACACAGAAGAGTTCTGTGACAGCAAAATCGGGGGGGAGTTTTCCCCATCAGCAAGCAAGCAATCAGTTCTGCAGCAGACACCAGCTGGGTGTCCCCCAATTCAGTTCCAACACTCTCTGCCCCAGCGGTAGCATCAGACACCACAGAGTGAGGGCTCAGTGCCATAAGACCACCCCCTTCTGCCCGCTAATCACAAGTCTGGGCCTCTGGAACTTCTGAACAAATGGTTTCAAATTGGGGTACCCACAACCCCCTCTTTGGACTCAATTACTCTGCTAGAGCAGCTCACAGAACTCAGGGAAACACTTATGTTTATTGGTTTGTTATGAAAGATATTTTAAAGGATGCAGATAAACAGCCAGATGAAGCTATACAGAGGGCAAGGTCTAGAGGGGTCCTGAGTGCAGGAGCTTCTGTCCCCATGGTATTGGGGTTCCCACCCTCCCAACAAATGGATGAATCTGCCCCTATGGCATTGGGCTTCCCACCCTCCCAGCAGGTGGATGAGTCTGTCTGCATGGCATTGGGGTGCCCACCCTCCCGGCAGGTGGATGAGTCTGTCCCCATGGCATTGGGGTGCCCACCCTCCTGGCAGGTGGATGAGTTCTTCCTCACCTTCCTGTGAAGCAGCTATCACATGCTCAGCTCTCTAGAAGCTCCTCAAACCCTGTCCTTTGGGCCTTTTATAAAGACTTCACTAGTTATCCATGATTGAAGCATGACAACTGTGTCAAAATGTGATTGGACAAAAAGGGTCTGACCTAACCCAGCAAGGCCTGTCTGTTCAGATTCTCGTTGGCCTCTCTGTGCAGTAATTCCTCCCTCCAGGGTGTGCGTCAGGGCCCTCTCTGGAATGAGAGTCCTATCACCCACAATCTGATTAGACTCCAGCATTGGGCAGGAGGAGGCCAGAGAGATTCTATTTGCTGAGGCCTAAAGTGCCCAACATTGTAACAAAAGACTAACCAGGGTTACAGGAGTTCTGAGCCAAGAACCATGGACAAAAACCACTATCACGGCCAGGTGCAGTGGCTCACGCCTGTAATCCCAGCAGTTTGGGAGGCTGAGGTGGGCGGATTACTTGAGGTCAGGAGTTCAAGACCAGCCTGGCCAATGTAGCGAAACCCCTTCTCTCCTAAAAGTACAAAAAATTTGCCAGGCATGGTGGTGGGTGCCTGAAATCCCAGCTACTCAGGAGGCCGAGGCACGAGAATTTCTTGAACCTGGGAGGCAGAGGTTGTAGTGAGCCAGGATCACACCACTGCACTCTAGCCTGGGCAACAGAGCGAGACTGTATCTCCAAAACAATAAATAAATAGGCTGGACACGGTGGCTCACACCTGTAATCCCGGCACTTTGGGAGGCCAAGGTGGGAGGATCACCTGAGGTCAGGAGTTCGAGACCAGTCTGACCAACATGGAGAAACCCCGTCTCTATTAAAAATACAAAATTGGCCGGGTGTGGTGACGTGTGCCTGTGATCCCAGCTACTCGGGGGGCTGAGGCAGGAGAATTGCTTGAACCCAGGAGGTGGAGGTTGCGGTAAGCTGAGATCACGCCACTGCACTCCAGCCTGGGCAACGAGAGCAAGACTCCGTCTCAAAAAAAAAATCAATCAATCCTCTGTCATAGGAGTCTCGAAGTGAATGCTCAGCTTGTGCTGTCTTTGTGCAGAGCAAGCAGAAAGATAAGGACTTCATGTTATCTTGAGCTGGAAGCCTGCTCCTCCTTCCCCTATGAACCAGGCAAAAGACAGCCCCTCCAGAGCTGACCAGGCCCAATCCTAACCCCTTAGAGGTCTTAGGTTCCTTCTTGATCAAGTTCACATCTTTAGCATCTCTAAGGATTTCCAGTGCCGGACATGGAGGAGAGGGGAGTAAATGGCTGTGTCTTCGCTGCTTCAGGTACACCTGTTGGACAGAATGAAGCAGTGCTCCTGAACACACCCCCATGCCAGTGGAGCAGCCTGGGGGCCATTCATGGGGTCCTGATTTTTCCAGTGTTTTCTTCTAGGGTTTCTAAGGAAGGCAGGGCTCTCCCTACACACGCCCAGGATGACCCAGGAGTCGTTTTACCCCCACCGAGAGCAGCCCTCCTGTCCTCGGTAATTGTATTTGTTAGCGACGTTCCAGTGAATGACAGTGAACACGAAGGTGGGAGCAATGCAATTTGTAAAATGATTCATCAAGAGTAATTTTCTATTGATGCATCCCTGGTAATCGCAAGAAATCCGATGAGGTAGAATTGAGGAAAATTTAATTATAGAGACGAGCATCGCAAGCTAATATTGTAACAGCATTTCCCACATTAACCTCATTTCTCATAAGGGTTTTTTGCATCACCCACAATATTTGGCTCCCGGTGTTCACGTGTTTGTTAGCTGCTCTTTTCCCTTTGAATGTCCTGCCTTTGTCAGTTTCAGTATCTCCTCATTCTCCACTTTCTCACTCTGCAGAATAGAGGCACCAAGGGGCTCTGATAGAGAAATTAGGGCCTGCACCAAAGACAGCAGGCTCTGTTCTCCTGGCAGGTGGGGCTGAAGCTGCCCACCCTTCCCTGTATTAGAGAAAGATGGGTTAGGACCAGACTTCCAAACACTATGGCTACTAACTACCATGGGAGAAAAAGCTTTGCTAAACCCCTTGCAAGACAGAGTATGCGCTCAATGACTGCTAACCTCCTTCCTCCCACTTGTACCCATCCAAACCACAGAACCCAAGCCTTTTGCTTCCTGGGGCATTGGGAATTAAAGGATGACAACCTTGTCTGTGTTAGTCAAGGCACATTTTGAATTCATCTACTATTCTCACTGCTTTTAGAAGGGTAAGCATATGGTCTTTCTTCCTTCTTCTTGCCTACTCTGGACACTTGTTAATTATCCAGGCTGTCCTGGGTGCCTTTGGTGGTGGCAGCTGCTGTCAGGCAAACGGGAAGCACTGTCTTCTGAACATTGCGTTATCTTGGAAGGTTTCTTGTAATCCTAGCTGTCTCAGCTCTTGCAAAGCCTGATTTGGTAAAGTGCAACTCACCAGAATCATTGGCCAGCCTTTTTAAAAATATATATGTGCTTCTACTGAGCAATAAAAAAGCAATGAATGTGAATGTCTTCAAAATATTAGAAATAGCATCTATTAGAAATAATAGAAGTGTATACCTTCTTTCCTTCACCCCAAATTGCTATACTTCCTGATTCCCCATTGTGCAGCCCTGGGAGGTAGTAGTAGTCACTCTCATGTACATGTTACTATTTAGCCCATTTATGCCTAAGGTTGCAATTTTTTGAATTTTTTCTGAGATGGAGTCTCACTCTGTCGACCAGGCTGGAGTGCAGTGGTGTGATCTCGGCTCAATGAAACCTCCGCCTCCCAGGTTCAAACAATTCTCCCGCCTCACCCTCCCGAGTACCTGGGATTAAGGCATCAGCCACCATGCCTGGCTTATTTTTGTATTTTTAGTAGAGACGGGGTTTCACCATGTTGGCCAGGCTGGTCTCAAACTCCTGACCTCAGGTGATCCACCTGCCTCAGCCTCTCAAAGTGCTGGGATTACAGGTGTGAGCCATCGTGCCTGGCCCAATTGTTTGAATTTTTGCATGAGTGAAAAATCAGACCTTGGCAATGACCTGGAGCAGTAGAGTATCAGGGTGAGTGATAAGCACTGCCGTTGGAGTCAGTTGGTCCTGGATTTAACCCCAGATCTGTCTCTAACTCCAGCTGCCTCTGTTTCCCCATCTGTAAAACAGGGATGATAAAACCAGCCCCCTAGTTTTTTAGGTGTGTGAGGATTATGGACTAATACCAATAGTAATAATCCTAGCTGTATTTGTCTGTTCTCATGCTGCTAATAATGAACTAACTGAGACTGGGTAATTTATAAAGGTAAGAAGTTTAATGGACTCACAGTTCCACATGGTCAGGGAGGCCTCACCATCATGATGGAAGGTAAAGGAGAAGCAAAGGCACATCTTACATGGTGGCAGGCAAGAGCACCTGTGCAGGGGCACTCCCCTTTTTAAAACCATCAGATCTCGTGAGACTTATTCACTATCACAAGAACAGCATGGGAAAAACTCACCATGATTCAATGTCCCTCCCACAACACGTGGGAATTATGGGAGCTACAATTCAAGGTGAGATTTGGGTGGGGACACAGCCAAACTGTATCACTAGCTAAGCTTTTCGCAGCACTTAGTATATGCTAGATGTCATTTGTAAACACTTTGTATGAGTCAGCACATTTAAGCCTCACAAAGCGAGAAGAAAAGGCATTAGTACTTTACCCGTTTTATTGATGAGGAAACTGAGGTACAAGGCTTGGAGGTCAGAAGTCACACACCTGGTATGTTGGACGTGGGGATGCAAAACCAGACGGCATGACTGCAGTACCTGGGATCTTGTATGAAGTGCTTCACAAAGTGACCGGCACATAGGAGGGGCCCAGCAAGGCAGCACTGTTCTGAGAGCTAGTTTGACCTCCCACCCCACCTCACCCAGGTCCACACTTCATACTTCCAGAGTGACTGTTCTGTGGTCAGTTCATGCACCCTGTCTTAGGCTTCTGGGAAGCAGAAATCTAACTTACGCAGAGTACAAAGTGGACACTCAGCAGCTGAGATCTGGGCTTCCCAAACAGACCTGGGTACAGACACTCATAATCTGTGTGATTTGGGGAAAGAGGCTTAATTCAGATTTGCACTTGCTGTTTCTCTGCCCAGAATTCTCTTCCCCAGGATCTGTATGTTAATCATCACTCAGCTCAGATGTCACCTCGCCAGAGAGGTCTCCCCTACCCACCTTATCTAACATAAACACCCTGTCACTCTCTAACCCAGGGGTCAGCAAACTTTTTCTGTAAAGGGCTAGATACAAAATACTTTCAGCTTGTTGGGTAAAATACAGTCTCTGTCTCAAATACTTAGCTCTGGTAGTACAAAAGCAGCCATAGACAATACGCAAATAAATGGGCACAGCCGTGTTCCAATAAAACTTTATTTACAAACACAGGCCATATTTGGTCCAAGGGCTGCAGTTTGCCAACCCTCTTCTCTCACTTAATACCCTGTTTTTTTGGTTTTTGTTTTGTTTTGTTTTGCCTTCATGACACTTATCACTGCCTGAAATAACCTTATTTATCTACTTGTTTATTTATTTGTTGTTCTCCCTCCACTGGATTTTAACCTTCCTATCTGGTTTGCTCCACCACCTAGAATAGATCCACGTACCTAATAGGTACTTAATATGTCTTTATCAAATCAGACAGTGCCTTGCAGATCATGGGCGTTTAGTAAATATGTGTTGACTGAATGCCTGGCACAATGTAGGTGCTTAAAAATATGTATTGGATGAATCAGTGTCTGCACCATCAAAGATGCTGTGTAAACATGTGTTGAATGAATAAAGGCATGCACCATGCCCTGTACAAAGTGGGCTCTGTCCTTTTCTCAGCTGTGAAATGGGACTGCTAAAAGAACTTCATGAGATTGTCGTGTGAATTAAATGAGGCGATGCGTGGTGCCCAGTGCAGCACCAGGCACGGGGTAAGTATGAATAGGCATCCTATTGGTGACTCTTCTAATCCTGAAATTGTTCCCTTTGGCTTTCAGAGGAGGCATTGAAGCTGCACAATGGGCCCCTCCGCAACGCCTACATGGAGCAGAGCTTCCAGAGCCTGAACCCCGTCCTCAGCCTGCCCATCAGCCCCGCCCAGGTGGAGCAGGCACGGAGGAATGCAGCCTCCACGGGCACAGCGCTGGAGGGATGGCTGGACTCCTTGGTGGGCGGGATGTGGACTGCCATGGACATCTGTGCCACGGGCCCCACGGCCTGCCCAGTCATGCAGACCTGCAGCCAGACGGCCTGGAGCTCCTTCAGCCCTGACCCCAAGTCGGAGCTGGGGGCGGTCAAACCCGATGGCCGGCTCAGGTAGCAGTAGGCGTGAGGAGTGGGCCACAGCAGGATCTCAACGGGAAAGCAGCCAGAGGGGTTGTGGGGCCTGAACCCTGGCCTCCCACCCTGGGGGAGGCCCTCTGTGAATGGGTCTCTCCTGGCCATAGAATGATGAAAAGGGAAGGTCAGCAGGTCAAAGCAGGATCAGCCAACAACCTGCCCTTGGCAAGCTGCGGGTGGGATGGCTCAGTCCCTGCACTGTGACGGTCTCACCTCTTCTGGTTGATCCTCAAGTCCTACAGGTTCCTTGTCTTCCCCTTCCAGTGACCCACCCCTGACCCCAGACGTGTGATTTTCAAACTTTTATTTCGAGCAGCAGAACTTTGTTTACTGAGCACAGTCATAAGTGGAGGTTCAGGGTGCGGACGAAATCCAAGCTGCTCTGGTTGAAGCTGACAAGTGCAAGGTTCCCTCCCAAAGCTCAGCCCTCCGGGTGGTCTCCTTGCCCAGGGTATCTCCTACGGTACCTCTTCAGAACCCAAGGGCTCTGCAAATGCCAGTTTGACAAGCACTGCCCAGACCAACCATGGGTTCAAACTCCAGCCCCGCCCTTTGGTTCATTTTTCTGCTCCTCTTGGCTGGGGGACTCTTGTGCCAGCCTTGATAGTCATGGTCGTGGGCCCTTTCCCATGGAGGCTGCAGCCTTGGGAGAGCTCTGAGCCTCTCAGCAGCCCTCCTTGGGTTGAACTGTTCTCCTTAGTAACTAGGTAAGTGGGAAAGCCTTTTGATGTGGCATGGCCAAGGTCCAGCCACAAGTACAACTGCCACCTGTCCAGGGGTCTGGGCCTCCTTCCCTCAAGGCTGCCACACAAAGTAGCAGAAATAGGATGATGTTTGTGAGCACCAAACTCAAGACCATGACCTTCTTTGATCCTTAAAAATGGGAACTTTGACAGCCATGACCATGAAACTCACAAGGCAACGCGATGAAACTCACAAAGCAATGCTTGGAGCAAAACTCCTGAGCTAGACAGCACAGCAGCACCCATCCCCTGCCAGAGCCCTTCCGTTCTGAGGTCAGACACACAAAACCTTTGTCAATTGCACACTGGTGCTATTGGGAGTGACCAAACCGCATGAACCAGACTTTTCCCGTCCAGGAAATAGCATTTCAGATTTGGTTTTTAATTTCATGCCCTTCCTAATCCAAGGGGCCAACAGGCTCAACAGGATATGCAACATAAGTGGGAAGGTTATTTAAACAAGAAACAGTATGATTTAAGTGTCTGAGTTACCAGAAACCCAAAAGGTTTCCTTGCCATGAGCCCCCTGGAGTGTCATCCCTGTTCACCAGGAGAGCCCTTCGCAGGAGGCCTCCCTCGCTCCTGTAATCCCACCTCCCCTGAATGATGGGATTCCCTTGGAAAAAGGTCTCACCCCTGGTAGCCATCTGCCCTTCCCATGGAGAGGCAGTCCTGACACTTCTCACTTCTCTCCAGCGTGGGTTTGAAGGGGTGCCCTTCGCTTTGTGTGACTTGTCCTAATCCTAGCCAGATATGTTGCCCCATCCCAAGCCTCACAAGGTAGGATGTCCTGTTGGCAATGGAGGATGTAAAGAAGGGACACTTTAGATATTTATTATTTATATGTTTTAGTCAATGACTAATTAGTAGGTGCTGTTTTTGCAGCTTGTCAATTATGTTACTTACTAACTGAAGCTGCCTTTATTCACAAAAGGCCCCTTTTCCCATCTTTTCCCACCCCCTGGTGTCTCTCTCTCTCGGTTTCTCTTTCTCTGCGTCTACCCCACATCCTCCTTATCCTCAGAGTAAAGCAGGGGCACTGAACACCATGCAAAGAAAGCTCCAACCCGCATCTTCCACTGGCTTTGAGTGGGGTGCCTTGGGGACCGTTGGAGCCTCGTTTTTTCCTTATGCAGAGTGTCAACCTCATCTCTCCCTCAGATTCCAAGAGTGTTGGAATTCCTGAGCCTCCCATCCTCCCCCTACTCACCTCCCATCACAGGCACAAGGAGGTGACAGGCAGAAAATGTGGAGGGTGGGTGGGGAATGTGCTAGCTGCAGAGAGCTTGGGCCATCTCTGCTTGCTCCATGGATGCCTTTCCATGGCCCATCTAATTATGGGCATCCATGCAACCTTAGCAGAAGGAAACAGGCTCCTTTGAGAGAGATCCATCTTAGGAAGAGGGTCGTCAGATCCAGGCAGCAGAGTCCAGGAGATAGCCATTCTCAACAGCGATTCTAGGGATCTCAGGGTACTTTTCTCAGAAAGCCCCTGTGATCTCTTTCACAGACTCTATGGTGGCCACGTGCTGGGTGCCACATCCTCTTTCTGCCCCCGGCCTCTGCCTCTGGCCAGGGTTTGCCTGGGGCTGCTGAAGCCACTTCGGGAGCTTCCCTTTCACCCTCCTTGCTGGGCCACTAGTGCTTTATGTTTGCAGCGGCTTTGGGGACGCAGCAGTGCAAGTCCCTGTGCATAATGTGAACCTGCAGACTTCAAGACGGGGCCCCTCCTGCACCCACTAACATGTCTGCCTTTTTTTGTTTTTATCCTGGAACAAGTGGAGAAATGGCAGAGCTGGCTGACTCTGGGGACCCTTCCCTTTTTCCCATGGCTTCATTTCTTCTTCACCACAACTAATTCGGGGAGCTGAGAAGTCACACAGGGTATTCCTCTCCCTTCTCTGATGTTATTAATAGACCAGAGAATAAGGTTGCAGATATTACATTTGTTTTTTGTTTTTGTTTTTTTTTTAAGGAAAATCCCAAAGCCCAGCATGATTTGAGAAAAGAGGATGTTTTCCGAGGGAAAATAATTTTTTTTAACCTGCCTGAGAATGATTTATTTGTTGGAGGCCGTTGGTCAGAGAGCCTGGAGCTTGGGTTGTGGAAGATATCAAAAGCATAGGGCTGTGGTCTCTGGAAACCTATTACAGCCTGCAGGGTACAGCAACTGTGAGCTGAGCCAGTGACGAGGTCCCTGGAAACTCAGGAAGGCTTAAAGGTGGGCCTTGGGCTATTGGTTTGTGGAGAGAAGGAAGCATTCTTTAGGCTGCGGCACTCCATATAGTTTCCCACCCACCGAGTGACATTCAGGCAGAAATTGAGCTCAGGAGACAGCCAGCCTTCCCACATCCCACTTCACTTCCCAGTCCACATGTAAAGCAGTGTGTCTCCAAGGAGGCAGTGAGCAATTCCCAAGGTCCCCGTGTTGTAAGAAGCGCACTGCTTTCTCCCTTTGCGGGGGGGAAAATAAGGCTTTCCTGATGAGATCATGAGTCCTTCTGGCTTCATTTCTCATTCATTGTGGGTTTAACTTCTAAAATGCAAATGGAGTTTAGAGAGGATGAGCAGAACCACAGGACCCGCCCCCACCTCTCGCCCACTGCAATTGCTTCTACTCTGGGCACAAGTTTGCGTGTCTGAAGATCATGTTTCCCTCTGGTTCTCTAGCTTGCAAATAACACAGAAGACACCGGCTAGAACCTTAAGCTTTCTGCCAAAAAGATGCAGAGAGCAGGGCAGTAGCTACCGGGAGTGGGGTGTGAATAAAGAGTCCTTCCACAGCCAAGTTCTCTGAGGATTTGGAGCACCAGCTCCCCAGCAGCATCCAGGCGGGGAGAGGTGTACATTTAGGTGGAGGGGTACATCTAGGGGTGGAGAGGTGTATATTCTAGAAACAGCTGTTAACACACTCCACTTTAAAGACAGCAAGCTAGACCTGCAGGATCAAAGCCACACACTGTGGTAGGGGTTACACATGTTTATGGGGCCCAGGATACTAGCAGAGATGAGTGAAATGGTTGGTGCGAGGCAAAAGGGCATGGTGGGGGCAGGGATGGGGACTGTGGTCTTACTGGCATGCACGTGACCTACCCAGAATGAGCAGCTGCTACTCAGCCCCAACCTATCATTGTTTGTAAAAATGTAAGCACAGTGTAGTGGAATCTTCCAATTTGGAAGGGAAGCCAGAAATCCAGATTTTTTGGAAAAAATCTGATTTTTCAACGTCAGGTTTTGTTGTGTTTTTTTTTTTTTAACAAAGAAAAATTCCACTGTTCCACTTGTACACTGCCAGCAACCTCTGCTCTCTGGAGAGGTGGTTTAAAGTGAGATTATGCATTGCCCTGGTAGAGGAGGAAAAAAGCCAGCATCAGGTCAGGGCAAAAATAACAGCCCATGTTGAACTCTGAATGGGGACCTCTTGCTAAGTCATTCTGCTCCCCAGGAGACCATTCCACAGAGGGGGGTGGATCATTCAGCTCTCCTGGTCCCAAGATTGTGCTGAAGGGAAGAAGGAACAGAATCTGGAGATCTGGACTGCTGCCCCTTAGATATGCAGAGGTCCACATCTGCCTGGGGCTACACCTTGTGGGACTCCATCAAACCAGGCAGAAATGGCAAAGACAGTCTAGGAGGAGGAGGAGGTAGGGTGTGAAACAGCCAGGCTCTCTCCAAATCCCAAGTGTTGACACAGCCATCTTGCCCTATCCCTGGAAGCCTCTTTGGAAACCACATAGAGCTGTGCTGTCTCACGGGATGTCCTGTTTGCTTCTGCCTCAGTTACCTTACTTTGCCCATGGGTCTACCACAGGCGCTACCTCATTGTGTCTGCTGAGAAGTTTACCTGGGAGGGGGGAACAAATTTGTCCAAATCTGCTTGAGCTGAATGTATGATCTATGCAAATTCTCTCTCTCCTCTCTCTCTTCCTCTCTGGCTCTCTTAGAAGTTTTGTTTTGTGTTTACCTTGCAAACAAGATACTGTATAGGACCCTCTTAAGATGGAGGAGGGCTTTCTTGCGCCACCTGTGTCTACCCCTCACGTTGTCTTTGGCTCTGGTCTTGCCAGGCTTATGCAGGGAGAAAGTGGCCTCTCTTCCCTCTCCACTTGGCTGGGAATATTCCAACTGCCTCTGCCTACAGATACCACCAGAGAGCGGGTTCTGCACCTTGTCATCCCCCTCCCTAACGTCATCTACTCCATCCCTCATGTTCCTCCAACTTGCTTCTCCCATCCCTCCTTCAAAAAAAAAAAAAAACAAAAAAAAAAAGCCTTAGGTTTCTCCTTTTTGAAATGTGGCCTTAACATTATTTTTGGGAAGCTGACCATCCATCCTTTCCCTCCCATCTCCACCAACATCACAGAAGACAGCATCGTGAAGCTTCTATGGCAGCCTCCTAAGGAAGGGGCTGCCAATCTGTAGTTTGCAGATGCTATAGAAATTGCTTACAAATGTCATCTTTAAGAAAAATGTTCTTATATTTTTCCTATGGGCAAAATGAAGGCTTGGGTGCTCATCTAAAGCTCAGCCAACTCCCGAAGCACTCTCTTAGAGCATATTGCCGCTGTAATGGGCTGGCTTAATTACCGGCAGAGTGCTTGAAAAGGCTTTGCAAACCTCCCCTGCCCCCAAGACTGGGTGACTTTATATGTACTTCATTCAAGGGTAAATCAGGAGACGTTCTCCATTTATCTCTTCGTCCTTCCTGCCTGGAAGGTGATAGCACTAAATATTCCCAGCAGATGGGTAGTGTTCTCAAAAGGATCACCCTTTTCCTACCTTCAGACTCTATTCTTTACCCTTCCATTGCTCCAGTGCTGATGGAGGCCAAAGACAACCCCAGGGTTTTCATAGGAAATTCACTGGAATTGTGCGCAATTGTCTTTGTAGTCCTTTTGCCTTTTTTTTTAAATATTATGCTGTCAATAGCATTTGTTTGGGTATTTGTTTTAGAGGCCTCACTCTAAGTTATTACCGTCCCCTTCATTGTTTTCAAAGACATGTGGTGATATAGTTTTTAAAAATAACTATTTTGTTATAGATCATAATATGCATAAAACTGTACAGAAATATTTTGTAATGTGTTGATTTTAAAAAAGAATCTGTAAATAAAGTTTTAAAAAAAGAATTCAAATGGCACACACTGAAATATGTAGATATTTTGCTATTTATTTAAAGGAGTATTTTAAGAGATATTGAAGTATCTGAAATTGACCAGTAATCAAAGTTCCAATCATCTGAATGCTTTTCCTTGAGGTAGAATGTGATTCTCAGAAATGATTGCATTACCTGCCCATTTTTGCACCTTTTCTGTCTTTTTATTTAGCAGAACAACAACAACAAAATTGTGCCTTAGCTGTATTTTTTTGTCTAGGGGAGTTTGTTTCTGTCTGACAAAGCAAAATATTTTGCAGAAAACAGTGGATGTATTAAATACTGTATCATACCAAAAACACTGCAGGTGTATATAGATGCTTTCTGTCATACTGTGTTTTCAGATGCAGAATTTTAAAATTAAAAAAATACTGCCTTTATGGAACAGTGACTATATGTGGCTTCTTTTCAGCAATATTGTGCATCTTTACACAATCTCATATTCTCTTCTGTCATCTGCATGGTGAAGATAGGATGACTATATAATTTATCATCCAAACTGGGATACTTTTGAGAGTTAAAGGAAGCACCATGTGGATGGGATGCTGAGACTACAGGCATAAATGGCCTATCCTGGGAAAACCTGGGTGTGTGGACACATTTCCCTCATAAAAACTGCTGTCATCTTCTAACTGGATTATAGCAACAACCTCCTATAAGTACCTCCTGGTTGAGACAGAAGTATATGATTTTTAAACCCTTACTGAGTAGAGAATAACAAGAAGGGACGGCCATGGAAAGTTGCAGTTTCCTATACCCAACTGGTTGGTTGGTTGGCAAACCTGTTTTCCTTTCTCTTTACCACAGAGACTACATTTCCCAGACTGCCTTGCTCTTAGCTGTGGCCATGTGACCACGTGACCAGGCCAATGGAACAGCTAGACTGCATTTTCCAGACTCCCTTGCTCTTAGCCATGGCCATGTGACTGACTCAGGCCAATGGAATGTAGGCAGAATAGGTACATGGCACCTCTAGCCCTGGTCCCTAAAACCTCCCACTGGAGTCTCTCCTCTCTCAATCTTTCCCTATTTGCCAGCTCAGATGTTTTGAATCACCTTGATTTTGTGCATTCATCCAATTGGCCTATTCAGGTGGTCTTTTTGGAAACTGCACAGCCTCTACCTTAAAGGAAGGCAGAGCCACTGAAGGGTCTATTGAAGGGTCAGTTGGAATTTCTTTCCTGCTTATTTACTTGGTTTAAATTCATTAAATTCGTGATTTTAAGAGTTTTTTTTTTTTCTTTAAGGGGAATGCTTTTTCAAACAGCATACCTTAAACCTCCATATATATATATATATATATATATATATATGTATATATATACACGTGTGTATTATATGTATATATATACACGTGTGTATTATATGTATACACGTGTGTATTATATATACACGTGTGTATTATATATATACACGTATATATATACACATATATATGTGTGTGTGTGTGTATATATATATATATATATATATTTTAAAGATTTAAAAATGGGTGATTAGGAGGGGTGCCCTGGGTGAAGTGAGAGTAGAGAGTAGAAAGCTTTGTCTCAGCAAGTGCACCCACCCCACCA
Source organism: Nomascus leucogenys (assembly GCF_006542625.1). NCBI lineage: Eukaryota > Metazoa > Chordata > Mammalia > Primates > Hylobatidae > Nomascus > Nomascus leucogenys. The sequence continues at coordinate 85,907,155 of NC_044398.1, read as the reverse complement.
GCCCGCCTCTTTCATGGCTCCATGGCATATGTAGATGACCATGCTTTGAAACTCACACCACACTGATGTTGAAAACATCTAGGCATTTTGTAGGGTTGGCTTTGAGGCCTTGCTGCCAAGGTGCTGAAAGTTCAGTTCTAGGCTGGGTCTCTGAGCATGAGACCAAACCAAGAAAAATTCACTCCACCTGGTGTTGGCAAGTTGTAAGGGTGGAAACTTAGAGCTGGGGCAAAAAGGAGGTATGGCTGGCCTGACATGTTTTGGAGACTCTTGATCCTGTGCATTTATAGTTAGTTCATTTGTTCCACTGCTCTGCCTGGAAACCTCATCAGCCCTAACCCTGACAGGGAGTACTGGCCTGAGAACCAAGATGCCCAGACCCTTCACAGCTTTGGTTGTGCCACTGATTTGCTGTGTGATCATAGCGAGTCTCTTTTCCATGATGAGTCTCAGCCCCCTCAACTGCCAAATAAATGGCAGAATGGGGCCTATTGACACCTGGGATCCATTCAATTTCAGACATGTAAGCGTATAGTCCAATTCCCACCCAGCACCTAATACAGAACATGTTAAGGTGCCAGCTCCATGCAAGAAAATGTTCCCAAGATGTGATTTTTGATGTTCACATCTATGTTAGTCAAGGTTCTTTCACTTTCAAGTAACAGTAACCCAATTCACAGAAGTGTAATCAGAAGGGGAATGTATTAAGTTATGAAACTTTAGAAGGTAACAATTAAAACACAAATTACAAGAACTAGGACAGCACTCAGGGGACTCAAGAACTGAAACTGGAGCCCCAATACGCACAGTCCCCCCTTCCTCCATTTTTGCTGGCCTCTGTTTGATATTATCTCCTACAGACAGCTAACTCTACATGGTCAATAAAGAAGGCCCCAAAAGTTCCTGCTGCTTGTCCTTTGAACTCCATAACACAAAAATATCAATGTCCTTTGTCCTCACTGCCAAAAGGGCTGGCTCTAACTCTGGACCTATCACTCAGATCAGGCAAACAAGGCACTACGATTGGCTGAACCTGGATCATATGCTGACCCCTGCGACCAGAGGATTGGATGGTAAACTGTGATTGGCAGCCTCATCCCCATTACATGATAGAAGAGAAATGGATCCCCAACGGGAGAGGATGGTACCGAACAGACAAAAACAACAGATGTCCATTCACTGCCACAGCCAACTGCAGGCCCAGGTGGCTTCTCTGCTTGCCAGTCCAATTCGTTTCTGCTCCTCAAGTGCCCAAATTTTCTCCTCTCAGTTCCTCTATACCTCCCTAAGGAGAAGAACTCTGGGCCTATCTTAAGCAAATCATTTTAAATAAATATCACATGGATGGTGCAGATGATTTCACCCTCACTTAATTAGCTGTGGAGTGCTTATGCTTATGGAACATGATGGATTGCTCCTTGCAGCCTGGGCACAGGACACTTTAAAAGGCCCTTGTAACAGCCCTTTGCTAATGATGGTGGATGATTCTAACTTGCTGCAGGAAGCAGGGCCTGTGTACCTGCCGTGAAGAGCGGCATCTCTCTCCACGTTTCTAGAGCATCACTATTCCAGGCTCCATACCGAGCTCTCCACTGCCCTGTCCCCTCAGCAGGCCCGCAGAACGCTCGTGCTAGCCAACACATCCATGATATGGTGTTTGTGGTTTGCTGAGTTGATGCATTAAGCTTCTAAACATGGAGCTAATGAGAATAGCAATGGCTAACCCCGTGTTAGAAAGCACTGGTAATGGACGGGCTATTAGGCATCAGAGCAGATTAGGTGAGACTCCAGAAAAACACTGGGAACATTTTCCAAATTACACATCCAGACTGATCCACCTACTGCCAATTTTCAATTGCCTCTGACCAAAATAAGAACCCCCCCTCCAATGCAAGGGTCAGATAATCCTGTGTCCAAACACTGTTGTTGTTTTTTTTATCATGGATTAGCTAAGTCAGATTTGAGACAATTTCCCTAATCTCTCTGGGCCTCAGATTCCATATATATATATGTGATAATAATTACCTATAAAGCTGCTGGGAGAATTTTGAAAAGACAAAGCCTGTGAAATAGATAGCCTAGTATCTGCATACAGAAAGAGCTCAGTAAATATCAGTTATTCTTGCCTTCTCACTCCAAAGGTGAAAGTTCCTTGAAGGCAAGGACAGTGTCTATATTCTCGGTGCACATTACATGCCTTGACAATGTAAGATGTTGCGCCAGTGTTTGATGAATGAATGAGTGAGTGTGTGAACTGGACTGCTGCTACATCCATAATTTCCTCAGGGGCGTTCCATTTAGTCTGGCCTCCACATTTGCTATTGCAGACTGGATATCTTCCTTAAGCCTCCATTTGCGACACGGTGGCATCACCTTGACTTCAGAGATTTAAATGAGATTTTTTCAAAACACCCCAAATTGAGGGAGACACAGTATTGCCCCCCAATCTCTTTGGAGGTTCTTGGGGAGTCAACTTCAGCTACAACCCTGGGTCTCATTTCCACTGAATTGGTTCATTTTACAGATCACCCCTCTATTCTGCAAGTTCTTTTCTTTTTTCCCTCTCTGCACTATATGACCTCTCCCTAATAAGTACCCTGATCCCTTTGTTCCTCAAAATACAGTCGTAGAGCTATGTGGAAAGCAGATTTTACCAAGGTGTTCAGATAAAGGATTGCATAAGATTGCAAATGATTTAGAATATTGCATACCCCCATTCTCAGAAGTTTTAGGAATTGCTCAATGGCCAGCTGCCTGGGCAATCTCCAGCTTCCAGACACATTTCCATCTCCCACTCTTTATTCCCCGCCTGTTCTGTCCGCTCTCCTGCACCTCCCAAGACACTCTGTTATCTCTTTTCACCTTGCTGACTCTTTGCAGACCAGCCCCCTCAAGACTTCACATTCCACACCTAAAAAATACTGGAAAGCTAAGTTCTCTCCTTAAGTTCCAAGCTTCTCTGTTCTTACCTGAGAGGAGATCTGGTGCCAGCTATGACGCCAATTACTACAAAACACTCTCCCTCTCCACCCCAATTACTCGGATTTAATACAATCCCTGGCTTCCATGCAGTGTCTGAGCATTTTGGCTCTATTCCTTAGGTGGCGCTTTTAAAAAATTTTTTGTAAAACCTTTGGGGCCTCCTTCACCACCAAGAAATTATTTTAGCATCACTGGCCTCAGTCTCATTCTATCATCGGCATCTACTAATTTAATCAAGAATGAGTTGTGAGCAGAGAGATTGCAAGTATCCAAAGATGAAACTGGATGAATTCCAGGAGCAAGAATTTCTCAGAACTAAGAACATTGACATTGCAGGGTTCGGTCCAACAAAGTACACTTCTTCCTGCCAATTTCATTTTTCAACCTTGACTATTCATGGTCTGGATCAGCAGATAGTAATATCACCTTTGTCATCAAGGAGCCTAGGATTTATTAATCTAATATGGGCATCGGCCCAAACTTGGCTTCAAAGAAACAGGAGAAGAGCAAACAGGGACATTAGAAATATGGAGCCCTGGGTTTTGGTGTGGTCGCATGAGACGCATCCGGCGCTTGATGTCCCTGAGTCCCGGTGCCCCAGCTGCCCAGTGCCCACGTTCATAAGAAGACAACGAGTTCTCCTCCTCTACAGAAGGATTCTGCAAACAATTTGGCACGTTCCAAATGATTCTGATCGCAAATACCTGAAGGACTGGGCAAGGGAAGAATTCAAAAGAAACAAAAGTGCCACCGAAGAGGATACAATCCGGATGATGATTACTCAAGGCAATACGTAGCTCAAGGAGTTAGAGAAAACACTTGCTTTAGCAAAATCTTCACTATAGCATTATTCTGAAGGATTTTCAAAGTCTCCGTGTGTTTTGTTGCATTTAGGATTAACAATGGACAACACAAAGCCCAGCCTTACTATTTGTATGTACAGTATTTGGTGATAGAGAGCAAAGGAAAACACATCAAAACAGTTGCCTTAACACTGAAAAACATACCCTGCATTTTGAAAATGTTTACGGATGTCTCAGCAGTTTTTTAAAGCAGAAAAAACCACTAACAAATGGCCAGTAGATGCTGGACACAATCATTCGGGAAGTGTAAATCAAAACTACTATGAGGCCGGGCACAGTGTCTCATGCTTGTGGTCCCGGTACTTTGGGAGGCCAAGGTAGGTGGATCACTTGAGGTCAGGAGTTCAAGACCAGCCTGGCCAACACAGTGAAACCTCATCACTACTAAAAATACAAAAATTAGCCTGGCATGGTGGTGCATGCCTGTGGTCCCGGCTACTTGGGAGGCTGAGGCAGGAGAGTCACTTGAGCCCAGGAGGTGGAGGTTGCAGTGAGCTGAGATTGTGCCACTGCACTTCAGCCTGGGTGACAGAGCGAGACTCTGTCTCAAAAAAACAAAAACAAAAAACAAACAAAAAAAACAAACCCTGAGATTCACATTCACTAGAATGGCTGTAATTAAAAAGAGAAATAATAATAACTGTTGGTGAAGATGTACAGAAATTGCTGGTGGGAATGTAAAATGGTGTAGCAACTCCAGAAAACAGACTGTCAGTTCCTTGAAAGATGAAACAGCTGCTGTATGATTTAGCAATTCTACCCCATGCCCATAGCCATTATTTGGCACTAAAAAGAAACAAAGGACTGATATATGCTAAACATGGATAAACCTTGAAAACGTTAAGTGAAAAAAGCCAGTCACAAAACATCACATGATGATTCCATTCATATGAAATGTCCAGAATAGGCGGGAAGATTAGTGGTTGTCTAGGCTGGCTGTAAGTAGAATGGAGTAACTGCTCATGGGTGTAGGGTTCCTTTTCAGGGTGATGAAAATATCCTACAATTAGCTTGTGGTGTATGCTGCACAACTCTGAATATACTCAAATCCACTGAATCGTACATTTTAAATGTAAGGTATGAATTGTATCTCAATAAAGCTGTTATTAAAAAAAAAAAAACTCTGAGGTGTAGGACTGAAAGTATACTGACACCAGGAGATACCCTGGAACTTTCTCGAAAAATCCTGCATTATCCCTGAGGGTTGTTCAGGTATGTTCTTCACATGTGTCATAGTTTGATAGAGGACTCATCAAAAAGATCACCACTTGGAATCTAGATCTTTGTTGGAAAGAGAAGAGAAAGAGAAGCTTAATGAGCACATTGAAGCACTTAACAGAAAGAAGAGGGAAGACTTCTGGATGAAACCTCTGTGAGTACCTTAACATTCACGTGGACATAGTAAAAATAAGATTCTGGGTGCAGTTCTCCTCCAATGACAGGAAAAAAACAAAGAGAATTTGAAGAACACGTCAGAGACAAATACATTACAACCAAGGTTGACTTCAGGGCGCTTTTGAAGGAGATCAAATTTATAACAAATAATTTAGTGAAAGATGTGAAAGTGAAAGCTTGTGGAAGATGCTGGAATCATCCATCCTGAAAATTGAAGTCTTCTGTTCATCAACAGAACAGCTAAGAAGCTAATCTAAGAATGACCAGCACCTGAAAGATGTAGACAACATTTTGCAGAATGATAAATGGTATTCAGTACTGGACTGTGCCTGAGGAGAGGCATCAACTGAATATGGATGTTGATGACCTGGACTGTCAGGGTCCACCTCTACCTCCCAGAGCCTCAGAGCCCACAAGACAAAATAAGTCTGAATACTGTTCCATGGGGGTAATCTACTAATTCAAAATGCTTGCCTGTGCCAATTTTCAGGTTTTTATGTAGGTAAGTATTAGTTAACCTGTTGCAAAATGATCTGACAAATAGGAGAAGCATCTGTGATGTTTCTGAACACAGAACACTTTGGAAAAATTTTTGTGTGACATGATTGATAAATACAGGCTATCTCTAGTAAATCTAACTTGAAACTCAAAATCATCCTTTTATGGGTATAGAAGGCAGTGATTTAATGATGCTCTTCCTAATAGTGGTGTGCATGGAAAGGTTTTCATTAAAGAGCATATGTGGTTTGCATTTGCAAGATGCAACTAGCACAGACTCCAAGAAAACCTAAGTTTTTTAGTTTGTTTGTCTTTTAAAGCAGGTAAGACTGGGCACAGTGGCTTACGCAAGTAATCCACACATTTTGGGAGGCTGAGGTGGGAGGATTGCTTGAGTCCAGGTGTTTGAGAACAGCCTGGGCAATATAGTGGGGCCCTGCCTCTACAAAACGTTAAAAAATTAGCTGGGCAAGGTGGCATGTGCCTGTAATTCCAGCTACTCAGGAGGCGGAGGTGGGAGGATTGCATTTAGCCCAGGAGGTCGAGGCTGCAGTGAGCCATGAACACGTCACTGCACTTCAGCCTGGGAACAGAGCAAGACCCTCCCTTCCCTCCTACTTTCCCCACCCCCAGAAAAAAGTAAAACATTGAAAATGGAATAATCTGTCAGAGGTGAAAATTACTGTAATGGACATGCTTTTACATCATCTCTAAAGAACAATTCAATTTGTTCACTTACATGCTTTGCTTATACCCTCTGAATTATAGGCCAATCTCACTGGTTAACCTAAGGGATTTATTTAGCAGTTTCTTCTAAGGTACAGAGCCACAGTCATTATGAAGTTCGTTTGAATCAAACTGCCAGTGATTTTTATGGAGAAATGAAAAAAAAAACAAAGAAAAAAACTGCTGGTGAAACACACTTTATTTATCATGAAGCAATCTTTGTCAGTACTCTGGATTAGACAACAAATTACCTTCTAGATGTTTCCTGAAAACTGTACTTCTGTTTAAATGTTAAACTTTTATTCCTAAAGTTTAAGATGTTTGAATATCAGTTTATGTATTTGAACGACAAGAAATTTATAGTAAAAAAAAAACACCAAAAAAACAAATATACAGCCTTAACTACATCCTAACTCAAAGTCTGACCTTTAACCAGATATCTAATTTCTCCATCTTTCAACTTCTCTTCCTTTATCATGTGCATAATACTAGCTACCTGCAGGCAACATTGGTAATGCAAATTGAAAGAGCACTAACCAACTAGCTTGAGTTTGAGTTCTGACCTTCCTGTTTATTGGTTGTATGAATTTGAGGCAGTCACTCAACTTGCTATGAAACATTTTTTTCATTTCTTTAAAAATAAAAAAAGATAGATCACCTTATCTAGTTGTTAAGAACCACTAGTTTAATCTTACATGAACCTTACTTTTATTAGTGAAGGGTTCATCTAAGATTAAACTAGTGGCTGTCAACCATGGCCACACAGTAGCATCACCTGGGAAGGTTTTAAACATTCTGATGCCCAGCTTACACTCTAGACCCATTAAATCAGAATCTCTGGAGGTGGAACTCATGCATCAGTAGGTGTTTTGTTGTTGTTGTTGTTTGTTTTGAGATGGAGTCTTGCTGTGTTGCCCAGGCTGGAGCTCAATGGTGTGATCTTGGCTCACTGCCTCCTGGGTTTGAGTGATTCTTCCCCCTCGGCCTCCTGAGTAGCTGGGATTACAGGCACCCACCATCATGCCTGGCTAATTTTTTGTAGAGACAGGGTTTCACCATGTTGGCCAGGCTGGTCTTTCAGGTGATCCCCCGGCCTCGGCATCCCAAAGTGCTGGGATCACAGGCATGAGCCACTGTGCCCTGCTGGCATCAGTAATTTTTAAAGCTCACAGGTGATTCCAATGTGCAGTTATAGCTGAGCATCACTAGACTAAATGGATGTGAAACCTTTCCCCAAACATTGGAGATTATTATTATTACCCTATGCTTACATTGGCCCTTCATGTCATAAGACAATGCCCCACTTGAGATGACAGATTACACACACACACACGTGCCTCACCTTGTTAAAATCAGAACAGCAAGGATGAAAGTGAGATTCAGGGTATTAACAGAAAACATCTGGATTTGCTCCATTTTCTCTAAAATATGAGCCTTAGAATCACATATCTCAAGAATTGGGAGGAATAGTACAAATACATTTCATAGTCTAACCCTTTTCTTCCAGCAAAAGTAGTGCTTCAACCACAGCAGACAGTCTGTGCTTCATGAGTTCTCTGAGGTGGAGATGGGGACTCCATCACCTGCTACCACTCAACCCCAGCTTTCTTTCAGATCCCCCCAAGCAGTTGACTCAGCCTCCCTCCACCGTTGCTCATGCCATGCAACCCCTTGGCATATACATGAGTGACCCCCACCCAGCTCTACCTTCCAGAGCCAAATGAGAATGTGCTGCCTACTTGGAAGGTTTCCAATATCACACAGCCTCTTCCTTGACTGTCCTTCACTGACATCTCCTCAATCAACCAGGGCTGCTGGACAGAAAGCGAGCCCGGTATACTGCAGGTTTGCCCATGACTAGGCTGACACTGCTGCGTGGCCAGCCTTGGGCTGCCCTACTGGGGGAAGTGTGTCTTCCCAGTTGGGTTATGAAGCTTATCTAGAAATGGGATCATACCTTCTAAACCCTAACCCACTCCAAGTGTGTTCCATGGAGCAGAGCATCAGCATCCCCTTGGAGCTTGTTAGGAAAACAATCTCAGGCTGTACCCTAGACCTACTGAATCAGAATCCTCACTTTAGCAAGACACCTGGGTGATTTGCAGGGATGTCCATTAATGTTTGAGAAGCACTGATCTATACCTTTCAGGCATCTAGAACAGGTCATTGATTCACCAAATAAGTGGTTACTAAACAGTATTTAAGGAACTGTGACAGAATTTAGAGATATTCTAAATATTGTGAAAGAAAGTAAGTCTTCATCCTTGAAGAACTCATGGTCAGAGAGCTAGACAATGACAACTCAGTGTGCTAACAGCTAATTTAGGGGTAAGTGCAGGAACTGTAAGGGCAGGATACAAGGGTCACTTATGTTCACCAATTCTTTGAAACTCCTTCTTTCAATGGGTAGAGCATAATTTTCTTCCCCCTTAAATGTGAGATGGACTGACTGGAATTGCTTCTAACAAATAGAATACAATAGAAGTGTGTGACTTCAGAGGCCAGGGCATACAAGGCATTCCAGCTGCCCCCAACTCTTTCTTGAATTGCTCATTCTGGGGTGTATTACTCTGCTCTCACACTGCTAATAAAGACATACCCAAGACTGGGTAATTTATAAAGGAAGGGGGTTTAATGGACTCACAGCTCCACATGGTTGGGGAGGCCTCACATCATGGCAGAAGACAAAGGAAGAGCAAAGGGACATCTTATATGGCAGCAGGCAAGAGAAAGCTTGTGCAGGGGAAGTCCCCTTTATAAAACCATCAGATCGGCTGGGCGCGGTGGCTCATATGTGTAATCCCAGCACTTTGGGAGGCCGAGGCGGGCGGATCACCTGAGGTCAGGAGTTCGAGACCAGCCTAGCCAACATAGCAAAACCCCGTCTCTACTAAAAATACAAAAATTAGCTGGGTATGGTGGCACACACCTGTAATCCCAGCTACTTGGGAGGCTGAGTCAAGAGAATTGTTTGAACCTAGGAGGTGGAAGTGGCAGTGAGCTGAGATCACGCCACCCCACTACGGCCTGAGTGACAGAGTAAGACATCATCTCAGGGGAAAAACAAACAAAAAAAAAACCCACAACAGATCTCATGAGACTTATTCACTGCCACAAGAACAGTATGGGGGAAACTGTCCCTATGATTCAATTACCTCCCACTAGGTCCCTCCCACGACATGTGGAAATTATGGGAGCTACAATTGGAGATGAGATTTGGGTGGAGACACACAAACCTTATCACGGGAGAAGTCAACTGTCAGGTTGTAAGGGCATTAAATAGTCCTATGAAGAGGCCCAGGAGATGAGGAACTGAGGCCCTCTGCCAATACCCATGGGAGTGTGCCATCTTCAAGGCATACTCTCCAGCCCCAGTCAAGCTTTCAGATGACAGCAGCTCTGGCCAACACCATGACTACCATTCAAGAGAGACCTTGATCCAGAAGCATCCAACTAAACCACTCCTGAATTCCTGACCCACAGAAAATGTGAAATGTTTGTTGTTTTAAGGTGTTAAGTTTGGGGTGATTTGTTAAGCAGCAGTAGAAAGCCAATACAGGTACCTAACCACATCCTGAAGAAACAAAGAAGGCCTCCCACTAAAGGAAGTCATCTCTAATCTAGGACCTGAAGGGCATATGGAAGCTAGTCAGGCAATACAGGTAGGAAAGAGTGTTCCAGAGAGGGCAAAGGCCTGCTAGAGATTATGTGACACTTCGCAGGAATTAAAAGTGATTTAGACACTGGAGGAAGAATAGTGATAGATAATGCTGGAAAGGCTTCCAGGAATCAGGTTTTGCTGGCCCTTAGGGGCTATAAAGGAAAGCCTCGACTACCTTGAGGACTATGTGGGATTTTCATCAGCATGAGAGTGACATGGACAGATTCACTCTTTGAAACATTTATTCTGGTATATTGGGAAGAACAGGCTGAAAGAGATGCAAGATGAAACATGGGGAGACCAGAGACCAGGCTACTGAAACAGTCCAGGTAAGAGATTACAGTAATTTGGACTACAGTGAGGCTTCTATAAACATGATGTGCTTATTTATTGCTTGGAGATGTGACTGCACAGCTGACTGGAGTGTCTTCTGTTTCCCTGTATGCATATTTACTCTCAGTTGCTGACTAGCTCTGCACGTGTAATCTCAAGTAGGACTTAGAGGTGAAAAGTAAGGTGGTAAAAAAGAGGATTTGTATCAGGACACTGGCCAGCACCTCTACTATCCCCCAGAAACTAAGCCTGTGAAGCGATTAAAAATCTGGATCTTAGAGGGAGCTCCAAGGAAAACTAAATCCAAAATGCCTCCTCTGGGAGGTTAAGACAGTAAAGTCTCTTCCCATGCCTCCTCACTCTCAAAAGATAATATTTTCTCTGTCCAGAATAGACAAATCTATATATAAAGTAGATTTGTGGTTGTCTAGGACTGGAGGTAGGGTGTGGGGTATAGGAGGGTGATAACTAAAGATTGCAGAGTTTCTTTTTGGAGTGATGAAAATGTTCTAAAATTGACTGTGGTGATGATTACACAACTCAATATACCAAAGCCCACTGATTTGTATATTTCCAATGGATGAATTTTATGGTATATGAATTACATCTCAACAAAGCATTTTAAAAATACATGTTTTTCTCATATTTAATAAATATACAAGTATCAGATGGAAATGCTGCTTGACATTGTATGATATATTTACTTCATTATTGTTTACCAGCCTCAGCTAGAATGTAAGCTTGATGCGAATGGAACTTGGCCTGTTTTATTCACCATGGTACCCCCGAGTCCAAAACAGAGCCTGGCATATAATAGGTGCTCAAAAAAGATTCCTTGAATGAATGAGCATTTTGACCAAATCATCTGAAGCAAATCCTCTTCCTGTCCTAATGGAAGAAGTGTCCTTCCTCCTTTCAAAGATCTGTGGGGGTGACACTGTGTTCCATAAAAGTAGCTTGGAGCAAGCTGCCACAAGTAACCTATGATATCGACATCCATGCAGAAAATTCCCAGCAGCTTTGGGATCCAAACCTCACAGTGGTGGGCTCCTCTTCCATTTACACTATCCATTTTAAGCTAGCTGAGTCAGCACCAATTAGTACTCGTTAATCTAATTTTCATGAAATTAGATAAGCAGACACAGAAGTTCACAGAGTAGAACAAATTGCTGAAAACCAGAGTGAAATACCTCTTCTGGCTTCTTAGCCTCATAAGGTATAAGGAACGCTTCCAACAGGAATTGGAAAGCAGGTAGCAGTTCATGGTCACCTTGTATAAAGACTTACTGTCTTATCAGAGGCTTAAGCAATGGAAGGTCACAAAATAACAGGCCTTGTTAGGCTGGTGTGGAGCCAGAACCCAATGAATGAATTATGGCACCCCTTCCAGTTATATGTATTCTGATGCCTGTTCACGAACACACGTTCTTTCATTTAGCCTTGAGATATGAGTAGGAATGGATTCACCCATCCAGTGGGTGAGGGCATGAAGGCAAAAGGTGTTAGATGACTCATTTATGAACCCAGAGTTAGTGCAAGAGTCCTTGTAGCAAACTTGCTAAGCCCATGAATTTTTAAATCAGACCCAAGTTTGAATGCTAATTTTGCCACTATTCTCTGGCCTTAGACTGATAAGTTAATGTCTCCAAGCCCCAGTTTCCTCATCTGCAAATTTAGCAGCATCTACAAATTAACTAGATAATGCATATAAAGCATTTATCACAGGGCTGGCAAAAACATATATATATATGTTCTTGATAAATGTTAGCTTAAAAAAAAACTATCCAGGTTCTTTCTGTCATATGTTTTGTGAAAAACTTTAATGTACCATGTTTTCCTAATAAATAACCATCTTGGCTGGGCATGGTGGCTCACACCTGTAATCCCAGCACTTTGGGAGGCTAAGGCAGGAGGATCACTTGAGATCAGGAATTTTAGACCAGCCTGGGCAACATACCAAGACCCTGTCTCTACAAAAAAAAAAATTAAAAATTAGCCAGGCATGGTGGTGCACACTTGTACTCCCAGCAACTCGGGAGGCTGAGGTGGGAGGATCATTTGAGCCCAGGCATTTTGAAGGTACAGAGAGAAATGAACACACCACTGCACTCCAGCCTGGGCAACAGAGCCAGACCCTGTCTCAAATAAATGAATAAATAAATAATGATTGGCCGGGCGCAGTGGCTCACGCCTGTAATCCCAGCACTTTGGGAGGCCAAGGCAGGCAAATCACCTGAGGTCAGGAGTTCAAGACCAGCCTGGCCAACATGGTGAAACCCTATCTCTACTACAAATACAAAAATTAGCTGAGCATGGTGGTACATGCCAATAATCCTAGCTACTCCGGAGGCTGAGGCAGGAGAATTGCTTGAAATTGGGAGGCAGAGGTCGCAGTGAGCCAAGATCGTGCCACTGTACTCCAGCCTGGGCTAGAGTGAAACTCCATGTCATAAATAAATAAATAACAATCACGAGCCTTCACATTCCTTTCCCAGTCCCTCCTGAATGAACCTCAGCTTAGATGGTAAGGTCTGTATTAAATCCAGAATGTGTGGCATCTATCCATTCAGTGCAGCTTTGTTGAGCACCTACTATATGCCAGGTCGTGGGCTGGGTGCTGACTGTAATTTTAGACATAAAAGGCTCTATGCCTACATTCAAGGGGCTTATAATATTGGATAATATAAGATGAAGGTACAAACACAAAAAGGAGTAAGAAAATGTCAAGTAATGTAATTTCCTGATGCTTTGACCTGCCCTCATACCTCCCCAGTTACAAATTCTCTAGTCTATTCCATCCTCAACCCTTCCCCCATGGCTCCAGAAGAGCTCACGTTAGCCTAATTTTGCAAACATAAGTCTTCATAGTTGAGGAGTGCCAGGGTGTATTTATTCAATGTCCCAACTATATAATATTTACTCAGTGCCTACTATGTGTCAGGCACTTTATACTGAGTTCAAAATGGTAACATAACAAATATGGTCCCATTTCTTGAGGTGCTTAGAAACTGGATAGATGAGAGCTGATAATATAATAAGCTTGTAAATAAATATAAAATTGCAACTAGGAAGCAGTGAATGAGAGAATATAATGCTATAAGAATGTATAATCAGGGCACAGGAACTTGTCAGGGATAAGAGAAGTCTTCATGAGAAATAGAGGCTGAATCTGAGCTTTGATACATAGTGAAGGCTTAAAGAGCATGCAGGGAAGGGAAGAGCTTCTAGAGTGGAGACAGTCACATGAACAAAGGCCCTAGTGTGGGAAGAGCCCTGTGCACATGAGGGGCAAAGGAGACACAGCAGCTGGACCACAGGGATGGGAGATAGTGGAAGATGATGTTACAGTAGATAAGAACCAGACAGTGGTGGACTTGGAGGCCTTGTTAAGATTCTTAGCCACAAAACAATGGGCTACCAGTAAAGATTTGACTGGTGTTGGGGGGTGCTGGAAGGGGACAAGATAATCCTATTGGTGTCTTAAAGTGTCAATGAGCTAAGGAGGCTGGAGGGACAAAAGCAGATTGAGCACGAAGGGAGAGTGGTTGGTGTGGAAGTTGGAGAGAAGGGCAGATCATGCACTACCCTGCAGGCCAGGGCTAGGAGCTTGAACTAAAGTCTATGTTTAGTGAAAAGACTGAACTCTACTGTGCAGAGGACAGATGGAAGTGAGCAACCCTCCATAGGAATGAGGTGAACAGTTATTCAGCTACCGTGATTGACCAAATGGGACTTGATTGACCAGGATGGGAGAGGAGGAAAGAAGAGATACAGTGGGAATGGAGAGAGATGGTAAGACTCAAGAGCTGCTTAAGACACTGCAGGATTTCCAGACAACTTGCTTGCACCATAGATGTCTCCAGGAATAGAGATATGCAGGGCAGTGAGAAACCGGGCAAGTTAAGTTACGTTCCTATTAGTCAGGAGCTGTCCTTGGAAGAGGTTGACCTGGAAAGGTGCCCTTAGGAAGAGATGGCTGCTCTGGCCTCGACATGATACCCTATAAGACATGGTTCTTTTTCCAAGGAATCAAGTCATGTGGCTGCTCTCAACAGAATTCTTCAGAGAGAAAGTCTTGCTGTATGTTATTCCATTGAAGAATCTTGGGCTGAGCTTTGTAGTTGTGGAGTCATCAATAAAATCAGGCAAGAATTCCAAAGGCACCAAGCATGAGCCTGCATTCCTTCAGGTTAGTGAAGATTTCCCTGTTGTAACCACTTCTTCGGTAAGCCTCGGAGATGTTTATTGAATGAGCCACAATTCTCAAAGGCAACGCAAAGAGTTCCTGTGAGGTAAGATTCTATTTTCAATTTCAAATAGTCCCCAAGTCCCTTCTGCTTTTCAGCACAAGAAAATATGCCTCTAAGAAACAAAATGTCGGAAAATGCTGTTATTTCTACTGAAATTAAAATCTTAGATTCATTTCCTTTCTAGAGAAATGCAGTAGATTAATTTTCCTTCCTGAGAAAGGTGTTCCTCTAAATGTGGGATTCTCAACTGAAGACAATTCCTCCCCCCTCTCCCCACTACCCATGGGATACTTGGCAATGTCTGGAGACATATTTGGTTGTCACGGCTTGGGAGTACTATGGGAATCTAGTGAACAGAAGCCAGGGATGCCGTCAACATCCTATAATTCACAGGACAACCCCTCCTACACACACAAAGAATCATATGGCCAGGTATGATAGTAGTGCTGAGGCTAAGAAATTTTGCTCTAAACCTCATCTACATCTGCCTTTATTATGGCACTTGGTATGTTGAATATAGAAATAATGTTATTCATATCCTTCAGGTAATATTAGATGAAAGAATGAATGGGTGGATGGATGGATGGACAGGTGGATGGGTAAATAATTCAGAATTAGCCAAATGAATAAATAAGTAGATGAATAACTACATTAATTAGTTAATAAATTAAATAAGAGCTAACACGTACTTAGCATTTACAACCTTTGTGCACCATGTTAAGGCCTTCACTTGGGATTGTGTTTCAAGTCTTGCTCAGTGATCACATTTTCAGTGAGATCTTCCATGATGCTGTCATTAATACCATCAGCTTTCCTATCTCCCTCCATAGTGTTATCCTTGCATATATGAGCAGGGAATTTTTGCCTGTTACATTTACTTCAGTGCCTTCAGCACCAAGGACAGTACTGGACACATAGGGAACCCTAACCTCGAATATTTGTTACATTAATAATGTGCCTTAATACTTTCAGTGAACCAATGAGAAGGGTACATTTTTTTGTTTGTGCATAACAAAATGAAGAAACTGAAGCCCAGAAATATAATGTAATTTGTCCAAGGACATGCAGCTGTTGAGTGGCAGAGCCAGGATTCCTTCTGACCCTAAAGAACACTCTTAACTGTCAAGTAACATTGCCTCTTTTAAGAATGAATGAGTGCAGGTCAGTTGCCTTGAAGACTTGACTACAGTTGAAGTTCTAAACACAACACAACTGGTCCCTGGCCTATCTCCCCAACGCTCAATTCCTTTTCTTCCCCAGGTGAAGCAATGATTGGACAAGGATTGCTGAGCTTTGGCAAGGAAGAAAAGGTATGCCTCCACTAGGCTGGCTCTCTTAGAGGCAGGCCAGACTCAGAGGAATGTGCTAAAGGAGTGATGGACTCCAGTCTCTTTGTTTCAGCTTACAAACTTCAATTGGTTGCTAAGAGACTGTACAAAAGAAGGCCCATTAGAAGCCCTCAGAACCCACATGTAGTTACATAATACCAGGCCCTTTCTTTATACAAATGCAAACAGTGCAAGTGCAAGCCCTGCCTGCAATCTGTGCTGCATGCGATAAGGGGATTTCTGTTCGGGTCCCAAGAAATCCTGTCTCATGGGGGATGGGCTGGAGGAACCAAACAGTCTGGGAGGGTTCTTCCTTCAGTGCCATTTCCAAAGGACTTAAATATTAATTAACATGCAATCCAATCCCCACTCCACAATAATCAGATTTTACACAATCAGGACCCACACTAATTAATTCAGTGATCCTGTGGTATTATTTCCAACATTGCATTTCTGGCATTTCCAGTCCATAAGCAGGGAGACCACTTATTTTATGGCCCCGACTGCTGGGAAACTATGATGTCTTCTATGCAGGTTGAGTAAGTGCCTCTCACTCCTGGAACCATTTCCCTGTTTGTGCTTATCAAACCTAATTCAAACAAGGGGGCCACGAAAGGGAAGTAAGCAACTTCAGAGAAGCCCTATTTGGTCCACAAGCCACCTTTGGTTGGAATCTCCTGATCTGGAAAAGAACATGATTCCTGGTCAGCACAGAAAGACAGGTTTTATGACTCACCATTCAAAATGACAAAAGAGGTGTAGCAAGGAAAACTAATCCATAGCTACCTAACCCACAACAATCAAAGGACCTGACATTCAACATATGTTATTCCACAGAAATTTACAGAATCCCTACCACATGCTAAACATATTCAAGAAGATGAAGATTTAATGGTGAACCAGAGAGACAATATCCTCCTCCTCTTAAAGTTTACATTAAGCCAAGAGATAACAAGTACGTAAATGAGACAGGAGGTCAGTAGGACTGGTTTCGCAAGATACAGGTCACAAGGACCCCGCAGATACAACACGATGCACTACAGAAGCTGACCAAAACCCACCAAAACCAAGATGGTGATGAAAGAAAGAAATGTGATGAAAGTGACCTCTGGTCATCCTCACTGCTCATTATACAGTAATTAAAATACATTAGCATACCAAAGAAAACTCCCACCAGCACCATGACAGTTTTCAAATGCCATGGCAACATCTGGAAGTTGCTCTATATGGTCTGAAATGGGGAGGAACCCTCAATTCCAGCAATTTCCTGCTTTTTCAGAGGCGCTCTAACCAGAGTGACTCCATCTGGATTAGGAGCTAGGTAGAATGAGAATGAGACCTGCTGGGCTGCATTCCCAGGAGGTTAGGCATTCTTAGTCACAGGATGAGAGAGGAGGTCAGCAGGACTGGTATCACAAGATACAGGTCATAAAGACCCTGCTGATAAAACAGCATACAGTAAAGAAGCCAGCAAACACTTGCCAAATCCAAGATGGAGAAAAAACTGACCTCTGGTCGTCCCCACTGATTATACGTGAACTAGAATGCATTAACATGCTAAAAGACACTCCCACCAGTGCTACCACAGCTTACAAATGCCATGACGATGTCTAGAAGTTACCCTACGTAGTCTGAAAAGAGGAGGAACCCTCGGTTCCAGGAATTCTCTGCTCCTTTCACAAAACTCATGAATAATCCACCCTTTGTTTAGCATATAATCAAGAAATAACCATAAGTGCACTCAGTTGAGCAGCCCATATCACTGCTCTGCCTGTGGAGTAGCCATCCTTTTGTTTCTTTACTTTCTTAATAAACTTGCTTTCACTTTACTGTCTACTGGCTCTTGAATTCCTTCCTGTGTGAAGCCAAGAGCCCCTGTGGTCTTCTGGACTGAACCCCAGTTTTGGGGTTTGTCCTGTGACAGACATAAAAATATCAGCTATTGACAAGGGCTATGGAGACAATAAAGCATGGTGATATAGAGAGAGTGTGAATGATAAACAGGAAGGGTGACCACATCTCAATTCATCCAGGACTACCCTGCTTTAAACCCACCGTCCTGGCTGAATTGGAGTAAAAGTCCCCTTTTACCCCTTATAAGTGCTCTAGGTTGAATAATAAATTATATGGTCACCTTACAAGTGACCATAGCAGGATGCCTGTCACTCTATAGCTATGTGAGACTGTAGATAGTTGGGCAGAGAAGGCCTGAGGAGGTAACGGTTCTGCTAAGGCAAAACATGACAACAAACCAGCCATAGGAGGATCCAAAGGAAAGTGATCCTAGGCTGAAAGAACTCGAAAAAGAAAAATAAAATTCTAAGCCCCCCAACCATCCAAACAGACCCCTCCTCTTGGCCAAGGACAACCCAAAGTTAACTTGAAAAACTAGTTCAGGCCATGATGGAAAGGCCAGTTGGAACTCAGGAAAAGCTGACCAGCATTAACATCCACACAGACCTTAAGTCTGATAAGAAACATTTACAATCTATTCTCCCAGAAGCCTGCTACCTGGAAGCTTCATCTGCATGATACAGCTTTGGTCTCCACAACCCATTATTGTACCCCAGACATTCCTTTGTATTTAGATAATAACTCTTTCAACCAATTGCGAATCAGAAAATCTTTAAGCCTATCTATGACCAGGAAACCTCTGCTTCGAGTTGTCCCACCTTTCCAGATCCAACAAATGCGCATCTTACATGTATTGATTGATGTCTCATGTCTCCCTAAAATCTATGAACGCAAGCTATATCCTGACTACCTTGGGCACATGTTGTCAAGACCTCCTGAGGCTGTGTCACAGTGTGTCCTTAACCTTGGCGAAATAAACTTTCTAAATTGATGGAGACCTGTCTCAGATACTTCTGGGTTCACAAACCCAAGTTCAAAGTCTGGATGGAGAGATGAGTCTCTTACAGAGGAGCAGTGTAGCAGGAACACGATGAAGAAAAGGAAAAGCACCAGATGAGATTGTAGATATGGGAGGGATCTGATTACATGAAACCATGAATATGTGGGTACAGAGTCTAAATTTAATTCTAAGAGGCATGGGGAGCCACTGGTAGTTTTAAAGAGAGAAGTGACAAAAGTTCAATTTTTAAAAGATGACCATTGCAGCACTATTTACAATAGCAAAGACTTGGAACCAACCCAAATGCCCGTTCATGATAGACTGGATAAAGAAAATGTGGCACATATATACCATGGAATACTATGCAGCCATAAAAAAAGGATGAGTTCATGTCCTTTGCAGGGACACAGAAGAAGCTGGAAACCATCATTCTCAGGAACTAACACAGGAACAGAAAACCAAAGACTGTATGTTCTCACTCATGAGTGGGAGTTGAACAATGAGAACACATGGACACAGGGAGGGGAATGTCACATACCGGGGCCTGTCGGGGGTGAGGGAAAGGGGAGGGAGAGCATTAGGACAAATACCTAATGCATATGGGGCTTAAAACTTAGATGATGGGTTGATAGGTGCAGCAAACCACTATGGCACATATATACCTATGTAACAAACCTGCACATTCTGCACATGTATCCCAGAACTTAAATTTAAAAAAAAAAATTAAAATGACTCAGCAGCAATGAAGAAAATGGATTTTAAAAAGCCCTAAGTCAAAATAGATCAATTAGGATGTTATTGCCACAGCCAAGATAATGGAAGGTGGAGGAGGAAAGTGGGTGTTGGTGGTAGTAGAGATCAGGAAACAGATAGGGACTCAGATTTTTTTTGAGATAAAGCTCATTGCACTTACCAATGGGTTAGATGCACAGAGCACGAGCAAAAGAGAAGAATCCAAAGTTTTGGCTGGAGCAACTTTTGGACTAGGATGCTTGGAGCCTAAGAGTTGAGTGAAGATGAGATTTCCCGCACAGATTTAACATGAAGCTAGATCGAAAGTTTACTGAGGACTTGTTATTAGCCAGGCACTGCAATGAACATTGTACACCTGAATCTTATTTAATCCTCACAGTTCTCCTAAGGGTAAATACTAGTATTGCCTCTATTTTACAGGTAAAGGAAAAGGTCAGTTTAATTTTTACACAAGTGATCAAATCTTAATTTTTGCATGAGTGATTAAGTTGTGGTTCAAGGATGAGTGGCAGCATTTGTGTAACATCGAATCCTAGAGGAAATAGAGCAGAATGTCATGGGGAAGAAAAGGAACCTCATTTTTTGCTTTGAAATGATTGATTGCCTTTAATAAACATTTAAGTGGTTAGAAGTAATCGTGGGAACTCTTGCAAGACAATACTTTGGAGAAAGTTGAGGAGAGAGGAACAGTCCTTAACTGTACCTTCCTTTAAGACTCTAAAGAACAGGAAACTTGGTCTAAAGTCTCAAATAAGGAATTGAAAGAAATTTAGAAGATAATATAATTCAGGAAAATGGCTTGGAATGAAGGGCTCTGCCTCCTCCAGGCTGGGGCTGGGATCACAGGACTGAATAGAAATCTTTTTTCCCCAAGAATCTTAAATTCTAACTTGAGCCAGATGTTTTCCCTTTGAAATTCCAAGTCCTACGAAAATCCCAACTCTGAAGCAGACAGAACATTGCTGTGGGAAAAGACTTACATGGACCCATCACATGAAATAAAGCCCGTTTGCCACAGGCAAGATCTGATGTCCTGGAGTGTCTACTTTGCCCAGATGGGACTGCCTTTTGCAAACCCAACAGCCAACTTTCGGAATGGCTGGCTTTAATCCAAATGCATCGTGACCAGTCCAGTCTTTCATGACAGCACCATCATTTCTCCCAGGGGCTATGTTTTCCCCCACCATCTGGCAGGAAATTATTTTATTAGCTGAAATACAATGAAGGTTGGGCTTAGGGAAAAGAGGAAGGTGTCCACTGTGGTCTCAGGAAACAAGGGGAGGCTGATTGCTTACTCTGAGACAAATCCTATTAGCAATAACATGGATCCATGGAAAGATTCTGTTCAACAACTCTGAGGACAGACACAAATGTGACGAGAGAGACATGCCGAATCTGTCAGGTTTGATGACAAAAAAAAAATGGATGCTTTTTCAATTTTCTAGATGTGGGATCAGTGCCACCATTCTCATTTACTTTTAGCCTCAATGACAGAGAGGGAGGGGGGAGACAGAAAAGCCAAGAGCTTGTCAAAGACTGCCCAAAGCAGAAGATGGTTTTCTCTTTGGTTGCTTTATTATTATTATTATTATTATTATTATTATTATTATTATTTAAATATAGTGTGGTCTCAGCAGGGAAGATCCTACCTCCCCAGGAGGCATTTTAGAAATGTATGAGATTGCTTTCTGTTGCCAAAATGGTAGAAGGGGGTCACTACAGACATTTAGAGGGTCAGGTCTGTGTGGTAGAGAGGCCAACCTCAGCCCATGCAGAATTGTCCCATATCCTAGTTAACTTTCAAATGCCATTCTGGACACTCAGGTAGATGAAAAACCTAGTTATAAACTCAATTTTTCCCATAAACACAAAGTTATTTTTCATGGTCTTAATTTACAATGAAACTTCCAGGTCTGGGATTCAATTGTAAATTTCACATTATTATTCAGAACCTGACCAGCTGTTGTGCATCAATTCAGAAAACAACACCACTGCTGGCAATGCCACATATGGTACTATAGTTATCAATAAAACACACCTGCATCAGTGGGCTTCTGTGGCTCTCCCATTCATGGTGATTCTCAATATCAGTACAAGCATCTACCTACCTCAGCATGTCTTCTATATTCATGGCCAAGTATTTGCATACTAAAATACTTATTTTATATAAATTACTTTACTTCCATCTCCTTTATAATACCAATAGAGCATTAAATTTTTATGGAATTATGTGTGTATGTGAGTTATATAATCTATGAATTTTATTTCAGGATACTAAAGAGATGTCATAAAATATTAATCTACCTGTATCAAAATATCATATGCACCACATAAATATGCTCAATTATGATCCACAATAATTTATTTTATTTATAAATTTTTTTTTGAGATGGAGACTCACTCTGTCACCCAGGCTGGAGTGCAGTGGCACCATCTCGGCTCACTGCAACCTCCGCCCCCCACCCCGAGTTCAAGTGATTCTCCTGCCTCTGCCTCCCAGGTAATTGGGATTACAAGCGCCTGCCACTGCACCCGGCTAATTTTTTTGTACTTTTAGTAGAGACGGGGTTTCACCATGTTGGCCAGGCTGGTCTTGAACTCCCGACCTCGTCATCCACCCGCCTCGGCCTCCCAAAGTGCTGGGATTACATGCATGAGCCACCGCGCCCAGTCACAATAATTTAAAATAAAACATTTAATAAATATCAAAAGGAAAAGAAGACATTGTGCCTGAAAGTGTTGAAAATCATTAAAATATCACGAAATATTAATAAAGGACATTGTTGAAGAAAAAAAAAAACACCCTAATAACGTATTTTTAGCTTTTCAATATCCCCTCCCTGTATTCTCCCCCACACATGCCCACTTTTGAATAGTCACAATTTTAGTTTACATTGTCATAGTAACCATTTACACCCAGCCTTTGAAAAAACCCATTTTACGGATGGGAAAACCAAGGGTCAGAGAAGTTATGCATCTTCAGAGAATTTGTGAGTAGCTGAGCCAGGTTCTTACTCTAACTTTCATTCCAAAGTGGGCTGCTCCCCAACCAAAGTCCTTTTTCAAAATCACTAGC
The DNA here is from genome assembly GCF_006542625.1 of Nomascus leucogenys. Taxonomy (NCBI): domain Eukaryota; kingdom Metazoa; phylum Chordata; class Mammalia; order Primates; family Hylobatidae; genus Nomascus; species Nomascus leucogenys. The sequence goes on along the minus strand of NC_044398.1, from coordinate 85,884,436 downwards.
TTTTGCTGGTATACCAATGATCCTTGGACAATAAGAAGAAGAACCAACAGTTTTGGAGAAAGAGAAGATGGAGAAGGATATGGTGAAGAGACAGAGGAAAAGTAGAAAAAAGAGAAGAGGGAGAGGAAAGAGGTGGATAATGGGGGGTGGAGAAGGTAAAGGAGGAAGGGAAGAGAAAGAGAAGAAAGGGAGTGATGGAGAGGAAGGAGATGAGTAAGGAAAATGGAAGGGAGGAGATGGAGGGAGAGGATGCAGAAGTGGCAAGTTGGGCAGGGAAGGGAAGGACCCAAGACGTGGAATCTAGTTTTGACACTGCTATTTTAGTGACCATAAGCAAGTCCCTTCTCTCTGTGGCTGCTTTTCCATTTGGGGGATTGAGAATCTAAGTGTCTGCCCAACCAATTGCACAGGTTGCAGTAAGGCCAATCAGTGCAAAAGATAGGAGAGCATCGTAGAAAAATTCAAAGGCCTAATACAAAAACAGAAATGGGTCATGTTGTAGCTTCCGTACAGATACCTTCTAGCTGGAGCCTTCAGCCCTTGGAGCTCATGTGTGTGTGTGTTTTGTGTCTGTCCAATGTGTACCTTCTCTCCCGTCCCCAACCATACAGAGGTCATTTCAGAGGAAGCGACTGAAATCCACATCTCACCAAGCAAGGCGTAGGCTAGCATTTCTCCCCAGTTCACTTTCATTGCTGTGCTATGAGACAGCCCTGGCCAGATGAGGGAGACGTATGAAGCATTTGTCATTGAGGTCCATTGAATTTTATTAGCAATTTTCTCCTTTGTTAGCAATTTCACATTGCATATTAGCATTTGTTTTCATATCATATTAGCATTCATCACAAAAGGCTAATCCCATTAGCACTTTTCACATTGTATTAGAGAAAACAAATAATCGCATGGTGCCAATGCGTCGTTGCAACAAGGATGGCCTTTTCATCAGCTGCTTTTCTGTTTATTCCAGATCTGCCCCACCCCTTTCTGCAGAGCTGCCTACAAATTGGGGAAAACTCACAGATTCTGACTCTATGAACCATCTGAGCTATTCCAGAATTGGGATTTGCCTTTCCCAAAATTTCCATTCATTCGTTAATGTAGTCAATATTTATGGAGCATATACCTGTACTAGCTGTTTCACTAAATGCTAGGGACACACATCAAACAAGACTGTGAAAAATGGGCAAATAATGTTTTCTGCCACTTTCAGGAATAAATTGCAAGAGAATGTTTAAACAAACTTTTTTAGAGCACTTTATAGTTGTTCAATTGTCAACAGCATTGATGTGCCAATTTCAGTGCTTTTTTTCTATCATGATCTGTTCATTATAGCAGGTTAAAAAAAGGTTTTTTGTTTCTGTTTGTTTTGAGATGGAGTCTCACTCTATTGCTCAGGCTAGAGTGCAATGGCGTGATCTCGGCTCACTGCAACCTCCACCTCCCAGGTTCAAGCGATTCCTCTGCCTCACCCTCCCAAGTAGCTGGGATTACAGGAATGCGCCATCACACCCGACCAATTTTTGTATTTTTAGTAGAGATGGGGTTCACCACATTGGCCTGGCTGGTCTCGAACTGCTGACCTCAAGTGATCCACCCAATATGGCCACCCTAAATGCTGGGATTACAAGCATGAGTCACTGCACCTGGCTTTAAGTTTTCTTAATAGTTACTGCACTAGGCCGGGCGCAGTGGCTCACGCCTGTAATCCCAGCACTTTGGGAGGCCGAGGTGGGTGGATCACGAGGTCAGGAGATCGAGACTGTACTGGCTGGCTAACATGGTGAAACCCCGTCTCTACTAAAAATACAAAAAATTAGCTGGGTGTGGTGGCAGGCCCCTGTAGTCCCAGCTACTTGGGAGGCTGAGGCAGGAGAATGGCATGAACCCAGGAGGCAGAGCTTGCAGTGAGCCGAAATCGCACCACTGCACTCCAGCCTGGACGACAGAACGAGACTCCATCTCAAAAAAAAAAAAGTTACTGCACTAGAACACTAGGGCAACATTCTGTTAGCTTAGTTAGAATGTCTGGTTGGACCTAAAAGAAATAATATATTTCAAATTCAATATATTTCGTAATCCAAAATTTTCCTTAATCTTGAGTTGTTTCTGAACAAGTGAGGTGTTTTCAAGATTTTGAGGTTTACAAATGTAGATCTTCAGTGCATGCAAAGAAATTGTTCTTATTAACTTAAAAAATGCATGTTTTTCAGATCATACTAAAAGTAAAACTGACCACCTCTCATCTAATTAATCTCACAGATTACTTATTAGGTTCAGATTCTGGGATTGTCAGCATTTCTGGTAAATGCCTCATTTTCCAAGGGAACAACTTTTGGAAACTTGATCTTTAGTCCTAGGTACCATCTGCAAGTCCCCACAGCTAGGCAGATGACGTGTGAAGACGGGGGAAAACACTTTGTAAACTGTAAAGTTCTCTGCAAACGTGTAAGACTGTGATTCTGAAGCAAGCTGAAAACTCATGCTCAGGGAAAGCATGAAAAGGGAGAAGAGATCTTAAATATTTTAGTGTCAAGGAAATCGTCAGTTGTCTGGTGAAGCCTAGGGATCTCATCTCAGAAAGTAGGTTTTTACTATGCATAAAGTAAAATGCATAGTAACTCAGAAAAAAACAAATTATATTGAACTACAGTTATCACAATATTTTTAAGTTGTGATAAACTAATATATGAGGTTCTTTTAAAAATGTATCATTAAAATTATCTTTAAAAATTCATCATGGAAAACGTCCAACATAAACAGAATAAATAGAACAGTACAATGAACCCATGCACCCATTTCCCACCTTCCACGATCATCAATATCCTGCCACCCTTTAAGATGTTGAAATCTCCAATATATGCAAAATTTACATTTACAATCCAGATTTGCCCTAGTGTTCTAGTGCAGTAACTGTTAAGAAACCTTTAGAAGATCTGCTATAATAAACAGATTATGATGGAAAAAAAAGCACTGAAATTGGCATATCAATACTGTTGATGATTGAACAACTATAAAGTGCTCTACAAAAGTGTTTAAACATGGCCTTGCAATTTATTTATAGATTCCAGAAACTTGCAGAAAACATCGTTTGCCCTTTTTTTCATTGTCTTCAACGTAGGGAAAATTTACATGCGAGTCTGCAGTTCTGAACTGAACAATTCTGACAAATGGATATGGTTCTGTAACTCACACTTCCAAAGAAATGGGAAATCTTTCCATCCCCCCAGAAGACTCTGTGTTTCATTTCTTGCCAAGTGTGCTCCCTCATTAATTTACTAAATAACAAGAACTAATGGTGTGTCTGAAATCAGTGTGAATTTGAAGAAGCGATGAGCATTAATACTATTTTGAGGTGTCTCTAGCAACTGTAAAGAGATACCTACTTTTTGTTAACTGTTGATAACAAAATCACAGGTAAATGCTGCTACCACTGGGGTTTGTTGGTTAAATTTATCACATGTGCCAGGTACACTGCTGAGCACTTTGCATATATGTAACTCTGGAAATTACTGATAACTATGTGCACCAATCCCCATTTTAAAAAATGTGGAAACTGGAGTCAAATTAAGTAATAAGCCCCAGCTCATCGAGCTCATGGGCAGTGCTGCTATTAGGATAGAAACCTAAGAAAGAATTTAGAACAACTGGACTCTGATTTGGACTCGGTCACTAGCTATGTGATCATGGGGAGATTCTTCTCTCAGTGTCTGCATTTTTGACTGCCAAAATAGAATTCATAACACCTCCCTTCTAGAGTCATGATGATGATCCTGATGCTCACTAAAGAGTCTGGTAATTTAGAATTCAACAGAAATTGTCTCCAACTCCCAACCAGAATATGACTGAAGCCCCACATTTCTCCAAACTTCCCTAGAGGGACAGGAAGAGGGGACCTGTGTCTTTCATCACACATGGCTCCAGCTTCCTGGTTTCACTGACACTGTTGGAATGGGGGCTGGGGACTGGGATAGATTTACTGGAAACTTTAATCAAGGCCTGTTGCCCAAGGAGTAGCCAAAGAAGAGGGTGTAAGTGTAGCTTATTTCCTGTAACTTTCTTTTCCTACAACTCAACTGTAGTTTGGGGCAAGGTTCTCAATGGGATAGGGTGAGAGTTAACCCTATGACCTAGAATTGTTGGTGGCAAGGTCTGAAAATCTTGGTGTTTAACAAGTTCCTCAGGTGATTTTGATGCATAGGCATCTTTTGCGAAATATTTAGAATGGTTTTGGCATGTATTAGAATTTCTCGTGGCCTTCTCAATGTCTAGCACAGGGCTTTAGGGTTCCCAGTAAGCTATTCTGAGATGGGATGTTTTGTTCACTGATGTAGCCCCAGTGCAGTGCCTCGGACATAGTGTGTGCCCAATAATAATTATTATTTTGCTTCAATCGAATGACTGTCCTCTTTGAAGAACTTTATAAAGAGATCACTCATTATTTAATCCCAGACAAAGGTAAAGAGCAGCTTGGTTCATAGAGATCATGAAGTTGATGATGATGACAGACAGTTACTGAACTACAATGATTTTGGGGGCCCCAATTCTTTACCTCTTTTTGTATTCACACCCTTACTATAAAAATTTGCAATTACTTCAACAAAAGGGAAGGTATGCTTTCCCACTTCTTGACTTTGGGCTCAACCTCGTGACTTGCTTTGGCCAATGGGATATTAGCAGATATGACATGGGATAGATTTGAAATGCACTTATGTGGTTGGGCATACCCTGTAGTGACTAACATCATCACCGTGAGAAGCACTTTCCCTTCAGCTTGAGTCCCAGAATAATCACAGAGTCATCCTATCCTGGAGCAGAGTAGATGCTTATTCACCGCATGCCACTAAGGTTCTGTGGGTGTTTGTTATGCAGCAACAGCTGACCAACCCATGATGGTGATGGCAGTGACTTTAATAAATATATCCACCTCCATTTATACAGAGTAAGTTTTAGTAACACAGAGGAGACACAAACTACAAGGGTCCTGGGTTGTGAGGTCCGACTTGGCTTAAATCCAGGCTCTACAACTTACTGTGAGAGTAGGACTCATCATCCCAGTGTCCTCATCTCTAAAATAAGAATAGGGTTTACCTTACAATGTAGTGATGAAGGACTCATGAGATGATGCCCATTGGGTGCCTGATGCAGAGTAAGCACTCAACAAAACCAGAAGGCAGGGAGGGAGGGATGGAAAAAAAAGGGAGGGAAGGAGAGGAAAAAGCAAAGAGGGAGGGAGGTAAAAAAGGAAGGAGGGAGGGAGGAAGAAAGGAAGGACTGACAAGAGAAGAAAAGGGGAGGGGAGGGGAGGAGAGGGGAGGAGAGGGGAGGAAAGGGGAGGGGAAGGGAGGGAAAGGAAGGGAAGGAGGAGGAGAGGGGAGGGGAAGGAAAAGGAGGAGAGGGAGGGGAGGGGAAGGGAAAGGAGGAGAGGGGAGGGGAGGGGAAGGGAAAGGAGGAGTGGGGAGGGGAGGGGACGGGAAGGGAAAGGAGGAGTGGGGAGGGGAGGTGAGGAGAGGGGAGGGGAGGTGAGGAGACGGGAGAGGAGGTGAGGAGAGGGGAGGGGAGGTGAGGAGAGGGGAGGGGAGGAGAGGGGAGGAGAGGGGAGGGGAGGACAGGGGAGGAGAGGAGAGGGGAGGAGAGGAGAGGGGAGGGGAGGGGAGGAGAGGGGAGGGGAGGAGAGGGGAGGGGAGGGAAGAGCAGGCAGGGGAGGGAGGAGAGGGAGGGGAGGAGAGGGGAGGGGAGGGAAGAGCGGGCAGGGGAGGGAAGAGCGGGGAGAGGCGGGGAGGGAAGAGCGGGGAGGGGCGGGGAGGGGAGGGGAGGGGAGGAGTGGGGAGGGGAGGGGAGAAGCGGGGAGAGGGAGGGGAGGAGCGGGGAGGGGCGGGGAGGGGAGGAGCGGGGAGAGGGAGGGGAGGAGCGGGGAGGGGGAGGGGAGGAGTGGGGAGGGGAGGGGAGAGGAGGGGAGGAGCAGAGCGGGGAGGGGGAGGAGAGGAGCGGAGCGGGGAGGGGGAGGGGAGGAGCGGGGAGGGGAGGGGGAGGGGGAGGAGCGGGGAGGGGAGGGGGAGGGGAGGAGCGGGGAGGGGAGGGGAGGGAGGAGCGGGGAAGGGAGGGGAGGGGAGGAGCAGAGAGGGGAGGGGAGGAGAGGAGAGGGGAGAGGGGAGAAAAGAAAACACTTATGCAAACAGAAAGTTCACCTGCAATTGAGGGCAAAAGTTCACAGCTCACACTTCACCTCCTCTCAGCTCTGTTCACCCAGCCTAGACTCTAATAAGAATGCCATGCCTTTCTCCTTGCGCCTCCCAAAGCACCCAGCATTTCCAGGAGTCCCACGCCAGGTGTTTCATGCTTTCACAAGGCTCCTCTTCCTTTTAAACCTGTTGCCACAGGAATAGAGCTTCCGTACTCGCAGTACTGGCAAAAGACCGGCAGAAAGAATAAAGAGGGGAGAAATCCACCCTCCTGTATTCTCACCTGGGAAATTACCCTTAGCCTTTGATATATTAAAATTGAAGAGCTGTAAATGCCGGTTGCCATGGCGACGTTTTGCATGCCGTCCTGCGATTGGTGGCGTAAGTTCACTTTCCTTAGGGTGTTGCAGCCTAATTAGCTGTTATTTTTGTCAGTGTGGAGGAACAGCCCACGCTTGGGGTTTTTGGCGGTGATTGCAGCCCCTGCAGACTCAGTTAATTTTCACAAACCACAAAGGCAGAAATGGCTGGGCCCCAATCAAATTTATGGTCTCGGAATAGTTGCCAATGTTTAAATAAGCGTCAGAGAAAATGTTAGAGTACTCCTCAACTTCTCTTTGGCAATTTTGGGGTCTCTAGCAATCGCAAAACTTATTGGGGTTGGATTGGGGATAAAATAAGCAGTAGGGCCTGGCACGGTGGCTCGCGCCTGTAATCCCAGCATTTTGGGAGGCTGAGGTGGGCGGATCACAAGGTCAGGAGATCGAGATCAGCCTGACCAACATGACGAAACCCTGTCTCTACTAAAAATACAAAAATTAGCCAGGCGTGGTGGTGAGCGCCTGTAGTCCCAGCTATTCAAGAGGCTAAGGCAGGAGAATCGCTTGAACCCGGGAAGCGGAAGTTGCAGTGAGCCAAGATCACACCACTGTGCTCCAGCCCGGGCGATAGAGCGAGACTCTGTATGAAAACAAATAAATAAAATAAAATAAGCAGTAGTTAACCCAATCCCAGACTCAGTCCTTTGTTCCTGGTTCCAGCTACCTCTGTCTCTCCCGCCAGACATGCAAGCACTTGTGAGTCTGTCCTCGCTGGAATTTTTAGCATTGCACCGCCATCTCCTAGATGTGGGTACTGCACACTAACAGTATTCAAAGCAAGGCTAGCAGGGACATGTGAAAGCCATTTATTTGATCGAGTTCTCTATCTCCACACCCAAAGATGACATAATTAAGCCAGCCTACTTGGTAGATCCAGCCAATTCCCTACAGACCTCAGGAAAGGAATTCCATGTTGCCACAAGCCTGAAAACCAGAAAGCTGTCTTGCTGCAATTCAAACCAATTTGTTTGCAATTTTGATTATTAGATGGTCTGAAGTTAACCTTGTATTATAATAGGAATTGTTCAACTCAAATTCTTTCTCAATTTTTTTTTAACTATCTACCATGTGTTTTTGAAAACTGTAGGATTCCTTCTCTCTAGGAAAGAGAGAAGCAGATTTTGCTTTGCTAATAATTTGGGTTTCATTTTTATGACTAAGCTAAGCCCTTCCTGAGGGACTGGTAGTGGGGATAAACTGACGTGTGTGTGTGCGTGTGCGTGTGTGTGTGTGCATGTGCATGTGCGTGCGTGTCCGTGTGTGTGTGTGTGTGCATGTGCATGTGCGTGTGTGGGTGTGGGTGTGCGTGTGCGTGCGTGTGTGTGTGTTGAGGGCTCAAGAACATAGAGGATATGGTAGAAACTTGAAGTTAATTTAAAAAGAAGGGAAAAGTAGAAAAAATACTGGATGAAGGCCCTAGATGCCTTGAACCTAATCCCAAAAAGCTGTCTTCAGAGGTATAGTGGGCACTGTAAAATCCCTCTTTATCACTCTGCTTCTTTGTGTACCCTTCTTTCGTTTGAAGATTTACCCACTTTGTGGCAGAAGCTTAAAACTTTCTTCCCTAGAAGCTTTTGCAGAGAGGGCAGAGGCGCGTGGCCTAGGGTCCACCATTGAGTCGTATCTCTGTGAGACTTTTCCTCTAGTTCCCACACAGAATCTACCCCAGAGAGAGGAGCAGTAGGAATGTCCAGCTTCCAGAGATAACAAAGGCAGAGATCCTTGCAATAGCATCCCATACCCAGTGCTGGTTCCCGGAATGCAGTTCCTGGCCCAAGGTATCAATAGTGGGAATTCCACCAGCACAGGGCTTCAGCGATGTCCCTGAATCCATGGCCTCTAAGCCAGGTTTCTCTGGAGATTCTCTGAGTGTCTGCAACAAATATCCTTTAGTAAGAATCTATGCGTGTGTGTGTGTGTGTGTGTGTGTGTGTGTGTACAAGCATGCATGTGTGTGTGTATGAGAGAGAATAGAGAGATTACCAGTGGTTATGGTTTTAAGTAGGTGAAACTGGCCCAAGGAGTTCCCTAAAGAGAGAATACACATCAGTTCCCTCATGAACCAGGTCCCAGCTCTTATCCAAGAGATCACGTTTGGGATTATTTTTTACTTCATAACCAACCGAGTGTTACTTTGCCACCATGACTCAAACTAACAGTTAAACTGAATTTGACGAAGCCTTGCTTCTTGGAGATAAGGATTTTCTGGCACTCTTGGAACTTGAGTTTGGCCTTGAGTTGCGTTCAATTATATGCTCCTTGTCCCAGACTTGATGACTTGGCTGATTGGACCCAAGCCTTTCCCAGCACCCTGCACATCTGTGTCTATCAGCTCTTGCATGAGGCAGATTCTGTTGATGTCGATGGTGTAAGAGGGATGGAATGCACTCAGATAGGAATGCCCCGCCATCATACTTTGCCCATTATGAGTAACTTGAGTGTAGACAACTTTCAGCTTCAGAGAGCTGCTCATGTGTGTCAGCCACACACAGGCACAGCAAAAGAACACACCCCCTTCTGCTGTCTTCCAACTGAGATCTAAGATGCAGCAGATGACTTGCCAGAAATGAAACTTGGGTCTTCTTTTTTCTTTTCCTTTTTTTTTTTTTGAGATGGAGTTTTCGCTCTTGTTGCCCTGGCTAGAGTGCAATGGCACAATCTCGCTCACTGCAACCTCTGCCTCTCGGATTCAAGTGATTCTCTTGCCTCAGCCTCTCAAGTAGCTGGGGTTACAGGTGCCCATCACCACTATGCCCAGCTAATTTTTGTATTTTTAGTACAGATGGGGTTTCACCATGTTGGCCAGGCTGGTCTCGAACCCCTGACTGCAGGTGATCCACCCACCTCAACCTCCCAAAATGCTGGGATTATAGGCATGAGCCACCGTACCTGGCCCGGGACTTGGATCTTCCTAAAGCATCAGTAATACTGGACAAGGTAATAGCCCATGGTGGTAACTGGCTCTGTGGTAGCCCAAAGGGAAGCTGTAAGAAACTCCTTTTCTCATTAAACTAGCCAGTGATTACTGTTGCTGCCAGCTAAGAACACTAACTGATGCAGAAGGGCTTAGCTGCCTGTTTTCGTAAATAAAGTTTTATTGAAGCACATGCTCATTCATTTACATTGTGTGTATAGCTGCTTTTGCATGACGACGAAAGAGTTGAGTAGCTGCTCCAGGAGCCTAAAATATTCACTTTCAGGCTCTGTATTAGTCCATTTTGCATTGCTATAAAGGAATACCTGAGGCTGGGCAATCTATAAAGAAGAGAGGTGTATTCAGCTCATGGTTCTGCAGGCTGTACAAGAAGCCTGGCACCAGCCTCTGCTTCTGGTGAGGCCTCAGGAAGCTTTTACCATGGAGGAAGGCAAAGAAGGAACAGGCAAATCACATGGTGAGACAGAGATGGAGAGGAGGGGTGCCATGCTCTTTTTAACCATCAGATCTTGCATGAACTAATGGAGTTAGAACTCACTCAAGGCCGGGACTACACCAAGCCATTCATGAGGGACCCCTATGACCAAAACACCTCCCACCAGGCCCCACCTCCAACACTGGGGATCGCATTTCAAAATGAGGAGACAAATATCCAAACTACAACAGGCTCTTTACAGAGAAAGTTTGTTGACCCCTGGTCTAGGGCATTGCTGCTAGAAGTGTGGTCCCAGGCACAGCAGCAGCAGCATGTGGAAGCTAATAAGAAGCGCAATGGGTCACACTCCATCCCAGATGTACTGAATCAGAATCTCTTTAGGGAGTGGGGGATGAGAAGTGTGTGCCTTAACAAGCTCTCTAGGTGATACATAAGTACATAAGCACACTCATGTTTGAGAAGCCCTGGGTTAGAAAGTGTGTCCTTCATACTGTATGGGAATCTGTCAACTTAGAGAAAACATGATGTTTCTAGGTTTTGCCTGAAACTACCCAAAACAAATCTAGTTCTTGCTTCCCTGATGGTCCCCAAGGGACCTGAAGGTGCTTCTTTTTCTTGGAGAGTCTTTACACTGTCCCTGATAAATAGACTCCCACAAAGGTTCTCCATCCATCCCTCCATCACTTTAATCTGGTTTCCTAAGATAGATACTTCAGTTTATCAGTGTTCCTCTCACTGGTGTTGCCTGAACTCTAAACCATAAAATACTTTTGCAGGACCGCCGTTACGGCACTGTCATGTGGTAGGTAAGTAGCAGAGTGCTTAACTACTGGGACCTTGGAATCAGACCAGTGGATTTATACCCTGGCCTTGCCCTATTAGAGGCAATGTGACCTTGGCCAAGTTACTTAATCTCCTCCAGCCTATAAAAGGAGCATAATAATTACATCCCCATTCATGGGGCCATTAGAGAGTTAAATGAGATAATGCACAAGCATCTAGCTCTTGATAAATGTTCAAAGAGTGTTATTATTATTAACCAGTGGCCCATCACAAACATTGAGCCTGTTTAGTTACAGCTTTATGGGAGCCAAAAAGGATGCAGTAAATGGTCAGCTGCCTTTGTACACAAGCCTTATGTATGGTCATACCATCATGAAGGACACCATCAGTTCTCTATGTGCCCTGAAGGCTGTTAGTTTCCTTTCTATGACTTAAGTTTTCACTCATAATTACCTTTCCCTGGTTGTCATTCAGCATTTCAGTTCCATTTGAGAGCTCAACAATTATTAAGTGCCTACTGTGTGTCAGGCACCACAGCAAGCATCAGGTAGAGGTAACCAGAGGACTTTGTTCTTGAGACTATCTCAGTGTAGAGCAATGGTTAGAAAAGCTGCCTTTGTAGAAACAACAACAGGTCAGGTGTGGTGGCTCATGCCTGTAATCCCAGCACTTTGAGAGGCCAAGGTGGGTGGATCACCTGAGGTCAGGAATTCGAGACCAGCCCGGCCCATATGGTGAAACCCCGTCTTTCCTACAAGTACAAAAATTAGCCAGGCATGGTGGCAGGCACCTGCAATCTCAGCTACTCGGGAGGCTGAGACAGGAGAATTGCTTGAACCCAGGAGGCGGAGGTTGCAGTGAGTGGAGATCACACCACTGCACTCCAGCCTGGGGGACAGAGTGAGACTCCACCTCAAAAAAAAAAAACAAAAAACCAAAACAACAAGGTCTTAGGGAAAAATGCAGAAATGGGTGATGAATGACAGAACGCTCTGGTGGAAACCAGGAGAGAGTGTGAGCTCCACCCATTGAGCTTCCTTCTGAACCCCAACCTCCATTCTTTGTAGAGAATCCTGAGGCATCCTCCCACAGCCCTAAGTATCTGCAGGACAAAAGTGGAAGACCACTGCTCTATGGTCTGCAGGGTATGGGATGTGGGAATAAGACAGGACTGTTTTGTATTATTTTTTAAACAGAGTCTTGCTCTGTAGCCCAGGCTGGAGTGCAGTGGTGCGATCTTGGCTCACTGCAACCTCTGCCTCCCGGGTTCAAACAATTCTCCTGCCTCAGCCTCCTGGGTAGCTGGGATTATAGATGCCCGCCACCAAGAACTGGGCTTTTAAAGCATTTCTTCCTAAGTGTTCTCTCTCTTGAGTTGAAGGGAACCCTTTCGGATTCTTCTCCAATTCTTTGTTTCTGTTTGTGAGCAAACTTATCTGAAAGGATTCTTTTGTGTTTCCCTCCTTTTAATTTTTTAGAGACAGGGTCTTGCTCTGTCATCCAGGCTAGGGCACAGTGGCACAATCACAGCTCACTTCAGGCTTTAACTCCTGAAGACAAATAATCCTCCTGCCTCAGTCTCTCTAGTAGCTGGGACTACAAGCACCACCAACACATCTGGCTTTTTTTTTTTTTTTTTTTTTTTTTTTTTTTTTTTTTTTTTGCAGAGATGGGGTCTCACTATATTGCTCAGGCTGGTCTCAAACTCCTGGCATCCGAAAGTACTGGAATTACAGGTGTGAGCCACCACACCTGGCCTGTTTTTCTCTTATCTTCCATTCCCTTCTGTGTCTCTTCCTAATACATTCTCCTACAACCCCCAGAGCCCGGAGGAGTTGAGAGGAAGGGAAGCTTCACAAGACCAGTGGACATTTGTTGGGGGCATTTATTCCCACTTCTGCTCACAACACCTCAATCATCCTGAGAAGTACCGGGACCTTCCTCCTACTCTCAGACTACCATATTCAGGTGGTGGTAACTTCGTTCACAACTCCAGGAAGGGACATGTAACTACCTGGCCAATCAGAGCACCCCACATCCCCTGCCTCAGCTCAGTGATTGGTTTAGTTATGGGGAGGTGCTCCAATCAGAGACAGGACTACTGGGAAATAAGCAGAAGCTTTTCTGGGCGGCTGGAGTGGTGAGGGTACAAGCCCGGCTCTCCCAGAACATGGTGCAGAAGGGATCTATGTCCCGGACAAGCACATCCTCCGGACAAGCACATCCTCTGGGCTTTGTGAGCACCTCATCCCACAGGGTGGGAGGCAGCTGGAGGAAGCCAGGGAACCTGACTGTCCAGTTCCAAGCAAGGTCCTTCACCAGAGTTCCACTCCATCAATATTTGTACAAACATTCTTAAAAAGACATGCCCCCTTAGCGTTAAATATATACAGTTTAGGAATGATGGGAGTGGCCTCTGAAGTCAAGCAGAACTGGTTTCCACTACTCCCGCCTCTGCCATCACAGGCTCTGTGAATTCAGGCAAGTCACTTTAAGTCTTAGAGCCTCAGTTTTCTCATCAGCAAATCAGGGTAGCATTTTTGTCACAGGTTGTTGTGAGAATTTAATGAGGTAATGAAAGTAGTGTGCTTTACCATAATACCTGGTACTTAGTAAACATTTTTAAATACATTATTAGCTAAGAAAGAAAAGAAATAGAGAAGAGAAGAGAAAAGAGAATGAGAGATCAAAAGTATATATCCAGGCTCTAGTAGAGTATGAATTTTCCATACTCATGGGTGAATGCTGTACGTAGTAGGTAGGAGAATGTGGTGTCAGTTTATTCTAGCATTTAGAAAAGGGATTGGGAGATGGGGGACAGCGATGAAAGAAATACAGAACTTTAAGAAATGGCTTAAGACCTAGTCTTAAAAGAGCTGCCACTCCTTGACAGTAGCCATTTTACGCTTGACTGTCAGCTTTGACAAGCTGGAAGAGGCCAGTCTTTGCAGCCAGGCAGACAGTGTTGCTATCATATTATCATGCTATAAATTAGCATTTCAACATGAAACTGGTATTGAAATGCAGCTCAAATCAATTCTACTACTCCCTCTTCAGCCTTCCCTTGCAGTTACTGCCCTCTGATTCTTATTGAGCAACCAATGAACCCAAGTGGCCTACACTCCATTTTTGTTGTCAGCAGGAGAAAAAAACAGGGAGGATTCTGTTGATTCTCAAATAATAACTCAAAACAATGGTATTGCTTGTGCTGTGACTGGCTTTTTGTTGCTGCTGCTGTTGTTTTATTCTTGGTCATTGTTACTGGCTTCTAGAGTAGACTCAAACGGTGTCTGAAATCTCACCCCCTTTTTATTTCTCCTCTGCTTTGAAGGGAACCGCTATGCACAGCCCACCAGTGGGAGACCCCTCCTTCCCCTATGATTTTATGCTACATTACAACAGAAGTGCATGACTCTAAAGGATGCTTTTGACTTTAAAGTTCTTGTGATCTATTTGTGCAATACACATGTTAAATTAGAAATTCACTTGTCACTCCCAGATAATAATGTTCAGAAGGGCGCTTCCTGCATGAATCATTATCTTCGGCCTGGAGTTGTTCTCGTTATGAATATGCATGAACCCATAGACAGGGAAAGAGAGACTTGCACAACCTGTTTCATGGAGGAGCTTCAGATGGTTCATTTTAATGTTCTGAGTTTGGGCTTCCAGAGCCAAGCCCAGCGTCTGCCTCACCACCCGCAGCTCCTCCAGTCTTCCCAGAACACCTGCTTTCTGTTGACAGCAAGTGCCCTGTGACAGCAGGGAGCCCACCCAGTCAGAAATACGCCACTGCTTGGCCATTCATGAGATGTAAGGTAGACTCTGGGATGTAGGAGAGGGTCAGGAGGCAGCGGAAATGGAAGTGGCCTCACAGTGTCCTTCAGAAATTCCAGCTGGAGAACCGAGAAACCATGTGGGGATGCCTGCTGGCTCTGCCTTCAGGAAGCAGAAATTAGAATAAGCAGTCTAAAGAGTGATTAATTTCAAAGAGACAAATGTGTAAGCTGGCTGTGGTTATGGTGAGTGAAGAAGGCTATCCCCATATGAGTGGCTAAAGGAAAGGTGAGAACGTGTCGCTGTAACCGGAGCTTCCCTGGAGTGCCATGACAGCTTGGCCACACCTGGATGATGTCATGGCTGTAGGTCCCTTTCACAAAATGTAGGGTCCAGTCTCTAAGGCAGAATTTGTTTCCTGCTGTAAAGAATGATTCTTCAGAATATCTCATTCTCTTTGGATGGGTTTCATATTAGATCAAGGGATCTAGATGCTAACGCCCTCCTGTAGCCCTCTGCCACAAGATCATATTTGTTTATCAGCTACTCTGATCCAGGCACAGTGCCAGATATAATTGCTCAAAGAAGATGATGTTCTTGCAATATATGAACGTCTCCCCTCCCCAGTCAGACAATCTATTGCTTTGGGAAGGATTGGGATAGTTATGGCAGAAACACAAAGAGAATGGAGCAATGTCCACATTTTGATTTCTAAAACAGGCTGTCAATGCCACCGTGAGACAATAGTCCAGGCTTCCTTGAGAGAGAAAGGTATACTTCTAAGTTCTAAAGCAACCCTTAGAGTTCTGAGCATAGAAACTTTCTAGAAGGTGTAGGACAGAGATGATATAGAAGAAGGAGATAGGTCTTACCTGTTACAAAGAAGATAAGTAGTTCCAACCCTGGGTAAGGGGTGGGAGTCCAAAGGGGGAAAACCACAGGAGAAAGAAATTTTGAGGCTGGGCACACTGGCTGTCACTTGTAATCCCAGCACTTTGGGGGCTGAGGCAGGTGGATCACCTGAGGTCAGGAGTTCAAGAATAGCCTAGCCAACAGGGCGAAACCCCGTCTCTACTAAAAATACAAAACAATTAGCTGGGCATGGTGGCACGTGCCTGTAGTCCCAGCTACTTGGAAGGCTAAGGCACGAGAATTGCTTGAACCTAGGAGGCGGAGGTTGCAGTGAGCCAAGATCACGCCATTGCACTCCAGCCTGGGTGACAGAGTAAGACTCAGATTAAAAAAAAAAAAAAGACGTTTTGAGAAAGAAAGATGAAGATACTGCTGGGTCCCTCAACCTGAAGTTGGAAACCCCAAATAGTATGACAGAAGGCTGGAATCCAAAAAGAAATTCCTTGCAACATTCTCCAAGCTGATATGGAACGGCACTGGTCAGATAGCCATGCCTGAGGGACCTCACTGAGTCCCACCTGCTACAGCCTGGTACAGGAAGCCAGGGCTGTCACATATAGCCACATAGGATATGTCCTGCACAACCCTGGACTCCACCACCAAGACCAAAAGCCAGCAAACTTTTTCTGCAAAGGGCCAGACAGCAAATATTTTAGCCTTGCGGGCTATATAAACTTTGTCACCACGATCAACTCTGCTACTGTACTGCAAAAGCAGCCATAGACAATATGTAACTGAGTGGGTGTAGTTCTGCTCCAATAAAACTTTATTTACAAAGTCATGTGACAAGTAACTTTTGGGCCAATGTTTGCCAACCCCAGACATACATTAGGATGTTATGGTGTCTCCCCAACATAGATATCCTGCAGAAAAACCTAAAAAGATTCCCTGCCTCCTTCCTTTTAGAGGGGCTCAGAATTTCTGAGAGAATTGATAAAGCAGAAGAGGGCTGGCTTAGGGTGAGGAGATCACAGAATGAGGTAACCTTAGGACCAGAGCCAATGGCAGAGATCTACAATGTCAGCAGAGGCAATCACTAACATGCTCAAAAAATATCAGGAAGGAGCAGTTTCTCTGCAGTGGACACCAGTGCAGGGCACTCAGGGTCAAGTTGAGACTCAGAATTCTGCAGCAGAGGCCAGAAAGGACCATGTCCAGCACACGGACAGAAACAAACTGTTTTACGAGCTCAGATGTCACCTCCAAGAGACAAAGGAGAAAGAGACCTAGAGAAAGGAAATAATCCTGCGAAAGAATTTGAATGTTTGATTCTTTGCCAAGAATGGATTTACAATGGGAAAAATTATGTAAAACCAGTTTCTCTTGTATATCTGTCCAAGGCATCAGCAGGAATGGAAACTTAGGGCAAGACAAGATATGTGATGGAAAATTAAAGAAGTCACACAGATCCCTGTTCATCTGACGTCTAGTGAGGATATTCCAAATCTTCTATGTGTGGGGGCTACTCTAGGGCTTCAAGGGATCCCAGTGCAATGTATTCCTGCCAGGAAAGGCTAGAACTCTGGCCTTTTTGTGCAAGGCCAGTGCTTTTTTATAAAAAGTTTTTATTGTGGTAAAAATATCCTACAAGCCGTACCATATCCTACAAGCTGTAGGATAGAGATGATATCGAAGAAGGATATAGGTCTTCCCTCTTTTCCCTGTGGGAGGCCACAGGGGAAAACCACAGGGAGAGGAAAAAACACATAAAATATAATTTACCAGCATAACCATTGAAGTGTATGGTTCAGAAGTATTAAATACCTTAATAGGCTGGGAGCAGTGGCTCAGGCCTGTAATTCCAGAACTTTGGGAGGCCAAGGCTTGAAGCCAGGAGTTCAAGACCAGCCTAGTCAACATGGCGAAACCCCGTCACTACTAAAAATACAAAAATTATCCAGGCGTGGTGGTGCATGCCTGTAATCCCAGCTACATGGGGGGGCTGAGGTGGGAGGATTGCTGGAGCCTGAGAGGTTGAGGCTGCAGTGAGCCGAGATTGTGCCACTGCACTCCAGCCTGGGAGACAGACCAAGGCCCTGTCTAAAAAAAAAAAAAAGAATGCATTAATAATACACAGCCATCATACCATCCATCTCACTAACTCTTCATCTTGTAAAACTAAGAAAAACTCTCCACCTGTTAAAAAGTAACTCCCCATTTCCCCTTCCCTAAGCCCCTGGAAACCACCATTCTGCTTTCTATCTGTATGCATGTGACTGTTCTAAGTACTTCATGTATATGAACTCATACAGCATTTGTTCTCTGATGACTGGCCTATTTCCTTTAGCATAATGTCCTCAGGGTTTATTCATGTTGTAGCATGTGTGAGAAGTTCCTTCCTGGCTAGGCATGGTGGCTCATGCCTGTAATCCTAGCACTTTGGGAGGTTGAGCCAAGAGTATTGCTTGAACCCGGGAGTTCAAGACCAGCCTGAGCAACATAGTGACACCTCATCTCTACAAACAAACAAACTTTTTTATTTTTTTAAGTTACCCAGGCATGCACCTGTAGTACCAGCTACTTGGGAGGCTGAGGTGGGAGGATTGGAGCTTGGGAGCTCAAAGCTGCAGAAAGCTATGATTGTACCATTGCACTCCAGCCTAGGTGACAGAGTGAGACTCTGTCTTCAAAAAATAAGAAAGAAAGAAAAAGAAGTTTCTTCTTTTTAAAGGCAGACTAATATTCCCTTGCATGTGTATACTGCATTTTGTTTATCCATCATTCATCCAGGGACACTTGGGTTGCTTCCAAGCTTTAGCTCTTGTAAATAAGCCTGCTGCTTTTCATAGCAGCAGGCATCACTACGCTGCAGAAGGCCACAGTTGTCATGTTTGGCATCATGACAGTCTTTACTACATGTACTGGCCAGGAATGTTCTATTTTGTGTTTTTAATTTTCCATGGCAAGCCCTGGAGTGGCACTCAGTCTAACTGGAGAGTTAAATGAATAGAGATTATTAGAGTCCAAGATGGGAAGAAGCCCATCAGAAATACTATAAAATGTCATGTGGGTTCAAAGGGAGCACATAGGAGGAGAAACTCCATTTGCCAGGTGAAATTAGGAAATTAGGTTTCAAGACAGAAGGAGCATTCTTTCGGGTTTTGTTTTTTTTTTTTTTTTTTTTTTTGAGACAATGTTTCACCCTTGATGCCCAGGCTTGAGTGTAATGGCAGACTCTTGGCTCACTGCAACCTCTGCCTCCCAGGTTCAAGTGATTCTGCTGCCTCAGCCTCCCAAGTAACTGGGATTACAGGCATGTGCCACCATGCCCGGCTAATTTTGTATTTTTGGTAGAGACGGGGTTTGTTTATGTTAGTCAGGCTGGTCTCGAACTCCTGAACTCAAGTGATCCGACCGCCTCGGCCTCCCAAAGTGCTGGGATTACAGGCGTGAGCCACCACGCCTGGCTCACGTTTGTTTGTTAGAAATGCAGAATCTCACATCTCACCCCAGACCTGCTGAATCAGAATCTTCATCTTAATCTGTTCCCCAGGTGATGTGGCAAAACAAAAACGAGACTGGAACTCTACAGTGAGGTAAAGAGCCTGGTGCTCTTGGGCTGCTAAAAAGCTTCAATAACCCAGACAGAAGCAGCTGAAAGGCCACTGAGCCATGCCTATCAGGCCTGCCAGAGCCTGAGCTTATCACAACCTTTTCAGGACATAATCAAACTAAGAGTCCCCTGAGGCACCAATGCACAAACTATGGAAATCAGATTTTCCTCTAAATCAAACCTTACAAAGTGTTTAAAATAGACTTAGAAATGCCAGAGAATCCCAGCTGCTAAGAAAAATGATAAAATACCAAGCCAAAGAGGAAGCTGTCAAAGGAAGATCGAGATCTCAAACAGACACACTCAAGACCAAGAGACAGAAAGAGATTGAGGGATGGGGAACAGGAGAGATAGCCGAGGCAGGTAGATTGCTTGAGCTCAGGAGTTTGAGACCAGCCTGTGCAACATGGCGAAACCCTGTCTCTATAAAAACATAGAAAAAAATTAGCCAGGGCCGGGCGCAGTGGCTCACGCCTGTAATCCCAGCACTTTGGGATGCTGAGACGGGTGGATCACGAGGTCAGGAGATCGAGACCATCCTGGCTAACACGGTGAAACCCCGTCTGTGCTAAAAATACAAAAAAATTAGCCGGGCGTGGTGGCGGGCGCCTGTAGTCCTAACTACTGGGGAGGCTGAGGCAGGAGAATGGCGTGAACCCAGGAGATGGAGCTTGCAGTGAGCCGAGATCGCGCCACTGCACTCTAGGCTGGGCGACAGAGAGAGACTCCGTCTCAAAAAAAAAAAAAAAAAAAGAAAACAGAAAAAAATTAGCCAGGCGTGGTGGTATGTACCTGTGGTCCCAGCTACTCAGGAGGCTGAGATAGGAAGACTGCTTGAGCCCGAAAGGCAGAGGTTGCAGTGAGCGGAGATTGCACCACTGCACTCTAGAATGGGCAACAGAGCCAGAGCCTGTCTCAAAAAAGTATCACTCTCCATTTCCATGCCAATGGAAGACATGACTAATCAATCAGAGCATTCTTTCCTACTAATCCCAAATGTGACCTCAGAATCTTTTTAAACACCAATATAACATAGACTGGTTCTTAACACCAATGTAACAGACTCTGCCACTCAGAGTTGGCTGATTGCTTTCCATCACGCAGACCCCAACACAAACTAGTAAAATTGATTATCTTGGGTAAAAATAATATTTTTACAAACTATACGGATTCATGAACAGGTCCCTAGGGGAGTGACGTCAGCAAGATGGCAGAATAGAACTTTCTGGTTCTCATCCCCTCACAGAAACATCAGTTTAAACAACAATCTATGCATAAAAATACCTTCACAAGAACTAAGGGATTCAAGTGAGAGATTACAGCACCTAGGTGTAGCACAGAAATAAGAAAAAAAATGCATTGAAGGAGGTAGTAAGGACAGTTTCACATTACCCACACCACCCCTTCCCAACCCCAGCACAGTGCAGAGAGACATGTGCTCCCTGTGGAGGAAGGAGAGTGAAGTGAACATGTGAATTCACCACAGACCCAAGCATCAGGCCTGTGCCAGTGAAACCTGGCACCAGGTCAGCCCCATGGCCTTGAGCCCCAGGCCAGTACCCATAGATCAAGCCTCCCGGCCCACCCCAGCGCCAGGTCAGCCCTCATAATCCCATGGATCTACGCCTACCCTGGCAGACTCAGGCTCCAGGCTTGCCCCAGCCTGGGGACCAAGCCCTAGTACCAGAGAATCTCCTATAGTTCCAAGCTCTAGGATGACTCCCACAGACCCAGGACTCAGGTCTGCCCTTGTAGACTCAGCCTCCAGGCCTACCTCAGCACTATGTTGGCTCCCACAGCCCAAGGCACCAGGCCAGCACCTGCAGGCCCAGCCTCCAGGCTGACCACTCCAGACCTAGGTTCTTGGCCCACCTAGCACTAGGCTAGCCCCTTATAAATCCAACCTCTATGACTGCTCCTGATGGCCCAGGACCCAGGCGCACCAGTGTGGGCTCAGCCTCCAGGCCCATCCCAGGCTCCAGGCTTGTCTCCAGAGCCCCAGGCTCCAAGAGACTCAAGGTTCACACCCACTCCAGTAGACATCAGTGCTCCCAGCCCACTTGAGGATTCCAGCAGCAGGCAACCCATGAACCCTGCAAGATGGCCTGCCCAGAGTCTCTACACAGGCTAACTGGTAAAGTGCTTTCTCTGCCAAAGCCTGTCTTTAAACACTGAAAGTGGTCTCTACTTCTTCAAATGTGCAGCTACTAATGCAAGACCACAAGATTATGTGTAATTAGAGAAACATACCATCACCAGAGAAACAAAATAAAGGACCAGTAGCCAACCCTAAAGAAATGAAGGTCTCCAAATTGCCTGACAAACAATAAAAAATAATCGTCTTAAAGCAGCTCAGTGAGCTACAGAAGAAAGTGAGCTATAGATAGACGACTATATCAAATCAGGAAAATAATTCATGAACAAAGTGAGAAGTTCAGTAAATAGATACAAACCGAAAAAAAAGAACCAAACAGAAATTTTTGAGTAAGAACATGATTATTGAGCTGAAAAATTCCAGAGAGCTTCAACATCCACTTGGTTAAGCAGAAGAAGAATTAGCTCAAAAACAGGTCCTTTGGAATTACCCAGTTAAGATGACAAAAAGAATGAAAATGAGGGAAAATGAAGAAGGAAACCTACAGGACTATGGACATTAAGTGAGCCTATATATGCATGATGAGAGTTTCAGAAGGAGCAGAAAAAGAAAAAAAAAAGGGTAAAAAGCTTATTTAAATAAATAATGACCGAAAACTTCCTATATCTGGATGAAGAGAAACATGAACATCCAGATCCATGAAGCCCAAAGAACTCCAAGTAGTTTCACTATAAAGAGATGTTTATTGAGACACATTATAATCAAATTCTCAAAAGTCAAAGACAAAGAGACAATTTGAAAGTAGCAAGAGAAAAGCAACTGATCACACATACAAGGGCACCTCCCTAAAACTTTGAGGATACTCCTCAGCAGAAACCTTGCAGGCAAGAGAGAATGAGATGATATTACCCCAAGTGCTGGAAAAAAAAAAAAGAACTATTGGCCAAGAATATATACCCAGCAAAGTCATCGTTCCAAAATGAAGGCAAGATAAAGACTTTCCCAGACAAACAAAAGCTGGGGGGACTCAGCACCACTAGATCTGCTTTACAAAAAAAACCCTAAAAGAAGTTCTTCAGGTTGAAAGAAAAGAATGTTAACAATATGAAAACATATGAAAGTATAAGATAAGAATATAGCCAAATTTAGAATACCCTAAAACTGTAATGCTGGTCCATAAAAAATTTCTGACTCTGCTATAAAAGTTAAAAGACAAAAGTATTAAAAACATAGGTACAATAATTTGTTAATGGATACATGATACATAAAAGATGTAAATTGTGACATCAATGACACAAATATGGGGGGAGGAGAAGTTAAACTGTAGATATTTATGTATGTAGTTGAAATTAAGTTGTTATCAGCTTCAAATAGACTATTATAACTACAAGATGTTTATGTAAGCCTCATAGCAACCACAAAGAAAAAATATGCAGCGTATACACAAAAGATAAAGAGAAAATAATCAAAGCACACCTCTACAACACAAAACAAAAAAAACAGAAAGAAAGATAGCAGGAGGGGAAGGATGAGACAAAAGACATACAAAATAGAGAAATAGAGAACAATTAACAAGATGGTGACAGTAAGTCCTTACCTATGAATTATTATTTTAAATGTAAATGAGTTACATTCTCTTATCAAATGACAAAGTGACTGAATGGAGTAAAAAGCCAAAACCCATCTACATGCTGCCTACTAGATATTTGCTTTAGCTTTAAGTACACATGTAAGCTGAAAATTATGGGATGGAAAGAGATATTCTATAAGCTGTAATAAATAAAATATAATAGTAATCAAAAAAGCAGAGATATGTACATCAGGAAAAAAATAGATGTTTAAGTCCAAAACTGTGACAGAGATTAAAAAAAGGTCATTAAATAATGATAAAAGGGTTGATTCACTTAAGAAGACATAGTAAGTTTAAATATGTATGTGCTGAACAATGGAACACCTAAATATATAATGCAAATATTAACACAACTAAAGGGAGAAGTAGACAGCAATACAAAAGTAATAGGACAGGGGGCCCCACATTCCCCATGGACATGTGAGCTGGCAGGGGGATCTGCCCAGGGAATAAGCAGAGTCAGGGCCTCAGCCACCAGAGAGCCCAGAAATGCAGTTCTGGCAGAGTGACAGGCACGCATACCCCAGTGCTCCCCATCTCCCTCCAAGAGGTTCTAGCCCCAGTTGACCACCAGGCCAGAAGAGAGCAGGGTCAGCCTTCCCACAGGACTGGGACACATCTGTTCTATAAGCCTTCCTGCCCATTAGCCTTTTCCAGGACTCCTGCCTGCCTGCCCGCCCCACAGGACCATGGGCACAGTGCAGGCTGCACAGCACAGCCACCAGTGCCCAGCCTGAGTGCTTTGCTCCACCTGAATACTTTCCCAGCACCCTGGGAGCACTTCAAATCCACCACCACAGTTGGGCCATCCTGATGTCTCAGCCATGGTACACAGCTTGTGAGTGTTGAGCCGAGATCTGTGGCCAGCACTTGAGTG